>NW_026623163.1:2647249-3970873 GCF_028827245.1 Penicillium angulare
CCAATAAGTAGCCCCGTTTGAGACTATGCTAGTTTTAGAATTTAAATCTCATTCGATCAGCTAATAACCATTCCTACTATGCAAAGACCGCTGATCCTGCCACTTTTGGAACAAATAATGGAACTGGATGATAACATTGGAAGTGGTATTCTCGACTCTTGCCCCCCATCTGAGTGAGAGCTATCTGGCAGCTTGATGATACTTAGCATTTGAAGAAAAATTGAGAATATATTGAAACAGGTTGTAAACTGTCCACAGAACAGGAAAGAATGAAATAAATAAATAAAAAAGCAAGGTACGCTTTCGTATATCAATAATGTGTCAAGTCATGTATCTTTGATGCGGGACCTGCTCTGTATGTGGAAAAGGAAGCACAGGAGGGCAAAAGCAGGGTCTGGCGCCTCAGCCAATCTCATTCAATTGTAACTTTATCAAGCTCAAGGAGCAAAAATTCTTCAAGCAAAGGGTTTATGGAGAGAGGAGGAACTTGAAGGCTCCGTGTGCTATTCAAATCAATTGCCTGACCAACTATTGTGGCATCTGTTCCAAAATCCAGAGGATCTGAAAGATTACCATTGCACAAATCTTTCAATACAGACTGCCATTCAGGAGAAATGAAGTTTGAAACTCCACTGACAATTCGTTCTGTCCATGCATGAAGAAGCCAATGAGAGGAGTTCTGGAATACAAGCACAAACCAGTGTGCTAGTATGACTAGAGCCATTGGACGTTTGGTATGAATTAAATCGGTGAAACCCATTGGAAGGAGAATTGGCCATGTAAGTAAAGCAGTCCAATCCAGAGGAGTCGTCGACACCTGGGCGAAGAAAGTATACAACTGTGCTAGCGCATTTAAGCAAAACTCCTTCTCTTCTAGCGAAGGAAAAGTCAATCGATGGATAGCAAAGGACAGATATGATAGATTTCGAAGAAATTCCGGTTTTTGAGGAGGCGAGGATGGTTTGATACATGGGCTGCGCATCCAGGCACTGCGAAATGAATCGGTGATATACGGATTCGTAAGGGGTTGAAGATGAAAGAATCCGCGTATGGCAACTATAAGCTCGTATGCACCATCGACTATGTTTATAAGATTGTGTCGCTCAAGGGCAATGGGAAACTCTAGACAGAGGATAACTTGGATAGCGGAGAAGGTGAGAGTTCCTGATGCATTTGGAGCAGTAATTTCAGATACCGTAGACCGGAAATCATTAATTGCAGCTGCACGGCTTTCACATGCTATCTCAACAAGTCGACGTGATTCTTGGTGATTGCAATGAAATTTGTGCAGAGATGAATGGGCGCGCAAAGAGCTCATCACAAAAGAAAATGACTTTGCATCTTGGAGTATCATGGTTGCCCAAGGGGAAGCAAGCATGCTTGGCCTCGATATCTCCGAGGCTTGGGTATTATTATGATCATGGTGCTGCTTTTGGTGTTCTGGCTCTTGAAATGAGCTCTGTGATTCAAGTTGCCTCCAAGAACCAGGTTGTGCGCACGTTGTTCGGACTATGTCGAGAAAGTCTTCTATGCGACTGTCTATGCTGCCCGTCAAGATATCATGCTCTTCAAGTTGATATCCACGGTCTGCATTATATGACTCGGAGGTATGATCATCATCTGATTCACGGGGCCAAATACAGGAGATTTTGTTACGCTGACAGCCAACACAAACAGGTTTCTGTTCATCGCATTTCTTGCGGCGTCGGCGACAACATAGACATCCATTCCGCGATCGTTCACGGCGGGGGCGAAGATTTGAAGGAGATTCAACAGACATAATGAGAGATATTATCAAAAACAGATGTTCTGACTAGATGGAATCCCATGCATAGAACAGCCAAAGCAGGGTTTTAAATGTCAGTGTACCTGGTCTCGTTGATATCGCCATGTCCCCAGCAAGACATGGATTAGTGCCGATCCCACCATAGTGAGTTAGCACCTCTATACTTTAATTTGGGTAAGAGAGGCGTCGCTCAGACAAGGGCAACCCACCTTTCTGGCCTGATATAATGGGGTCTCACCCTACCGACCAAGTACCGACGCCCTGTAAAATGTGGGGTCAGGCATTCCATGGGCGGCAAGGCAGAACCCCTCTGATTGAAACTTTTTGGGATTGATTCGTCTTCATAAATTGACCTGCCCGGGGCCTGTCTTGGCGTCGTCAGACACAGCCACACAGGATTGGAACGCGTCAAGGCCAGTACTCGTAAAGAATAGCCGAGATCCTGCATTATAGCTGAAGTGATACAAAGTCTATCGGTTCGCGTATCTCGGAACGGTTGAGGCGTGATGTTTCCTTAATTACTTTGCGCTTATGCTATAAATGGAGTTCAGCTCCACCCAGAGTTGTGAAACGATGATCTCAAATTTAAGACACTTTAAGGGGGATATATCAAAGTGAAACTTCTTGCTGTGATCTATTTTAAATTAAAATCGGTTGAAGTCTGATTTTTGCTTTTGAAAGTAGATGTAGTCGCGTGGCCACTTCCGAGTGTGCAAGACTCAGACGATCAAAAGAGGGCCATCCATTTCCAACGCGCTGAGCATCGCAAGCACACTCTCGGGTGACGTTGGCGAGAGAGAATGGTCTATTTTCGGGTCTGGTAGTCTCGCAAGAGGCAAGCCATGCCAGTTGGTGCGCCAATCTTTGGATTTTGGATCGGGCCAAACTCGATCCCAGGCAGGTTTCAGATGTTTCGTGACCTTTGAACCCACTTTAAAGCGATAGCGGGTTATATCTTGTGGGGTCTTCTTTGCAATGCTAGTAAGCTCCCCATAGCGATCGTCTCGAACATTTCGAGTGATTTTCCATGACGCTGGACATATGTAATGCAGCACAGCCGAGATCTCATCAGTGCAATGAGGATACCCGAGACCTGTAATCTCTTCCATTTTAATATCCAATTCCATCAATGGTAGCGAGCTATCTGGCTTCAAAGTTTCCTGAGGAGAGAGCGTTGAAAATAGAGCAGGCAGGCCAGTGTTTTATCAAAAGCACAATTGATGAGACGTTCTCGTATGGCGCCGTTATATAGCAACCAGCGTTTGCAATCGTTGAGTAGAAAGAATTTAGGGATCGTGGATTGATATAGGCTTTTTTTTGAATGGGTCCAAATTCTTCGTCGTCGTCGGTCTCGATTTCAGATCCGATTGGGGAGTAGTTTCTCCAGTCATATTCGCAGTCAAATCCGACTAGAGATATTATCACCTGACCCCGACACCCAACATGGCAGATTCCGGACGAATGATCATTTAAACTTCTACAGCTCGCCCTTCCCCGCAGTGCTACATAACAAAAGCTTCGCAGGAAATACCGTGGATGGAAAGGGTGCGCTGATTGATTGGTTAGAGGTCCTGGCAACGTGTTATCGGCAAATTCTTGGATTAAAAAAGCCGAAATAGTCTTCAATAAGCCCTCGATGATAGCCATTTGGAATAAATTATTGGGATTTTGAGGGTAGAAATGCCACATGTTGATAAAGTCAAATAAGCCAAGATGAGAGATTCTCCTAAGAAGCTCTGATGGGTTTCACAGTAGAGTTGCTTCTAGTTCAATCGACTTCTGAAATGAGACACTGTACAACAGTTGACTATTTCTTGTGATCAAGCTATGAAGAACCACTAGATAAAGTGTAGAGGATGGATGTGGTGAGGGATTCGCGTTCAAGTATAGAAAGGGGATCGGACTAGCAGGACAAGAGGTGTTTTCATCACGTCGCATCGTACCAAAATTATAAATCCTCAGCGTGACGAATTGCAAAAATGCTCCTCTCTAAAGGCTTTTGTTATCTTCTTCCTCTCCAGGCTGCAATGGCTCTAGCTTCTATGCAGTCTGAGCTGGATGTTAATGGTAAGGGCGGGCTTCGCAGGGCTCTTGGGTACTCATTGAATAGCTAACATTCCGCAGCGAAATGTAGAAAGGCACTTGAGATTGCTACATCAGCCGATGTCTCGATTCTCGAGGAACTTGAACTCCCGGAGGCTCAGCCTCAGTTGGATGAGGCTTCGCCAGTGGCCGTTTATCAAGGAGTGAGTGCCATGCATATCCACGTTGGAAACCTGATGGAATTAGGGGAGATATAATTCGAGCGATGTTGTATTGACATTTCCAACATAGATTTGTTCCGCAGGTCGGTATCAACGATGCACTTTCTGTGACAATAACGGAATCCTCAAGTGGACAAGATGCGCTCGAGGACATCGCGTAAGTACGACATTGAACCGCAGTATATATGATAAACTTGAATGTTCATCATGGACCTAACAAAGTCATTACAGTGCACAAAAAATGGACATTGGTGCAGCTGGACTGACAGCACCAGTAGTGGAGTGTGTAGCTAGACCCGAAAGCAATTCCAAGCATTTGAATGCCAGTGGATACTTCCAGTAAAATCTACAGAATGGATTGAATAGTATATATGGAACTTAAAAGCATGTGCAATTTCAATACTTACCCCAAATATTTTGCCAATTAGAACCCTTGGAAGTCCCAAAGTTTCCAATCACGCTATCTGATTCCATCCGGCCTTAGATACTTTCAAGTTTATTATGTTCATTTGATTCTTTTATTTCACCGCAATAAAACTGATAATAACAGCACTCGAATGTGACCAGTGTGTGAGCTGGTTAATCTATATGCTGGAGCACATAGTTGACACAAATGTTAACCAAGAGCTTTAGGGCTATGCTGTACACATGGCATTCTTCTTTCTTTTGGAATGTGGAGGTTCAGTCATTCTGAAGTACATAATTTCTTATCCTTACTCGGAGATGACAGACGCTATAATGCTGCTCAACTTCGCATGAAAGGGGTACCCCAACTGGAGATTCAAAGACTTAGCGATCTTTGTGAGCAAGATATCACGGATTTTTCTCATCTTCGACATCCCGGCATCGGTACAGCAGGAGGTGACTATCAGTTGCAACTGTACTTGCTCGAGGAAGTCAAGCGACAGAAACTCGCCATGTTGGGAGAAAATTAAAATACTGCTTTTGGCAGTATCTCTTTTGCTTATTCGAGCTTGGGCTTGTATCCACGTATGAGGTCTAAGTATGCCACACCCAATGGGCTCACCGGAGCATTGAGATTAAAGGGGGCTTGATATGAATGGAAGCTCTCGGTTCAACCTGTGAGGTAGAGACCCATTGGAAAACTTTTGAGTTTTAATTAAAAAATTGGCGGTCAGCTTCGATTGGCCTTCGATTTGCAAGGTTCGTTAGAGAACATTCTCATGCTCATAGCGCCACATGCGGGATAAACTCAAAAGAAAAGCGGCTGAGTGCTACCATCCCATTAGAAGGGATTGCTTACAAAATCCCCAAGGTTATAAGCGAAATGACAGTCGTTTCTAGTGTCCAAAGAAGGCAATTTCAGTGTCGATTTTCTCGGCCTTCGGAGTCTGTATGTAAGCTTCGGCTAAGCTTTCAGTGTGGATCTAGCCGCCTATGTATGTTGCCGATGACTCGATGCAACCTCGATGAAAGTGGTAGGATCATGTATTTCCCCGGGATTTCCATGAAAACTGTATCTCTTAGATATTCACCCTCTCGGTTGAACAGTGAATTATGAAAACAACAATAGTTGAAGGACCAGCGCCGCTCCCAGTATAGCCCACCATTTTCCATCTACTTTCCCCACATTGGACGGAGTTAAACCGGATTAAGCACTCCGGGGCCCCGACTTTTTGTTTTTGTTTGCTTCACTTCTGTTTGCTGCTGCATCTCCACTTCCAGCACCCTTTCCCGGCTAAAGAGTCTAAGATCCACTAGCACTGTTTCTATTCGAAGCTACCTTCTGACTAGCAGCTTACAAGATGCCAACACGGATATTCACCGGAGAAAGCCAGTGATTTGTGCATGCAAAGGAGACTTAGACCCCAATGTTTGGCTCTTGCTCACCATGGTAACTAGTACAGGTAGGATCGTGCCTTGACCCCGCAGTACCCGCATCTCACCACCCGGATCAACACACTAATCTGGAAGGCATTTATCGGTTATGCCGGAGTCACTCATGCCTCTGATTGGCATAATGTCAGCCATAACTAACTAGTTTTAGGCTATATCAGCGATATCCCCGAAATTGATGCACTATTGGATCGTGCAGTGAGATATTGACCAGGGTAGTACGCAAGAGGCGCAAGTTTCTGGATCTCACTTCGAATTGCCCGCTTTTCAATATTTAGTTCCTTGCGTCCCTCGTTTTCGTTTCTGCTGCTTCGTCCTTTCGCGCACCGCAACCTTCTTCCTCGACGCTGTCGTCGAATTCCTGCTCTCGTACGCGTAAAATGTGGTTTCAATTGGGCACTGCCCTTCTCTTGGCTGTCGCACCAGTGCGTGCGGCAACCGACGCGTTAAATCCCTTAGACGAGGCTAATTCGACTGCACCAGTCAGTCATGAACAATCGCCCCAAAATGTGCTAATTTTCGTATGCTGACTTTACAATCTAGTGGCCTAGCTCTGTCTACTCGAATGCTACCGATAGCGATAACAGCATTGTTACTGCTGGTTCCAAATCAAACCAGACTTCTCCACCATGGTACCCGTCACCTTGGGGTGAAGGAATGGGTGATTGGAAAGCGGCGTATACTAGAGCCAGATCCATTGTGAGCCAAATGACTCTTTTGGAGAAAGTGAATCTTACAACTGGTGTCGGGTATGTATATGGAAATTGTTCTTTACTTGTGAAAATCTTCGGACTGATTCTAATTGGTCAACAGTTGGGAGCTTGAACGCTGCGTGGGTCAAAATGGAGCCGTTCCTCGACTTGGAATTCCTAGCATGTGCACTCAGGATTCTCCCGTGGGTGTTCGAGACAGTAAGTATATCTATAATATCTTTTGAATTCCCATGTCCACAAAGTCTATTGATACTGACATATCGATTATAGCCGACTACAATTCGGTATTTCCTATGGGCGTCAACGTCGCAGCAACATGGGATCGTGGTATGGCTCGTGCGCGTGGTGAGGGAATGGGTTACGAGCACAAACATAAAGGCAGCAATGTACAGCTTGGGCCGGTAGTCGGTCCTCTTGGTCGAGCACCCGAAGGTGGAAGAAACTGGGAAGGCTTTGCGCCTGACCCTGTTCTGTCTGGTGTGCTCTTTGCTGAAACGATTTCTGGAATTCAATCACAAAATGTGATTGCATGCGGAAAGCACTTTATCGGATACGAACAGGAGCATTTTCGTAGCGCTGGAAATGGCTTCTTATACCAGGTCAATGAGAGCTACAGTGCCAACTTGGATGATGTGACAATGCATGAACTCTACCTCTGGTAAGTAAAGCAATAACAGGCTAGTATGAGCACTGTGAAAACCCAGCTGACATCTATACTTCTCAAGGCCATGGATGGACGGTATCAAAGCTGGTATGGGCTCAGTCATGTGTTCATACAATCAGATCAACAACAGCTATGCATGCCAAAACAGCTACATCCTTAACAAGCTCCTCAAAGCAGAGTTAGGATTCCAAGGATTCGTGATGAGCGACTGGAGTGCGCAGATGTCTGGAGTTGCCAGTGCTTTGGCAGGTCTGGATATGACTATGCCCGGTGACATAGCATTCGACTCTGGCACTTCGTACTGGGGATCCAATTTGACTGTTGCCGTATTGAATGGCACTGTGCCTCAATGGCGAGTCGATGACATGGCTGTTCGCATTATGGCAGCCTGGTATTATGTCGGAGCTGGAGATAACTATGTTCCCATTAACTTCGATTCTTGGACTCTTGATACATATGGTTACCAGCACTTCTATGCAAATGAAGGATACGGAGTGATAAACGAGCATGTTGATGTCCGAAATAATCACGGTGCACTTATTCGCGAGATCGGAGCTGCTAGCGCGGTCTTGTTGAAGAATGAGGGAGCACTTCCTCTGACTGGCAAGGAGAAATTCACGGGAGTCTTTGGATCCGATGCCGGCGCCAGTACATACGGACCCAATGGATGTTCAGATCGCGGGTGTGATATGGGTACACTGGGCTGTGCATGGGGTAGTGGAACTGCCAATTTCCCATACCTAATTACCCCGGGCTTTGCTATCGAGAACGAGATCTACAACCACGGAAATGGAATGTTCCAAGGAGTCTACGATGACTATGCCTATTCCGAGGCTGAGTCAGTAGCCGGGCAGGCATCTGTTGCTATTGTCTTCGCAAACTCTGATAGTGGTGAAGGGTATATCAGCGTTGATGGAAACATCGGAGATCGCAACAACTTAACCCTTTGGCATGACGGAGACGCTTTAATCAAAGCCGTGAGTTCGCAGTGCAACAACACCATCGTTGTGATTCACAGTGTCGGACCAGTCCTCATGGACAGCTTTGTCAACAATCCAAACGTCACAGCCATTATCTGGGCTGGTGTCCCTGGAGAAGAATCTGGAAACTCAATCGTCGATGTTCTCTACGGCAAGGTCAACCCCGGTGGCAAACTGCCTTTCACCGTCGGATATTCCCGCGAGAACTACGGAGTAGACATTCTGTATAAACCAAATGCCGGCGAAAGTGCTCCCCAACTTGATTTCACAGAAGGTCAATTCATAGATTACCGTGGCTTTGACAAGCATGACGTGACTCCACTCTATGAATTTGGTTACGGCAAGAGCTACACTACGTTCAAATATTCTGATATTACAATCACTAAGCACAATGCTGGCAAATACAAAGCTACAACAGGCAAAACGTCCCCGGCGCCGGTTTTAGGCCAGATCGCCAATGATACATCAGAGTTTACCTTCCCCGAAAATATGTCCCGAGTGCCATATTATATCTACCCATACCTGAACTCGTCATCACTCAAAACATCAGCCGATGATCCTCACTACGATGAGGAAGGGTTCATCCCCAAGGGTGCCCATGATGGTTCCGCACAGCCACTTCTTCCCTCAAGCGGAGCACCGGGTGGAAATGCCGAGCTATGGGATGTCCTATACACCGTCACTGCAAAGATCACCAACACTGGCAAGATAGCCGGTGATGAAGTCGCGCAGCTGTACGTGGGGCTGGGTGGACCGAATGACGTGGTAAAACAACTGCGTGGATTTGACAGACTGAGTATCGCACCTGGTCAGACTGTTACGTTCACTGTAGACCTCACGCGAAGAGATCTTTCGAACTGGAATACAGTTACGCAGAACTGGTTTATCTCTGATTATGAGAAGACCGTTTATGTTGGTGCTTCTTCGAGGAATCTTCCTTTGAAGGAAACTGTTCAAGATGCGGCTCAGTTCAACTAAGCGTGAATTGATCTTAATCTTTTTATGAGAGGGTGAAGGGTCAGGATAAGTGTACAAAGAAGCTCTTAGTGGCAATGTTTCACGACACTTAGCATTTTCAGCAGACAACTAGCATTTTCAGAAGTGAACATGCCCATAGTTATTTGATGATAAATGATAAATCAGACTTTTCTCAAACTTCGTTATTGCCATTTCTTGCTTTTTTACGTGACCTTAAATTACCAGATTTGTCACACGGGGCGCCTACCGATGTCAGTCAAAACAGAGCCGGGCAAGAACTAGGAACGATAATCAATCGGAATGCAGATCATATTCATTTCAAAAACATTCCTCAGCAGAATCCTATCCATGTTAATAAGAACAGGAAATAGGAATGAAAGCCTGTCATCCAGCAAATCAAGTAGAGGTTTCTGCATGACGTTTAACATCAGTATAAAGCACGAAAGCAAGACATGCCAGAGAATTAGAAACTAATATAAAGAACAACATATAGCAGCTAGAAAGTTGCTGGTCAAGCTGCAGTTCCTACCCATTGCATGGATGTACCTCTTTCTTCATCCATGGGATATCATAAACAACGCCGGGCGCCCTCTAGTCTTGTAGACTAGATTTGGGCAATCGAATAAATGGCTAAGAACGAGAGTAGGAAAGAGACCAAGATAGCGTAACAGAGAAAGAGGATGGGAACACAACCCGAAGGACCTTCTTTTTCTTGTCAGGGATAAAACAAGTCCGTGTGGAACGCCGTTGCTAATAGAGCAGTTTTCCAACACGCTAAAAATAACAGAAGACAATAGTACACCGGCGCCGTTTTTCTCTCTCTTTCGGGCCACGGCTAGGACAGAGACAGGAAAAGACAGAATCAAAAATAAAGAATAGACATGCGATTCATCATACATTGATCAAGTCGTCAAAAGTATCATCGGTCGAGAACGTATATGATGCTTCCGTTACTAGTGATGTTTCAGAGTCTCTTCGTAGCTGCTGTTCGAGAAGTTCTGCCGCTGCGGCTGCGGCAGCAGGTTCTAATTCTAATGGATCGTCGAATCCAAATGATAACGCTGCTGATGCGGGAGGTGGCTGGGATGGAGCCGCAGATGTACCGGGAATTGCTTTTGGAGTAGGTGCAACATCCGGCGAAGGCGCCTCGATGATACTGATACGAGAATCCATAGATGTAGAGGCCGGGACAGGAGGAACCGACGCAGGACCATCTGTATCGGTGATTTTCTTAACCATCTGCGCAAGATGTAATTTGATAGGTTCATCACCACACTGCGCATGTTTCAAGACTTCATTCTTCAAATTGAGCATCTCAGAGCGCAATCGCGTAATCTCTCCAACAAGTCGTTCTCTTTTCTCCGAATGCTCCTTATATCGGTACTCAAGCTGCTGCGTATGCTCCTTCTTCTTCTGTCGACACTTACTCGCTGCTACACGATTTCGTTCTAGAAACTTCGCTCGCTTGTGTCGTTCCTGGTGCGGCAATGCATCGTCCAGATCGGGACTAAGGCTCTCAGCTGCTGTTTGGTATTCTCGTGCTCGGCGGCGTTTGTGTGCATTATCCAGATCTAAAGCCTGGAGTTCACGGCCGTGTTGATCCTCGTATGGAGGTGGTGTGGGCTGTCCGTTACGGACTTGTGCATTTTTCAAATCTCGCTCTAGCGCGGAACCAGCGAAGGCTGCTGCGTCGGATCGCGTGTCCCAGCCCGTTCCCATTGTTGGTGAGACGGGGCTTAGGCCCCAAAGTTGATCGTCTTCTGGAATTGGGAGGCCTAGAAACTCGCCCGAGAAGGCGTTGGTCGCTGTAAATGGTGATAAGCTGAGAGGGTGTAGAGGATCTGCACTTGGTAACCCCGACGGAATAGAATTCAAGTTTCCAGTCGACATATCAAAATTGGTTTCGGAGATGTCGTGGGGCGCTGTCACCCAAGTAGAAGAAGAGTAAGAAGTGCGTGGATAGAATGAGGGAAGAATGAGTGAGATAGCGATGGCGGGGGTGATGAGAGTTCAAGTTCTTGACCTTTTGTGTATCGGTACACAAAGATCGAGTCCGCTGTAGGGTTCAAGACCCTTCCTTCAACAGTAATTACAGGGCGTAAAAGTCTCGGGCGTCAAGACAGGAACTTGTTTCCTCGGTTCAGTTGCTTTGACAGCTAGGGAAGGAGTGGAAGAACCACGGGTTGAACGCAGGCCCGGTGCCTGAAGAAGTGTAGGCCTAGGTGTTGGCCGCTTGGAGCCACGGTCGGACAGAAGTTCCTACGGTCCAGCAGATCCGAGCGAATCAAGTAAAGATGAATAAGTTCTGGATGTGTGACAGTACTTGAAGGGTTGGGATGAAGGAGAGTGATACAAGTGGTGGGAAGTCAACAAACACCCATGGTTTACCCTGGCAGTTGCATGGTTTGTCCCCAAGCTTGTTTTGGTGGGTAGAGAACTTGATACAGAGTATATCTGGATCTGCATATTAATTTACAAATATGGTGTCCTTGAAGAAACTAGAGAGTTTCCAAGTTCCCCCTACCCAGCAGGTGCAGATATACCCTGTATGAACTGACATCACCAGCCCCAAAGGGTTAAAAAATAACATGCAATGATCTACGGGATCTCAAGCCATCCAATTAGATTACGTTATAAACCCAAAACGGGGCTGGATAAACCGGGTTTGAAAAGTGGAGACCTTTCCCCAACCCTTAAAGACTATATAGAAGGCCTAGAAGCTCAGTATAGCTTATACACGAGTCAATCACAGTGGGCACTGAAGTACAATAGAAATAAAAATATAGGAAGTTAAGAAAGACATGTGGACGAATGCAAAGGGACAGGCAAAGAGAAATTAATAAACAGAAGAGCGGCGCTCCGTAAAAGCCACCGTTTTCTTCTTCAAAATACTTACCCCCGTCCTCCCAACCCTGGCGCTGGCCGCCCTGTCCATTCCCACAATTGACGGCAGATACCAAGCCAATTCTCCAGCAAAAACAACATAATCCGCTCTTCCTCGATCTCTTGTTCCACCGGCCGCTGAGCGCTACGGTTGCGACGCCTGCCGATCAACAGCGGCCCAAATACCCGTGCCAATCCGTCGGGCTGGAGGGAGCTTGCCACAGGCCGGACTGGATTCCCGGGAGTCTGGGGTTGAGTAGGCCCCTCACGCACCCTTCCTGTGGCTTGAAGTAGCCCCGTAAGAAAACCACAAACTGCGCAGATCATCGCACATTCCATCTCACTGGTCAGGGCCATAATCGCTAATGTGATCAACCGCACGCGACCTGGATTTGCGGTGGCTGCCAAGAAAATGCGATGTACAACCCGGTAAAGATGGACAGAGCCCAATATTCCATTGGGTAATCCCGCCAGTAGTTCTACAAATACCCAACCCACGCTAAGTACAGCCATCGAGCTCGACTCGGTGTCAATATGTGGGATGGCGATCACTCGCATCGTCATCGCAATCCGGTGTGCATCTCGTTCTGCAAGTAAAACCTGACTGGCAAAATGATTATAGAGACGGGTGGCGGCTTTCATGTCGCCTGGCTCAACAAAAAGACTGGCTGAATGGGGAGCTGCAGGAACCCGAGTCAGTTGACTTAAACTGTGACGCAGACGCAGGTGAAGAGAGAGGGCCACAAACCGGATCTTCGAAGATACATAATCATCGCTACAATACATGCTGGTAGCTGCAAAGGCGCGGGCGCCAGGTCTGGAGGCAGAATAAGGTAGCTGTGTCCTCCAAGTCGGGAGATAGTATCGAGGGACCTGCCCCGCAGAGAACTCATCGGGCTTGATCGGCGACCAAGATTTGCAAAGGTCTTCGTTCGTCGCAGTCTGGATGCTGGAGGAGGCGATGATTCTCCTAAAGTAAAATTCGATTGCGTCGGACGTACACGCCCGAATCGACGGCGACGACCAATTTCACCATCTTCCTCAGCGTTCTGGCTTTCATCAGCTAAGGAGAGAAATAAGTGTCAGTCGCACGAGTCAGTAAACGAAAAGCAACAAAAGAAGGGAACAGAACAGAACAGAATAGAACAGAGCCAATTGAGATATCTGGACGTACGTTTATCGACGGAAGACTCATCTTCCCTGAGTGTTATTGCTAGTCTCATTGAAGTAGCGAGAACCTCAAATGCCATCGCTGCCCTTGATGGGTCCACACGACTAAGTCTACTGCCCCGACTCGAATGGCTGCTGACAGAGCTGACACGAGTACCATTGGGAGGAGGGGTACTGTGACTGCTATGGGACTTGGAAGATCTTTGATGTGCGGAGGACCTTTGACATTCGCTGTCAACTTGAGTATGAGTGGACGTATGACCCGAAGTCTCAGATTGTCTCTGACTGCGATCACCACTATAATGGGAAGATACAGCGGGTTGGTGGTTCTGGGGCTCGATATCCTTTCCATCAGAGAAGGGGTCTGACGGCTCAACGGTATGCGCCGTGGGACTGGTAGTTCTGAAATTCAACAAGCTGGACCAAAATGCCTCGTCCTGTAGCTCATCGATCGGCATAGCGATGGGCTGAGACGGATGCCGGAAGACAGTGGTCGTGGTCTGGTTTGAATCTTGAGATTGGACAGTTTGGGCGCTCACATTGCGATTCTGTTCCTGAGTTTCAAGTCCATGCTCGCTTACATGTGTGGATGAATCTCGTGGAGGTATGTCTTTCTTGACGGGATCCGTTGTCGTAGCGTCTCGGGCTGCATCTTGTGGGATACTTTGGGTAAGTAGCTCTGATGCAGAGCTCCGATCTTGGGATCGAGTCATCCGAAATCGGGCCATGAATCCTTCCAGACGCTTTGTTCCGGGCTGGGACTTTCTTTGGGATCCATTCTGAGATCGAGAATGATCGCTACCTTCGTTGCTTTTGTGAGAACATCGAACAGCGTTTGAGACCTGCCTCTCTAGTGGAGAGCCATTGTCGAGAGTATTTATTTCCTCGTCTGATTCATGGAAGCTTCTTGTATCCGTCGCATTATCATCATTATCTGTAGTCTTTGCAGGCTGAACCTCTTCGCTTGTTTCGTCAGGTTGGGAGTCGTGGGCCAAGTGAAGCACGGCAGACTGTGAACGATGCCGTCCAGGCCAAATGTGTCGAGAAGCAGGTGGTGCGGATTTCGCTCGTTGCTTAGATTTGAAAAGAGATAGAAAGGATGGCATAGTTGTGGTTCACCTGAAAAATCTAACATCTATCAGGGCACCGAAGTAAAGGAGAAGGAAAGAAACAAAAAATGCGTGTCAGAATTGGAAGATGCAAGTTCATGAAACTGGTGAGTTAGCAATGCAAGTGGACGGTGAGGTGTGTTGGAACCAGGCACAACAGGAGGCAAGAGTGAGGAGGGAACAGTAATAGGAAATCGCCGCCCACCATTTTTTGCTCGTAGTGATTTAGCTAGAGACTGATATGTATTTAAATCACTATCTCTATTTTTAAACTACGCATTTGGTAAATGGCTACTGGTATAATTCATATCGTTGTGTGAGAGCAGCATATTGACTTCATTATCACAAGGTCCCAGTAAATTACCGACAGCTAGCATTATCGTGAAAGTTTTCATGTTCAAAACAACTACCTGGACATGGTATCGCGTAGGTAGTGTCCACGGGTGTAAATAGCTGTTTAGGTGCGTACGTATCCCCAACCCAAGAAAGAATAACGCCGGTATCATGCAAATAAATAGAGATAGAAGAGAGCACATGTATAAGAGCAGTAGAAAAAGTCCGGCAGCCCGTCTCGATCATACCTCATCATTTTCACCCTCCAGGAGGATATATTGAAGAATATCGCTCAGCGTAAGTACACCCTTGAGCTTGAAATGTTCATCAACCACAACTAAACGATGAACTCGAGATTTGCGAATGGTATCGAAGATTGTGTCGAGGCCATCGTTGAGTGAGCAAGTGTAAATACCCGGGAATTCCTAGAGATAATAGTCAGTCGTCTTGATCTGTGCAATGTCTAACTAGCATTAGGCCTTACCGGTGATCGCTTCTTCAGCACCTCTCCCACTGTCAGACCTAACTCGTCATAGACACCACCCTTGATCAAAGCAATTACGTCCACCGATTCAAAAACATTGTACACAACACCTGCATCAGAAATGTTAGCATTAAGACAATGAATCCCATGGCAGAATGGCATACCATCAGAGTTCAAGATCGGCATGCTAGAGATACTGCGCTCGACCAGGATATGAATGACATCGATGACAGGGGTATCCATCGACGCTGTCGCAATATTGTTATATGTACCGACCAATAACTCTCCCAACGGGCGGCGCAGCATCTGGGTATCCGGAACGTTGATAGCAACGAACTTCAAGATGCGGTATTGAGTAAGCACACTGAGTACATGGGAGCGATCTGTTTGACTATCGTTGGTGACGAGGGGGATTCGACGCGCGCGGGATTCGAGCATACGACGGCATGCTTCGTAGAGGGGGCGCTCGGGGTCAATGGAGACGGTTTCCGGTGGCGCAACGCCCAATGCCTTTTCGACTTCTGTATGAATTGAGTATATATCAGCATCCGCAACTCTAGGTGTAGTTATATCTTGTGAAGGGGGGAAAAGGAACGGAAAGTGAAGGATGCGACGTACCGCGCAGACTATCTAGTCGGAATTGGTCGATCTGGTCAAGGGCCGCAGGGTTCTGAAAGTAATACTGGATGACATTGATGTAGTCGGAAGTGGTCAGAAGACCTGCAAACTTTGAAGCTTTTGAGTCCCACAGCGGGGCTGACACAATGCCTGTACTTCCCGATTGACTCACAGTTAGTGAACAGAATCCAATTGTATGATATTGAATTTATGATCGCGGGGTTCAAAAAGGGATTGGTGGGGGCTGAACATGCCATTTTGAATGAGAATATTCAAGCTTTCCTTGACAGACAGAGAAGTATCGAAGATGATGAGGCGGAAGCTCAAGGGAAGGACATCGTAGCTGGTGCGGACCTTCAGGAAATTGCGAATGGCACGCTGTTTGACGCAGCGTTAGTCAAGATTTGGATACGCGCGGGTCACCCGCCACGAGGTCTTTGCAATTCCGACATCCCCGTCTCCCATCTTTTGGCCCCCCTTCGTGTTCCCCTCAGACCTTTAAAAGAAAAGGCCAAGTTCCAGAGGCCCGGTGTGGGTTTGATCGGCTGATGGGGGGGCAATAGACGGGGGGGGAGAGAAAAGACAAGGGGAATGGGCGGGAAGTCAATTAATTCCATTACGAAACTCACCAGGCCTTGACGCTCTTCCCGATAAACTGGTCTCTCTTCGGCCATTGGAGGGCGTAGGTACGAGGATGGCTGCACGAAAGGCGCGTGACCGAGGGAGATGAAAGGCCCGGCGAGGTGAGGCCTTGTGTCTTCCGCCTTCGTCATGGCCCAAAGTGGGGTGTGGGTGGATAAGAAGGGAAGAGTGGAAGACAGTTAGAAGAGGAAAAACATCTATGTGGGATTATCTACGGGGTTTCGACACATTTGAAACCTAGAAAACAAAAGAAAAAGGAATAACATTAAGGGTAGAAAAATATATCGAGAACAGAAAGAAAAAAATATCTAGGAAAAACAAGAAAATGAACATCAGCAACAGCCTCAACACTAAGAAAAGTTCCCCCACTCTCTAGATGTCAAAGCACGGAGATCTAGATACCTGAGGGATCAGGCAGAAAATCTACATCTGTTAGTTAACTAACTAATAAGTTAACTTAGTTAACTAACTTAGCTAACTTAACTAGGTAGTAGGGGTTACATCTCCTACAGCATAAGGGGAAACAGTATATCAATTCTCAATATCAAATAATTAATCTCAATCAATAATGCTTATAACACCCGATCTTTCCCTCTCCTCTCATCTTATTCGCTCTTCTCTACTTCGTCCCGACATAAAGTCGTTGGCCGCCGCACATACATCAGAATCTCATCGCTCCCCAGGCACTCGCCAGCTCCAAAGTCATGACAATCATACCCTTCCATCATCTTCCGCACTCTAGGAGAGCACGGATCCGTCCTAGAAATGAAGTCAGCCATGATACCAAGCATATCGAGTGAGAAAACCGAAAAAAGAAGAGATATGAAATGCAAGTGAAGATAGAAATAGGGCAAAATCTTACAGGCTAGGCTGACCTTTCTGGTCATAATCCTTATCCGTGACTCGATACCAAATCACCACCGCCGGTCGCGAGACATCCGCAATAATCTCTTTACTGGGCACATTCGATGCAATCGACACGACAATGGATTGGTCATCCATCTCCAACCACGCCAAAGGATCATCGATCACCTCGACTTCATGCTGAGCTAGAATAGCCTTATCAGAATCCTCATATACTGGGTCCTGAACAAAACACGGAAAGTGCGTGCTGTTATTCTTCTCTTTAAGCCAGTCTCGAAGAGTGATGATCATCCAATGCTGCTTTTGCTGAGAAACACGTGAACTGTGGGCATACGTGAGACATCCTAGGGATACCGCGACAATCTTGGTTATGTCCAAGCTGGCAGTTGTAGAGTCCAGGATTTGCTTCATTTTCTTGAATGGGTCCTTTTCGTTCCAGCTCTGTAGGTGTTCATTGAACTCCGAAGCGGCTTTCTCTCTCGAAATACGTTCAGCAACATTGACAATCTGACCGTCGTCTCTTCGTACGTCGCAGAGAAACCAAATAGAGATGGGGCAGAAAATAGGAACATGTCTCTTGTACCCCACGCGGAAGATTTGATGCCGCATGCCCGCACGGCATTCATATTGGATGGTGGCTTCCTTACTAGGTATGAAAGCGTTAGTAGGTTCAAATGTTTGCTGTTGGGCTCAATTTCAAGTTCTTTCAGGATATAGAGAAGAAAGCCCACATACACGACCAACGACTCTTGCAGTTGAGGCTTATCGTCTGATGTATTGTCTGGAGGTGGAAATCCTCTTGATACTACGCCAGTCCTCATCGTGTACTCAACCATCGAACCGTCTAGGGCTTTGACAAGGATTTTGTCCCCTTCGACAAGCGGGCGCTGCATTTGCTCCAAAACCGAACGAATGGAAGCCTTGCTGAAGAAAGGAACACCGGAAGTGTAGAGCTCGTCAAGACGAGCCAGTGCCTCCTCTTCGGTTTCTGGATAGTCTTGAGGGATACCGTCAGACCGATGGGCACGGCAGGTATAATATGATAGCCCCATTGTTTGCCGACTGAAAATTCTTTCTTCTCTCTTCTCTCTTATCTGTTTCTTGCAAAGAGGACCGACCCCGATATTGGTTTGGCGTCTGGGAAGAACGTGAAATTTCTATGAAGAAGGAACATTGGAGGATTTTATAGGGTGTTGGGTATTGTACACGGGGCTTTATACCCTGACGGGCGCTTAATCCATAACAATATCAAACAAAGCGGGCGCGTCAAAAGTCCGGAAACTGTTGCTTTAAAGGTCAATGCGCAACCCAAACTACTGTGCCAACACTGTGAAACTGTTCAAAATCCGCCTTGGGCGGGTACGCATGGAAGAGTTGGATTCAGCCCAATATTTCGGTAGCTGTGGAGTCCACTGATTATTAGATTTAAGAACTCGATGAAAGTGACCCCAACGCCAATGCATGCGCTAAATGCATGGTATCATCGCGTCCAGTAAAAAGATAAACAAGGAGAGGATGGACGTGTCGAAAAAGCAAAACAAACACAAGATGATCCACAGTAATCTGCCTCGCGGGATCCCAGCCGAGAGAGAGGGGAAAATTAGAAATAGTGGGTAAATAATGAATAGAAAGTCGTGAAAAGTAGCAACTGAGCCTGCTATGCTATACTGAGTAATCACATATGGCCATGCACTTTCAATCGGTAGATGCAGGTGTCGTTTGAGCCCCAATTCGATTTGATTCGGAATGCCACCTTGTCCACTCGGATTGTCGGGATGTCTACCACGGTGTTGACATCAAATCGTTGGATATAGTTCTTCTTGTGGATGTCATAGGTCATCTTTCCAATGCGATAGAAATTCGGGCCGAGAAGTGGATCATCGGAGAAAGAAGTGTCGGGGTCGTAAAAGTTCGTCGCGCGCAATGTACTCATGAGGACATCATGGAGAGATTTCTCGCCGGGAATTGTGTATCCTCCAAGTCCTTCTTTTCGTGATGAGACGGGCTCAATCGGTCGCTCGGGCCTCGAGTCTCCAAAGCCTGTTAGTCGAGAAATCCAGGATCTTGAAAATTCGTCGGTTGGCAAAGGGATAACACGATACCGAGCCCACAGCTCAATTTCTTTTGGCGCGCGTTCTGGGTTGAGGGTAGCGTCGGCGGGTACATGCTCCACTACGACCTCTTGCGGGACGATATCGCGCCCCAGAAGAATTGATATTTGAGATGATCCTTTCTTTTGAGAAGTACACCAACAGTCTCCCGATTCTTGCCAGGACTTGAGAGCTGTCGAGGGAGGCATCGGTTTGGGGATCATGTATCCTAGCCCAATCATTTTGAGCGCACCCCGGTACACTATCGGCCATGTAAGGCCTACTGCTGGTGAGGTTTGGCGAGGGTCCACAATAGCACCCAGCGCTGGGGACAAGAAATTGATCTTTTGGAGCGGCTTTTCGTAGCCAAAGGGCTGATCCGTGATGTACGTAGGAACGGAATCGCGAGCATGCTTTGATCGTACAGAAACCAAGTCACGAGATAAAGACGACATCTCTTCATTCATTTTTGAAACCTGGTTTTTGAGATGACGAACGGTAGCAGGCTCACTTGTGTTAGGGGAGTATTGAACGGGAGGCGGAAAGTGTGGGATGTGTATTTTCTCAAAGAGCCCCATCTGGAAAGCAAGAGCGACGACTATAGATAGCGACAACACAATCCCTGCTCGGACCCAGTTAGCCCGATTAGATTTCGAGATAGAATTGGCTCGAGAACGACTTTCAGGCCTCAATGTGGGCCGCTCTTGTACCAGATGCTCCTTAGTAGATGGTGTTTGTATGCAGTCTGGCTCTGGACTTTGTTCGGAACGGAACATTGTCGGGATAATTGTCTTTACTGAAGCGGTCCAGCTCTCAACTGCAGGGTCAGGTATAGGCTGGCCCACCAATCCAGCTTCAATTTCAGACTCGAATTTGTCGAAATGCTCAGAGAGCTCCCTTTCATCCGCCTCATCTTCATAATAGTCATTCCCCTCGGCTTTTTCTTCCTCGTCCTCGTTCTCTTCTTCGATGGTATCGGGGACAATGTTAGCTAGACCAGAAGGGCGCCGAGGGGGCGCTGTGATATTGCTGCCTTGCGTGCTTGGTCGTGTCCTTTTAAGATCATCCTCGTTAATATCGCGTTCCAGGTTCCAGGATATCACTGAGGCGTTGTCAACGGAGCTTTGACGACTGAAGCGGTCCGGGGTAGTGAGGTCATGGGTATCGTGACCACCCCGTTTGAGGGGTGATGGGTAAAGTGTTAAATCTGGAGAATTCGACATGACTGATAAATGACGTTGAAGAGGGGGCTCAGCGGCAGGACTTGAATCGGTAGAAACAGTCCGCGGGACAGGAGGTGAGGGTGTAGGGTCGGACTTCTGACTTGGAGACTCCTTTCTGGGCGATGCTGTTACTTCGCGTAAAGCCTGATGTAATTGGGTTTCATCCGGGGTAGGCTCTCTCTTTATGCGTCGACGGGCATTCTCATTACGAGCTCTCCTCTTCGGGGCGTCTTTTTGATAATCCTTTACCGTCTTTGGATTCAAGGCGGCCAATTCACTGTTTTTAATAGCTTCGTTAACTGACCGCTCAATCTCTCTCAGATCTGTGGTACCTGGTCGTGCATGGATTGTTTGGCGTCTACGCGCGGCTGGCCCCGCTTGCGATCCATAGGCAAATGATGATTTAATGGGTATACTGGGCAGGACTGGATTGTTTGCGATCCAAGCTCTCCGGGATTCTTCTTCACCCATAACGTACCCTCTATTGCCCTTTTTTGAGTCCATCTGCACGTTGTATGTTAGCTTACTGTCACAACAAAGACCGCTATGTTTCTCTCCATATAACTCGTGCGTTTGCACTCGACAAGCCAATCAATAACAACGTCAAGGGCCGTAGCAACCGAGTTGTAGTTAAAGAGATCGACAGGGAATCGAGCCCTTCCAAGAAATTCAAGTCTTGAGGAAATGATACATAGGTAAAGTGCCCATATTTCCGATCAAAGCACCGCAAACGCAAATATTAACCAAAGATAAACACTGACTTTATTCTTCGCTGGCTTGAAACTAGCGGCGCCGGAGCACCAGCACCGGTCTTCTGTCAAGGCGAGATCAAATAAGAGAAGTTTACAACGGCCTGATATTATTGTCAGTTTGAAGTCCATTTAAACATTGAATCAATTGGATAAAGCTGGTGGGGAGGTGCTAAGCTGCTGAAGAACCCGGGTTGTGCCACCAAGGGAGCGCCAAACCCGCGACGTCCGAACATTATGCGCACCGGGTCTTATCCACACTTACTTGAGACCAACAAGCGAATTCTGAGTTATAGCTTCGATAAATTCAATGTGTCGTGTAGAACGAGTCCAATAGATCGCGACCCCGGACTTTGAAGCGGACAAAACGCGCAGACGCGCGAGGGAACGTGACTTGCGGCGGGTTTCAATTGTGGATCCCGCAGTGCCGAGGAATGAGATCAGCAGTAGTTATTGATGGGCCACGCTAAGAACGTAGTGGTTTCTGGCTTTCTGGACTGGCAAAATTCGGGGTAGCAGAGCAGAAATATTTTACACTAGAAAGAAATTGTATTGAGTGGGAATGTATGAATTAAAAGAAAAAAAATCTGCTGGTGGACAGTAGGAAACTGGGCTTCGACTTGATAAACTCGATGCGGTCCTCGAGTCTTTGTTCGTCTACGTTTGTCTCTCAAGCCCTTTGTCACATTTGACTTTTTCGCTGTGACAATCATTCCAGACTTCTATTTTTATGGCTGAAAGTAACTCGAAGAGAGCGCTAGATTCAAGCCTCTCTCGATCTATGAAAGAAGGCTCCAATAGTCTATTGAGTAAACGGAGATTCCAAGAAAATATATTGGATTGGTTGAAATGATGTGCCCCAACCACAGCGCTTAAATACAGAGCAGCAGTCGATAGTGTGCTTGACTCCAGGTACGCCGGTCTGCTCCATCCAGCTCTCTAGACAAGGGGGGTAGGAATACTATACAGCGGGCGCAGAGGACAGGGAAGAAGCGGGGGTCCCCAAGCAAGAATGCAAGAAAAGGGAGGACCGATACGAGAAGGAGAACGAGATCAAAGGGGTCTGGTTGTTTAACATGTCCATGCAGCCATGGTGCCGTCTTTGCGACCTTCAACCAGGTATCCATCCTTAAGTCGGACGCGCTCGACAGTCGAAGGGTATGGCCCTTCATCATCGACGCCGACACCAGGACCGCAGTCCCAATGGTGTGCATCAGCCTTGTCATAGACCTTGACCACATTCTCGCCGGCAGCAGCCACGATTCGTTTCGAATCGAACATCATACTAGTTATAGGTTTTTCATAGGCATACGCGTCGTATATCGAGCCCATTCGAAGATCCCAGATCTAAGAAAACATTAGTAAAGTGCTTGTATATGGATTAAAAGAATCATAACTTACCCGAATGCTGCGGTCCAAACTACCCGTTACCAGGTGTACGTCGTCAAATTGTAGACATGTAACTGGCCCAGTGTGTCCCACGAGGCTACGATGGACCTGACCACTACGCAGATCCCAAAGACGAACCATGCCGTCAGCCGTTCCACATGCGAGTGCGGCATCGAAGCACTGAATAGCTCCAACGAAGTCTGCAGACGCATCTGGAAGTCGGCCGGATGGTCGCCAAGTTCCATCTCCAGAGGTGCTTGCCGATGATTGTGTAGCGGCCCAAAGGATATCCAAAGTTTGAACACATCTTCCTTTAACAAGATCCCATTGCCGCAGAGTCTTGTCTGCAGATCCAGAGATAAGTGTGTTATTTTTAAAGTGGAGCGCAGTCACCTCATCAACATGGGCGTCCAGTGTAAAGACATGGCAATCCTCCAAATTCGATGATGGAGGAACCGGTGAAGAATGCTTTTCGAATAATTCTTCTTCCTCGCGCTCATGTTTGTTCAGACGTCCATTGTCACGGGTACTAGGCCTAGCGCGACTCAAATCCCAAATTCGGACAGATGCATCCATAGATCCGGTAGCGACGATATTGTCTTCTACCTGTAAAGATCGTACAGAAGCATGGTGCCCTTCTAAGAAACCAGAACAACGACCCACGTTCATATCCCAAACTCGCACAGTATCATCCAATGCAGCAGTGACCATTGTACCAAATGGAAAGTCGAAATCAATCGCGGTGACCATATCGGTGTGTGCTGAGATTTCCTTAATTAAGGATCCCGGAGCGAAATGTTCGTGAAGGATTGGCATTGAGCGTTTTCTTAGAGTCCGGCTTCGAAGGCTCTTTGGCGTCGGTGTTGTATCGGGCAGTTTCTCGTATATCGATTCTGACATGAATGAAGCGTCCATGGCTGGGTCATTCGAGGACGCAACAGAATCTCCCTGTTCTTGCGCCGACTTTGGTGTTTCGTCAGTGGCAGAGGATTCAGGCGTCTCTTCTGGCAAATCTTCTAGTTTATTATCTAACTCCGTCACTATATCCAGTTTGTTAGATTAAAAAAGTGTCTTATCGGAACCAACCTGGGAGGTAAACCTACACTCGACTTCCAATGTCGCTTCATCCATTTCCAAGCCGGCCAATCGATCAAGAACGATCTGGCGCATTTTGTGTAGGTTGGCAATCTTGTTATCTATCTCGTGGATCTCGGCGCTGCACATATTCTTTCGAATGCCCATCAAGTCCAGTCGGCGGCTCAATGTTTTTCGTTGCTCCTTCAACCCAGCCGGACCCGCGGTCAGGGCGCCGCCCCTCTCGCTATCTTTCAACGCCTTGGTGTTTTTGGAGCTACGTCTCCGGTGCTTTTTATGTGCATGGTCATCTTCAGGGAGGGTAGCCTGAAAACCTTGGAATAGGGAGTAGGAGCTACTGTCTTCGGGGATGTTGGCGAGCAGATCATCGGGGAGGGAAGAAAGAGCCCGCGACTGGATTTCCGAGGTCGACAGCTTCGAGCGCACGAGATCGGTAGGGGTTGTCTGGGTAAGGGAGAAGACCTTGCGCTGCGCTGTTGGCCGGCGCAGTTCGCGATGGATATCCGTCATAGCAATTTGATAATGGGCGCCTGGGTTTTGCTCGGTCGGCGCGATCAGGTGTCCTGCAGTTGAGGTCACCTTTCGCCCGAACGCTTCGATGTGACGGGTCTATGGTTTAAATCGTTATTAGCCTGCCCGCGGCAATGCTGTAAGAGGGGTATGGCTGCGGTGCTAGGTCTTTGGCACTCAAAAAAAAAAGGTACTGACCGTCAATCCAGTGCCGAGCAAGCCATCGCCTTCGACAATATCTGACAGACCGGACGGCGACTCGTCACGGCGTTGATTCTCCATTTTAGGAGGCTGCTTTTGGTAGGGGATCAACCAACATGCGCGGGTTGAGAGAGTTTCGGGGAGAGCAGCAAGATAATCGTCATGTGTCCACGCGATGATTTACCGCGTTCCCCGGATACAGTAAAGGCTCCGTACCGTACTTACCGTGAAGAACTGCGCTGTGGCCAACTGGTCAACTAATGGATCCAAAGTGCTAAGGTCAAGAACTTGCAATCGATAGATCAATTTCTCACAGCTAGGCCAGCCAATTTAGCGCTAGTGAGAAGCATGCAAGGTGTTTTGTGGAGACCAGATGTGTCTATCTATACTTCTTGGGTACTTCAGCGTCTGCCCTTACTGTATAGGTGCGCTCGGTACAGTCTGAGTACCGAATACCCGAACAGCTCTCCAAGCCTGCACATGTGTGAATGACTATTAGAATACTTTATGCAGTTGGATTTAGATCCCAAGTGCGATTCGAGGAATCGTGTAGATCTATGCAAATGAAATTTTATCTCAAATTCAATAGGGGCTTCGAAGTGGAATATGCTATATAAAGAGCTGCTTAGGCTACAAAGCCTCTTAGACTCAATACCTCTCCGACTTCGCTGACCCGCTATCCCTATCAGCCTCTCTCTTTCCTTCTCCCAACTCACCAATTCACGCAGCCATGGATAGAGCTATTGATCTGTCCGATGCTTCCAAGGCATTGGACCTTGCCAACATTCGCTTCGAGCTCATGTAAGTTTCCAAGTCTTACATTATTTCCGACCGCCATCTTTCCCCGCTCCCCGCGATAGTTTTCAGCTTGACCGCAGAAGATTCGGTGCACCAATATCACCCCCACCAAACACGGAAGTCTACTAAAGACATCTCCCAAACAAAATCAACAATGCGTATTATGAATATATACTGATGTTCCAGATACACAGCCGCCTAGAAGACACAATTACCTTCCACCTTATCGAGCGAGTTCAATTCCCCCTCAACAAAACCATCTACGAGTCCGGCGGCGTGAAGATTCCCGACAGCGATCTCAGTCTATCGGACTACCTACTCCGCGAACAAGAGCGCCTCCAATCCCGCGTGCGCCGCTATGAATCCCCGGATGAGTACCCTTTCTTCCCAGACGTGTTGGAGCAGCCTGTCCTCGCGCCCTTGAAATACCCTCATATCTTGCATACGAACGATGTCAACGTCAACGATGACATTAAGAAGCGTTATATAAACGAGGTCTTGCCGGCTGTGTGTCCACGGTTCGGGCGCGAGGACCGTGGTGAAGCGCAAGAGAACTATGGATCTGCGGCGACTTGTGATGTTGCGTGTCTGCAGGCGCTGTCGCGACGTATTCATTTTGGGAAATTCGTTGCCGAGTCCAAGTTCCAGAAGGATCCTGAAACTTTTGTGCGCTTGATTAAGGCCGAGGACCGCCTGGGTATTGATGAGGCTATCACCGATGCTAAGGTTGAGCAGAAAGTTCTTGAGCGATTGGGTCTCAAGGCTAAGACTTATGGAACTGATCCTGCTTTCCCTGAGGAGAAGGGACAGAAGATCAATATCGATGCTGTCGTTGCTATGTATAAGGTGGGTTTTACTTGTCCATACTGGACTTCCGTTAGATTATCATTTTTGGATTTTTCAATTGCTTTGCAATTGGCTTCTATGGTTAAAAGATTGACGTATCGCTAATGTGATTTAGGAATGTGTTATCCCGCTCACCAAGGTTGTCGAGGTGGAGTATCTTATGCAGCGCCTCAAGGGCACTCAATGGGAGTAAACAGTGGCCTATGTTTCAGTCACGAAGTTATGAACTTATGATTCCGGTTATGAGATCTATAAAATCATGTCGTGGATAGAAGGCGCTTGGAGAGAATTGGAAGCAACCAAGCAAAAACAAATAAACAAGAAAATGTATAGAATATACTCTCATCAATGGGACATGAAATGAAATGATATGAAGACAAATTATTCTTCACATACATCCCTTACTGTAGGTACTCGCCTACGGCCTTAACTGTAGCTTCGAATTGCGCCGATTCGAGCAGAATCATGCTACCATTGGTGATAATACCAAGTTCCTGGAAAGCGCGTTTAGAGTCTGAGTGGCCGTCATCCTGCTTGTGGGTAAACTCATATGTTCCGGAGCACATAGCATGGCGCTGCAACACTTCATCCTCGGGGTGGAAAAGGAAGCGCTGGGCTCCATCGCCGCCCTTCTTGGACTTCTTCTGTGGTCGGGACTCCTCAAGATCTAATTTTGACTCAATCTCCTCGTATCCCTTGGAGATAATCAGGTAGTGCGAGAAGTTGTATGGCTCCTTGTCCTGGATGGCCCAGGCGATCTCCTCCAGCAACATATTGTACATGGGCGGAATGACCTGCGCCGGCATGTTGATTACTCGCTCAGTGAGAACCAAGCCAATAGGTGGGACTGGGGTCTGGGAAACGAGCTCGCTGAGAGGGGAAAGGGAGGGGTTGGAAGCGGCCTTGGTTTTGATGTACTTGATCAGGTCTTGGACGACGGGTTTGTCCTGTAATAATAGCAGTCAGCAATAGCCTCAAGTGTATATTTTGTAACAAAATCGCACTGACCTTGTGTTCCTGCAGATTCAAAACAGACAAGAAAGCATAAGGATCCGACTCATTGCCGTCAGTCTTCACGGTAGATCCGAGCAGCGGCTGCGACAAGATCAAGTCGGATAGGGCGGACAAATCAAAGATCTGGGCGTCATTGTCGAAGAGCTGACGGATTAGGTTTTTAAGACCGTGAAAGTCGACGGCGGGTTGAGGATCGAACCATTCGAAGTCGACATTGATCATGTCAACGTCCTGGAGGAGGTTAAGAGCTGTATGCGGTCTGGGGCGGCGCGGGGTGTAGGCTCACATCATCGGACTCGTCGTCGGCGTTTTTGGTGCCGCCCATAGGGACATCACCGAGATCTTGCTTGCGTTTTCCCATTGTTCTTTTTATTTCTGTGTGCTGTTATGAGAAGATTGAAGATTGAAGGTGTGTTGGGCGTTTTCTCCACCCCTCCGCCGCTTTCGAACTTTTTTTCGCTGTTATCGGTTATCGCTGCTGGCAGATATAGATAACAATATCCAGAGAGACTACATACTTAGGCAATATGGAACTAAGCATAACTACTTAACCTAGTTAACTAGTGCGCTGCTATTCATGTATTCATTGTACTACGGATCATATGGAAATATTAACTTTAGCAGAAAGTTGATCTCTCCGGCGCAATTCCAAGTTGGTCTTTAACAAGTCTTCTCTCCATTGCCCTTTCGAATGACTTGTCGCTAGTATTTAGCTCTTAGAGATGTAAGTTGACATTCAAAGGCATCATAAAGAAATAACGCCTTGGATGTTCATGCTATTTCTAGGATCTATATCGCTGGTAAATCCATCACTTCAAACGTCATATTCCACAGCCTCAACGGTAGGCACCTTGTTCAGCTTTACATCAAAGAACTGCGCCACAAGCTGCACACAGTCCCAGATGATCTGAACTTCCTCCTTGGGCAGACCCAATCGTCTCGTCCCCCGGATATGCCAATGAGTCTCATTGGGCAAGTTTTGACTCATAATCCCAGGCAAAACAACAAGCTGTGTGTCCACATCATCCAAGATCTGACGATCCGACAGGTACAGCCCATATGTAATTTCCTCGGATAACCACCTAAAGTCCTGATGCGCAGCAAACAGGTTCAAAGTACCACCGGTATTGCGAGAATACAGCTTCTGCATCCATTCCGAGCCACGGTCATGGTTTGCCTGGTCACATTGCCAGTTCTCACGCGTAAAGGTGTAATCCTTGTCCTCGTCGCGTTCAATTTTGCCAATGGAAAGAATGGCCTCAATGGGCTTACATACCCCAACAATGGGGACTGATTTGATAAGAGCCTCGCGGAGACGTCGCACTAATGCTTGTCGGGATGGTGAGGTTGAGTACTCCGGTTGCGAGATGAGATGCAGATAGAGCTGGTCGGCGCGCTCGGGATCTGGACTCGCTGCTAATGTAGAGGTGGCGAGGATATACCACTTATCACTGCCAAGGCTGGTAGCTTTGAAGCGGGATTCAAGCTCTGTGAATAACTGGGTGAAGCGGGGTTCGATCTCCGGTGTTGGAGCAGGGGCGGATGAACTCATTTTGGTGGTTGAGTAGAACTTTTGACAATAGAGGTGATTGAATACTCGAGCAATGCCTTGTGATAATGTCCGATCCCGATTGAGGGCTTTGAATAACAAAGACAGATGCGATCGCATCGTCAATTCGCGATGTCTGCCTTTAATTCATCAGCTCTGCATGAGAAGCTCCGATTGCCGGAGTGGGTCGCCAATGTGATCCCCTTCATTACCAAAGCTACGTCACATTCTACTTTGGCTTTCACTCTTATCCATATTTTAACTTTAAAATTGATTAATTTCTGTATAAATCAAGGACGGAAAGAGTTGAACTAAACAGTCTTATTCAAAGGATTCAAAGTTTCTCTTCTGCAACTAGACTATGAAGGGCGTTCGATCTCGTCTGCGAAGTGCTCTCGGCGTATATGACGCATTAGCTTCTCATAGCTAACTCCAAAATCCTCACATCGGGTGCCATTCTTCATCTCGTGCCCACAGATATAGCACCTGTAGCCATTTTCATCATACCTCGGGCGCCCTGAATGAGGGGCAGGAACGAAGCGATGAAATTGTTCCCAAACCATATAATTGCAAAGACGAATACGGTCTCTGGTTTTAAATCCTATTCTAGTTAACTCCTCTCTGGCTGGACCTTCCCAACCACACTCTTCGCAATTCAGGCGATGAATATTATGGCCAAAACCATGCTTCATTAGTATCACTTCCCCAAAACAATTGTTTCGAAAGTCATCGTCGTGAAAGCAGCTGTTGCGGTTGCGATAAGGGCATGTGGAAGAGTGGTGCGTGTCTTCGGCAGGTGGCTCAGAAGTTGCCGGGGGAAGACGGGGGATTGGATCAGCCTGAGCAAGTCGCTGGTATTGCTGGGAAAGGGCGCTAATAGTTCCATCGCGAGCTGATTTTGTACCTCTCGTGATTAAGGAATGATTCGGGTGAATAAGATCAGTGATGTTGATATTTTGGCCTCGCAGTAGCGAAATCACAGTGGTTTGAAGAACGATCAGATGCTCCATCAATGCCTCACGTCCGATACCTGATTTTCTCTATTTTAGTTCTGAGTTTAGATATGATGCAGCTTCGCTGATTATTCCTTCACTTACTATCTCCCCTCTTGAAATCCTCTCCGAGCCGCTGAAGATTGGTGTCATACTTGGACTGCACGACCGAGCTGCTCTCATGTAACAGCGTTTTCAACTCGACGTTCTCGGACTTGGCTGACCGCTCCTTTCTTTTCTGGCGCCATGATCTAAATTCAGCACTGATTGCAGTGATGGCCGATACTATCGCCGGGATAAGAGCGGCGATCTCGAGGCCAGACATCCTTGTGAATGGATAGAATAATCGTGGTCAAACTAGAGAGTGCTAGAATGACCGATGGGAATAATAATGGAGATGACAGTGAGGAGAGCGATAAAAGGCATTTCTAAAGCGAGCATTAGGCTGTTGTAGCATCACAGCGCACAGCCACTTTCACCAGGGTACCGAGTACTCGACATTATGGTGTTGCGTGCGGGGGCGGATACATGTATACCTACCCAATTGCAGCCTGAGGACACCACAGCCTTCAAGTCAGAAGCCTTCTCATAGCAACCTTTCTGTGCTGTGAGGGATACTGCGCGGGAAACAAAACAAAAAGAGACCATTTGTTCATGCGAGGATGTAACTGCGTTATGTGTTGGGCAGTAAGTGTGTAGATCATCCCCTCTCCGCTGTCAGACTAGTACACGAAGTGAGTCATGGTAGAAAGAAGGATGGCACTGGTTTGTGATGTGTGTTGGACTAGCTGCATGATTGAGCCCGGTACTACGACCAGGTGACCAGTGAGCACCACCGTGACATGCGTAGCTGAAAACCCGAGCAATAGCGGCAAGGTGATAAGTACACATATGAAAAGGGATATCAAGGACCGGCAGAACGAATACACTGGCACCTGGACAGAACCTAGGAGAAACCAGACGCAATCGTGATGATTCTCTAGGGCGTCTTGGCTATATATCATTGGAAAAGACTGCCCAGGTGTATTTATTTGAGAATTCGAGCAACCATACAGTTTGGAAACAGGAAATTGAAGATTGGGGCACTTGGAAAGACTGGACATGGATTTTTCGGACTTTTGTATTTGGAACTCAGCTTTCACGGCACGTAAAGGGTAGCTCAGACATTAGGGCCTTGCAGCTACTAGTGACTCGGAAAGAGCCCCTAGGGAGGTTAGCCTATTAGGTCCTGGAGACCCCAGTATGCCAGTTGACCCTTGGGTAGCTTCATTCAGATCCCTTGACCAGACATTTCACCGGTCGCAGTCGCGATAGAGCCAGGTTTTCGAATTAGCATAGTAATCCAGTTTCCGGTGCTGTCATCAAAAATCAAAATCAAACTTTAAAAAGACGTTTAGAATACTCTGGAAGTGTGTAGTGTGCACACCTGCCGCCCTTGGCCATAGCTTCAACGTACACATCTGTAGCTCAATTTTTAGCTCTCCCACTACCAGGATGGGCTGAATTAGAAGACATGAAAAGTTATCCTGGAATATGATCTCATAGCTGTGCGGATCAAAACCAGCAACGATAAAGAAGCTTAAAGAAGATCTTCGACACCTATTATAGCAAGTAAGGGTGCAGAGCTGTATAGAAAGTGGAGACATACTGGATACTCAGCAGCATCAACGATGTCACAACATCCAACCTGCCTTGTTTGCGACAATAATCTGATGAGCCTGGATGAAAAAAAAGGGTCCAACAAGTGCAAAACCAAACGATCAAGCTCTGATTGCCATTCCGGCCACTCTGGGCCATGACCCACACGTATGATCTCAGTGACTCCAGCATGACATCACACATTGTATAGCAAGTATAACCAAGTATAAGAATCGAGGTTTTCAGTGAACCAATTCTTTTTTTCTTCACGATTCAAAGCATCAATTTCTCTCTCATATATTATCCCTGAACAAAGACACACAAACTCTCCATCACCTTCATTTCCTCCAATCTACAATATGTCCGCTTCTCAGTCTAGTGTCGGTAGCCGCGCCATCTATGAGGCCGGTGACCAGCGCAACCCCCCTCAGTCTGAGATCAGAGAAGCCGAGCGCTACAAGGAGGGTCAGCACGGCTCACACAAGAACCTTGACTCCAAGGATCAGCGCTCTATTGGCAACAAGCTCGCCGCTCAGTCCAACAAGAACGATCCTTCCCACCACCACAACAATGAGTTCAACCCCGAGGCCGAGATGAGCAAGCAAGATCCTACCAAGCCTGTAAGTTATTAAATTCATATCCCTCTATTATGGGTAATATCAATGACTAACGTGCTTCTTTTACAGGCTATCATGCATGGTAACAAGCCCTCAAAGGGCGCTCAGATTGATGCCGATTTGCAGGCTGAGGATGAGCAGCGCCTGCGTGAGAAGGGTATCAAGAAATGAAATGTTTGATATGATGTTATGATACCCCCGATTTGAATGTTTGGGAAGTTATCCGGGGTTGGGGATAGAAATATTCTGTACGATATGACGAAATCTTAATTTTGTTCTGAAAGCATTGAAAGCATAGAATAAAATTACCAATAAAATTATCTACCAATCCAAAACATGGTTCCAAGTGTCTAGTAAGGAGTAGTTAAGTCACCATGAGTGGTCGGTTTTAGTTTCATTCGTCATATGATATATAGTATTATGCATTATGTGCAAGACCCAAACGCTCAAGGCCGGATATCTAGTGTATGGTACATGATAACGCTCAACAGTAAAGAAATGTAGTCTGAATATGGGTTGCGATCCCCGGTTTGGGATAAAGCAGGTGTGGCCAAAATATAATGTTGCGAGATAATCAAGGTCAATCAACCATTCAGCTGAACTTGGGATCATCGTCATGCGGCTCCGCGAAGATATGGCTCCAGTATTCCTCGACCTTCTTACAAAGGCCTCCCTTGTTTTTCCAGGACTTGAACATACCCTCATAATGGCATGTGACCCATTTGATCTCTTCCCAATAGCTCTTTTCGACATCGTACCCGAAGCGTTGGATTGTATTAGAGGGATCAGTCCATGCGCGCGAATCTGAGCCATCTTCTTTGATGGTGGGAGTTGTTTCCCAGCCTAGCCCAAATACGTTATCACCCGGGTTAAATTTCGGGTAATTCGCATGGATGAAGAAGATATGTGGAGGCGGTGCCACCTCAGGATCTTTGACTCGCCACTTATCTTGTGTAGTAAGAGCATAGTCTTCTCGAGGATCCGACTGAGCCATGGCCGACCCAGCCAACTTTTCTCCAAGCTGGTGACCGATAGCCTGCACCCTATCGCTAACGGTATAGAAAGGTGCACCGACAGCCATAGCCGCCTGGAGGAATGTTTCCTTATCTCCCTCGCCCGGACCCCCCTGACTCAATAATCTGAAGTAGTGAGATGGGCCGTAATAGTTGTAGTATGCAGCAAGAAGGAGGGCATTCAAATGGGTCTTCTTGGACACCAAAAACACTCCAGTTTCCGATGATTGGCGTGCTGACATGGGCGGCGCTTCTTGACGGGAAATTTTGTAGTATAAAGGCGATGCTGAGGACCCCCAGAAATCGGGCCAGGTCACTAAGCCAGATGATTTGTATGGCTCGGCGTCGAGGAGATCTTCTGGCTTTCCGAGAGGGAAGCAATCTGCATCCATCCAAACGATTTCCTCGAAAGAAGAGAATAGAACGGCGAAAATTTTGAGTTGATAGTGCTCAATGGGGTCCTTCCCTACCACGTCACCCATCACTAAACACCGGGCATCCAGTGTAGGGAGCACGTCCGTGCAAATGCTCTTCTCATATTCACCTGAATCTTTCATGTACACTTCCACTGGCAATGTGGACCCTGTACGACGAAGCATGCGCAGAGAGGAAACAAAAACGGGCAAATAGGTCGAACCCGCCGTAGTAACTAAGCCTCGTTTCCCTGGAGTATGAACAGGTTTTAAGTTCTTTCCAGCTGCCTTAATATTTTCGAGGAAGCTAGCATGGGTATCCTCCATAACCTTCACACCCTCCTCCGATAATATTGTAATATCCGGGCGCAGAGTATCGTTCGTGGGGTCGAAATGAATTGCGCCCGCATCGCCATCTTTTTGTGGAGATGGGGTATTGGGGTTATGACGTTTGAGAATCGGACTGAAAGCTTTCCAGAAATCTTTTTGACGTTCCACCACAGGAACTTCGAATGCTGTACTCGGAACGACGGAGACGGTGGAGGAGGCGGTCGCTGGTGTCCAGTAGAGGTAGACCGTGCTAACGAGGATGAGCGCCATCATGGCGAGGAGGAGGGACCTCGCCCGACCGGGCCTGAACATCCCCATTCTGGAGGGCATTCGAATATGACCGGAAAGAATGATATGTTCTGACTCGCGAAGACGGGGCGATACTTTGCGTGTGTGGCGGCGGAGCACTATTCACAAGGGGTTTGAGCGAGAGGCGCACGGGCGCGCCGAGCGAAAGTTCCGAAACGAAGGTCAGGCAATCAGGATGGACCTGCAGAAGCCCAGGCCCCCTCTATCTCTATATATCTCCGGCGAGGAGGGTGGCGAGGGGACTCGATTGGAGGATTTGGGTTATCTTGATCTTTGATCTTGGGGAGAGAGAGAGTTTCGCGGGAGAAAAGTAAGGTGGCGGGTGAACCACGTATACGCTTGGCGGAGGATGAAGAGCCATTGTGTTCTACCGCAGGTTCCAAGGTTGTCAGGATAGACTTGGAGCTCAAAGAGTATAATAGAATATCCTGGGGATTAGCTACTAAATAAATAAATCGCTAGTCACATACTATGGGGCCCCCGAGATGGCCCCGGGGCTACTACTTACTGAGGCGTTTTATAGCGACAAGTGACCATCTACTAGTACAACACCTCTAGTGTGGACATCCATGGTACCCCTGGTCTTCATGTCATTCATAAATATAAATATTCAATTACCAGATCTATATTCCCCATACATTCATCCCATCCTCAATCTAATTCAGTGGTTGCCACTGGAATCAAGTCAACAACAGTTTAGCCTGCGTCCCACTTTAACTTCAATGGAAATGGGGCACCAAAACTCGAGATTTGAACCAGAGTTCCCAAAAGTTAGACATGCAACTAGTGAACTTGCATCTTCTACGGCGATCAATGAGTGGAGCCACCTGAGGGATAAAAAGACGAGTTTTTGCCTGAATTGGAGCAAACGCGGATCATCGGGGAAGATCCTCTCGTTCCCTCGTTCCCTCCCACTCTGTCTCTCTCCCCCAGCATTTTAATCCACGCCCCTAAACCTTCTTTCTTGTCACTATTTCCTTCAAGTATATATCACGTCTCCTATTCATCGAATTTGGAATAAGTGCCGTTCAAACTGTTCCATCTGTTGCGTGGACATCCAGACCCACTTCCTTAATTACTTTCCGCTCCAGTATCTTCCTTATAATACAATCTCCACGAAACGTCCCCGTGCACGGTCAACAGCCTTACCCTGGCCTCCTTCCTCGGCAAACGCCAAATGGAAACCCTGAGGGTGTATCCTGCCCGACTAGACCACAATGTCTGAAAGTGCAGCCCAACAACCGCCGGAACCTCCAAAAGGCAAAGGCCGCAAGGCAGTCGACCCAAACGCACCGGTCCGAAAACGCCGTAAGAGAACCGTCGTGAGCGGCGCCCCCGATGACTGCTTTACATGCTCTAAACGTGGAGCGCGATGCGATCGCCGCCGTCCATATTGCTCACAGTGCCTTGAGCTCGGCCGAGAGTGTTCGGGATACAAGACGACGTTGACATGGGGTTTGGGAGTGGCGAGTCGGGGTAAACTTCGAGGTCAAAAGCTCCCTGTGATGGATACGTCGGCGGAGGGGCTAGCGAAGAAACCATCACAAGCACAGAAATCGTTACCGACACCACCGCAAAACCGGACGACCGCCCCACGAGACTCGAAGGCCGCAGCGCCAGCGCCTGCTTCGGCTGCTTCGGCTGCTTCAGCGGATATGGGATTTTCCAATATGAATGCAGCGGGCTTGGACGCGACGAATTCAAATAATTGGCGCCACTCGTCAATATCAAATACGCCGGACTCGTTTAATATGGCCTGGTCGATGGATATGCCGGATCCGCATACTTTGTCTAGTGCACCCGCCATCCCTCCTCAAATATCAGGACTTCCGATGCCAAGTCAGCCCGGGGCGTCTAATAGACTTAGTCCAAGCATGGCAAGTGTGGTAAGCGTGAAATCGGAGGGATCAGGATCGTACCCTGGACTTAGCCCAGAAACCACCTTTGCCAGTCCACTTTGGCCGGTTACAAGAAATTGGGCAGCTTCAAACGGACAACCACCGACTCAAGAATGGTCCCCAAAACAAGAAGCAGATGAAGATTATGAAAGAACCAACTCGAGGAGTTCGATATTATGGAATGCTGGCCATTCGCCATCGTACTCGCAGTTACTTCTCGCGCGATCTATTGGCCGCACTCCTCGCCTGCGGTATCTTATTGGCTATTTCACCGAAGTTATCGCACCCATGATTGTGGCATTCGACAGCCCAACCAATCCCTTCAAAACCCATGTCTTGCGGCTGGCCCAGGAGAGCGAAGCCCTGCAAGAAGCTATTGCCACTTTGTCTACAAGCAACCTACGACAACGGCGCGAACGAAACCACATGTCCACGGAAAGGACACTGCCTGCGCGCATGTCCTCAATGGCCCATCGAGCCCTCACTGATGAAGCATTTCAAGATAAGTATGGCATGTCCGTCCCCGAGGGCTACGCCCGCGAGGAAAATCACCACCGAGCGATGGCGGTGAAAGCTCTGAATGCCGACCTGGCGGACCCTCACCGCAGACTATCAGATTCAGTATTAGCTACACTGTTGGTTTTATGTCTATTTCATGGATGCGATACAGGTGTTGCTGAGTTCCGGACCCAATTTGCCGGTGTCACACGGCTACTTGCGATTCGAATGCGCCACTCACGGGCCTTAAGTGATAACCTCAAATGGTTTATTCGCATGTTCTCTTGGCTTGACACTTTGACCGCCACCACGAATGACCGTGACGTGCAGCTCAGAGGGAGATGCTTGGATATCAGCTCAGTAACAGATGGGGAATGGGGCCTTGAGAATTTGGCCGGCTGCGATGGTCGCTTGTTCAAACTAATCTCCCAACTGGGACGTTTGAATCTTCTCAGTCAGGACCAGCAACCCACAGAATCGACTAGTCCGTCTGATGTTTCCGTCCCTACCACATCCCTCCCGCCGGATATGTTGTTCCCCGGATGGGCATCCGTCACAGGACCTACCGGTCCAAGCTACCAATTCAATTCCGAATATGGGTTCTCTATCCCTACTCCTCCCCCAAGTGATGCACAGGCCAGAAAACCATCTTCTCCTGCATTTTGGACCGAGTGGTATTCATTGCGTCAACGTCTCGAATCCTGGAGATTCGACCCTCCCATCACTACTACAATGCCCTCTCCACCACCATCCATTTCACCGAAAAACCCATCATGGAATTCTCCAACATTCATTCCAGAGTCTTCACCGTCCGCCCCATCTGTGACTTATCATGTAGCTATCGAAAATCTTTCAGATGTCTACCAAATTTCTGAATGTTTTCGTCACGCTGCCCTTCTCTACTGCGAGCGTCTCGCAGAACCGAGCCTTCCTTCACGCCATCCGCGCATTCAACATCTTGTGCATCTAGCCATGCATTGTATTCGCGCTGTTCAATCAGATGTCTATCTCCTCTGGCCGTTGTTCATTGTTGGATCCGAATGTGTCCAAGAAGATCATCGGGCGGTCGTTCGTGCTCGCTGCAAGGACATTTCCAAGGACTCTGGGTTTGTTAACAATATTTCTTGCCTGGAGTTACTTGAGAAAATTTGGGTGGAATATTCAGACGAATCTTCTTATCCAGTCTACCCCTCTGAGCTGGGCTCTGCCTCTCTCCTCAACGGTGGTCCGGGCTCCGCTCCATCTCAGGCCTTCCGGTGGGCTCGTGTTATGCAAGCCAAGCGGGGTGAAGGAGAGTACATGGTAGCATGATTCAACCAACGTGTTACTCATTTCCAGATGCATGGGAATTTAAAGTTTTTGCTCTGTTTTTGACTTATACCCAATGGGAATTGGATGGGTGTTTCTTGGACTTCAGCGACTAGGAAGCTTGGGACATTTAATGATCATGATACCACCAGCACTGCACTACTCTATTATTATTTCTTCTCTTGCCCGTTAGTCTTTCGTTTGTACATCTGGGCCATATACGAAGGGATTTGCATATAATGGGATATATCTCAAGCCTTGGTTCGAACTATCAGGGATATAGAGACTACATAGAGATCCTTTATTGAACATTTCAAACAAACGACTACACCCCCCTCGTATATCTAGGCGTATCGTGTACATATAGTATTACTGTATTAAAATAAGGCCGTGAGTTGGTACAGATACGTTTCGACTTTGGAAGCAAGAGTGCAAAGTCTAGAATCCCAACTACGCGCCGCCAATTTTCGACGAAGTGAGCCCCAGAGGAGTGGCAGTGCAAGAACTTTGCATTCTCATGGCGCGACAAATTTTGCACTGTACCCAACACCAAATAGGCACGTCCTCCTGCCAACCAGGGTCCACGAGAGCAAGAGAATTGCACAGGAAATTTCAACGAAGCCCCGCGCGAGCCTCAAAGAGCAAGCTCTGAACTCGCTATTCTCGACATGCTCTACAACAGTGCCGTTCCTTCAGACCCGGATGTTGACTGTCTTCCTGGTCTTCCGTCCAGCAACACCGCTCGGAATCTTGTAGACGCAGCCTTTCATTATGTTCAGGCACGCTACTGTATCGTTGACTGGGCTCAAGTCCGCGATTAGCATCAAGATCGAGAATCTCTTGTATATACACCCAACCATGCTCCAATTGGATCACAAACTGGTGAGTAAGAAGATCTCTTTTAACCCAAGCTCTGACATGGCGACTTATACAGTACAGGAGCTTTTTCCATCTGGATTGCCCATGCTATTGGTGCTAGCTTCGTGTCAAATCCTGAGCACTCGCCTGAGGTAGGGGCATGCCCATAATTTTATAAGGAAATAAGTTCTAATTGTTAGGCCTATTTTGCTCGTGCTCGATGCTACCTCCCAGCTGTTATGTCTTTACAGAATTTGGAAACAGTACAGGCCCTTCTATGTCTCGTGCAATATCATTTCCGAGCTTCAGTAAGTCGCAGTATTGAAGTGGCAATATATTGCATACTACTAACAACTTTGAAAATTTATAGGAGCCGCCGATCTGGTAGGTCACAAGTCATTTCTTCTTATATCCCAACTACTTATACTTGGACAGGCATTTAGTAGGCTTTGTGTTGCGGTTGTGCGTCAAACTTCGATACCACCGGAAAGTCACGTCTGAAAACCTAGATCCATATACTATTGAGCTTCAATAGCGGTTCTTCTGGTGTGAATACTGCTTTGACCGGTCTTTCTGCCTTTTATTGTTGAAATTAGACATCGGGGTGTGTAAACATCACTCTAGTCCTTCATACCTGTACGGAAATGCTGAAATTTAGGACCGGGTTTTTACGGTCGCTTTCCGATCCCAGACTCATCAGGGAATTTTTGACCCGAAAGCATCTGAGACTGAAAATACTGTACGTAAATCTTTGGTTCTCCATATCCCGCTTAATATACAACGCCATCTGTATGATCTTGGCTCAACGCTGATATAGTATGGGTAACCCGCCACGACTCCATAATCGACGGCCAGACGTCTGTAGCAGCCTTGGGGAGCGACGATCAGCTCGACATGTTCCTCGAAGTCTCGTCACTGTATGCACCCGACGCCGCAATGACGAACCTGTGGACAGGACCCTGGTTGGATCCTTCATTCACAGAGTATGCCGAATTGGCTGCTACAGGAGCTACCTAATACTACTTGTCACAATGCATTATCTACATTGTAAGTTGCTATAGTTCTTCAAGCTTCGTTGTTTTCTGCGAAGCTGAAACTTGAATGGGACAAAACAAGGCAAATGTTGACAATAACTTGAATCGGACAGAAACCATATTTCTGACCCTTTTACATAAGGAAAAACATTCATGTATACTAATTATTACATACCACAATCAACTATAGGAGTATCATCTTGCTGAAAACATCCCCTTTTATTACCTTTTAGAATTACTTATATGTAAACATTGACATTATTATTATGATTAAAAAATATCAAAAAGAACCCTCTACTTCGATTGGTGTGGCCATCCATCTATAAGCTATACCTAAAGTGGACAAGAGGGGTGTGACGTCATGGTCTTCGTTAACCGTGGCTGGTGCCGGTCTATGTCCTTGTCTTTCTGTACCTATTATCTTCTATATATCCCAAAGCTAAACATGACAATCCGACGATTTCCCCCGGCTTTAGGCGGCCTCGGCGCAAACTACAACGAAAAGCTTACATGGATAAACCATAAGGAGCTTCAACAGGTAAACGCCACCTGGATTCGCGGCTTCATAGACATGCACCAAATAGACACAAAACATGTTACCCAAGACCCCAACATACAAGCTCTCTTCCGAGCCATAGACGCTGGATACAAGATAGTCCTCAGCCTCAAATGGAATTACTCTGAGCTGAGCTTTCCATTAATCGGCGCCGCGGCGCATACCATCGAGCTCCAGCGTCTGAACGCCGTGCTCCAAGTTCTCATGGACAAAGTCAACATCCTAGTCATTGGGAACGAACCATTCATTGAAGTCCAAAAAGGTCACGCGGATCAACGCTTAAACGTCTTCTACGAATCGTTAGCAGACGCAGTCATTTCTTTCCGCAGAGGAATCACCGACTCCAGCAAACCAAAGCTATACATGGGTGCATTTAATCGCCTCGATCTCCCTGTAAAACGAACACAAGCCATCGAACGCATGATCCGATTCATCGCCTCAAGGCCCGAGCTTGAGGGTGCAGATCTACACCCCCACATGCCTACTTTACAAGGACACAAATCCATGTTGGAATACGTCTTACCCCGCCTTAGACCCGATCAGCGATTCTTAGCCACGGAATTCTCACTAGTTTGGCAATGGAAGAAACATCTTGCTGATCCTGTTTCGAATTACTTCTGTGACAAGTATGCTTTTTCTAAAGGTGTGAGAGTTCATCAGGTTATCAGTGCTGCTATGCAGGCTCCTTGGTCCTATGAGCAGTGGGAGGACTTTTTATCTCATGAGCCTTGGTATGTTCTGTGTTCCAATTTTATCACGGATGCCATGACACTTTATAGGGGTACTGGGAGGCTTGAGGTGGCTACTTGTGGGTTTTGTCCTATGCGGTTGAGGAAGTTGCCGCTTCCTGTTGATGGAAATCCGTGGATGCTCAATGGGGTTTTTGCGCCTTCGACTGTGAGACTTCGAGAGGATGGGTCGAGGTATGAGAATTTCCCTTGGGCAGAGGAATTTCGGAATGCGCAGAATTGCTAGGTTTTACTATGTTCAAGTTCTTTCTGATACTATAAAAATTCTCAAATATGCAGCATCGTCAGGTCTGCCCAGCTGTGTATTTGGGGCATGCTACATCCAAATACTCAGGGCAGGCTATAGTTGCCAATTATGGTAGATGAATCATGAAGCATACTGCGCATTACATGATAGCACTGAGAAAATGTAATAATGAGTAACATTTGAGTGATTTGTGCTTTTGGAGCCGATTATTTGAAAGTGTGGAATCAGACACTCCGAAATTCCTCGGTGGCTTTGATAGGGAAACAAGCGATCTTTGGGGCTCTGCTCAGCCGTCACGTTCAGTTGGCGGTGTGTTTACATTTTCTTCTCTCCACATCAGTCGCCAAAATTCGCGTGGCACACTCCATTAAACTTGCACATAATTGACAGACCGGATCACACTTTCTGCCATCTCTGAGCTGAGGAATAGACAAAATTGGCACAAAATGATGTGGCCATGTGACATTCAAGATTGTAAAAACCCCTCCGTTCGTGGAATCGGAGGATGCATTCTATGCAGTAGTCACGTTTGCGTGAAACACTGGGGGCCGGATTACCATATTTGTCCCAAATGGGAGTTCCGTCAAACATAATACCGATTTCAAGACTATACTGATTATTGTATCATGGGTAGGATGCAGATAAATATGACACCCTCGCCAAGCAAGCTGAAAGCAATGAGATCACTCAACTTGTGGAGAAAATCAACCTCACTGCCCTGATTTCTCGAGCTTCGGCTCTTCGCGAAGGTCGTTCTTGTTTCATACCGAATGATCTTGCGTATGACAGTGCAAAGGAAGCTCTGTTATGGGAGGCATGAACTATAATATAGAGATTACCTTCAATGATGGGATCGGTTGGCTGGCGCATACTCGAAAGTCGAATGCTACTTCTCCACCCCAAGAACTACGGGATTATATTTTACAAGGCGTAGTTGCAACCCTGCAGTTTCTTAGCGACAAAACAAAAGTCTCAGTTCCGAAAGTATTTGACTTCAACTTTTCCGACACAAATCCTGTTGGGGTTGGGTATATCCTTATGGAGAAATTGCCTGGACGTTCCTTGCGGTGGTCCATTGCTACTCTTGAGCAGAGAAGGAAAGTAGTCGGTCATTTCAGATGTCTATATAGACCTAAAAAACCACCCCTTTAAATTATTGGGGTCCATGTCTTCTCCTGGGTCTTACAGTATTGGTCCATTTGCTCGAGAGTCGTTGACAGATTTTCATGATCCTAAAATGAAAGCACTCGGTCCTTTCTCCTCGACTGTAGAGTGTGCCCGCGTGGGAATCGAGCTCATTTTGGATTTGATTGCACGTCAGGGATTTTACGCGGATCGGCCGATTGATGCTTTTTTGATTCACCGGTTTCTCTTGGATAAAGTTTCGAACGTTTTTACTCAAAATAGTCTCGATTATGGCAATTTCTACTTGAAGCATGCCGACGACAAAGGTGACCACATACTTGTTGATGATGACTTTGGTATTACCAGTGTAATCGATTGGGAGTGGGCACATACCAGTTCTAAATTAGGGACGTTCAATTCACCAATTGTCCTATTCGATGTAGCTGACTTCTATGAGGGTGCAAACTTTATCAGTGAGGATAGAACCTTTTTGGCGGAATGTTTTGAGGCTAAAGGACATTCAGACCTTGGAAGCATTGTTAGGAACGGGGATATTATACACGGATTCCGCTTTTGTTGTGGTTATAGTCCCGTGGATTGGAAGGATATAATGGCCTTTTTGGCGGGCTTCTGAGAGCGCTGGACATTAAGGACTTCGATTGGGAGACCTAGAAGGTCAAAGCTCTGGATCTTTACAAAGACGATCATCGACTCCAGCGGGTGATCGGGACATGCACGTAGACATTATGGGGTCATCTAAAGCAGACAACCTGAATGGACCAATTTGAAAACGAACTTTTGATATGGCTGTGATATATCTTATGCAACGCCAATTCCAGGAGGCTCAACCAACAATGGAGAAAGTTCTTGACAATGCATAATTTGGCCACGTGCTATCATCAGCAAGAGAGATGGCAAGAGGCGGAATCATTGCATACTAAACAGTTGGCTTTACAAAAGGAGACCTCTGGCGAAGAGCATCTGGACACACTTGAATGTATGAGCAAGCTTGCTGTAACATTAAAATCACTTAGACAAAGTGATGAAGCCATTGAATTGATGACGGAAAGCTACGATAAACAAATTCAATCCTTGGGAGCTGAAGATTCTATTGTACAAGCATCCGCTGGGTATTCGAGGAGCTGGAAGAAAGAGAGAGAGGATAAGCAGGCTTGAGCATGGAAAGTTCGCGTCACTGTGACCGTACTGCGCGCCTACTAGCATGATCTTGCAATAAAATACTATCACTTGTCGTACTGTTATGGGTCTATCATTACAAACGAAGCAATAAAATATTGCAAGCCCGAGGTACAAAAGACAAAACAAGAGCCCAGCATACTTGCAATCCATAACGGAGACCGCTTTTTCTATTAAGTTTTCAACTCAGCCGTTTGCACATGTATATCAGAAGTTTTCATGCGCTCCCGCAGGCCCATTATGCACGGGGTGATAGTGCTTGGACTCTTAGTTCTATAGACAAGGCCTAGGTCCTTAATGCTCGGACATCAAGCCAAAGTGGGGCCAATTTACATCTGACCTAGGTCCTTTTTACGGAGTGTATTTGCTCTGCACTTCTCATATGCTCAATCTATCAAGCGGTCTGACACGGAAGCCATCCCGTCATGTCTCGAGCTCCTGTGGAGAAACGCCATCTACCAACCACTGATACTAAACACAAACAGCCACAACAGGTGCTCAATCTCTCGCAGCGGCAGGATTACATCCCTGACTGTATGGCACGGGAATTAAATTCCATGAGCCCCTATTTTTTATGAATTTCCCACGGGTTGGGGAGCTTTGACCATAGGGCTCAGGGTAAGGGCATCCCTTGAACTCCTTGTGATCAGTGCGCGCACAACGCACAAAGAATATTCTAGGAAGATAATCCCTTGATTTAAGAAGAAAAGAATGAAGAAAGAATCTGACATGGTGTAAATAAAGATCGGGTTTCTGAAGCATTCTGGAGGGAGAAGAGTAGCAGGTGGTTTGTTTTGATCTCAGATCGCGCAAGGGGGTACATGATTCATCAGATCTACACATGCTGCATGAGTACGGAGTGCTCTGTACATAAGCGTTAGACTCCAGGGCTGGTATCAACAGAATTTTCTTTTTTCAAATTTGACTTTGCAATTTAATACCAATCAAACAAGCGAAATTAAATGTTGATTTTGTGTCTTAAAATAATAATACCAAGCGGCCGTGCTTTGAAATGAGTTCTCTATATCCACGCATCCCCCCTGAGCCTCGATACGAAAGGAGGAAAAGCAATACAAAGGAAAAACAAAACAAAGAATGATAAGAGAAAAAAAAAATTAAACATTATATCAAATGTAGGTCTTTGAGTAAACTAGAAACCGAACTTTGAACTTATCTTTTCTTATACTATACTATTCATGCGCTACTATGTATACTATTTTCACATCGGGAGTAGTAAGCTTATGCACACTTGCAAGCCCCGTCACACAAAAGCAACACCCACACCATTTCAACAGTACATCAATAATAACAAGCCTTATTGCATTCTCATCCACTAACAGTGGACGCCCAGACATGTGCCCGAGCAAGGTTATGTTCCTACAGCGTGCCGAAGAGCAGATTACACGCTCCATGCGTCCCAGCCCGTTGGCGCAGACGCCCCCAACGCCCCACACAACCTTGGAAACATTCTACCTAATCATACCGGGCTACCCACTAGCTGGTGGGTGGGTGGGGTTTAGGCCCTAAAAGAGGGTAAGCAGGCTGTTCCAGAAGGCTGTGCCGACACAGTAAGAAATACATAGACGGAGTTGGCTGGTACTTGTTCTCCCAATGCCAGTGGTACACGCATAGCTGTACTCCGTACATTTCCAGCTAAGGCGTGCTGTTTCTGGATTTGGTTCAGGGTCAAGGTCAGGGCCAGGTTCAGCTGGGAATGCTGGGGCGAATTATAAAAATAGGAATTTAGGACTACAGAAACTGGGAGCCTCTCATCATGATCTCATGTACGATGTTATGTACTATGTACTTTGCTACTACTGGGCTGTGCGTGGAGACGCCTTCATGATGTGTAAATGCAAATGTACAAAGTATAATATTGGATGGATAATGGTAGGGATGTGGGATTTCTTGAATTTTGAACAAAATTGGTTTGTGGGATGCAAAATGAAATGAGTCAATGATAAATAGATTTTAAAAGAATAAATCGAAATGTAAATTTAAATAAATCACAAAACAAAAGTACATGCCATGTGCGACTTTGCAGGATCGGCGCTGCCTACTGGTGGCGCAGGATTGGATTTCTCGTTGGATCAACCTGAATCCCGAACAGAAGAGAAAGGGGTGTGGCACATTTTCTCGAAGGGCGTTGACTCATCTAGAATAATAAAAAAGATAAAAGCAAAAAAAGCAAAAAAGAAAATCAAGATTTCTACCTATAACCCTTGACTCGTCAAGGATGGACCTGGAATTCCTTGGTGTGGTCGGTAAGGACTGAATTGGCTGGTTGGGCTGTTGTTTATTCTATCCCTTCGGTTGGTGCGTGAGCGTAGCGTTAGTTGGTGGTGGAGCTGGTATTAGATGGTCATGGGTTTGATAGTGGGATTTGTTTTGGTTGTCTTGACTGTGAAATAGGGTAATACGGGTGGATCATTGGTCTTCTGTGTTTGAGGATCTTTTAGACCATTCCAGAGTTGTTGGATGCGTTGGACAGGATTGGACGTCATAGTTCGAGGAGAGTGGATGCGTGTGGGCTGCTTAGGGTTTGGTTTGGATGCGGTCGCACTTTGTACATCGGCCATGTTGAAATTATACTATATAGATGATATTGAATATACTCAATTCAAAAAAAAAGAATGATATAGTAATACTATAGCGAATATTAAACTCGAATTTGACGAATTTGTCACTCTCATTCCTTTGCTTAGAAATACCTAGTCTCGAATATACTCGGTGCTTCGATGGTACATAGCCCTCGAATCTAGATATTTGCATCTGTTTTTTGCTCACGAGGCAGATTTCTTTGTGGGATTTCTCGGCATTTACACCAAGGTGGATATGCAAGTTGCGGTCTGCAAAAATTCTCTTTCTACGATCCATTTTGGCCTAAAAGGAACGTGGTTGCTGCCCAGCGACCGGCGGTAAAGCGCCTGGTCCGTGATGTTGCCCAACAAGGGAAGTGAAGTGTGTGTAAATAACACAAGAAAACTCTGACTGATGGAGTGTGTATGTTCTTCAGTATTACTCCTTGGGGTCTTTTTCGTTGTATCTAGTTCTAAACTATCAGCTCTTGCCATGGCAACATAGTGGGTTTGGGTGGTCTAAAACAACGCGATATGGGGTCAGTGGAGTTGTTAGAACCACTGGTACCATACGGGATGGGCCGTCGAAGACCCGAACGATGCAATAGAGGAGCCGCCCACCAACCATGGATCCGATCGGAGGTTTTATCATGGTTCCTTCGTCTGACGATGTCAGGCAGGTCGTTTGGGCAGGCCAGATTCAAATCCTGAGTGGGATGGCTTTACCCGGGTAGGGCAGTGTTGGCGATATGCCCATTTTCTAATGTTTGATACTAGTTACATACTCCGTACATGCTGCAGCTAAGGATGGGTTCATGCAGAATGAACTGTACAAGGAAATCAAAGTTGGCCCAGTTCTGGAAGCCTAGCACATGGCGGCCTGTGCCATCCAACAAAGGCCTGACACGCGACGCAGCTAAAGCGTCTAGCGAGATATCTATGAATCACTTACTATGTTATGGGACCAGTTAGAGACTCGGGATTTGGAGGGCTGGATCAGGCTTTCCCCCGCTCCTTTCACACCATCTTCTTATTTTATTTTATTTCTTATAAATGTTTAATGATTTGAGCGTTTAAGGCAGGATACTGAAGAAAAAAAAGTGTAGCCAGTCATTCTGCCTGATGCCCCTCCATTACCCTGGTTTGTTTTTGATTTAGAATATATTTTAGTTTGGTATTTTCTTGCTTCACTTGTTTCTCCAATCTAACCAAACGACCCAAAGTCGCAGGATGCAGTTGGCCGGTGCCCGAATCAAGAGGGGTTCTGACAGAATAGTTGCATAGTGGTCGAAGCCGAGTGTCTCCATCTGGACTAGTTTGAGGGGTAGCTGTGTCGACGGTAGAATGAAACATTTGGCCTGCAAGTAGGTAAGATAGTCATACAAATATACAAATAATAATTTAATATAGAGTCATTCTATGGTGACTCTATTATGACTCGATTATAGTATGAGTCAAAAGGGGAATTCAAAAGAGGCGAATTCCAGTCATCTGATGTCAAATTCTACGTATTATAGTATATAAAGGATCTATATATAAAAGATGCGCCCGATCAGTGTTATAGAAACTTGAAACTCGGAGTTTAGAATGCAGTTTAAATATCGTACAAGTTATAAACCGCAATACGTGTAACATCGTAATACCTCCTAGTGCCTGCAGTCCTTATTTCCACATCCCTCAAAGCCACCCCCCACGCCGGCCCCTGTCTAGGGGTTGCTGATTGGCCGCCCCCAGTTAAATCGACGCTGACCATCTGGCGGATCCATTTCTTCGTCCTTTTTCTCTTTCATATTGGGTTGATTTTTTCCCATCTCCACTTCTCTCGCCTGTTTAGCATTGCCTCGCTTCTCTTTTTCCACTTTCTATATACGGTCCCTCTCTCCGCTGAGGAGTCCTTTCTTGTCTCCCCTCCCAAACCACTTTTTGGTTTCTTATAAACCAAAAAAAATCCAAAACCAAAAAAATTATCACATAAACAAGCCTTCGAGATTCGAGATCTTTCCAAGTTCTCGTTACGGGTCTCATCCAAGCCCCCTTCTCGCCGACTCTTTCGAATAACGTTCAAATGCACTCTCAGCACATTCACTGTCAACCCTCCTCTCTCCGATCGGAAACCGTACCACGGTGACGGTCCTACTCGACCTCTTTTCCTCCCAACTTGTTTGTGCTGTTTCTCCATCGGCGTCTTTTCTGCTCTGGTGCATTCGATATCCTGTATAATATATTCGGGTCGTTTGGTTTCTTGTCTGTTTTTGGTGTTGATTTCCCTATATTCTTGCTCATCTCCATCTCTACGTGTGTGATTTTCGCCACTTATACCCTCTACTGCTCTACCGGCATACATTATTACTTTGGTCCCAGCTTTTTGAATTCTACTCGAGCTGCGACCTGCTCATGCGCCTGCGCCTGCAATAATGTATCACTATTCTAGTCCACCACCCGGGTGGTCTAACTTCGACTACACCCAGTCGCCACCAACCTCGCCTTACTACGCCCAGTACGCATCTCAGTACGCCAACCCCTACACATCTCCTCGAGGAACCTCGCGACGACACACCCGCAAGGCCAGCTACACAGCCACAGCGACCAAGGAACCCGGCTACTACGCCTACCCGCAAAGTTACTACGAACCGACACCTGAATATGGCATTCCGCCGCGCAAGCACGATCATGTAAGTGCTTCTTTTGGCGGAACGTCCAAACACCGTCGCAACCATACGACCGGTCATCCTGCGGGGGATGGCTTCGGAGCCAAGCCGCAATCGCAGAAACGACCCATCTTCGTAGATGTGGTCGACGATGCAGGAGATGTTCACTACACCTTTCGCGAGTCCCGAGCACGCCCTGGCCGTCCCCCAGCAGCTTCAACCTCCAAACGAGAAGGCCCAGGCCAACATCGTCGTACCGCGTCGACTTCTCAACGCAAATCAAACCCAGCCGCTGATTCTCACTTTTACTTTACTCAGGCTCCTAACCAGGAGGATATCGAAGCAACTCGTCGCTCATCCCGTGCCCGTCGCCAATCAACTTCAACCCGTACACCAAACAAGCCTAAACCAGCCCCCGCCACTAAACCGCCAGTTGTCGCCACTGAGGAAGACGCAGAACGAGTCGGCATTCCAGCAGGTTACTCGATAAAGAACTGGGATCCTACCGAGGCACCTATTATTCTTCTCGGCAGTGTATTCGATGCCAATTCGCTCGGTAAATGGATCTACGACTGGACTGTCTTCCACCATGGCGCATCGACGCCCATGGCTGACGTTGCGGGTGATTTGTGGCTGTTACTTATCAAGCTTGCGGGAAAGGTGAAACGGGCTGACGAATGTCTCCCACGAATCAAATGTATTGATGCCCAGGAAATCGTTGAGGACTTCTTAGAAAGTGGCGACCGACTGTGGGGCCGTTTTAAGAAGCTCCTGAAGGGCTGTGAACTTTACATGTGGAAGGCTGCTAAAAGGGAAAGTGGCAAGGGTGCGCCCGTATCTATGGGGCGTAATGCAGGTTGCGAATTCGTCGAATCGATCTTCGGACGTGACCGTGAACTTGAGAATACAGAGAAGTTGATGAACAGCATACGCTTATGGAATATGCGATTCGACGCCAACTGCGAAGATATTCTACGCCGACCGTCCGCCAAATAGACGGTTTATTTTTTACAACAACTATTATTACACACTACAACTACACTACACTACCTACCTATCATATACACCGAAAGAGGAGCGAATCCGACAGAGAAAGAAGAAAGTTATATCTTTGTTTTTTATCGTTATCGTTTTTATTGATTCCCCTTTCTTCTCTTATTTCTTATGTCATACACTGGGAGCATTTGACATTGTTGAATTGCATTTGCAGCGCGTTAGGTTTGGCTTCGGCTGGCTTCTACTCGTTACAGCTTTCTTTTCCTGTTTCTGCTCTGTTCCTGCTACTGCTGTCATGGGTTAAATTGACGGCTCTCACGCCCCCAGCTGGGGCGAACCTCCAAAAGAAGTCCGTTTTTTTTGGGTTTCGGCGCCTGCATTTCCTGTCTCGATTCGATTCGTTTAGGGCGGCGTCCTTTTTTTCAATTTTATTTCTGGATTCCCCGGCGTCCGTACGCTGATGCTTTTTACCTCATTTTTTGCCATCGATGCCAGTGTCATTCTGCTTTGATGATACCATCTCGCGATTATTATTTTTGGTTCCTCGTTTTCTGTTCTGTTCTGTTCTGTTATGTTCTGTTCTGTTCTGTTCTTATTTTATTCTCATTCTCACAAGTCATTCCTTTTGTCACTTTTCCTATATCGTCGTTATTGATGTTGAGTTCGAGGAGGATAAAAAAGAAACAACAGGGTTGTATATAGAGCCACCGGATCTCAACATTAATACATGACATCGTCTCATCATCTCTACTTCCAAGTTTCATCTTGTAACTCTCTTCCCCATCGTATACTAGTACTGTAGTCAACTCCCGAGGCCGGTTGGTACTGTTCCTTATTTCCACTCATCCCCTCCATCAATGTATGCAAATCCCCAAAAAGGCAACGATTCACCTCTACATACGCATCGACCCCCCTTCCTGCATGCACCCTTGAGTACCTACGTCCAACTGTAGCTTATGCCTCGCCCTGTACGCCCGAGAAGCAGGTACCTACGCCCCAATGACGGCACTGGCTGATGTCACCCACCATCCCACCAACAGCACGGAACGACGCCTGCAGCTTGCTGCAAGTGATAAGGCCCGTTACTGGTCCGCGGCCCCAAGTTGGTGCGGGGGCCATGACGGTGGTGCGTGGCGAGCCTATCAGCGTTGTGCGTTTATATGGGCTGAGGTGTACTGTGCATCAATTCTAGTGCGGGGGCTCGGGCCAGTGGACGGCAGGATGAGTGTGTGCATGAATGCGAATGCATGTTGTACGGTTAGATAAGGTTTTTTGGCACATGGTTTGGGGGTCAAGGCTATTAATATCATTTCTGGTATGTTCTTTTTTATTTGTTTCATTATCTTATCTCTTGGAGGATTTTTGAAGGATTTGTTTTGGATGTCGTGTTACGGGTTTGAGTTTTTCTAGCTACTATTCATCGTATGGCGAGAGAGATATTGTGTGAGGGTCAGATTGATCATGTCAGGTGAACTTTTTGTGTAAGGTGAGATTTGTGTTACTTGTTTCATCTTGATATTGTGGAATAGAGTAGGATTTTTGGTGATTTATTTAGTCCAACCAGAAAATTGTAAGCTGACAGGACTTGTGTATGTAGAAGCATAGAATCCTTCGAGGAGGATTTAGAAGAAAGGTTTGCCTTAAGATACCTATAATCCATACTTCTCTATGTATCTTTTTAGATATTCCATCCTTTGATAAGAGTTAAATCCATTCTAATGAACTCTTCTATCTCACCGCGGTACGAGTACGAAGTACGCTACGACCAACCTAGAACTAGCAGGCTTGGCTTCTCCATCCTCCACTATACCAAAGTTTCATAGCTCCATAGCTCTCCAAATATCATTCACACCCTCTGCTTCCCAATCCATACACTACCTATCTCCAAACATTAAACAATAAAATCATGAAGCACAGATTGTGGGGACGGTCACGGGACTGCAGATCAACAAAAAATTCCAAGGTTGAACATTTCCCGTCATGCCGGTTGACATCACCTGCGCATGAAACAATACCATTCACTTCTTCTCTTTGAACGTTTCCAACGCCACCCCCAGAAACCTGTTCTCGAGTCCAACAAACCCCTCGCGATAAACGACAGAACCACCGATTTTGCTATCGGTCGCGGTAAACTCCAGTCGACCAAGGGTAAGATCCCGAAACGCGCACCCCGCTAAGATCAGATCAGGTCAGATCGAGTCTACACGGACCACGGACCACTTGCAGCTTGACGTTTCAGCTACCTGCAGCGGCAGTTGCCCGATCCGATCCCGGGCAAATCGCGAAAATCATCCCACGTTTCTTGATCCTTCCGATCTCGCGCATGCAGCCCGAATGAACAATGCAGAATGGCCCCCCTCCACGCCATAGTATTGCCGAACAGGATGCGGCGTGCTCGCCGTGGGAACGCTTTACGAGTCACTTTCATATGAGACCGCCGGAGGATGATGAGCCTCAGTCTTGGTGGATTGCCTCTACGGCTATTCCGCTTGTAGCTGCTGCTGCGGGGCCGTTGGCGAATGTGATGTCGATTGTTGCGCTGGTCATGCCGTGGCGGAGCAAGATTATCTCAAAGATTGATGGGCCGGCTGGAAATTGGGTGCAGGAGGGTTACGATGATCCGCACTGGTATGCGCTTTCATTCTGAGCTGGTACAAAGGGGAATGTTTGGAAGATTGTTTGCTGATAGGTTCACGCCGCAGGGTTACGGCATTCAATGCGGTTTCGCTGTTTTGTGGTGTTGTAGGCAATATTTTTCTGTTGCTTAATTTCACGCAAACAGTGCGCTACATTATTGCTCTTCCGGTTACGATTGTTTTGTGGTTCCTGGCACCTGGTATTGTGAGTTGTCTCCGCTGTTTGTATACTTCTACTGTTCATCAGACTTATTGTTCTTAGTTGATGGGATTGACTGCATCTCTTTCCATATACAGTCCACCGGATGGCACGGAAGACATTTATTCACAGGCCTTTTGGAGTGCTGTCATTGCAGCCATCCTCTACTTCATTTTGAGCTTTCTCCTAATGATTAATATGCTTGGATACTTCCTGGGCAGGTATCCGCAGCATTTTTCACTCACCGATGATCAGAGAACCCTCATTTTGCAGATGACTGCATTTGTCGTCTGGCTTCTCATCGGCGCTGCTATATTTCAAAGGGTTCTGGGCATTTCATTTGCAGATGCGTTGTACTTTTGTGATATAACTGTGTTGACTTTAGGCTTTGGAGACGTGACACCCAAGACGTCGGTTGGAAGAGGTCTTGTCTGGCCATATGCCGTGTTTGGTGTGATCATGCTTGGTTTGGTTATAAGCAGTATTCATCGGTTTGCCAAGGAGATTCATTACGACAATGTCGTCCGAAAGCATATCGAACAGAAACGGCAAACCACGTATGATCGATCTGTCACCTTTGATGAGATCAGCTCGAATGATCCAGGAAAGGTGATCCCTCCAGCACTCTTTCGCCAACAATCTGAGATTGCCTATCGCACTCGTCATAAAAAGCAGCAGCCGATCCGCACCACCATCAATGCGATAGCATCTGGTCGTCGGCCCAAGCTACTTGTTATGAGGGAAGAGAAGGATCGATTTGATGCCATGAGAGCTATACAGTACGAGACCATGCGATTCCGTCGCTGGAACGACTTGATTATAAGTATAATCGCATATGGAATCGTATGGAGCTGCGGAGCTGTCGTATTCTGGAAGCTAGAGAAATGGACCTATTTCGAGGCCCTCTACTTCTGTTTCTGCTCATTGCTCACAATTGGTTATGGCGATTTCACTCCTCAATCAAATGCTGGTCGGCCGTTCTTTGTGATGTGGTCACTCATTGGGATTCCCACCATGACCATCCTTATATCCCAAATGAGCGACACAGTCGTCGCTGGGTTCAAGCATGGAACAGAGAAATTCGCTGAATATTTCATCATGCCTGAGAGTGGGACATATTCGTCTTTTATCGCTCGTATGCCTTTTGTCGTCGGGTTTTTCCAGAGGCGTGCAGAGAAACAGCGATTGAAGCGAGGATTCCAAGTCGGAACAGACATGGACGGTGAGGTTGAAGCGAGAAACCAAGATGTCGAAGCCTCGGAAAATATGCGACAGAGCAGACCCCGGAGTCCCCGAAACATGTCGCCTTCAAATCGACCTAGACGAACCATTGAAGAACTTGCACGACATACCAACCCATCACCCTTTGAACTTGCTCAGCAACTTGCCTTTGCCATTCGGAGTATTACTCAGGACGTGTGCGAGGGTAAGCGTAAGAGGTACAATTATGAAGAGTGGGTTGAGTATACTCGTCTCATTCAATTTACTAACCCTCGGTCTCGACCGTCTTCGTCAGAAGGTCCCTCAAGCCAGTCCCACGGTAGGAACGAGAATGATACCATCATTCTTGATGAAGATGAGTACGGCGTCTTAAACTGGGACTGGATTGGAGAAAAAAGTCCCATGTTGGCCCATCAGACTGAACCAGAGTGGGTCCTTGATCGACTCTGCGAGAGTCTGGTGAGGTATGTTTCCACCCAAGAACAAGCTCGAGCGGGTCCTGCAGAGGACATGACCGAAGTTGCGATATTGCAAAAGGAGAAAGATTTAGGGATTGAAGAATCTTGACGATCTAGTTGCATTTAGCCTGCCTTCTTATTTATTTACTTTTCTTCCGAACATATTGATGTTTTACTATTTCGCTATTGATCTCCCAGGTTGATATACCCTTATTGTTTTCAATGCACATACTTGACTTGATGCTCCTGATTTGTACAATTTACTATACCAAAATTTGAAGTTTTCAGACTCATACTTCGGTTATGGCTACATAAAAACCTTGAAACCCCAAACTCCTCGTGTATTCCAATTGGTACTTGAAAATCCAAGACCTTTGTCCCATTTATGTAGAAATATTGGCAACTAATCCAATTAGGATGTTGCCAATTGCCTACTAGTCCGAACATAATTTCCATCCATGGATAGTATAGTGGGGTAGAGCAAGGACAAAATAACTTCACTGCCTTGCGAGGCTGTGCAAGGCAGCCTACCTTGGAGTCACTAAACATTGAATAGTTAAATAGATTCAGTGGAGCCCTGACCCTCAGAAACTTAAACCCTTCAATTTATATCCATCTATATACCGATTCCTTATTTCGAATTCCTATCAATCTCACCCAATCCCAAAATGACCTCCAACATCCCCGAAATCTACCTCTTATGCATGGACATCAACTTCATAACCGCATTCAACTCAGCCCTCGAAACAATCTGGCCAAATCACTCACCCGCAAAAATAAAAATAACACCCATAAATGAACGCCTAAATAATATTCCCCCTTTCACAAAATACGACGTCATAGTTTCCCCCGCAAACTCCTACGGCCGCTTAGACGGCGCCTTCGACCACGCCATCTCAATGACTTTCAGTCCACACGATGACTATCATGCCCTCACACGGGCAACTCAACTAGTTCTCTACGATAAATGGAGAGGCTATGCACCACCAGGCTCGTGCACCCTTGTCGAATTTCCAGAGGCACTGAAACAGAACTCGCGTGGATGTGAATGGGTCGCTATTTGTCCTACTATGCGGGAACCTCAGAATGTGAATTGGGATCGAGAGATCGTATTTGAGTGTGTTTGGAGTCTGTTAAATCAGGTTGAAGGACATAATCGTCGTCTTACGTCGGGATCCAAGAATGCATCCGAAGGTAAACGTATTGAATCGTTGCTTCTGCCGCCGTTGGCGGTTGGTGTTGGAAAAGTTAGCAAGAAGCGTTGGGCTCAGCAGGCCGTTTTGGCTATGATGCATTTTGTTGAGGCTGTTGAGAAGCCTGAAAACTGGAGTTGTTTAAATTGGGATAAGATTGAAGTTATTGGGGATGAGATTAATGATACTTGGAAGGAAAAATGATCATGATGCACTGCCCAGGTGGCAATTACTAGTATTTGATATGCGTTGAAATATCACTTTTGTATATACATATTATTTTGTCAAGTAGAAATAAACTCTTTTGGACTTTCCGAATAGTTTACTTTCTATCACTCCTGCCACTGTGTCTGATCGTACTGCTCTGTAGTATACCACCATGGGGCGTTCGTCGTATATCAACGCCGCGGAGACGACGCCTTGGTATTTAATTTCACAAAGCTACATCTTGATATAAGAAAATTGCATGATTTCAAGTTTTAAAGGAGGTATCTTACCGATGCGAGTCCCCAGTCTTCAAAACGAACTCGGTCACCATTCTTCGCCACAATGAGAGGCGCAACATCGTCTTTGGAGTCGAATGTGTTACCGAACCAATTGAGCTCTTCAAGCTCATTTTCAAAAGGGTGTCCGGTTGATAGAATGTATCCGTCCCATTCTCCCATTAAGTTGTCTGGCTTTATAGGCTTCAATTCTTGGAAAATCTCGTCGATATATGCTGGGTTCAGAACGCCGGGGCTATTCTTCAATGATAGGAACCGTTTCGTAGGACTCGTTTGAAAGTATTCGAGCGGGAAAATGGGTAGTTGGAGGGTCATTTTGGAGTGTGTCATAAGCATAGGTAGATGCATGAAATGGGCAATATCGAAAGGGACTCAATCGTTCAATATTAATACCAGATTGCCCACCCCGTCGTAAATCGGGTAAATAGAATGCGCTTCATTTATCTCAAAGGGCGGGGTTTAATGCCTTTTAAATAGTGTAAACACCAGTCATCAACCTGCTGCCACATTCAGAATCAAAGTATGCGCGTGGTACCCCTCCACATAATTCCCCAGAGTTCATAGAGTTCTTCTCTGCCCTTGAATTCCACAGTAACACGGAACTAGGCCGATAGTTCCAGCACTCTCGATATGGGCAGTGATCAACCCCCGGAAATGCCACTATGACTGAACCTCGCTAACCGCGCATACCTTAAAAATGACAAGCAAACCTTGCAAACTCCGTTCACGAGCTAGACTGCCGTTTAAGGGATTTGAATTATCTGATTCCAGATCAAGGCGGCCGCCACATTCCAATGCCGGTCCGCCCCGACAATCATTGTTGTTTATTAATGTCGATCAATGATTGATAAAAGTTTGATTACCTGTATATGCAGTCGATTATTATTAGAAAGGATTTGATTGGAATTCTCGTCTCAGCTTCCATTCTAACCGTTGTGGAATTCCAGGGAAGCCTTTTCCATTTCTTTGTCCTATAACATAGAACTATGGCTACATTGGCAGTAGTAACTTAGGGAAGCTCCAATTTCCAGTTAAATAGCATAAACGCTCGCTTTCCAGAGTTGATCTAGGCTTTATTTACTCATGAAGCCATTGCTTGCACCAATGCACCACCGCGTTCTTCGCTCTTTCAAGTCCTTTCCTCTCCGCCTGATTACCTTCATTCCCTCGCACAGCAAATGCATGCTCCAATCCCGGGAAATACTGATAATCATAGGGTAATCCCAAAGATGGGATAACGCGATTGCTAAACTCCTTCAACTCAGGAGTGAACACTGGATCGATCTCCGGCGCTATAATTTGCACCGGGACACCAACATCCTGTATCTCCTCCTTAGTAAGCCAGGAAGGATGTGCCGTTGAAATACAGTCAACGAGGTGTTCATGCTTCTTCGCTCCTAAACGAAAAACTGCCCATCCGCCATAACAAAATCCAACAGCTCCAATACGCTGATGCATACGTCGAAGATATTTGGTGAAGGAGATAATCTCGGGCTCCCGCACTTCCTTGCTGTTACGTACTGAGAATGCGGCGAGATGAAGGGGTCCCCATTCTGAGGGGTCTTTGCGGAGGATTTCAGATGAAAGGGCTTCGCCGCCGAAGCTTCATATACGTCCACTTGTTAGTATACCGCGACCATTGTGAGTATTATCCGAGTGCACTCACAAATCTGGGACGTATACGGTGGCGTTCACTTCTTCTGCGTAGGCATCTGCTAGAAGTCGGATATTTGGGAATGTCCATCCAAAGAGATCGTGTATAACTAGTATGGCGACGTCTCTGTTGCTTCCAGTCACATAGGTTGCGTTTCCTGATAGAATTGTTTCATGGCCTTTGGGCGTTCCAGCCCATTTAAAGCCTTTCACACAGCACTCGCTCATGTTGCAATTTTTTAAAATGTTTAGTATCCGATCTGGGTTTATTACGCAGTCGAAGGATGATATTAGCTATTTAAGATAGAGGGGTGCGAAGACACGGGTTCTAGCGGAAGTTGATGAGGGGCCTAAGGGCTTCTTTGGACTAAGTGCTTCGCAATCCTGAATCCTGTACAATCTTCTGCACATTCCAAAGTCTTGAACACGTCCTATCAGTTAGATCGGTGTGTATTTCTACCCCGCTATGAGTCACGGCGTCTTGTCGCGGGCCAAGATCAGCCAATTAGACCCCCATGGGCTGTCTATAGTAGTACCATGTGGTCGGGTGCCTGCCTTAACATCTGTGGAATTTGTTAAGTCACAAATGAGATGAATGTCTCAACTCGACGGATTCACCATGGCTGTTCAGTCAAGTAAATATCATATATAATAATAAAAATGGCCGGGTGACTACTGCAAGGTGATTATTATTCACGCATTCTGACCAATAAATCTTGTCAAGCCCTTCGAAAAACTCGCAATATTAGAACTTACAGCATGTCGACTACTAGCTAGTACTATTAGTAGTACTCCCAGTTATATCCATCATTGGCACAACAGCCACCATGCACATATGACTTCAGGATTCCAAAGATGCTCGGATGGATTGGGGTTAACTCTGAAAGTTTTGTATGCCGAAATTCCTGAAATTGATGACCTTGCGGTAGAATAAATAATAAAATATTTTGAATGATTGTCACTGCCAGTATTTGAAGATACGGAGGTATTTGGACTCTGGACTAGTTAATCAGTGCCATGATGACATTATGGGGCAATATCCATGGATGGTCCCGAGGTCGTTGTGTCTACAGCATTGGACCCAATGAAGGCGCAATAACAAATCAACAGCTGCATTTAATTCAATTCATCTTATCGCCACGTCTAGCCCGTAGGCCTGACCCATGATGCGCTATTATAGCCGAATCAAGATTTGTTTGTGGCAACAAACAACCCCATGATCTTGGACAAACGCAATCCATGGAAAAGCCGCAACCAAATCATTAATGAACCAAACCAGCAAGCTTCCCTTCCTAACAATGACTGGTTTAACCAATATACATTATTTTCGAGAAAGAAAGCGAATGTGGCATCGAATTCTCACCCAATGGCAAATGCGGAGAAGGTGGTTCTAGTCGTCGTCATTATCGTATCATCCCGCCACCAAATCCAACAACCCCAGAAAGAGGTTCGATATATAAATGTAGAAGAATTATGACTCGCTAGACGACCTACTAATTCCTACAATATAACAAAATCATCGTCTTTGGAAAATTGATCGACAGGTACGTATAATCTACTATGATCGCATAATGGATCTGTTCGAGCCTGGAATTCACAGAGTGCAACGATACAGTGGCACAGCGTGGAGAAGACTCGGACAGGTTTAAAGAACATATGGCTAATGATAATCTGGCATTGTTGTCTGCAGATAACAATATCTCCATAATCATGCCAGTGTCCAAACAAGAAAGCCGCTTCAACGACAGTGCTGATCAGCAGCGCCGTCTGTTCAATAATACTCAAAACCAAGATTCGACACGCACACAGACTGCCTCTGCCAGTTCAACCCAGCAGAAACCACAGAAGAAGGAGCAGAACTTGGGTCCTAGTCAGTTGCTAGCCGAGCACATGGATGCCACGGGCAATCCCGTTCCCGACACCCCTACGAAGCGCCCCAAGGACGAGGACTATGATGTTTTCCAAGCTATGAATGCGGAAACTGAAGATTTTGATTAAGGACGAAATATTTTTTTTGAAGTTCATGTATCTAAAAGAAGTACCACCAGACTGTGCACAGTGCGGTATAATGAAACAAAAATATAAGCATTGGACAGAGATATGAGTAGTATCCATATCTATACCTGTTAGAATCATAAATCATTTGCGCTCTTGAACTTATGAGCATAAATAAAAAATTGGATAACAAACATTATCAAAGTTGTGTTGCAAGTAAGTAGTATATAGTATGTAGATCTCAGTATAGTTCAGCTTGTTCAGTTGGGCATAGTGGGTGGCCATTGCTATGGCAACCAAGCCTATGCCACGCCTCTACACCGTCCTTGTATTCGCAAGCACTTGTTAGCTTTGGCCATTTCAATCTTCATCACCTTTCACTACTATTTTGTTCTTTTGTTTTATCTATTCATCAATTTAATTTACCATTTTCATCTGATTCTTTCGTTGGTGCATTGCATTCCGCAGCATGCCCGTCTCCTAAAAACCCGCGACACTTTGTTTACATCCTGAACTCGACTTCCCCGCAAAAGGGACATGAACCATTGAATCTCCGACAAGGAAACAACACGCAACAGTACCGACCCCCCTTTCACTCTTTTCTTTCTCTCTTGAATATTTCATTTGTCACTCAATCTTAACACGCCCCCTTTACCCTTTCTTTTTTGTTTTTCACCCATTTTCATTGCATGTACAATCATCTTAACGAGCGACGACGCGACGCCGTCAACACTTGTGTTCAGTTGTTGAGAAAATACAGCAGGGAAATGGCTTTAGATCCACGCTTCTACCACCACATCAGCCAAGGTGGACCTGGCTCGATCTCATCCGCCACTTCGTCCGAATCGTCGGCCCTCACTGGGATCACTACGCCGAGCGTGATCTCAACCTCCGCCTCCGCCGCAACGCTACGATCAACCGCCTCCAGTCCTTCCCTCCGTGCCCGAGAAGGCGTTGCTGTACCAGCTGGGTATCAAGATGGAATGGCTAGTCCTTCACCAGGAGGAAATGTGCGCGTCGTCGTGCGTGTTAGGAAATTTCTCCCTCGAGGTACGTGTCCAGCCACAGGGAGGGCGAAAGCGCGCCTAGGATGAAAGAGACAAGCGGACGCAGGTTCTGATAATATATCGCAGAAATTCAACGACAGGCAGAATGTCTCATCTCGATGGATCCCCACACGCAAATGACTCGCCTGATTGCACCTAAGCCCAGTCTAGACGATCGCGACAAGCCGAAATTCCAAGCGCGGGGCAAAATCCTGGAGGATAAATCTTTTACCTTCGATAATTCTTTCTGGTCGCACGACGAAGAAGACGAGCACTTTGCGCAACAAGAGGATGTCTATAATTGTCTAGGTGAAGAGTTCCTGGATCATAATTTTGAGGGATACCACACATGTATCTTTGCATATGGCCAGACAGGCTCTGGCAAAAGTTATACTATGATGGGTACACCCGAACAGCCAGGATTGATCCCTCGAACGTGCGAGGACTTATTCCAACGTATTGAGGACTCGCCATCTCCCAACATCAGCTATAACGTTCGAGTGTCTTACTTCGAAGTCTATAATGAGCACGTACGCGACCTTTTGGTACCACGGACAGATCCACCGCATTATCTCCGCATCCGAGAGTCTCCATCTGAAGGGCCATATGTTAAAGACTTGACGGAAGTCACGGCAAGAAATTATGCGGAATTAATGAAATTTATGCGGAAGGGTGACATGTCGCGCACAACCGCGAGTACTAAAATGAATGATACCTCATCGCGATCACATGCGGTCTTCACTATTACGCTGAAACAGATTCATCATGACCTTTCAACGGACGAGACAACAGAACGTACTGCGCGTATTCGATTGGTCGATCTTGCAGGCTCTGAGCGTGCTAAGTCTACTGAAGCGACGGGTCAACGTCTTCGTGAAGGTTCTAATATCAATAAATCACTCACAACACTCGGACGAGTTATTGCAGCTCTTGCAGAGCCCAAGAAGATCCGTGGAGGTAGAAAAGGCAAGGAACTTGTTCCTTACCGCGACTCAATTCTTACGTGGCTATTAAAGGATAGTCTGGGTGGAAATTCGAAAACAGCGATGATCGCCTGTATCGCACCGGCCGACTACGAAGAAACACTTTCCACGCTCCGGTATGCGGATCAGGCCAAGCATATCCGTACCCGTGCTCGAGTGAACCAAGATCATGTATCTGCAGCCGAACGTGACGCGCAGATTGCAGAAATGACGGAAACAATCCGAAATCTACAGCTTAGTGTCAGTCAAGCGACGGAGAACCAGCGCGCCACTCAAATGCAAGATGAGAAGCTTGATGAGTATCAGCAGAAGGTAGAGAAGATGCAGCGTCTTATGGAGGAGACGAAAATGGTTGGCGATTGCAAGATTCGCCAGTTACAAACCGAGAACGAGGCATTGCGCATGCACCTGAAATTAGCCCTCGAAAGCCTCAAGAATCCCATCCCGCCAGTCACCTTAGAGAAACGTCAGCCTAGCTTGGCTTCATTGTCGGAAGCAACGCTACCGCCGCATGAGGACCCCATATCGAGAGAAGGCTCCCCTGTCATACCATCCGACTCCGAGCCGGACCTCTGGGAAGATGAGGAAGACGATGATGATACAGTAACCTGGGATGAGAATGAAAGTGAGGCGCATCACATGCAATCCCATATGGAAGATCTCCTTGGTGATCTCAGCATGTTCAAACGAAAGTTAGCCTCTGACCACGAACGCTGGCAACGTAAAGAACAATCAATGGCTCATAAACGACGGGCATTGGGAAATATCGCTGGAAACACCCGCTAGAATTGATCAGTTATGAATTTTATTTTTGGAGTACATATGTGGCGTTGGGTGGTACAGTGTTTCTACTTGTTTGGTCGGGCTGGAGCCACGCTTTGGGTGGAGACTTGGTCTGACTAGACCCCAACCAGGTCCAGGCTTGATTTTTCTTTTCTTTATTTCCTCTTCTGTTTCTTCTACTTCTTGTCTATTACTACTCTAGCGAGAGACTTCTGAAATGAATAACGAGAAACCTGACATAATGCTTGTTTCAACATTGAAAAAGATCAATAACTGGCTATCATTCTCATATGTTTAACACCTTTTCTGCATGAACAAGAGCAACTTGGAAATACCGCATTGAGATTCCAGCTAATTCATCCCTTCATTAATTGATTTATTGTTTTAGTGTATTCATACTTATAATAAGATAAATATATAACCTCTTTCAACTAATAGTAGTACAGAATATCGCAGGCGCGTGGGGGTTAACCGCCATGTATAACCGCCTCCCGAGGTCCTTGGGTATCAATCTGGCTGGTGATAATCTATGCCTTGTTAATCTAGTTGAAGTGAACCTAAACTTGAATCAAGCCGACCTCGGCTCTACTAATTAATCCCTAATTATCAGAAAAAAATACTCTATATAGTGAAGGTATAGAAGGTATAGTCCATGCGCGTGCGGAGATTAGGGCTGCGCCGGTCCGTGGGCCGCTTATGGCATCATTTCTTTTCCGTGACTCAACTCTCCCTCCCCACCAAGCAATTCAAGGTCCAACAAAACGCCCCTCACACCTTGAGATTGAGTCATCCAAGATGACTGAACCGATGGACTCGGCTCCCACTTCCTCTGCGCAGGCTGGTGCGCCCGCCCAACCCCCATCCCAACCTGCGACCGAGAACCCCCCTTCGCAGCAAAATCTCCCGATCCGCGATGCAAAGAGCGCAAAAGACAAGGGCCCCGCACAGCCAGACAAACAACCAGCGAAGGGCAAAGATGCCCCCGCACCAGCTGCCGGAACTGAATCTGGTGCTGCCGCAGGTGGTGACAAGCCCCTCAGCCCCGCCGAGCTGAAAAAGAAGGCCAAGGCGGACAAAGCTGCTCGACGCGCAAAGGAAAAAATTGAAAAAGATGGCGGAGCTGGTGCTGCGGGCGGTCCAGCTTCTGGAGCCGGTCAGGCTCGTCCCCCAGCTACCCCGAGGAAAGACGTTGCCCCTGGTAGCGCTGCGCAGAAGGGATCAAAGACGCCACTGCTGCGCCGGGGATCTCACGGCGGCGGCAGCGCAGCTGTCGAGCAGAAGAAAAAGAAGGAAGATAAGAGCGTCGCTGTATTCGGTCATCTGTATGGCCAGCAGCGTAGGACTACTGTTGCTGGTGCCGGCAAAGAAGTGCACCCTGCGGTGCTGGCGCTGGGTCTGCAGCTGAGGGACTATGTGGTTTGTGGCAGCAGTGCACGATGCGTTGCTACTATGCTTGCCTTCAAGCGAGTGAGTTCATTTCTATCTGCTCTATATTTCATTTTAATGGCTATGCTAATTTGGATTTCCTCTCAAGGTCGTCGAATCCTACACTACACCTTTGGGTACTTCGCTCCCTCGCCACCTGACAACACATCTTTCGCATCAGATTACCTATCTCTCGACATGCCGGCCACTCTCTATCAGTCAAGGAAACGCCATTCGTGCCTTGAAGCTGGCTATTGCCGATATCGACCCCTCCACGCCCGAGTCAGCCGCCAAGACCACATTGTGCGAATTCATTGATAGCTTCATCCGCGAAAAAATCACAGTTGCGGATCAGGTAATCGCAGAAAGTGCGGCTCAGAAGATTCAGGATGGCGATGTTATTGTAACTTTTGCGGGTAGCTCAATCGTGAAGCAGACACTTCTGGCAGCACACAATGATGGGAAGCAATTCCGGGTATCGATCATCGATTCACGTCCTCTGTTTGAAGGAAAGAACCTCGCTCGCGCCCTCGCCAATGCCGGTCTGGATGTACAATACTCACTGGTGCATGGTATAAGCCACGCAATTAAGGACGCTACTAAGGTTTTCCTGGGTGCCCACGCCATGACCAGTAACGGTCGCCTATACTCCCGCGTCGGTACCGCCTTGGTAGCTATGTCTGCCAAGGAACGTGCCGGTGGCGTCGAAGTTCCCGTTATCGTATGCTGCGAGACAGTCAAGTTTACCGATCGTGTCGCACTGGACAGTATTGTCGTCAATGAAATTGCCGATGCCGACGAGCTTGTCTCGGCCAATACCGCGCAGCAGGTTACTGGTCTTCCCGACCCGGCAGCATTCACTGCTCCCCCTGTTGACCCCAAGAAGGGCAAAGGTGGGAAGTCTGCCTCCAACGCCCCTACTCCCGACCCCGTTTCGTCTGAACGTGTTCCCTCTCCTTCACCCCTCGCCAGCTGGAAGGACACCCATAACCTCCAGCTCCTCAACTTGATGTATGACGCTACTCCGGCCGAGTATGTGGATATGGTAATTACTGAATTGGGCAGCTTGCCTCCCAGTGCCGTGCCCATTGTCCACCGGATGAGCACGAATATGTGAGATACGACTAAATGTTTATTCCTTTATGCCCTGTGACCATACCACAAAAAGTTAAGAAGAGCCTTGACTACTTTTCATCACGGCCTTTTATATTTCTTTGACGATCATCTTTCGGAGAGCATGGACGAACCGATGTGGAATCTTATTATTATATTGGCTCAGCCAGGTTTCCCTTTTTACGTCTCTTTTTTTTCTACTGGACTTCGGATTTTTAGAACTGAATATGAACGACTTGAATATGTCTTGAATCTAGAACATATACCAGACGATAACTGGTAGTTTCGCGACGGCTTCCTCTCAGTCCGCCAAGATTTTAGATGTCGATATAAGAATAGTAAGATGCATAGATAAAATCTCTCATTGAACCAAAATCAATTCGATCACGGATTCCTGACCTGACTCCAGGGCTTCTATGTATGACGCGAGAATTGCTTATCGCGCTTATCAGGTGCGGGCGGTGTAGCGCATCTAAACATTGGCATTGCAACAGCTTCGAGCTGAATCTCCAAATTTAATCCCTTGAAAAGCTAAGATCGATTCTGAATTTCTCCCGCCAAAAAATACAAAACTTTCAATTAGGCACTCACTACAAAATACAACTGTCCACTCAATATGGTAAATACTCCAATAACCAGGCCACCACCCTCTATTAACCATCATAACAGAGTAAAGACTCCTCCGCAACACATCTGCACATGCACCACCCCCGCCTAGCAGACCTCTTCGAAGAATTCACCCGCCCACACACATCAACAGCTTCATCAACCTCAAATCAACAATTCACACCGCAAGCCCAATCCACAAACCCCGGAGCAGCATACGGCTCCTCATCCCCCTCCACAATCCCCTCTTTCCTCCCAATAGAAGACATCTACGTCCAGCCACAGTACCAGCCTCCAAACCCGGAAGATGAAGACGACGTCGTGCCAGATCAACATGCTGCATTTGGTATCACGCGGGCAATGGAGCGGCGGAGAGATCCTGTCTGGCGCGATCTGGGCCTCGAAGCTCTAGTTAATGGGCAGGGTCATGGCGGGAGTGCAGTGACTGCTAATGCGGGCGCTGGAGGTGGTTCCGGGGGCACTACGGCTGGGGGATCGGGGCCTGGAGCTACGTTGAGAGGCACTGGTGGGGGTGCAGCGGCTGTTGCGTCGGCGGCTGTTCGAGTCAGGAATACAGGGAGGAAAATGGGTGGGAGGAGAGTTGTTTGTTTGCGGTGATTGAGTATGAGATTTTGGATTCAGTTGCATTTTTTGGAGTTTAGGGCTGGTTAGGGATGGGAGGGATTTCGATGGGGATGACTGAATCTTCGACTTTTTGTTTTTCTCATGGATTCATTGCAGTACATTGATATTTGTTTATTCTGGATTATCATCATTGAATTCGGAGTTTTGGGCAGGTTTTCTGTCCTATGTGTACCCACGAACGCCTTTTAACGCCGAGCATAAAATTAATGCGAGATGATTGTACAAATTCTGGTATAACTTAGATTCGGGTAATGTCCACGCGGGCACGTTCATAAAGCTTGTGGTCCAGTTGTTTCTGTTCGCGTTCCTCGTCAGTAACTGTTCGTGGATGAACTCCGAGCTGGGCGTAAGTGCCAGGCCCACGGCGCTTGGACAAGGTGCCTGGGTTGATAACGAGCACACTGTCTACGACCTGTAGTTATGATAATGGTTAGCACGAATGAATCTATCGAAGATCTGACAAAATTGAATCAACGTACCTTGACAAAAGGCGGAAGCATGCTAGGAACAATGAGGATATCTGGTCGAACATTCCACCACTCGCCTAGTTTCATATAGGGCAAATCTAGCGTGGCACCTGTAGCTAGGCGATCCAATCCTGTCTTTGGCAGACTGGAACGAGGCGTTGAGGGGAAAAGAGGGAAGAAATGACGTTGTTCGACGAGGTATTTGGGAAGTCGGGTAAGTAATTGGCCCTCAGCCAGCTTTCCATGCAAGACTTCCTCGCGACGGAGTTCCGAAAGTACATCTTGTGAGCACATACCGACAACAATCTCGTTGAAGGACAGGGTCACGGGGTTGGAGACCATGCGAACTTGTTTTGGCAAGCCCAGATCCTTTTTAAGCAATTGCTCCTGTGGCCAGGAGACATGACGGCTCAAGGCGTCACGTACCGATGGTACGCAAACAATTGTGATGCTTGGCACTGCAGCGACTAATCGAGCCAGCGGTGTTGAGATAAGGTGTCGGAATAGTGTATTCAAGGTGGCAGTGTCAGGATCGAGGCCTTTGATATCGGGCAAGTCGAAGTCTCCAGATGCGAGTAGTGGGTGCTCGATATCCAAAAACGGGCCAAGTAGAACCAAACTGTCTGCATAGCTGTTTGTAGCTTTCTGACATATCTCCTGGAAGGGTTCAAAGTCCAGGTTGTCGTCAGCCGTGAAAGGTCCTGCCGCCACCATAACGTTCAAGGGCAGATCACCTGCGCTTTCTAAACGTTCATTTATATTATCGAGGGCAACCGCCGAGGATGCTGCCGGGGGTAACAGAGGAACAGGAAGAATTTCCTTGACAGTGAAGTATTCGCCAGACGGGTTGATTCCTCGAAGTGCCACGATTTGACCAGGAAAGAAATTCAATCCCGGAATTGAATCGACCTTCAAAGGCACTCGTCTGCCAGCGCCCATTCGGCGCGAAGTCTCCAGGACAAGAGAGGCAGGGTTAAGTTTTCCCTCTAGAGCATCAGAGGCGATTCGGCCAACGGCGATAATCTCATTAGTACTTTGCGTAGCTGCACTTCCAAATGTGAGATCGTGGGACTCATAATGCTTCTGGAAAATGTTTGTGAACTCGTCGATGCGATCATCGAGAATCTCAGATGCTTCGGAGAGCTTCATTCCCATTGGTTTATAGCCGAATTTCTTGAGATCTGTATTGGCTGTGGGCTGAATGCGTGCTTCGGAAAATGGGGCCATCGGAGTTGCTGGCTGGGACAGATGCGAATTAAGTGTCTCGACCGTTTGACCTGCATTGGCCCTGTCCGCAAATGAAACGGGCCTGCGAAATGTGTTAGTCCATGCAATCGTTGTATATCGGTATAGATATGTGATGACAGTCGGGTGTCACTTACGGGCCTCCAGGTGTGCTGTTTGCAAGTTTGCTCGGCGTCTTCGCGCCATTTGGAGTCCCAATCTTGTTCATCCGTCCGACTTTGGGCGTAGCGGGAGATGTAAATTCGGCCTTGCGCTTTGCTGAGCCGTTTACTCCGTTCATAGGCCGTGAGTTCGATGCGTTCGGTGTTAAGTCGTCGAGCCTATACGACATCAGTTATTGCTATGAGCTCAATCGGGACTCATATGTTCCATACATCCCAAAAACATCAGCGCCTGCCGCGGCGCGCGGGGTTGCTGTCGCTGCGGCTCTCTTTTCATGTTGTCTGCCAACCTTGCCTCGACTCTCACGTTCGAGAGCCTCCTGTACATCTTGCTTAAATCCACGAACAGTATCCATAGTCAATTTGACCTCCTCCCCCATCTTCATGCTGTATGATTCCCATTTGTAGAAAAGCTCTTCCGCGGTCATCGAATGGACCCGCAAGATGGACTGGAGCTCCGTGAGGACATCTTTGGGTAAGCCTTCGGGGAAAGTTGCTGCGAAGAGCTCATTGAGCTCAGCCACTGTATCCATTGTAGCTTGGTGTGTGAAATGGTCCGTCGTTCACTTTGTAAAGCCGCAAGTGATCGTGAGTTCAATTGCGACGCGAAGACGCGTGAACGTGTGGCTGACATAATCACGCGCGCATCAGGTAAAATTAATTGAATTTCAACATTGAGATCAAAGTGGGCCTGGGCGATCTTCGGACTTCTGTCCAAATACCCCCGATCGCAATTGAGTTGTGTCCTCCTTGCATCCACTCTATTCTGTCAACTAGGCGATTTAATTGTGAACGTCATGACAGCTAACGATACCCCTGATGTTGTGGCAGCTGTCCCTTCAACGGCCAATGGTGAGGTGAAGCCGGAAGATGACTTTCCGCTCTCCGCTGCCGATGGTGTGATCAAGAAGCCATTCGCTAGACCGGTTGATAGTGTCAAAGTTGAGAAGCCCGCGGAGCTTACGGAAGACCAACAAACCAAATATGAGGCAGTCCTTAAGACCGTATCCGAGTGGACTACCGTCCCAAACACCTCCGAGAAGAACGCCCCGACAGACCCGATCACCGATGATGAGCGCATGTGGTTGACCCGCGAATGTATCCTGCGTTATCTCCGTGCGACCAAGTGGAACGTATCTGAGGCTGAAACTCGACTTCTGGGTACACTCACCTGGCGCCGTGAATATGGCATGGAGAAGCTCACACCGGACTACATTTCCATTGAGAACGAGACTGGCAAACAAGTCATTCTGGGCTATGATGTCCACGGTCACCCATGCCTATACCTTCGCCCCTCTAAGCAGAACACCGAGAAGAGTGACCGACAGATTCACCATCTGGTCTTCATGCTTGAACGACTTATTGATCTCATGGGCCCTGATCAGGAGAAACTAGCCCTCCTTGTTAACTTTGGTGAATCTAAGTCTGGCCAGAACGCTTCTATTGGCCAGGCTAAGCAAACTGTGAGCATCTTGCAAAACCATTACCCAGAGCGACTGGGTCGTGCCTTGGTCGTTAATTGTAAGTTGAATGCGATTAAAGCCGATGATATTTTCTACTTAATTGACTAATTCTTAAACCTCTATAGCACCTTTCTATATTTGGGGATTCTTCAAGATCCTCACTCCGTTCATTGACCCTCTGACCCGCGAGAAGCTCAAGTTTAACGAGGATCTTCGCCAGCATGTTCCTCCATCCCAGCTGATGAAGACTGTTGGTGGCGACGTCGAATTTGAATATGACCATTCTGTCTACTGGCCCGCCCTGAACAAGTTGGCTGCGCAAAAGCGTGAACAGAAGCACCAACGCTGGGTTGAGGGCGGCAAGAAGGTTGGCGAGTCCGAAAACTTCCTGAAAGGCGAGGGCGTGTCGAGCCAGTAGTGGCTAGGAAAGTATTAAGGGGGAAATTCTAAAACAAAAACCCCCCATCAGTGCCCGCTTCCCTTTTACTGTGACAAGCGCTCTTCTTGCTTCATTATCCCTTTGCCATTTGACATCATTCCCCCTTTAGCATTTCGGGTCTCTTTGTATATGCCCATATTTTTTGGATTTGCGGAAGCGATCAGTTCCCACTTGTTGATAGATATCTCCATTGAATTTGCAGAAAAGTACAGAATAAATACAGCTTTATTGAAACCGATAATATCAAATATTTCGTTCGCATAAGTCAGCTGCCTCTAGTCTAGTTCCTTGTCGTCAGAAGCGCCATTCACAGATCCCTAGCAATGTCTTTTTAATTATTAGGAGGTGCCTCGAGACGCATCCGAACTGGGACCCCATTTTTATCAAAAGTTGCTGTGGCCTACGGAGAACGGAGGAGAGATATGGAGCGGCCCGGGAAAGATGAAGCTCTAATGTAGAGAGAAAAGGCAGCGACATGGAGCCAGGTCTGTCACCCCTAGACATCACTGGCTCATTTTGAGAAAGCTGCGAGGGTTACAATGACTACCATTTATTATAGACATGATTTTTTTAGATTGCGATTGGGTGGAGATTGTAATTTAGCACTGGAGTTCAAGATCGAAGATCTCAGGCTCATTTCAAGGTTTGAAATAGATTTGGCTGCAGCTAAACATTGAAACCTTATTGCGTCCAAAATATCTACAAGTACAATTGATTCAACTTGATGTTGGTACATACGATGATCCAATATACATGTATCATGATATCAGTCACCATCAGCCAGTGGACATCATTCCAAAGTTTTAGCAGTATTAGTACAGGCCAAATACTACATCCACAGTTTTACTACTTTCCCTAAAATAATTAAAGCAACTTCTAATCTTGGAATCTAAGCCAAACGTCACCACAAAAGGAATATCGTGATAATCCCAGCGCGCCGTTGAAGTGGGTCCATACGAACTTGGAAGACAAAGAAAGCACAGCAACTCCCTTCCTGAACAGGGAGGCTAAAATAAACGTTCGGCGCCGCAATCTCGGCGCTGATGCCAACCTCCCCAAATCAAGCCGTGATAATCCAGTTGATAGTGGAGTCAATCCAACATGAAACACGCGGTGGACCGTTAGGATATTATGGTTCATGAAGCACGGCCCTAGCACAGAACCGGGTTGAGTCTGAGCTGAGGTGGGCGTAATGGGTCATTTAACGGCACCAGATCCGTAGTGGAGTATTGGCCAGCTCTGGATTGATGCTGTGATGGTGTTATGGATAATTTTAGTCACATAGCTTTGGCATAATTTTATTGTGAATGCGTGGATGTACATAGTATATTTGAGGGGGTTGGAGTTGGAACGGGTAGGGGTGGTTGGAGAGCGGAGTACTGCCTATAGCAGGTTGGATGAGATGACATGTAACTGCCGCTGCGTGTCCAGGTGGTCTTTCAGGGTCTCAAGTGCCGAGATGAGACTCGATTACGTGGCTATGTACATAGTAGCTCGTAAGAAATTGGACATATATGGAGTACGGAGGATTATGTCCCGGAATGTGTTGTTTCTTAACCAGGTGGCAGCGGATACAGGAACGATCAGCGATGATCGATGATCCTTCATATCCGACGAGCACGAGACGTGATGGGTCCCCCATGCAGCGCGCTAGTTGTACATATAAGAAGTTGTGTAACTAATGTACGATGGAGAGCTGATCAGCCTCATTACGTTTCATAGAGGAGAGTAGACAGAATACACTACGGAATGTACTGATTAATTTGGTTGCACGTTCATCCCAGGGGCTTGTGCGGGCCGGGGTGTACGGGTAGTTGTTGAACTGTGTCGATCGGAGGCGGATGGCGCACGAACTCATTTTAAATATCTGAATATTTGGAAGGTTGAACATGACGCTGCTGAACGCCTGATTTTGACCGTAGTTTTGAGTCTTGGTCGGTGAAGCTGGGGAGATGAGCACCTGCATATCTCAAAATTGGGATGAACCTTGGGACATTGAACCTCGGTACAACTTGGAGATGGAGGATATAGATCAGATCCTTGAGATCTAGGGGGAAGAGGATAGTGTATATACCACGAACAGTCGGTTGTAAAGAACAGATACAGTACAAATTCCAGAGCGCATGTATTACCCTTGAGGTTCGCAGTGTGGAACCGGGATACTGGCGAAATGACCAGATTGGTGATTCTGGCCCGTCTCCATCCGCGTCCACTTCAAATGTTAAGGATCGACAGCACGGAAACCCACACCTAGCTTGGTCTGCGAGATGAGAGGTGGATTGGGAGAGAAGGCGTAAATAATCATGGATGAACCTTGGAAGGGAAAAATAGTACAGTAATAGTACTTCAAGTTCGTATTGTAGACATCAAAGTAGCGGACGTATGTTACTTCTACTAGTAAATACTCCGTTAATAGTCCGGAATGGAAGTATTCTCCTGAGACCAGCTCCTGAGAATGGACAATTCCATGCGATAGCGGATGAGTTCGACATTCCCGTTGATAACCTAAAGAATAACCTGAAACGAACGGCCTGAGTCCAGGTGCTATTAGGGGTCGATGCGGAGAAAGGTCGCTCTATTTCCCAGTATCCGATAGGGTTACGGAAAACGTGGCGCAACCCGTCAAGAAGGATCGCAAGTGCAAATGTCAGACGGGTTGGCATCTGCATTTCATACTGTTTAAGTCCTTTATTGTGGTTCATTGGCTGTGTAATTGTTCCGAGTGTATACCTGGTTCCAAGGTTCTATTGTATTATAAGGGGGTTACCATGGAACAACGCGGGTCTGGCCGTGTCAATGGTGTTGGCTCTGATTAGTACCTGAAGTAGTTATCTGGTCTCATCCACTGTACTGAGCTAATCAGAGTTGAATATTATTATATTTTAATATTAAGATTTTCCCCCTGAATTATCCGTACACCCGTACTGTACACATACTACTGTAGAACCACCCCTCGCTTGGGCTCAAAGAGACCCAGACTCCACCTTTCAACAGCCAAAACCTCCTTCATCTTAATCGGAGCTAAACCAGGTATAGCCTAGGGAGTGCACGGTCTAGGATTCTCCAGAATGTTTTGGGTTTGGTCGCTGGGCGATTTTAGGTGGTCTTTTTTTACACTTTGTATCTATTTGCTTTCTTTGCCCCCTTGTTGTCATTGTTGATATATTGAAACCCTAGGGGATAAGTTGTTAACAGTCATATTTTATCCTACACTTTTATCAGGTGAGTTCTATCATTGATGGGGGATTTCTAGGTTTTAATCGAAGCTTATGATATTCTTTGATCATATTTAATTTTTTTATTTTCCCCCGATTTTGATTTTCCTTAATTTTCCCTTTTTTCTTTCTTTTCTTTTTTTTTTTTTTTTTTCTACCCGAAAGATTCATAAAAGCAAAATAACCCAAAGTCAACTTAAAAGGGGCTTACCGAAAAACCACTAACAACTTTCTCCTCCCTCCGCATTTCCAGTCCCGAACTCTTTCCTCATGACCTTCTGTTAATTCTCCCCTTGATTCTCTTCCTTATTCTGTTCCACCTGGCGTGGTTTTGATAAGGGTGAAGAGATGACGGTCTCACCGCCAGCTTCGCCGGGCCCTGCCCCGCGACCCATCAGTGCCATGATGCGCACTCCACGCAGTAGCAGTCGCATGAGCATGAGCAGTAAACAAGGTGGAAGTCGAGCTTCTGATGAAGATGGAAAGACCGCCGTCAAAGTTGGTATGTGGAACCCCTTTGAATTGGATCCGGGGCCGGGGAGCTAGAAAATGCGCGCGCGTGCAATCACATTTACCTACCCCAGGTCGCCAGCATTCCAACCCCCCCCCCGGAATGATTCTGGATTAGAATCCAATCGAAAATGATCTGTGAATCTCAACTGACATCTGACATCAATTAGCTGTTCGTGTGCGACCGCCATTAAAACCAACGGACCCCGGCTACGAATTGATTCCTCAGCGATTCCAACGTTCCATGGTCCATGTCACAACCCCAACAAGCTTAGCCGTGGATGTCCCTCAGGGGCGCAAACTGTTTGTTTTCGATCGCGTCTTCCCCGAGACGGTCGACCAGGATGGAGTATGGGAATACTTAAGCGACAGCGTCAACTCCTTTCTCCAGGGGTACAATGTATCTATTCTGGCCTATGGTCAGTCTGGTGCTGGAAAGTCCTATACGATGGGCACATCAGGCCCAAATGAGCAGGGCCATGATCAAGCAATGGGTGAGTTCTTGGATTTAGGGAGAGCTTCAATAGTTACACAAGCACTAATCGCAGGCGCATTTTAGGTATTATTCCCCGTGCAGCACAACTCTTGTTCGACTCGCTGGATGGGCCAGCTAAGCACAACCGAAATGGCTCCAGCTCGACCGGCCTGCGAACACCTCAGCGATATTCGATGAGCTCAGCTTCAAGCTTTGGGAAATTGCCCAACTTTGAGAAGACGTGGCAATTGAAGGCCACCTACGTCGAGGTAGATCATCGCATAGGAACAGACGAGTTGGAATCAAAAATATGCTAACGTGAAATCTTCCTTTAGATCTACAACGAGCACCTCCGCGATTTGCTGCTGCCCGATTCGACAGCCACCACCGACCGGAGTACAGTATCCATCCGCGAAGACGCCAAGGGACGCATTCTTCTCACTGGCCTGCATCAGGTCAACATCAACAGCTTCGATGATCTGATTGGAGCTTTGAACTTTGGTTCTGCCATTCGTCAGACCGATTCCACCGCAATCAACGCCAAGTCGTCCCGATCGCACGCAGTCTTCAGCTTAAACCTTGTCCAGCGAAAGGCCTCCCCTGCTGCACCCACCTCGCCTCAAGAAAAGCGCCTTTCTATGCCTGTTGACAGCTTCTCCAACGGCGAGTCTGTGACCGTGGATAGTAAGCTTCATTTTGTTGATTTGGCGGGTAGCGAACGGTTGAAGAATACCGGAGCCTCTGGTGAGCGTGCCAAGGAAGGTATCTCCATCAATGCTGGTCTCGCCGCCCTGGGCAAGGTTATCTCCCAGCTATCCTCTCGCCAATCCGGCTCTCACGTGTCTTATCGGGACTCAAAACTCACCCGACTCCTACAAGATTCATTAGGTGGAAACGCTATCACCTACATGATTGCTTGTGTCACTCCCGCAGAGTTCCACTTGAGCGAGACACTTAACACTGTCCAGTACGCCCAGCGCGCGCGAGCAATTCAGAGCAAGCCCCGTATTCAGCACGTCGCGGATGATAGTGATAAGCAAGCCCTGATCGATCGCCTAAAGGCCGAGGTGGCTTTCCTTCGCCAGCAGATTCGCAACTCAGAGGGTCCGGATCGTCGCGAAGCAGTATCTACCGAGCGCAGCGAGCGCAAGAATGAGCGAGAGATCCAACTTCAGAATCAACTTCTCGATGTCCAGGAGAGCTACAACGCTCTGAGCCAGCGCCACACCAAGCTGATTTCGACTTTGGCTAGCGATTCCGAGACCGGCAATGGAGAGACGGACCAGGCGACTGCGGACCTTGGAAATGACTCCATTGAACGGATGCAGCGCTCGCGATCATTCGCCGAATCTGTTGAGCAAGTCGTTCTCGAGTACGAGAAGACTATACAGAGTCTGGAAGCTTCTCTTTCTGATACCCGCTCTTCCCTGGCTAGCTCTGAAAGCACTCTCCTGGAGCGTGAAACCAAGTGTACTTACGTCGAAACAGTCAACGCTCAACTTCAGTCTCGCGTCCAGAAACTTTTGGATAGGGAGGTCAGCAACGAGACCTATCTGCATGAATTGGAATCTAAGCTGGATGGGGCTTCTACTGGAGAAGAGAAGCATGCTGCAATCGTGGCCGAGCTGCGCAAGGAGCTTAGCCGTGCCCGTGAAAATGAGGGAAGCTGCGAAGAATATATCTCTACCTTGGAGGACCGCCTTGCTGAGTCTGATCAGGACATGGAGTTGATGCAGCGGGAAGTTATTCGACTGGAGCATGTTATCCACCGTCAGCGGGGACTGGGAACGTTGGATAACCTCCTTCATGACCTGGATAACCGACACAACCTTCCCGATGAATTTGCAGGTGCCAACGGCAATGCTAATATCCACAGCGTACCTGTTAAATTCTCCCACAAGCATACTCCATCTTTGGATGTTTTGAACGAAGCTGCAGAAACAGCTATTCCCGAATCCGATGAAGACCTTGTCGAGCCGATTCCCGAGGAAGAGGAGGTTGTACCCCAGATAGAGGAAACCTCCGCGACATCTAGTGATGACCTTCAAGTTCTGGAGACCGCTACCAGCCGCCTTGAAGCTCGACGCTCCGAGGCCCTCCGCGAGGAGCCTATTCACAGCCCTGCTCAATCCAAGTTCGTTGCTGACAAACTGGAGACTGTTACGCAGGAGCTTTTTGATCTGCGTATCAACCATGAGACTACATTGAGCGACTACGAGAGCCTTGAGTCTAAATACGAAGAGGTCTTGAAAGCCCTCAATGAGCTTCGCCAGGACAAGGCTGATGAAGCCCGGCATCCTGCCCCATCCACTCAGAACGCGGCTTCGCGTCCTGTGTCTTTTTTAGAGAATGGAGACGCTCTGACCTCGAAACGTGGAGCACAACATTCATTCTCGCAATCGCTGTCTTCGGAATTGTCCTCGGCAGGTGGCTCGCCTGCTTTGCGCGAGTCTTCTGAAACCTCTAAATTAGAGACTGATTCAATGGCCTCGACAACTGTTACCTCCACTGCTACTACAGTTCAGCAGGAGAACGAGGAGGTTGAGGAGATGCGCAAAATCCTTGCTGAGCACAAGTCGGGTGCTGATCTGATGACTCAGAAGTACACCGAGTTGCAGACAGAGCACGAGGAGATGCTGACGCTCGTTGATAAGCTGAAGGCCGAGGCCGAGGCTCAGCGCACCAAGTCCAGCTCCCCCACCACTCCCGGATTCAAAATGATTCGCCGAATGACTAGCCAAAACCTTCTGTCTGGTGTCGACCGTGCCCATCGTTCGCTTACTGCACTGCGAACTCTTGCCAATGAAGAGTTCGCCGAGAAGCCCGACACCTTCCTGAGTTTTGAGACTCATCTCGATGCTACTATGCACGAACTTGCTACTCGCATGGAGCGTCTCCAGTCTCTTGAGGCAGAGAACCAGAGCGTGAAGAGGGAGATGGAAATGAAGGCCACTATTATCTCTGGTCTCACTCGTGAACGATCCAGCTTATCGGGCGCTTCATCCGTCGACATGGCTCTTGTCAACCAGCTTCGTGACCAGGTCGTCAACCAAGAGATTCAGATCAACGAACTTCGCGAAGCTCACGAAGTCCGTGAGAAGCAGCTTCTCAGTGAGATTGAAACTCTCAATGCTCTGCTGAAGAGCCAGGAGGTTGCTACCAAGGCTTTGGACGCTGGCGCCGAAGTGCAAGACAAGAAGATTGACGTCTTGGAGGGTGAACTGACTGAGTGGAAGGGCAAGCACCAGACTGCTCTTCAGTCCCTAAAGTCCTCTGAGAAGCAACTCTCTACTACACTGGCTGAGCTCGAGGGTGCATTGGCTTCTGTTGAGGCTATGCGCACCGCTGCTTCTTCTACTGACGGCAGTGTCGACCGCGAGGCACACGCACAGGAACTCGAAAGTGAGCGGGCCAAGCAGCAAGAGCTTGTGAATGGCTTAAACAAGGAGATCGACAGTCACAAGGCGACTATGGCCACCCAATTGGAGACCATTGCTGCCTTGGAGAAGTCGCAACAAGAGCAGCTGGCCGCACAGCAAACTGACTCAGATGTGGCCGCTGGCTCGGCTGATGCCAATGCCGCTAAAATGACCGAGCTTGAGCAGCAAATTGCGTCACACAAAGCTGCCATCGACTCTCACAAGTTGGATCTGGTCTCGCTTCAAGAAACACACACACGAGAGTTGGATGAGTTGGAGGAACGCGCCAAGTCCGCTGCTCAGGCTGAGCACGAGTCTAAGCTTTCCGAGAAGGATGCTCACTATGATCAGTCCATGGCGGCCCTGCAGAAGGACATTGCAGAGTCCCGTGATGAACTTGTCAAGCTGCTCAGCGCTGTTTCTGGCTTGCTGAACTCTGATGTCACAGCTGCGACTCTGTCAGACCAGATCGAGGATATCCTCGCCCAAAAGCAGCACTTCTCTGACAAGTATTCTGAGCTGATGGACACCAACGAGGATCTCCGCAAGCAGCTCGATAACAGCAGTTCTAACAGCGCCGAGTTCGAGGAACTCACAAAGAAGAGTACCGTACAGGATGCCAAGGTTAACGAGCTGGCTCTCTTGGTTGCTACACTGGAGGATGCTCTTCTTCAAAAGGATGAGCAGGTCAAGAAGAAGGAGGCTCTTGTCGAGGAGATTGAGCTTGAGAAGCAAAAGAGCGTTCGCTTGGTCGAGGAGCTCGAGGAGCAAATTACCAACAGCTTTGACCAACACCACAATCGTCTGTCGGTAATCCAGCAGGAGCGTGACCAGGCTCTCGAAGACGCCAAGGCTCGAATTGTCGTCCTTGAGGGCGACATCGAGACCTATCAAATGCGCATTGAGCAGCTTGACCTTCAGCTCAAGAACAGTGGAACCCAAGACGGCTCCCATGACCGCAGCAGCTCGATGACCTCTAACCTTCGCAAGAGCTCATCCGCAGCCTCTCTTCCCTCCCCCCCCACCCGCCATTCCCCTTCCTCCTCTCCCAACCATCGCCTCCAATGGCAGCGTTTCTCCTCCCAGCTCTCGCCATGCTAGTAAGGAGTTGGTCAATGCCCAGCTTGTCGAAGACCAGGAAGCTCGCATCCGTACTATCGAGAAGCACTTGTATGCCGAGAAACAGCTGACTGCTACTCTCGAAGAGGCACTGGGTGACCTCGAGGCCCAGAGCAGCAAGGTCAAGACCGACTGCGAAGGCTGGAAGAAGAAGGCCTGGGGTCTGGAAGATGAACTATCTACCCTCCGCAAGGAGCGCAACTCTGCCCGTCTTTCTCTGCAAGCCGTAGAGGAAGAGCGAAGTGCCCGCAAGGAAGCCGAAGCTGCCCGAGCTCAGCTGGAGGAACGAATGAACGCCCTGAACAAGAAAAAGAAGAAGAGCACCCTGAACTGCTTCTAAAAGCTCGGTGGCCATCTCTATCTTCTTCGAATTGTTATTTAAAACCCGCCATCTCAAAAGCGTGTTGTGTTATGCCCGTCTCTACCGTTTTTGATGTACAATTTCCCGATTTCCCGTCTTTGATCTTCACGTTGATTCTTTCTCACTTGTCTCATACCCCCCTTTTACTTTCTTGTCTTCTCTTCTTTTTTCCATCTCTTTCTCCCGATACACCCTGCACCTACATCCAACAAATCCCTGTATTATGACACGCAGCCTTATTTTTCTCGTCGACTTATCGATACCTCTTGTTTTTGTCCTATAGCCAAACTGCCCTTCGTGCACATGCGATTCGATTACTTCACATACTCCGGTTGTTTATTGTTCAAATGAACATGAACAACCCTTTTTTACTTATGACCGGTAGATTCTTTGCTCAACCATGCTGGAAATCTTCATTGTACATTGCTGTTTTCTGCTGTGGGAATTTTCTAGACTGACTGGTGCAAACCGTTGTTTATGCGGGGGCTTTCTGTGGTTCGATATTTGTTTTATCTTGCTAGTTTCTCATGATATTTAATTCATTATGAAGAATTAGGAATTATCTCTGAATTATCTTCTTCATTGACAGTATTTGAATGATGCGTAGGCTAGACAAAAAGTTCATATCACTATCTATGAGTATGCACACCCACAAACTTGAAGCCACTCAAATAACCAGCTTAGGAAGAAGGCCTCAGTTTACCGCCACCAGTAAGAGAAACAGTCTTCTTCTTCAACCAGTTATTCTGAGCATGAGACGGATTATAGTAAATGCTATGTCCCCGAGACTTGATGTTCTTCAGACTCGAGTCCGAATTCGTAAAAGACTGAACATGCACATCCGAAGTCAAAGACCAAGAAGACGTCTCATCAATAGAAACAGAAAAGCTAGCAGATCCACTAGATTCACCAAGCTTGAACGACCCAGTCCATGAGGAATAATCCTTCAAATCCCAAGTAACAGAGCTCCCATTATAAGCAACAACATTCCCTTCAAGTGTAGACTGAGAAACAGTAGCAACAACCTCCGCAGGCTTGATAGCCGAATTCTGCTCAGAACCAGCAAAATAATCAAAAGCCTGCGTCACTTGGGAACTGTTCGCAATCAACAAAATACCAGACTTAGTATTAATCTCAGACGAGATGATCTCGGCTGTCGCGATAATATTTCCAAACCACAGACCAGCCATGTCTTCACCTGTGGTTGTGAGAACGGTATCCTCGAGACTAATAGATGCACCACTTCCCCGTGTCGAGGAACTGAAGAGAACAGTACCCGCCAACAAACCACAAGTTAACTCCGAGTTCTTGAATGAAGTGAGTTGATCCCCATCACTAAAGACACAGGGTGCCTGTTCGGTCTTTCCAACGACATTGGTGAGGTAAGACTTTCCGAGCGTATAGATAATCGCACTTCCGATTCCAGCAGTATGAGCCACCGCATCGGTAACATTGATATAACCACCGGGATTATCGCCAGAGAAAGAAGAACAACGGTTTCCACCAGAGTAATGACGGACATTATTCGCGACAATGGTACCATTTCCAGCAGCGTAGAGACCATGGGCCGTAGGACCAGAAGAATAAAGATCGACATCATCGACATAAACGACTGTATCAGTGCCGTAGGCAAAAACATTCGCTGCGCCATTGTGTGTAGTAATATTGCTATGCGAGATATAGGCGGTAGATTGATTCGCAATATTCACAGCGGCGTTCACACCGAAGAAACTAGCCTGGTTAAGCCAGGTGCCGTATCCTTCCTTGATAACGGTTGAATATTCAATCGTGACCTCTGCGCCATCAGTACCGACAACAACACTGGTATCGTTTTTGTCGACGGAAACGGTGGTATGGGAAATGCTTCCTTTCTTGTCGTAGAAGTATTCTGGGCCTGTGATGTCGTAGATTAGATCCATTGGACCGCCGTTGTCGGTGGTGTAATCGACCATTATGGCGTTGTCGGATACGTCAGCTGTTAGGTCGGCATAGTTGCTTGGGTCGGCGATGGTTACTGATCCTCTTGCAAGGGAGGCTGAGGTTGCAGCGAGAAGGAGGACAGAGAGGACCGCCATTTTTGCGAGATGTGTGTGTTCTGTGAGCTGGATGCTTCAGTTGGACTTTTGCTTTGGCTGTTAGTCATGATTTTAGGGTGAGGTTATTATTAAGACTATTTATGTGCTTCAGGTCCTCGTGGTGGTCCACTCTCTATATTCAACCGAGGGATATGAGGTTGCGTAGACGAAGCCGAAGTGGCCATTCTCGAGTATGTTGTTTGAAGGAAAGGATGTATCCGAATAACAGGCATTTACCCCACAAAACAAAGTGGTCCCGATGAGAAGTAAAATGAGGGGAAGCTCCAAGCTAAAACGAATGTAGGGGTTTAAGTGGAGTTCATATAAATGCTCCTATGCAATTTGATTACTCAGAGAAAAAGTTAATTGACAGTATGTTTTGATTTTCGCCAAGTCCTATACGAGTGAAGCTAGTAGGAGTATAGCTAGATGGACGCGCGGCCATTACGGCATTAGATTTATGGTATGGTGCATTTGTTTACTTGCTGTAGCTTGCGTATACTGTGGGGCTTGGTTATACATTGTGGTAGAAATGACGCCCTTTTTACCATGAATGTTTGCACTATTAATGGGTGTGGAAGTTTGGGCTGAGCATGTATGAGACATCAATACGACTTTCTTTCGGAACTCCCATATACTCCTGGAACCCCACTCTTCTGCATGATCACCAAAGTCCAGTAAATTTAAGCGACAGAAAATATTGGCAAGTCTTTAGGTTGACCCACAAAAGTGGAATTTGATAAAGCTTGCCTAGAAACTCCACTATTTAGGTTTCATGTTCTAACGGTGGACCATAACGTACTGCAAAAACAAGTTCCCAACTCATTTAGTTATCTTCTTGAATCGATGAAATCAGTTAAATATTCGTTTGTTGACGAGTAATATCATCTTGATATAGGTTATTCAGTCTCGTGTTGAACAAGCACACCTTTGATTTTGTGGTAATCTAAATACTAGATCGCGAGCCAGATACATGCATCTCATGACATTCAAAGGGAAAGAATAAAATGACTGACGATGAGCATGCCCGAATACATGCAAAGTTCTCAAACTGATAGAGTTGAAATCCATACTTCTCACCAATCGTAGTTTCTCATCACTTAGTAACCCTTTTCTCGTAGCTCAAATCATGATTTCCTCGGCGGATGCTCGATCCAGACTTCTTTTGACCGACCACATTAGCCTTGGAATCACCCGATAGGCTCCAGGTGCTACTAGCATCAAGGTATACATTGGCAGTGCCAGAGCTCTTATCAGGATTTAGAGCGCCAGTCCAGTGCGAGTTCTTCAAATGAAGAGATACACCACTATCATCATCCAAGTACACATCTCCCTCCACAGTGACATCGGTCAAGAAAATAGTAGCATTTGCAGAGTTGCTTCCAGATTGTCCAAACTCATTATCTGCGGAGATATTGGCCAGCAATTTGGATTTGATGCTCAGCTCGACATCAGTCAGATAAACATAGGCTTGAAGGTTGGCAGCAAAGATCAAGGGATACGTTCCGTTCGTTTCCTCAACCAACCACCGGTAACATAGGCATATACAGTGCTATCAAGCGAGGAGGAGCTGGAGGCTGTGCTGACAATCTGAAACACGCCGTGCATCTGGGATCCAGACTTGATAGATGGGTTATTGAATGTAAACGAATTTGATCCATCAACACATGCCACTGGTGCAATGTCTGAAACGCCCCGAAGATCGGTCGTGGTGATATTTCCAGTAGAGTAGACCAAAGCCGAGAGAGAGCCGTATGTGTACACATCGCAATTCTCAACTACGATAAGACCACCGCCTCGATCTGTAGCGATGGCACTTCCTTTGCCTCCGTAGGTTTTTATTATGAGATTCTTTCCGTATATATCACCTCCAGCAGTGTATATACCATGAGATCCATCTCCCTCGGCATGAACACACACATTATCAAGATATGCAACAGAGTCATCTTCGTAAGTGTGGAGCCCATTGGCACTTAGACCACTAGTGATGATCTTGCTGTCCTTGATATAAGTTGTGCCATTTGTTTCAACTCCAACGGCTGCATTGAGGTCTGTGAAGGAGCTAGACTCGCTCTCCGTCGTGTCTCCGGTCTTTTCGATCACACTGTCAATAACATAGGCAGTGCCTGTCTCTTTCACGATGATTACATTTTCGTCCGTTCCAGTTGCTGAGGGTGTGGTACTGGCAAAGGTAGTGGTCTTAGCACTGACGTAGTATGCCGCTGTTGTGCGAAGAGCAGTAGATGAAGACGATGCAGCCTGTGGAGCGGCGTTTACCGGGGCGAAAATATTCAAGAGCGTTGCGGTAAGAGCTAGGCTCCCTTTGAGAAAGTGCACCGCGGAGACCATGATAGATGTTGGGAGGGTCATGGTAGCGATAAAAATCCTTAAAAACTGAGCTCGAGTCACTGAGAACTTCTTATAATGATGATCTTCACAGTGGGCATTGCTCAGACCGGGCTGTACTTATACATTTGATGCCCGCAGAAGGTCATGTAGACGTGAAATGTCTTTCTCTGTCATTGGACCCATAAAGTCGGAATATTGGTCCTTCATTGCCCTCAGTATTCCGAGTCGTCGCCGAGTCGTCGCCGAGTCGTCGCCGAGTCGTCGCGAAGTTCAAGCTTCCGTGGATATCAGCGACGAATAGGATCCTGCGAGGAATCTGGGCTAGGTTATTATATGAATAACCTAGTAGATGTCCACATCGGAATTACCACGGGCGTCTGGTATAGGATTATTAGTGAGAAGGGGCTTTGGGCAGACATTTTTACACCTGATCAGCTCCCCCCCAATACCCTGGAGTTGTATGTATGAATAGTATGTATGAATAGTATGTATGAATATTCATGCATCCCGGGTCATGACCTCATGGTAGTGTGGGGTATAGTACGAGTGCGTAGGTGGATACACGGCGGGAGAGTGGGACCAGAAACTGTTACAAAACTCCAACCTTCTCGAAGCTGACGAATCGAAAGCATGTTGGTATGCATGGTCCTTCTTTCTTCTGGTACTAACGAGGAGAATGGAAATTAAGACCAACATCACTCATAAATCTTGACTTCAACTCGACAGTGTCATATCCCTAGTAGATAATTTGAATTTCTATCCAAGTGGTGATTGTCATATCGTCACTGATACAATCGGTCTATCTGATATGAAGCTGCGATATGGGCTTTGTGTCACGTAGCCTCGCCTTTCTTAGCCATCACTCTCCGATATTTGCGATCTGTTGCAAAGCCCCGAGATTGTCCGAAGGTCGGAAGTGAGAGTTCACCTATTTTGCCTACCATACCGGGGCTTCCTACCCGAATATAACAAAGTTAGAAGATCTTTATTTTCATATTAATTTTATACAGTTTTGAATCTCTGTGACAACGATCTACTCAAGAAAAGTCGAATTACAAATCGTATCTGATCAATGAATGGATGGGAATGCCTCAACTTTCGTAAATCCAAGAAGATGGATAGCCCGAGATGATGAAAATCGCTAATACTGATAATGTAAAAGGCAACTTCGATTGCTATTCATCCCGCAGTCAAATTTCAAGTTATAGATCCTCATTTGTTCCTACATGCACCAACTCGGCTCCACTGAAATCTATCCAGAATTGGCTTTCGGCTCCACCTGGAAATATCTAGCTAATTTAGAACTGACATCTTAAACCACCTAAAGAAGTCTAGCTTTCACATTTATAGGCTAGCCAGATCTGACGTTTGAAAGTGGGGGTAATTCATGGAACTCAATAGTTTGCCCAGGTAAATAGTTGCTATAAGTCTATACCGATGCCTGTCAGCGTTTGAAGTCATCCACAGGTGGAGGTTTACCCTACACAAAGAACCACAAATATAAGGAGTAAAATGCCCGTGCAAAGAGTCTAAGTATATAATCAGCCCGGGCGCTTACGACAAGGAACCGTGCACAAAACGACATTTGTGCTAATAATAGATGTTGCCAACTCCTGAGCAAGGGCCACTGAAAGGGACTAGGATACCAATAGAGGCCAAGTCATTCAATACAATATGAGGATTTTGACACGCTGTCAGTGTCTGCCCGATACACTCGATTCCCAGTGAATTCGGGGCTGACCTGGGTTCAAGGGGCATTCCCAATACCAACACAGCCACGCGCGTAGAACGTGTCCCTCTTTGGATATAAAGATCTACGTGGAACGATTCGAGCCTAGAGTTTAATATATATGTAGCTAGAGTGTTCAAAAGGTGAGGGAAGTGATATGACTGATTAAGGTGGGAGGGAATGAGAAGCGCCGTATACTAGCAGGAGTCATGCCAACAACTAGTATGATTGTGCCCTTCGAATTGCCCTATAGCACTCGTGATCTCGACTCCTTTCCGCGAGATCATGCTTTGTTGCACCTTATTACCCCAAGGCCCTTCGGGTCGCGAAATGGCTGGACTTTTTGCAGCATGGGACTGGTGAGATACCTGGTCGAAAATGTAAAGATGGACGTGAATATCGTGTGCAAGATGGGGACATATGGCAATCCACTGGGTGCCATAGCTAAATTGAACATTACCATCCACGCCTTTTTCAACAAGGTCTTTCACCACATCCAAGTGCCCTTCCCCGGCAGCAGTAGCAAATGCATTACCTGCGATGTTATCACCATATGGCAAATTCACATCTGCCTTCCCCACCTACACAAGATATTTCACAATTTTCCTATTCCCCCGGTCTGCGGCGGGGAGAGGTCTCGCCAAAGTGCCCTTGGTAAAGCCGCGACTTCTGGAAAGCTAGATATTGTAAAATATCTTGTGGAAGAGGCAGGGGCAGATTTGTACTTCCTACTGGTTTGGGACAGGGCCAATAGTACTCCTCACATGGGACGGCGATACCGAGGGGAAGTCATGGAGTACATACGTGAAGATCTACGTAGAAACCCCCCTGTGAGCACCTACTAGTAGTGGTTTGGGTCTATTTGACAAGTCAATGAATATTTTTTGAGGTTACCTTATAATCATCCGGGTTCATGTCGGATTGCATGTTTAAATGTAGTTATTGTGGTGTATAGGAAACCCGGATTTGATTGCGTTGTAGGTGCGACGATTCCCACAGCCTTGCATTCGCACCTTTAACCCCTTTGTCCTACAATCTTTCCCCAATGGAGACAAGTCTAAAGATTTGGGGCCAAAATGTGGAACCAGTCTGTTTTTCATCTCCAGTTCAAGTTCATTTCTCCACTGTACCCATTGATAAACTTGAATCACTTACGTATCCAAGATCCTTGTTACTCTGTAAATACTAGTATCAATTCTACAGGAATATTTCCAAGAATTCTGTTTAGCCCCCAAAAACGTACGGACTCAGGAGGTCCATTAGCAGCCGATCGATCCGCATGACAATTAATTATATGAGAGAACGCCATTCCTGGGCTTCAACGTACTCTTTTGTCTTCTCAAAATTCTACCTTTGAATATCTCACAATGCATGCCCTCGAACGGCTATTCTATGGCTTACCTGAGCCGGCTCCGCACAAGCGCAGCAAGCCCGTCGAGGTGCTGTGCCTTGGTATGCCACGCACCGGAACCGAGTCTTTAAGTGTGGCCTTGACTACCCTGGGCCTAGATACGTATCATGGCTGGGACTTAGTCTTCGAGCCTGATGCTAAGAAGCTGCAACACTGCTATGAGCTGGTACGACGGAAATATAATGGCGCACGGGACGGTGACGTGAGCATCAGCAGTGGCGAGTTCGACATACTCATCGGTGACAAGGAAGTTGTTATCGACTCCCTGTCGGTGATGTTTAGCCCAGAGCTGCTCGCCGCCTATCCAAACGCTAAAGTGATTCTCAACCTCCGAAGCGACCTGGACGCCTGGCACCGCAGCGTGGACAAGACTATGGTTCAGATGGCGGACCAATCCTGGGCCCTGTGGGTGATGCACTGGTTTAATGCGGATTTCTACTGGCTCTGGAGTTTGTACGAGAACTATGCATGGCCTGGTGTATTTCGAAGCATCACTGGCAGCGCTACGGAGGGTATTCGCCGAAACGGCAAATGGGTTTACCGCGACCACTGCAATATGATTCGGGGTATGGTGCCTAAGGAGAACTTGCTGGAGTGGTATGTCGAAGATGGATGGGAGCCTCTGTGCAAGGTAATAATTGAGAGCCCTTTGATGAAAAAAAAAAAAAACATTCAAGCTGATGAGAGAGACAGTTTCTTGACAAGCCTGTTCCCGACGAGCCTTTCCCACGAACAAACACTCCGGGTAATTTCGCCGGTCGCAAAGAGAATCTCATCAAGTCGCGTTTCTTTCGAGTTCTGCGCAATATGTTCCTCACCACCGCAACTTTGGCCGGGATCACCACTGTAGGTGTGATGTGGTGGCAGGGACGGATCCGATTCCCAGAGATCGCGACAAGGCTGACTGGTTTCCGTGGGGGATTCATTGATTCATTCAATAAGTTGTCCTTGAATCAATAGTGGGAGTTATCCGACCGGGACGCCAAGTCAGCCAAGTCGGCTGGACTACAACGTCTCCGCGCACCGGAAGACGATTTCATACTGTGATATAAGAACATAGTATTTACACTATCATATAATATAGATGAAAAACCCCAAAAATAAAGAAAAGCGCCTTAATTGTGGGATTCTCGTTATCAGAGGTATCCAGAAAGCTAGCCCTCTATGTACTAGTCAGTCTTGGTGTCGACTAAGACAGAAATCCACGATGTTTCTGGTGCAAATTATTCAAATCCTGAGATCAATTAGTCTGACTTTGTGATCTTCCAAGACATTACCGATGGACAATAATCATTGGGTGGCCACCGATGACTCCTGCATGGTAGGCATTCCCGATTACGAGACTAGGAAACCGGTGCCCACTTTTACTTGGCCGATCATCCCGCGACGCTGATCCACAGGAGACGAACGCCAGACTGTATCTCCTTTGAGACCAGTGGAATCCCCGGTATCTGATTCTGTACTTGAGCTTGCAAACATGAGAGGGGCCCCTGGTGGCCCTGGTGGACCTGGCATGGAGTTTCTCGAAGACTCCACAGACGATGGGGGAGACGAGATGATGAACAGTGAAGCTCCCATGTGCATGGCCCTTGACGGCTACATCACGACTCACAAAAGCTAACACAGGCCCCAGGTATAGGAGAGACCGGGACCGAGACGCCTCATCTCTACAATGAACTAGATCCCGGTACCCTGGATGTATTCCCATCATCTCTCCCACCGCAAGTTTTGCAGCGCGCTTTGACATATAGTAAGGTCGAATACTGACTCTCAGTCGACGAGCCTAATGGGCTGATTGGGTATTAGGAGTCTCAATAATGAGTCCTCGTGTACTCCCATCACGTAACGCATCCAATCCATACCTTCAGTATTGGTTTCGGATGGCACTAAACAACCCGGCGGCCTTCAATGCGATCATATTCCCTTCTCTATCCCATGAGATGGTGAACCGGCTGATCTCAACTTCGACGCAAAGCCCAACTCCAACGGATGAGATTGTGCCATATTTGCAAAGTTGCTACTTGGAAACAGTGGCATTCGTTAATGAAACTCTTCGAGATCCCACCCAGGTAGCCACAGATGTCTTATTGTTGGCGGTACTAATGTTAGTAGAGAGGCCGGTCGTTCAAAAAGCGAAAGAATGGACCAAGAAATCTCCATTCCGAGCGCCGCTTCAAGGTCTGCAATGGTTGGACGTTCACAGTGCCAGGGAACCCAATCCATTGCATCAAAAAGGCTTAGAAAGACTCGTCTACCTACGATGAGGACTAAGCAATATCGAAACACCCGGGCTTGCTGCCGCTATATTTTAGTAAGTCGCCCGGCCGAATGAGGGGGGCTTTTTGGCGAAGACAGAAGCCGGATTCGATTGATAACGGTTGTCTTAGTCGAGTTTTGGTAAACTCCACATTATGTCTGTCTCGTCCACCTTTACCCTTTGTCGCGTTATCGGGCCAAGCCATAGCGGAAATTGAAAACTATTCTAGCCTTAACTCCGATGAAGTGGCTAGTCGACTGAGTTTCCTTGATGAAGTCGGTCTGAACAACACGCTTCAGCATGTGATGTGCAAAGTGAAGCATTATAGTATAGTGATTGAGGACTATATTGCTGGACGAAGCCCGACATATGACGCCCAAGCGATGTACGACCAGCGAAATTTGGTACAGCATCTTTTGATGTCAATAGAGCCATTTCCTGGAATGGGAATAGATGCTATATCAGAAGTTTGTCGGCTGGCAACCATAATCTATAGCATCGGGGTGACATTCCCGCTGGTTGGCGCCGGAGCTCCTTACAGACTGCTCGCGGCAACAATGAAGTCCAAATTACAGGAAAATGTCCTGCTTGAAACCTGGCCATTTCTGGAAAATGGCGATATTCTTTTGATATGGATCCTTACAATGGGCGGTATAGCGGCCAAGCACACTCCGGAGGAGGACTGGTTTATGAAAAATTTGGCCGAAGTCATGTAATGCTCGCGGAACGTTCAATGGGTGCGCGTCAAAAGCAAATTAGGGATGATGCTCTGGCTGGATATGGCGTGCGACTCAGCTGGGGTTGAGTTCTGGAGTAGCGCTTATGCTTTCCTACAGCAACAAGGGGAAAGCTATTCACTTCAGTCTATCCGAGCTTCGGTAGAAAAACTACCTTGCGTTCGATGTCGGGAGAAAAAGATCAAGTGCGACAAAGAGATGCCTTGCCAGAATTGTGTCAGGAGTGGGCTTGATTGTTCGGCTCAGAATATGAAGGGAGCTCAACGGAGAACTCATGTACACTCTGTACGACAGAAACCATGCAAACTGTGCAAGCAAAGAAGGGTACGATGCGACAAGGAAAGGCCATGTAAACGTTGTGTGAATGCTGGATCAGAATGTGTATTTTGAGCTTGGCAGAGAGCCTTACTTACCAAACCTTGAAAGCTTCTGGAATATTTGTTTCATGATACGATCTTTGAATGAATTTTTATGCCAGAATTTTTAAGACTTTCTCTGCCCTCGGTGCCTTTCAACCCTAGAAAGCATATGTTATCTGGGTGGACGAGGAATAAATTCCAACTTCTTAGATGTTGTTATTGGGCCAAATTCCACACCATATTTGTAATTTGAAAATTAAAAATGCAATTATATTCTATATAGATTTCAAAGACTTAGTGTTGACTCTACATAAGGACGCGACTTTTCCAAAAGCGGGCTAATGGCATCACTTGCGAATCTCAAAGTCAACGATGCTGGGAAGAGTCTCCCAGATAGTGGGACCTTCAGGCTTCCAGCCCAAAGGTCGCAAGCGACTGGCCCGACTGCAGCAGTTTCCTCCCCACAAAACAGGAGCCCAGTGGTGGAATTTCACCGCATCTTCAACTGAAAGCTCCTCCACCTCTGCAGTGGCAAGCTTACCCTGCTGGTGGGCAATCTCTGTAACCTTTTCGCTGGTGCTCTTCCAGGTGAACTCGCCTGATTCAACGAAGTAGTAGCCCTCTTGGCCCCAAGTAGCGGCTCCTTTATTGGGCTTCAGTGCTTCTTCAATGAGAAGTACGAAAGCTCTCGCAATGTCGCTGACATGGGCATCTATACCGTATTTGTTAGTCAAAGACCTGATCGACAGGGAAGAGCAACACTTACAATCCCATATGTTGTTACCGTTTCCAACGGTGAAGCCCTTTCCGCGATTGAGAATAGCCTCAGTAAGAAAGGGGATCTGCATGCTTCTCTTCTTAACGGGTCCTTCGCCGACGCCGAAGATAGTGGGAGGGCACACAATGGCTGTGGAAACACCCCCTTGAACACCACCACTGATAACGGCATCATCGGCATCGCGGTGGAGAGCCTCAGCAGGCAACGTGATAATCTCCTTGATATCCTTCACATCATCATAAACTTTCTCTGTGGTGTTTCCTGGTCTAGTAGACATGTCGTTGAGGACACCAGTGCCAGAAATGTGAATGAAGCGACCTCTACCAGCTCCGAGACCAGAAAGCAGGGACTTCACAACAGGGATGTGATCCGAGCTAGCGATTTCTATACAATAACTGTTAGCTCTGGGCTTGTGAGTGCGACTCGGAGATGAACTTACGTAGCACAACATCTGCCTTAGCTGCCTCGTCCTTGAGCACCTTGTCGTCATCGAGGGTCCCAATGATGACAGTGTTGATGGCAGACCAGAGGCTCTTGAGCTGAGCGGCTTGTTGCTCGTCGCGGACCAATGCAACAACATTGTATTCGGGATGCTTGGCGATCAAGGTCGCTGCGGTTTGGCCACCGACATATCCAGTGGCACCGGTGATGAAGATTCTGGGAGACACTTTATCGGATGCTAGTTGTTTGGTAGATCTTTCGAAAAAGAGGTTGTTGAATGCTGAAGCTGTTGGCTGTTCGATACTGAGGATGTTTGTTTCTTGTGTGAGATGGAGAACAGAATGGGAGGCGCGGACTGGCCATTATATAGTCTTTGCCAAGATAACTCGCCATATCGTGAACTATGAATTCGTGAGGCTTCTGAGTGAAAGTTGCTAAGCAACGGAGGCATAGATTATCGATCAGTGGTCACTAAGCTCGTAGCGGGGTAATTTTCAAGCCTATTCCAGAGCCCCATCTCGTAAGCCTCGCTGAGCTCGCCGCGCGCCGGATGATGGTTGGTCAGGTTCCAATACACTAGCCTCCTTCGGTTAGCGAGAGTGGAGACAGATCCACTCCCGAGATCGTGTGCAAAGACCATTGCTTAGCTGATTGTAACTTACGTATTCGATTAATGGCCCAACGCTAATTTTTAGCGCAGGAAAAGTGCTGACGGCGCTTGAATCATGTAGAAAATTGGTCATTCAGGACGAGGAGGTCGTATTAGAGCTTACGGGTAGAGAGGTGGTAGTTCCTAGGGCCAAGCTTTCAAGGCTGAAGACTGCGCGAGTCAGGGTCGCTTTTCAACTGTCCAAAGTTAAGAGTATAGTGATCTTGCTCAGTGGAACTCAAGATGAGGTTGGTTATTATTAAGTTATTGCGACTAGTATCATTGCGCTTAGATATATCTTTATGGTAGCTTCAAACACAACATCTAGTATCAAACAGTAGCCCTCTTTGCAGAATAAAGACGATACATCCCCGGAAATGAGCGAGGGCAATTAGTCTCAAATTTCAGCCCATGATTCAGCCCATAGTGCTTATAGCCTTCAAAACATCTGTTAGCAAAATGTCCACACCCCAATGCATACTAGATAACTAGTGGCTCCTCATCTTACATGTACCGATCCCAAATCAATGCTGCGCTAGCCAAAACCGCCATGGAGGTTTCAAACCCAGCAACTGCTACCCAATTACCACCATTGCGATACATTATCCAAGCAGCCACCAGTCGAGAAGGAATAGAAGAGGCCATAATCAGAGTATCTTTTTGGTAAGACGAAATAAGATAATACGTCCCCAAAGCAAGAGAGGTCAGGCTGTGGAAGCGATACAATTAGCAGAGTACGATCGGTTTGAGTCAATGGTAGGAATGTGTACCCAATGCATTGGACAGCGCCCTCAGGAGTTCCTTTCAAAGAGGATCCCTCAAATGTAGCAACTGAGGATGGGTACATAATGCTGTAAAATGCATTTCCCAGAAGGAAAACACCTTGACCGGCGAATACGGCACTGGATACGCCACCCATGCGGAGGCCGATGTTTTGGAAAGACATATTTCAATATTTTGGTGGTTGATTGAGTGAATTCTAGAATCCAATTCTAGAATCCAGAGTTGACAAGGGCGTAGTTGGTAGATGTTGAAATTTTGTATCCAGAGCTTTAAATAGCTGTCCGGGTTTCTCCGACCGCCTCCCTACGCTCCGCCCGTAAGCTTGACGATGACACACATCGGTGCCCCGGAGTTAGTTAAACTTTAACCTAAGACACGCGATATACAACCTTGGAAATTGAGATGATAGTGGTACAACCGATCCCCAGTACTATTGTACATGTGGTCTTCTTTTTCAATTTCCTTTTTTTTTTTTCTCATTTCATGACAGACAAGTATGACCGGAACTCTAGAGAGTTTTTTAGTATCGTCGAGTTTACTTGGTAGGGGTCATGAAAAGTTGAGGGGAAATGATGGGCAGCTCTCGAATGCACGTTATAAGGTACTTTGAAGCTGGGTGCTTAGAGATGAGCAATCCTGGCTCCGCAAGGTGAATTGCAGTCCAGCCTCGAGCGTGTGCTGATTGACAATTTTGATAGGAGTCATCTTCGAAGCAATGGGAATTTAGCAACAAAATAGGGAGATCGGGTTATGAGTAGAAATTGCCCAGAGAGAAGAACATACCAATAAGGAAGCAGCTCTCAGAGCTTACTACCCCAGCTTCTTGTTCTGCCCTTTTGAACGTTTCCTGACTTGGTTTGCAAACTAGAGGCGCTTTACCATAATCACACTAGGTGATACCTTCGAAGAATTTCTCAATGCCCAGCAACTTCAATACTCGATCGGTGTGGTTGATGAACGCATTCGTAAGGAGCCATGGCTTGGATTTTCTAGCGTCAAATCACTTGAGAAGATCTTGTAACCGATGATCTTGTCCAAGAAGAAGGTCAAGAGGGATAGCATCGTCAACCTCGTGGTTGTATACCATCGGATCAATTCCATGATTGCGAACTAGCCCTTTCAAAACTAGGCCATATTCTGTGTAATATTTCTCTTGTAGCTTTGTCGCATCCTGGCGACCGAGACACAAAAGACTTTATTCTCACTTCATATAGATCCGAAAAGGTTAATCATGTGTGCAGTATACATCGTGCAGCATATTCTTACTCCGACTATTACCGCGTCATTGAGCTTGGAATTCAAACGCTCACTACATGCAGGTACTCTCGATTCTAGGCTTTTTACCACAGTTTAAATAAATAAGCGGTTTTCCATGATTATACACATATTCAGGGGTTTATCATTGAGCGAGAAATACTAGTATGCATATCATCGATATTTTCAGCTGAGTATGGAATTAAAATTATAAAATGGGGTCGGAGTTGGCTTCTATGCTACTGGCTGTTTCACCCTGATCGGTACTTAGGACAAGCTTTCATCTCGAGGATGGCTTGTGAGCAGCGTTCGATCTAGCCGCCAAAGCCCCAGGCTCATGATGGCACTCCCTGCGTTTCCTCCACCACTTCTTAACACCCATCGCCATCGGTCTATTAGATTGTTGAGAATTTCCTTTTCAGCCGATGATACGGAAGTCATGAGAAGTCTCATCATAACCGATGACGCGATGGCAAAGTTAGAAGGTGAAACTAGGAAAAGTTAGTAAAAATGAAAAGGAATTGTGTTAGACCAAAAAAACAGAAGATTAAATAATTCTTACACTTGTGCCAGAAGGCGTTACATGCGCCAGCTTGTAGTTTATCGGTGAATTTCTTAAATTCAACACAGCAGGACTCTGCATTTAATCGAACAGACACAGAGCACTCCTCTCGAAGTTGCTTACCTTCGGTGTTTCCGACCTTGGCTTCGAGAGACCTCAAAATTGCACGGGATATCAACAGATGGACAGCCCAGTATGCGAGACCAAGAGATGCATTTCCGTCCAATCGGGTCCTAGAAGACGGGTTTGTTAGCTGGTATGATGTAAATACATCAAAATTTGTTTTCCATTCATTCAATCGCGTTATTAAATCATTTGCCGGTGTACATGTAGTGTTGAAATTTGTGGATGTTCTTTTTGAGGCCTTAATGGTGATAAATGAATCGATAGTCTCAGATAAAAGAGTAGTTAGCTCTACCAAATAACGAAAATAGCTCTGTACGTTGTGGCCGTCTTCCGGTCCAAGTTGCGAAGAAACGTTGTCGTCATCCGTCAATGGTGATACATCGTAGTCATCTTCGTGAATATGACTGGTAAGTCTGAAGCAAGCAAAGTTCCATTTGTCGAGAACATATTGCCCACCAAAGCCATTTTCGAAACCTCTTCTCCCAGTCTGGCATACCCCAGGCAGTTGAGCAGTCAGTAGCCAGCCCTAAGGTTTGAGCTAGGCTCACAGTCCATGCTAAAAGGCTCCATTGAAAGGGAGACCCTTGAACAAGCCTGTCGATATTGTCGCATTGGAGCAGTAGCAAGCATGACTGAAGGGTCGACAAGCGAGGTGTATGGATCTCTTGTGTGATGGCACTCCAGCACATCCGGTAAAGCTCCTTAGAAGTTGGTAAATCGACGTCCGCCATAGTTGATAAGACGTCATCGTAGACCATGTACGGCAAAGCAGAGGCATATAATGCTGCTTTGAGCGATAGAGGTAGTAGTGAGAGCGTTCGTTCCCCGATGAGCCCTTCCTCGAGCATTTGAGAGCGTGACAAAACTGAAAAATATGGGTGGATGTATTTGAAGTAGAGTTTGACCAGACGAATTCCAACGTCGCTACTTATTCGTGCCAGCTCGTTTCGAATTGCGGAAAGCTCAGAGTCCTTGACCCGGGGCTCGTAGTTGTTGTACAGGTTATCACGATCAAGTGAGAACACAATAGGTCGGTGGCAATCAAGCTCGCCTATTTGTGTGGGACCTCTTTGAAAACGACGAAAGTGCATGTTTTCCGCGTGGATGGCGAGTGTAGAATGTTTGAGCAAATGAGGATCACTCTCGCCGCTTTCGCCCAGAAGGTTGAATGTCCACGAAGGTTGATCAAGAGGCAAGTCCATGGCATTTCTGTGAGTTTCTGAGGTCTCTGAGCTAGGCGATGCTGATGATGTGAAAGACTGTCCTTGCGCATCATCTTCGAGGAATGCACCAGGCGTCGAGCCGGTACCCGCGACGAATAGCGACAACATTAGGCCTCGAGCGCGGTCAATTTCGCCGTCATAATGAGGAATCCCCATTTTTAGATTGGGAATTGGATGAAAATTTGTCAATTTGTCAATTTGACATTGAAATAAAAAATTCTACTACTTCCAATTCGGGGCGTCAATACGGTATGTCTATTTTGTAGCCTCTCCGTCAATCGGCCCAGGCCTGGAGAGCGTATAACAATGCCGTCATCAAATCGATTATATAAACATCATGATTGCCCAAATCAACGAGACTCTGAACACCCCAAAATAAACGACCAGCAACTTGGACTGAGTCTTGTAGCCCGGTGGGCTTCCCTGAACTAGGAAGGGTGCATTACCCATATCTATAAATGACATTTCAAGACGCCAACTCCTTTTTCATCAATTCCACAGCCTCATCACGAGCTTTCTCATTGTCAAAGTCCACAATATAAGGCCATCTCGGAAGTGTTTTAGCTTTCAGCTTCTCAATATCCAGACCCGTCTCCTCACCCAGGCCAGACAAAATGCGCCCAGTGACTCGGCTCGAGTCGACGATGTATTGTGTACGAGGGCGGCGGACTTGATCATAAACCTTAAGAGCGCTTTGAGCTTCGGTGCGGGTCTTTGCGAGACCAAGTAATGTTGAGAGAATAAGGGCATCCTCGAGGGACATTCCAGCTCCAGAGCTCTGCCAGGGTGTCGTGGCGTGTGCAGCATCACCCATAACGCATACAGTACATTCTGCGTAGGTCGGAGCAGATGGATGCTCCCAGCAATAAAAGCCGGGTTGTTCAGGCTGGTTACAGAGTAGCTGGATAGCATAAGTTATCCTCGGTCGTTGGTAGTTGAATGGAAAAGATGACTATACCTCTTCTACTGCATTCTTCAGATTTGTTGGGTGGTTTTTGAAGAGTTCTCTCATCTCATCGGCTGGTACAATTCGCTGCCACTGACCTGCTGCCTTTGCCTCGTCGTCGTACCCGCCGACAACTAATTGGACTAACTGGCCCCCACTCAAAACATTGTGCATGAGAAAAGTGCCATCGCCAATCCATGCGTGCTCACGAGCATTTCCAATGTTGATGGTTTCTTTGCCGATGACAGCTTGTGCCTTCTCATATGGCTGCAAGGTCATGACACCCCACGCACAGCTGTTCCTGGGGAAGGCAGAGGGCTCATCCTCACCGAGGAGAAGCCTGCGAACTGTGCTACGGATACCATCAGCTCCAATAAGAACATCACAGTCGTGAGTTGTCCCATCGGCGAAGTGAAGCGTAAGTGATCCGTCACTGTTCTTGTCAAATGTGACGAGTTTCTTAGACGCATGCATGCGTTCCTGAGGAACACCAGCAAGAGTCTCACGTAAGAAATCAGCTCGGTGAACAATGCTGGTGACTCGTTCATCTGGACCTTCTCCATTTAATTCGTCAATCATGCTACCAGCTTTCTCGCCCTGGGCAAGCATAAGTCGAACACCTCGCATCGGAACAGCCCCGGCCCGCTCGAGGCATTGTCTAGCCGAGGGACCGATGAGACCCAAGGCGTCCAGTGCGTTTCGAGTGATCCCGATGGCCATACCGGCTTCTTTGAACACTGGGGCCGACTCAAAGATGTGCACGTCCAGGTGGGCATGGGGCAGAAGTGCGTGAAGGAGGGTCGCACCCCCTAGACCACCTCCGGAAATGGCGACTCGGAGTGAAGGTGACATGGCGTTAAACTAATGAATTATTGCTTTTGCGACTCATAGATTGATGTTGAAGATAAATTGTAAATTATGATATCAGCGGGGGATCTCCCATTTCAGGGCGATCCATGTGGGGGCTAACTTTAGGCCCCCAAAATCGAGTGCCTTATTAATCGAGAGGTATGTTGTAAACATATGCCGATCTAAATAGCTGGAAAACGCTATTTAGCAATTTTGACGTTTTGATAAATAATTATGCAAGGCTTTTCTGCAGCTTAATCACATCTTCCATGCCCATGCTTTCCCGTTGGCTGCCTCTAATCGCACCCATAGTGTAGCAACACTTGCCGCGAAAAGTAAAACACCCACAGTGATGGTCGCTCTCTCATAAGAGGCCACACCAGAGAGGGCCGACTGGCCAGGAAGTAATAATCCCGTTAGGGGAGTTCCCAGTAGAGCTCCCGTGCCCCGAATAAGGTACAGAGCGCCATTCACCGAGGTAAAGTTTTGAACACCGAAGAGTTCAATGAGACTGGCGGGGAACAGCCCGATATAAGCACTACCGAAAGCGCCGAAAGAAATGACAAACAGAATAAACAGCACCTCGCCGGCTTTGACAGAAATGGTGTCACCGGCGAAAGTGGCTGGAAGCCAGAATCCAAACACAGCGATAGCACTCAGCACGGTTGTGACGAGGAGCACATTCAAGCGACCAAGTTTGTCGGCGGCGTAGCCTATCACGATACGGGAAACAAAGTTGGACGCGTTACTGATGGTGATAAAGTTATCCGCCATAGCATTGCTGTAGCCTAGCGAGCGAGCGAACGCTGCGTAGAAGAAGAGCGGAGTAGAGTACCCAGCTGATTGTAAGAAGCAGCCCAATGCTTGAGCAAAGAATTTCTTCGTTTTCACGATTTCCCAGTTGATCAAAGGCACCTTCGCCCATCCAGTCCTCTTGGGAATTCCGGCGTTTTGCTCCTCGAGCTTTGCTTTGAACTTTGGCTCCCAGGTCAAGGCATACCCGGAGATGGGCACGAAAAGCACTGACAAGCAACCGGAGATGCGAAGCGAATCCCGGAAGCCGAGGCTGGAGGTGATTGCCCGTAATACAGGAGGCCAAACCATAGCTCCGCAGGCAGATCCACCGATAATGATTCCCATAGCAAGACCGCGCCGTTTGCTGAACCATGTTGGTGCAACGGACATAGTTGGAACATAAACCATGCAGCAACCAATACCGACCAGAACACCGTGAGTCAACTCAAACTCCCAGATGTATTGGCTAAGACTGGCTAGGATACATCCTAAACCAAATATCAAGCCTCCGAACATAATTATGGGCTGTGGACCGTAGAGCTTGGCCCAGGCACTGACAAATGGCCCACCCATCGACATCAGCGCGATACCCAATGTACCGATCAAACTAATGATTGAGGACGACGCCCCTGTAAATGGGGTGTTGGGCTCTGTGGCCATCTCCTCGTAGATAGCTTGATACACTCCGAAAGAAAAGACGATACCACAGGTCATGAACATTGTCATGAAGCCCGCAGCGACGACCACGACATGGCGACTGATTAAAAGGAGTTAGCCCGAGGCTTATTTCGTTAAGAACTCACAGAAACAGTTTAAAAACATTGTTGGTCAAAGCTTGGCGAAATTCGGTGTTCGGAGAGGCTTACAAATTCGATGGTGTTGGAGTTGAATCTTCTTGCGACTCATTTTGCGACGGCGTTTGCGGCGTAACGGTCGGCGGACCTTGATCCTCGGTCCTCTGTGTCTTTTCCTCTTCACTCATTATGTAGGACTATCAAACCCCTTCAACGAAGACAGATAAAGGGTGAAAAGAGGGGAAATAAGCATTTTCATGGCCCACAGAGAATTGCGCATTAGCTCGGTTCACGGCCACGGCTACGACGGCAATTGGATTTCCGAATTAATCTGATAAAGGGCGTCGGTCTTCTTCGGCGTTGAACAAGAAGCGGCTGCAGCCGAGTGCGGATTTGCCGGTTCAGGCGATTTCTAGAATCCCTCCAAGTGATCTTCTTCGGAGATGTTTACTAGTTTGCGATTCCTGCTAAAAAGTCCAATCTTGAATCGGCACTTGCTGTGGTAGGAAGACATGAGCGGCAAAGCCATTTACCGGTGAATGTACATACCATAATAACAAGGGCCATGCTACAATATGGTAGCACTCAACCAGAGTTCGTTTAGAAAACATCCTAAACATTAAGCTGTTACATTTCATTCTGCTGAGAATATACATGTATCAATTCTTGTTCTACGTCCCTCATGTCTCACAGTTGTATGTGGCAAAGTGTACTGCCTAGCAAATTGACGTTGACCCTGGAGAGGTATAACGAGGACTGAAAAAAGAAAACAACCTAATATCTACTTATAAATTCAATTGCAGTAAATAGCATATAAAAACATTAAAGTCACGAAAAGGCAAATGCTGGTCTAAGTTGTGGTAGTCCCATAGGTGCCAAGCTCCGTTAAGTGTGGGGTGCATGATTACTACTGGCCGCTAAACATGCGGAACCTTTATCGCGCTTTATCGCATGAAGCTATCGTGTCCATTAACCTTCATATGCTTCAACCTGCAATCTGAAAACCATGTCGGGTCTAAAGCCGTCCAATGTGGTTATAATCCACCCAGATCTCGGCATCGGTGGCGCTGAGCGACTAATAATTGACGCGGCGCTAGCTCTCCAGAATCGAGGCCACCGTGTGACCATCTACACCTCCCACCGTGACAAAGCCCACTGCTTCGACGAAGCCCGCGATGGCACGCTGGATGTTCGCATCCGCGGAAACACCATATTTCCCGCACATGTATTCGGTCGCCTTCATATTCTCATGGCCGCCCTGCGCCAGCTCCATTTGACAGCGTCCCTCCTGTCTGAACTGGGATCGAGAGACACACCCGGTAGCGCAAAATCGGAGAAGGACCAAAAGTCCACAGGGTACGATACAGTACAAGATGACATATTTATTGTGGATCAATTGCCCGCCTGTGTACCCTTTCTCAAGTCCTTCGGCCAGCCGCGAAAGTCCGCCCGTCAACGGATCCTATTCTATTGCCATTTCCCCGACCAGCTGCTCGCACGCCGCGACGAAGGCGGCTCCCTCCTCAGACTAGCGAAGCAATTATACAGATTCCCATTCGATTGGTTTGAGGGCTGGGCATTGAGTGCGTCCGATCGAGTGGTCGCGAACTCGAATTTCTCGCGCGGGGTTGTGAAGCAGGTCTTTGGTGCAGATAAATTGGGAGATGTGGAGGTAATCTATCCTTGCGTTGATACCGATGTGAAGTCTGCAATTGGAGATCCAGCGTCTTCGGGGCCCCTGTGGGGTGGTAAGAAGATATTGCTTAGCATCAATCGCTTTGAGCGAAAGAAGGACATGGCTCTGGCCATCCGCGCATACAATGGACTCGGCGCGGATAAGAGGGAAGGAACGAGATTGGTAATCGCAGGTAAGTCCCCGGGTGTAGATTAACCTAAATCAAAATCCCGAAGCTTATCAAATTACTTTTAGGCGGTTACGACAATCGTGTCCAAGAAAACGTCCAGTACCACCAGGAGCTTGATACCCTGGCGACAAAACTTGGACTGCGGACTGCAACATCGAAGACTGTTGTTTCTGCTCTTTCGATCCCCGACGATATCGATGTACTCTTTTTGCTCTCCGTCCCCAAAACTCTCAAAGATATCCTACTGGCACAATCTAAGCTGCTCTTATACACGCCAATTAATGAACACTTCGGAATTGTTCCCGTCGAGGCAATGCATGCTGGACTGCCCGTGTTGGCTTCAAACACTGGTGGTCCATTGGAAACTATTGTCGAGGGCGAAACGGGCTGGCTTCGGGACGCTCACGCCGACGACGAGTGGACAGCCGTTATGGACAAGGTTTTATACGGTCTGAGTCAACGGGATGTTGCAAAGATGGCTGTAGCTGGAAAGCAGAGAGCCGAGCGAGAGTTTTCACTCACGGCTATGGGCGATCGACTGGAAGAAGAAATATCCACCATGCTTTCAGTCGATCGTCGCCCGTTTGATGGGTGGACGCAAGTATTCGTTGGGATCGCTCTTGTCGTGGCTTTACTGGCCAACATCGGCCTCTTCCTGTCTCACATCATGTAGTTCGTTTTCTAAGCTAATACCCCATTGATTACTTTCTCATATTTTCCTATTCACTCTCTGCTTCAAAATCATACATATTTGTTGGTGAAGTTGAAAGTGTAAAGTAGATCGAAAACGTGCGATAAGGGTCACCTGACTTCGTGACGTCGCGTTTTGGCTGGAACGCGATAACGTTCAGGCAAGCCTCACATTAGCGACATTTACAACCTCTCACAAAATGCCCGACATAATCGACTTGATATCATCTGACCCCCAACTGCCTGATAGCTCTCACTTTCAAAATGCGCAAAACTCATCCCACCAACTCCCACGACGCCCCTCCAACTCGGCATTGATATCATCGGACTCCATTGACCTTTCGCTTTTTACTTACGACGACTTCGAAAAACCGTTGAAGAAACGAAGGGTTAGCAATGAAATACCACAACCACCCCCAGGCCGAGTGGCCACCGCAACGACGCGACCGGTCCCTGCTCGAGTATCAACTCTCGTTTCATCGTTCGCTCTTTCAGACGACGACTTCAGTCCTCCCACCTCAACCACCTCAACCACCCTCCCCACCTCCAGGACAACAACATCGAGAACGCAATCCGGAAAAAAGTCAGAATATTCCGAGCATGAAATTCAACTTTCAGACCATGACATTCCAATTTCATCGCCCCCTGAGCTCCCCTCGCGAAACCTACCGTCAGGCGTGTCAAGAATGCCCTTTCAACCCTCAGCGGCGCGAAACGAGCCCTACGACCCCTCAGACATCATTTCGCTCGATGATGACGATGCTTTTGCATCTGTCGCCGCGAGAAACGGAGCGGTGAAATCCACTCAGGACAGCATAGAAGAATTCAGCGATCCATTCTCGGTTCCTGGCTTTGCCGAGATGATTGGGGAGAGGCGCACAGGCAAAACTGTCTTTTCCAGCAAGACCGCCCAGTTACTGTCAAGTTTGAGTGAAAAAGAAAAAGCCGCAAAGAAAAAGCCTACATCGAAAAACACTGTTCATTACCGAAATAAGACAAGTGCTATGGAGTTCGCAAATCTTTCTGACGAGGTGGATGAGCCTGCTGCACCGCGCCGGCCACCGCAGAAGAATTCAACCAAGATATCAACCGAAGAAAAAGAGGCTAAAGCTAAGGCAAGAGCTAACGCTAAAGCGCAGAAAGACCGCGATCGTGAGATTGAAAAAGAACGAAAACAGAAACTCAAAGAGGAGAAGGCGAAACAGAAGCAATTAGATGCAGACATTGCAGAAGTTAATAAGTTGAAAGTCGACAAGAAGGAATCTACGCCAGAGATGATTATTGATATCGAGTCTTCTTTGGAAGAGGCTAGTGTTGGTAACCAGACAGTTGAGTTCATGCGGCGCCTTGGGGTTGAGCACACATTCTTCATAAGTCCAATCCCAAATGTGGTCAAGTGGCGGCGAAAGGTCAAAGCAAAATGGAATGATTCAGCTAGTCGTTGGGAGCCATGCGAACCTCACATCCAACACGAAAAACACGTCCTTTGTTTGGTACCTGCCCAAGACTTTGTTGATATGGTGATCGCCTCCCCCGACGGCGAAGAAAGAGAGACATTAGAGATGCACGTACTCAAGATTAGAAGTGCATATCCCAATCATAAACAAATTTATCTCATTGAAGGTCTCACAGCATGGATGCGCAAGAATCGGAACTCACGAAACAGAGCATATCAGGCTGAAGTGCTTCGCCAATATGAACAACCCCCTGCTGCCGAACCTTCTACCAGGGGCCGTGGTCGTGGCAGGAAACCCAAAAACAAACCAGAAACCACGCCACCCGTTGACGACGATACGATTGAAGATGCCCTTCTTACGCTCCAAGTACACCATGGATGTCTTATCCACCACACTAATGCCCCCACGGAGTCTGCTGAATGGCTCAAAAATTTCACTGAACATATTTCCACAATTCCTTACCGACACGAACGAATGACGGGTAATGATGCAGCGTTTTGTATGGACGTTGGTCAAGTCAAAACCGGCGAAGACAACCTTGATACATTTGTTAAGATGCTCCAAGAGGTGAACCGAGTTACAGCTTCCATGGCCTACGGTATTGCAGGCCAGTATCCATGTGTCACGGACCTTGTTCGAGGCATGAGGATGCATGGCCCTACTATGCTGGAAGACGTTAGGGTACGTATATCACTTCCAATAATGGCCCGCTCTGCAACTTCTTTCTTATCTCAATATTACGATCGTCTATGGATTCCGCTGATCAGCTCGACCTAGAAATCTGCAAACAGGAACGGTGGTTTGACTGATTCGCGCATCGGTCCGGCTGCTAGCAAGCGCCTTTACAAGGTATTTACGGGCTTGGACCCTGCATCCACCGATGTCTAGGCCTCACTGGAGAGACGAAGAGAATTCTTTTGGTTCTCATGCTGCATTATGCATACTACCTCTTGGGTACCCTTGGATTACTGGCATCTTTTCGCTGATGCAATTACTCCGTAGTAGTCCCGCGTATCTTGCAATCCATGAGGTTTTATTACCATATTTTCTATCCCGAAAGATAAACTATCTTTAGAACCCGAAACCCCGTAATTTTGCGATCAAGAGGCACGAAAAACCGGGCAGAAGTGGAGCATCTTGAGTCTTTGGTTGCGATTTTTGCCGAGCCAGGCTAAGCCGCTCCATAGTAAAGCTTGGTGTTCTTGGCTCCCATAGGGCTGTAAAGGCAACTAATGTACGACCCAAGCCCTACAAGGCTTTGGTGGGTCTGGTATTCTATGTTGCAATTGGCAGAAGGGGAAAAATGCTGAAGCCTTACAGGGTCGACCCGCCTTTACCTTCTCCAATATTACGACTAGCGTCGGTATTGCAAGTATGGCCGCATATCATTGGATTTTTCCGAGGTGAGGAAGGAAAATTGTCAGACTAATGATCGTGCCCAGCTTAATCCGGCGTTGGTCTCCTCCCAACTCAAGATCTTATTTTATCAATCACGGATCTGATAAAAGCAGAGTTTGTTGCAGCCCAAGAAGCCGGAAGTATCGGAAAATTTCTTCATTGAGACAAATCTCAAAAATGGCATCACAGAAGAAGGAGTTCAGCACGGTGCTGTTCTTGTCAACTGCATTGCTGGCTCTGTCGGCTTTCAACTATGGTCTCAGCGACCAGGCATTTTCTTCGTGCCAGGCGATGGATTCTTTCATCCGCCAGTTTGGGAAGTATGATGCCTCAACCGATGCTTGGGCTATCCCAGCTTTGTACACGTCTATGTACAATAGTATCAAGGCAGCTGGTCAAATTGTTGGTAAGTGGAAGCAATGGATTGCGTTCCCGACAGTTAAGCGTCATTCGTGGTTACTAACATGATTCGTTCTTAGGGGTTTTCATCGGCGGCTACGTTAGCAACACATGGGGACGCCGCATGTGTATCTTTACAATGAGTATATATGCTCTTGGTAGTGCTTCTGTGATTATCAGTGCCACAACTCAAGCTCAGCTGCAATCAGGCAGAGCGCTTCACTGTGAGAAAAACTCTTATCCAAGGTCTCGGGGCCGGAATCGTGTTCTAATTTGATTTCGTCCTTCATATAGATATCTACCTTGGTATGCAGTTGGCTGTTATCCCTACCTTTTTGGCTGAATTGGCACCGGCCAAGAATCGTGGTGGAATGGGCGTCATTTACTGGCTCAGTATTAAAGCCGGTGGTCTCTTCATCACCGGTGTGGCCCGAGCGACGAAGAAAATGACAACGGACGCGGCCTGGAGAATTCCATTCGGTCTTATCCTTGTCATTCCTTTTGTGGTGATCTGCTTGGTCTGGTTCATCCCCGAGTCTCCTCGATGGTACCTTCTTCGCGACTGTCACTCTGAATCCCTCGAGTCTCTCGTTCGTCTCAAGCCCAATAATACTTCCGAGGAGCAGATTCATCAGGATTTTGAAATTCTGTCGTCGAAGGTTGCTGAGCAACTTCAGAAGAAGTCATTCAAGGATCTGTTCAACAGACAGAATAGACAACGTACATTTGTGGTTGCTGCTGCGAACTTCTTCCAACAGGCTACTGGTCAGGCTTTTGCTTCTCAATACGGAACTCTGTTTGTCAAACAGTTGAAATCTGTTAATCCGTTCAGTGTTACCCTCGGCACTAACGCGGTGGATATTGGTGCGATTATTATCACTGCATCATTGATCGATGTTGTCGGACGTAGGTGAGTTGACAAAAAACATTTCCTTCACCCCCTCTCCTAATATCGAGCCAAACCTGACTTTTACAAGGGCCCTGTTCCATACCAGTTCTGCATTCCAGACTGTATCCCTGATGACCATGGGAGGTCTTGGAACGGCAGATTCCAGCAACCTCGACGCCAAAAAAGGAATCGTAGCAATGCTTCTGATTTTCAGTTTCAGCTGGTCTCTCGGTTGGGCTCCTTTAGTATATGTTCTTGGTACTGAGCTTCCATCTTCTCCGTTGCGTGAGATGACCCTGCAAATTGCGTATACCGTTAAGCTTATCACTGAGTGAGTTAGAACTGCTTCCTTCTTTCAATCCACAAACAACATCTGATATGATAAAAATAGATTCGCCGTGACGTTCACGTACCCATACATGGAGACAGCTGATACACCGCACCATGTTGATATCGGTGGTCGACTTGGCTTTATTTACGGCTCACTCTCGGTCGTCGCTTTTGTTTTTGGGTGGTTTTGCATTCCCGAAACTAGATGCCTGGAGATTGAGGATCTCGATAGACAACTTGCCTTGGATGGCAAATTTGTGGATATCGAGGAGTCGAAGCAATTTGAGCGAGCGACCGTAGAAGAGGTTCCTAACTAAATCTCGGGGTGCTGAACATCATCCAAGGTTTATAGACCCGGGTGCTGGGACAATCCCCTTACATAGTATATATATATATATATGTACTACTGAGATGCAAATCTCTAGCCATGACTCCATATGACTCGGAGTCGATCTTCATTTCTTCATTGCATAGTGATTTGCGCTTTCGGCCGTGGGTGACAGATTAACCCCGCGGCCGAAACTCACGATGACATCTTGATCAATTTTTTTATTCAAATACCCCAATAACGCTTGGTTTACATTGCGAGCTATTTTAATTTTCACACTATTGGAACAAGAACTAGACTATTTACTACCATTCAAACGTTTACTCTATCATGGCCGCGATAACTTGCCCTGAAGAACCCCCAGTCATCGACTTCGGACGTAGGTTCTACAGTTCATTGAATTAAGCCTCAACAAGAAAAAGCCTAATAGCCACAAAGCATTTTATAGCTCAGATCCCATCGCCCAAAAGAAACTCACCCATGAAATAGGGGAAGCATGCGAGAAATTCGGGTTCTTTCAACTAATCAACCACAACATCCCGGTATCTCTCCAAAATTCTGTCATCGCCCAAAGTCAGGACTTTTTCAAGCTTCCCTTGGCAATAAAAGAGAAATACCACAAAGGTAACAAATCACTTATCCCTACAAAGAACCTTCTTACCAAAAATAGATCTAGATGGATTCAACCGCGGCTATGAGCCCCTCCGAGCTCAGAACTTCGAAAAGCGAACAAAAGGAGACCTTAAGGAAGGCTTCTATCTAGGCAAGAATCTAAATCTTGATGACCCGTTCGTTGTCGCGAAGAGATTTGGCCAAGGGCCTAACAAGTACCCCGCTGAGGTTGAGAATCCGAAATCGTTTCAATCTATTATGGAGGAGTACCATGAGTCCATGACAGAGCTCGCGATAGGTCTACTCACCGTGATTGAGTGGACGCTTGGTCTTGAGGAAGGCTATTCTAGTTCATTCTATGAAAAGCCTGTGGCTGCGCTTCGGCTATTGCACTATCCACCACAGGATCCAGCTACCGCAGAAACAGAACCTGGTAAGTGGTATCAGCCTACTCAGAAACGGTTCTTCTTATCCTGACTTCATGCTGTAGGCATAGGCGCGCATACCGATTTCGGAGCCGTCACGATGCTTCTTCAGGATGAAACAGGCGGACTCCAGGTCTGGAATGACGGTTCTAAGGAATGGGTGGATGTTACACCTCGCCCTGGTGCTTATGTGGTCAACTTGGGGAACATGATGATGCGTTGGACGAATGATCGATACCTATCAAATTTGCATCGGGTGATCAATCGAAGTGGGAAAGAAAGGTTCAGTGTGCCGTTTTTCTTCTCTGGAAATCCGGATTATGTTGTTGAGTGTCTTCCGGAGTGTATGGATGCGGTGGAAGGTGCTAAATATCCGCCTATGACTGTCCACGACTGGATGACTGGACGTTTTGCCGACACCTATGGATCATCGAAGGAGGCTGCCATGGGGGATTTGAGGGAGGACGTGATTTCGGAGAGTAGGTGAGAAGCTTCAAGTCGGAAATTGTATACATTGCGACAGGTCGTTTGACCATACTACCCTGTCACATAAATGGATGTTTGTTCTGGAGAATAGCCTGGAAACGCCGGAAATTGAGTTTGTCTCGTCAGATTTTAATACAATTGGATTGAATATGATTAAACTTCTATAAATGCATTCATAAGATCCTCCCAAGATAACCCATCAACAGAAATCAAATCTAGCGGCGCTGTGTTAAGAGCCTCGGACGATAGACCTGGCCGAGTGTGCATGTCACTATTGATCACTCGTGATATGATATCTCGTAATGAGAACTCTTTTCGAGCTCCTGCCGTGATTGCTTGATCAATTTCCAAAAGAGATTCAATGAGTGTAACTCCCCTCTTGGCTATTCGGCTTTTGTGTTGATTTTCCCTTAGAAAGCCGAGGCTTCTAGAGGCCAACTCTCTAATTTCTTTGGCCTCGTAAATTTGTGCGCTTTCTTCCCTTGAGAAGATTAGTTCAAACAGTAACCACAGGGCTGCGGTTAGGACTTGGGTATTGGCTGTCCATAAATTGGTCACGATGTGGGTGTGGGTGGTTTTAGGCAGTGATAGAAATGATGTGAGATGTCGGCGCATTATAGGGAGGCATGAGACCTATTTTGATTAGTAGATATCTCTGGTACTGCAACTCTGTTTTCCTTGGGTGGATACCTTCGTATATGCAAACCATGGGTTTTTGAGACTGGGAATTTGAAAATGTCGATGAATCGAATAAAACTAGATTTGACCATTCTTAATAATGATGCACCCAGTAATTTGATAGAATAAACTCACTTTGTGTGCGATTCCAAGGTACAGTAGACCCGTTTGCTGCTCAATTTGCACGGAAAAGCTCTGAGGGGGCACCGTTTCATCTTTGAGGAATGATGGTAATTTGCTGATCAGCATTCTGAGTTCCTGGTCCGCCTGCAGAACTTCGGAATACAATCTTCGCAGGCTCTCTTCATTCTCGTTTGGACTCTCATGCCGACACATTCGGTCTTGTAGTTTCCACACTATAACAGATACTAAGATAATATTAGCTTCTAAGATAAAAAAGTGACGACAATGTTTCTCGGCATACTATGATTAAGAACGGAGGTATAGCTCCCATGTGTATAGAGCTCCGAGCCGCGATCAATTACTTCTCCCTGTCCAACCATAGAAGAAACATCATCGTCGCAATTTTTAGGCATCGGCGTTGTGAACTGCGTCGGATTAATGCTGTATGTATTATTAAAGGGTATCTGTAGCCAATCCTGGCGGACAAGGAACCACCAAGCTCTCTTCGAAACTTCTCGATCAATCAAAATCTGTGGATGAAGTATGGATTCCATCTCTTGATTTTCAACTCTCGCTTTGTCGGGTCCCAGTCGATGCAGACCTAGGCACTGAGCGATACGGCCTGCAGATGCTAGTAGGACAGAAATTCGGTCCGATTGTCCAATGTTGTGGCCAATATAGATTAGTAGGCAGATAGCTTGCACACTAAATAAAGTATGATTTTTCATGAAGTTTGCATCATTCAGACTATTTATGCTTTTTTCATAGCAAGATTCTACTGCTCGGTCTGGGATTGAGTCAGTAGAGATCCCTTTTTTGCATTTAGTATTCAAATCTGGATAGAAAAATATGAATTCCAAGAGATTAAGCATACCACAGAACATGACACCGAATTCCTCTAGCTTGGACGGGTGCGTATGATACAGAGTGACCTGTATACTCAGTTAGCAAATGACGGAGCCGGTGACAATGAACAAACTCACAGCAAGCATTGCATAAAACAATGCAACCCATGTGCCATCCAGCATAACATCACCCTTAAACTGAGCTTCGCATTGGCTCCGGAAAGTTGGTAGATGAACGACATTGTGAGTCCATGCTATGTATTCTTGATGATACATCATCAATCGTTCCACCTGCTGAGGCGTGAACAATAACTCCGCCGTATCCACGACATGGCATTCTCCCTCCGGCAATTGAACCTCATCAACATGTGCATCTTGTAAGACTTGGCGACGACTCATCGCAAGAAATTCCAGCGTGACTGCTGCATCTTGTCCGACGCCTGCAACTGCGTTGTTGGGGAGGGGTGAGTATGAATTACTGTCTGTATTAAATGGTGATATTGTCGTCGTCGAATCGTTCGATTGAGACGATGGAGTCTTGGTTGATATCTTATTTTTACCAGGGAAAACAGACCTCACTCTTCGCGGTGTATTTTCCTTTTCGGCTTGAGGACGGAGACGACATTCATGTTCATTACCTCGCTCAATGCAAGCTGAACATGGAATTTCTTTTGAACAGCGTAGTTTTCGACGCATACATTCTGTACAGGAATATGCAGGGCGTGGCATTTTCGACTTGCTGTGTTTGCAGTAGTTTTCGCCCGCGGGATATGGCATACAACAGCTAACTATAGCTTACCGCCTGGGCGCCGATAGCGATCTTGGCCATAGCAATTTTGACCGCCTATTACACCGCTATCTAAACTGTAGGTTCTACATCGATGGAAAACCAAGGGGAAAAGACGATAGTATGCATGTGGTAGGCCTCGTGATTTTCTGCCGCGAAAAAAACAGGCAAATAGTATGGGGTTTTTCTCCGGTGATCGAGCACTTGAGCACTTGAGGCCCCCGCCCGTACATATCGCGGGAAACTCCGACGCCGTGGGGAACTTGAACGAACAAATAGTAAGACACTGGATGATCATTAGATCGTAATTACGAAGGGAGTCATTAAAGCATATCTTTATTGATATCGTTAATAATGTTCCATTTGAATATATATGAATGGTCCCGAAAGATGCCCGCTAAATGGCCAAAAAAATTATTGCTAAACAACAACGCCCCGTTGTTTCCAGCCTCTCCAAGCAACCAACAATGTTACGATGGCTGCCCAAACGCTGAGGGTGCATCCAACGGCCCAAAAGCCATAGCATCGCCAACCATGGCATTCGCCGTCAGATGTACCACCATTGCTATCTAAGGCATTCTGGTACGCGGCTGAATATACCACGCCCCAGAACGTAGCGCCGATGGCAGGCATCATGGCGACTATACCCCAATTGGTAGCGAAATTCTCTACGCCCCATACAACGGAGATGATTATGGGAGTTAGTGAGAAGGCACTTCCATAGCCAAATCCAACGAGAGAAGTGGTAAGATGGAAGAGAGAAGGTTCTTTCTGTGTGAGTGGTGTAGCGAGAATGAGGTACCCGATGGAAAGTAGAAGTGCCGATGGTAGGAGGAAGACCATTCGGGAAAGTGTGACACGATCGTTGCTCCCTGCAAGGGCTCTGTTTCGATGGATGTCTGGAATTGGAGGGAAGAGATGGATTGCTGGTGGTGCGAATAAGTCTGAAAGAGACCCAGTAAGGAGTCGGGCAATGGTCGAAGTTAACGCGACATTGGTGACATGGGTTGATGGAAGTCCAGCCGGTGGAGGTGCATTGCTCGAATAAGACACGGGTGTCAAGGTCGGTATGATAGTTCCGAGCTATAATATTCTGTGTTAATTACAAGGTGACCAAGGTCTCATTGTACCATCTGGGCACGTTACAACTTACATTGTTGATGTATGATTCGCCGGGACCGGTGACCAGGAAGAACCCGGCCGCCAGCCACCACATCGTTGGATCCGAGAGAAAGACTCGAGTTTCATAATTGAGCAGCCAGTCTTTCTTCTGGCGCTCCTCTTCCTCGCGTTCTTTTTCTCTGCGTCTTTCCTCTCGTTCTTGGTCAGAGAGGGTAGGAGACACATCCTCATCAGCTTCAGAGGAAAAGGTGCCGTATTCCGCAGCTGCCCGGATTTCACTCCTGGGTCGAAAGAAATCGCTTTCTTCGAGTAGTCCACTTCTTTCCAGCTCTTCGACAGTCTCGTCAATATACCGCTCCTCTTCGTCATCATCCACAATCCGCATTGCAAATGTGCCAATAATGCCGACGACGAGCAGAGTAGCGCCTAGAAAGAGGAAGTAACGAAATACATCAACGTCTCCGCAATTTCCATCCTGGTCACGCTCGCAGAGCAAGTGGGTTCCAACCTGGCTTTGCCACATGCCGCTCAAACCAAATGCCGCAATAGGAATCGCAAGCATAATACCCTTGTGCTTGCCTCGGCCATAATTCTTAGCACACGTCGCTACAGCAGCAAGATACATGCAACTGGTGCCTGTTCCGATAGCAATAAATGCAACAACCATTACCCAGAAGGGCCAACCGGTGCCTCCGGCATCAGGAGGGGGACCGCTTTTATATGTAAATGCGGCGAGGAAATATCCGAGTCCAAACACAATCCCCGAGGCCAAAGATAACGGCGATGGGCTATATCGGTCGCATAGATATCCGAACAATGGCACAAGCAAGTACATAGCTATTTCCGCAGATATGGAAATCGCGTTAACGCGAAGTTGGGTATATTGAAGCCTTGTTAACAGCAAGTGCCCGTATAACGAAAAGGCAGTAATGCTCCCTGCGCAAAGACTAAAAGCATATGAGTAAGTGTCAAATATTTAAACATGGTGAATTCCATATCATATGAAAAAGACTTACCAAGATATAACACCCCAAATAAAGCTTGTTACCCTAATCACCTCCAGATGCATCTTGCGTCGATCCCGCTCGACAATACCATCCACAACATCGCTCAGAAGCCCGTCCTCACTAGTCGTCCCGTATCCGGAGTGAGAAGAACGTCGCGAGCGGCGGGATCCCGCTCTCGATCGCCCAACAGCTGGGCTAGGTTGTGTATTCTGGCTCTCCATATTCCCATCGTCAAGTAGCGATCGGTGGGCATCGAAATCACGCTTATCGATAGACGAGCTGCCACGGCCGTTGGAGCTCGGCATTCCGTTTAGCTGGCCCGGTAGTCTGTCCGGGATACAGTCGGTAGGTGGGTAGGCGGGTATACGGGTAGGTGTGTAGAATCGATCGGGATAACAAAATCCGTATACCGAGAGGGCTGGTAAAGTCAGGCACAGCTTTAATAGCAATGAGTGCTGCGGCCGAATGGGGCTCGGGGCGATTGGCCTGCGGGGGTCGAATGATAGACAGCCGTGTCAGCTGGGTGGATCAGTTGCTTTTGTTGTCAGAGCTCCACCCTACGTCATTGGGCTTCAAAGTCCGATCATCCTGCGAGAACGGATGGGCGCCAATATGAGGATCGAGATGGAGGTTTACAGCAAGCTAAGGAGATGAGGAATGGCGGTTCAAGAGAGCTTCCAGAGCGGAGATGATTGCGAGCTTGGAGCTGCTTATCGGGCACGTGATATCAGCCGAGGCTGACGCTCATAGATGCCTAATGTGGCTGGGATACCCAAGTCACAATCCTAGCAAGAAATCAAATAATTGATATGTAAGATTACGAAAGGCGACTTTGTTTTTTTTGGACCAAATTTTTTTTTCTAATGATTATGTTTCTCTCTAATACTGCGAAGAGAAGTATCATGTACAAACAACACAGGGGTCGGAAATGGGCCTGTAGAATCAGGGCACCCAAGATCCAATTACCCAGTGGGGGTATTATCAAATAAAACAAGACCGAGAAATGAATCATGAGAAAAGTACAAGAAAACAAGATATGCGTAGCTCGTACACACCGTCGTAGAAATAGATATTGCAAAAGCAGATGAAGGACAATGAAAGAAAAGCAAAACCCCGAGCTCTAAATGCATCCAGGTGTTGGCAAGGGTCATTGAGTCATCTGTGGAGGTCGTTACATCGTCTGTCCTGACAAAGAACAGTTCAGAGAAGAGCCCGAGGCGTATGGGCTGAGGATGGATAGGAAGAGGAAGAGGAAAGAAGAAGGTCAAAGGGACGAAGATCGGTGATCGACTCCAATTACCCAAATGCTGAATTAACAGCGAGGCCGAAATTTAAGAGAATGCAAGAGCAAAAGAAAGGAAGAGGGAGATACAGAGAATGGGAGAGGCGGAGACGATATCAGATCAGAGATCAGGTATATCAGAAGCTGACGTCGCCCTCATCACTCTCCATCACATTCTCATACCAATATTGATCGGAAGGGGTTTCTCGAACAGCGGGTTGGGAGCCTAAAGCTATGCCTTCGCCCTCGCCGCGTTCGATAAATTCATCATGTGTAACTTCTTTCATGATACGCTGGAAGTACATGCGCAATGTGCGAAGACCTCGAAGGTAACCACGATCAATATCGTTAGGATAGTGAGGAGGGCATGGTGTATCCGGTGCCAATTCGTCCTCTCCGGTGACACAATTGGCAAAGTCGACAATTTTCAGTTTCACATTTGTATTGTTGTGACCCTCGTCATGGGCTTGAGAGTGAGGCGCAGGTGTATCTGGTCCCGGTGTTTGTGGGGTGGACTCCCCATCATATAAGATCAACAAGCTGCTAGCGTAGAGCCGATATCGATCCAGGTTTCGGATCATGTTTTCTAACAGAGACAGCTTTTCCAGGATGACAGGTATTTTCTTGGCCACACTCGTATAGCTGACACCGTCATAAAGGAAACGAGTGAGAGCATCTTGGAATTCACGACCGGATTGTAGATCGCGTCCGAAATATTTATCTTCAAAGATGTACTCCTGCTTTTTGACATTCCATGCTTGCATCCCACACAAACGAACTCCGAGTTGTTGTGAGGTTGTTGATTGGCACTTGCGTCGTTGCGATTTCTTTTTCTTTTCATTTGCCTCGATACCGTATTGTCGAGTTCCCATTTTGAGATCTAGCACGCAGGGTTTATTCATGCCAGCTGTGAGATCTTCAAGGAGCAGAAAGAACTGGACTCGCTCGTCTTTTCTTAATTGCGCCTCTTTGGGGTTACTTGGTAGTTGGGCCACTGCTGTATCCTCTGGCTTAAGTTGGGAAGAGGCGAGGGAGAGGCTATGAGATGCAACAGAGTCTTCGGCTCGGGTGTCAAGTATGGCAGAACTGCTAGGAAGAGAGTGGGTAGAGTGTACTGGGACGGACTTGGTAGATGCGGGCATATCACCTTCCATGGTGAATATTTCATCTTCTCCATCTCCGCCGTATCCTTCGTCCTCGAAGAACATGAGCTCCCCTTTCTTCTCGGAGGTCATGCTTGCCTTACGTACCAAGCCTCCACCCGAATGTCTCCTTCGACCATGCTGTCCATGTTGGCCGCGGTTGAGGGAATTCGCACGATTGGGCAGCTCCTCAGTCTTAATCTTCTCTATACGGTCACGATTTTCGTCAAGGGCCGTTGATGCAGATGAGGAGAGTGTAGATGGCTCAGGGTTGGACCGCGCAATCTCCAGTGCAGGGGACCTCAGAGTTTCAACTTTGTCTAGTCCAGAAGGGCGTACAGCAGAGGTGTGATCCTCCGAAAGGTTTCCACGTTGGCGAGGAATGTCCGAGCTAGCTCTGGGCAAATGCAAATGGCCGCGAGGATGGCGGCGATGATGATGAATTGCAGGGGGACTAAAAACTTCCCGGAGGACCTGCTCCTGGAGCTTTCTGTTGACAGTTGTGGCGCCCCATATTTTGGTTTGCTTGCTCAAAGACGCTTTGGAATGCACGCTCGTATCCCCAAGTCCATCGGCAGAACGCGGCCTGCCTATCATCGATTCGTCTATTATCCGGGATCTTTGGCGAGAAAAAAGATCGGCCGGGATTATGTGTCGATTGTTCTCGAGTATAACCTTGGGAATCACGCCGGTGACTTGTGACTGGCTAACGATTCGTTGCGGCTCTGGTGCCTCGACCGTCTTGGGGTCCAATCCTGAATCACCATTAAGTTTATTTTCTTCAGAAGTCGCGCCGTTGCCATTCTCAGTATTGCCTCTGGGTCGCTTCGGAGTTTTGGAAAAGGTTACATTCAATACACCAATGTATCTGAGAAGGAAATAGATCAGCATTGGGCACATATTGAAGTGGAGCATATATGACGTGGCAACGAAGAACACAAAGTAGGGATATTTTTTTTTACTCAACGTGACAAGCATTAAAAAATCCATCCAATTTACTTACCTGGGTAGAAACATAAGCATGTCAGGGTGTCTTCTTTCGATACGTTCGTAAAACTCATTTTCACGGTTGTTGAGTTGTTTACAAACTGCACGTCGAGAGAACCGAAATACAGTCGTGTGGCCGCCGACCTGATGCCTGTAAGGCTTCAACTCAACAGCACCAAGAGGCTTGGTAGTCTTGCGACGAGCTGGCAAGCCTGGTCGCTGAATTGGAGTAGCAGTTGGCGTAACATCCGCCTCGTCCGTTAAACTGGAATCATCAGGAATGGATTGCACACTCTCATCTGCAGAGACTGCTTCAGATTCACATGTGGAGTCATAACTGAGCTCGGAAATAGGACCTAGAGGTTTCTCTGATGCGCCCGCTAGAGGAGATCTGAGATTTTGCAAATCGCCGTGAAGAATCTGATTTTCATTTTTAGATCGCAAGGATATATCCACATGACCAAGTTCTTGCTCGTCGGTGGGACTACGTTCTTGGGGTATCAACATCAATTCATGACCCTTCTCCGCGGACAACTGGACTGGCTGCACGCCATGTGGCTCTCCCGTTATAGACCTTGACTCATCGTCTCGATCTTCGAGCGCAACACGCTCGTGAGGGAAATATACGGCAGATTTAATTTGCTCGTTTTCCTCATCTTCAAACTGCGTCGAGTCTCGTCGCTCATCTTGTTCCACAGAGCTCAGCGATTCGCCAAAACGTTCAACGTGAGGCTCTTTCTGAAAATAATCACGACCGCGTTCTGAGTATTGCGCTGGGATGCTCTTGGAGAAGGATGAACCTTGGCCACCGCCGGGAGTGAGATGGAAGTTGCGAATTTCTTCGAGAAGTTGCCGTGGTAATGCTTTTGGGCGACGCTTGAAAGGCTCTTCCTCCTCGGGCTGGCGCTTTGGTTCAGGCAAAGGCTGAGGCACGAATGATGATCCATCACCAAGCGAGGGAAGAGAGATGCTCTTACGAATCAATCCATCTTCCGCTGGAGGGAAATTTGATACTTCGGTTTCGTAGTCCACGGCATGATCCCACGAATCCGTGGCTTCATCTTGTGGACGGTCCTCCCATCTTTTACGATCAGGAGAAGTGGTGTTTTCTTTGAACAAGCCTAGGTAATGACTAGACTTACGACTTCGCACGTTTGATGCTGGCTCCGCATTCGCAAGATTCGCCTCAATTGTATTATCCACTCGTCCCCGTCGACCCGGACTGGAGCTCCGTTCTAAAGCAATGGCTCGAGATGATTCTGCAAATGAGCTGTAAGAGACACCTTCTCTGCTTAGCGTCGGCCAACCATGCTCCGGGGTCAATGGCTTAGAGGAATGGGAGACATTGTCTAGCGCGGAGGGGAGCAAACTGCGTTCGGCCAATAAATCTTGTGGGCCACCTGTATTCGTACCTGTATCACCCTGGGGTGCAGCGAGCGGGAAGGGCACGGCAACCTCCTTTTCCCGAGTTTTCACCTGATCTGACGAGAATATAGACGAGCGCAGAGGAGAGAAGCGAGTAACATCGGAGTGGGAAAGGAGAGAAGAGGAGCGCAATGGAATATGTCTGCGGACGTCAACTTCCATGTGGGAAGGGCCGACGTGAGGATTGTGGGGAGAGACCTTGGAGATAGGGCTTGGAGACCCGTGCACATCATCAAGACCCGGTATAGAATTTACCTGGCTCTCATTCTCCGAGGCCTTTGGGGGCAATTGTGGGGTATTTGCGCCGCTATCAGTGGGGAGGTAATGAGTTGCAAAGATACTATCCCTTTCAGACAATTGAGGACTATAAAAGGGTTCAGGTTGGGGATATTTTTCCGGTGGGTTCGTTGGCGGCTTTTTTACAGGGAAAGTCGATGCAGGTTCAGTCCATTGACGGACGGTGGGGGATTCCGCGCGCGATGGGGAATAGGCCTGTTGAGCCCCCTGGAGCAAGTTTTGGTCCTGCCACGAGTGGTGACGTGGATTGGGCCGAGCATGCTCGGTCGCTGTCGAGCAATCATGTTGGGCAGGCGTGGCAGGTGTCACCAGGGGGTTAGGCAAGGTATCTTCGGGATCGGACGGCGGGTTTGACATGGAGAGGACATTGGTCAGGCCTGCACGGTCGGAATGGTCTGGAAGTGGCGATAACGATGGTTGGTTAATTGTGGGGGTGGAATGAATTTCGAGAGGGATTTAAAGGACGGGATGCCAATACGGGAAAAGGCGAAACAACGTTGATACTGGCGTCACGACGAACCCAAGGGAGTTTAGTGGAGAACATCAAGACCTTCGGGGAGTGGCTGGGTGGCAGAAAGGCAGAGGCTTGGGGGGGGGGAAGGAAACACTCTCTCTCTCTCAGTGAGGTGAGAGGGGGGTTGGGATTTTTTTTTGGTACAAGAGACGGGATAAAACTCACCACGTTGAGAAAACGAAAGATCTTACAGGTTCACGACCCCAAATCGGTCGGATATGCGGAATCCCAGCGAGCTCAGACACGCTTTTGCTTCTTTTGGGGGGAGGAGAAATAGATAAAGGATCGAAGAAGCTAAATGGCGTTTGGACCAGGATGTTGTTGCACTTGTGACGCCGATCGGCCGTCACCGCCTTCTTCAGTAGTGGAGTCCAACTCGATTGGGCTTGTTGTCTCCTCTTTAGGTGGAGACCAGATGGAAATTGTGTAAGAAAATAAGAAACAAGACAATGGGAAAAGAAAAGGAAGAAAGAAATTATGATCCAGAAATTATAGTGGGAAGGGAGGAAGATCCATGGACAAAGAAGAAGGGTGATATGGAGAATGAAGTCACCGGGGGAAAAAAAGATCACAATCATCCACTTTTCCTCTCTCTGCGTTTCTTCCCTTCAAATCTGCGACTCGGGTTTTACCCCGGACTGAACTAACGTAACTTGACTAAACTAATCGAACTAGTCAACTTCTTGGGTACTTTTTTTCTCTCCATCAATATATACATCACATCCACGAAGAGTTATATGTCTCCTACATCATCCTGGAAAAGACGGTGTGCGACTCCTCCACCAAGGTCGATCTGGGACAATGCAGCCTTATCTCCAATACTCAATCCCTCAACGACGGTGATTGGGGGAGTTCCGGGTCATGATCGGCAACACTTGGACTCTTTCCAGGAGTCATTATGCAACCATTGAATCTTGCATAAAGAGAATTTCCTTTATCCGACCGGGAAACATACCATTGAATGGGCCCTATCTTAGTCTAATATCACTATCTTTCGGGATTCTCCCTATTATAATGCGCCATACACACACGCCTCTCCCATCCACACCATCTATCGTTGATCATGGAATGTGAACTGTATGTTCTTTGTCCGGTCCAACCCTGCGGAAGCTCGCGGTGGCAGACAACCGGATCCTTGGTCCAACTCCCAAAGGTACATACGTCCAACTCTCCCCGAGCAACATTGTGGAGACAAGGGATGACAAGGTTTATCGGGTCGATCGTTCTCATTTTCTTCCCAGTTTCATGGGTTCCATTTCACTGCCAATCAACGCCTGCTAAACGTTGGCGTGCATCGCGCGCGCACAGTCATAGGTCTCACCTCCACCATCAAGGCCGGCCCGGCCCCTGGATCTTCACCCTTTATGATTGGCGACAGGATTGTTGGGCATTCTTGCCATAAAAACAACGGAATCGCTGAAGGGTCTCAGCATCATGTGGCCTGTCCCTGGTATCCTACAGGAAGAATCGCTAAAGTCAAATGCTTAGTTTCTGCGAGGGCTGCCCTTCTATATATATATGCCTCAATGTTGGGGGTCGAGTGCACGGACGCGCATCTACGTTACCATTATTACTAGTACAAAGACCGAGGGACGGGTCAAAATTAATTTCGAACTTTGGGGACGTTCCTTCATCCTTTTGGCCGCCGCTTTCCAGACTTGGCAGTTGTGATACAGGCATACGTCGGCGTTTGGGAAAGGTGCTATTGACTAGTAGAACTGTAGATTCAATTCCCAACGACCCCGCGGGCGGTTGGCAAACTAGCAAACCGCTTTGCCAATATCACTAAAGTGGCCAGATTCACTTGGCACAGATCCTATGGCATGAAGAAGCACACATAATGAACGCCCTTGTTGCATATCCCAGGCAGCCAGATTATTCCCGTCAAACTCCAAAGTTGCACGCAATGATTGCTGGGGTTTAGAAATAACCCGGTATCCATACATTGAGGAGTAGAAGTACAAGTGGCGCTAATATTAGATGTATTAATAGACATTGGGCAGTGATAAGTCCAGTAATCGATAGGCTCGGTATGTAGGCCACCTGTAAAACATTGACCACCTGCTTGGAAGTTCATCACGATGATAAAGCTGCCAGTCTGAATTACCTATCAACATGATGACTTCTACTAGTACTACTTGCTGACATACCTAGTAGTGATGAAACCTCGTATTTCGGTCCTTGGTTTGAGTATATCCATGGATATATACAATAACTGCGTACTAGTACCTTAGGCATGAATATTCAAGACAATAAAAGTCTTTGTAGTTCACTTTCAATTTACAAGTGTTATCATCTTGATGTCATGATATTCTCACATGGATTCCAAAATTGCCAGACTCAAATGATGAAAATCCATATGTATAGGTAGATACAAGCCTAGGAATATAATCCAGGGGTATTGAACACGTATTATGAGCTGAGAACCTAAACATAAACACTAGGAAGCAAGTAAGATCGGGCGAATAGTTGCGAAGTTTGACGAGTTCAAAGTGTTTTGGAAACCTTGGGCGCAGAGCCTCACCCGGAGGAAGGGGCTGTAATGTGATGGTGCGTGGCAAGAAGTCAAGCACACAGCCCAGCCAAGCCGACGTGCATGTATCCTTTAAGTTTCCCCTCGATAGCTCAGCCTCACCAGCTATATTGCTTCTTCTTGAATCGGGCAACCTTGGTAAGATAGCACGTAACAGTGAGATAACTAACCTCTGCTCCTCATTATCTCTTCATCGCCATAGAGAGGTAAACTAGGTGAAACAGACTCACTATGGCATCTACTCAGTACACTGCCTTATGTCGAGAGCTTTATGCAGAGTTCGTTGGCAAGTTTGAGCGCAGCCAAGAAGAAGCAAGTCGATTTGCCGCCAGAGGAACAGCACGAGAAGTCTTGAGTCGCAAAAAGTTGATCCGCATTTTTCGATGCCTCACATCACCAGACGTCAACAAATACAGACCGCCCCGAATGGACGCGGAGACTCTGGCTGATAAGTTGAGTGAAAAGATTCTTCACGATTTTCTTGCTGTTTTAATATTTTCCACAACTGAGATACATCCGGCTCAAACTTTCATGACGAAACTGCTCATCGAAGAGTCATTAGCAGCAGAAAGTTGCTCGCTTCCTTCAGCCCGACCATTTTTAATGAAGCTCTTCGAGGAGGATGTCACGCCTGATCGCTTCTTGGCCCAACAGGCCATATTTTGCCCTGTTACCATACTGAGAAGACGAGAGATTTTGGTGGAAAGCAAAGAGCAGCGTCTCCCTTATATAGACGAAAAGCAGGTGGGAAAAGGTGCCTCTGGAAAAGTTTATAGAGTGATAATTGCAAAGGGCCATGTTTGGGATCCCGACTCAGAGTATAAGTCATTGAACGCCGAACCGTTGGAAGTCGCACGAAAAGACTGCGTCATTGAAGAGGACCCTAAATCGAAGTCGACACAATCAGATCGTACAATCATGAAGCTCATTCTCTCACTCCCAAAGAAGTGCGACAATATTATCGAAAGTATTGGTGCTATACTTCTAGATTCCTCAACGTGGTGCCTTTTTATGCCCCTTGCTATCTGTGACCTGGGTGCTTATATGACCGAGTATCATAAGATGAGCCCCGGCACCACTATGGATAAAGTGGAGATTGTGAAAAATGCAAAAGGGTTGGTAGGTGGTCTGGTATTCCTTCATACTGAAATGAAAGCGAATGGAAACGATTTGGTGCTTTACCACATGGATCTCAAACCTGCCAATATTCTCATATTTCGAAGACAAAACCAGGATGCAGACCAGACCGAAGGCGAATATATCTGGAAAATCAGCGACTTCGGAATGTCGAAGGTTAAGGTGGTTAAGCGTGAACGAGAGAGCAAGAGTGAGACGAACGCACAGAACTTGTTTGCGCGATGGGCAAGGCATGAGCCTCAAAAATGGCCAGTATCAGCTACCAAAAACGAAAGACTTGAAGGTACGTATCTCGCACCGGAGTCCTTGAGCTATACCAAGAGCATGACCCAGGAAAGTGACGTATGGTCTCTTGGTTGCGTTATCAGTGTGGTATTCGCATATCTGGAGGAAGGTGGGGAAGGTGTCAAGGAATATGCGCGTGCCAGGAACAGGTATCCCAAGTCTGAAGGCTATGATCGCTTTTTTCTTCCCCAGAGGACCATGGTTCGCTCAAAGCCCCATCATCCATCGGTTTTGTTGTGGCACAAAAATTTGATTGACAAGGCATACTCACGCAATGTTTGCGAGGGAAATGCAGTGAAGTTTATGTTGAGATTTTTGGAGAGGGAAGTCCTCCAAGATCAAAAAATTAGATGTAACGCCAAAACTCTAGAGCAGACGTTAGAGGAGACATGTGAAAAATATGAACAGGTGGCTGTAAATACCCCAAAAGAGGGAGAAAAACTGAGGCAACTATTTGGGGGCATTGATCTTCGTCGGCATTTCAGCCGGACACATGAACCTAAATTCCCACATGAACTCAATCGACTAATCGTCGCTGGTACAGAATCATATAAAGGGTGTGATATATCGCCGGATGGTTCTGTCATTGCTTTTTGGACAGACAACAAGATCTTGGTTTACACGTCCCAATCTCTGAATGGCTCCGAAGTAACGCCGGTCGCGTCATGGGAGCTGAAGGGTGACATTCGAACCCGAATTTTGAAAAGTGTGTCTCTTACTGAGAGGTATCTGGTTGCCTCAACGTCAGGTAGTTTTCAGGTAATATGATCACAATTTCCGAATAAGTTAATGGAAGGATTGCTGATAAACCAAATCTTAGTATTACCTCTTTGATCTTCAAAGAATTAGCACATCGATCCTAGGGAGTTACAACTTGATTGATCACAGCCATCTGTCTGAGATCACAAATCTGGCCATATCTCCGAACAGCAAGACGATAGCGTTTATCTTACGAGGTAATATGGAAGATGACGAGGAATCGCGCTCTAGATTGCTTTATCGTGCCTCAGTCAAATCACCTAAACTCTGTGAAGAGCTGCGAAACATAGGTTTACCGATGACTGATATTGTTCAACTGTCATTCTCTACAGACGATGATTTCTACTATGTCGTGGAGCCCAGTGATACTGACGACCGTCGCAACTATTGCGTGTCCGTATTCCACATCTCGTTGGGGAACATGTCTCTGCAAGAATTGGTGTTTGAATCGCCTGTGAGTTTTTTGAATAGGCAAGGCTGCTTCTGTTTTCATTAATCCTAACCGAAGTCATAGGCTGTGGATCATAGCGTCATTGTGGATCTTTTTACTAGCTTCTCCCCTTTCTATCAGTATCCCAACGCCTGCGTACTAGTGACGAGCGAAAGAAAGCTCCATATTCAAAACTTTATCGAGAAACAGCAACCCAGCACAACGACACCTAGTTCCTGTCAATGTGACATAGGAAAATACAGAGTCTTGAGAATCATGACGAGCCGAAAAACGGGTCACATCTTCGCTATTGGACGACCTGTCGCAAGTCATAAAATGCTTCTTCTGAGCCTGAAGATATCAGGGAATCCACGTTCTTCAAATCATGACTATTTTGTTGATGTGCTAGAGCTAGCCTCTATTCCTGGGCTCTCATCTGGACACAAGTTCAAAGAAAGGCTGTGTGAAGACGAGAATGAAATAGTTATTCTTCTTTCCTGTCTCACAGCGCTTACACCCTTGACAGGGGATACACAACGTTCGATCTACCGAATCTCTATTTCTCCAAAAACATTGAAAGCCTTCGACTCTATATAAGATAAGATAGGCTTTTTGAAGACACTTTTCCCCTCATCATCCCTGATTCGTGATCTACTAGTAGCCCTTCTAACATCTATCCCTATAACAATGAACGAAAGAAGAAAGAAAAAAATAGAAAGGAAATAAGAGCGGCAAAAGAAAGCAAAATAAAGCAAAAAGAAGATAAACAAGTATGATGAATCATCCTTCTCTTATCAAGTCTATTCGCTCTCTTTTTCTTCGCCTGTCTGGCTTTGACACTGGCGAAGTACAATATTAAACTGCTGAAAGCTCAGTTTGATTTAGCTCTTCCCGTCTTCTCTTGTATTTCCTTCTCAACGCCTGTATACTCCAACCTTGAGGTATACCAATCCTTGGAACAAGACTAGAGAAGACTGCAAATTTTGACAGCCCTCTGCTATCAGTATTCAGTAACCAGGAGTAAGCTCCAAATGTTGCTCCAGTAAGTAAAACAGAGCATAGAACAAATATCCAAATTGTTGAGGTGACGGTTATGCTGTTACTCTTCTGATCCATGGCAATGAAGTTCATCCCAAAAAAGGTCTGCGCGAGGTGTCGAAGATTAGTTTCGAAATTCGTAAGCAATCAAGAAATGGACCACCAAATTACGTACTGCAAGGAATGAAGCTGGTAGATAAAAAAGCGTCAGAGTCGTAATAAATACGGCTGATTTGTTTAGTTGGAAAATGTGAGTGTTTTGTTCCTTGGCCACGACCTGATCACGAAATAGCACTGTATGGGTCAAAGCCTGAGTGACAGACAAGACCATCTTCTGAAGATACATTGCACTATGCAAATATGCAGCACATTGGCGTCGAACATTATTCAGTCCATCTAGTCCCTTAGTGCTAGTGTCGAAATCTGGATCCTGTTGCAACGCATCGCAGATCTCAGTAAGGACATCTTGCGCTGATCCTAGAATTGCAATGGTTTCATTGATTCGTTTCTCCAGGTTCATCATTGATTTTAGCTGGTCATGTCCTAAAAGTTCCAAGGGCTTATTGATAGACGTTATAATGACCTGACTGGAAATGTGTAGGATCTGCTGCTCTATATCTGCGATATATACCCTCCATAGCGGCATATAAGCAGAAAATAGTGTCCAATGTAACCATAAAGGGTCATTTGTCACCTCTAGCTGCTCAATTTTGAGCCGTTTCTCTGCCAGGCAGTGTCCCATGGAGCTTGGGGTCGGATTGAAAAGTACCCATGTGCTCTGACCCTTCCTCGTGTCCCGTTTATGATATACACCTGTTTGCCGAATGGACCATTTATTCTGTTCCGGTGAATGCTCGGGGTATTTAAAGGTGTATGATATTTCTGAGCGAATTCTTTAACTTAGAAATGTCTTGGTTCTCCATTCTTTGAGAGGAATCATACGTAGGCCAGATGGGAAACGAGATTGTGTGAATGGGGCACAAACACACTTCTCAATATCCCTCTTTCGATCATAGAAGTAGGATGGTAACTGTGTAAAAGTTTCATCCATGCCATGCTCGGTCGTAATCAAGTTGACCATTTCAATAGTCATTTGCAGCGGCCTCCATGAATTGCGTTGACAGACCGATCTATCATGTAGGAGGCGTGAACGATTAATTATGAGTTCAAATATTAGAGTTGTGTGGAGACATACATGAGACGTGACTTGTAATTTTCTGTTCTTGTAGCAATAAAATGTGCTTGCAAGTCTTCGTATTCGAATATTTTGTTGTGTCGATAGGCTTCCACCCCATCTTTTGGCGCATGGTCGTGGGGAATATCAATGATTTCCAAAGGCTGCTTCAAATTTTGGACGTGTCGTTTATCGAAAAGCAGCATTTTGGACAAAGGAAATTTTTTTAGAACATATAATTATGAAAAGGCTATAGACAAAGTTTTCCATTATATAGCGAAAGGCACGGCGGGGGCTCCGAGGCAAAACGTGATTTTTTATGTGCATTACTATGTGCACCCACCCATGCTTCTCAGCCACTATATACTATGGGGCCTGCCCTGCATAGCCATGTCACACAGGCTCCTAAAGGTCTGCACAGCCGAACTCAAGGCTCACCACTCCCGGGCGGAGCTAAGCATAGTTTCGTCAGTGTATCTCTATCTTGGCTTCCCATGGGTGTAAGGTTTTTCTTTGCTCACTCAAGCTCATCCTTCAAGTTAAGTATCGTCAATCAGCCACGAACCACCCACTAAGAACAGATAAAACGGAATGAAGATAATTACTAACCGGATCCACGAATCTCGGGGCAGTAAAACACCATTTGTCCTCAAACATCTCCTTGCAAGTCAGCCCTGCGCCCGCAGGCGGAGAATTATTTGGAAGACGTACTTCGATGTTAAAGTTTGTTTGCTCCGGAAATATATCCTCTAGAGCTCTCTGGAGGGCTACTTTCGCCATATATTTTGTATCGACATAATTGCTCACTTGTTTCTTTCCCTGCGTGTCTGGCATTTTGGCTCCCTTGGTTGTGAAATCGAAGCACTGGAGTGGCAAATAACATACTGGGCGGGGGACTCTATAAACCACCCTCAATCGAGCCTTTGAGATTAAGAGGAGAGATACGCCGCATCACGCGCTCATCTGAAGCAGTTCTCAATAGGCTAAATGGGAGCGGACGAGACGTGGCAATAACCCCGGGGGCATTGACCTCCGTCTATGCATGATAAAGGACATTCCAACCAATCCCATCGGCTAGCGGTGAATGTTTGCCTGCGAGTTAGGCAAGAGGGGGTGAATGCAACCCAGCCACGTTTACCCTGGTTGAAATTATCTCCGCATGAAGTATTATGGAGCCACATAAGCAAACCATCCTCCTGAGAAAGTAAATTGCTTTTTTCTAGGTTGAGTTGGGGCTGAGCAGATACGGTATGCGGCTGAGAGCCACCACTCCCTTATCAGGTGCTCTATCAGAGCATATGGCTGCGTAATACAAATTCATCTCTGGAGCACGTGTATCAACAAGCAAGCTCCCTGTCGTTGAAGATATGGAAGAAGACTTCGACTGGTTGCCAGATTGGCTACCACCAATTTGGAAAACCGCCAATACGAATACCGAAAATGTGAAGTTGAACGAAATCAACCCAGGGGCCTCTGTCAATCCCGAGCATCCGAGTGCATTGCAAATACTTCCACGAAGAACCGTAGAAATCAAACCACGAGGCAAAAAGACCGTGAACAGAAAACTGAAGGGCATTCACATATTCGTATGTTTAATTCCCCGGAACCATACATTTGAATTCTGTGATACTCGGATGATGATTGACTCAAAAGCTCCGGTTAGATGATTACCATCAACGCAACTCTCGGGACCGGTCTCTACTGGCGTGGTGGCCAGGTGCTCGAAGTTGGAGGTGCTTTAGCTGTTCCCCTGACGTTCTTTATTGTCGGGTGTCTTTCTTGGGCAGTTATGCAATGTATCAGTGAAATGCTGTGCATTTGGCCCGTTCCCGGTGCTTTGGGTGTTTTTGTTGGAGAGTTTGTGGATGAGGAACTGGGGATCGCTACAAGCATTGCACACTGGTAAGCTCACTAGCGATATGGCAAGACAGCGAAACTGATCATATACAAGGTTCACATACGCAATGTCATTCTCCACCTTAGTGCCCACGGCAGCAGGCGAGCTTGATTTCTGGCCGAAAATTACTACGAATAAAGCTGTACTGGGAGGAGTCATTTACTTTTTGATTCCCGTTGCTCTCTTATTCGTGAATCTATTCAAAGTAGAGGTAACATACGCCAATTTGGATGCCGCTATTCGCTGGAAAATTGAGCTGACAATCTCCCCAGACCTATGGAATGATTGAGGTTGTTTCAGGATCTATCAAAATGTTGTTTCTTGTGATAATAGCAGGGATTTTGATTGCGATAAACCGCGGGGGTAAGCTTCTAGCCACGCTATGGCATTGAAGTCTTTAGCTTACAGAGACAGCTGGCCCTGATAATACTGGACCTATCGGTATTAAGTGTAAGTCTTTTCAAGATGAAAGTTATAATGAAGGAAAATCAGCTGAAAATATAAAGATTGGTCTCCTCCAACGGCCTTTGACGAAGATGCTACGGGGAACTGGTTCATTGCCCTTCTGTCAGCTACGCATTATTTCTAAATGAACCACATTATGCTAATTATATGTTAGAATGTGCATCTCAATTGCAACCTTTGCTTATGTCGGCGTCGAAGTTGTGGCAGCATCTGCTCTCGAGGCTGAGATCAACGAAAAGCCATCAAAGCATGCCCCCTTTTCGCGGTTTAAAAGGCTACTTGTCATGGATAGTACAGTCAAGTTCTCAGCAATCTATATACCCGTGATAGCCACTGCCGGGTATACCATCAGTGGCCTCCTCGCAAGCCTCGACATGAAACGGAATAATTGTGGTTTGCCGAAGCCAACATGGCTGTCAATACCATACGATGCCCTATATAACTGTACGGGTGATGGCAGCAGATCTGTATTTGTTCTTATTGCTGCCGACTCACACATTCCGCATTTGGATGATGTCGTGAATTTCTTTCTTGTATTCACCTGCTTGACTGCCAACAGTACAAATCTTTATATCGCCTCCCGTGCGTTGTTTGGTTTAGCTAGTCGACTCGATGAAGAGTCCGCTGGGAGATGGCACTTGCGATTCTTCGCATGGTTTGGCACGACCAATAGCAATCGTGTTCCTGTTCGTGCGCTCGTATTCTCTGCATTGGCATTTGGCTGGATACCATTCCTGCAATTGATTCATGGAATTGATGCCCCCAGCGGCGTGAACCAGGCGAGTGGGACACTGATAATCAAAGAAAGGATTTGGTACCCAATGAGCTAACTTTAAAGCATGGATTCAGTTTATCGAGATTCTGGGTGAGATGGCCTCTGTCAGTACCTTGATTGTCTGGGCATGTGAATGTCTGGCATTCATTCGATTTTATAATTGGTTAGTACATACTAATTGATATGAAAAAAGTATTTCAAACCCATACTAGAAACCTTTATTGATATAAGTTCTCTTAATCTAGCATTCGTCGCCATCGGAAATACATCGAGCTCCAAAATGTCCCTTTGGTACAACGATGGAGTGAGGACTCGGAGAGAAATCCCGAATACCCATATCGAGGCATTGGGCAACCATATCTTGCCTATTTTGCACTAGTAGCATGTCTTTTTGTTCTATTTATTGCCAATGGCGCTACACTGTGGAATGGATTTCACTGGTTGTCCTTCTTGTCATCCTATTTGACGGTATGTGATGAACTGCGTCCCTGCCAAGGTATTATGCTTTAACTAATATTCAATACTAGATTTTGGCATTTCTGGGGTTGTGGATACTACTTAAACTTGAACGAGCAGCAAGTTGGTCTTTCGTTGATCTCTCGGATGAGACTCAAGTGGTAGCAAAACTTCGAGGCTTGAACCGTTTCCGAGCGAGTCTCGCCCAGTCGCAAAGCTGACCTATGATATCTCCCAAATAACGAATCAAATAAATATATCATCAATAGACATATTTCCGTTTTTCAATGTCGTTAGAAACTACCAACACTTGGTTTTTATACAGAGCCCGTTTTGTCCCTGCGATCGTTACGATTGTCCGGGGCGTGCTGGCAAAGCCTCATATCGTAGTCAGTTAAGCGGTACTACTATATGTATAATGACTGATGTATTGCAAGAAATAATAATGTTGTGGAGGGCAGCGCGAGGTTGTCCTGTTGGATGCGGTAAGGCACGGTCAGGCCCTGTTAAAGCTGACACTTTGTGACTACACGAGGCACACTTCGAATATTTAAATAGATCGCACTTAATACAGGACGCGTATACATCCTATATAGCCTTGTTCCTCCAACTCCACAAATGGGACCCACCTGGACATTGCGCATTGTCCATCCACCAATCAAAGACTTGCGCGATGATTACCGGTTTAGGTTTGCTGTTCAGCGCACTAGTGAAAACAGTGAGAGAAGTCTATATAAGATCTCTCGAGTCGCCTTATTCTCGTCACCGATCCAAAGTTATAGACATTTTGCAAATCTACTGAGGAAAGTATCACCTTCTCTTAGCGTTGCTTGCGCCATGTCTGTTAAAATTGCCATCATCGGCGCAGGGCCAGCTGGCTGCATGCTCGCACGCCTACTCCTCGACAAACCCAACATAAACATAACAGTTTTCGAAGGCGAGCCATCGATCAATTTCCGTGCGCAAGGTGGCTCCCTTGACCTCCACGAGCGAGCAGGTCTCGCAGCTCTCAAGGCAGCCAACCTGTATGAAGAATTCCTGAAACACGCCCGCTTCGAAGGCGAGGCTCTTCTAGTATGCGACGAGAAACTCAAGCCATACATCAAAATCCCACCACAAGCCGAGAATAAGAGTACTGGGCGTCCAGAAATTGATCGCTCTGCGCTTCGAAAAATGCTGCTAGAGTCCCTACCATCAGGGGTAGTGCAGTGGAACCGTCGGTTACGTCGCGTCGGCCCGGGCGAAAACCAAAAACAAGATCTTGAATTTATGGATGGAAAGATTGAGCCCGGGTTTGATCTTGTTGTCGGGGCAGACGGCACATGGAGTAAGGTCCGCCCTGCACTATCGGACACCCAGCCTGAGTATGCGGGGATTGGAGGATTCTCTCTCGGCATCCCGAACGCAGCGCAGACCGCTCCAGAGTGCTCTGTACTACTTAAAGGTGGATCTGTGTTCGCTTACTCCACTGGATGTATGTTGGTAGGGCAGCAGCAAGGGGACGGGAGTATCGACGTGGGCGTATGGCGTGCCCGACCGGAAGGGTGGGAAGAGACAGTCGACTATGATTTGAAAGATGGCGCGGCAGTACGACAAGCACAAAAGCAAGAATTCGCCGTCTACGCGCCCGAACTACTAGAGCTTATTGAGAAGGCTGTTGACGAGCCCCATATGGCGGCTCGATCCTATTATTCGCTCCCGGTCGGGTTTCATTGGGACCACAAGCCTGGTCTCACGCTGATAGGCGATTCAGCGCATGTCATATGCCCCTTCACCGGCGAGGGTGTTAACCAGGCTCTCACCGATTCAATGCTTCTATCCCAAGCCATCCTTAAGGCCAAGAGCGCGGCGGATCTTGATCGTCAGATTCGTGTATATGAACGAGATCTCTTTTCTCGTGCAGCGGTTTTCCAGGAGCGAGCAGCCTTGGTCGCTAAAACCATGTTTTTCACTGAAGGTTCACCAGCCTCCACTATCGAAATCTATACCATGCAGAACTTGAAGAACTATCTCTCACCCACGGGATACTTCTTACTGTATCCTGTGCTCGCGACTGCGGTATATGGCTTCTTTTTTTGGCAAAAGCGATTTCGGCACTGATCGACTCTGGTCTTTATTCAAGGACCTCTGCGAGGAAAGCATGACCTGATTGCATTTCCAGCTCCTCATGGCGAAAAAGCAACAATAATGATTAATAGAGCGAGCTTGTATCTAATGTCCCTAAATAGAGAGAGGTATGGACATGCCAGTGCGAAGCCCGCCTAGAGATCTATTTCTCCACCTACAATATCTGATATAACTATATGTACCATTTAGACAGTGATATATGGACTCGGATAAAAAGAAACTTTAATACATGTACATACCTAAATTACAATAAATTCATTATTAGGTTATCTAACACCAACTGCAAATTGAAGTTCAGAAGCTCGAAGCTTTGAGATGTGAGGCACCTGGGAAAGCGTCAAAGGTACTTCACGTCGCAAATTATTGACGTGTCAGATCACCGTTAGGCCGTTTGTTCCCAGTCCCTGAACTATAGGTTTTATATATGGTACTGTACTGTGCTGCGTTCAGGGGGGAAATAGTTTCATTGATCGTTTCGAAACGAAAAGGCTGGATCATTCAGAATGCCGATCATTCTTTTTACAACAAAAAACATCCTAGGTAGGACTTTGCAGGCTCCAACGTTTCATTGGGCGAAAGATTGCCTTAAATGATAAATTCGCTGATTTGAATATCAATGTAGCCAATAACAAATCACCAAGTGGATTAGTACTTTTTCTCTGTGATACTGGAATTTTTGTTGGAGGCGCAGTAGCTGCTCTACAACATTTCAACATTTAAACGCTCACTAAAAACCTAGTATTACTTTGGAAAAAAATATCTCCATTGGAAAAATTAGCCTTCTACGTCCAGATGCTCATATGAAACACTGTGTACTCGTGTCAGAACCTTGAACGGTGGACAGGAAGCTACGTGACGTCGGTGGCACGAAATTTTAGTTAATCAAAATTAAGATTCTTTTGTGAAGGGAGGATCATTTGCAATTCACCCTTCTGAGTCAAAAACCGCTCGGTTTAATACTAATGCGACATGAATCACTGGCGTGGAGCTATTGAAGCGCCTGGATTCGAAAATATGGTTGAATTTGGGGAAATGGGGGCTGTTTGACCACTCAAAAAACCAACAAAAGAGACAAGTTCCAGTGGAGCTCCAATCTTGAAATCCTTTAGCCTTCATACGCGGCCACCTGTCACCAAATAGGTGGAATTGTTGGTAGGTGTGATCGACTAGATGTGACGAGAGGGGGCCACAACGCCCAACGGGAGGTGCCGGGCGGGTCTCAGGCCAACCAGCGGCCATAACGATGTGAAGCAGATGCATTAGCTGTGCAAGGACCACCCTAACCGACTAGCTCCTCGACGAACCTGAACTTATGAGCCAGTTATGAAAGAGTATCCCCGCGGGCCCCTAGCTTGGCCCCGCTCAGCCCATTTGGATCCCCACTCGGGCGGTCCAGCACTCCCAGATACACTCTCATCACACGGGTTTTTTCAAACCCCCCAAAGCTTCTGACGGACCTGGAAATGGTTCCTTTCTCTTCCTTCAGATCTGCAGTCGCATGTCGCTTTTTAGTGAATTGGCGCGAAATTCAGTAACCGAGCTTGTGCCGCATGCTGATCTCCAGGAGAAGCTGGTCTCAGCAACAACTTCCTAGACACACACTCTCCCACGTCCAACCTTGAAGCTTTTCTTGGATCCCCAGTTTCAGAATTTGCGATTCCCTCTGAGTCAAATTCATAGCTCAAAGCGGGCAAAGCTCTTGATCCTAACTATATAGACCAAGCGTCTCTTATCCAATCCATCGAGCCAAAATGAGTCGCCCGGTGCAGTTGGAAGACGCCCAAAGTGGTCAAAACCATGGCTGCAGATATTCTTACATGGAATCACCGGTAGAGGAACAGGGATGGCCTGAACAGCAAGCTCATGCTCCGACGTCGCCAGGACCAGTCCCCGCAAACTCCGGCCTACATTCACCGCAACACCATTACCAATACCAGCAACGCCACATAGCGATCGAACAATCCACACCAGTCCAGAACCAAGCTACCCAAATCTATCCCAATGAGAAAGAAAGACATCTGCAACAGGAGGGAATAATACCTACTTATTCGAAATACCCGCCACCAGACCAACATCCTGCCAACTTCGCTCCTTATGCTGAGCCTGCTCAGCCCCAACATTATATTCAACCGATCATCCACTCTCCAATCCACTCACCTATTCATTCCCCAATGCAATCGCCAATGCAATCGCCAATGCAATCTTCCTTTCAAGTGCCACTGGCCTCGCCAGTATATGCTCAACATGTTGTGCAATATCCGTATCAATACCAACACCAGGAACAATACCATCACCAGGAACAGCAGCAGCAGCAACAACAGCAGCAACAGCAACAGCAACAGCAACAGCAGGCATACAGTCAACCAGAACCACCAAGCTCCCCCGGACCTCTTCCCGTCAAACAAACTCTCGAAATTCCAAATAGAAGCAATACTATGGTTCTTGCGCCCGACGAAAATCCATTAAAGTCGCCCAAACTGCCTTCGTTCCCACCTCCGACCGCAAGAGACTCCCCGCAAGCGCAAGCGACAGAAGACTCAAACATATTCCACCAACCCGGACAAATAATGCATCCAGTACAAGAGGTCTACGGAGGAGGATGGAGCCACGGGATGTGCGACTGTTCGAATAATATCTGGGCATGTTTTCTGGGATTAATATGCCCGTGTGTTCTCTATGGGAAAACGCAGTATCGTCTCAACCGAAAGTCCAAACAAGAAGACCCGACCAACATGTTGGGATACGAGACTTGTAATGGATCATGTACCGGAATGGCTTTACTATGCGGATGTCAATGTAAGCGTTGCAGTTTCCCTCGTATACCCTCAAGGAATGATAACTGATATAAATACAGGCATTTTGACCACTATACAACGCCGGAGAACGCGTAAAGCCTATGGGATCCCAGGAGATACTGGGTCAGACTGTGTTCGGTCGACATGTTGTTGCTGTTGTACCCTCATTCAAAATGAGAAAGAGATAGTGAAGCGAGAAGACAACCGCAGTCGTGTTGCGCTGGAGAGGGGGGCAACTTTTACATCACCTTACATGGCACCCGCGCCGATGACCTTCCCCCCACCACCGAAATAATGCGGGATGTCCGACGTATACGGCTGTACAGTGAATATTGTTAGGCAATTGTACGTATAACGAAGATATGTCATAATCCACCGGAATTGGATTTGAAATGAATTTTCTATGTGTGTTATATCGGAGTCACCGATTGATGGCTATGAGGCAATGGCAACATACATCATCCCTGCATGCCACTGGAGGTGCGTGTTGATCATTAGTCTAGGCTGTCTTCAAGCGCTTGTGCAATTCGTGCATGTTGATAGAATTTTATCAGTCCCAACCTTATACGTAGATCCTCCGCAACCGAACCAATATGTTGGGTCTGTACATCAATGACCTGAGTGTCACCATAGCAAGCCAAAATTACTATCATTCTCCTACTAGCTGTGGGACCAGAAGCTATTGGAAGCCCTTGGCATGTGTGATAGATCCCCAAATTCTAAATGTGCTTGCGCCAGGCCTCCAGAAGCTCTCAATGCCTTCACGCGTGGCTGGGGAAGTCAAAATCCAGCGGGCCGGAGGAGTCTACTTAAATATCATGTAGATGTATCACGGAGATCATGAACCAAGTTGCAGGGACATTATCGTGCGATCGCACGATCGAGCGAGCCAGAACACCGGACTCCCTCAATCGTTACCGGAAAAGCTTATCCATAAACTTCCCAAGTCGGGGAGCAATTTAGCGACGATACCCATCTCCACATGGTACCCTTGCAAAAATGAATAGTTGTAGCCATATCTAAGGTCATTTAGAAGGGGCTATTGGCTCATTAATCGCCGCAAGTTATATGTCTATTCTGGGTGAATTACCCGCGCAGCTCCCTCGGCGACCATCGTGACGGAGTGGGGCGTTGAAAGACTGTCCAAAGTTAGCTCTAGCCACTCTGCCCGATCGAGTGCATATTGTGGCCCGTCAGGGCTAAAATAGTTTATGATCATCTTATCTGATCGCTTGGGTATTGTTTGTATGTCTTACCTTCATTCACATTTAGCAATTTGATGCAACTAACCTTATGGTAGTGTTATACAATGGACTCGGAACCCACCTCGTATATGTACGCCCTGACCAACTTACTGTTTATTTGAAGTTAATTTTTGATTATACCTAGTTGGTCTCTCTTTTTTGGACTCTCGCTAAAATTCCACTAGACATTGTTCACTGGCTCGATCCTTTACACTGGTTGCATCGCATGCATCAAACTATCCATCCTGATGCTCTACCGACGACTTTTCCCGACAAAGGCAATGAAAGCTTTTGTTAATGTTGTAGGCCTGATTTTTATCCTTTGGGCCGCATGTGGTATTCTCTCAGGTTGCTTTACCTGTATGCCCACTAAGAAACTCTGGGAGCCCACCACACCTGGTGCCTGCATGGATCTCGGAAAATACTACTATGGTCTCCAAATTCCAAACATTGTTACCGACGCCATCCTTCTCGTTATGCCTATGCACACAGTCTGGAATCTTCCCATCTCAAAGGCCCAGAAAGCTGGTCTTTCTGGGATTTTCGTTGTCGGATTCCTGTATGTTTTCGGTCCGATACCTCTATCTTCCACTGTATATTTGTTAACACTACACAAGGACTCTGATCTTCGATATCATTCGCCTGGTCGCTCTCATTGACTTATCCAAAGAGGGGAACGATATTACATGTAAGTGAATTATCTTCAAACCATGACCGGTAAATGATAACCTCAAGAAGATAATCAAGTGAACTCGAGTGTCTGGACCTGCATCGAGCCTGCTGTCGGTGTTTTAGCAGCTTGCCTTTCAAACACTCGTCCCTTGTTCAAGGTCATGCATGAGAAGGTCTGGGTTCGTCGCATCAGCAATAATGGCACCGCCAATGCCAGCCAGCAGGAAATCGCAGGCGAGAAGCGCGATTGGGAACACAGAACTCCTAGCCCCAACTGCGAGACCACCAACTCAGACTCTATACTTCCCACAACAATAGCCCTTGTTAAGTGATATCTCGTTACCGAAATCTTCAGACATGTCATGTCATTCACTTGAATTCTTTTGCCATATTTTCCTACTTTGAGGCGCTCTGCGAACGGCGCAGGATATATTCTTCTTTTCCTTTCACTCTTTTTTACCCACTACCTACTAGCCTCTTGATCTATAAATTTTGAGCCAATTAATTGTGTTGTGATTGATCTTCGTTATACCCTATCCCCCTTTTTGGTTTCTGTTTTTACTTCATGTTCAAGTTTACACTTAGATATTTCTTTTTTGGAAAAAAACGACTCAATAGCACCATAGTAATCAATCATACACCTCTTGGCTTGACCCTCAAGCAAAGGTTCAAGTTCAAATTTTGTTTTAAATATTTTCACACAAACAGCCGATCTATTTCACATGTTGCCGATAGTCTAAATAAAATTATCCAAGGCCACCACCCTTCATGCCAATCAAATATCGTCGTAGCCGGTGCCTTCGCAAAGGCCTTTAGCCACGAATCCCGCCAGAAAATATCGCTGAATCAAAAGCCAACATAGGAATGTCGATCAAGGCCCAGAAAGTTTATTGGTTGGATCGACGAGGAATGTGTTAAGCCCCTCGTGCCAAGCGAGTCAAATGGGAGGAGCCGACGCCCCATTAACTTTCCGCATGACTGATAACGCTGCGTACTGACGCGCGAGATCATGCGTCCCAAATTCACACCGCGAAAATAAAACCCTTGTTAGCCCCGCAAATATTGTTACACAGCAGGCGTTAAAATGCGAGGGCTTGAAGATAGTAGCGACGTTCTGATGCGTGTTGGCCAAAATGCCGGGGAAAGGGTGAGGCATGGCTTGGATGCTTTTCTTAATTTTGCGGCTCGCGATAACGTGCTCGAGGTTGCTTTGGGTTTGATGTAAGTTGAATAAACCGCCTTTGTCGGTTTTTGTGGCATGGGTCTTGGGTCTCTTAATGATTTTGTACTAATGTTAAACTATAGAATCGCTAATGCATTTACGAAAGTCGTAACTTCATTTGTATCGGATATCGCATTACCGGTTGTTTCGCTTCTTCCCTTTTTGAATCGAAACATGGACCAGAAGTTTGCTGTCCTATCGCAAGGACCGCATTATGACACTGAGAAGGGCTATAATACAGTTAAACAAGCCAGGGATGACGGCGCGCTTGTTTTGGCTTGGGGGTATGTAAAGCAAGCTGTCAATCACTCCCAAAAGACATATTCAGATCAAAGCAAAGAGCTAAATAGGACTTACTGACATCGAGCGCAGAGGATTTGTCGAGAACATGTTAAACTTCCTGGGCGTTAGCTTGACCCTCTTCGCCATCGCGCACCTCTATATGCTCGTTTCTCACAACAAAATAATCAAACCTACGGTGCGGTGCAGATACTGCAAGAAATACATTAGTGTAGAGGTTAGTACTTCCTATACATCTTCTCGAATGAATTGAAAATTGACAAGAACACAGGCTTCGCGTTGTCTCAACTGTTCGAGTTGGCAAGATGGTAGAGAGGACCTACCCAAAGATGCCAATGATAGAGAAGATGAATACAGCTTATAGAGAGCTCATTTCATTGAAGCTACCAGATTCGTTTCATCTCATCTATTCTCACATCTGTTTGCTATTCTGTAAATTGCACATTTTATAATTTGTTCAAGCGCCCATCAACAGATTGTCTAAGGAAGGAGGCATTAATATCTTGAACTCGAGCAGTACCCGCCAATGCCATGGTACGACTCAGTTCGCGCTCCAAGATATTCATCACAGTCTCCACACCTTCCCTGCCTTTGTAGCCAAGACCCCACAATACAGGCCTTCCAACAAGAACAAAGTCCGCACCAAGTGCCAGCGCCTTAAAAACGTCACTTCCACGACGTACGCCTCCATCGAAGATGACCGGTATTCTTCCCTTCGCGACGTCCACGATTTCAGGCAATGCTTTGATTGTAGATGGAGCGCAGCCTAGCTGGCGCCCGCCATGATTAGACACTACAATAGCGTCTGCTCCGTGATCAATTGCAGCCTGAGCATCTTCTGGTGCCATAATTCCCTTCACAATAATTTTCATGTTCGTTGTGCGGCGTAGGAACTCCATAGCTGACTTCCATGTAAGCGAGGAGTTGTATTCTCTGCCATCAGCCTCGCGAAGTCCCTCGTCGTATTGTTGTTTATTTCTTGCATCCATCATCACGCGGTTGAATGTTGGTTTTCGTGAACTTGATGAGTTGTTCTTTGAGTTTGCCAATGTGATACCTTCGGGAAGAATCAATGGTTCTTTTCTCTCGTTGATGCGATTTCCAAGCACTGGGCTGTCTACCGTGAGGACAAGTGCCTGGTACCCAGCAGCTGTGACAAAATTAGTAAGATGAATAATTGAAACTAGAAAGTTTTTGAAAACATACCCTCTGCCCGTTTAATCAAGGGAACACTTAGTTCTAGCTTAGTGTGGAGATAGATTTGAAACCAATATGGCGGGGCTGGGCTCGAGGTCTGTTGGCGAGCAAAGATAACATCCTCGAGGGAAGTAGTGGAGTTCGAAGAAAGCGTCATGTTCACACCCATTGAACTCGCCGCTCTGGATACATCTAGCTCGCCTTCCGGACTAGCCAGTCGTTGCATCGCGGTGGGAGCGATTCCTATTGGAATTGGAAGCGTTTGACCAAATATCTTGACCGAGGTATCAACATGAGATACATCTCTGAGGACCCGTGGAAGAACGTACAGACTACATTGTGTTAATGATTTTTGGATTGAAGGTATATGAAGATTTGGTCTCACCTATCAAAGTCTGTACGGTTTGACTCTAGAGCCCGTTGATCATCAGCACCACAGGAGTAATAGTTGTAGGCTTGAGAGGGAATTTTTTGTCGAGCAAGATCCTCTACTTGATCAATAGTAATTGGATCATCCTGAGAAGGCATTGGACTCATTTTTATTATGAAGGCGCTCAAATTGAAGTGTTTGGAGATATTGAAAACTCAATTTCTCGCGATGTTGACAGTAGATAAGGGGCGGAAAATTATCCGATATCGGTCCCCTCATTTTCCCCCATTTAATTTGTGATTGTCCCCGCATCAGTCGAACATTTGAACCTCGTTGATTTTAATCACTTTCGACCACTTGCAAATCTGTCTAATTCAAGGTGCTCTTTATGAAAGAAAAAATCCAAGTCTTCATGCCTATCGTTCACATTGTTCTCTTTCAATTCAAGCCAGATGTCGAGGCTTCAGTAATCAACGATGTATGATGCCCATGTCTGCACGAGCGGCTGCGTCATCACACACACAAGAGGCTAATTTTACTCAAGACATGCAATCGTATGCTCGCATTGAAAGATAATTGTCTTCATCCGACATCTCAAAAGCCATATATCGAGACATCTTCGGGTGGGGCAGATAACTCCATTGAAGGAATTCAGGTAAGCAGAGGCCTGTGATCCTCTTTCCAAGAAGAAGGGCCAAGATTCGATGGAAACTTGCTTATCCGTGTATCTCATCTCATAGAAAGGAATTACCCATGCCTTCGTTGTTCAGTTCGCGACCGCAGAAGATAGAGACTACTATGTTCGAAGCGACCCAGCGCACCAGGAGTTTGTTCGGAGCGTAGGCGGAATTATTGAGAAAGCTCAAGTGATCGATTATACGCCTGGAACGTTTTAAGTTACCTATTATTAGATGAATGACCTCATGATCAGATGATCAAGCTTGGTCTTTAGCTTGAGCTGGAGCCAATTGAAGTGTAAAATCTTGATATCAAGCAAAGGGGACCATGGCTGGCATTCAAATGCCGTGTGCTTCATCACAATAAGAAATGGATCAACATCCAACCGCAGGCAGACAAGTAAAATAATCTAAGCCACTGCACATCACTAGGCTGATCTGGGGTAAGGACCTTTAAAGCGGAATGCGGGAGCTAAGAAGATGCCGACAAGCCAAGAACTATACGTAATAAGAACCGGAGTACCCCGACTGAGCACCTATAAATCACGGTATCCCCTTATTATATTGGTGCCAATCAAGAAATTGAAGATTAATATTCTCTCATTTCAATTATTGAATATCTTACATACATTCAAGTTGAAAAGAAACCACCAAAATGCGTTTCTATTTCTCCGTTCTTCCTGTATTTCTCTTGGCCTCCCACGTTATTGCCGGCGATATCGATGCCAACGATGTGCCTTCTGAATGCAAAGATGTCTGTGCTCCAGTAGTCAGTATAACATCCTCTTGTGACAAGAAAACAAGTGAAGATGATACTGCCGAGCTGAAATGCATCTGTGATGATCCCAGAGCAGCTCATAGTCTCCCACTATGTGATGCCTGCATGACCAAGTATGGCAAGGATGGCAGCGATAATGGTTAGTAAATTGCGCTTATTTTCTTGTCTTTATATATCCTGGTTTGCCCCATGCTAACTTTATTCATCGAGCCACTAGATGCCAACGACCTTGTTCGTTCTTGCTCGTTCACGACAACCTCTTACGATAGTACTATGGCTGCATCGGCGACTTCCACTTCTGTTATCGCCACTGATACTACCGGTGGCATGTCGGGAACTATGACTGATAGCATGATGAGTACCATGACTGGCAGTATGATGAGCACAGCGACTGGCGATATGATGAGTACTATGACTGAAAGTATGACCGGCGATATGACAAGCACTGGAGCTATGGGTAGCGGTACCCCAGCCGGGGGCTCGCCCAGTGCTGCTCCTACCTCTTCTTCAGGGGCAATGGGTAAAACTGCTGGTCTAGATACCGGTCTCACTGGACTAGCCATTGGTGTTTTGGCGCTTCTGGGCGCTTGAAATATCACTTACTGAGAGAGCTAGATAGATCGAAGAACACTAAATTGAACAGAAAAAAAGGAAATCTACTATCTAGTTGAAGAAAGACTTCTGCCTGTAATGACTAGCTGCGTGTTCATTTCTTTGATAAATTTAAGTTATTGTAGCAAAGTAAATCATAAATTCATTCCCAGCAATTCCGGATATCTCATTGAAAGCAATTTCATAAATCAGTCTGCACCAGCGTAAGACCCTTAGATAGTTCGCTGCGTAGTTCCATGGGTGTGGATATCAGAGTCCACGCGAGGATCGACCTTATTCGCCAAGCCAGAAGAGTGAGGACCAGTAGTAGCAGCAGTCGCCGTGTTACCGTAGCTGCTTCCCGCCATAGCCTGCTGACGAGCACGGCCATCCATATCCGAATCAATGCGGGGATCGGCCTTGTTGGCAAAGTTTGATTTATGGGGACCAGCAGTTCCTGGTGCTGGACCGGTACTGTAGGTGTTTCCTGCACCAAAGCCAGCACGGCCATCCAGATCCGAGTCAATGCGGGGATCGGCCTTGTTGGCAAGGTTTGATTTATGTGGACCGGCGGTTGTCGAGGCAGGCCCGGTGTTAAGAGGATGGCCTGAATGGAGGGTAGAGTCGCCGCGGGGGTCTGTCTGGTGAGCTAGACCTGCGTGGTGTGTACCAGTAGTTGTGGTTGGTGGTGTGGCGTGGTGGGTTGTTGAACCAACATGGGTACCAGCGGCTGTATGTGCTGGGGTGTGGTGGGTTGTCGAGCCGAGGTGAGTACCGCCAGTTGTAGCTACTGGAGTGGTGTGGTGGGTTGTCGAGCCGAGGTGAGTACCGCCAGTTGTAGCTACTGGAGTGGTGTGTTGGGTTGTCGAGCCGAGGTGAGTACCGCCAGTTGTAGCTACTGGAGTGGTGTGGTGGGTTGTCGAACCGACGTGGGTACCACCCGTTGCAGTTGCTGGGCTGTGGTGGGTTGTGCCACCGACATGAGTGCCGGTACGGTGGTGGTGATCCATATCAGAGCTCACTCTTGGGTCAGCTTTGTTGGCCATGTTGGAGCTGTGGGGGCCAGTAGTGGTCGCTGTGGTCCCTGTCGTTCCAGTAGTGGTACCAAGAGGGTGTTGATGGGTGGTGTTCGTAGCGGCTGAGATATAGTTAGCTTGAATTGTTCGTTAATGTCAAGTAGTTATTACGAACCAGCATTACTATCAACACGAGGGTCGAGCTTGTTGGCTAGGCTCGAGTTGTGTGGGCCGTTGTTGGCAGTGGTACTGCTGGTGCTGGTGCTGGTGCTGGTGTTGTGGTTGTGGTTGCCAGTGCCAGTCATGACCTCTTCGGCTTTCTTGAGGAGACCCATTATGAGTAGTGGAAATTGAGATTGGTGTGAAGATAATTGATTTGATATTCAAAGTTGCAAGTAGATGAAGATAGATGGTTGATAGATAATTGTGGCCATGAAGTAGGATGTTTATATAGAAATTTATTCAAAGAACTCGATCTATGATTTCTTGTACAAGAATTGTACAATTATGACGTTTTAGTTGAACAGTCATGATGGATGGAATGTGCAATACGACTGAAAAGGCAATTGATCTTTCATTGTACAGACGTTGTTTGGATGTGCCGTCGGTGGCGTTTGCCTAACCAGTTTTGCCACAGGTTCATGCAGGAAAAACAAGAACAGGTACTTTTTACCCAGCTACCAATTACTGTTTGGCAGGGCTAGCCAATGTCATAAAATATCAAAAAGAAAGTAAATACCAACACTGTTTATTTCATCATCATTTCGTAGATTCTGCTATATGCTCCTAAATATAGTAAGGGGCAGTCCATACAAGAAAATAGTAGAGGGGTGACATAAGAGAGTAAGAATCTTGTAATGATGACCAGTCTCACAAAGAATCTCACATGCTCTACCTGGGCAGCAGTACACCAAGATTCAAACTTCAAGTTATTCAAAGCTTCGACCGTACTGAACTCGCCGTGGCACCGGTTCCAGTTGATCCTATAAGTCCCCCATCAACAACAATATTCTGTCCAGTGATATACTTCGAAGCCCGACTAGCCAAAAATGCCACACAATCAGCAACATCAAACGCATCCCCCATACTACCCTGCGGTACATTATGTTCTGTGATCTTCCTGTAGATTTCCCGATCCTCGTCCGATTGGCTGTTGCCTAGCATCTCCAGTAAAGGCGTATACACCATCCCCGGCGCAACAGAGTTCACTCGAACGCCTCTCCCCGCGTACATAATCCCACTAACCTTGGAAAAATGGATAACTGCCGCCTTGGCTGATGCATACGCCACCTGCGGCTTGCCAAGGTACCGCATCCCAGCGACCGAGGCGTTATTGACTATCGAACCCGATCCTTGTTTTTCCATTATTGGCAACACGGCTTTGCAGGTTAGAAAGACCGTTTTCAGGTTTAGTTGGATTTGTGCGTCCCATGCTTCTTCGGTCATGGTACCTGGGTCGCCTGCTCGGGTTCCGCCGACATTGTTTTCGAGGATGTCGATTCGGCCATGCTCGTTGATAATGCTATCAATTGCTTGCTTGATTTCGGAGTCGTTTGTTGCGTTGAGTTGGATTGCGGTGCAGGATTGTTTTGGGGAGTAAGAGTGGATTCGGGATGCTGTACGTTGTGCTGCTTCGAGGTTCACGTCGCAGGCGATTACTTTGGCTCCTGAGTCGGCTAGGACTTTTGCGATTGCTGCTCCGTTGCCCCAGGAGTTGGAGTTGGTGTTGCCTGATTGTCCTGCTCCTATCACTACGGCGACTTTGTCTTTTAAGTCGGGGTATATAGGGGATTCATCTCTAGAGTGGAGCTTTAGTCTCCTATGTCTAGGACGAAGTGGAAGTATTCTCACCTAGAAGCCATGGTGAGTAATTTGTGTGGTGTTTCAGGATTATCGTAATATTGTGTTCTATGTCGATGGGTTGTCTTGCTGTTGTGGGGGAAGTCTTAACAACTGTCTCGGACTTGACGCCGAGTTTACATGCCCAGCCAGCATAAGTACATAGTAGTTCAGAAAATCGATTTTCCCCGCAGTTACATATCATCGCTTTCAATCCTATTGGAGACCTGATTGTTGAATATCGGATTACTTCTCTTCCCCGCCCGGTGATGTGCCGGTGTATGAAATTGCTTCAAACCGAACAACACGAGGCGTCGTCATAGAGAGCCCCTATCTTCTACGTAAAAAAGCAGTTCTGCTGCGATTTCGGAGCACGTAGGCTTTGTAATATCAAGTGTCCCTTGCGTGCTACTCCATAAGGTAATCAGACTTTTTTCTGCAGTGGTTTCATTCATGTTGATTGTTTACTGTCTCTCCCCAACCTCAATCGTATACCCAGTGACAACCTTGGGAATACTAGACCCTGAGCCTTCATTCCCATGATGCTCTTGTCCACACCTTCACTATGAGTCTAACTACGAAGTGTCTCATGCCCCCATAAAATTAGCTTGTCTTCTCCACCCTTTCTAAACAATCCCGAGTGTGGGTCCGAAATTGCCGGCGACGGAGAAAAGCGGAATCATTTACCCACAATTACTAGTACATATGTAGCTATACAGATGAAGTTTTGATGATTATACAAACAAGGAGCAGAATCATCATTTAGTAATGTCCATTGGCTATCTCAAGACTCCAGGCAAATGAAAATAAAATCATTAAAACATAGCGAGAAAACACAGCCTGATATATTTGTGTTCGCCTTGAATCCCATCGGACCTGAATCTATCCCACCAAAATTTACATGCATACCCCCATCATAGACGAAAGAACAAAGCATCCCCTTCTATCACAACAAGAAAAAAAAATACACAGCTTTGGAGAAGAAGATAATTAGCTGTAGTTGTCGAGCCCAATATCAAAAGAAAAGGTTCTCATAGATATGGTATAAATACCCTGTTGACACGGGCATTGGCGAGTTGCTGCGCAATGCTTAAGTGGTCAACTTGGCGGGGACGGCCTGGGAGGCAGGAGCGCCGGAGTACAGGACGATCAGAATGACCGACAGGACAGCACCGCCAGCGATAATCCTGGCCTTGCCAGGGTTGGTGCGTCGGTATTCACCGACCTGAAGGCGGACATCGGTAGTGAGAGACTGCATCTTCTCGGCACCGAGCTTGTAGTAGCAAAGACCACCCAGGGCAATGGAGTATCCGAAGAACTGCAGGGGAGTGACGGGGTCATGGAAGATCATCATGGAGGCGCAAACCAGCAAGATGTCCTTTAGGATACCAGCCATGGTCAGGACGACGGCGGAGGTCTTGCCAATCAGGAGAACAACGGAGGCGTTGAGCAGGAAAGCAACCAGGGCGTTGACGAGGAGCGTGCCAACACCGAGGCCGTAGATGTCGGCCATGCTCATACGGGGAATGTCAGTGAACAGGGTGACGACACCATTGGCGACGGCACAGGCGGGTGCGTAGTAGTAGAGAGAGACCAGAGGGTCCATCTTGAATTCAGCGGAGCTCAAGAGGCGCTGGACCATAACCAGACGCAGAGCCTCGAAGATGATACCACCGACCTGGATAAGGAAACCAAGCATGTCGAACTGGATCTCGCCGAAGGAGGCAATCACGACACCAACGACAATGATGGTAACGTTTCCGAGGGTCTTGAAGTTGGTAGGGGCGATACCGAAGGCCCAAGTGGCAAGCAAAGTCACGACGGCGTTGGTGGCCTTTGTAGTCGAGGGTCAGTTATATGTCTGGGCATAGGCATTTAGAGTATGTAGCAAGACTCACCTTCAGCATCTGAATGAAGGACACACTAAGATACATGTAGGCCAGGTTACCACAGATCAGACTCAGACTGAACATGATACCAATGGGCACAATGGCGCGACTATATCCCCGAAACATCAGCATTGGTTTGTCATATTAAAAATCCGTTCGTTTGTAAGGTGCGGCACTCACGCGTAAGTGCTGGGGTTCATTGGGACCTTGTGGCGAGAGTCAAGAATGTTGGTGAAGCGAGCCAGACCCTGGGTCATCGCGGTAGCGAAAACCATATGCCATGTTGTCAAGAACAGTGCTGAGCGGGAATAAATATTAGAATCGTGGTTTTTCCTTCAAGATCGGCTAGAATGCATGTTGAAGAGAGACCAGGGTATTCAAGTGGCGAACTTACGGAAGTCTAAGAACGGATTCAATTAGCAAAGAGTCCAACAACGAGATTCAGGAGCAAATGAAGACTTACGGAACTGGGCACGATCCAAAACCCATTTGTTGAACAGAATGACACTGGAACTCAGGGCAATCCACAAACTAGGCCAGTCTTAGTATGAAGCGAACAGGGGATGGAATTGTTGAGAAAGACCCACGCAATGTAGAAACCTGGGTGCAAGCCCTGGTTAGGAGCGGGAGCAGCGTTTCCGCCCTCGAGCTTGCGTTCATCCTGAGAAGAGCGACCGTTTGCCATGATGAAAATGTATGTACCTGCAAAGGAATGACTATGGTGAGTTGTGCAGGAGAGAAAAATGCAAGCATTTAGGGGCTTAGGGGCAAGATATGATCGTCGTGGGCGGTGTGGATTGGCGGTGATGGTGATTGGCCAGAGTTAGAGTACACGTTGACGCGGCGTGGAGCCCCCTTGTGTGTGTTTCAGGTTTTGCACAGGGTCTTCCCGTGTTGCTTGTTCCAGGCGAAATCTTGCTAGTGCACGGAGTAGAGTTTTTATTTTATTCTAATTTTTATGTTATTGCTTTTTTGTTCACCCCTAGAAGCAGATGTTCCTTTTGGTTGGACCCCTTTTTTAAGGCTGTGGGCCACTTGAGATCTCAGCCACGCTGAATTACAGGTCATTTTAATGATCTTCATCTACCAAACGCACACTTTACGCGAGGGTTTTTATTTTAATTTAAAATTTATAGAGAAAAAAAAAAGAAAATTCGACTTGATATCACGACATTCCCTCGATTTTATCTATGAAACAGGCTAGACGGCTAATTTAGCAATAGTCCCCATATCACTTCACAAGAAGACGCTTGGGCCAATAGGAGATAATGAATTGCCGATACTACATCAATCGATACATAAGGAATACTCTACATAGGTACATAGGCTACGTACCTTACTTATCATACAAGTACTTAAAGCACTTCCAGGTATGCGCCCAGAGAAATTCGCAGCCGGATAATATCCCATAGTCAGATATCATGTTTGAAAAAGCTAAGAGAAAATTCTAATCCTCGTAGGCCATTTTGAAGTAACTGCGAACATTAGTAAAGCCACCGAGGCAAAGGCAATAGAGACTTACCTTTCATGTAGTTCCGTTGGAAACACGCAGACAACGCGCTCTCTTTTGTCATAGTAGCGAGCCCTGTTTCCCTTTATTGCTTCGGCTAAAAGCCATCCGTTGTCGTAACATTCTTTGATACCCGTATCGTTTGGGTCGAAGTCGATGGCTTTTTTTGCGACGACTATGCGCATAGCTTGAATAGCCTCGTGTGAGACAGATGACATTGGTAGGGAACTCTTGAATTGAAGATTGGGGATTTGGCCGACGTGCTCTAGGTCATTGAGACAACTCTCGACTTCATCTTTCCCAAGCCTGAAACCGGCATTCATCAGTGGATCACGAAAAACCTGAAGCCAAAATTAGCAATATTCATAGAACGGACAGCCTCTTTCTGAAACAAGACATATTTACATGATGTAACAACTGTAGAATACCATTCACCGCTCCAGGATGCCCTCTCGTCACTTCAAAGATCCTGTTCTCCGCAGACAGCTCTAAACAAATCTTCGGGTTGCGGATAGCAGCAGTGCAATAGCGGCGGATGACATCGTCGAACTCAACTCGAGTGAAGAACAGCCCAAAAGGAGGAGAGTCCCCGGCTGCAGATGGTAAGACCGATACTCTGTGTCGGGGAAAGAAAGGGCCGGATTGAAGATGACCGAAAGACTCTTGATCCGTCCCAGAGAGTGGGCTCCCACCACAAGAAAACAGACAGATTCGGGCTTTGTACTGACGTTGCAGGGCCTTCAACACGAAACCCTTCCAGAATTCCATGTCATGAAACGATGTCTCCGCGTCGTCAATGATAAGCACGTAGTCGCCTACTTCAATGAACGATGGGACATTGAATCTTTGGTCTTGCTTGTATCCTGCATCCATAATTTTGAGCTCGTACCTTGCGCGGCCTCTCCAGTTATCGAAAAAAAGAACCGTTGTATTGAGACTCACGTAGTGAGTTTTGAGAAACTGAGCAAGGATGGTTTTCCCAGAGGCCGGAGTGCCTCTGACATGCACAACGCCCACTTTATTGAGAGTCCGCGCGAGTTCCTGTACTGTGTGGATTCGAGGTGTTAGGAGTGGATCAATTGAGGGCAAATTGTCAGCTGGAGCGAGATGAGACTGTGACCAGTACCCGTAGGGTGTACCCATGTTGGAAACTTGAAGCAACTTGGAGGCTATGTCAGACTCGGACGAGTAATGGGGGATTCTGTAGGCGAAGTGAAAGAATCAAAACGAGGAAATCAGCGCCGGCCTCGGGAGGAAAGATGTTGCTGTAGACTCGTACTACAGATGAGAAAGCATTATTGTTTCGGTTCGACCTTGGAAATTGTCAGGTGCGAAAACTTGAAGTGAGGAAAGAAGTTCAGGGATGGATCTTTGTTTGGATCACAGTTACTAGTAGTAAGTCGTTGGTATATCCGGAGCACCAACCGCACTTGCCTCAACCAACAAACTTACATAGTATAGTAGATATAAATATGCTACATATACACCTGGGCATTTGACAACTTGGACTCAATATTTTCTGTTTATCCCAACATTATTCTATATTTAATCATTGAGCCTTCAAATATTTGCCAACAAAAAGCAACGAGAATATAAATAAGGAAATGGCTGGCAAAATTTCTGATCATACTGAGCCCAATTTGCATATGTAGTATCGGCTGATACCTATGTACCTAGTACTCCAGGGCTCTGAGGGCCCCAGGGTTCATACATAATATTTCCACGCCCCAATACATAGTAGGTACCATGGATCCAATCAATGTATCGTTCCGCTATGAAGTCAAAGATTCCCCACAATCGGAATTTATCCTTCTCAATCCATTCTTCAGAGAGAGCGATATCCGTATAAGTGCGGCTCCTGCATAGGTTACATTATTATATGATGTAGTCTGCATGCATTACACAGCCTCTCGCGATATGCATTTGGGACGATCCAGGCGTGCCCCACACCCAGCCGGAATAAAGGTATTTGAAAACACTAGAATACGCTAACAAATAGTGGTTTTCCCCAGTAAAATAGAATTACGTAACATTCTTACCGTACACCCACGCCCAAAACGGTAAGGCGTCAATCATATAGAGTGGGTCTTGGCCGAAAACGCTAATCTATGGATGGCTGGATGGATAGATCATATGTATCAACATAATAGATCGGCCGTTTCCAAATTCTATGTCAAAGCGGAGTAGGTTGTAAGAATGTTCAGGAGGTTTTTCAAAAGATGAGAATGCTGCAGAACCCTGATGGAATAATTCCCCCTTTCCCCAGTTCAAGCCTCGGCACACTAAGCGTGGATTGCAATCTTCAATGATGTCCTTTTACTCCCTAAAACTCGGGATATTCCTCGGTTTGGTAGTTAGTGCCCCTTTAATTCAGGCATTTGGCGACTCACCATGTCGATGCTTTCCCGGTGATGAGTGCTGGCCCTCAGTCGAGACTTGGGATGGCTTCAATCAGTCTGTCGATGGACGCCTTGTCGCAACTGTGCCTCTCGCAACTCCCTGTCACGCTCCGAATTACAATCTCCTAGAGTGTGAGAGTTTAAAGAATGGTTGGCTCTTGCCAGAAGAGCAGTAAGTGGTTGTTTTGGCTTGGATTATGTGAAATTAATTACTGATAACTAGCAGCTATAAATCCTCATCGTCCTTTATGGCCCCATTTTTCACAAATGGAACCTGTGATCCGTTTCACCCCATCTCCAAGCCGTGTACCCTCGGTAACTTTGTTCGATATGCAGTCGATGTCTCTACTCCAGAGCATGTAGCGAAGACATTGCAATTCGCGACAAAGCATAATATTCGTTTCATTATTCGCAACACTGGTCATGAGTGAGATCGCCCTCTATTTTCAATATACTTCTCTTTTATTTTTTGTTTCCTTCTGATATATTTTAGCTACAATGGCAAATCAACTGGTGCAGGCGCCCTTTCGGTCTGGACACACCATCTAAAGGAGATTGAGTTCAAGGACTGGAAAGATGAACATTACACAGGGAAAGCTGTCAAGGTTGGTGCCGGTGTTCAAGGAATCGAGGCCTATGAGGCAGCACACGCCCGTGGTCTGCGTGTAGTAAGCGGGGAATGCCCTACTGTCGGTATGGCTGGTGGATACAGTCAAGGCGGAGGACATTCGACCTTATCATCAAAGTATGGATTGGGTGCTGACCAAGTCCTCGAGTGGGAGGTTATTGACGGCAATGGGAGATTCCTCGTTGCAAATCGCCATCAAAACACTGATCTCTTCTGGGCCTTATCTGGCGGAGGAGGAGGTACCTATGGTGTTGTTTGGTCTATGACATCGAAGACCCATCCCGATAGCCGGGTATCTGGGTTCAACCTTACATTTGCAGCTCTTGGTATACCTCAAGATACCTTTTACAAAGCGGTTGAGTTCTACAATGCTCTGCTGCCTTCTATCGTTGACGAGGGAGTTGTGAGCTTGAACGTGATCAGTAGCGTGGGTTTCGCTATCATCCCTATGACTGGACCTGGTATTCATCTGGAGAAACTCGAAAGCCTCATTCAGCCCTTTCTCGATGAGCTGAAAAATCTTGGAATCATTTATACCTACCAAGCAGAGGATTTTGGGTCTTATCTTGAGCAATACAGTGCTCAAATACCGCTTGTAAAGGTCGGAGTGGATATGTACGGTTCCTGGCTTCTTCCCAGGTCACTTGTCCAAGATCCCAAGAGCAACAGTGAGCTGACGAACTCCATTCGCTCCATAATTGCCAAGGGCTCTACCTTTTCCACTGTTGCTCTTAACGTGTCGAAGGAAGTTGTGGGAGATGTGCACAATGCTGTGAACCCTGCGTGGCGGAACGCAATTGCCCACACATTCATAACGACCAAATGGGAGTTTGATCAGCCGGAGAAAATGGCCGAGAACCGTAAGCTTATGACCAATGAACTGGTCCCTAGCTTGAGCAAACTAGCACCCGAGTCTGGTGCTTATTTGAACGAGGTATGTATGGGTCTTTCGGTTTCTGTCTTGATCTATGTTGAATTGTGCTAACTAAATTATTTCAGGGTGATTTTAACCAGCCTAATTGGCAACAGGCATTTTATGGTGATAATTATGCTACACTTCGTGGAATCAAGGCCAAATATGACCCCCACTCTCTCTTTCACGGACTGACGGCTGTTGGATCCGATGAATGGACTGTTTCGGAAAATGGACGTATGTGCCGGGCATATGGTCCTTAAAAGTTAGATTATAATTGTACATAACTCGATATTCGGTTACTATTTTTAATCACCATTGAAAGTTTGAAATTTGCATTGAATATAGTAGTGGATACTTGATTCCTCAATACCAGTAGACCAATATGCATATAGGCAAATCTCTAGTATACTATTTTACTAGATAACTATGGATTATGTGTCGACAGTAGCTTTGAGCTGCAATTTCTGTCGTATGAACTTGAAAATTCCCAAAATAGCATCTGCTGTCTCATGGTACCGAGCCCATGGCCCAGTTGATAACATCGCTTGTTCAATAAGCTCATTGTAGTCCGGCACAAGTGAAGCGAGAGCCGGTGTATCCCTTGCTATTGACAAGACAAATACCGCTGCTAGCAACCTGTTGAAATGCGATGTTAGTACAAATACTCAGGCTGATTTCAAGAGTCCAAGAATAAGACTAACGCTTGCAATCTTAACCATACTGAATATGTTCTCCTCTTGAGAAGAGGTACAGATGCAATGATGAGATTCCGACAAGCGTCCACACACGCCTTGCAATTAGCCATAGCATAATCACTTGATGGAGTCTCTTGAAACTGTGCAGCAAAAACGAGCCATGGTCTACAAATGACGTGTGTCGCAGCGTGGTATCGTGATCGGAGTTGACAGTCCTGTAGATCAAGGGTATTTGGGACTTGAAGATCTGGTTTGATAGTATCTGGAAGCGAGTCGAACCACACAGCAAGCTGCCTCTTGAGCTCTAAGTTCACGGACTCCAGCGAAGCAATTGATGAATGATGGCTTGAACTCCTTGGGTCATCTGTGTTTCGTTGAAAGGCGATTATATTGAGCTCGACTGGTTTGTTTGAATATATGGTACTATGGATGCGATTAAGAAGTTTTCTCATGGAGCACATCGCGAGAAATTTCAGGTTGATAGGATCAGCTGGATCGGTAAATTCTGGAAATGGCAGTCCATCTACCAGGGCTTCTATTCCGCTGCGAGGGAAATGAAACTCAGCAAGATCATCGCTTAAGATGTCATATTAGTTAGTAAAATTCACATTTTCTATAATGATGGAAGGTACTTTACCATTCGAGTATGTAGCATGCCCAAACTATCCGAATTACCATAGTATGTTTTCCGGGTGGAATTGCCTTGTCTTGTACACTGCAACTACTTTCAGTTCATGGCTAAAGAGAATAGAAAAGACGAACATACTAAGACAACGCCAATTGAGCCGCTGTTGAAGCCGAATGTATGCATTTCCAAGCTTGAAGGGGTCGGCATCTGAAACGAAAATAAATAGAAGCATAAAGAAATGCTAGCGGCATGTTCAAATCTCTTGAAAATGGGGCCGTCTCCATGCTGTTCAAGATTTGATGAGCATGTGCAAAGTATTCTGTGCCATTACCAGTCTGTGAAGACTCCATATCAAAGTCTGCGTTAGGATCCGCACAAATTTCACCTAAAGCAAGCACCACGAGACAAATCGCTGCAGATATGTTCGACTCTTTATTTTGTAGAAAATTTTCAAAAGTAACCAAAAACGGTCCATGCTCTAGTATGGGGAACTGAGAATGCACATGAGTGAAAAAGCTAGATATCAAAAGGTCGATCATCGTGCAGTCGGAATTCAATCTTTCAATAATCGTCACATACGACAATCGCGGAACCAAGGGTCGTAGTTTGCGCCCTGACTCCAGTATCAAAAAGTAATCTTGTGGATATTCACCAACAAGCTTTTGAATTTTGTCAAGTGTCAATAAATTTCCCGTGGGGGTTTGGTGTCCCAATGGAATGAGGAGCGGTCCATCTTCGTTATTATCGTATCTCATTCGCACGTTCCTAGAAGGTCGGACTTCATGTATGAGAGACGAGTATGCCGGGAAAGCAAGAGGATCATATGGCCTCTGCATATGAGATGGGCTAAGATTAGAAGGATCCGGAGCACTTGGACTAGGACCACTCGCAAGTAGACGTTCAGATATAGTCGTGATCATTGTTGACTGTTGTCTAACAAGATTTTCCAATTGCTCTAATCGCTCTAAAATTTCTTGAGTCTTATCTGCCTCAGATCTGTTTTTTGAATTAGCGTCTCATTACTTGGTACAGGGTGCGATAATTTCTAATACTTTTCATTTGGTCCTTCTTGGTACTCGCATTGGGCTCCGGCATTAGCACAGAACCCGCATGACGGTCGTTCACCATCGCATTTGCGTTTCCTGAAAAAGATTATGATTAGGCATCCTGATAACTGGATAAAGGTATTAACTAGGCTTACCGATGTCTACAGAATTTGCAGGCAATCTGAGCTCGTTTTCGGGGGAACTCCATTTAGATACTTGCAGATGCTTGGGGGGTTTGGTGGAGCGGGGGCGGGAAAGCGGGAGAGAAGCCGAAGCTAACGACTGACTGCCAATCGATCTTAATAATCAAAGCAGACTTGTTTGTTGATGTACGAAAATCTATCTACCCCAAATATTTGCTAATGTGTGACGTTCCAGCATAGTTCACATGTCTCAGTACGGGTTTACTCCAGCTAGTCGGAGCAGCTGGTCCGTATACTCGGGCTCCTCAACCGGCCTAGTCCGATTGCGTGGATCCACGGCCCCATCAGGGAGGTATATGATGTTATCGCGGAGCATAATATTGTCATGAGGCCAGTGCGCCGTTGCCCGGAACGATCCAAACGCTTCTTTCTTTCGTTCTAGAGCCTCTTCGGAAGCTAAGCTGGCTGGCGAATACGATACATAGATGACCGTTCGAATAGTATTACTTTGGGGGGTTGGCTCACCACCCCAGTGGGCAGTACGTGAATCCCATAGGATCAAATCGCCAGGCTCTGCAAGGACCTTCATGGGCTTGACCCCACGAGCCTGGTACCATTCCATTTCCTCTTCGCTGAAGAATCTAAAATCTCTTTCCTGCCAAGTTGATGGATCAACTTGGGTGTCAAAGAATTCATCAGACAAGGCGTTAGATTTGGGGAGCAAAATCAACGAGCCATCTTCGGGTCCTGCATGGCTGAGATTGATAATCCCTTGGATACAGTGGAGACCGCGGCGAAGTGGCGATTGGTCCACATGAGGCCATGGTGCCCTAGTCGGTTTATTGGGCAGAGTGATATTAAGACCATCGAAGGAGACGAGTAATTCATCCGTGCCCCAGATTTTAGCAAATGCCTCTAGAACCTTCGGCTCCAGACGTGCCTCCCACATAAACTTCTCGTGTGCAACACTGTAAGCAAAGTAGTTGTTGGCCCCACCTGCAATTGGGAGATTTTCCTTGGTCCATGTCGAGGGATTGTCGTAGTCAATATTCGGGCTGAGATCTTGAAGCCAGTCTAGCGACTGCTGTTGATAGTATTTCGCTTTCTCCGGGGCTATCGCATTTTTGATGACGACGAACCCTTCAGATTCAAGTTCATCTCTGAAGTCACCATAGGGGCCTTCAATCCTGGCTCTGGGGTTAGTCATTGTAAATTCAAGCACCCTGGAAACTCTATACATGATACATACTTGAAGGGTGAGCGATTAATCGGTTTGGTCACGGTCTTGGTTGTAGTTGTAGTCATGTTCGGAGAAATAATTTACGGCGCTCGGTTTGTAAGATCTCCTGGGTTTCAATAAAAACTTTCCAATGATTTGAACCTTGAAAACGCGTCCCGAGGCGGCCTTTATACCCCAACAGAACTGAAAAATTGACAATCTCCTCGGCGTTATATCGGGACATTGCAGATCTGACCCATACATAGTGACAGCGGATCTCAACGGATAAACGGGCCACCATCCCACCTAGTAGCTCCAACCACAGTCTAGCAGACGAGAGTTTCATGCAATGTTGTATCTGGCTTGAATCTAGCGTGGATTTTAGGTTAATAGGGTGCGATGTGGCACTTGGACTTGGCTCAAACAGCTTGGGTGCAGCAAGTCTCATCTTGGAAGATAAGTAATGGCTGTATTCTGTATAAGATGTGGTCATTCGATCTCGTCTAGAAGACTTCGCCCTATCCGAGACCTTCTGTAGTGCATTTTTTCTTTACTTATTTTGGTTTGGAGGCTACTTGTAGAATGATCTTTTAAGTATCTTTGTTCGTCACTGTAGTGATCCAAAATATCTAAAAATACAATTTATGCAAGAAGTGTTCCAGAACAGACTGGATAACACATGAAAACAAAAAGAATACATAGCTCCGCCAATCACCCGATTTCAAAATCAGATTTAGGGAGATATCAGAAGGGAAACATCGCTCAATATGGTCCAGACACCAATTATAACAGAATATCAAGGATCAGGACGACCCTTCAACAAAAGTAATGAACTTGTTTACTCCTTCTTGTCCTCCGTGAACCCGTCTTCCGCGAGGACCTTGGCCTTGTGCAGAACTTGTTCACTAGGCATCACGGGGCTACGGCCAAGCTTCAGCTGACCGTGCTCAACGCCATCAATCCAGGACTCGGCATAATGAGCGTCATGTACATCCTGCCAAAGGATCTTCACCTGTAAGGGATCTTCGGGGCGAGAACCCTCTGGATCGCCGATCTTCACATCCACATCCATGAGGCTGCTGTTGTTCAGGATCTCCTCAAGTTCGGCGACACGGGCTCCACGCTTCTCCTCCAGCTCCAGTGCTTGGTTGAAGGCTTCGCGGCGGCGGCGACGCGCCGCCTTTGTGAGGTATCCAGGCTTGTCGGAGCGCTCGAGCAGTCCATTTTCGATGGCTTCTTGCTGGATACCCAGGACAGCCGCAATGTCTGCAACAGAGGTCGCCTTCTGGTCCATCAAGACACGGGCGCGCTCCTTCTTCTCCATTGTTTGACCAAGTCGCTTCTTGTTGATTCTGTCGAACTTCTCTGCTTCAACGGGATCCCTTGGTCGCTTAGCTGTGAGGTACTCTTCTGTTACAGTGATCATCTCTTGGGGCGGAGCGAGCTGTCGTTGCATTGAAAATTCACGGAGCAGGTGGTATGCACGCAAGCCCAACCTTGAGCTGCTGAAGTGGACGGAGTAGTATGGCACCCACATATCACGACGGAGCTCGGCGGGTATGGTTTTCTTGCCATGGTAAATCATCTGGCGGAGGACGTTGTTTTCCTAGGGAAAGAGAAAAATTGGTCAGCATGTTGCTCCAACGACATATAGTTATTGGTGTCACTGCTAGGGAATGCTCAACAGTCACTGCTCACCTCCAAATACCGAGTCAGCGAATACACGACCTGCTTTGTGCGCACATTATGGTAGACAAAGATGTCCTTGCCATGTGTGATTGCGTTCAGCGCCTTTTGCAATCGCAGACCCTCGCGCTTCGCATACTCCTTGAATGCATTGGAATTGGGATCACGGATCTTCCCCTGGATTGTAGTTTTGGGATCAATTGGTGGTTTGCGGATAAATTTCGACAAGCTCGCAAGTTTGGTCGAGTCCAGGATCTTTTGGACTGGTTTGGTAGTTGACGAGGCCATTCTGGCCTATATGTGTGTGCGAAAGCACCCAGGGGTCCGATTGGGCGCAACGTAAAGGGATAACGAGTTGAGGCTGGGATGTTGGATCGAGAGTCTGTGTTGACGGTGAAGTCGAAGTCAGAGGTGGATTTTTTGACGGGGCCGGCTGTTGTCTTGGCATTTCTTGCTCTCCGCACTTATCAGTCTGCTCCAGGCAGTACTCCTTGAGCCCACGTCCTTCTAATTTCATAGCTCACCACCATGTCACTTTACTGAGTGATCCTCCGGCCCTCTCGGACTTTTACCCCCGTCTCCAGCAGACTCGATGGATAGCTCGGTCGCGGACCCGGAACATGAAACGGGCTCTCGCAAAGACCGACCGTGGCTCTATTCATCGGTATGGCATGCATGCACCCATAAGGGGATGAGTGGAATCAGAGAAATGTCCTAACAATAATCTAGAATCGCAAACTACGCCACCTGCATGGCATCTCCGTGCGTAACTTGGTAGTTACGCGACCAAAAAATCGAGCGCGTGGAAAAACAATTGATGACGACGACATCCCCAATGCCCTGCAATCGCCGTCAAAGATCCTCGCACAGAATGAAACCCGCTCTTTACATCCTTCGCGTTCCTTTACCGAACTCAAGTCGCACGCGAAGCAAGATGGCCATGCAAACCCGACGCCCGAAAAGCGCAACCCACGCCGTCGCAGCACCCTTCCTTGGAACGACCCCAACCCTCGGACACGGCAAGTTAGTCTAGAAGACATTACGAAAACGCGGATGGCGGACACATGGGCTTCGATACACTGTGATGGACTTGACGGTCCAGTCTATATCACCGAAGAAGTGACTAGGACTACCAATCCTACGTTCCAAGCTTTTGACCTGAACTTCTGCGGCCCTAGAATATCCCGGCAGGACAGATTGACGTTAAAGCTCTGGACCAAGACGGAGGCAGTCCCTGAGTATGTGTTGCTAGTAGAACTACAGCTAAATCTACGGTCACTGCAATTTCTGGGTAAAACCATCGAAAGCTTCCATCAGCCACTCCCTACGAACTCCATTCTGTTTCACTTCCCGGATGGAGTGTACACGAATCTGACGGATATCCCGCCTAGCGAGGCCCCTCTCAATGGTGCTGGTCAGCGATCTACCTTCGACGGAGTACCTCTGCCTACTTCCTCCTACGACGCATTGATGCGATTGGCAAACTTAGACGAATGTATTCAAGATGCGCTGGCGACTCGAGAAAAACTGGAACATCAAATTGGTGATATTCTCAAAGGGAATGATGGTGCGTTGGCTACTGCGAGTGACGCGTCGAAGGCACTCGATCGTCTCAATTCTATCAAACAAGCAGTTGCTGCCGAGCGAAAGCAATTTCGAGTCACTTCGAAACGCAAAGAAGACTTATTATCAAGTATCAAATCTCGGAAAGAAACTATGAATCAAGGCCGCGTTTCCCAGGATAAAGCTCAACGTCACCTCCCCGACGCACAGGAAAAGTTGGTCTCTAGTGAACAATTGCTAAACTACAACTCGGAAGAGACTAAGGGTCAAGTCCGGCGTATAGCCGAAGACCTTATGGTTATTTATCCCATTGAACCTGTTCCTGATAAAACACTGGCTTTCACTATCGCCGGTCTCCCTCTTCCAAACTCCCACTTTGACGATATTAATCGTGAGGTAGTCGCAGCAGCACTTGGATTCACCGCTCACCTGGTATACTTGCTATCATTTTACCTCTCGGTGGCTATTCCTTACCCAATAAGCCCCAACCAGTCAACCTCCTTGATTCAAGATCATATATCCCAAGATCTTCCACAACGAACATTTCCCCTATACCCCGTCAGCGTGCATTACCGCTTTGAGTATGGCGTCTTTCTCTTGAACAAAAACATTGAGTTTCTACTCAATAAATCTGGCATCCGAGGCTTGGATATCCGGTACACTCTTCCCAATCTCAAGTACCTCCTCTATATCTTAACAGCAAGCACCTCAGAAATACCAGCTCGAAAAGCAGGTGGCATTCGAGCACTTCTTTCTGGTCGGATGACCCCGACGCTTTCTCGTCGTGGGAGTGTCGAGAGTGCAGCATCTGGTGAATTGGTTCAACCGCGGAAAGCTTGGGATTTAGTGTCCAGGATGAACGGGAATCTTAGTTTGGCTCATGGGAGAGGGAAGCCCGCAGTACCGGCCCCCCAGCCTCTATCTTCGCGTGCTGTATAGATTTTTTTACTTTCCTTTCTTTCATGGTCCCGGTGATTAATGGCAATCGAGTTGCTGTATACAATGTATAGCGTACATAGCATATTGAGCGAATTGGTGAATACATGGATGGGGCTCGGAGTAAGTAGTATTGCATAAGTATCAAATATTATTTGACAATTCGGACCCCAACATGAGAAGGCTTTACGGCTAGTATGATAAACATACGAATACTAGATATGCATAATGTTGGGTACGAAGACAGGTAACCTGCATTCTATATATTACATATCACTTATTAGTAGTATGATGCTTATCACCTCTGTCACGCTCACGATGATAACCCTCTACGGTCTACCTATTTAGCAAAGGCCATGGATGTAACTATCACAGTTTCAATTACCCCGCAGGAGGAGATACTATTATACAATGAAATTCGGTGGCTGGACGAGAGCAATGGGGCTTTTACGTAGACGCCGCGGTTGAGTTTGGTATGACCGTGATAAGACAGGATTTGCAAAGGTTTCAAGCTCTTTAATGTTTTTCCTTTTCTGCTCAACTTCGTTCCTTCCAATATCTTTGGTCTTGTTCATGATTTTGGTCTTTAATGTTGGTTTATTGTTAGTCCTCAATGGTCCAATCGGTTCTCGCTCATATAAGCAACAACCCCACCACCCCTTTCCTGCTTATCTTCGCTTTGCATCGGCTTTCCCCAGTATCCCGCTACCCACTCAAGCTGAATACGTCTATGTTTCGAGCCCAACATGGGACAAGACTCCAATAGCGTGGACCGTGACCTCGGAAAATCACCGTCGCCTAATAACCCACAGCATAGGCGCGGCTACCAGGCCTGCGATCCCTGTCGCAAGCGCAAAGTCAAGTGTGACTTAGGCAGTAAGATCAGCAATCTCTCATCCCACTTGGGACGGTATATTATTTTTTTCTTGTTCTAGCTGACTGATCACAAAATCCCGACATCTCCAGGCGTTGATAATCCTCGACCACCACCTTGTGTACGATGTCGACGCGAAAGCAAGAGATGTGAATTTTCAGCAACTCGTCGCAAGCGTAAACTCTCCGAACCTCCGCAGGAGGCCGAGGAGCCTCCCATTCTGCACCGCGACAAGCGGATGATGATCGGTGAGGTCGCTGCGAAGAAAGAAGCCTCTAACGATGAATCTACATATATTCCCTCTGAACCGTCCTTTGATAGTGATGGATACCGAGCTCGCCAACGCTGGCCTGAAGCACCACCAGTACCACCAGCACCGGCAGCAGCTGCGACTGCGGCTGCGGCAGCTTCCCAGCGATACACACCGAGTGCACCCATAGCTTCACCCGCTCGTCATTTTCTGGAATCGAGGAACCCGCGCATACCTATACCTAATTACTCGGGTAATGAGAGGAGCTCAACCTCGGGATACGGAGGCCCGCCTATGTTAAATCGTACTGCAGTGGAATTATTATCGCCAGCCATCACTAATACACACGATGCTTTACATTTGCTCTCCGAAGCAGCGGGGAGAACAGAAGATATGAATCGCTTTGCTGCGAGGCAATCGGTATCATCATTCAACTCTGGCCCTTCTCCTCTCGCACACGTCAATTCTCCAGGGAATCTGAGCGGATCTTTCTCACGAACTCCTCGATCTGGGGTGTCTATCGGTGGTGGTGGATTTCATCAAGGCGGGGGATCGGGTATGCCAGATATTCAAATGTCCGGTGGCACAGGCAATGCGGATGAGACAGGCAATACTCCAGACCCAGGGCATGCCGATGCTGTTCGTGCATGGTCGCGACTGCGATTTGTACGTGCGGGGTGGATGACTGTCGAAGAAGGCATGGATTATGTGGCCTACTACTACGAGAACTTAGCTCCAATGAGTCCAGTGGTCACTCCGGACTACTCTCAACCCGCCAAACATCGCCTTTTGCTCACTGAAGAACCGGTCTTGGCTGTGACGATTCTAACAATTGCTTCGCGGCATCTAAAACCTAAGGGTGACGGTGCTAGCACACGGGCATTTTACATCCACGACCGCCTCTGGTCATATCTGCGTGGCATGATCGAACGCCTTTTCTGGGGTCAAGAAAAATATGATGCTGGAGGTCCAGGTGTCGGCCGACCACGTTCCCTCGATCTCGCGCCAACGTCTGGTAGGCCCAATGCTAAAGGAAATTTAAGAGCTCTTGGAACCGTTGAAGCTCTATTGATCCTTACAGATTGGCATCCCCGAAACCTTCACTTCCCTCCAGGTGACGATGAAAACACATTGTTAGATATTGATGCTCAGGGTCAAAGCGGTGCCGATAAGGACTTAGATCCTGATGGCGAACAGACAAAGACATCACCTGAAGGTAGACTTGCTTTCCAAAAATGGCTGGAGCCGGCTTGGCGATCAGATCGGATGTCCTGGATGCTATTGAGTACCGCGCAAGCTCTTGCTTTTGAACTTGGTGTATTTGATCATAAAAGCGAGCCGAAGGCTGCACCTGAATCCCCTGCGGAACATACACGCAAACAACGCCTACGAAAATTGATTTTAGTATTCATTACACATAGCAGCGGACGACTTGGCATTCCATCAATGCTTCCCTTGCCCGAGTGGGGCCAAGATGTTCCGGGCAATAATTTCGATCCGAAAGATAGTGATCCGGATATTGATAGGATGCAGGATTGCTGGATGGCTATCTCAAAAATTGTCTATCAGGCCAATCACCAGCTTTTTGCATCCAGTGAGCAAACTACAGAATTGATCAAGAGTGGGAGGTATCGCGAGCAAATCGACTGGTTCCAGCCTCAGTTGCGAGATTTCCGGCAGCGTCTCGATCGTGTAAATCGTGAGTCCTCGATAAAAGAAATAACTAATTCTACGTGCTAGAAGACAACTAACAATGAATTAGTTACGTCGGCTATGCGAAGTGTATTGTTGATTGAATACGAGTATACGCGTGAGTCTATCAGAATCGGGCTGGATAAATCGGAATCCCATCGCTACCTGCTAATGCTACATAGGATTATATGTCAATTCACTTGCTTTACAGGCTGTTGTCGATCGCTGGACGAACATGTCGAACGAATCTGCTCAAACACAACCTGGGCGGTCCGGCCCTGGTCTTTCACCGGGCAGTACTACATGGTTCCGGACATTAATGGAGCTCTACCGAGTAAATGAACAATACATACAGGAAGTCGTGGATGCCTCACGCAAAATTCTACAAACCGTTCTTGAAGGACTCGTTCCGGAAGGGCGCCTGAAGCACGCTCCTATTCGCACATTTTTCCGAATTCTGTCTGGCATGATCTTCATTCTGAAGGTAAGTTCCACAGTGGCAAGCATATATTTTTGGAGACACGCCACTGACCCCGCGGTTGCAGACATTTACCCTTGGCGCTCGTGAGGACGACGTGCGAGTCTCTCTAGACCTTCAAGACCGGACTGTGGAGGCACTGCGTACTTTCGTTGTCGATGACGTGCACATCAGTAACACTGTCGCTCGACTGCTGCAGCTTTTGACGAGTAGCATTCGAAACCGTTTCCTTCGTTTTGCACCTCATGATCGCGGTGTAGATGGTGATGGACAGGACCGAGGCTCCGCACCAGTTTCGCGAGCTCAGTCGCCACCGCGCGAAAGTGTTTCGGGCCGCCGTGATGGACAACAGACACCTTGGTCATCCACACATGATGCAACGCCAAGCGGCATGGGATATGTTGATAGCACCGGCGGACAGCCGCCAGGGACGATTGGATCATCGCACGACCCTCTTGCCAATATTCCTGCGCAAACGATCAACTCATCAAACATGAACGTATCATTTATGCCGCCACCTCCATCCGTCTATTACAACTACTATGATTCAAACTCGTCATTGCCCGCCAATGATCTCGAGCGGTCGTCATCAAATCATGCAATGCCCTCACAAACCCCCGGGGATAGCACAGGAGCAATTACTGGTCTCCCAGATTGGTTTGCTCTTCCTCTGGATCAATTCTTCAACAGCTCCACCGCGGTGGTTGATCAAGGTCTGGGTGGGACCGGACCAATGCTTGGCGAGTTTGACATGTTAGAGGTTTTACTTAACGAGGGTTATGACAGCAATGCTCACGGGGAAGGCGAGTCGGGGGGACCATTGGGCTCCCAGTTCCTACCGTGATCTAGCTGGTCCCTGATCATCAAGAACCCAGCCTTCCTGGGATAATGCATGGAACCGTGTGACAAGTACCTTTTTATTTTATTTTTTCTCTCTTTTATTCCCCTCCATTTAAACTATTATACCCCTGCGGGATCGACAATTCTGGCGTCCTCGTTCTGTTTTCGCGTTATAGTGGGATGAAGGTTCCGATTCGTTGGCGTTGCACTCTGGTTGAAACACGTCTTGTCTCCTGCCATTTCGATCAGTCGAACATTATATTTTCCCAAGTGGTAACTTAGAGCCCCTGGATCATATGAGAGATCCCTCGATTTGTTTCAATTCATTATGTTTATCTGTTCTATTCCTTCGAGACTGTAGTATCCCGTAGCCGTCGAGATTAAGGGTCCTCGTCTTGCCCCCGCTCGGCCTCCGTCGGGTCTCAATATGGCGGGGCCGAGTTTCATGTCGATATATGAAGGCTAGTGGACACTTCACATGCTGTTATGCTAAGCCTCGATTGAGCCAAGGCTCCAACGTTATCGTAACTTGTTAGCCCCTGCTTTTTAATCTAATCTACCATATTTCAGCCGCGCGAAATAAGACTCTCGGGGTGGCTTGGAGTTTACATGATCCTGATGTTTTAATGTAGGCGGGGTCCAAGAGAGTACCCAACAATGCAAAATGTGAAATGGGGCCACGATAGACTCTACTTGCGTGCGGTAGAAGAATCCTCACTTGACGCTTATGACTAAAGCTGAGTACTTTATGGTGTGCCAATTGCATCTTGCTCTGGCCCACGTTTGGCCCCCGGGCCTAGCTAAACTTTCTATTTTAATACTTCACACTTCATGTACATCCTGAAAAATGCCTAGAGATGAAAGGACGATCACTTCTGGAATCTCTGTATACTTTCCCTCTCCAGTTCTATCCGACTAGTCGATCTATATCCTTTTTGAACCGTAGCAAAGGTACAATTCAGCCTTGTGACTGCATACATGTATGCACGTCTCCTACTACAGCGGTAGCCATACCACAACCACATATGCCTACTCGGGTAAACCGATCCTGGAAGGATTCAATTGCCGAGCCTGTCGCCTCTTGATTCCTCTCGTGCGGGGACATGAAGCTCTTTAGAGCGGCAACATTTGAAATCGTACGTGAGATTCTTCCCGCACTGCAACCTATCACGACTATGTAAGATAGCAGGTGCGATCGCACGTTTACGAGTCAGGGTTCTTCTGCAAGCCATCGTCGATCTATCTGATGAAGAGTTGATCTCCACCGAATTGGGTTATTGTGGACGTCTGATGATCGTCCTCTGGAAGGATCTTCTTTCTGTCCGGAACTCTGATGGTCACTTACGATGATACGAGTATACTCTGATGAGAAGGGTCACATCGGCCTTGCGATCGGCATCGGTTCGTTCTTAAAAGTTCATTCCGTGAGGATTGTATACTCGGATTAAACGCGGATTGCGGTGATGGTTGCGAGATTTGTACGGAGAAGTTGTCATAGAACTAATCTGCAGGGTCTAACGGATATGCAGGGCCGATCTGTTACGGACTCCGGTCGGAAATGTATGTAAGAGGGTTTTATGAATGGTCGATATTGGTCTAAATTGTTCTATTCTTCTTGGCAGCTTGAATCTTGGTGATTTCTTGAGAATCTACTGTGGAATAGATTGTTCGCAATATCGACACAATCTTAGGCTGCTGAACCAAGATTTCCGTTTGGATCAGACTAGATCCTCCAAATTCTGGCTGAAATACAAATGGAAACTTAGTGACCCATAATTATATCATGGTACTTGGAAGTTTCGGGGGAGCACCCTGGGGCTAGGAAGGAGTATGACGCTCCGCGTACTATTATGGAACCCTTCAATTTCTTTTAGCATTCAGGCACACCCAATAAACTCAGGTAACTCTGTATACATCCCAAGGGTTTTAGTTTTGAAAGTTCTAGTTGATTAATTCACCCGTGGTGTTGCTCATCCAATAAAAACTCACGTTCACGTTTTGTCTGATCATCACATCCAGGCACGATGCTACCTCGATTACAGAGGGGCAAAGTCTACGAGATGCTCGTTCAGGCAGTGATTGGCTGAACTTGGAGATAACGGGACACGATCGCCAGGGGACTTGGCACCTTTGCGCGAAAGCTCTGGCTTAATGAACAGGGTTTCCATTAATGCATTCTCAATGGCTCCCCCGAACCCCACTCCTCCTGGGCACATTGCGCCGTCGGAGACGGCGTATGGGGATCGTCAGGGCTCTGCCGAATGGGTGACAAGCTTCCATCAGACTTCTCGTGTTAAACTGTGACCGGACTTCTCCGTGATGGGAATCAAAATCAATGTAGCTTTTGGTACTGCAGAAACACCTCCTGTGTCATAATCGCTGGCTGTTTTCCCCCCGCCTCCAAGGTGCATTGGTGGGCCACTCTAGCGCTATCAGACCCCCCATCCATCCATCAGCCCCATTTGGCCCTCACGAAACGCGGTTCCTCCACTTCCGTGATTCCTCTTTGGTTCTCTACCCCTGGTGGAGAGTTCAATCCGTCGTTCCATCTGGCTGGCCGATGGACTCCGTGGTGATCTCGAAGTTTACGGGTCCGAGATCCCTGCATTTTTTGGATCGGCAACGATGGTTTCCCTGAAGAGCAAAATCTCCTTCTCCTGGATCGTGCCATAGCTACCATCATTGGTGCCATTTATTCTTTGGATCCTTTCAAGATAGAGAAGCATTCGAAGAAGTATAAAGAACCCTCGATGTCCGGCCGTTTTTGGTGGTTCTTCATCCACTCATCACCAACTTTCCTCGATTCCATTCTTTTAGAGTCGTTCTTTGAATAAACGCCATCATGGTTGTCTTCAGCAAGATCACTGTTGCCCTCGCTGGCCTCGCCTCTGTCACTTCCGCTGTCCCCACTGGAGGCAAGAAGAGCTTCAGTATCAACCAGGTTTCCATTCCTGCTACTAAGACCAAGAACTTCGCTGGCAACTACGCTCATGCCATTGCTAAGTATGGCGGTAACGTTCCCAGCCATGTCCAGGCTGCTGCCCAGCAGAGTGGTGCTGCTACCACCACTCCTGAGTCCAACGACGAGGAGTACCTCACCCCCGTCAACGTCGGTGGTACTACCCTGAACCTGGACTTTGACACCGGCTCTGCCGATCTGTAAGAGGAACCTGCATATCCAATACACAGAAATGTGTCCATAATCTATCAAATGCATGACAGCTAACCCTGTTCATAGGTGGGTCTTCTCCGAGCAGCTGCCTTCCTCTGAGCAGTCTGGCCACAGCGTCTACAAGCCCAACAACGGCACCAAGCTGGCTGGCGCCTCTTGGTCCATCTCCTACGGTGATGGCTCCTCCGCCAGCGGTGACGTCTACAAGGACACCGTCTCCGTTGGCAGCGTCAAGGCCTCCGGCCAGGCTGTCGAGGCTGCCTCCAAGATCAGCGCTCAGTTCACCAAGGACCAGAACAACGACGGTCTCCTGGGTCTTGCTTTCAGCTCCATCAACACTGTCAAGCCTAAGGCTCAGACCACTTTCTTTGACACCGTGAAGTCTTCGCTCGCTTCTCCTCTCTTCGCTGTGACCCTGAAGCACAACGCTCCTGGCACCTACGACTTCGGCTTCATCGACAAGTCCAAGTACACTGGCTCTCTCGCCTACGCTGATGTCGACAACTCTCAGGGCTTCTGGGAGTTCACCGCCGACAGCTACTCCGTCGGTTCCTCCAAGGGCAGCTCCATCAAGGGTATTGCTGACACCGGTACCACCCTCCTCCTGCTCGATGACGACGTTGTGTCTGCCTACTACAAGCAGGTCCAGGGTGCCCAGCAGGACTCCTCCGCTGGTGGTTACACATTCGACTGCTCTTCCAAGCTTCCCGATTTCACTGTCACCATCTCCGGATACGATGCCGTTGTCCCCGGTGACCTGATCAACTACGCCCCTGCCTCCCAGGGCTCCTCCACCTGTTTCGGTGGTATCCAGAGCAACTCCGGCATTGGCTTCTCCATCTTCGGTGACATCTTCCTGAAGAGCCAGTACGTTGTCTTCGACTCCAACGGCCCTCGCCTTGGGTTCGCCGCCCAGTCCTCTTAAGTTCGTGCAACTCAAGTGTTGATACATGATGATGCTCTTTCCTGCTGCGAGGAAAGGATCGATGAGTGTATGAGTGAAGGATAGCTAGCGGGGCTAGCTTGGTATGATTGAGAGGGAATGTTGAACATTTTCACCTCCGCCAAGTCTTGGACGCGGCTTGGTTTGTACATGGTGTCTTTGACAATGCGTGCAGCACACAGTATATACAACGCATTTGATATAACTCTTTTCTTGTCTCATTAGATTCGTAGCCTGTAGATATAGAGGTCTCGGACATAGTATTTACCATCGACTAGTATTACTATGCTAATCATCGGGTAAACTGCATCAAACTTATACTTTTTACTGGTGTTCTCAATTACGGTAAACGCTCGGTTAGGACTTGGCTGCGGACTTCGTTCAATTTTTGGGCAAGTTTCTCATGATAAAACATTCCGTAGCCAAAATCCGTACATGTTCAATTTATATACCTTTTTGGAAATCATGACACTATTCACAACTACGGGTTTAAAGTACAGAAAGCCAACCTAGCCTCAGATGGGCGTAGCAATTTACCAATTGGCGTGGTAATTGCCTTGTGCGCGTGCTTCCTCCGACTTGCAAGGCTCGTTCAAGCTGTGGAAGAGAAACGCCAGAAATCAGCAGATATGGGCTTAGTAAACCCTTAAGATAAGAAAACTTGAAGGAAAGAAAGAGATTGGATAGTAGGTAGGTGGCGCCCGCACCCTGCTAGTCCCTAGGGGCGCAGTGATGTAGTACTTAATAGTAGTAGAAATGTATATTAAGTTCTACTTACTACAACTTGAACTCCAAGTCTATCTCTAATATAGTTTTCAACATGATTTTCAACGTGTTTTTCGGCGTGGTTTTACTAATATAGCCACGTCGAAGACACATTAAGATAGCCATATTAGTAAACCACGTCGAAGACCATATCGAAAACCAGTCATCAGAGAAGATGGCTATGGCGGCCGGCGGGAGGGCAGCCCACCAGCATTAGAAGGCGGCGGCGGCCCGCCTATTACTATCATCCCGGTAAGGAAGTAATATCTCTAAAGTGTACAGTCTTAATCAGCCTAATCAGTACTCCAGATTATGCTCTTCTCCTTTACACCTTCCTATAATCTACGGATTATAGCAGCCTACTTCGACAATAAGCGAAACTGTCTGATTGTCCGCGTGTCTCGAAATCATCCCGTACGAAAGCCAGAGAATGTGGAGGAAGACAAAAACACTCGTTCTTTATTTCTTCCAAGGTTCGTTGGTTTCTGGCTGAAATCGGTCCTGCAGATACTGAAAAGCGTTTTCAAACTCGGTCATTAATGTATAACCCTATTGCTAGGATCAAGTCTGTAACAGATGTATTAGTAGATACTGGTACGGCTACAGACTCAGTCTGGATAAAGAGTTGGCAATATTATAAATAAAGAACGAGTGGGGGAGCATCATGATGTTGTCTTCAACTGAGAACAAGATTGTAAGTATACAGACTATATTGGGGGCTCTAAGTCCAAAACACCATCCAATATAGAATCCGGGGTCACATCGGCTAAAACTTGGGCAATGGCATCTCTATTGCTTCCATAATTGAGACTCCGGTCGTTATCAGGTGAAGCAACAATAATACGATGTCGAAAAACCTTTCGAGCAGCCAAGGCTACAATTGAAGGTGTGAGGTAATCAATGCCATGCAACGGAGCAAGTAGCCTAAAGGAAATAGGTGAGCAAAGTCCCCTCCCGGTGATCTAGTGTATCGTACTTGGCGAAGTTTCCGAATTGATTATTTGCTCGTGCAGATACTCCTCCAGCAACCGCACGACTGAGACGTAGAAAAACTACGATGTCCTGAATATACCTGACCACTTCAGCGCTGGTCGTTACTGAGATAACGGCTTCACGTAGGTGGTCCATGGTCTGCGTGGGTACAATGTGAGATAGATGGTAGAGCATGGCGAAATCGAAGACTTACCATTTGGCCGACCTTCGCTGCTTTCTTCTGCCGATATTTGGGTGTGTGAATCACAGAGGATGCAGATATTTGGCCATCAGAAAGCCAGTCATTTTCTTCAAGATACACATAGCCATTCGCAGCTTCGTGGAAATGCGAGATGAAAAGTTGGTCCCGCTAAAAGGACGAGGTTAGGATTGAGCCAAATCATGCATTGATATTGAAAAATACTGACCAGATGCACGTTCAATGACAAATTCTGCCCATAGTAGTCCTGTATCACAAGAGGTACAAACATAAAATCTTCAGGGGCGTGAAGAAGGCCAACCTCTGTAGCCAATTTTCGGGTTCGCATTAACTTGAAAAGTTAGTGGGTTTCTAATATAGAGTTGGGATGGACTATCTACTTGTATAGCCTGGACTTGGATATCTTCATTGCTTAAGTTCAGATTTTTGGCAATAATGATGTTAACCACGTTTGGTTCGTCAGCCTGTCTACTAGGGATTGGAGACTTGCTGCGCTCCTGGTGTCCGGTTACATAGGATGAGACATTGCTGGACTATAACAATTAATTTATTGCAATGTTAAAACTGCCTTGTGGCATTTGAGAGCCTGAGAAAAGAGAACATACTGATCCAGTTTTCACCCTTGAGTATGGCGGGTGTGTTTGGGCTTTTCGGGCATCGGTAGTAAGAATCTCATTGTGAATTTCCTCTATCGATGTTGCAAAGCCACAATCAACAATGCTGTACGACAGATTGAATGTGCCCGAGCATATCTGTAAGTCAAATTAGTGTTAATTGATTGAAGAACATGATTTTTAAGCAAACTTGATACCAGGGCTAGTTCCTTAGCGAGATCATGGATAGCGTCGCCAGTGGTTTCAATCAGGCAATGTTCGCGGGCAGCCAGACACAGGAAAAGCGCAACCTCTAGATCCGAGAGCTGTCGTGCAACATCCTCAAGAGTCGTTCCATCCATTCTTGAGCTCCATGTACCCGAATCCGGACGATTCGACTTGGATGAGGACTGGAAGAGTGGAGAACGCCAGAAAGCCGGGGCCATCTGATGTTGAGTCGATGCCTGAGTGCCTTAATGGCGGGACATCAACAGCTGTCCCAAGTTGGACTAGCGTATATTCCCCCCGTTGCGCAGCTGCTCTCCAATTTGGCCCGTCACTCAACATCAACACGGGGACATGGGTGCTTGGTCTTGCTAAGACCAGCTTCTGTGACCTTCGCTATTCCTGGAATGGCGCCCTCAAACCCCCTTGCAAACTGGGAAAAAGTCGGCGATAGCTTCTATCGCAAAATCCCTGTATATGACGCCATCTTTGACGAGGACGTTGAGTTAGAGAGCTACATCGTCACAGGCGCGCCGTGCGGTGGAGTCATCGGTATGGATCCTGCATGGTCATTAAAAGGAAACTTCATTTTAACGAGACTCCCTTGTAGCACTCCATCGCGACGAGAGCAAACCGATCAGGTTGCGGGATACGCAGACTTCCCGATCGAGTATCGACATTTATTCTTGTTCGGGAAAGCTAATAAATCGCATTAACGTAAGTCAAATCACATCAAGTACCTGGCCCTTCGACAAATTTTGACAAATGCTGTTATAGTGGGATCAAGCCTCTATTCGTGGAATCGGCTGGTCCGACAAAGAGGAACTCTTGGTTGTTGCCGAGGATGGCACAGTCCGCCGCTATTTCGGTTTGGATGGCGACTTCACTTCTTTTTCTCTAGGCAACGTAATTTATTCCTTCCATCGACGCTGTTCCTTAGCTCATGCTAATAATCGCAGGGTGCGGAAGAATATGGTGTTCGAGCCTGTCAATTTTGGGCATCTGGCCTTGTGGCATTGCTTTCCAACAATCAACTGATTGCGGTCTCCAAGTATGATGAGCCACGACCAAAGCTTTTAGCCCCCTGCCCTGAAGGCGAGGTCTCCTCGTGGACGGTGATCCCACCTGCGCAGACCCTTTCCCGCTCCGTTGAAGTTCTACTCGCGGTCGACCGAACACTTTACCTGATCGATTCCACTGAGGCAGAGGACAAAGTCCTCCAGGATGGTCCTTTTAAGCATGTGAGCATGTCTCCGACGGGTCTCTACGTCGCTCTTTTCACCGCAGAGGGCAAATTATGGGTTGTCAGCAACGACTTCCAGAGTAAGATTAGCGAATATGATACGAAGTCTCGGGTTCCTCCTAATACGGTGAATTGGTGCGGAGATGATGCGGTCATTCTTGCTTGGGAAGATGAAATCCATTTAATTACAACTGATGGAGCTTCATCGAAGTACGCATCTCACCCTACCTTTCCCCCTGACTGCAACTAACAATTGACTAGATATTACTACGACGACCGTGTGCACGTTATACCAGAGTTTGATGGGTCCCGTCTTCTCACGAATGATACTTGTGAATTTTTGCACAAAGTCCATGATGTCACGGAAGATATTTTCAGACTTGGTTCTTCCTCCCCTGCCTCGGTGCTCCTTGACTCTGTGGATCAATTGGAGAAGAAGTCTCCTAAGGCGGATGAGAACATCCAGATGATCCGCTCAAGTCTCCCTGCGGCAGTCGACTCTTGCATTAAAGCAGCAGCTCATGAATTCGATGCTTACTGGCAAAGACGTCTTTTGAAAGCAGCATCGTTTGGGAAATCAGCCCTTGAGCTTTACAATAGTGACGAATTTGTCGAGATGACCGAAAAGCTTAGAGTCTTGAGTGCAGTCAGAGATTATCAGATAGGCCTACCATTGTCATATGAACAATATCTTCGTCTCTCGCCGGAAGGCCTCATTGAACGTCTGATTAGTCGTCATGAGTACCTCCTTGCAATCCGGGTATCTGCTTATCTCCAGATTCCTGCCGATCGGATATATGTTCACTGGGCAAGTCAAAAAGTTCGAGTTTCTTCGGGAGACGATGAAGCCGTGTGTAAGCTCATCGTTCAACGACTGGAAGGGAAGCCGGGGATCTCTTTTGAGATTATTGCGCAAACAGCATACGATGAAGGTCGGTCTCATCTAGCCACGCAGCTTCTAAATCACGAGCCCCGGGCTGGCAAACAAGTGCCATTATTATTGAACATGGAAGAAGACGAACTCGCCCTCGACAAGGCTATTGAGAGTGGGGACGACGATCTCGTGAACTACGTACTCCTACACCTGAAGAGCAAGCTACCGTTGGCAAGCTTCTTCCGAATGATTAATACACGACCTATGGCGTCTGCACTAATTGAAACTGCTGCACAGGACGAAGACACCGAACTATTGAAGGATCTTTACTACCAAGACGATCGTCCTATCGATGGTTCCAATGCTTTAGTGTCGGAATCTTTACGAGAAACGGACCTTGAACGCAAAGCTGAGAAGCTAATCCTAGCATCTCGTTTACTAGCGGACTCAAAAGACCCGACAGTAGTCCTGCAACAGAAACTGATTAATGAGGCTTCTCAACTTCTGAAGGCACAAGAATCATTGGACAAAGACCTGGCGGATCGCTCGGAATATCTGGGCCTTAGTTTGAACGAGACCGTCTACAGGCTTATTCGAGCCGGGTATGGAAAACGAGCACACAAGATACAGAGCGAATTCAAGATGCCCGAGAAAGCCTACTGGTGGTTACGGCTTAGAGCTTTGGTGGCCAAACGGGACTGGGGTGAACTAGAGGAGATTGGCAAGAACAAGAAGTCCTCTATCGGATGGGAGGTAAGAGCTCTCAATTACAAGCTGCTTTTTTTATTATTCTCACACAAGGTTGCAGCCATTCTATAATGAGGTCCTGGGCGCCGGAAACACAAAACTCGCTTCAATGTTCGTCCCTAAATGCACGACCTTGCCAGTCGCGGACCGAATTGAAATGTGGATAAAGTGCGGGATGGTCGTTAAAGCGGGAGAGGAAGCACATAAGGCAAAGGATATTAACACTCTTGAAATCCTCCGCACCAGAGCGTCTGGGCCGGCAGTCACAGAAATCGAGCGCATGATCAGCCAGCTTAAACCAAGGAAATAACCTTGAAAACGAAACGGAAGTGGAAGGGCATTATGTTCAGGTAATCTCATTATCTTCGTCAATGAGCGCAGGATCCTCCGCTGTCACATTCGTTGAATGAGCTGCAAATGGGTTGGGTTTCACTTGTGCTGGTGCAGTATCTGTCATCTCATCATTGTCCTCGTCATCGTCATCTTCGGCAGCATCGTCTTGTTGAAGGGCGGCAAACCTAGCCGCTTTCTTGTTCAGATCTTCCCATTCAGCCTAGTGCGAGGATCTTTGTTAGCGCATGTACATTCAATAAAGATGGGTAGCTTGTTGGAATTCATACCCTTCGTGCTTTGGTATTCTTTTCACGACCAATACTTTTTGACTTTTTGATTTCCAATTGGTCAAAGACCGCCTCCGCTCGGTCCATGCCCTTCTGCTGTCGCAAACGCTGTGCTCTAGACAACTTCTTTTGGTTATTCTTCTGCTTCTTTTGAATTCCCGAAGAGGCACGATCGGCCAGGATAGAAGGACGTTGAACAGTAGGCGATTCAGCCCGAGGGGCAGAGGTAAGAGACCGGTCTACATCCAGACTCGGGGATGCAGCTCGACGAGCCGCCCGGGTGTTGGGTGCTCTGGCTGATAATAGTTAGCACTATGACACAACCTAGTAATAAAACAAGTGATTCAACGTGCAACTTACGTTTACTTTTGGCCATGGTGGAATTTGTTTTGAGCAAGATCTGTGTGGGGACATGCTATCGATAAAAGAAAATTTTGCGGAGACCGAGATGCACCTAAAACGCAGCCCCGGATTGAAAAGCAAAAGCGTTTGTATACTCCCAAGCCTGTCCTTCTCCACTTTCAGACTCATCCTTCCGGCTTTCTTGCCACTATCCGCTAGATATTCACAGCCCATGCTCACCAGGCCTCTTTCCTGCTGCTGTGGCTCTTTCGGTTTTCTCTTCCGCCATGAATGTTCACAGAGAGGGAAATACCATCTCAACTCGCCCCATCCATTACGCAAGCGCAAACAGCCACAATGAGACAGCTCTCACAGCGTTACAGAATAATCAAGCTTTAGCCTACTCTCTTCTCGCCCTATTCTCCATATACTTCCTCCTCGATCATTTTGGCTTTGCGCCTTTATCCATAATCCGGCTCGCTTGGAACGTTCTTGTTCTCGCAACACCATCGTGGATCATCGTTGCATTGGATACACGCATGTCGCCATCCGATTCTTCTCCCACCGGTCATTCCCCGATGACATTTCAGTCCAAGAATGAAGCTATGCAGCGCATCTTTGGCCTCGACAACACATCCTTCCCTACCTTTCGCCGTACACGATCTCTCTCAGGCCTTGGAGGCGCATTACTGGGCCACAACAGAGATGCTGTCCCTCCTGGGTTGGGGAACTGGGATAACTCGTGTTATCAAAATAGTACAATCCAGGGGTTAGCCTCTTTGAAGACTTTGGCGAGTTTCCTAGAACGAAATCTGGAGGCTTTGTCAGAGAAAGGATCGTTCTCCACGCACCAAGCGCTCAAAGGAATCATCGATCACCTAAACAGCGCATCGAACTATGGCTCCAAGCTGTGGATCCCTGCAGATCTCAAATCCATGAGCAGTTGGCAACAGCAAGATGCCCAGGAATACTTTTCCAAATTGGTGGACCAGATTGACATCGAAGTACAGCACGCCTCACGGGGTCAGACAAGGAATCTGGGGTTGAAAATGGTTGGCCGAGAGGAGAACATATTGAAAGAAATTTGCGAAGACAATATGGAGATTGATGGGAAAATGGTGGAACAATCGTCACTCCGTAATCCACTTGAAGGGCTACTTGCTCAACGAGTAGGTTGTATGAAATGTGGCTGGACGGAAGGATTGTCACTAATTCCGTTCAACTGTCTTACTGTTCCTCTTGGTGGACAATTCGAATACGATATACGCGAATGCCTGGATCAATACATGACACTAGAGCCGATTGAGGGGGTGGAGTGCGCTAAGTGTACGCTTTTGCGCGCGCAAGAACAACTCAAAAATCTTATTAGTGGCATGGCTGGTGACGAGACATCCTCCGATGATTTAAAAACACCTGGATTGTCCGACGCCTTGAGGACTTCTGCACAGACACGACTCGATTCTGTTTTGGCTGCCCTTGCAGAGGACGATTTTACAGAGAAAACTTTGGTTGAAAAGTGCCATATTCCATCCAAAAACCGAGTCTCTACGACGAAATCCAGGCAGGCAGTCATTGCACGAGCACCGCAGTGTCTGGTTGCCCATATAAATCGAAGTCTTTTTGACGAAATGACGGGCATGCTCAAAAAGAATTATGCGGCGGTCAAATTCCCGAAGCACATGGATTTAAATGATTGGTGTCTCGGTACACAAACCGGAGATTCTAGCGATGCACTGGAGCAATGGGTCACGAACCCTTCAGAATCCATGCTTCCCTCACCTGGCCAATCACTTCGTCTCCCCAGCAGACAGTATGAACTCCGAGCGATCATAACACACTACGGCCGACACGAAAATGGCCACTACATCTGCTACCGCAAATATTCGACGACTGAGTTCCCAGCTGCTGTTCCCGATGAAATTCTCCAGGCAGAAGGCGACAAGGTTAAGTCAGAACGTTGGTACCGACTGAGTGATGATGATGTGCAGATGGTCAGCGAGGGGCACGTCATGTCTCAAGGGGGTGCTTTCATGCTTTTCTATGAAGCCGTGGAAGACCATCTACCCCCACAGCCTGAAGTAGAATCACCTGAACTCATTTCACAGGAGACAGCCGAGTCAATCTCCAACTTCACAATGTCCGAAAGCATGTCCGTCACCAGCACTATCACTGATGCTGATTCTGACACCTCTCGCGCAACAAGTGTCTCCGCCCCTGATGATACATATGTCTACGCTGAGGGTACCAATGCGCCAATTCCCCCTCCCAAGGCCTCTAGTACGTTGGATATCAAATCGCAGAGTTCTCTCGAAGACTTGGCGTCGCCTTCCATGGTCACCGCATCATGATTCTTTCATCCTTTATCGGTCCCACTTGATCTTCATTGTTTCCTACGTTTTTTCCCCTACGACTAGCGAAGCCGCAACGTGCGGTCAGTCACTGCATCATGATGATACCCGAGGCACATTGAAATTTAATTTGGGGCGTTCATATGGAAATATCGAGGCTACTTCACCCTGTATTATTTCTATTGGTGTATTTTGTATTCTATGCATATCAAGGTAGTCTAAATAATCTTCTTGGGCCACCAACGAGCTCCACTGTCTACTTATCTACTCTCGTGCTTCGAAATGGCCGCTCTTCGTTATTTAGCATTCACATTTTTCAACTGCTCCGCGATTTTATGCATCGCGACTGCAAGTAATATGCGACGGTATATACTTCGCATCGAAATCCTGGTTCGGCAAGTCAGGCCTCTATCCCGCACGATGAAGTAAACAATCTAGTATATATGCATTTTCACATATTAACGTCTTGTCTATTCATGTGTCCCTCATGCCAGGAACAAAGGATGTGATCTCCCCTTTTCATCTTCGAAGTATGAAGCCTACTTCAGTTCTTATCAACTTGCTCGTGGTGGTGTCATAAACGAAGATGCTCTCTGGAAGGCATTGAGAGCCGAGGGTGTGTCATTGCTTCAGCTTGGATCGATATATGGGTGGGTGAGACACCCACGCGGAATGTGTATGGGGATGCTTTCGATATAGAGAATCTAGTTATGGTCTCTCATATTGGAGGGTCACCTGCAACGATACAGACGAGGACTTGTATGGGGACGTATGATCGCATGAAAGAGATTATGGAGGGAGAATCCTAGAGATAGAGTAGTATGAGGGTGGGGGAGGTATACCATAGATATTTGGGCATACAAAGGTGGAGTGCTTACTATACCCTGTCAATTTGATCGTATGAGTTAGACCTTGCACTACTTATGGACTAAATTACTTTGAGGTTGAAATATGATGAATGGTAGGGTATTTGTAGATTGCGGCTCAAAGCGCCAGTCTTGATTCGAATAATGGCGACAAGCAGGTCAATAAGAGCAGTCAAACGAGAGTTCCTAGTTGGTCAACATCACCATGGGTCATAAACAAGAGACCAGACTGCTATAAGGGGTATATAGAACGATGGGAGGATGAAGATGGGAAACGAGGGAAACGCCGAGTTGCAATGTTCAATCAAATTGGAACGAAATCGGGGGAGAAAAAATGTGAATAAAAACGCTATTGATGAATGCAGATGTACCAACTAGGCCCGCCGAGTTCATGATCCAACCGAGATGTTCAAGAAGAAAAACAAAGAAAAAAAATTATGCATTGATGTTCGCTTGGGAGGACCCAGGCTGAGATGGTTGTATAGATGGCTTGGAAATGTTACTGTGTGTAAAATCAGCGCATCCCTGCACGACCATCGAAAGCGAGTGGGCCTGAGTCATTCCGAGGAGTTAAAGGGTTATCGTCAGATGTTTCTGAGCGATTTGGTGTATCGACGCGGAGGTGGGAGCCGACTGGAACACTGAGGGGCTGAGTAGGTTGCCACCCAGGAATGTTTGTAGCGGCGCTTCGTCCAAGATCTTCATTGCTACCATTGGGGGCCGGAGAGTCTGTGCTTCTGCTATCTTCGGTGTCTACGTCCGGTCTCTGCTCATCTTGCAAATGCAAGTTCTCAACATCAGTCACCAGATCGTGATCGATGTGAATGCTGTCCCGTTGATTATCTGCAACGCTGTTTGTGGTCTCGTTGATGAGCGCAGCAGCTGTGGCCGCAGGACAGGGTCCTCCTGTGCTGGCTGTCTCGGCAGCCGGTGCGGGACTCTCTTTGCCTTCCTTGCTCCCGGCCTCATAATCATTGGTGTCGTCAACCTCGGCGCTCAAATCCGTGAAGGCACGACAATTGGGACATTGGAACATGGGGTAATCGGGGGAGTGGAGCAGGCGACTGATACATTTGTAATGCCAAACGTGAGCACAGGCTGCCATGAACAGGCACTGGTATGGTCGCTGGACACAAGTTAGAAAAATATGCTCAGGGAGGTTGGAAATAGAAGGACAACGAACCAAAACAGAGCCGAGGCAGATAGAACATTCCCGACATCCAGAATAATCGGAAGTCTCTCCCTTGCCCAGGTTTTTGATAAGACTCTCAGTGTTTTTACTATTAGAAGGTAAGTAGTTGTTCATGTACGATGAGGTAAAACTTCTTGCTGCAAGGGGCCATACTTGAACTCGTTTGGTTGCTGCTGCCATGAGCGATTACACTCGATACGAATTCGAACGCAGCGGAAGATCATCTCCTCGCCGCCCCGAAAATCAATTCCCAATTGCACAATATCGCCATCTTTGATAGAATAAAGACGAGAGACCATATTAGGCTGGCTCAAACGCATATGATTTAAGAAGGTGCCTGATGAACTGCCCACATCCTTAACATGCCACTGGCCATTGATATACATGAACTCGCAATGTTTCCGGCTCACCACCTTAGACTTGAACCCGACGGGGGCATCTGAGGGCTCCGTGGGATTGGGGATTGGAATTCCATCTCGCTCTGAGTAACGGCCCACCCTGACCACACAACTTTCCGACGGTAATGTTCGAGTGATTGGGACAAATGGTAACGAAGGCCGAGAGCTTTGGAAGTTGTCTTGGTAGGGGAAGAACCGAATAGTGGCTTTCTGTGGTGGTTTGGTCCCGGATTGAGAGTCGGGCGGGCTTGCACCGGTAAGATCGACTACCTCACTCGCCGCATTATTTGGTTCGGGGGAGGGAGTCGATGAGAGTACTGCTGTGGGTGTTGCTGCGAGTACTGGAACGGGTGGTGGTGGTGTGGGTTGCGCTCGTGACTCTGGGGGGGTCGTACGACCAGCTCGAGCAGTCCGACCAGATACGGCAGATATACTACGTAGACGAGCCATATTGGATGGAACGGCACTCGACTCGTTAGCAGGCGAAGATGGCTCGGGAGACGAAGCTTGGAGGTCGGCAGCACGATGACTGGCGGGCGCTGTGGTATAGCGGGACAAAGGTGACTGTTCACCGTCAGGACAAAAAAGAAGGTCCCCCTGGGCCTGTGGGCAATCGCCCGACGTCGGCGCTAACCAAGGAATTCTATTGCTCAGAGATTGGCGACGACCGCGTTGCCCACTTGGAGAAGAAAGATTTGACGTGTAGGCGCGAAGCTGGCTAAATCGGCGGAGACGCCCCGGGCGAGAGGAATCGGGTAGTGCGGAGGCGGTGGCGGTTGAAGTAGACAAAGTAGACATGTCGTCTTTTTTCCTCACTTGGTCTTCACTAGCATGCACACTTCCTTGTTCGTAAAATGAGACTATCGGTGTTTCACGCTGGTCGCCTTTCTGTTCTATATTGGGAAGTTTTGGGTTTGGAGTCTCTTTTTAGCTCGAACCCACCGCAGTCCTTTGGGGGCTATTGAGAGGGAATGCAGGTACTTCAGAGTAGGGATCTGCAAATGGGAGCAAAGAATAAGGAAGCGGCTCAAAAATAGAATTCACAAGCCATCTTGACCTTTCAAGTAGGAAGAGGGGGCAAATAGAGGGAGTGAGGTGTAGAATAGTGAGGATGATAGAGAAGATAGAAGGGAGAAGTAAAGAAGAAGAAGACCCAAGGCACCGTAAACTTGAGTAGGCGATTTCTTGGAACCCAGAAGCCACACGAGAGAGGGGGCTGCAAACCAGAGTTTTTATTTTATTTTAAATATTTCAAAGAATTAATCTAACCATAGACTGTACTTGTACCATCATTCACCAGGACTGGATGGGCCCACTCTTAAACAGGAAGAGGACATCAGGAAGTACGCAAGTCCCTTAACCTAATGCACTACTAGATGTGAACCTATCGGCGATTCTTGCCTGGGTCGATCTTGTCATTTGCCTTTGAATTAGAGTGCAGATGCTCTTAAGGGATTCAAGTGATTCTAGTGACTCTGGATACCGGAGACTGAACTTCCACTTCTTTTTTTGCGGGGAAAAACGCTCTGAGCCCTTTCAAGTACGGAGTTTCCGCTGGATTAGCCGATGGCGAATCCCATTCCGTGTATTTCTCTTGTCTTGTTAATACGATCGTCAAATCTACGCATACCTGCTAATGTATACAACTACGGCATATCAGACTCCCCATGATCATGATATAGATCGATTGACACTTCCATCTCCCTTTGTGCTTTCTTCACGCGCAAGATCTGGTGATCATTCATCACTCTCACTGGGCACGAGGAGAGGGGAATCTCATCACAAGGCAAAATCTAAGCGGGGACGTCATTGGACCCGCGCTGCACAGACCCACCACGGGAGGCTGGTAGTATTAAGGCAATTTGAGACACAGAAACAACCGAAGTGGCGAAGATAGTTATTCTCGGAGTTCGCACTCGGTCAATGTGAGCATCCTCTAGGGACAAGAGTTGGAACCAGGCATCAGGATACCCTCGGGTCAGAAATACGCAGTACGATGATGGAGTGAAGATCCGATTGCATGGATGACCAAGTACTGTATCTATCTCGATTTCCCCCAGATAGACAAGAAAACGGACTAGACTCCATTGGAGTGGATAGTGGATAGTAAGTAGATAAGGGATCTTCCACGTCCTTGAGAGACATGGGAATAGGGTTGACAATCAATAGTCGCTGGATCTTATAGACCTGGTGATTGGAGATCTGGGTATATTTGGAGAGTGCAGAAGATGCAGAAATGCAGACTGAATGCTCAATGATGAATGGCGATGGGTCTTTGAGCTGGAAAGCCGTGGTTCCCATTGGTGGCAGCTGCGGATCATGTCCTGGGGAGCTTCTTAAGCTTAGAGGAATCCTTGGAGACCGGGAAAAGAGTAAAGGATTCAGAGAAATAAGTATCAAAAGAAAATATTAGATCAAGATCTCGAATAGAGACTCGATATCCCATATTCAATATTTGAAACCCATCGAACTCGTGATCTTGTCGTGGACACGGGTTGATGGGGGGAAAGAAGATTGGAAACTAGTGACAAAAGCTCCTGCACCATCTTCTATCCTCCCCTCCTTCTCTGTCTCTCTACACCCCCCATCTTGTTCTTACTACGGTTTCCTTCTCCCCTCCCCCCCCCCCTCTTTCTGGATATTCTGTAGGGTGTCCTGTATCAACACAATCTTTCTTTTACCCATCCTCGGAGAAGAACAAACTCGAGACTTTATCACGCGCCTGCATCTGTGTTCCCATCCCGAAAAAGCTTGCGCATGCTTCCGCACCCCCCAGCCATCTATTGAGGCCCTCTCTTAGGCTTTTCTTCCCCCGCAGTCCTTCGACAATCTCCTTCTTCAATCTATACTGCACGCCCTGATGCGGACCTGTTGAACGGAGGCATGAGTGGATTCGCGACCACCTGTTTGTCGTGCCTGTCGGCCGTCGACCGATGGTGTCATATCACCGCCTGTCTCGGGGCTGGCCGTTCCCGAGATGGCATCTACGAAACCACCTTGGCGGACAATGAACGAGAAGCGGTCTCGGACCTCCTGGCATATTTAGAAAATGTATGTGGTCTACCTCCTAAATACCATTCTGTCGAATGCCTCTCGGTCGGCAAGACAAAGCTCCCATCGTCTTGAATCATAGCTAACCGTTCCGTCTTAACCCCTGTACACAGCGCGCCGAAACAGACTTCTTCAATGGAGAACCGTTGCGAGCTTTAAGCACCTTGGTATATTCCGATAATATCGATCTACAAAGAAGTGCGAGTTTGACATTCGCCGAAATCACAGAACGAGGTACGCGATGACGCAAGTTGCGCTGGTGATGCAATACACTAAACCAACTTTTTTTTTCTAGATGTCCGCGAAGTCGATCGTGATACCCTCGAACCTATTCTATTCCTATTACAAAGCTCCGATCTTGAGGTCCAGCGTGCTGCCAGTGCTGCCCTGGGTAACCTTGCTGTCAATGGTCTGTGTCGTCCCAAATCTCAGCATACGGACTCCGTCGCTAACCCCAATATAGGTGAAAACAAAGTCTTGATTGTCGCCCTCGGAGGGCTGGCCCCTCTGATCCGCCAGATGATGTCGCCAAATGTGGAAGTTCAGTGTAATGCTGTGGGATGTATCACCAATCTAGCCACACACGAAGAGAACAAGGCCAAGATCGCTCGATCGGGAGCACTGGGTCCACTGATCCGACTGGCCAAGTCTAAAGATATGCGCGTTCAACGTAATGCAACCGGTGCGCTGCTCAATATGACACATTCTGGTAAGCTCCCTGGAGTCCTCTGACCTGTCAGCCCGTGTATTTTTAACATAAGGTACAGATGACAACCGACAACAACTCGTTAACGCTGGCGCTATTCCTGTTCTCGTTCACCTCCTATCCTCCCCCGATGTCGATGTCCAATACTACTGTACAACTGCACTGAGCAACATAGCGGTCGATTCGACCAATCGCAAACGACTGGCCCAAACTGAGTCGCGTCTGGTCCAGTCATTGGTTCATCTCATGGATTCGTCTACACCAAAGGTCCAATGTCAAGCTGCCCTCGCCCTCCGTAACCTGGCCTCGGATGAGAAATATCAACTGGAGATTGTAAGGGCCAAAGGACTTTCTCCACTTCTCCGACTTCTCCAATCTTCCTACCTACCCTTGATACTCTCCGCCGTTGCTTGTATCCGCAACATTTCCATCCACCCTCTCAATGAGTCCCCTATCATTGAAGCAGGCTTCCTCAAGCCCTTAGTCGACTTGCTTGGCACCACCGACAATGAGGAAATCCAATGCCATGCTATTTCTACACTACGCAACCTTGCAGCTAGCTCCGATCGCAACAAGGAACTAGTCTTGCAGGCTGGCGCTGTTCAGAAATGCAAGGATCTGGTCCTTCGAGTCCCACTCACCGTTCAGTCTGAAATGACTGCCGCGATTGCTGTGCTTGCTCTCAGTGATGACCTAAAACCTCATCTTCTGAATCTCGGTGTATTCGATGTCTTGATTCCATTGACCAACTCTGAGAGTGTCGAGGTTCAAGGCAACAGTGCTGCTGCCCTGGGCAATCTTTCTTCTAAAGGTATGCTACGACTCTATACTATGTCTCGTGACTTAAGCTACTTTTTTTTCTCCCTCTTTTCGTCCAATTTGCTAATTGATAATATAGTGGGCGACTATTCCATCTTTGTCCGCAACTGGACAGAACCAAATGGAGGTATCCATGGCTATCTGCAGCGATTCCTTGCGAGTGGTGACCCGACCTTCCAGCACATTGCCATCTGGACTCTTCTACAGCTGGTAGAATCTGGCGACAAGAGTCTCATTGGGTACATATCGAAGTCAGACGAGATTATACAGATGGTGAAGTCGATCTCAGACAAGAACATTGAATCCGACGAAGAAGACGGTGAAGATGGCGAGGGAGAAGTGATTACTCTTGCTCGACGGTGCTTGGAATTACTAGGATCGGGTCCTAAGCAAACCCTAGTTGAAGCATAGGTTCAAAGTTCTACATTCTAACGAGCGCTAGTCCCTTCTTTTCGGTCCTTTCATAATTTGGCCATTCCCTCTCTTACATGACTTTCCCCGTTGTTCTCCTGGGTGTTAGTACGGGCATTTGATTCTTTTGATCTGGTTTTCTCCTTATTCTTCTTCTTCTTCTTCTTCTTGTTTCTTGACAGCGGGAATTTGGAGTGATGAGGGCCTTTTGTTATGTCTCCATTCCCCTTCACCTTCATCCCATGTCCATCATATTTCTGGGTCGGTGCTCTTGTGTCTTCAGTGTTGCTACGCATACACCTTGTATTCATGCTAGATATGGGTTTTCATAATTAAATCGTCCGAAGCATGGAGAGTCCCAAAAAATCAAAACATAAACGGTCATAGGAATATCGAGTGCTCTATGCACCTTGTAGATGTATGGCTAAGCGGTTTAGACTTGCGTAACAAAGCGGATACCCAAGGCGGTGAAACATATTTCCGGTCATATAGCTCCAACAAAAAATTGCTTCCCACTTCAATTCAGAAACTCATCAACTTCCAAACTTCCACGCCCTCCAGGGCTAACATAATGACAACACCCCTCCCACAAGTAGCAATCCCAGGTCAATGCCTGGGATCTGCATCCAAATACACAGCCGGTCCAGGAACCCACATTCAACAATCCAATATCTACGCCTCCATCGCAGGCCCCGTCATCCTCGATCCCGCCCAACCAAACACCCAAACAAAATCTATACTGCGAGTCTCACGAACAATTCCCGCAAAACCCCACCTTGCCTCAACTTCAAAATCAAAGGATCGCTACAACACCCTTCCAGCTGTGAACTCCATTGTCCTGGCACGAGTAACCCGCGTCCAAAAACGTCAAGCAACAGTCTCCATCCTCGTTGTTCTAGACGAAGACTCTCTTGATCCTGCTCAAACATCAGACAATGACAACATCGCTTCCATCTTGACTTCGGCTGCAAATCCAGAGAATCACAGCACAACTGATGAACTACGGTTCCAAGCTTTGATTCGCAAGGAAGACGTGCGTGCTGTTGAGAAGGACCGTGTTATTATGGATGAGATGTTCCGTGTTGGTGATATTGTTCGTGGCTCCGTCATTTCTCTCGGTGACCAGAGTTTCTACTACATTACTACTTCGCGGAATGATCTTGGTGTGGTTATGGCCCGCAGTGAGGGAGGTAATATGATGTTCCCCGTTAGTTGGAAGGAGATGCGGGATCCTATCACCAATGCTTCTGAGCTGAGAAAGGTTGCGAGGCCCTATTGAGGCTTTGGAAATGATCAACCTATTAGTTGATCTTACCAATTCTGCTCACCGCTCTCAGGGGTGAAAATTTTTTATCATTCCGCTATCGAGCTTTACTCCCGTCCATGTACGCGGATAATCCTATGCTAGGATTATAATAACCTTCGAATCTGTCCTTGACACCATTATCATGATCAAAGCATGCACCAGATTCACACGTCAATTTTGGCGCTCTAAAACGACCAGTCAAACGAACGTGTCGCCTACCTCCCCGCTTCCGCCAGGATTCTGCGTTAGCGAGGTAACACCGAGTTATCTCTCCGGGCAGTACACTGTCCGTCAAAGTTTGTTACCGCCGGTGACATTTACATGCATGTACCAAACCTGCAGCGGAGGTTAAATATCTTAAATCTCCGCAAACCATATGTGATACCCATCAAGTTTATAAATGAAAGGAAAATTTTCATGACTCCGGGCTCTCTTTCCCGTTAACTGGCAGCGTTTTCCAGGGACATCTAGCCTTCTGCTCCTTTCCAGGATGGATTGAGTATCTTTATGCTCCATCCTTTGCTTCGTAGATTGCCATTGGGCACTTACCTCCTAAGTATACACGGTCGAGACCACTCTATGTCGGGCTGTGTTTGTCATTGGAGGGATATTGACGGTTTTTCCATTCGGATTCGCGCGGGACTCTCATCCTTGCGAACCACCCCTCTACTACTTCTTGTTCAAATTTTATGGCTAGAAAGTTGATCTCGGGGTGGTTACATACTGTATCATACATTTAGCTACCTAGTCAAACTCCAGTGGTAATTAGCTAAATCAATCAAAAATGAAATCTTTTATATTCAGTGTACACTGTACGTATTCATAGAAACAAGGACACGAACAAGACATCCTGAAAGAACTACTTCTTCAGCGTCTTCTGCTTCTCCGCATCAATCAACTTCCGTCCCTGGACAACCAGTCCCTTTCTTCGCCGCACAGCATCCATATACCTCTTGGCGATATTCTCCTTATCCGCAAGCTCACCGAGATCCTCCAACTCTTCCTCTGTAGCAGGAACCCAGAAAGGATCCTCATCCAACGCTTCAAAACCAGCGAACATGAGTTGTGGCTGTGCCGCACCGGAGGTTCGTTTACGAATCTCCTCTGCGAACCCAAAGGACTCAGCGACGGGCATTAGAGCAATGATTGTAAAGAAGGGGGTTCCTTCTTTCATGATCTCGGAGAGGATACGTCCTCGGCGACGGGTAATGACACCGTATACACGGCCTAGGACCTCAGCTGGATAAGAGTGTTAGGTATGTAGCTTGGACTTGAGGGTATTGAGTAACTTACTCGTTGCTTGGATTTCACAGCTGTACATCGCAAGCATGATTCGAGGGCTCCAGTCTAGGAATCCCTGGGTGATTCCTTCACGGACAAGTCTGATGGCATCACCTGTCAAACGGCCCATGTCTAATTCGTCGTTGCCAGCTTGGACAGAGATATCTTCGAGGAAAACGGCGACACCTTGCATTGGTTCTTGGCAGAGAGGACCTTGACTTGTCGCGAGTTGGAAAGCGTATGCAATCTTGTCGTTGAAATCGCGCACGAGCAGGGCTTGTTGATTATCAGAGCCCTCGAATGGCGCACTGGATTGCTTGGGCTCATCGAGTAGGCTGGGGTGGGATGTTAGTGTTTGAAGTATAGTTTTTGGTATTCCTGGACTCACAATTTTTCACAGGTGTTTACAGCGGTTGCATCAACAAGGATATTAGGTCCAATTCTCCGGGGTCCAAACGCAGTGATTCTGTCGACAACGTTCTTCCATAGCTCCTTGTCTTCCTTGACCTCCTCGTCGAAGACCTTGTTCAGCTCATCACGGAACTCGGTCAAGGAAAGGATAGCGCCCTCGCGAGCTTCATCGGCAGCATCAACTGCTGTAGAATCAACTGCCTGAACAGTTTCTGTTGTCTCGTCATCTGACTTTCCTTCCGCACGTTTCTTAGACTGGAGCTGTTTGACAGTTCCACCCTGTTTAATGAGGAACTCAGTGACTGCCTCGGGCAAAGGTACGACTCGCAAACGAAGTGTCATTTGCTTAGAGGGGGAAACACTCAGGACAGCGCCACGACCTAACTCGGGGTTCTTTGCAGGCACCATTTCTGAGGCATTGACAATAGTTTCACGGTATGGAACAATTGCCTCGCCAGTTTGAATTTCGCACTTAGCAAATCGTTCACGAAGATCCTTAACACAGCGTTCAAGATGCAACTCGCCAGCAGTGAGAATGACATGCTCACCACTGGGGAGGACTTCGTACTGCGCACAGGGATCGCTTTGTTCGAGGAGACGAAGACCAGTGATCATTTTACCCAAGTCGGCTGGGTTGGCTGGTTCCAGAGCAACACGCACAATGGGTGGAGTGTTGAGCGAGACACCAGCCAAGTTGACACTTCCCTCCAGCTGGCTACACAGTGTTCCTGTCTTGAGCACATAGCCTGCGAGACCTCCAATTCCAAAGACTACACCAGCGGGCACAGACTGAAGTGGCTCCAGACTTCTGCCCATAAGCAAATACAAGTCTGTCACAGTGACTTTCTTAGGCTCTGGACTAGCATGAGGGTTGGCTGGTGAGAATTTTGGTGGCAAAACGTAGATCTCATCACCAACTGAGAGGGTTCCAGAATAAAGTCGAGCGAATCCAATCAAATGGTCTGGGTCTTCTTTTTCACCAGTCTCTTCTGGCTCCTCGGCCTCTCTGATCAAAGAGGTATTCTCGAATGCTGATGTTATGCGCTCAAAGTCATCTTCTTTTCCTGACCTAGCTTCAGCTTGCATCTTCGCAATCTCCTCTCGTTTACGGCGAGCTATTTCCCGAGCTTCATCAGCCGACATGGTTGCACCGCTTCGTTTTCTGCTGGAAGTCAATTCACTCTCTGGAATGGCCACCATTTTGCTGACATATGCGACGACGGGCTCCTCTAGGCCAGTTTTGAAGCTCACCATGGCTTCTTTGACATTCTCAGCGATATGGTCCGAGCCAGGAGACGATTGAATCATCTCTGGTAGACGAGCAGATTGCGCAGCCTGGGGGCTAGGCAGATATTCGATCACAGATACCAAAACTGCGGTGGACAATGGAAGCCATGCTGAGAACAGTGTGGTCATAATGTTCTTGGGGTCACGAGAGCGCAGAATATAAGGTGGAATGTTGATGTTTAGCGACTTAGTAATCTTCTCCAAGAGAACAGGATCACTGGGGATGGTTAGCAAAATCTTCTTTGTAAATTCATACATAACTTACCCTTTTCCTTTTCCACCTCCAGTTGTGGCTTCGTAGGCAGCCCAGATGCTGTCAAGCACCAACTGCACAAACATGGGCTTCAAAGCCCGACCTTTCAGATGCTTCTGGCCCAGTACTCGCTTGGTCTTGGGATCCAAGTAAAAGTCACCCCAAAGCACCTTTTCAAGCACCGTGCGCTTAATACCAAGTTTCTTCTCGTAAATTGCAGCGAATTGTCGAATCGTAAAAGCCCATCCATCGACAGCGCTACAGAAAATAACATTATTTTTCTCCGGGGCGAAATAGAGATCTTCATCGTCTCGCTCTTCAAACTCGGTGGCCTCATTGATACTTGCCACTGATTCATCATCCAAGTTCTGCTTCTTAGATTTGGCAGCAGAGGCATTAACACGGTCTTCCATACGCTCTCGCCACTGTAAGTCATCCTCCATTCTCTCTCCCTGGTAAAAGCTACCAATGACAGCATTTACTTGCTCAAGCAGTCTGCTCAAGTGCGCGAATGCTTCACTGGGACTCATCTTAAGTTCGGAGATAAGCCGATCCATTTTGTTAATAGCCAGGATGGGCTTCAATTGTTCAACCCATGTCTGGCGAAGAACGGTAACAGTCTGACTGCAAACTCCCTCCACAGCATCGACGAGGACGACAGCCCCGTCGCAAAGCCGAGATGCTGTCGACACCTCACTGCTAAAATCGATGTGACCTGGTGAATCGATCAAATTAATGAGATATTCCTTAGGCACAGGGGCTGCATCAGGTGCAGAACGACGGAGCATAGAGAAAAACAACGAAATAGCGGATGATTCCATTGTGATACCGCGGAGCTGCTCGTCTGGACGAGAATCCAAGTAGCGAATTTTGCCCGCCAGCTTGGGCGAGATGATGCCATTAGTGGCTATAAGGCTGTCTGTCAAAGAGGTTTTGCCATGGTCCTATAGCTTTACATGTTAGCGTAGGGCATTCATATGAAGTGCCTTCTAAAGACTGGATTTGTCTTGTTCTGGGTCCTTACGACGTGGGCAAGAATGCAGATCTGCGTTGAGTTAGTATAACTGCGGCCCTGACATCAGATAGTGGGATGGAGGGGCATAGCACTCACATTTCGAATGTCGTTGGGCTTCCGCTGTAAGCGAACTAAATCGTCGACGTTGACGACCGGCATTTTATATGATGTACCGGTATCAGAAGTCTGGTTTATGTATGAAGTTGAGGCAAAAGGTGGAGGAAGAAGATTCGCCGCAGAAAAAAAAAAGTTGCAGTGGAAAATACTACAGGGTCGAATCTGGGCCGATAACCAACGTGCGGTTCAAAAATTGTGTACGCGCCGACAGAACAATAGTATATAGGAACATTATGCGTTTATTAATTTAGTTTTCTTTCATTTGTCTGATTCAAAGTTTGTCTAGATCTGAACGACTTATTCATGCACTATGACTCGTATTGCTACACCCGTTGACTCATGGTGAATCACGCCGGTTCCAAGGTTTCTATAGGCCAATAATTAAAATGAAGTTTAATTGTATTGGGTATCTTAAATATATGGATTTGCAACTAGAGGGAGTTTTCCCTCTCTACTCCTCATCAAAAGAGAGCTTGATTTTCTTTGCTTTCTTAGACTTGCGAGGCTTCTCTACCACCTTGGGCGTTTCCTCGGGCTCCTCTTTATTCTCCTCTCCCACCACTTTAGCTTGTTTTCGCTTTCTCTGGCCACCAACTTCTGTGAGGTTGCTCTGTTTGGCTGTCGTTTCTGCTTCTTTTGTCTCCCCTTCCGCGGATTTTGGTAGATCGTCGATGGATGCCTGGTCCTCTTTCGCAGCGTCGCCCTGTGCTAGCACCTTGTATTCTTCTTTTGTGATAACCTCATTGCTCTCCTCGTCAATATATACAGGAGCGTCATCTTCCTCGTCCTTGGGATCTTTGAGTTTTCGAGGTCGTGCCGCAGGTCGTTCTAGGCGGCCAGATGTATCTCCGCTGCCATACTGGCCCCGTAATCTTTGGAGAAATGCAGGCTCCTTTGCTTCTATAAACCGCAATCCGTGATTAGAAATGATATACCTAAATAGAAAGATGAAATTAAAGAGGTGAGGGCCATACCGTAGGCAAACTTGGGGTTTGGCATATTTGCGACCTCACTGTAGTAGCTGGCTGCGTTCAGATTAGACTCATGCTAGATTCTTTCTGGAACAGAACAGAAATCGCAAGAAATAGAGTATCTCAAGCCATTGATTTCGAAAACTTCTAGTCTCTTATTAAAGCAGGCAATGAACTGTTCATGAAGTTGGATGAATCTTGCAGCTCCGAAGCGCCAAAAGACCGCGATGAGCTCACTTGGCGCTAAGCCACATTGGGATACATCGAAAAGTGCAAGGGAACCGCCTCGCGCTTCCCAGCTCTTCAGCATCCACCCTTTCCCTCACCTCACCTCAACCCTCTCCAATCAAATCATGCTGTGTGCAAGTAAGTTCCGAATCATTAATCGATACAATACTTATTCCTGGGTTTCATGATTCTAATCGAAATTGCCCTACAGTCTCTGGAGAGGCTCCGCAAGTGCCTGTCCTCTCTCCCAAGAGCGGTATGTTCTGAATTACCACCATTCGGCGCCGATTATATTTTTAACGTCCATATAGGCAGTGTATTTGAGAAGCGCTTGATTGAAGCATATGTTGCCGAGAATGGAAAGGACCCTGTCAATGGCGAAGAGCTCGCCACTGAAGAGCTAGTCGATATCAAGTCGCAGCGCGTCGTTCGCCCCCGGCCTCCGACCCTCACATCTATTCCTTCGCTTCTCAGTGTGTTTCAGGAAGAATGGGATGCGCTAGCTCTAGAGACATATACTATTCAGCAAAACCTTGCGCAGACCCGCCGTGAGCTTAGTACCGCGTTATACCAACATGATGCTGCTGTGCGCGTGATTGCGCGCCTGACGCAGGAGAGGGACGAGGCCCGCGATGCCTTGTCAAAGGTTAGCGTCGGAGCCACTCGGGGCGCTTCAGGTGGTGATGCCATGCAGGTCGACTCTGCAGGTCTTCCCCAGGCGGTGTTGGAGCGAGTTGAGAGCACACAAGCTTCGTATGTCGAATTACCCACGATTCAACACATTTTTTATGGGAATGGTATACTGATCTGAAATATTTTATAGTCTATCGAAGACCCGACGCAAGCGTGTTGTTCCCGAGAGCTGGGCTACCAGCGATGCTATCTCCGCATACAAACCCGTTGAATCCTCCGAACCTCTGTGCCCAGGTGGTCGTGCCTTATCCATCGATTCCACAGGTGATCTTGCATTGGTCGGTGGTGCTGATGGTGCGGTCAGTGTTTATTCGATTTCTCAAAAAGCTGTGGTCCAGACTCTGAAGACAGATGGCACTGTGACCGATGCGACATGGGCTGGTAACAAGGCTGTTGTCGGATCAGCCACTGGATCAGTGAAGGTTTTTGAAAATGGCAATGAGACTGCTAGCTTTGGCTCTCATGCTGGCGAGGTCACAGCTGTCGCTGTTCATGCCACAGGCGATATTGTCGCTTCAGTAGGTGTTGATAAGAGTTACGTGCTTTATGATCTGTCCACGAACAATGTGATCAATCAAATCTTCACAGACTCTGGTAAGCAAATATTCCCTCAGCAGATATCATTAACTATCATACTAATATCTTTTTTTCATTCGTAGCTCTACTGTCCGTTCGTTTCCATCCTGATGGTCATCTACTGGCTGCTGGCGGTGCCGATGGACAGATTAAGATTTTTGACATTAAGAGTGGCGCCGCCGCTGCAGACTTTGCGATGTCTGCCCCTGTGAAGAGCCTGTTCTTCTCTGAGAATGGTACCTTCCTGGCTGCCGCAACTGCCCAGTCGACCACTGTCTCGATTTGGGACCTGCGTAGTTCCAAGGAAACTAAGGTGCTGGACACCGGCAGCTTGGTCCAGTCAATCTTCTGGGACTACACTGGCCAGTTCCTTCTGACTGGTGGCCCAAGTGGTTTAACTGTTCAACAATTCACTAAGTCCTCAAAAGAGTGGTCAGAGCCTCTGCGGAGTGCTGTGCCAGCTGTGGCCGTTGCTTGGGGATCTTCAGCTCAGAGCATTGTGGCCTTGAATGAGGGAGGTGCAGTAACTGTGCTGCAGTCATGATCAATAAGGACAAAATGTACTTTTAGAGCTGGCCATCTGATTTCTCTATTGTTTCTTTTCGCCATGGTGTTTGTATCGCGTTCACAACAGCTCTGGTGCAGGAAAATCCACATATTTCTCAATAATGACTAGTAGTTTCTACTTCCTATCAAATTCACAGTTTGACATCTTTATTTCATATCTTTGATGTTCTTTTCTTCTTCTCTTACCGCAAAGCACGTCTCTTCGCACTGGAAGCCTTGCTAGAAGCTTTACTTAAATGTCACTTCGTCTAACCTTCCCAAATTCTACCTCTGCACTGCACCCCCACGTTTTTAATTTCACCGCCTTCTTTCATAATTGCTGACCGCCTTAAATATACAGACACAACCACACCGCCTTCGGACTCGGGCCTACTGAGGTGATTGATCTATCATGTCTGCCAACCCTCTGACGTGCCTTTTGCCCTCCTATGCATGTTTGTTTGGTGAGCCGCTCATGGCTATGCCAGATTCTTCTATATTTTTGACCCCGAATCCTGATATGAGTGACGAACCTGGCGTCCAGATATTGGGCGTCAGGTCCAAGGTGAGCAATGCCCTCAAAGAAACGCGGGGGTCCACCAATACGAACAGCCGTCATATTGATAATTTTTCTTTGGTTTCCAAGCGAACTCGCCAAATGTCTCAAGAGTCTAGTGGGGAGTCTTCGCAGTCCTGGTATCGTCACTTCCACCCGCCTCCGCCTCCCCCTCCAGAAGTTGCACGCTCCCGGTCCGCCCAATTGCCACCCATACGATATCCCCGTGATGGCTTTGACTTCCGACGACCAGCTGGCACCCCAAATCAAGAAGACCATATCATAGATTTGACAAATGAACCCGAAACACCACCTCAACCGACCCATTCTCATATAACAGATCCTCAATCATCTTATTCGGCAAGGGCGCCCCGGTTCGGCAGGCCCATTTTAACGCAAGACGTGGTGGACTTGGAGGAACTGGATGACCCTGTAGAGGGGTTATCTAGTAGCCCGGAAGTCCAGTTTGTCAGTGCCTCAATACGCCAACAGCCCTTACCACGGCCACGTCCTATGCATGACACTAGGTTCCAAACAGCATTCTTTGAAGCCTCCCGGGGTCGCCACCCACCCAGCCGGACCCGACCATTTCCCCAGGGAATGTCTCTGCCATCGATGCTAGCTACTTTCCGCCCACCTATGGGCACACGTGGTATGCCGCAGGACATAGAGACATTATTCTTAGGGCACGATGCTCTAGGCCAGAGCCCCATCGACGAGGGTCTAGTCTTCGACTATGGACTTGCTGCCTTTGATATGGAACAGCCCGCCGAAAGACCTGAAGATACACGCCGCGAAACGTACAAAGCACTTAGTCCTCCGCCTGAAGGATTTACCCGTACATTGGGAGATGAAGATGTCGCAATTTGCCCCAACTGCGAATGTGAATTGGGGATTGGAGAAGGGAAAAAGCAAGAGATTTGGGTAGCTAAAACATGCGGACACGTTCGTTACATCATAATACTTTTCAATTGGTTGGATTGAATATGCTAATATCCTGCAGGTTTATTGTGGCGAATGCGCAGAGAATCGTTCCAAGTCTAAATCTCGCAAGATTAACACATCTCAAAAGACGAAACCTTTCTCTAAATGCCAAGTTGATGCCTGCGGTAAGCAGGTCAGTGCGCCAACGGCTATGTTCCATCTATATCTTTGATTCTATCCTCGAATTTTAGAATCACATTGCATGGGGGGTTATTTTTCATGGACTACCTGGAGTCTGTTTTTCTCGTCGATACCCGCGGTGCATGGAATTTATTAGCGTTCTTGATTTTTTTATCTCATCATGTTTGTTTCATTCTTGTTTCTTTGTGATTCTGGCCATTTATACATACTACAGGGGATTGGTATTGTTATTAAGCTACTGCGATCTTGCTGCAGCCCAGCAGAGCATCGCAAGAATTTAACAGAATCCATTCATAAGACGATTTATCCCTCTAGTTCATTATTTTATAGAGTCGCCCAGAATAGTAGTAGGGATACCTAAAGCAATTGTATCCGCTTGAACAGTTACTTTGCTCTCGGCGAGGTACTTCGATGGAAGCACATACTAGTAGACAGGCACTTGGAAGTTATGTATCTTCATTTTTATATTCCGATGAATTTGAAGAGTCAAGTTCTCCAAATTTTCTCCCATAAATTCATACCGCTACATGTCCATTTCAGCTTGGTAAATTGGGGAAATCTATCAACAAAGAGACCCGCTTGTGGGGGGGGCTGATGAATTAGCCAACCTCGGCGATATAATATCGTCATATGAAGCTTGGATGGCTTTGAAAAGATGAAAAGGATGAATAGTCCTGGTTTAGTAGTTGTGCCCAGTTTCAATAATACAACACATCGCAATGGCAAGGCTCCATCGCTTGGAAAGAAAAGACCCCAGCCTCAGCCAGGAATAAATGCTATCATACAAGAAAACGCCCAGAACTCTATACACCACGCATATCACCGTGGTATGGCGACCAGATACCACGCACACTCTCGTTAAGACTCGTCACCGGCTTCTTAGTCCGCTTCAACTTGTCTCCACTCGCGTCCTTAAGGATCATTGCTTTCTTAAGGATCTCGCCGGGCTCCATGTTCCGTACACAGATTGCCTTCTCTTTGCCGTTGATGTACTGGCCCTTGATTACAGGGTGCTTGTTGTGTCGAGGTGCTACTCGGATTTCAATCTGGGGGTTTTCGCGGGCGAAATCAGGGAGGGTCTGGGTCAAGAAGGCGCTGGAAGTGGCAATTGGTTAGTGCACTGGATGAAAAAAAATTAAAGCAACACTGATATTCAAAGAGACTTACAGCATTCCGCGAGAGCTGCCACCATGAGTGCAGTAGTTAAAGTCGAGACGCTTGCATTGAAGGATAAAAGCCCCGACACCATTCTGTGAGATCCATGAAGTCAGCTGCAACGCCCCAACCCATCCTAACGAAACCTTGAGGAACAAAAGTGAGACTTACCCTGGCCGCCGCGACCGTCCGTAAACCTTGAACTGGCATTGCTGTGATTTGGATGTATGTCAATTGGGACTGATAACTTTCCTTCTTGGTGTCACAATTTCTGGCACACGTGAAGGCGGTGAGTATCCGCTAAATGCGGCTACGGCGTTTGTAGCGCAAAGCTCCTTGCTACGACTCAAGAGCGCGACTCTCCTGAGGAACCATCATCCAGTGCACTCTTCTCTCTTTCCACCCTTCACCTGTTGACGGGTTGAGTGCTAACAATGACGGATAAACTTCCCCCTCCATTGTTGGCTCTGTTCCAACCACGCCCACCCCTTCGCTACATCCCTCCCAGCGACCGCGCTCCGGAAGACTGCCCGAAGAGCACCATCTCTGGTGTCGCTCAGTTTCTCCCCGAAGCGAAGAATTTCGAAGAAGAGGCGCCATACAATGCGACCGAAAGCTGGCTGCAGCGCAAATGGCGCCAAAAGGTGGAGAATAAGGAAAGGCTAGAGAAGCAGGTGACAGAAGGCTTGCAAACCTGTATGTGTCATTCACCTCAACCTAGGCTCAAGGTTCCTGGCTAATCATTCGACTCTGTTTTTGACGATTATAGTTGACCCCGAGAAGGACCCCCAAGCTCGAGGTGACCCGTACAGGACTCTCTTTGTTGCTCGGCTCAATTTCGAAGTGAAAGAATCGGACCTCGAGCGAGAGTTCGGCCGATTCGGTCCCATTGAACGTGTAAGATGTCTCTATGGTAATTTCTTTGTTTCAATTTTGCATAAAGTCTGACGAATTTCTCCAGATTCGTATCGTCAAAGACACTGTCTCACCCAAGGCAGCTAAAAGACCAAACAAAGGTTACGCATTCATCGTTTACGAACGTGAGAAAGATATGAAAGGTATAATCACCAAATTATTTTGCCTGCAGTTGCAGTACTTCCAGGGTCTAGTGTTCTGGTAAGAAGAATCATTGCTAACACAGTAAACTCCGATATTCAGCGGCCTACAAAGAAACGGATGGAATCCGTATCAAGGATCGACGTGTTCTAGTCGATGTGGAACGTGGACGCACGACTAAGGGCTGGAAGCCTCGTCGCTTTGGTGGCGGTCTAGGAGGCCGTGGATACACCAAGGCAATGCCAATCCGTCCTGGTGGCCCTGGATTCAATGCTCCATCTGGACCTGGTGGCTACGGCGGCGGCTTTCGGGGTGGCTTTGGCGGTGGCAGAGGCTTCCGTGGAGGAGGTGGTGGTGGTTTCCGTGGGGGAGGTGGTGGCTTCCGTGGCGATCGGTTCGGTCCTCGAGGAGGAATTGGTTACCAGGGAGATCGTAATGGATTTGGCGGACAGCCACCACCCAATGCCCCCTCGGGCCCTGGTGGTGGCCGCAGAGGAGGTGGCGAATTTAGAGGAGGTTCTCATGGTGGTGGTGATAGAGGAGACAGGTTCGATCGAGGTGCAACTGGTAGCAATCGAGAGCCTGTACGGCCCCGGGATGGTCCCCCAGACCGGGATCGTCGTGACGACCGAGATGGTGATCGTTACAGAGATCGTGACCGCCGCGACGACCGCAATGGAGACCGTTACCGAGACCGTGAGCGCGACAGGTATGCTGGCGGCCGGGAGGATTATGGACGCAAGCGACACCGAGAGGACGATGGCCACGACGACCCTCGATCCCGGAGACGTTACTAAATTGCTATTTTCTCCCTTCCAAGCCCTAATCTGCTGGTGGGTATCCCTGATTTGTCCGCCTCGCGTCTTTCTCTCTCCGCATGGGTAAGGGTAGGATGAGAACAGATGAAGTCATGAATTCAAGAGGTCTTCTATGGTCCAGGTCATAACTATCGCCTTGCGCTCACTTCAAAAAGGTCTATACCCGGTTTGCCTGCACGCTGCTTTCGCCCCCGGCTCGCACATAAATCGCCGGTAGTCGACTCCAAGTATTCTTCGGAATGACCATGTATTCCACAGACTCCCCTCCCCTTTTCTTTATTTTTCTCCTCGTCTCCGTTGGTATCTTTTTCCTTCATGTGTGTTTCAGTGAATTGGTCCAGGTTGTATCAATTTTTTTTTTCTTTTTCCCTTTTCTGTTCCTTGATATCTCAGGGGGGTAAGTGTGTATTTTAGTTGAAACAATCACCAAAACGTGATGGATGGAATTCTACTTACTATATGGTTTTGAGGTAAGACCAGGTAAGGGCCAATTCAAGAACCAGAAGGAGTCATCTTGCTAGGTAGCGAATGAACGTAATGGTTTTTCTTTTGGAAATCAGGACAAGCGGTTGAAATCTTTATATCCAATTTTAAAGTATCTATCCAAAATCGTTGGCATATCATTCTGAGATCTAAGTCTCACAAAGAAACATAAAAGACGGAGATATGGAATATTGTTCAATGTATTTGTATAAAAGGACCACAAGAAAGAAAATGAAATAGTGCGCCCACCCCAAACTCCATAAAGATGCCCACAAGAATCTTTTTTATCAAGAACAAGAGGCAGAGCAGTGCATCTATGCATCAACTTCCATATCGCCCTGCTCCAGAATCTTCACCTCGTTGGTATTCCGCGACCAGGAAGCCTTAAGCTCAACCTTGAACTCGGAAGATGTAACACCAAACATCTTCATCAGGGTTGTCTGGCGCGAATCAAGAGTTTCTCCTTTGCGGCACACTGGGAAACCTTCTTGGCCCTCGGTCAATTCGAGCATGACCTTACCCTTAACGAGACGAGTGGGGACGCCCAACTTGCGCAGAGCAGGCTCAATGGTGTGGCTAATGGGCTCATCGTGCTCGGCAGGGATCTCACCGGCATGCTGGTAGACGAGGCCGTTAGGGATGCTGAAGGAGCGAGTAGCCTCAGTGCCGGCACGGGCAAAATCCGAGGGGCGGAAGGTGTCGAAATATTCGGTGACAGATTCAGCAGCGCGGGAGGTGAAGAGCAGACCGACGGCACCGGCCAGGTAGGGGGTGAGGCGGTGCACATTAGGTGCAGCTTCAGTTTCGGGGTTGTTACCAAGTGCCTTGGCCATAACCTTCGTCTTACCGAAGAAAAGACTGAAGAATTGAGTTAGGATAAATCGATCTTAATGCGGGGATGAACATCAAGCATGGTTGTGCATATATGCGGAGATATATTCTTATATAATACGTCTGCAATGCCAACCTTGATACTGATGAGCTTGTTGAAAAACTTACCGGCTGTCTGAGAACTCGGCACGCACATCCTTCAGGTATGTGTTGCGCATGTTGTCGACGGCGAAGACAAACAGATGGTCATATTCCTCCATACATTCCCGAATGTTGGCATAGAGTCTGCGGGTTTGCTCCTTGTGGTCCTTCTTGACAGTCTTGGACTCATGGACGACGCGCGCGCGCTTTGAACGAGGCATTATGAAGAATGTGTGGTATAAAATGAATCGAGTGAATCGTTGGGTTATATCTATTATGCTTCCCGAGTGTGGCTTTGGCTGATATTTTTTTTCTCGCTGATAACCGGATAAAGTATTGCTCCGGAGCTTATCCGACCACCCCCACTAGTCTCCATCGGGCAAGCAGCTACTCCCCATTATTAACATCATCATCGCATCAAACGCGACTTCAAGGGATCCGTGAACTTGAGTCGAGGGTTCCGGTCCCAAGTCCAGAATATGCTGGATTTTATGGACTATATCCAGCTCGCCTTTTCGGAGGCGACCAACTGGAACCGCGACAATTCGTACTTGTCGCTGACTACTACGTCCCAGTGTAAGTCGCCTTTAAGGGATGCGACTCGAAATGGGTCAATGGGATCTCAACTAACGTGAACACCAGCAATTCTCGATTTCTCTACTCCTGAGCGACTACGCGTGCGCCTGTCTTCTCTTTCGACGCCATATTTCGCCACTAGCTATTCGCTCGGCACAGTAGGATTACTCGATGGATCTGTATCGTACCTCTTCAGTACGGTCCCCTTCAACAATACCCCCAGTCGAAGTGCCTTGATTCCTCTACGGAATATATCGCCCGGTTATCGACAAGTTCAAGCACCTGTTGCACCGGTGGAAACATGGGGGTGGGATTCACTTCTTGATGGAGTCAGTTTCCCAGGGATCAAGGATGGATCGCGTTTAGCATCCCGGGACAATAAGGATGGAAACCATCCCACAGATGAAGCAGTAAAACGAAAAGCGACCCTGCTGCATGCATCATTGCACCTCCCATCTCCCACTACTCTTAATGCACTATTCCTGCGCAGAATGTCTCCAACCATGCAGTTATGTCTGGCTGTCTGTTCCACCCAAGGACCACCACTGTCCAAGTCCGCGCCACAAGCATCGATGCTGGCTCAATTATCTCATGACACAGGAAAATACTGCAACGAGTACTTATTTAGTACAGATAATGCCCTCTTTGGCTGGCGCGGTATCTGGAACTTTGGACCAGACCCCAGAACTAAGCCCGCCAACGCCGCGCCTGCATTATCACTCCTATCTGCCGGTGCAGAGGCATATTACTCGCCTACTTCTTCATTGATAGGCATGTCCACAGGTCTGCGATTCAGCACACTTCCAGCAGCGACTCAAGTACCTTCGTCTACATCTACATCTTCCTCATCCAGCAGCCCCGCCCCTATATCCACTTTCCCTTACACATTAACTGTCACACTTACTCCAATTACCGGCTCTTTATCAACAACTTATTCTCTCCGTGCATCGCCAAATCTTGCTTTCAGCTCTCGCTTTGGTTTTAATGTGTACAGCTGGGAAAGCGAAATGGTTGCGGGTTGCGAGCTTTGGCGCCGAGCGGGCAAATCTACTGCATCCTCCTATGAAGATTTAGAATGGGCTCGTCGCAAGGTACGTCTGCATGATTTCTCTGCCTCGATGCCCGGTTCTCCGCCGGCCCCCCCACTCTCCGATCCGATTAATCCCGAGCCCGTTCAATCCAATGATGATTATAACGGCGTCGAGGCTGGTAATTCAGTCGTCAAGCTTCGTGTTGATCAGTCCTGGAACATGCGTTTGCTCTGGGAAGGCCGTGTCAAGGAGCTTCTGGTCAGTGCAGGTGTCGGGTTGGGCCCTGGTTCATTCTCTCTGGCGCCGAATATTTCGTCCTCAGGAGGCTGGTCAATGTCTGGAGGTGGGACATCATATTGGCGTGGGGTTGGGGTTTCAGTGATGTACTCCTCCTAAGGGGTGTTGGACCACATCCTGTCAAGCTGGCGTCATTTTTATTTGCGCAGGCCTCATTACACTCGACGCAGACTATATCCTTTATACATTGGTGGGGTACTCTACGTGCTACTTATAGTATCTCATGGTTTGATAATACCGCAAACTGAAAATACTGGGCGGTTCCAACATTGTACATATATTTCATGACAACATATCTGACGTTTAAAGCTTTTATCATGTTAATCTGTGGCTTTTTAACCTAAGCCGACCAGTCCTGGCACTGAGGGAGTATCAAAATATTTCTCAAATTTCCGAACATGCATCTTAGATGCGGGCATTGATGATGTCGACGACTAGAAGATATGCCGTTAGCACTAGGTATATAAAGAGAGGTAAGATCCAACAGTAACTTACAGGCAGGCTTCAAGCTGGCACCGCCAACAAGGAAACCGTCAACATCGGGCTGAGTAGCGAGCTCACGGCAGTTCTTCTCGCTGACGGAGCCACCGTAGATGATACGGACGCCGGCCTGGGCCTCAGCACCGATGCTCTCTCCGAGCCACTTGCGGATGGCAGCGTGGACCTCCTGGGCCTGCTCAGTGGTAGCGACCTTGCCGGTACCGATGGCCCAGACGGGCTCGTAGGCGATGACAACCTTGGCCCACTGTTCCTTGGAGAGCTCCTTGGCGGCAGCGTTGAGCTGACGGGTAACGACCTCAATGGTCTTGTTGCCTTCACGCTCCTATTTCATGCAAAGAGTCGGGTGTTAGCGGGTGTTATGCCAACATGTTGCATCCCGATGTGGGTCACCGGGACGAAAAAACGGGTAACCGAAACTGGGAATGACGTACCTCAAGGGTCTCACCAATGCAGAGGATAACCGAGACGCCGCCCTCAATGGCAGCCTTGGTCTTGCGGGCAACGAACTAATGAGTAGATTGTGAGTATTTGAAGCTTTGGTGTTGGAATATGTGGTGGTTTAGGTGTTGCCCGATGGGCACGGATGTATAGATCGCGGGGTTGGGTTTTCCATACCTCATCGGTCTCCTTCAGGATGACACGGCGCTCGCTGTGGCCGATAACAGCCCAGTTGATCTTGTTGTCCTGGAGCTGCTCGACGGAGATCTCACCAGTGAAAGCACCGTTGGGCTTGTCGAAGACGTTCTGGGCGGCAACACCGATCTTCTCGTTGGCAAGTTCGCGGGTGAGAGTGAGGTACAGAGCAGGGGGAGAGATGACGACCTCGGTGTTGGAGTCGAGCTTGGCAGCATTGAGGTTGTTAACGATGGCGGTGATGCTCTCCTTCACACCGTTCCTGTATTTTTAAGCGTCAATTGTATGGCTCTGAGGTGCTTTGCCTTGCTTTGGAGGGGCAGATGCTGAAGCATCGCGGGGTAGTATGATAGTACGTACATCTTGAAGTTACCACCAACGAAGAATTGACGAGCCATCTTGAATAGATTAAGAGTAAATGTTATGGGGTATTTGAAAAAAGAAGAAAAAGAGAAAGTAAACAAGTTGAGATAGAATACGAGGGAGGAACGGGCGTTTAAAAGAAATGGAGGGGCACATCTGCTGCTCCAAGCCACCAGGACCCACATCGGGAGGCTGATGTAATCCCGGTCGGTCCCATCGTCATTGGATTGAGCGAGCTGCATACTGCAGGTGAACATACTGTGTGTACATGGTGATAGCATCCAGTTGAAATTATGGATATGATTGGCATTCGGATGTCCCTGCACCTCTCTGTGCTCTGTAGACTTGGATAAATGTCGCAGCCCTGGACTATCACCTATGTACTCATTACATCTGCGTTGGTATTCCAAAGTTGGCCTGATATATAGATCATGATATATACTAGTTTACCCGTAGTCGTTACCCTAGATCAACGACTTGAAGCTCAGAGCAAACCAAACCAAAGTGCTTTATATTTTTATTTCTATTAGGAAGTAATAAAAAACCCTTTATCGACCACGGCTTATCAGACCAAAGTAATTAACTTTGAGAATCAAACGTGCCATAGCGTAGATCTCCGGGCCTCAACCAAGGGGCGCGTGCTCCACGTGATCCTGCACTATCGCGACGCGGGATCGGACTAACAATCGATTTCTCCAATCAATCTCTACACCCTCAATTCGAGCTGGATTTGTTGATAGGCAATGGAAGCGGCTTGCCAGTCATGAAGAATGGCAGGGACAGGAGTATCGGGTATGGCGACTTTCGTGAGCCCCATATACAGATTCCTAACCACTCGAGTTTCACAGACAAGGAGCACCCGCTCGCGGGCGCGGTGATTTGCTTCACTGCAGTCCAGTTGGAGAAAAAGGTGTGAAGTGTTATACTTGCATGGATTCATGACTCATACTAACGTGCCTGCAACTTAGACCCGGCTTCTCAATGTCGCAAAAGAAATGGGCGCTTCTGAACGACCCGATCTAACCAACGAAGTCACTCATCTATTTGTCGGAGCTACCGATTCCCCCAAATACCAATTCGTCGCACGCGAGCGAAACGATGTCAAAGTCCTCCAACCAGAATGGATCGAGGCAGTTCGCGAATCGTGGATGCAGGGGGAGGACACCGACATTCAGGCATTGGAAATAAAGTATAAGCTACCTACCTTCTTTGGATTGACGCTTTGCATTACTGGTTGGTCAGACATGGGATATCGGACGAAAATGAATGATATTGCTATGGAGAATGGAGCAGAGTTTCGAAGAGACTTGACTAAAAGCGTTACGCACCTCGTGGCCCGGTATGCGGAAGGAGAAAAATACAAGTTCGCAACACAATGGGGAATTAAAGTTGTCAGTGAAAAATGGTTTTACGATTGTGTTGAGAGAGGTATGACCTTAAATGAAGAAAAGTATCATCCATCCCTGCCACTCGATGAACAAGGTGTTGGCGCATGGGATCGACTTGCTCCCAGAGGATATGGGGAAAAAGCGAAACAACGGCAGGCGTCCGGCGATCCCTCGTCTGATAACAGGCCTCGAAAGAAGCTACGCCGGACTGCAAGTACCAAGCTTGTTGGTCAGAATGAGAATATATGGGGTGATATCATCGGGGCTGGTTTCATGAACGCGGAGACGACAGATTCGAATAAGAAGGAAGAAGATGAGATGGACTCGCCACCGCCTAGAACTGTTATTCAAGCAGCCAAATCTTTCGCCAGCGAGTCTGTTTTCGGCGAGACTATGGAGAAAAGTCAACCCCAGGAGCTGGCACCTAAAATCCCGGAGGGCTTTCTCGGCGGGTTCTATTTCTATTTGCATGGCTTCTCAACAAAACAGGTAAACGGTCATTGATTCCTTGACTGAAGATATGAGCTAATAATTTATAGATGGGGGTTTTACACCGTCATCTTGGATTCAATGGAGCAGAATGTGTGAAATCACTGAGCGAGTTCTCTCGTCCAAGTATTCCAAAGACGGGCCAGGGCCTATACATTATGATTCCGTACCAGACCCCAAGATCTGAAGTTCCATCAACGGATGAAATGGCATTCGAATGTGACGTTGTTACAGACATGTGGCTTGAAAAGTGCTTGCATGCACGCGCACTCATACCTCCCGAATCCCACGTTGCTAGCACACCATTTCCTATATTTCCTATTCCAGGTAAGTACCTACCAGATCCTCTGGCCGAATTTCGCTAAGACATGGAATAGGGTTTGCGGAAATGAGAGTATGTTCTACCGGGTTCGCAGGAATTGATCTTCTTCACGTTTCCAAAATCGTGGCCTTGATGGGAGCGACATACGATGAAGTGCTCACACAGCAGGCATCTGTCCTGATTTGCAATGACCCACAAACCGCAAGCACAGACAAACTGCGGCATACTAGTGGATGGGGTGTCCCAGCCGTTTCTGCAGAGTGGCTGTGGATATCCGTTCAGGCTGGCCAAAAGAAGCCACTGGAACCTTATATCGTGCAAAAGCAAATATCACAAGCCAAGCGGACTGTAGAAAAGCCCGGCGCTGCATTTGCGAACGAAAGAACTATAGACGAGAAATTGAAAAAAGGACAGGAGGCAGGGTCAAAGACTAGTCCAGACTCTACCAATGAAGAAGTATCCGAAAAAGCGCAGTCTGTGAAGAATAATCGCAACCGCGTGATGCCAATAATTGACGACGGCTTTTCGAAAGACGCTGAAGATAATGCGCCACAGGCCTCTGTACCAGGCTCTCGATCTCCATCCCCTAGCAAAGCAGAAGGCGATTCCACCACTGATGTCGCTGCTCCTAAACAAGCCGAAGAAGACCAAGCCAAACCGGCCGGGCCCTCTGCGTTAGACACTGCGCTCAAAGGACTCCTCCAGCAAGCACAAGCAGCAAAAATCCGCCAAAAGAGCGAAGGCACAACAAGCACAGAGGACGACAAGTTCTCAAATCGAAGAAAACGGAAGCCTCTTCTCGGCCGCGCACCATCTCACTCATCCACCAAGGCCCTCGAGAGCACCGGTGCACCATCCAGAGCTAGCTCCGTCGACACACTCAACGACGATGGTATAGGCTCAGCAATAGAGACAAACGACCAAACAAGAGAGAATCTCTCTCGCGCGCAGATAGCCGCATCGATGTCCTTAATGATCAGAGTCTGTCGTCGATGTTCAGCGGTAGCGGTGGAAAATTTGATTTCTTAGCTGATAAGCAACCTGCGCTCGATGGAAAAGACGAGGACGAAGAGAATACTGAGCCCCAGATGACACAATTGGATTACGAGGATGCGGATGCAGCAGCTATGAGAGCTGAATTCCTGCGTGACGCAGGAAAGTTGGTTGGCAAGCCCAAGCCGGCTGATCCTGCATTATTAATTGGGGAGGCGAGAGAAATGGAAGATGTAGGATGGGGCTCTAGACGAAGAACTAGGAAGCATCCTCGCGGTGATGATGATTGATTATTTATGCAAGAGGGTATGTATTGGCATTTCTTCCTCTTTTTAGGTGTTCTGGATTATCATGCATGGCACTGCATTGCATTCTGGATGGCGTTTACTGCTAGATTAGATCATACTCGCCACGGTCTCTCTCAAGATCCCATAAAATAAATACAGAGACTGCTCTTGCAACTTATATTTGTCCATTCCAAAGCCCACTGGCATGAGATAGACATTGAAAAAGCTGCTTATCTACTTCACTTGGTAGTACATATGTAATTTGGCTTATGTTTACACTTGTTTTTACTGAAGTAGCGGTTATATGGAAGCATGAAGTAGTTAGTCTTGGTTTCCAAACTACCTGTACTTAGGTGGGCACATCTGCAAGAATTGATTACTCCATATGATCTGGACTATTTATAGCATAAGACCCAATTCAGGGCGTGATCGGCGCTGTAGCACTAGGACTGTATATACATGGTAGGAAGAGTGGTCACCTCTTGGCGAAAGGTATTGCCAGATCGATGGTTTCGGGTAGATGCCATCTGTTTTCATGGTTATCAAGGTGATCAGGGAAATCAGTGTGGAGATCCGATGTTCACTTACCATGACTGGATGGAAACTGTGGGATAGTCGAAATTTCAAGAAAAGTGACCAATGGCGTGAGGGTCCTTGTAATGCCGTCAAAGGCAGGAATCGGGGCACATCCAGAACGGTTCAGAACAGCGGAGCATCCATGCCATATTTTGATCTCTTCAAATCGTCGAAGGTTATAGGCTTGGACACCGGGACTTGAATGGGCCGTACTTTTGGATCGTCCAAAAGATAAATGATATCCATCGTCCATTTCCACTTGTCGCTTGTCACTCCATCCCTTGTGTCGTCCCGGAAGTAATTCACATATCCCGGCCGCTCTGAAGAGAGTGACACTGTGACGGATATAGCCTCTTTTGTCGATCTTGAGATATCATCCTTTCACTTATTAAGATTCGTTAAATTAGTATCCAGGGCACTCTTGATACCCTGCCACTGAAGCTGGATGACATACCTAGAGGGGATCCACGTAGGCGAGTCTTCGAAGGTGTATGCATAATCCAAGCCACCGCTTCTCCAGTCTCCTGATAGCACAAACTTCTTGTTCTCTCATCAGCGTTACCCAGTATAAACTGATCAGGCCCTGAATGATAACTCACGGCGGGCATTTTGACAGTTGAGAGAAGACGTGTTGAGTCTAAAGAAAGAGAAAAGGGAAGTAAGAAAGAGAAGTCAAGAGAGACAGAAATATTCAGCTCTGAATATATGGTAGATGACAGGTGGACATGTGCAAACAGCTTCCAAGGTTGTAGTACTCCTCAAAAAGAAGGCAGCCCGAGGCATGCGTAATAGTACCTGGAACACAACATTTGAAGCATGGCAGGTACTACCTGCAGGTGCCTACTTATGCACTTATCTGTCGAGGATAGTACTTACCTGCTACACATTCTCCTACCCATTGTCTTACTGGGCATCTGCCTACAGCTGATTCCCTAGTGCCTGCTTGAAAATAAGAACAGAAAACTTACCAGGTAGCCAACCTTATGCAGCCACGGGTATGATGTTCAACTAGATTTATGATACCTAGCACAGGAATATAGAAGCTCTTTGGTAATTAAGATAGGAAAAACAGAATCATAATTTCAATTCAGATGGGAATCTTGGGCTAACTTGGAATGACTCCGATGTACACCATCACGCCATGTAATAAGAGTAAAGAAAAAAAGCCATGTTACACCATGTAATTTTTTTTTGAGGAGGAGTGCAGCATGCAAGGAGAAAAGCACATGAGAAGGGATATCGAAGAAAGAGGCGAAAGAGCCCAAGGAAAAAGCTGTACACCTTGAGGTTACAGACAGGAAAAAGGAGAGATAAAGGATAGAGAAGATGAGGCAGAGAAAGAAAACTGTAGACTGTTGGTACATAAAATAAGTCTTGCTTAAAGGTTGAAGGCACCCATGCCACCAGGGAGTGGGCCATCTAAATCGAGATCCTCGACAGAGCGGCGGTTCTCAGTGCTATCACGGAACAAGTTCGAGAAGTACTTGGTAGCAACCTCGCTCTCCTGCTTGACCTTGGCGACTTCCTGCTTGCGACGACCAAGGTCTTCGATGTCTTGAGAGAGGCATGTCTGCAGATTTTTGGCAGGTAAACGGAGGATACGCCGGACTTCGGCTGAGATACGGGTTGAGTTTGAATGAACATAATCCATCTCTGCAAGTGCCGCTGAAATCTTTTTAGAGATCCGCGGAGGCAAGGTTGTCGGGATAGAAGACAGGACATAAGCGGCAGTCAAAACGGCTGTAGAATAATCAGTTAGCATAAACCAAGAAGTGTGATCTTAGGAATGGATACTCACCAGCTGTAAGAACGCTGGGAAGGAATAGCCGGCGGACGTTGTTCGGACCAAGAACCTTGACCGTGCTCAATGCACTGTCGACCCAACTGAAACCACCGAAGACTCTGCCTCCTAGCACGGTGACTGCAGTCATTGCCATACCTGTGCCCGCTACCTTCTCCTGGCGCTCCCATAGGCCAGCCACATCAAAGAAGTCCCATAGCTCGACTTCAGTATGTACCTGCCGGCCTAAGGCATGACGGCGACCTCGTCGGAACATCAAGTCTCCACGGAAGTTGAGTGGACTGAACTTGTCTTCACCGACATGCAGCAGACCGATATTTTGAATGAAACCAACTCCCTTGACGGTCGTCTCCCTAGCGTAGTCTTCACAGTCTGTAACAGCAGAGGAGATTTGATCAAGCATTGCGAGTTTGAGGTCTTCGGCGTATTGGAATGCGCCAAAGAGACCAGGATACTCCACGCCTAAATCTGCTTCAGACACCCGAGAGATTGTATCAGAGAGGCTGGAGCGTGTGTGATTATAGACATCATCACATGATTCGTCAATAGCTCTATCCACACCTTCTGTTAGCTCACCCTTCTGCCTTTTGCCATTCTCGTATGCGGGTTCAAGCTCGGCTAGTTCATTTGTAACCCGAGTGAGTTCAGACTGGGCAACGTCACGGTTGACGGTAGCAAGCGAGTTGAGGTCGGCAAGGAGATTCAGAAGGTAAGTTCGAGCGGGGGCAAGCTTGGAGCGAGATCGTTTCTCAAGAACAAAGCGTCGCAAAGCTCCTTCCAAGTTTTCGAAATCCTGAATCTTCTCCTGTTCCTTTTCCTTGCCCTTACCCTTGCCGGCCTTGTCATCATCGTCATCATCATGAGGGTCCGAGCCATCACCTCCTCCGCCAGAACCAGACTGTGATAAAGACCCTGGAGGAGCAACAGGGATAGCATTGCTTGAAACAAAGTGTACTAGCTCTGCGGCCTCTTTGTATGTGCGAGGGCTGAGCTTGCCTACTTGATCCAGAATCATGCGTTCACAACGTTGCTTGTCGCGAATTTGGTCAAATCCGTTCACCACCATGAAGATGTAGGCTTTCTCATGGGCGGCATTGAGAATGAATTCCTTTGCGGAGAGGGTGAAGTGATTGGCGGCGGAAACCACAAAAACAACAACATCAATTTCTTCCTGACGTGCAAATACAGCAGTTGTCTTCAAAGAATCTGAATTCAAGCCGGGTGCGTCAATCAAAGCAATATCAACAACACCGTTGTTGAGTAAGGACTCATCAATCGACCGCACGTCCTTGACATAAACCTTGCACTGCATGTATTTCAAGTTGTCGACGACAAGATCCTCGAGCTTGCTCATGGGGTAAACATCATAGGTACTTTCATCATTGCGGTTGTACGGGATATCTTTGTGCACTGCATGAACCTCCTCGATTCCACTGTTCTCACGAGCATCAAGGACCTCACAGAAAATGCTCGTGCAAGGCTGTTGATCCTCCGGCAGAACCTTTCGTCTGAGCAGGGCGTTGCAAAATGTCGACTTTCCGGCATTTAGATCACCGGTGATCAACACCTTACTTGCCGTATCTTCAATTCGATCTCGTAACGAAAGAAGATGCTTTACACTCTGACTGATTCTTCCATCGAGCAACGAGGCTATCGAGGCCTTCTCTAACGAATGCACTAGTTCCGCCTGTGATAAAGCCCCCAATTTGAGATCAAGCTTGAGGATCGAGAACTCTTGGGCGATTTGCGGGGTCATCAGTCTTGGCTCAGGCGCTGGACGGCGCTCAGCAGCGGTGCTTGATTCACCAAGATCCTCTCCATTCGTCGTAGTTGTGGCGCGCTTTAATTCAGGTCGAGGGGGAGATGTCGGTCGAGCATCATCCATACCAAAGTCGGATTGTGCCGTGTGCAAGTGTGGACGCTCTGAAGGCGACGGAGGGGTGCTTTGCGCATTTTGTACGGAGGGATAATGGGCGGGCCACTGGCGATTCATATCCTGGAGTTCCTTCAATGTTTCAATAGTCCGGGAAATCGCACGACCAAGCTTGGTCCGGTTTGAGTTGCTGCAAGAAATTTTATTAGCATGCCGAATATTACCAAAATAGATATAGATATAATAGACGTACTACAGAAGTTGATGGACATGGTTCGCGACGATTTGTTTCTCATGTTCAGCTGTTGGGCGTGAAGAAAGCTTGTTAGCGAGTCATCTTCTTAAACCGCCTCATTCAACTGCTCTCTCACCACTTACCAGCGGGGTTGTACTCGCCCGGGCGCGTTGGAGTATGCGCCGGAGTTGGTCGGTCTTCCAGCAGACCAGCACGCCAAGCGGCACTCGAGCCCTCATTTGTAGCACCACCATCTGCGATACTACCTCCATAGCCCGAATCGTTGGCTAACGAAGTCATAAGCGCGGTTGCGTTGTCCGACGTCGACCCATTACCGACAGTCATGTAGGCCGGTGGGGGTTGGGCAAAGAAAGGATTCCGTTCTTCTTCTTCACCAGAAAAACGAGACGAGGCGGACCGTGAAGATCCCTCGCCGGGGAAATACTCCTGACTCATGACGAAAAAAGGGTGTGATGGAGAGCCATTCGAGGGGGTTTGTTTGTTTGAAAATCAAGAAAATCCACGGAACAAGTCGATTTCCAATGGTTAGGTGACGTTCGTGCTCAAAAGGGTTAGAGCGTGCATGTGACCCGTAACTTACGCCCGTTATCGTGAACCGTATCTTACATGGTTGATGTCACCGAGCGTTAGTGCCTGAGAGAGGACAACACAGGCTTCCCCTCGCCCTCAAGTGCTGCATTCTTTGCCAAACAACTACCCCAGAGGTCGATTTACTAACCCTCACCATGAATGTATGTGGTTGTCACATCTTTTGATCACATATCTTTGACTTACAACCCACTTGCTAGATTGTTGAATGGGCATTCGGCAAGCGCATGACGCCTGCGGAGCGTCTGCGCAAACACCAACGTGCCTTGGACCGAACACAACGTGAGCTGGACCGAGAACGAACGAAACTAGAGAACCAAGAGAAGAAATTGGTGCAGGACATCAAGAAGAGTGCCAAGAACGGCCAGGTCGGCGCATGCAAGATTCAAGCGAAGGATTTGGTTCGGACACGACGGTAAGTAGTGCTACGAAGCCCCCTTCATCATCTGAGAAGTCAAATCCTTCAGGACTGCGCTGACAAGTTGGGAAACAGCTACATTCAGAAGTTTTATCAGATGCGCACTCAATTGCAGGCGATTTCCTTGCGCATTCAGGTACGACAAGATCGGCAACGCCCCACCCCCTCCACAAGGGTCTCAATCATACTAACAGCTGGGTTTTAAAGACGGTTCGAAGCAACGAGCAAATGATGCAGTCGATGAAGGGGGCTACAATGCTACTGGGTAGTATGAACCGACAGATGAACCTCCCGGCATTACAGCGCATTGCCATGGAATTCGAACGAGAGAACGAAGTCATGGATGAACGACAAGAGATGATGGACGATGCCATTGATGAAGCTACAGGAATGGAAGGCGAAGAAGAAGAAGGCGAGGACATTGTGAAGGAAGTTCTGGACGAGATCGGTGTTGACCTGGGCCAGTCGGTATGTGTTACTTGTCTCGAACTACTCACAGAACTACATATATACTAACCGACCTGATAACTAGCTCGGCGAGACTCCGTCCGACATACAAAAAGAGACGGTTGGGGAAACCCGAGTTGCTCAAGCTGTTGGTGGCGGAGGCCATGCAGATGATGACGATGATCTTCAAGCACGCCTGGACAGTCTTCGACGATAATCATGACCTTTTCGCATTACCTGCTGTCTTTCCCTCTACCGTGCCATATTGATATCCTACTCATGTTTTTATGTTGCGGCCTGTATTTCTTTTTGGATAAAGGCCCCTGCGTTATTTTCTTAGTTGCCTGGGTATACTTTAGCGTATCATGGAATTATGTTCACAGACGATTGCTGCCTAAATACCTTCGATTACATCTGGAGGTTGTCTGAATTATAAATCAAATAGTTTGATCATGTTTATGAATGCACTGATTGGACTTCGAAGCTATGGATTTATATCAAATAAGAAGAAATAGAACTCACGCAGGCGCTAATGATAAATGTACGTGTCGTTTCTACCCAGCCTTTTTTTTTCTTCGTAATGGAATCGTCTCGAGGGGTATATTATTGATAAGTGGTGAACAGCCGACATCCATCTAGGCGATTGGAGGCTGGTATCTCAACGGCACCACCCAGCGATTGCCAAAATCAATACCATGTCGACGACGAGTACCGTACTTTCGCCATACAATCTGTGGGATCCCGATATCTGCAACACTAACATTCCACGAGTGGCCCTCACCGGAGACTAGAGCATTGAGGATTCCAGTTTTTGGGGCACCAAGACAGACAACCGATGAACCATTGACACAAAGTCGACCGCCGTCAACGGTGGTAACGTCACCTGATACCCAGCCTGTTAGCTATAAATTCGAGAAAGGGGATTGGCTGGAAAACTTACCGCTTGAAGCTGACATGCCTGATGGAATGTCAACCGAGAGAACCTCCACGCTGCTTCTATTCACCCATGAAATCATCTCAAATGCGACCCCCTGGTCATCAGTTCGGAGGTCATCGAAAGCAAGATGCATGCCAAATAAGGCATCGATAACCACGTCGGGAGATAGGTCGGCAGAAGACAGACGAGTTGATAGCTCCTCCCATTTTAATACACGACCGCCTATTTTCCGGAAGATATCCAGCTGCTTTCGGCAGTTCTCCAGTAACTCGGCCTCATGTTCGAGGCCCAGAAGGCATACAGTGACTCGGTGACCACGATTGCGTAGATGACGTGCAGCAGAGATAGCTCTAGCTCCCGTGCGGTGGTTACCCGTCACAATAAGCATAGTCGGTGCGGCCGCGTCACTAGATAACAGAGCAACCGCTGCTTCCGCAATCCCTCGACCTGCATTCTCTGTAATGATATCTTCACTCAGGCCAAACTCCGCCACAGCAATTTGCTCAACCTCTAACGTCTGCAACGGGCTCACGGTTGGGCAGCTACGGTTCGTAGTCGTCAATCGCAAAGATCCACCAGGTGCATTAGAGCCCACCATGGGGGACACGGATGAGCGGCCTGGGTGAGGGCTTGTAGTGCGAGATGTATTCAATTGGGTGCGACCAAGGGCATGGATATTTGATATCATAGGTTGTCCCATGATGCCACTGCTTTTGCGAGATGGCTGTATCCGCGCAGAGACCCTGGACCTGTCACGTCCAGAGATATTCTCACTGCTATGTCTGGCATCACTAATTTGCTCGATATCTTCACCGGTATCACTATTCTGCGGGCTGTCGAGCACATTTTCCGACCAGTGAAGGTTTTTGCCGCCATTGGTCCCGGGTTTGGGGAGCCGATTGAAGCTCACCAAGCGGGCCTCGTCTGCTGTAGTGTCGTCGTTGCGAATTTCTTCAAACACCCGTCGCTTATCGAATTTTGAGAGGTTGCTAGCGAAATCGAACTCGCCAAGCTCTTGAATGTCGGTTGCGTCTTCGGTAGCCCAGCCGCTAGGATCCTCAGCATATGCGCGGCGTGTCTTCTTCTTGCGAATCTTTCCGCCAGGTTGTTGTGCATGGTGCTCAGGTGATGTCTGCACCGCAGCACCTACTGGCTCTACGAAGGCAGTTTGACGCCAGCCCTTGCTGTTTGGGTTCGTGCTCGCTGTGATTCCATGCTTGCCTACGGACCCGCCTTCTTTGCCACGTTTGCTGCGCTTAGTCGAGGCCTGTTTGCTTAGGGCCGAATTTTGGGCCGCCTGAAATTGCCCGAATGAGTGACTCTGCGCTTCACCATTACCCGTATCAGCATTCAACTCAAGGCTGCTGAAGGGCTCAGACAACGATGCACCGACTGGCGCAGACGGCTGGCTCGTGCTAAGTGGAGCCGGGTGAGATTGTGCTGGTAGGTTGGTGGGTTTGGTAGGAGGTTTAGAGTAACTAAGGATGGCCGGGTCGACAAAGGTCTGCTGTGGAGGAGGTTGGGGTTGAGGTTGAGCGGATTGGACCTTAGGGGTAGCTTGCGACGAAGCCTGTCGCTGTAGAGGAGCTGTTTTGTTCGATTGCAGGGAGAGGTCGGCGATCATGCTGGCATCTAAAGAGAAAGTGGGGAGTTTTTGGTTGTTCCAAAGACAGGTGACTGAAGAATATACCATGAGCGGGGTTTCTAATGAAATCCACATCCTAGACTGAGGGCTTACCATCTTTCAGAAATAAGTTTTGCCCAACGACATTAGCAACCTGGCCCAGGAGCTTTCCGCTGAGCGGTGGCTTTAGGCTTACGAGCACGTCGTAACCAATGAACTCAGTCGCCATATTCACGGAATGCCACAATTCTCATGCGATCACAATTGAAACATTTGACGGATCAATCTGACGGTGTGTGTGAACAAAGGGAGGGGTGTGTCGTAGTTGGAGAAAGAAAGCTCAGGCAGCTTCGAGGACCGAGGCGATCACGTGTGGCGGTGGCTTATCGATAAGTAAAGTGGGGAATCATACATGTAGGTTAGGGCTGCATGACATGTATAAGCTAAGAAGCAAGTCCGCACACATACCTTGGACGTTGCTTTCTTCAAATCTATAGGCCACTTGTTCTTTGTATGATGATAGTTACTCGAACCGTATTTTGCGCATTCGACCTAGAACAAGAAGTGTACTACTATCTGGAATTAAAGGGTTGATTGATTGAATGACTGCAAACATGGATATCGCTATGGTGGATACATACATGAATAACATGAAGACAAAGTTTAAAATCATATCAAATAAGTCCAAAGTCAAGTGGTTTATATAGCATCAAAGCAGTCATCTTCAAAATCGTCCGCTGGCTTCGAAGGATTGGAAACCTTGGCCTTCTTTCTCGGCCCCAGTACATCGTCGATAGATACAAGTTTTTTGTAAAAATCTATAACTTTGTGATGCACCATTACCTTCCGAGGTTCAAAACGACTGACTTGTAATCCTTCCTGGGAAGTTGCTCGACTAAGAGCCACGTAGGCTTGGCCCTTCTCAAATACCCGACCTAGGTCGACTTTCACTCGTTGTAAGGTTTGGCCTTGAGCCTTGTGAATGGACAGGGCCCATGCCAGAATCAAGGGAACCTGTTGTCTTTGGGCTTGAATCTCCCCATTGGGAAGCTCAATCTTCCACGCTTCTGGTTGACACAGTAGATGTCTTTCTGTGCCGTCCGGTTGGACGAAGCACACAAGGGGCCATTTCCTCCCTCCTGGAGCTCCGTCTTCTTTGTGAACCATGGCTTTGAGCTTCTGTCGAGCCCGAGATACGCTGTCTTCGTCACTCATCTCGCCGTCTTCATTTGCTTGTACTTCGCCCTCATTGGTACGATACCAATCGAATTTTGCCTCATCCATGAATGCTACTACCCGACCAATGGAACCATTCACCAGCGTGTCTTCCATGTTTTTGATCAGCATGACTTGCGCACCCTTCTTTAGATTTATAAGCGGCGGAGCCATGCAATTCGATAACAACTTCTCACGGTACTGCTGATCTGTGATCGTTCCGCTATCGACAGCTTTAAACGTCATCATTTCACCAGAAAGCCGGGACATTCGAGCAGAATTAGCATTTTCGACCTCATTCCGGGTAGGGAATCTAATTTGGAAAGGTCAGTTCAGATCCAAGACTCTTTGAAAGTTAGAAATCTTACAATTCAGTGGCATCCAGCTCATCGTGGAAATTCAATGGCCGGGAGAGCTTTCGGAAAGCTTCAATAGTCGACGGACTAATTTGTCCCAGTCGCATCTCATTCAACATTGCTGCAAATTCGGGGTCACGCTGACGGAAGACATGGGTCAAGAGAATGGTGTGTTGGATTGTAGTATTCCAGGTGGCTGCAGAAAAAGCAAACTTCGCTTCCCTGCCTCCTTCTGGCACAGGGGGCAGCTGAAAGAAGTCACCAGTGACGACAAGCTGAATTCCTCCGAATGGACGACCATTGTTCCGGATGCGCCGAGCAATTTCTTCCAATTTATCGAAAAGATCCCCATCAACCATTGACACTTCGTCAACGACAAGAACCTTAGTGCGCAGCCAACGATTTCGGGCCTTCTGATTCTTCTTGATCTTCAAGTCGTCAACAAAAATACATTTCCAATGTGGAGGAAAGACTTCTTTCTTACTTTTTTAACCAACTCTGGCACTGCTTCTTTACCCAATCCGATGCCAGCAAAACTGTGAAGAGTGACACCTTCAATATTACAAGCGGCTAAGCCTGTTGACGCCGTCACTGCCACTCGATCCGGCTCTCGTTTGTACTTAATGCGCAATTTTTTAATGATTTCTCTCATGAGAACCGATTTACCAGTACCGGCCGAACCAGTGAAGAAAATGCTCTTCCCGCGGTCGACAACAGAGTCAAGAACAGCTTTTTGCTCATCACTGAGGGCTATCACTGGTGGCTTGTTGCCTGACGATTGCGGGTACACTGCTCCTTGCATGGCTTCCTTTGATGTCTTCTTGGATTCCCGCCTAAGTTCCTTCTGCTCTTCTTTGATAGCGCTCGCACTCTTATTCCAAAGTGGTGTAGGCTTCGAGCGTTTAGGGGTGATGAAGCTTTTCTTGGTATCTTCGCGTGGTTCGTCCTTGGACTCCTTAAGCCACGGCAAGCTCCGAGGCTTAGGGGGCGGCTGAAAGTGCGACGGGGGCGAGGAAGACCATGGAATCTGGATGCTACTAGATGGAGGAGCATGATCTTGAGAGATAGCTGGCAGATCGGGATATTTAACATCTGTCGGCGGTCTATTGTTGTTTGATGATGTCAAGTCAATAATGGGATAAGTGACTGGTTCTGCTTTCGCATTGGCTGGCTTTGGTGCAATAAATGGGATGGGTTCATCGATATCATCAAGATCTATGTCATCGTCGAAATCGTTCTCATCAAAATATACGGTGCTGTGGAGGGAGCCAAGCGACGACTCCCCACCGTTGGTCATTTCGATTTTTCGTTTGATACCCACCGATTGAGGCGGCAAGGACGGCTTGTTGGAAGAAATTGAGGTATTCGCACGAAGGAGATTGGACTGAAGCGGCTTGGAGGTCGTCCCTCCGGGATGGACATCGACGGCCTTTTTAAACATCGCGGTTTCCCCGGACACGGGAGAATATGGCGTCGACGAGTATGCGGAGATATTTGAGCGGAAGCGATTGATAGACAAGTTTCGTATCACGTCTGTAAACTGTATTCTTTTCCTGGCAACATGCATCAACAATTGCCCCAAGCAGGATGGTTGGCAAACAAAAGCTTCAGACTAGATGACTGGGATCAATCGGGGTTTCTTTTTTTACGCGTGGAGGAGAGACGCGCCCTATCGTGTTCCCTGATAAGGGGCCTTAGGTGTCAACACTATCGTTATCGGCTCTAGTCCAGAAACGGTTAGTCTGACCTGCGTCATTCTCCAGATCTTTTTGACTTGCAATCAACGAAACACATTGAAGGTTCAGACATCATGGGAAAAGGTATGCCTCAGTTACTTATCCATATTCAAAGATGACCATATATTAATCGAAGCTTTTGTTAGGAACGGATAAGCTCTACGTATGCGTACCCAGCGAAGCCTTGCCCTTCCAGACCTTTACTCCGTCGCATTTCCGAATAAACGCTAACAAGAATATGGACATAGATCACGCACTCCGAATGGGCGTCGGACAATGCATTCTCTGCCAGTGCTGGCGCTGGAGTTGGGAAAGCTAAACGAGGTGGCTCTCATGCAGCATTCAAGCGCCTCCCGTTCAACTTCTGCTCCCTGTCACTTCAACCTTTTGCGCATCCAGTTTGCACACATACAGGGACCATCTTTGACCTGACCAATATTCTCCCTTGGATTAAAAAGCATGGAACAAACCCGGTGGATGGATCCTCACTGAAGAGCTCTGACTTGATCAAGCTCACCATCGCGAAAAATGAGGAAGGTGACTACGTCGACCCAGTGACCTACAAAGTTCTCACAGACAACACACACCTTGTCGCGCTACGGAATACAGGAAACGTCTTTTCTTGGGACACAGTCGAACGCCTCAACATCAAAGGAAAACTATGGCGCGACCTGGTTACGGATGAAGAATTTAGTCGCAAGGATATCATCACTCTCCAAGATCCTCAAAATGTCGAATCTCGCAATCTCAGCTCTTTCAAGTATCTGAAGGAGGGACAAACCGAGATTTTGGACGATCAACAATCGTCAGCCAGCGTCAACGCCAATGCGCTGGGGAGCTCGGCAAAGATATTGAAAGCAAAGGAGGCCGTCGCAAAGGCACGGGCCGATCGGGTACAGCAGCAAGGTAATGCTTCTGCTTTGAAGGCAGATCCCAAGTCAGGGGCCTTGACTTCTGCTGGAAAGCCCGGCCCAACCCAACCGGCAAAGCCTACACCTTATAATGCTGCGCGGTTCACCACCGGTAAAGCTGCTGCCTCGTTTACAAGTACCGGTCTCACACCCCACACCACGGGGGAACTAGCTCTTTTATCTGAGGAAGAGTATATGCTAAAGCGAGGCCGGGTAAAGGCCAAAGCATATGCGCGAATTGTGACCACCGCGGGGCACCTCAACCTGGAGTTGTATCCTGAATACGCCCCTAAAGCCGTGTGGAACTTCATCCAACTATCAAAGAAAGGCTACTACAAGGGTGTCGCCTTCCATCGCAATATAAAAGGCTTTATGATTCAAGGTGGTGACCCTACAGGTAGTGGACGAGGTGGTGAGAGCATCTGGGGCAAATATTTCGCCGATGAGTTTGAGGGGCCTCTAAAACATGATGGACGAGGTACACTTAGTATGGCCAACAAAGGAAAGAACACCAACAGCAGTCAATTTTTCTTTGCCTACCGAGCTTTGCCTCACCTAGATCGCAAGCACACCGTCTTTGGTCGGCTTATCGACGATCCGACTCCATCTTCCACAACATTGAACTCCCTGGAAACTAGCCCAGTTGACTCAAATAACAACCGGCCTACCACGGAGATTCGCATCAAGGATGTAAATATCTTTGTAGACCCATTTGAAGATTTCCTGAACCAAAAGCGTGCCGAGGATGCTAAAGGCGGCGCTACCGACGTCCCTGATGACGACGACGAGGCCGCTCGCCGGGTGGAAGATGATCGGATGACCTGGACTGGAAAGCGCGTGCGTGGTCTTGGTGCCGAATCAGCTGACAGTGCATCTAGCGGAGTTGGGAAATATCTCAAGGCCGCCCTAGCCGACCGTGGCGAAGAAGACGAGATTGTGGAGTATGTTGATGAAGAACCCGTCCCAGAACCTGCACGCAAAAAAGCGAAAGGATCGGGCGGATTTGGAGATTTCAGCTCATGGTAGAATCCTAAATACCCCATGGCCATCTCTTTTATCCCTATGTCATATTGTCTAGTTTACTTATTATGAGGTTGGGGTAAATCTATTTATGGCATATTGTGTATGGTCTGTCTTACCCTTATATCGTTATTCTTAATACCATGATTAGGTTGTTGACGAATGAGTTTCAAACGCAAACATGGGACAAAACTTACTTCTAGATGATTCCTCGAATTAAATAATTGATTAATTAAACGGTTGGAACCTTGAACGTCAACCATGCCAGGGCCAATATGCAGGGGTACTATCAGCAAGGATCGACCGATCCGCCTTGGACTTAACTACTACTACCACTATTTTTATGTATAGAACACCATTACCAACATTTGAAGAGGACCCAGGGTATAGATCTTTTCATTAATCAAGTGTAAGCTAAACTTTTCACTAAGATCTAGGCAAGATCCTTTTTAGCAGGCACTAGTAGCCACTAGCAGCCACGACGTACTCCCAATAGTTCATCTTGCTCAGTAAGCTCCACTCCTCCGTTCTTGGCTCCCGCCCAAGTGCGCAACGGGGCGGAGTTAGGGGACATCGCTTTCCTCATCCGGATCGCATCACCAGAACTGACTTCCCTCTTCCATTTCCTCCCTCATCGATCCCTTGGATCTTCCCCACACCTGGCCACTCTCACCACATCTCCGCATCTTCTGACAATCATATGTAAGTTATACCTGAGACTCTCTTCAATCTGCTTTGTAACCCCCGGAGGTTCCGTGGAGTGGGGTTGGGTCACCGCAATCGAGAAACAGAATGATCGGACGCGCTGGAAACCTAAATGGCAAACGTTATCGCCTGGCACCGTCAAGATAGCTTCATACCATCCTATCTTCGAGTCTACTTGTCAACACAATGCCCCCCCTCACTGTCTCGTCTTATACTTGCCCCGTCCCATACAATGACGAGGGCATTTCGCCTCTTCTGCCGCCCCCATTGAGCATGACCATAATCATGATATATCCATTCATTGCTCCTCCACACCCTGCTTTATACACATCCCCTTCGATTCTATACTGTATTCTCCAGCGATCTTTCATTGTCTTTCTTGTTAAACGCCGTACTAATGCTTGTGGAATCTCAGCCTGTGTTCCCACACTCGAACGGGCACACTACGTCAGTTCCCCATACCCGCTATCGCCTCCCCTCGGCCAACCGCCCTCAACCCCATTCGCAATCCTCAATCCTTGTATCACTCAAGGATACATCCAAGCTGGCAGGAAAACAGCGCCGTAGCTTCTCTTCGCAGGGTGGGTTGCTGAACAGAATGTTCAGTGGCTCCTCGAGCCCACCCAAAGACAAGACAGACCCAACTCCAATCCCCGGAATTGAGAACGACGCGAATCTTCTGCCCGAAAACGCCAGTCCCCGGGACAAGCGATTCTCGCCACCTGGTTCTGGATTCTTTAACCGAAGACAGAGTGAGGATCAGGCACCTGCTGCCGACAAGGACAAGAAGCGCCGCAGTAGCACTGTCACGAAGGCTGCCAGCTTTTTCAGCAACGCCAAGAACTCCTTGAGCCTCAACGGTAGCAGTGGTGGTAATAATTTCTCGGTTATCAGCACTAGCCCACAGTCCTCAGAGAGCCCGCTGCACAAGCTGGGAAAGATGGACCCAGCCTTGAGCGTCCCACAAGGGTCGTTCAATAACTCCGCGGGTGAATCAGTTCCAACGGCGTGCTCATCTTTCCGGGTGGGAGTTACAGAAGACAGGAATCGAAAATGCCGTCGAACAATGGAGGATACTCATGCGTACTTATACAACTTTCTTGGAACACCGGCCCCAAGTGCATCAGCCGACGTAAATGGCTCTTCCCCGCCAAATCATGCCCAGTCTGGAGGTGTCTCAAAAGTGGTAGAAACTGACAATGGGTATTTTGCTATCTTTGACGGTCACGCTGGAACCTTCGCTGCAGATTGGTGCGGCAAGAAGTTACATTTGATTCTTGAGGAGATCATGCGGAAAAGCCCCAATGCACCTGTGCCCGAGCTTCTTGATCAAACATTTACAAGTGTGGATCAGCAGCTGGAGAAGTTACCTGTCAAGAACAGCGGTTGCACAGCCGTGACAGCCGTGCTGCGCTGGGAAGACCGCGTGCCAAGCTCACAGTCGGCCACTGGTTCTGCGGCTCTTGCTCCTGCAGCAGCAGCGGCAAACAACACTGATACGACCGAGACGCCAACTCAAGATACGCCCATGGGTGGTACACAGGCACTTCCCAAACTTCAAGAAAAGGCTGTTCGACAGCGGGTCCTGTATACGGCCAACGTGGGTGACGCTCGCATTGTATTATGTCGTAATGGGAAGGCCCTTCGGCTGTCGTACGATCATAAAGGAAGTGACGAGAACGAAGGCAAACGTATCGCTAATGCCGGAGGCTTAATCCTCAACAATCGCGTCAATGGTGTGCTGGCGGTCACCAGAGCCTTGGGCGACGCTTACTTGAAAGACTTGGTGACAGGTCATCCGTACACCACGGAGACCGTTATTCAGCCTGATGCGGACGAATTCATTATTCTTGCTTGTGATGGCGTAAGTTTCAGCTCCTTGACACATACTTTACTCCTTTGTAGCGTCAGAAACTAACATGTTCTGTAGTTGTGGGATGTTTGCAGCGACCAGGAGGCAGTCAATCTTATCAAGGATGTCCAAGATGCCCAACAGGCCTCAAAGATCCTGGTTGATCATGCGCTGGCCCGATTCAGCACCGACAACCTGTCTTGCATGGTTATTCGACTCGATGGCAACAGAGTTAAGGATGTCGTCACCAACAAGGTGGAGCCTATCGGTGTTGATGGTGACCCAGCCACATATGTCTCCCACGGAGTCAGTGAAGCTGACAAGATCGTGGAAGATGCGCAGAAGATTATGGCTAGCCATGGGATAAATGACCCAGAGTCTGCAGAGAAGGCAGGCCAAGAAGCTCTCCAGCGAATGGGCAGCCACGATCAAAACGCTGAACCTGTGCAGACTTCCAGTAATTTGCCTTCTGTGGACATTTTAAGCCCAAACAAGACGAATCAAGACTCTACTTGATTGCGTGAGACAATTAGCCCTTTCCAGTTTTGAGGAGAAATGAGCAGATGAATAGAACGCGCACATATCCTTTTCTCTTCTTGTCTCCATGATATCCTTCACAAGGGCAGAATGGCCGGGTGGGGAATCTGGAGTTTTTACCATATCTGTTTATGTTTCTTGCCCACTTTCTTTTGCCATGTCTGATTTACATTGCACATCGGCGCTATTTACGATTCGCAAACCCATCCCGTTTATGCTGTCGCCAACTAGGAGATTCAGGCCTGGCTGCTACAATATCCTATTGTTGGCGCTTATTCCTTTTTCTTTGGGAATTTTCTCTTATTGCCTTCACTGTTCACTTTTCACCCTCAAAATCCGGTTCACGAGATTAAGACCTTTCCTGTTATCTTTCTTTTCCATCTATTTTTTGAATATCACTTCGTGGTAAATCCTGTATCTATGACTTATTCGGAATGTAGGATTGTTTATCGCCCCAGTGACATATTAATAGAGTAATTTGTCTATTTTTATTCATCTGCCAATAATTGCTGGCCCGTTTCTCCTGTGAGGGGTATACAAAAGTACATATTGTAGCCTCCGCCCTGTTAGGAATGACCCTTACGGTCACGGAGTTATTATCCCCTTTTCGCTTCTTCCGGATATATAGCATCGCATTACGATTAGTTCTGAATAATACACTTCTTACACTCTTTTGATCACGTTCTGCGATTCTGATTTCCCGCGTTGACCAGGGAAAGATATTGATGTTTCACTGTGGGTTTTTCTGACTAGTATTCTAATACAGGCCTATTTTCCTTCTTTATATGGTCCCCGGAAACGCTTCTTTATTATAGGATATTATACTAGAAACCACATCTTAGTATTGATTCTTTTGTCTGCGAGCCGGAATTCTGTGAGTTTCTTTTTTTCGTCCATAGAAAGTACGGACAGTATTTAACCTCTATATCCTATCCTGAGAGGCCGGAGACGAATCACAAAAAGTGGGAGAGCACAAACATACAACAGCATAATCGATTTGATCCCACGAGAACCGGACGCCACCATACATAACCAATGTACCATACAGCATGGAGGCAGGATCCTGTAGCCTCAGCAATTCGCTTGCGGCCCCTCAGCACGTTTCAGTTAGTGCCTTTGGGTGGAGTAGGGGGTCGAGGCGCAATAGAAAAGACGTAATTAGTTGAAGCATAGCAACTGGATTTTGCTTTTCCCCAACATACCTGCTAGCCTAAATCGTGGAGTTAGGCGCGAAGAACGCGCCACTCCTGCATAGGAAAGCTGTGGACGGTCGCCAGCAGGTCGATTGGCCCAGCGAGTTTGCGCGGGCTTTAAAAGATTATTTTAGCGAAGCGCTGACTCGATACGTGATAAGTCTGTATATGGAGGTACAGGGTGCCTTAGCAATGGGGGAGAATTAGATCCTCTTCCAAATATATAAAGTGGCTACTTCACGCAGCTGAAGTTACTTAATTTATTCAGATGAGCAATACCCAGAAATATCTATCGTCTGCAGAATATACCTCGCTTTCCATTCTACGAATTCCGCTTTCAAAACGTGCCAATAGCGAGTCAGGGTCCATAATTGTGGCCACTACGAAAAGACCGTGAAGAAAGCATGCGACCCTGGCAGAAAAAATGGAAGGTGTGCGTACCGGGAAATCTCGAAGACGCTTCAACCAGCGGTTTAGCTTGGTGTGGAATCAGTCACTATTTTGACGAATCTCCAACTGAGAAATTGCTTCAGATAGAGTCCACCGAATAGGAACATCTTGCGTCAAATGATCCGCAACCATATTAAGAGTATTCGTAAAAGAGCCTTCGTCGCATTTTGACGCGATTTCTTTGAGAACTTTTCCGTAGGCCCAAATATCGTTCAATCGGCGTGTTTGAAATGGAAGATCAAAGGTGATATTTCATCCCGTATTTCTGGAGCCTGCCATTTATGCGTTATTCCACCGATGCCGCTAATACCAATGAGAACCGCATTGCCATCTTTGTCTAGAAAAATATTTGATGGCTTCAAGTCCATCTGAGTTTTCTTCACGCGATGAATAGTATCCAAAGCATTCCCAATTTGAACAGCCCAACGTTCCCAGCCGAAATCAGTGACACGCTGTTCTTCCAGGACACATTGTAGGGAGCCACCGCTATAATACTCTAACAGGATACCTTTAATGACCATATGTTGATTCCCTTCCTGGGAGGTTGCGTATGGGTTGCTGAATACTGCAATGCCAGCAGGCTGAACTAGGCCTCTTACACCTCTAAAATGCTCAAGGTTCTCCAACTCTTCTTGGATAACCTCCGTATCTCGTGGATGGTAGAATGGACGATTGACCACCTTCAGAATATATGGCGTTTCATCGCCTTTATGGAAAACACGGAACACGCCGTCGGCTACTTCGATCTCCTGTACTAAATCGGTGTCCTCCACGGTTTGAAAAGACGAGAAATTCGAGGCTTGAAGGATATCTCACGCGCAAAGGATCCTCCCGAATAGAGTATCGTATATTTTTGAAGAGACTTTTAGGCTCATTGGTATCTTTTAGCTCGAGATACATGTAAGTAGCATTGGCTGTCTCTGCATCTTCATTCAGAATAAGTTCAGTCACGGTGTCATCCAAAAGAACCAGTGATTGAAAATTGATCATTGTGATAAAGTCCTGAAACTCATTTCGTCGTTCGCGTTTTGATCTGATGTGCCCTGGCTGGGTACTGCAAGAAAAAAAAGAGATGGATCCTTTCAATGTGACTTTGATCCACCACTTCTCTTCGCGTAGGTGGTAAATCAAGGTCTGAGAGCGTCTGTTAGGCTCCAGCTTCCCCTGCGCTCTGAAGTCCTCGTCTTCACAGTACACCTTCAATTCTAGTTCAGGAGGAGTAAGAGAAGTATTCGGCATTTTTATATTGTATAATATATTCGATAGGCCGGTAATCCTTTTCTTTCAAATCGTACATATACAGAGAGGTAAAGAAAAGGACTAGTCTAGGACGCAGTCGATATGATGGGCATTAAGGAAGGAAGAGTAGTGAGTGTAGGAGAGAAGGGATAAAATGGGGAGATTGACCCCGCACGTGGCATGCACAATAATGCCAACTTCTGAGGCTAGCTGAATGAATTTCTCTTTGACATTATGCTATTAATAAACGAATTGTTTCAAAATGACAACGACATCTACAACAACGGAAGCTATAGCCCCAGAGAACGTTACGTTAAGCGCTTTGCCTGATCAGCGACACCAACAATCCACCACAGCAACCTCGGCACAAACAATAGAGCCTCTCAATGTTGAATCCGTCACTAATGCAGAGCCCAACTACCCAACGGGTACTAAGTTCTGGTGTATAGTCCTTGCACTTTGCATGATCCTCATACTTGGAGGATTAGACGCCAATATAGTCGCTACAGCTGTACCAAGCATCACAGACCACTTCCACACCGTCGCAGATGTAGGATGGTACTCGTCTGCATTTCGGCTATGCAGCTGTGCGTTTCAGTTTGGATTTGCGAAGCTGTATAAGCCTTTCCCCATCAAATCAATCTTTCTACTAAGCAATGCTATCTTTCTTATCGGCTCTGTGCTCTGTGCTACGGCAGCCTCATCAGCAATGTTCGTTGTCGGGAGAGCAGTAACGGGCGTAGGATTCGCGGGGGAGATGGCTGGCTGCTTTGCAGTTCTTGTGCAGACCTCACCCTTAAATAGGCGACCGGTATTTGCGGGGTTGAAGGCCTGCGTAGAGTCGCTCGCTATCATTGCGGCTCCAATAGCCGGAGGTGCATTGACGCAGTCTTTGGGGTGGAGATGGTGTTTCTGGTATTCAACTCCTGTCAACAGATTATATATAGAAACTACTATTAGTGCATACTAATCCTAAACCTTTGCATATGAAGGATCAATCTTCCCATTGGTGCTTTGTCTCTAGCGGCCATTATGTTTCTTTTCTCGGACCCAATAAGTCACTCCGGGGAGGGTCTGACCATGGCGCAGAAAATCAAAGAGCTTGATCTCGTCAGCAACTGCTTGCTGATTCCATCATTGACATGTCTTTTTGTTGCATTATCATGGGCAGGCACAAAATACCCATGGTCGGATGGGAATGTAATCGGATGATTTGTTGTGTTTGCCGTGCTACTCGCTGTGTTCATCTTCAATCAAGGCCGCCGTGGAGATTCAGCAGTTCTCCCTCCCCGCATAATCAAAAACCGAAATGTAATTGCAGGATTCATTTTCACAATGTCTACTAACTCGATGACGAATGTCTTAGAGTGGTACTTACCGACATATTACCAAGTGGTTCGTGGCAAGGTAAGACCCTCTAGCAAAAATGTATCCCGAAAATCACAAAAAAGGGACTAAAGCTAAACTTAATACCATTGCATTCGCCAAGTGAGAGTGGCTACATGATGATCCCTATTCTAGTTGGAATGATGCTTGGACTCTTTCTCCAGGGCATAGGTACTACTACATTCGGCTACTATGCACCGTTCATGATCTTCGCCTCAATATGCATGCCAATTGCAGCAGGTTCAATGACAACCTATGATCCAGACACAACTCTGGTTCAAATAATCATATATTCAGGATTTGCTGGCTTCAGCGGGGGTATTGGATTTCAAGGCTCCCAAGCAGCTGTTCAAACAACGCTGAGCACTGAAGATGTGAACCTCGGGATTGGGGTTATTTTCTTTGGGCAACATCTTGGCCCAGCAGTATTCATTGCTATTGCGCAGGTAATTTTTACAACTGAGTTGTCAGAGAGTTTACAAGAGGTTATACCAGGGCTGACACCAAAATACATCGAGGAGAACGGCCTTGGCGACATTAAGAATGGGGTTCCTATGCAGCATTGGGAGACAGTCTTGAGTGGTATTGATCGGAGCTTGACTAGTACTTGGTACCTGTGTGTTGCGTTGGCATATACTACAATGGCGGGAAGTCTTCTTATTGAATGGCGCTCAGTTAAGCAGAAACAGTCTTGAGGCGGAAGATGTCAGTCACATAGTAATATATTAGGTTTCCACTTGCAAATCTGGCTTAGCGCTCTTTAATGCAGTTGCGGAAACACAAAAACCTCAGGATACAGCACTTCAATGGATTTTTAGGTTGATTGACATCTCCTACTGCACATGATAGCCGTAAGCCTCGGTAGAGACAAAATCACACTTCAGCTACCAGTATACTCTTATGATGTATTCTGATTGGAAATAGGTATAGACTGGCGACTACAAATACCATCGGCATGCATTCAAGCTCCGATGCCAAGGTTCAAGGCGATCCTTTCCCAACGGGTTAGACATTACGTATATTTTTCTAATACAGGATTAGACGGATTTTATACTGACTGGTGCCGTTTCTTTATGCCTGTGGAGCATGTGTTTTTTCACTAGTCTCGATGATCGGCCAAAGTTATGAAATAGATGTCAACGACCAGTATGGATCAAGATTACCACTGGAGTCACCATCGCTCTTTAATGGGTTGACGCCATCCCTGTAAAGCAACTTTGAATGATTAGACGTCCGCCAACTGCCATTAGTTCTATAATGGGGTTCTTAATCGGAGAGACGGAGACTTTGATCAACTATGTAGGCAGGTAAGATCGATACTAGCTTATACAGGTAATTTATCAGCCCTCAGATGTAACATCGCTTATGTATAAATGATCACTCTGCATGCATACTTAATGTTGTTGCTTCAATACTCAGAACCGTCTGAACTTCCTCTACCTCTCTGAGTCGTCTTTTCTTTCTCATCTCTCCGGTGAGATTAACTTGTACTTATCATTGAAATGCAGACCAAGTCTATTTCTCTTACTAGTGCATCGCTGGTATGGTTTTTGAGCACATTGCTGGCAGATGTGCTGGCTCAGGATGCCAAAGTTTGGTACAAGGCTCATCCAGGCATGGCGCGTATTAGCCAGGTAGACCAAGACAAGCATCAGATCGTGGATGAATTCGGACGCACGCGGTTCTTTCATGGAACAAATGTTGTAATGAAGGAGGCACCGTGGTATCGACCGCTGGAATGGGTGCCTGGAGTCTCGTCGTTTGGAGAGCAAGATGTCCATAATCTACATGATTTGGGTCTGAACATTGTGCGGCTAGGCCATGCCTGGGCCGGTGCAGAACCCGTGCGCGGAGTGTATAATGAGACCTTTTTGGATATCATGAAAAAGCAGACGAAGATGGCCGAGGCCCATGGTATTTATGTTTTGGTGGACGTGCATCAAGATTGCTTGTCACAGAAGTTCTGTGGTCATGGTACACCTGACGTAAGTAGATGTAGAGGCGCTTCAACACTGTCAATACTAACATGGTTCTATAGTGGTTTGTTGAGGAAGACTGGGTTTCGAGTAACGAGAGATTTCCATTTCCCCAGAAACTGAAGCCGTTTCCAGTTGATCAGAATGGCTTCCCATCGCCAGAATCAATTTGTGATACTGTGGACTGGTCTCTGAGCTATACATCAGTTGCGGTAGGCAATGCATTTGGGCGCCTATACAACAACTACGATAGACTGGGTGATTCATTCGCGGCGTACTGGAAAGAATTGGCGTCTCAGTATGTCGATACAACCAATATCGTCGGCTATAACCTATTGAATGAGCCGTGGGTGGGCGATACGTGGGCCGATCCGACACTGCTAGTTCCAGGTGTTGCTGACCACAAGGCCATGGAAGGCCTTTGGAACCGCGCAACTAAGCAGATCCGTACTGTCGACAATGGCACGCTTATTTGGTTTGAAGGTGCAACTCTGGATGTCTTGTCTGGCTTCAACAACGTTCCCCTCGGGGATGGCTCAAAGTCGGTGCAATCATTCCATTACTATAGCCCACCGCAGCTTGGATCTATTTCTGCTACACTTAGCAACCGCCACAAAGATAGCGAACGCCTAAAAACCACTGGCGTTCTGACAGAGCTTACGTTCTGGATGGGCGATGATAAGCAGATGCAAGACCTAGCGGATGCCATGTCGGCGACCGATGCAAATATGGTTTCCTGGATCGGCTGGGCATACGAGAATCTGTACAATGAAACAACAGGCCATCTCTACCCTGAGCTCGCAACACACTACAGTCGTGCATACCCTGCTGCTGTCGCTGGTACTCCTATCAGCTTCGAGTTCACTGAATCCTCGGGCGTTTTTAAGCTGGAATTCACATCTGATCCCAGTATTGACGCTCCAACCGAAATTATTTTGCCCCAATCCACGTTCCCCAACGGTTATAGTGTCCAAGTCACACCCCAGGACAGTTTGCTGCTGTACAAAGCCGATGACCGTACTCTGGCCTTATTCACCTCCAACAGCATCCACAACGCCACTGATATTCATGTAACGGTATCTCGTAAATAATTGGAAAATAGTCGTCCTGTTTGAAGTACTCGGATTAATGTATTTCTTAACGTAACCCACAAGCAAGTACATACTTAGGCCATTGTGCCCATCATTCCATTTGAGGCAGGAAGTTTTGCAACGATACCAACCTAGATTGAGCCTCAAAGGCAACCCTGAGTAAATTTATAGTTTTTCCGTGAATATGTGTTGAATTAAAAAGGGACCTATATAGCTGGCATCTGTAGTTGAAATATAACCAAAAATTCTAGATGAACAGCCAGAATGGGCTGGAAGCAACACTTCCTCACCGGGATGATAGTAGTAGGCTGTAGGTTCTCAAATTGGTAGCACTCAATCGTGAAAGGGAGAAGAGTCAAAAACTCACATTTGAGAAGAGAACAGTATTTTACCTCATGGTCTGTCACAAGAACCACCTTCCGGTGTGGCAGCTTGCTAGGTTTGATGACAAGGCTCTCAACAACCCAAGTTGAGTGCTCAGTTAGGTGGATAGACGAATAGTCGGTAGAAAAGAAGATCATCAGCACGGTCCGCATTAAAGAATCATCTGCAATCTGCATTTCCTTTTCTTAGTGATAGAAAAGAATGAGTGTCGGCCGTATAGCCAAAGAATGGGTATTCACCCAAACTCTATCGCGTGGCCTTAGGTAATGACAAGTTATTTTTGGTTGACTTGCAGGTGGCTGGTATCGTTCCATTGACAATGAAATCGCTTCTACATATGTTGAGTGTCTTGTAAACTAGATATCTCAGGTAATGAATATCAATTAATGTACTAGTTTGATCAACTGCTCCATAACCTAGTCGAAAATCTCTCTTATTTCACACATAAGACTAGCCCTAATTCAACTCAAGTGCTTGGGCAATTAACAATCGCTACCTCGAACAATCACATTCCAGTTATCCTTCATAAACATTTGGCCGCCACACAAGTTCTCGAAACCCGCATTGCTTGCAGCAGCTGACTGCCAGCAAGTATCGCAAAGATCGTCGGCTGCATCCCCAATCATCGCGAAGAATCAAGTGTCTTGGTCTCATCCTATAAGTTTGAAAGCATTGTTAGCTAAAATTTGAATCATGGCTTCCAATCTTATGCAGCAAGATACGAAAAGTATGCAAGATTCCAAAAGCTAAATTTGTCATAACTATATGTACGTTATCTTGCACAAAATTCAGTTTAGCGACTTGAATACAGTATGCATTAGGTTAGAAACGGGGCACCTTGGCAGTCTTGGCAGCTCTATAGTTGTATGTTTAGGGTTGCGATCAGCGGACCCTGGCCCCAGACCTTAATCTTTCAACCCGGGGGCGGTGATATGGGGTTGGTCCCACTCGCCAAGATGTTGGCAGTGCAGTGAAGAACGCTCAAAAGGCAGGTCTTGCGAACGGAGAGGATCGAGGAACACATAAAGGGCATGCTCGGATCCGTATTATTGACGGAGAAGACAGCGGGGGATAAATATTCTGTTTCACCCCGGTATCGTCACGGCCCAGCTCTATGCCCAATCTTTCCTTTTCCTGATGAATTGAAGCTGAAAGAACAGCATTTTTTGGATGACTCCAGAGTTCAAATATACACAATCCTTGGACGAAACTATGATGAAACTTCCCCTGTTACGCGTTCTTAACCAGCCAGCGGCTAGACTTCTTCTCGTCACCGTTGTCTTGTACTTTTTAGCCTTCGAGTTTTGTCGTCTGCACTATTGGCGAGATCCGCACTCCGCTTTTTTTAATATTGACAATGTGTTTGAATGGAAATACAGTCTTTTCCGTGAGCACGAGGCAAGACATTACACTGCTGTTTATAACGCGCCATCTGATGACGGCTTGGAGATAACTCGGGCTCAGAGCTCTCCTTGGATGTGTGCTGCTCTGGCAACGGTCAAGCGAGACAAGGAAGATTATTTTGAAGCATCGGTAGGCTCACTGCTGAGCAATCTGGATCCTCGTGAGCGTGAAGCCATGCATGTGTCAATTCTATTCGCAAACACGGATCCATCGCAACACCCGAGTTGGGGACAAAAATGGGTCGATCGGCTAGCGGACTCTGCTTCGTCATATAATGTGTCTGAGAAAGAAATGGATTATCTCAAAGATCTGGAAGAGAAACGAGATTGGCAAGAAAAGGGTGTATTGTAGGTCAATTTCCTTTTCCGTGTACAAAAAAAGAGGCATCGCTCTAATCCAGAATAGCGACTACGTGTACCTGCTAAATGATTGTCTCCAAACGGATGCACCATACATCTTCGTCTTTGAAGACGATGTGATTCTGGCGGATGGGTGGATGATCAAGACCCTCAATGCATTGCACAGTGTGTCAGAAAGTCCACCTTCATTCATAGACTCCTGGCTTTACTTGCGTCTTTTCTACACTGAGACTTCTTTGTCATGGGAATCATCAGACTTTTGGTATCGCAATATGCCATTAGCATTCTTCATTGTGATGGCCTCCGGTCTAATAACCTTGCTATTGGTTCGTCGGAGGTGGGTCAAGACACGCTCATACATCGACAACTGGACGATCGCAACAGTCTGTCTAGTCGTGTTACCAGCGTTTACAGGTCTTTTCTATATGGCTGGCAAATACTCAGTGTTTCCGCTGGAAGGGGTAGTAGATATAAGCCCCCATGGCTGCTGCACGCAGGGTATGGTGCTTCCAAGGGAGCAAGTACCACCCCTGATCACTTACTTACAAGGTCGTAAGAGAGGTCAGACGGATAGCATCATCGAAGAATACGCCGAGGAGACTGGACTTGCCCGGCTTGCCCTCGCACCCCAGCAAATGCAGCACGTCGGGCTAAGGTCAAGTCGGGATAACTTGGAAATAAATACTCAAAGTACATGGGCCTTCTGGTTCGAAGAGAATGACCCTGAACAGCTCAAAAAGGAGCATGAGCAGTTGCTTGCGAGTAGCGATGAGCACTGGATCCTCAATGGATTATAAAGACTCGGAATGGAATCAAATCTCGTATATTGGCAAGATCTTCAACTTTACAAAAGTGGTATTGGTGGAGACTGGAGCAGTGGAGATGCATACAGTCAAGTGCTCAGGTTTCAAGGCTCGAAGAATCACTCGGGGCTGTAGGACTCCTGCCGTGAGACAAGCGTCTTGAAATGTTATTGGATTTGATTGCTGCCCTCGAATTGATCATCAATGAGATTCCAGGAAAAATGACGTAAAAAATCCAGGCAAGGATCGCTCAGGCAGTGACTTACATTCCCAAGCCAGAAAGTTGGACTTTTTCTTAGATTGTAGGGGCATGGGACAAGAAGACCACCTCAAAGTCGAAAAATGTTTGTGTTTTGGCAGAGTAAATTGCTGATCACGATTTACAAATCAGACATATGCATAATCACGTAAAATTAGGCATCAATTGGTCGCTATAGACTTAGTGCTTACTGTGGACGATCAAGGGTCCAGGCTTCAACGTTTCTTTTTAACTTCACCCATCGAAGGACGCACTACATTTAACTTGCTGCCCCTCAAAAAAAAAGACCGACAGGAAATAAATTATGCGTCCACTCATCGGCGAAAATCAATCTGTCATTCCAATGATGAGGACTCCGCTTTCTCTGTTCAGTTTTCTCCCCTGAACAAATGCACCTACCAAAAGCGCCGGCTATTGATAGCACCGATAATGGCATTGCTATGACTATCCACAGCTTATGACCTTGCATGCGAGAACCAGAATGGCATCTTACCAGTGAAGCAGGGGACTCGAGCTTCTCATCCGCATCGGGGCACAACGCCGGCTGTCTGCACTATTACTTATACCAATCACTAGGAGAATACTATTTTGGAAATGTGGCAGTCCATAACCCAGAAGAGTCCTCGGGAAGGAGACTTAATATCGGCGAAATCCCTTTCGACGCTTTGTCCCCCGCCTAAGGAACACCTTTGACTGCTTCTGGAGTCTTCATTTCAAATGTTGTTATGATCATGGATATTGCAGTGACAGTGACAATAGCAAGTTTATTACTCAATTGACAATTGATCCGGGATGGGAAAACAAATATCGGCATTCACCCCAGACTCGATGTCCCGGAATATGTTACTGTATGGGGGCGGGGTGTTCGGGGTGTGTTTGACTTGTAGGGGTCAACTTGTGGGCCCTACCAGCATTCAGACAGGGTGGCCAATAAAGTGGCTGGATTTTATATTGTTACTTGGCACAGCCACGCACGTCCCCATCAAAGCCACCGCCCCCTGCGTACACGCTTATTAAAACTGCCGCTGTACGAATACGATCATTAAAGAAAGCGATGCCAAGTTACTCTCCACAGGCCACGCGTCGCCAATCAGGAACTCCTGATAATTGCGTCCTGGCATTGAAAAAAAAGAAGCCTTTCCTCCTTACACCAATGGCTAGCAGGAGTTGCAGGAGCTGTATAACGACAACGCCTGGCGACTAGGCATGCTCCCCGTTTTCAGATCCAACAAGTGGCCCTCGGGGCCACGACTCCTGTTGGGTCTGTTCGTTGTCGCCACCGCTATCGCCTCGATACACTACTTGCTGATCCCTGTTCTGCTACGCCTGAACCTACACCTTGGGGTCGGCCTATTCGACCATGGATTCTACGGTCTATATCCCACACCTCAATATGTCACTTTTGACATGCAATCGCCCGACGTCGAATTGGCTATCTGGGACGACCGCTGCAGTGATGGTTACGTTTTCATAGCACCCCATGGCAGTCCGATCGAGGGATCGAACCCGGTGATTCTCGACAAACGAGGCAATCTGGTATGGACAATGCCAATGGACAGACCAGCGACGGATTTCAATGTGCAGGAATACCTTGGTGATAAATACTTGACGTATTGGCATGGGAAAAGCGATCATGGACACGGGCTGGGCTCGTACTCAATGGTTTGTGATCTGAGATCTGAGCTCGCAACATAAAATTATGAATCTAACTGGAGAGACAGCTGGACTCGCACTACATCCACCGGTTCGAAGTTACACCCGTCGGCAATTTCGAAGGCGACATACACGACTTCCAAATCTCGCAAAACGACACCGCTCTCATCGTTATATACGACCTGAAACAAGCCAACCTCGAGGAGTTTGATGGACCTCACAATGGCTTCATCTACGACGGAATCTTCCAGGAAGTCGATATTGCCACAGGTGAATTGCTCTTTGAATGGCATTTCTCGAACCACGTCCCATTAAACGCATCGTACACCCCCGAACTCAAGGGCACCGGCAGGGACAGCATATCGCCATGGGATCCATACCACATTAACAGCGTCGACAAGGATGACTCAGGAAACTATATTGTTTCCGCGCGCCACACGCACTCCGTCTACAGTATCGACGGCACAACGGGCGAGATCCTATGGGTACTGGGCGGCAAAGATAATGAATTTACCGACACCTCTGACGGCCGGGCTACCGACTTTTCCTGGCAGCATGATGCGCGTTGGCACGACGAGCGCACCCTCAGTCTATATGATAATGCCGCCAAAGACTTCCTCGGGCCTGTCACCAGAAGCCGAGGAATGATCATTGATATCGACGTGCCAAATCGTATCGCCGGCGTTCGTGAACAATACTTCCACCCACAGGGCATTCGCGCTCACTCGCAGGGAAACATGCAGATCCTACCAAAGACAGGAAATGCGTTTGTCGGCTGGGGTCACTGCGCGGCCTACACCGAGTTCACTCCAGATGGAGAGGTGATATGTGATACACACCTTTCTGCCTCCAATTGGTTTCAGCTAGGCCTTGTGGTGTCATACCGCAGCTATAAAAGTGATTGGGTTGGAAGTCCACTTACTATCCCCGCAGCAGTCGTTGTCGAAGACTCAGTTTATGTGAGCTGGAACGGCGCTACGGAAATCGTAGCCTGGCAGCTGGAGCTTTGGGACGGCGTGGACATGGACAATATGAACTTCGAGCCCGTCAAGAAAGTCAAGAAAATTGACTTTGAGACCAAAGTCGATCTGCCAAACGAAATCCCCCGCACTTCTTTCCGTCTCGTCGCGCTAGACAGCAAGGACACCATAATAGGCAAGACCGCTCTATTGAGCAAACATCCTCAAAAGACCCTATCTGAAAAGTTGGGCATCAGCGTCTTCGGCGAAATACCCTACCCCATTATTCTGACCATCTTCGCGGTGTTTTGTTGCTACCTGTTGGCCGTTTACCGGATATTGAAGGCAATCACCCCCTTGGTCATCCCCTTGGTCACCCCCTTGGTAAGCCGACTTTTCGGCCGTTTCGGGGGTCACCGGTTTGGGCGACGTCTTGGGTTTAAGCGCATCACGACCAATACAGAAGAAGAAGATGAGGAGGAGGACATACCACTCATGATATCTGCGCATGAAGATTGATATCCTATAGACATATCCATTTTGTTTATACATGTATATATTGTTTTGTGTTATTATACTCGGGATATACATAGTTAGAAGCTATATACAATCCCACGGAATAGAGATTCTTACTCTTCTAATAGACTCTGTTGATCTTTGGCTGGTGCAGTGAGGGCCTGATGTTCGAGTGGATATACGTACAAATGCCAGTGTCACGGAAATTTGAGAAGGGACGGGGGGCTTCAAGCAAGTTACAGTCACTCCTCTATAGTATTTATTTTGTCTTCTTCTCTACAAGATAAATATGCATAGTAATAAGCGACAATTTGAACAAGATGTTTAAGTTCAACCCGGGTTTGTAATGGTGGGTGTTTGATGTTTTCTACAGAAGCCACAGTTCGGCATCAATGACAGCTTCAACGAGTTTATAACCAGGACAAGCCCACTAAGTTATGACTGAAGATCCATGGTACATAATATAAATTTTATCATTCAATTAAGTTAAGCCTTCATCAATCTATAAATCTTGAAACTTAGTCACGGACTGAGTCCATGGGTAATCGATAGTAGAACCAGAATGGGAGAATGACATAGATCCCATGTCACGACTTTTAAAATCTCCCCATTTCCCCTTAAGCTAACCACTGGGAGAATCTACTAACAATACACAAAGCGCAACCCTGGAAGAATGGCACGACGCAAGTGAATTCGCAACTCGAAGCCACTGGCACTGGCACCGGCACCTGAAATAAACCACATATCTGCACCATGCGTACTCGCCCTTCCAGAACTCGTACTTGAAATCCTCTCATGGGTTTCCTTAATGGGACCTAAAAAACCGAACAGACCTAAAAAACCGAACCTCCGCGGCAGCTTCAACATGTATAAGCAGACTCGGAAGGAACGCAACCAATTTTACCATAAACGAAATTGTCTCTCGAACTGTGCACAAGTCAATCATATGTGGTACATGCTAGCAATGCCATTCTTCTTCAAAGACAGCACTTCAGTCAACCTATCCAGGATATTGGGGAGGCCTTGCATGGTCAAAGCCCCTAACCGGTTATTAATTGCGAGCTTGATCAAATCGGCCGAACTGAGTATAGGAAATTTTGATGGTCCTCAATCCTGCTTTTGGACGGCCTATCCATACAACGGGTTGTTATGCAACAGAGTGCTGAACGGCGTGACATTCTCGAGACTGCACAGTTTGTCCCTATTGCTCGAAAGTAGTCTACATGTTCCACGTATGAAATGTCCAGTGCTTACTTGGATCACCATCACAGTCCCGTGCAGTTACGGCGGCTTCTACCGATTACCAGAAGTGTGGTTAACTTGCTTGAAAGGAATCTTGGTAATTTATTTAAGACTATGACACAGATACGTAGTCACGACTGACATGGGCTCTTTTTTACTCCTAGTTTATGGCGAAGAACGGTGAGTACATATTTATCACTCCCATCATGGCTGTTACCCCTTACGCATTGAAGTATGTCAAGCGACATGCTCCGCATTTGAAAGAGCTGAAGCATGGCGACTACGTTTTTACAAAGCCAATTACCGATTGATTCTTTTGTGCATTTCCCGTTCCTCGCTGGTCATGCCATATAGGAAACTCAAATCCGAACTTCGAGAAAGGATTTCAATGTTTAGCTAAATTGCTGGGCGTGATGCAATGCTGATATGGATATTAGCTCAAGTTCACAGATGCGCTCTACTATAGTCCGCCCAGTTCTACTCCCTCTGAGAAATAGAATTTGGCAGAATTTAAATATGGAGACCATATCATCATATTAGACCTCCCAAGTTTCCATCTGCCATTTAGGTAGTCTCAACTAGCTATGATTTTACCCCCCTACTATGCGCTCTCCTCCCGTGCTCCTACCTATTCAGCACCTATTCAGCCATAAGACTAGATATCGTTATTCTTCATCATAAGTCATCCCATCCAAGCTATACACTAAATATAATCTAACAAACTATCCAATGTCAAACAGGATCAAATCTAGATCAAATCTTTATTTTGACTGTATGTCAATCGAAAATATCAAACGGACAAGGAGTGGGATATCCAATTGGATCTGCTATAGTATGTCCTATTCTTAAACAATAAAGGATACACATATATCTCATGTAAAAATTACATTCGATCTATCAAGAATGATTTTAAATCGGGACCGAGATAATTACTCCCCCGCCAAATGAGTATAATAGTACTGCAAGAAATCCGCCGAACCCCACAAAAGCCTCCCAACAACACCAAGTCCTCCGTAAACTCCTCTATGTAAACCAGATCAGACGAGGGATGGGGTAAGACAGAGAATAACAAGAAGATATATATATATAAACGCTCCCACATAACGATAGAAGACAGCATATACTTCATCTTCCAATCAGGAAGATCTCATATATCTTGCGTATCTAATGACCAAATTTCCCAATTTTTTAATACATCCCAGCCAACACGGCGCATATGACGTCTCCAGATTTGGCCATCATCGGCCAAAATTGCATTGGAATCACACATTGCGATTCGAAGGACTGAATCGCGGGCCTCATGGGATTGCCTATCTGAGGCCCCGTCCTCATCATTTCGAGAGCGCTTCCCCAGTGATGAAGGTGGCATGCTGACGCCTGGTGTATGTGGAGTATGAGATGAGCGGGTGGTAGCTGGGTTGCCGTTGATATCAGGAGAGGTAGAATTTGAAACAGACGCTTGTCCGTCTGGGGTGTTGGCGAACGTGACAGTGGCACCGATTTCACGATTACCGGCGTTGCCGTTCTCATCAGGAGTTTGGCCTATGGGGGTTTCCATTTCTTCTTCGAAAAGCGGCATTGGAGATTTGTAGTAACCACGAAGTTCGAATGCTTTCCAGCCAATTCCCATGATCTTAAGAGTACCAAAGACCTGCTTGTCAGCAAGGTCATAGCCTATCATACTTGTGAGTAAGTCATCATCTACGTCGACGATATCTGCTAGGCTGCGAGCATTGCTGATAGCTTCTTCAACTTCCGGGGCAAGCTTGACTACTTTTCCTGTGGAAGAAAATGCCTTGGTGTGGACTTGTCTTGCTTTCATGAATTGGCTTTCTGTATAGTTTGCTGGGCTATTGTGAGAATTCCGTGGTGGTCCTGACTGAGGAGCTGGAGATCCTGCTGGAATGAGAAGGCGGATGGCAACTAGCTTTCGCAGGAAGGGGACTAGCATTCCCACTGACTCCATGCTTGAGACATCTGTTGCAAGAGCCAGTTGCTCGAGATTCGGGCAGCTGTGAACAAGGCGTGCAATCATGGCGGTTGAGAGGGGCCACTTGGAGGAGAGTAGAAGATGGCGCAATGATGCACCGTGGTTCATAGTAATGTTTGATAGGTAGCTATCGCGTCCACTGAGCACTGGGTTTGGTTGACCGACTGGAGATTGTAGGGTGGCCGGGGAGTTGGCAGCTGTGCTGTTCGGTAAATTAAAGTTGTGGTGTTCGGAAATAGGAGGTGTGAGTGCTGATGTGGCAGGATTGCTTGCTGGTCGAGGGGAATTCAAATAGTCCGGGTTGTCCGGGGTGACATTGACAAAATATATGCGCTCGAGTCCCTTGAAATTCCCCAGGAACTCTGCATTTCGTTTGGAAACAGCGTCCACACGGAAAGACTTGATCCTCAATTGTTTGTGAGGTGGTACTACTGGCCAGCTATTCTCCACGAATGTATTTGTTAACCCAAAAGAATCCGTCCCACTCAAGAATGAGACATCTTCCATCATTGTGGGATCAAAAGCTATATTGAACTCCTCACTATGAAAGGCGTACATATTCTGGAACGAGATCCTCCTCAATGAAAGCGGTTGCCGGGCTGCGATGGCTTTTCGGAAGTAGTCATGTACAGAAACACTTGGCTCCTGCGCTATGCGCATTCGAGGTGACCAATGAAGTCGGAGGTCGCGCAATTTCTTGCTCTTCCATAGTAGTGTTGAGATATCGTCGGGATAACAAAGCGGGTCAATGTCGGTGATTTTGAGGGCGCGGAGGTGTGGCATGGGAGGGAGAACGTGAGTCGGTTGTGGATGACGAGTAGAGGGGAACCGTATTGTTAATGAGTGAAGTCGAGGCAATTGTATTAATCCCGCATAAACCGTATCAAGCATTTTGGTGTTGAGTTCCCAGCTAAAGCTCTCCAAGCTTGTCATGCGATCCACCGCCGCTCGGACGGCGATATTCAAGAGCATTGAAGAGTCCGGCACACGACCAACCTGCGCATGTTCCTCCAAGGCATGTTCTTTCCAATCCCCGCGGAGTGTCATCGATCGTACTAATGTTGCAAAGGGTCGTGTAATAACAGCATTAAGCCCCATGGTGAAGGGGCTCGCGCTTCCGATACCTTCGGGCTGGTCATCGCGATAACGAATCTTGTCGTAGGAGTTGAGGGTCAAGTCCCGATAAAGCTGCGGCAGCGCCATATAGTTGAGGACGCGGCATGTTCGGCATAGTCGGGCAAGGTCACCGGTATCCTCGACCTATAATTTCTAGCCGCAGTTAGCTATTTAGAAACTTTCATCAGACTCCGGGGTGGTATTGACGTTTGTTACGATCTGGGCGATCAAGTTGAGCGGCAGCACCATCAGCGAAGCGCCACCGGGCCGCTCGGTGATGATGCTGGCATCAAACATATTCCGATTGACGGCCGCCATGATGCGACATTTGCGAATGACTGCAGCATGGACAGTCGAGATTGAGGGGGAGAAATATGGGGAAGCGAGCCTGAACTCGGAGAGAAAAGTTCCCGAGCATAAGAGGTCAGAGCCTCGTGGGTCCGGTTGAGCCAACCAGCGTTTGGTAGATATGACATACCCGTCAGCTTATGTATGGATGGGGTTGCATTTTATAAAGTTCTACAATTAGGAAATACAAAGATCGCAATTTTTATGCTCTTCTGAAATCAATTACAGCCTTCATCGGAAGTCTCACGGTAAAGACTTTGTTGCCTCCCTGAAAAGAGCGGTAAAACAGCCTGCTGTGATGGGGTATAGCGACCAGGGGATACAATACATAGACTGCACGACGATCTAGAACTTTCTATGCTCTGAAGAGTTCTTGGATCTCCTCTTTTGACATAGCTAACTACATGATAGTATTCAGATTGGAATATTGTAGTTATCTGCCATCTTCAGGAAGTAAGATGGCATCCAACTTGAATGTTCTCAGTGACCCCTATACACCATCGTAAGTCTATTCCATACATGGATGGATGCATGTGATATATGTGAAAGCTGTGCATAATGTATAATATCCGCGACATTAGAGTAATATGTGCTGTAGGCAGAAACTAAATACTAAAAGAGATTACCGATGTTATGTATCCCAGGGTATATTTTCAAAAAGGAACAAGATCCCCAATATGCCATATTTTCAAAATGGCCCATGACTCCTCGCCCGTCTCGTAAATGAATGCGAAGAAAATAAATAGTGTAAATATAAAAGGGATCCGAGAAAGCGCCGTGGTGGTGAGGTGGTTAAGAGGGGTTGTTGTCATGGGTAGGCTGATGTGGTGATTGGACCCCATCATCTTGATGTGCATCCTCAGGTTCTGAGATGGTCGTTTGTGTCCAACTAGCGCGATCACTAGTCACAGCAGGCTCCTCCCGCAACTGACTAGGATGCTCATGAACCAGAGCAGCAGTTTCGGGGTCATAGCGGAGCACGTAGTTTCCGTCTCCATTCTCGATATCTGTTTCCCCCCATGGCGCAGATGCTGATGGTTGGGAAGGAATAACACGGACCGGCAAATGGGAATGTTCAGAGCGCGGCGGCGGACGATGGATAGGTAGTGCATCCAGTAACCTATTTTGAGGCTGTGGAGACCAGGTCTGCTGACCACGATTTCGAGCTGGAATGACTGTGATTGGCAAAGGTGCATCACTAGGTTGTGCACCTGAGCCGGGATATCGAGGTCGATGAAGGGAGAAAAAATTATTGTTAGATCTCGCCGGTGCCGGGTGTTGTTGGTCGTGGTCTTCGAGCGTTGAATCAAGCTCACTCTCTACTGGCTCTTCGCCAGCTTGAGCAAAGGCCACCTCTCTAGGAAGAGAGGCACGCCTCCGCCTGAATTGATTAATGAGGTTGAGCCAACGTGGATCAGAGTGTACAATCTGTGGCGATTGGCCTCTGATATCCTGAGTGGAGGGGTCTTGTTGAAAGTCGCCCGAGGATGGTTCGTGCTCGATTTCCAACTCAATCTCTTTCTGTTCTTCCAGTCCTTCCTCTTCCATATGCGGCATTGTCACAGGAGGCGTCGGACTGGCGACTGGATGATATCGAATATTATACACAGTACTGGGAGCACTACTGGTGTCTGCCCGACTGACTGGAGTAATAACAGCTGGGGGAGGAGTGGGTCGTTGACTGTTTTGTCGGCGTGGCGCGATTAGACCATTCGTATTTTGCGGGAATCCTGGTCCTCCCCGACTGCGGTTTCCACGATTGATACCGACTCGGGTCCGTAATGGTCGATGCGCTAGGTTTATCACTCCACCCCACGCCGAGGAAGTGCCGTTTCCACCTCCCTTATCGTGGGTATTGGAAGAATAGCGTGGCCAGTCAACTTCTTCAGATGGTGTCACTTCCAGCATTTCATCGCCATCAAAAACTTCTCGCCCAAGAATGCCATCTTTTGTTTCATCACGTTCGAGCGCTTCTATACGCTCTACCCATTCCCATACCACCACGCTGGCCGCTGCTGATCCAACCCATCTGATATATGTACCCCAGCCGGCTATTTCTGGCTTTGCAATATCCATGACAAAGAAGACGACCGGTATCAACACCGCACAAAACGATAGTAGAGCCACGAAACAGATATTTCGCATCTTGGGATGAAAAAAGGCGTAGCGATGTTTTGAAATCGAGTAGAATATAACCCACGCGGCATACAACAAATTAAGCGCTAGCTCAAACAAATAGCTTAGAGCTGGAATCGCATCGTCGTACATCCGCGGATGCGTCATGTTGTTCTTGAAAAAGAAGTTTTCCAAGATACTGAAAGTCGTGTCCAGTACAATCAGTGCAAACCCAGCCCATTTAATCATAACCTTCTCTTTATGTCGCGGAAACAGTCGAATTAATGTCTGCACCTGCGCCAGCCAAAGAAAGGTCTGTGAAATAACGCGAACAATGCGAATCTCCAATCCATCGATAACCTCCTGGGACAATGCCTCAGCATCCGAGTATCCATATTCATATTGAAGCTCAGCAACTCTGAAAGAGTCTACCGTAGCTATGGTTAATGAAATTGCGACAAGAAACGCAGCGACTTTCTGCAGCCACGGTCTGCCTCCGACGCCGACGATCGACGAGTTCCCACTATAAGAGCCACTAATCATGCCATGGCGTCCGAGAAAGTTCGCTCCACCGCCACCGGGTCCTCCAACAAAGAAAGTACGCGGGGTAATCAGGAGAATAATGACGAGGACATAGCTGACGACGGTACAGCATCCGATGGCATAAAGCTGCGGTGTAACAGAGGAGTAAAACGGATCCCGAGTATCGAGAACGGCATTGACATGAGTGTAGTCGGAATGTGTTTGGCCAGTGCAAATCGGTTCGTAAACGGCGTTTTTGGTAAGAGTCAGTTCATATGATTTATTGATATGTATAATTCCTGCGACAAGTCAGAAAGATCAACCGTCAGTAGGGTGTTTTACTGGTAATCTCAAAGTTCAACTCCAAGGATCGTCCGGGTTAATCCACATACCGTCACTCGGCAAGACAAACGGCGTACATCCAGACGAGTATGTTTTTGTCGTGGTCGTTGTCGGATTAGCCCATATCTGCCGGGGAGTGACGCGGAAGTCATCGTCCATGATCATCGACTCCTGGGGGCTCCGGTTACCCGCCGGAACGCTTCATATAGCGAGTCCGCCAAACCTCCCTTCAATCTATTAGCGCACAGAGATTTCCCGGATGTGTCAGAGGGCCATCGCTCGGGCTGGGCTGGAGCCACGCGTACAGAGCCGGGTCGGAAAGGGAGTTGGGATTGACGAAGTCGGTCGGCGGTTGTTCGGGAAAGGCGTCGAGGCACGCGATCGTCTAAAATTTCAACAGGATCCCGTCCGGAGTACCGATGTAGGGGTATATAAAGGGTCTATGTGCTGGGAGTAGGGGAAGGTCGAGGGGGTTGTGATAATTGCGGAGTGATTAAAGGTCGTGATTATTGGCGGGTCAAGATGATCCGCCACCCGTTCTGTTCCACTTGGCTCCTCGGCACTCTTCACTATCTTTCCCCCCCACACAATGCCGTTCTGAAGATACTAGTAGTGATGCGTGCTACAGAGTACATATATAAGAAAAATCATACATGCTTGGTGTTAAAATAAACATGAACCGAGATTTCTTGCGCAATATTTTTGCATGATCTGCGTGGAAAGTATGGAAACTTGATCCAAACCAAAGAGAAGTGGATGCTACTACATGCCTGGGGCGATCGAGGTGAATTAAATACTTAGACTCGTCGTTGTGAATAGTGTCATGATTTCCAAAAAGGTATACAAATTGACAACTAATGTACAGGTTTTGGCTACAGAATGTTCTATGACGGGAAATTTCCCCAAAAGTCGAATGAAGTGCGGAGCATCCAGTATAAGAGTATAAGTTTGATGCAGTTTGTCCGATGGTTAATAATATGATCCCGCGACTCAGTCCATCGTTCCGGTTAATCAAAACCAAGGTCAGAACTTTGGTCAACCTGATGAACAGGGAAAAGCGAGTATCCTTGGATATTCTCACTCTGGGTGAGATTACTTCATTGACTCAACTTGTCAAAAATGGAGACAAAAATGAAGAAGCAAAGTCCTATCTCTCTTCTTCCAACGACCAGCTACAACATAAATTGCTGGATCCCTGTATGCGGAATCAGTTTACGTTTGAAGAGAAAAAAAACCCTAGGAAGAACGAGACTTGATTTTAAAATATACCGTCCGTCTGAAGGAACGTATCGTCAATTCTAACGAAAAACATTTGTTCGGTCTTTTTGTTTTGCTTTCTTCTTTTGCGTTTTCTCTCTTTTGCACGTTTCTTTCGTCTAATTTGACTCCTCGAAAGTTTGATGGTTGATTGCTATTCATCATTTGATGTCAGCATTGATGTCAGCAAAGAATGAACTAGTTAGTTGAAAGTTATTCATCATCTAAATTGACACTTCTTACCCTACTATATGTAGAGGCCTAAAATACTGAAGACACGAATATCGAAGCTATCAGAGGAAAGGGGGGGTGTTTATTGATGTTGATGCATATGCCTAAGTATGTGACGTGACAGGACTGAGGGATCCTAATTGGGCTTAGCTCTATACCGTGTATGTATGGGCGGTGCCAAAGGCGGCTAAAAATCAGGCAAAAACCGATTCTACCAGGCTGGTCGGATTACCCGGTAACAAGTTAGTCAATTTAAAGTTAGAATGGCAGGATTGAAGTTCAATTTGGTAAATTCAGCTAACCGTGCACGCCCCATTTGTGCTACTGCCCAAAGGGTGCTTGCTCCCTGGTCGGATGAAATTCCTGTTAGGATGAAAAAATTTACATTCTTCTCACTTTGATATCAATTTTAACAGCAATAACGTATCAAATTTATCAAATTTATACACGGAATATCAAATTTGACTAATGAAAAATATATAAAATAAAATAAAACAAAATAAAAAGTTAAGAGGGGCCTTCTCCGGCGTTATTTAGCCGAATATCGGCCTTAGCTATTAGCTGGTCTCTTGCCTTTTTTCGATCAGTAGCAGCTTTCTCCTTAGTATAGCAAGCTAATATACTAATATGGGTATCTTTAGTATATACCTTTCTAACATATATTCCGAAAACGGCCCTTTTTGAAAAAAAAAATTGGTAGTTTTATATATCTAGGCTCGGATCTGTAGTATAATTATATGGAGGAAGACTCAGGACAGGTATGTTTGCACTATTTGTACATTTATACGGTTTAACCCACTCTCGGATATAGACCACTTAGATAATTGGTCTAAAGAGTGGATATCCGTCTATATATATATAGTATAGCTCTCTCTCTTCTTTCCCTTTCCTTAACGTTGTTATTTGTTATTCTTTGTACTCTTCTCTATTCTAGTAGATCATAGGTACCTTATCACAGGACTCCTTATCTATTTATATTTCTTGATGATCTCCACCACAAGGCCTTGACTCCCGTGATACTCCACAATAAATATACCATATATTCGCATTCCTTTATTCCTTTAGGAGCCCTACCCATCCAGTGATTCTACCGGGCTAGAGCTTCTGCCAGCAGATTATGGTTGGCCCAAGACGTTTCCAATTTTTTTTTTTTTAGAAAAAAAATCGGTCCAGTGACCCTTTCTTTGCTTCCCGGTTTCGTTCTTGCTTATCAAGTTGTTTCGTCAATTTACGCCTTGTCGCTTTTTCTTTGGTAGTAGTAAAGATCTCTAATCTTTTAAAATTTGCTATATATAAAAGAGATAAATAGGTGCTAAAGATGAAGAAAATTAATATTGGAGGGAAAGGAAAATACTATGGAGTGAAGCTATTTAAAGGTATAGGCCCCTGTAGCTCCTATATAAACACATTAAACAAGATGGAACCTTAGTATCACCTAAAATACCGCATCTAGGTCATTACACACAAATATTATAGACTTTGGAGGAAGAGCTAGAAGGTCTATAGATAGTACTATATAGCTAAGCTGGAAAAGACACAGGAATATATCAATGAGTTGTCTAAAGATACTTATGAGCAAGCGATCAAGATCATTTCGAACGGACACCGCGTACCGACGATATAAATCACATTTCGAATAGGTTCTCTGCAAAAGCCGATTATCGAAAAGCGCGATATGTACCAAAGAACTCAAACCATCCCTTTGTGATCCCGGAAAGGTCGAGGGTATTGAAATCCACATTCCGGAAAGAGACAGTCCACGTCGCAAAGGGACTCGGAGCAGCGTACTTCTGAAGCCCTCCGGCTGTAGGTACAGCCGAAACAATAGCACCGTTGTCCAGGGCAGAAAGGTGAGCACTACCACCATCCGGCGATTGCGACACACGGAAGGATGGTTTGATATCTATGGGATCGTGCGTAAATGCATGATAATTGCCGAAACGGTCATAATAAACGCTATCACCTTCGTGGGTCAGGTTGACATCTAGAACGATGTGATTTCCGGAACTGCGGATATCACGCTGTAATCGCACGCCGTCGAGCCAGAACCGCACGCGATAGACGCGCACATCTGCGCAGCCGCGAAAAGATGACAGAGTATCTTTTGTGGGAGCCGGCGTGGTTGCAGGCAGTTTTATACGTACGTGGTCATGTTTGCGGAGGAATTCGAGGTCTTCTGGAGTCAAGTCGACACACTTTCCCTCATCGTTGTCGAAGTTATGCGGGAACTGCGCAGCATCTGAACCCGCTTTGCTCTCTGCGTCAAACAAGGCTGCATGAAGTCGGCTTTGAGTTGCAGACAGAGCCACTGCCGGAAAGCTAAGGGCGACATCGCTTGTCCCTAACCCGATCTCATTTGCATCTGGCTTGGTAAGGGTCGCTAGGTAAATCGCTCGACGATAGAGTGAGAGCAATCTCATTGTCCTTGCCCGGTTCCAGAAATAGATATCCTCAGACATCTGCTTCATTTGACTGATTTGCCCAATATCGAGGTGGACAACATTCTTTCGCAACTTGTCCTGAGCTTCACGGATGGCGTGGAATTGACTGTTGAGCTTGACGAGTGCCTTGAGCTGCACATTGTATTGGACTTTCATATCATTGCGCTCTGTGATCATGTCTGCATAGCGCTTCAACGCTTTCTGGACCCTTACAGCTTGAGGGCCAATCTTCGAAGGCTGGAAGTCCTCGACAAATTTGTCAATCTGGGCTTTACTTGCAACCAATAAATCATCCCGCTCTTTATCAAGCACCAATTCGCCTGTGTCGGGGTCTCGCACCGTTCGGCTTTCATCACCTTTGTCAATGTCCGCTAAATTCCCCAAAGCCTTCCTGATCCTACGAGCAATCAAGAGTTTACTGACTGCATTGCCATCCGCGTCGGGGATGGTTGTGACTCCCTCCCAGACCTTGTCGGTGAGCTCACTGCCGAAGGGTTCCCACATCTTCTTCAGCTTCTCAAAATCGATTCCACCGTCTTTTTTCTTCGGTTTATCCGTTGGTTTGGTAGTATCCGTTTGTTTGGTAGTATCCTTTGGCTTGGTATTATCAGTTGGCATGGGACTGTCGGTTGGCTTGGATGGTGTTTCATCTATTGTTTTGTTTCCTAGAGCCGAGCTCCCGGCTGTATTTTGACTAGTCGACGGCTGACCTGCTGATGGTTGTTCATCTGGTTGTTTGACGCTATCCTGGTTGCCGCCATCCTGCTTGTCACCATCCTGCTTGTCACCATCCTGCTTGTCACCATCCTGCTTGTCACCATCCTGCTTGTCACCACCCTGCTTGTCACCATCCTGCTTGTCTTTGGGCTTCGACATCAACGAATCGATGTTTGTCTTCTTGGCAACAGTAACAAAAGATTTGAGGAAACTGTCAAAACTAATTTCAAAGTTGGAATCAGAGCGGCTTTTCAGTTCCCTGAGCAGAGAATCTAGCTCATCTGCCCGGCGTGAAAGCTCCGCCACAAATATCTTACTGGCGATCCTATCTCGAAGTTGCTCCAGCCCCTTGACCCGCTGTTCTTTTTCTTTCCCAAGCTCTTGCAGGCCATCGTGTATTTGATCTATAGTTAGTCGTCGTAGGCTTTCATCCTTCTCGATCTGGTCCAGCTGTTTCTCCATACGCATGTAAACTGTTTCGGTCTTTTCGAGCGCCTCAAGGGAGAGCTTGGTCTCATGCTCAAATCTCTCGACAGACAAACGTGGCACCCAGTTGTGCTCGCAGTCGAACACATCGGTTGACGTCTGGGTTGTTTGGGTAAACATTTCTGACGCTTTGCGAGCAATTTTCTGGAGTTCCAAGACGGGATCGGACATTGTTCGGGGGATTCCAATCCACTCTCGCCGGTCCTCATATGCTTTCTGGAGAGACTGGATTCTGATTTCTTGCGCCTGTTTCTGATCTTCTGGCAGCGCTTTATATTCAGCGGAGCCCTCGTCCGGGACGTCGATGACTGCGTGTATCTTTGCGGACAAGCGAGAGAGAATCGATTTTGCACGGTCAATGCACCCTTGATCACCGATATAGAGGAGAGCGTACGCCTTTTCAATCTGCATCTGACACTGCAGTGGATGAAGGGGTGCAAAGGAAAAAGGCCCAGACACCTTCAAATCAGCTACCGTCTTGACGTAGGCCGTACCGTCAGCACCGTGCTCTCCTTCAATGCCACGCTGGCCTGCAGACTGCCCAGCTGTCCCCCCATAACCCCGTGAGGCATCAACTGATCTGCTCAAAGAGTTGCTATGGGCATTCACGGCCTGTTGTGCATCTTTCACAGCTTGATTTAGGGTCTTGTAAACACTTCCTCTGGTGTGCCTGCGATCAGAAACCAGCAGAGGCGACAATGAATTGACAATATCTCTCCTCAACGGGTCGTCTTTGTCGCAAAGACGCTCAATCTTGACAATAATGCCGAGGATGCTACTCAACACGGTTGCTTTTGGTGCGTCACTAGAAATCAAGGTTTTGGTGTCTTTCGGTAATTTCTTTTCAACCCGAACCATCGCAATGACATCGCGTAGGTCCTGTAGAATGGGAGTCCATGTGGATAAGTATATGACTACCACCGAGCCCCCTTGGCCTCCCGAGCCAGCAGCATGGTCGCTCTCAATGGTAGTTCCACCATGTCCTCCACGAGCTTCATAGTTGATGTCCAGTGCCTTTGATGGAGCCTGGCCCACAAATACATTAAGCTTATGTCCAGATTTGCCATTTGTCTTCTTACGGTCCTCCTCCGTGCCAGTGGTATTTGGTACTCCATCTTGACCACGAGCACTTACAACAGCAGCGTTAGATTCGTCTCGGATGAATAAATCGGTTGTGCTTAGGGTGACCTCTTCCGCTTCTGTGGACCCGAATGTCATGTTGTCTGACCCGTCAATATCCCCCAAAGTAACTGACTCGGCGAAGATGCTGACGGCTTTGGAGTAGCCATTCTTGACCGAACCCACGGTTTCACCTTTTCCCAAGACCACGCCATCTTCCAAAGCAGACAGAACTGTATATGACTCCCCGGGTCTCTCGATCACGTTGTAGAAGCTAGAGCCCGAAATCGGCTCCCTGTGGTTCATGATGAAGGAATTAGGATGTCTATCTTTTTGTGTTCGTTCTAGCTGAACGATAACCAGTTGAAGTAAGATTGAAAATGTGGATTGCCGGGCCTTAGAGAGAATAATGAATAATAGCGGAAAGACAGCTTTCTAGCCCTGAGTAAAATGCTCTCTGTTCTTTGCGCGTCACCACTGCGCGGATCATTCTGCTTTTGGATGAGAATGCATCTGCAGGATGCACCTTTCAGCTAAGTCTTTCCTGTGCCGAGTTTCAATCAACGTCATGATTCTTAGACCGCCCCCATCGTCCTTCATGATCTGCAAGGATTGTGGATACCGGCACAATATATCTACATTTTGATTGGGCCGATCATTCTGCTTTTGGATGAGAATGCATCTGCAGGATGCACCTTTCAGCTGAGTCTTTCCTGTGCCGAGTTTCAATCAACGTCATGATTCTTTGACCGCTCCCATCACAATAGATCTACATTTTGGACAGACCAATCTAGTATCACTTCCAGCGATCTTTGGCTCTATCACACTGGTTCGATGTTCACCGCGTCTGGGAAGGGCATTGACGACAGCCATTCACGCAAACTGAATTTGACTAATACAAGATGTACATATATGAGGATATCCAATGGTCGAGGAAGCTGTTATGTCCTTTCTGAAAAAGTTTTCTCCCAACAATACGTGGACAGCAAAGATGGCTGAAATTACTTTGGATAAGATGGTTCAGACCATGGCGAATACCAGCTCCCCCTCGCCAGACAAGGGTTGGACACTGAACTGGGACGTAGTTGTATCCTATTCTGAGAAGGAGATCAACCAAGTGCTTTACAAAGCTTGGGAAAAGGTACTCTAACCTATAAACAAAGCTGGCTGGACGATTCACTGACAAGCATATTATGGGGAAAGCATAAGGATCGAATGCTTGCCAAGGTCCATGCGGTCGCTGAGATACCACCCGATTCAGGTGATGAGGAGGATGACGATGAAGATGTTGGAAATGAAAGTGATGGTGGACAAGAAAAGCAGCGGACGCGTATTTACGACTTGGAACTAGGTGCCCCGCGTATTGAATTTTCAGGTGAAGCCAAACTGCCGGCTGTGCATCTCAAGTTTCCGCTGAAGACAGGAAGCTACTGCCGTTCTGACAATTTAAACAAGAAGTCACTTCCTGAAAACGGATATGTGTTCACCATTCGGAATATTTCCCTGGGTACAGTAACGGGCATGTATGAAGAGGTCAAGAACAAAGACGACCTTGACATAAAAGGTGACTGTGTCTTCAAGAAACGCCCTGAGAACAGCGGAGAGGATGACTATGAGGTTTCTTGGGTTGTGATGGATTTTAAGCTCAGTGACAAAAGTCTCCTGGTGCAGGTTGAGAAAAACTATGGTGATAATCCTACTCCTAAGCGCGAGAGGGCTATCAATCGCAAATTCCCCCGTGCCAAAGAGTTTGCCGAGGCTTTCTTCTTAGGAACTTCAGATGGGGACTTCCAGAACAGGTTCAGAGTCATTCGACATGCTCTGGCAACAGTTAAAAACAAGGATCTTCCGAGACAAAGTGGAGTTACTGTCGACCTGACCCCCAAATCCTTCCGCCTGGCTACTTGTGCAAGCACTTCTATTCTCAAGGGCTCTGTTTTATCCTTATTCATCCATGTTGTGGATGGGAAAGATAATGGAGAGAAACGCGACTTGCAAACACGATGGCGAGGCCAGTGGGTCAATGCATCACCGAAAATTCCACCGATCCCTGCACCGTACACGGCCTCTATTCTCATTCATCCAACGCTATTATTCGAGAAAGCGATTAAAAACAGTGTCCTGACAAATGCAGGAGAGCAAGGGTGGCAAATAAACCAGCTCACCGGCGTTGCGGGTGGCGGCATCGCGTTTCAGGCTGTTTGGCCAAGGACCATCGCTCAGGAAACTTTCTACATCAAACTCCCGCGAGAAGACGCTGAATGGCGCGAAGCGATTGCTGGCGCTCCCTATCTAGAGGTCGAGGGGTTGGGGAAAAGATCTGACGGTATGTCCTACTTGTTCCGCTTTCGATAGTTAGTGGTCAGAACGACCAAGCTAACGATTAGCAGCGAATCCCAGCGACTATCCATCTATATCAGACGGTAAGGGGTCTTGCCCCGAATTTTTTACCCTTTTCGTTGATGATATTAATGTCTCTCTATAAAAAGGACTACAAGTCCCAGCCAGTGGCCCACATTGAATGGAAATTTTCCGTTGAATCTCAATGGCAAAAGCTGTATAGATATGCAAACGGACGTAATAATGAGGGGTCTAGAGGAGAGAAGATGAACGTACGTCGCATAAGCTGTTTTCCTTGATTTTCGTCGGACACTAACCACTCCGAGACAATGAAGAACAAAACAACTTTCTCAATCGACTACAAATTCCCTTTGGTGACCAAAATAACTGATTACGATATTACTTTCAACATTGATGCCAACGAGATAGAAGATAAGGTCTCTATGAAAGACAGCTGGCTACATTGGAAGTCCAATGGTCTGATTCCTATACTGGATGATCTCGAGCAAGTGCTGGAGCGATTAGGCAGGGGCATCTTTGGTGGGAATAACGTTGCGGGAACAGATGCGTTGGAAAAGCGTCATAAAAAGATGCGAGAGGTGCTACCGAAATTCAAATTTGGGACCATCGGTTTGGGATTCTTCCTCACTACAAACCTTTTAAACCCTGGAGCCCAAGTGATCAAAGTCGACAAAAAGGTTGGTATGCGTCTGCCTGGAAACATGCTAGTGGTTGGTGAAGTTATTCAGGGTAAAGATATGGAAAAGAAGGTTCGTGGATAAATGGTACGCGATATTGTTTATCTTGTAAGCTGTATCTATCTAGGACCGCAGTATAAGATATTTTCTAGCGGGGAAATTATAGCCGAAAACCGTTTATTCAAATATAGTTTATAAGGGCATTTTGGTCATAAACAAGCATATACAACTTTAGTTTTTGAGAATGATTTTGGTATAGATAGAATACTAGCTTTTCGTACAGTATAGAAATAGTCTTAGAATTCTTATAGCTCCTTTGTGTAAAGGGCTATACTCGAATTAATTTAACTAGATAGTGTCTGTATACTGTTTATATAGATCTTAAGGATCTGTTAATAAAGGGGTAAACTATAATAAGGTGCCTATGATCTACTAGAATAGAGAAGAGTATGAAGAATAATATCACGGGATTCCTGAATCCCTTCAGGTACGATTCGGGTACGATTTATAGCCGCTCCGTAGGCGAATCTACTATAATACACCTACTAATATATAACTACCCTAAGCCCTAGCAAGCTCTAACAATATTAAAATGTATAAATAATAGCTACGATTCTTGTCCTACAAGAATTAGTTTTATATATTAACTATTCTATTTAATCTCTACTATCTAATATCCTTATCTAGTTATAGGTCTCTAGCCTAATAACTTAGTAACTATTATAATTCTAATTCTTCTCTCTTAACTACCTAAAGATTAATAATAGTACCCTTTATATACTAAAACCCTATATCCTCTTACAATAGTACTTAATCTAAGCCTATTATATCTTCTCCTTTTATTATTAGATAACCTAAGATTAAACTAGTCCTAGATTAATATATAAACCTAGCTAAATCTAGTCTAGACTAGATTAGGGAAATTACTAGTAACCTTATAACTAAAAGTATTAATAGACTTAGAAGTATTACTATAGATATCCTAAAAGAGAAGAGATATAAACTAAAATATCTAGAAAAATTCCTTATAATTTATACTTACCTTAAAAAACTCTCTACTTAAGTCTCTAGAATTAACGCTAGGGCTTTTCTAGATAATTTATCTATAGCTTATAGAAAAACTAAGATTAAAATATATAAGAAAGTAGAGGATTTCAAGATTAATAAGTTTAAGAAATCATTTAATTTTTAAGAATAAGTAAATTAGCTTTTATAACTTAGATATATCTTTTAAGATAACCCTAAGATCTATAAGAATAAAGAGATAAAGATCCTTATAGGAGTTAAATATCTTAACTCTAACTATAAAAATAACTAGACTATAGAGAAAAGATATCTTAAAAATAATAATAATAATTACTTTAATAACTAGGAATACTTTAAGAAATAGACTCTTATCTTAATATATAATAAAAATATCTTTACTAGAGAAGTTAGTAATAAGATAAAATATTATTACTAATAAACTAATAAAGAACTAAAGACCTTTTACTACTACTTTATAGATCTAGAATATTATTTTTCTTAGGTCTTCTAGAATAAGTAAATATATTACTATATATTAAAATTATAACTATAGTTAATACTATATATTTATTAATATATAAAGATTTCTTCTAAAACTTAAGTATAATAAGTAGAAGAAATATAGAGTATCTAGGAATTTATAAAAATAAAGATATATAAATATAACCTATTTATTAATAATTTAAATTTAAACTTAAAATATCTATAATCTAATAACTTATTCCTAAACTAGTCTAATAATATAGAATAAGACTAAAAGAGTCCTAGAAATCTATACTTAAAGAGTCTTTATAGTCCTAGATCTAATCTAAATTATAATAACTCTAAGTTATATCTAAATCTCTCTTAATTTAGAGATAAACCTTAACTATTTCTCTTTTAGAATAATAATAATCTAAATAATATATCTATTAGAGGAACTAACTTATCTAATCTATCTAATCTATTTATTAGAACTTCTTTAAATAGTTATTTTAATTATAGTAAACTAGGTTATTAGATAAATAAATATTATCTATTACTATAAGTCCTAAAAGTAAAGATCTAGAAAGCTTATTTAAAACCCTAGTATTATTATAATAATATTTAGTTAAGAGACTTAGGAAAAGCGCTAGGGTTAAATTAACTCCTATAAATTCTAACTCCTAGTCTTAAGTAGAAATAGTTACTTATCTTTATATTCTAATTTATATCTAAAATAATATTAAGATATATATAGATATTAATATCTATATAGAGATAGATCTTATTAGTTATAAATTTATTTAGAAATACTATTTTAATTAAGCTAAGTATAATATCCCTATCCTAAAAGTAATAGACTAATAAAATATCCCTATCTATAGTATATAGACTATTCTAATTACTATATATAACTCTTAAAGAACTAAATAAAAGTTTTTATATCCCTATATTATAATCAATAAAGATCCCTATCTATTAGGATTACTAGTACTATTATTAAATATAACCATCTAAGAAATATAAATTATATTAGCCCTATAGTAGAAACAATAGTAGTTTAAACATAATAAAAAAACAATAGAATAGTTAAAGTCTTACTAGTTTATAAAAACATATAAGAACTAAGTCTATATCTTTATAGTTATTAAAACCCTAGAAGAGATCTAGCTTCCCCTAGAAAAAGAAGAAGATAAATTAATAGTAAGTTAAGACTAAATCCCTCCTAAATTACTAGTGTTCTAGGATATATTTAAGGTATAGAACTCTAAAATTATATTACTATAAAAAGAGACTAACTACTTAATTAAACTTAAAGAAGATATATTATCTCTATATAATCTAATCTACCCCCTCTTATAAATAAAACTTATAGAGTTATAAAAATATCTCAACAAAAACTTAATAAATAGTTAAATCAGACTATTAAAAAGCCTAGCTGGCGTACCTATCCTATTTATACCTAAAAAGAATAAAGGACTATAGCTCTATATCAATTATTAAGATCTAAATAAGATTTTAGTTAAAAATCAGTACCCCCTACCCCTTATTTCAGAGATTCTTAACTGCTTTTCTAGGGCTTAATTCCTTAGTAAAATCAATATATAAGATATATACTATTAAATTTATATTTAAGAAGAAGAAGAATAGAAGATAGCTTTTTATATAAGATATGGCCATTTTGAATATATAGTTATATTATTTAGCCTTACTAATATATCTATAATATTTTAAAGCTATATCTATACTATACTTTATGGTCTTCTTAATATTATTTATATTATATATTTAGATAATATTCTTATCTTCTCTAGGACCTATAAAGAATATATAAAACACCTTTATCTTATACTTAAAAGATTAAGGGAAGTACAACTATTTATAAAAGCCTCTAAATATTAATTCTATAAGAAATAAATTAAATTCCTTAGCTTTATTATTAGTTAAAATAGTATCTCTATAGACCTAAAATAGATTTAAGCTATCTAAGAATAGAAATAGTCTATATCCTATAAAAAGATTTAAGTCTTCCTAGGATTCTATAACTTCTATTAAAGGTTTATTAAAAATTACTCTTTAATTATACTATTACTTATAAAACTCCTTAAGAAAAACAAAGATAGAAAAAAACTAGGGAATATTAAGCTAAATAACTATAAATCGAAAGTATTTTAGGATCTTATTAATACCTTTTTAACTATATCTCTTCTATAATACTTTAACCTAAAGAGACCTATCTAACTTAAAATTAATACTTTAGGTTTTAGAATAGATAGAATCCTTTTATAACTAGATAATCAAAGGATATAGTATCCTATTACTTTCTAGTTAAAGAAATTCTTATCTATAGAATAGAACTATATAACACTAGATCAAGAGTTATTTATAATTATTTACTTATTTAAATACTAGTATCAATACTTTAAAGAAAGCTATTATTAAGTTAAGATTCTAATAGATTACTATAACCTAAAGCTATTTATAGATTAACCTAAGATCAATAGAAGATAAATATATTAGTACCTTTTTATTACTCTATTTAACTTTATAATATATCACTACTTAGAAAAGACTAATCCTATAGATAGATTATCCTATACCCTAAAAAAAAAGAAGCCTCTACCTATAAAAGAGATATTAGGGCTAATTTATAAGAGAATCATAATTAAATTATTTATAAAAGTGTAGTAGTTTACTACTAATATAATACTATCTAGAGAAGAAAGTAGAGAGAAGTAGGGATTAATAATTATAACTATATTAGCCTATAGAAATCTATTACTATCCCCCTCTCTAACTATAAATAGCTTAGCCAACAACCTAGAGTTAGAGCCGAACTAGATTTAAAATAATACTACTACCCCTATAGATTAGAAGGATCTAGAGGAAGCTATAAATAAGTCTAGTAAAGCTAATTATTCAGATCTAAGGAATAATAAAAAAGTTTTCCTAAGTTAAGACTATAATATAATATATTATAAGATTTTAAGTCGCTCTCAATTTATATCCCCTTAAATAGTAGCTACTATAACTATAAATAAAGATCTACTTATAGATAAATCCCTAAGGAAACTAAAATTATTAATTAAAGAATTTTAAAATAAGAATAAGATAGTCTAGAAGAGAATTAATATAACTCAGAAAGATATTTTATAAAGAAAGTATTAAAGTATTAACTCTAAGAAACTTTTATATTATAAAGGATATCTTTATATCCCTATTACTAAGAATCTAAGATAAAAACTAATTAAGCTCTATTATAATAAGTAACTTATAGGATATTTTAGAAGAATATATATAAAAGAACTTCTAAAAAGGAAATTCTATTAGGAATACTTACTAAAGGATATATAAGAATATATCAAAATATACCTAATATATTAAGAAATTAAAGTATCTAGATATTATCTCTATAAAGAACTCTAACCCCTTTCTATATCTTATAGACTATTTATAAAACTAAATATAGACTTTATTATAGGACTTCTAATTATAATCTTTAAAAAAAAGAAATATAATATAATCCTAGTAATCATCTACTAACTTACGAAATTTTCTTAATTCCTCCCTATATTAATAATAATATCTATAGAAGACCTTACTAAACTCTTCTTTAATTAAATTAAACTTAAATATAGAAACCTAGAGAAGATTATCTCTAATTAAGAGCTTATCTTTATAAATAGATTCTAGTTATAACTTTATTACTATTCTAAGATCAAACTATAGTTCTCTATTATATTCTATCCCCAAACTAATAGACAAATAAAAAGACTTAACCAGGTTTTAGAAGATTATCTTAGGTATTTTATTAATAGGAAATAATCAAACTAGGCTTAACTTCTTAAGATAGTATAATTTATATATAATAATACTATTAATATATTAACTAATAAGACCCCTTTTTATATATTACTTAGGTATAATCCTAATTTCTAAATCTAAACTCCTAATAAAATACTTAAGAAAGAGACCTCTAATACTAAAAAATAAGTAAATTACCTCTAGAATATCTATAAAAAGGCTATAAATAAGCTTTAAATTATATAAGAAATATAATAGAGATCCTATAATAAAAATTATAAGTTAAAGGACTTTAAAGTAAGAACCTTTATATCCTTTTTAATAAAGAATCTCTACTTTAAAGCTAAAGAAAAGAAGCTATTCCTCTATTGAATTAGACCCTTCTATATCCTTATAAAAATCGGTACCTAGGCCTATTATATCGTATTATTAGAAAAATACTTAAGATTATATAATATCTTCTCTATCTCTCTTCTTAAACTATAGAATAGCTAAAATAATAATAACTTATAAATACTAATACCAGAACTTAAAAATAAAGAAGAATAAAAAATTAAAGAGATTTAAGATAAAAAAATCTTTAATAGAGTACTATATTACTATATAAAATAGATAGAATAGCCCTTTAAGAATATAACTAATAGAAACTAATAAAACACTTAGAAAACATAAGAGATATAATAGCTTTATTTAAGAAAAACCAAGCTTATAAAATAATATCCTAATAATACTAAAAACCCCCTAAAACCCCCTTAAATTAGCGTCAAATTAATACTAGATAAAGAAAAGTCACACTAAATAAGACTATTTAGTTAAAAAAGGGGAGGATAAATAAGGTAAAAATAATAAATTACTATAGAATTCTATACTAAACTATAAGTATCTTAATATTAATAACTATTACTATTATAGCTAGAGTTAAAGTAACCCTAATTAGAGTTATATTATATTAATATCCTATTGTAATCTCTATAAAGAAGGATTAAATACTACTCTACTAGAGAGTAAAACTAGTATTACTAATCTATAGATATAAAAGATTATTAGGATAGTAAGAAGATTAAATAGAAGATAAACTAATCTTAATATTTAACTCCTTCTGTTGCTTAATAATAAATATAGTATATACCTCTATAGCGTAGTCTATATTCTATAAATCGAAATAGAGCTTATAACTAAAAAGATAAATAGAGATTATCTTTCGAAAAGATACTAAGAGATAAGTAGATCCCCCTATAGCTATAGCTTTACTTTCCTTACTCTAAATAGATATAATACTACTAATAACTACTATAGTAGTACTATTACTTTAAACTTTATATATCTAGTTAAGAATTAACTAAAGCTAATATAAATTGCTATAAATTCTATAAGATATCTAAAATAAATCAGTACTAAATTAAATATAACTTAGAGAAGAACCTCACCTAAAAGTAATTCTTACTATATTCTTTATATAAAGTATAAGTAATTAAGTTTATATAATCCCAATTATAATAGATCTTAGGAATAGTATCCTTAAGAGGATAAAGAGCTATTTTAGTAATATATCTAATACAAAATATAAAGGAAGGATAAATAATTCAATCACAAAAAGAACATAAGCTAGCAGAAATACTAGTAACACTCCTATTACCTCTATTAATTCTATTACCTCTATCACTATTACTATTACCTCTACCTCTAACCTAATCTTTACCTCTAGTCGTATAATAACCACTATAATAAGAAGGATTACTAAAAACACTAGAAGCAATAGCCTCAGACATAATAAAACAAAATAAGATAAAAATAGAGAGTAAGAAGATAAAAAATTAAGAATTAAGAGCCAAGAAAAAAGAAAAGATAAGAGTTAAAAAAATAGAAGAGAAGCTCTTATCTCAAAGATATTAAAGAACCCATATTACTTTATTTATATCTATATATAAAGATACCTAAGGTAATATTAGTCCTAGAATCTTTATTTAATATAACACTACTAGATACAAATTACCCAATCAAATACAAGTTATATAGATAGTCGAGTCAACCATCATTAAAAGAGAAGGATAAATTATTATAGGATTCCTGAATCCCTTCAGGTACAATTCAGGTACAATTCATAGCCACTCTATAGGTGAATCTACTACAATACACCTACTAATATATAACTACCCTAAGCCCTAGTAAGCTCTAGCAATATTAAAATACACAAACAATAGCTACGATTCTTATCCTACAAGAATTAGTTCTGTATATTAACTGTTCTATTTGATCTCTACTATCTGATATCCTTACCTAGTCACAGGTCTCTAGCCTAACAACTTAGTAACCATTACAAGTAGAGATTAAATAGAATAATTAATATATAGACTAATTCTTATCGAATAAGAATTATAGCTATTATTTATACGTTTTATATTATTAGGGCTTAGGGCTATTATATATAAGTAGGTATATCGAGGTAGATTCACCTACGGAGCGGCTATAAATTATACCTAAGTCGTACCCGAGGGGATTCAGGAATCCCGTGATATACAGAAGATACTATTAGAAGACAATACTACTAGATAAGATTATTGTGGTGAAATTGGTATGTTATACAGGTATATCTAACTATAGTAAGGGAAACGACTATATGATATATACCAGGTATAAAGACAAATAAAATAAACAGGCTCGATCAGGTTAGATCGGGCGGTACAGACATTATGGCGGCAGACACAACGGGGATGCCGACATAGTAGGACAACATAGGAAATAATATAGTATAGGAAGGCAAAAATTTAACAATAGGAAAGGTGGTAATCTTCTCCTGCGGAGTTCGACAGATAGTACAATAAATATCGAAACAGACAAGCATGAGATACATAAAATATCCTATCTAAACCGGCCCGACACGATATCTTGCATGACCTGGGCAACAATCTTGTCACAAGAACTTAACCCTAGAAATCCTGCATGACTCGCACTGCTCAGTGTTCAGTCACTAACAGTACCATAACGACTTTGGTGGCGCTGGTACTCAGTAATCCGACGAGCTTCCAAGAAGATATTGTTCGGTCCCTAGATATTCAAATCATCGCGCATAGGATACTGACGTCCGTTGTTCTCACGCTGTTCAACACCACGGGCGTATTGATCACTCAAAGTCGCGAGATCACGAGTTTGACCTCTTTCCAAGACATCTCCCCAGTCATCCCAGTGCCCATTCAGACCATCTTCCTCCTCGTGGAACCGAATCCGCATAGCAGGGCGAACAGTCTCAGTAGGAACAGGGAAATGGATTGCATGGACGTGATGGCCTAGAGAGCCATCGTCGTTTACACTGCGTTCTGCGAGAGGTCTGGCGAATGGTATCGCAAATGGAGCACCGAAAGCGTCCAGACGATGATTGTGTAAAGCATCGAAGTCAATGTTCATGCCTTCTTCCTCTTGTTCTCGTGGAAATTCGTAATCCGAGCTTGTGGCGAAGATATTCTCCTTGTCCTCTTCCGGTTCCCTGATCGATTCAGGAGTATTGGCACGGGGTGAGAGCTGGGCAAAGACGCTGAAGGGGTCTCTCCAGACTTCGAAGCTCTGATCGTCTGTTGGTTTGTATCGAGATGTCCAGATGCGATTCTGGGAGCATGGTGAAAGGTCGGGGGCACCCAGGAAGGGCTGGTCTGAGTTTGGGGAGGGTACTTGGGGCGGAGGTGACCATTGCATAAATTCCCCAGAGAATGAATAGATAGGGCTTTCTTCGGGAATTGACTGATCTAAAGTTATGAATGAGATTGATGATTTTTGTTTGCTTGGTGGGTTCAGTGTAAACATACCTTGACGGCCTGGGGTACTTTGTGAGATCCTGCGACGATGGCTTATATGTTCGGTTCGACGGGGACTTCTGACTGATGTGTTTTGTTCAGATCCAAAAGAAGAGGCTGACTGAGATCGAAGCATCATTGAGTGTTCTGATCGAGGGAAGGCTGCTGGGAGTAGTCGCCTTCGACCAACTGGGCTTGGGGATATCTCAGCTTCTCGAAAGCGCTGCCTTGCTTCATTCTGAAATGATGGGGTCATTGTGCAGTTCGCTTGATGAATGACTGAGAGCGGGAAGTGGGCTTGTTTGACTGCGAAAGAGTGGAAGGTAGTTCAGTGACTGTTACCCTGAGAGACTTGGTGCCTACTCACCTGATTGTTGGGTCTTTGCTGCCTCGCACATCCACGCTTCCTTTTTAGATATGGAGTTGGTCTAGGCCTTCGGGGGACGTTTTATCTGATATGATCCCTTTAGGTAGAAGAAGCTGATTTGGTTTGCACTGGAGATAAATTGATCGTGACAGATAAGTGGTGAGAGTAATGTCTCAACATCAACTTCAATGTATGTGATATAAATAAATTGCCTTCTAAAAGATGTTAAGTCTCGATAAATATAGCAGATATCAACGCCTACTATGACCAATCTATAAAATTATCTATACTTGCCTTTGTATAGAGTCTCACTGAAGACTTTACTTACTGTAAATGTCTTCCACAACATTGCACAATTAAACCCCCAAAATACATATACCGTTAGCCAATTATTGTCCATAATGTATCTCATATCTCGTCATTCTTTATTGGTTTCTAATTATCCTGCATTATAATGATTTTACACAATATTATTATTGTTATATCATTTTTAGCACGCGTGTTGTGCGGGGGCTGGGAACAAAGTGGGGAAGCGATCTGCAATCAGCACCACCAAGACCAGAGCAAAACATCTTTGATGCAGATGTCAGCACTCTGATATGTCTGGGGTTGAAATTATAGGTGTAGTGGCCAGAGTCGTTCAAGTTGCCAAGCTGGGGTGGCCGGCTCTCAGTCAAATTATGCACGTTCTGCCATAGGTTCAAGAACGCCAACAAGGCGTTGTAGGGTCTATCGAAAGACGTCGCACACTCACTTGCAACTTGCTCCGTCAATTGGGTGATAGCCTCAAGGAGGATGATCTTGCTACCTTGTGCTCTCCCGACGCATTTGAAACGGCTCATGATGTATTACGGGAATGCGAATCGGTCTTTCAAGATCTGGAAAGACAGGTGGAGCAGCACTATGCAGATCAATCTTCGAAATCCTGCATTTTGAGCGGGCATCGAAGAAGATATGGTTTCTGTTGCGGGAAATTTGGAAAGACTAAAGTCTACAATGCTTCTGATGCTGAATATTGTTATTTATGGAGGGCAAATATGCAGGTAATGTCGTTCATCTAATATTGTCGATCATGATGGCCAACGCTAACGTTACTCCATATACGCATTGCAGCGGTAAAACGCAATTTGGAATCCAAATCAGAGGGAGAATAAGCAAGTAAGACAAACTGGATCAAAAGGTATCCACCGAAACTCTCCGCGGGTAATGATCGACAGGGATCTCCCGCTCATGCCGTGCTCTCGATCGAGTGTTCGGCGCTCCTCGGACACTAAATGCAAGATCGACATGCTCGCCCAATCTCCGTTCTAATCTCATATTAGCTAGTGATCGAGGTTCAAATTTGGGCTGACCCTCGATCGGATTATCATGTCCTGTCGAATCGGCGTCTCCACGAGAGTATTGTTTATCCACAATTACCAAGTTAGATCCTGCATAATGTGGACCGCACGAGAGAGATGCTGTCATTCGAATTTAAGAGAAGAAAGGAGATGAAAAGAAAACTTGGAATTAGCCTTTTGGGACCCTGTGCTTAATTTCTCCGTACTTGTACAGTACTTACTAGGCTTAAGAAAATAATATAAAGAGATCGCCCTGATCTTGAAGTTGAAATCCCACCTATTCACCCGTGTCTCACACTACCTACTCTTGCACCCAAGTTATCTTAACAATCTCTCAAAATGCAATTCAAGAACATCCTCTTCGTCTCGGCCCTGGCTCTCGGCGCCTCCGCTGCACCCACCACTGGCAGCAATGCCACCGACATTGCCCCCGCCGTGCAGAACCGCTTCGCCCAAATCGACCTCGGCTACCAACAGACCTACCTCCTCCTAAACCACCTAGTCGATAACACCAACAAGACCACCGCTGACGACGTTGTTGCTGCCTACAAAGCTACCGCGAACGTTGAGAGCAAGGATGTCGGCAAGAACCAGCCAACCAAGCCGCTCTCCGAGTCTACCCAGCTGGTTATCTGCCAGTCTTTCCACTCTGTATGACTTGACCATTACCGTGGCCGTATATGGTGATACTATTGAAAAGGAACATGTGCTAACGACCTATTCTATAGTTGGCTCTCACTGGTATTCAGCTGAACAATGCTTTCGTCGACAATGCTTCTCACTTCAACAAGGCGCAGCGCAATGACTTGCAGACTGCTTTGAGCAAGGTTAACGATGAGACTGGTGTATGTGTTCGAATGATTTCTTCTAAGTTTTGAATTGTTGACGTGCATTACTGACAATTTCTATAGCACTTCTTCATCAATGTTGCTAAGAAGGCTTTGCCTTACTGCCTTGATACTCTTCAGACTGATGATAAGGCTATTTACAAGTCGCTTAATGCTGCTGCTACTGCTCTGGACCCTTCTGAGGCTCTCCTGTAACGGGTTCTTAGCTGCGCTCGGTGGAAGTAGTAATGGGCTTGCGTGAATCGTTTATAGATTCAGTACATATTCATTTTTTCATCGAAAGAATCAATTTATCAACCCTTTGAATGGGATGTCTCACTATATGCTCTCCGAGCTTTGACCACGCAATGTGTAACGCTGTACTAAGATCTAATGACGCGATAGATCTACTAGTACAGTCAACCCGATAAATAGTACCACCCCTAGTAAAAAGAGCGGCAGAATTGATTGTATCGCTTGCAAAACTACAAAAGAGCACTTAAGCCCTGGAGCCATAGTATGTTATTTCAATTCCTCCACTTTAAATCTTACACTCTTTACCATCGTCACATAGAATCACATCTATATTAGCTTTGATTAAAGTCTTATAGCATATGGTAATATTAGGTATAATATCATCTAAATCTTTAGAATTACCTTAGTAAAGGTCTTACCAGAGGCGACTAGACGGATCTTTGGAAAAACAATTGGAAAGACGTGTAGTGATGTTAAACGCGTACTCAAAATCCACCGCTTCTAGGAAGGAGTGGGATTATTTATCGGGGTGACTGTAGTAGTGATGGATTGCTATAGAATCACTGTTTTGGAGACTCAATGAAAATCGGGCAATAAATAGATTGATCTGCTAACGTATGGATATCAACAAGGGTAGGGGGAGATGCTACCGAAGAAAAGCAGATATCAAACTTGCTAAGAATATAGATCATAGTCAATCAATCTACTACCGGATTTCCCATACCATATTCCTCAATCGTCACTCGGCCAAATAGACCGATCGCACGGTACACACATTCTCTCGAGACTCAGCAACGCTCCTTAGAAAATAAAATGGAAAGCCCGGGAAGTATGCAGCAAAATCATGGAGCAAGCCACAGCCAGGCAAAGCTAGAACTGAGACTGGGGTAGTAAAACTCAGGCTGGGACGTTAGGCATCTTAGTACCAAGGAAAGGGCATCAGCAAATACACAAGGAAATTGAAACAGAAGAAGAAGAAAAAAAAAATCAAATAGAGTCAGGAGAAGCGCTTTGGTCTCTCGAGATGATGCACCGTTGCCGTGTAACCAGGCCGAGTTAAAACAGAGACAAGAAATCCTGCGTCCCATACTTTCCGCCATACATTGTCGGGCGTGCTGGTCATAAACTTGCAGGCGAGCAGCTGTAAATGACGGCAAATAGAGAGTATCACATAGATTCCATTTCAAGAGGGCAGGGTCTGTCCAATTACCGGAATTGGCCGGGGCCAACCATGCCACCTCGAATATCACCACCGTGAGACTGTCCGAACATCTCTAGCAAGTGGCGAGATGAGGGAGGGGGGCCTTGAGGACCAGGGTTCCCGGGTCCAAATGGACCTTGACTACCAGGGCCGAGTCCCATCATTGCCTCAGGGTTGTGCGGCATTGGGGGAAAGCCAGGTGGCGGAGGAGGTCCTCCCATATATCCAGGGGGGGGCATCATGCCGGGTGGGGGTCCACGAGGGAAGCCCTGTCGCTCGTTGATAGGAGGCACGTTGCCAGGCATGGGCATCATGCCAGGAGGAAAGCCGGGGTTCATTCCACGGCCTGGAGTAGGAATTCCAGGTGGTGGGCCCATAGGACTTGGGCCATTGGCGTGCGGAGGTGGAGGTTGTCCATTCCACCCGGGAGGTGGCAGATGCTCGAGGCCTGGAGGACGCTGGAGGATGGGGGGCTGATTTTGTCCTTGAGGTTGTCGAGAACCTCCAGGAGTCATGGGGCCCTGGTTCCCTTGGGGGAAAGGCACATCATCGAAATATCCCATGGGAGGAGGCCCGTTGGGTGCTCGTCGCCGAAGCTGTTCGCTGTCGGGCCGTTGCATATTAGCAATAGCTGGGTCGTCCAAAAAGCTGGGTGTTTTCTGGCCTCCAAGTCCAGGTGGAGGGCGAGTCATCATTTCCGGCATCAGGCCAGGAGGATGGGGAGGTCCTGCATTGGGGGACTGGACAGGATTCCCAGCGGATGGAGGACCAACCCGGACCTGCTGCATGAGGCGTAGGAGATGCTCCCTGTCACGCGATTGGGGATCTTTGCCTGCAAATTGAGCCATAGGGCTCTCCTGAGCAGGGGGGCTAGTAAATTCGTGTCGCGAGAATGCCGGTGATGACATATTTCCTGCAGCACGGGGCTGCTCAGCTTGCATCATCATTGAGGAAGTGCGCGACTGGTGCGGGGAGTCAACTTGGCTAGGTGTACCATTGTGTGATCGGCCTCCAGCACCACCACCGCCACCAAGCATCTGAAGAATTCGTTGGAAACCTTCCTGATCAGCTTCATGATTGACAGGTGTACCTCTACTTTGGGGTACAGGTGGAGGAGCTTGAGGTTGAGGTGCTGGTGCTGGTGCAGGTGCATGTGTAGGTGCATGTGTAGGTACATGTGGTACATGTGCAGGCTGTGGTTCGGGAGCTCTAACAGGACTATCCGGAAGGGGACTGAAAAGACCAGCAAACCGAGATGACTTGCCAGCCTTTCCGCTGGGAACTTCTTTCTTTGGGACGGGCTCTACAGGCACTGGTGGGCTGATTTCCTGAGGGGTAGGCTTCGTGTCACCCAGCATGCCAAAGAACCGTTCCATCGAATTGTCACCCATAAATGGAGTACCAGAGTGGCTGAAAATCTCGCCATCAGTTGGACGAGTCTCGGGGATGTGTGAAGCAATATCTGATTCCACCGGTGCTTCACTCTTCTGTTCATAGGCTGGAGCCTGCTGCGCAGCACCAGAACCAGCCTTCATCCGCTCTTTCCAGCGCTCAAAATCTTCCTGTGTGTGGGCTCGGCGCGGTTCGTCATGATCATGGCTATCCAACCATTCGGGCTCCTGTTCAATCTTAGCCCCGCGTTGCCAATCGCGGTCAACCCCATGACGATCACGGCGCCATTCTCGGTTACGTAGAGCAGGTTTATCATCGTCGGGGTCAGCGGCATCGTTGCCATGCTCATCACGGAACCAGCTTGCTTCGTATTTCGATCGTCCTGGGGTACCATCCTTCTTTACGAAGCGTCCTTCTTTATCTCGGAGGCCACGTTCCGTATTTGTGTCTCGGGGATTTTCGCGGTTTTCCCATCGATCGAATTCGCCGTTTCGTCGCGGCTTGCGATCTTGGTCTTCGGGGCCGAAGGTACGACGAGGGCGTCCAGCATTCCAATCTTCCTTGTCTCCTCGCTGGCCGTTTAGACCTGGCTTCACAGCACGTCGATCAACGTCTCTCTCCGTAGCATCCTTATCCTTGAAGAATCTATCTCGGAAATTGAAACGATCGTTCTTTTCATCTGCGTCGCCTGGCCGCGCTGGCCGATCTGTTAGGTCAAAGGAACCTTTGCCGCCAATTCGTGAGGATGCAAAGGCAGTTTTCGGTGGGCCAAGAATTATATCTTCTATATGGGGTTGAAGTTGGATTAGCGAACAAGTTCAGTTGGAATTGAAAGGGAGTGGGCAAGCGAGGGTACCAGACGGCGCACCTGAATTGGAGCCTCGGGAGATGTGACGAGCTTCAAAAAAGCTTGGTCGTCTGTTTGTAGGTGCTTCATTGGGGTTATTGGGGTCTCGAGTATTCTGTTGTTTGCGCTGTGTGGTTGGGTCGGGTTGAGGCCTAAGAAGCAACGAAGTCACGGGTCAGTTCTTGTCTTGACGTGGACATGCGGGATGATGGTGCTCGCAAGGTGGGGAAATAAGAGTAATTCTTACATCCATTCTTCGATGGGAGGTAGGCCAGAAGGTTTTGCGACAAGAGGCGATGAGCGCAGCCATAACAGCTCATCGATCTCGTACCGTCGCGCCATGACGGCCTTATCTGAAATAGTGTGTGCGATCGTTATCCACGGGAGTTATGATGTTCTCATTGGGCAGTGTGCGATTTCCTGAAACCAAAGCAATGACGATGTCAATGGGATCAGATAGTTTGAATAAAAACAAAAGGGGTTTCAGAGTCATAAAAATAAAACTTGTTGGGGGAGGGGAGAAGGTCAAGGTCGGGTTCGGGAGACGAGGTCGAGTGAGTGAGGAGAAGCAGTGGTAAGCCACTTGTGGCGAGGCTCAAGGCGGAGCGCGGGATCGGTAAGATTCTGGTGATCTCCACCAAGCTTGCACATGTGGTTCAGGGCAAATAACGAGAGGGGGGATGTTTAGTTTATAAACTGTGGAAGATCTCAAAGATGGGATGTATGCAGAGAATGATGATTTCAAAGAAAAAGGTTGAAAAGAAAATGTTCATTTTCGCTGCAGGAAAGAGACATGTCACTACTGACCAGCTGATCTATACCTCCTTTTCTACAAAGGGCAGGTCTTTCATTGCACCAACTTGCACTATTTTATTTCCAAATAACTAGTACTTCCGATACTTCCATATAATCAGTAATTATTGAAATTGAACAAGAAACAGGATTCCAGCTGAGTTACTCAACATAGTTCTGCCCAATGTACCCTATACCAGTCGAGCTGCGGGTAATTCCTTAGTAAATTGAGTGTCCAAGAACAGCTCGCCCTGTATACTAAAAGTTTTGCTTTCAAATAATTTAACCCATATAAATACAGACTCCAAACCTCAATTTCCCCCCAATTTGAAGTACTTCAGCCATGTTGAACGTTGTTTAAGGTTAGAGCACCGGGCGGAGCTGAACTGGCCAATCAGCGGACGTGAAATCTCGATGGCATCGGAACTTCGCATCGAACAAAAAAAAAAAAAAACTAACATTCATCACTCTCAACATGGCGCACATTGCAGAGCATCCTCTGCGCCTAAAGAGGAGAAAGCTTGATGATGATTCTCATGCGAAAGAAGAGGTGACTTTCACATCTGCAGCCCAGCTTAAGGAAGTGCTGGCTTTTCAACAGAATCCACAGACAACCAATAAAGGTGAGTCGCACCATCCCCAACATTCAAGCATCGCATGTTGACAAATGTTCGAAAGGAATTATACAATTCAAGCATTTTCTACTGTCAATTGGCCAGCCTGGAAAGGAGACGGCCAAGGCCCAGAAATTGCGCACCCTAAAAGGCTACTGTGACAAGCAAATCACCCCGGGCAAAGAAGAAGGCGCGGCGTCCGTCTGCTTTTCCGATATCACCCAGACCTGGAGCTTTGGAGAGAGTAGCAACCACGATCACTTGCTAACCAACGTCCCTTCGGTGCTTGCCATTTTCCTGAAGACTATCTCCCATGAGTTGGAGTTTCGGGAATTCGGCCTTGCGTTATGCAAGCATCTGCTGCAAAAAGATCAATTGAGACTCTTCAATCGAGGTCTGACTGCTCTCAAGTCTAAAGAACATCTGATCTCACCATGTCTTCGTCTTCTCACAGAGATAGTTACTTTCGATGGCGGCGCAGTGGCCCGACAAGTATACAATCTTCGCCACATAACATTTAAGCGACTTGAGATCTTCCTGACACCCAGCAAGGCACAGCTGGAGACTACCGATGAAGCACAAAAGTCAACTTTGAGACGAAATGCTCAGCGCTACCTACTTGCTCATTTGAGGGTGCAGCATACCCTGGAAAAGGGTGATCTGGTCGAGCAACACAAGCTGACCCGCGCTTTCCTCGAGCACTTAAGAAAAGATCCGAGAGAAATAGTTCTTGAAACAATCAAGGCTGTTGAAAGGGACATTGTGCAAGATTCTTCGTTATCTCGCAAGTCCAAGAGCAAGTTTTTCAACCGTTGGAACATGGAGAAACTTGTCACACTCTATGGCTATGATCGAGAGTCCGACGAACCAAACCCAGAAGGACTTTCAATTACGACCGAGCTTCACCGTGTTCTAATGACTATTTGTAAGACCGCTGGCCTGGGTGTTCTGCTTCCCGAGACAGGATGGTATCCCGTTGGAACTGACCCAGAGAGTTTGCCCGCCGACGACGACACTTCTATTGAATTGGGTCTCGACTCACCCATCTACATCGATAAATATAGGGATTCCATTCCTGTCAGAAACAACACACTATCCCATCTCATCCAATGTCTTCGCGCCGATGTGGACATCTGCCAGACCGAGCTGCTAGAGACCATTTTCACGGTGGCACCAGAGTTGATCGCTGACTTCTTCACCAAGAAAGTCATGTTTGAGGCTGACCCCAAACCAACCACTTCTTGGATGGGAGATTCTGCTCTTCTTTTCAAGGTCGTGCAGCTACCCATCCCGACACACTGCGGTTGGAAAGACAAACAGCCCATGCTGCCACCGCCTGTCTCAATTGTCATCGAAAATATTCTCCCTCGTCCTCTTAGCCAGAAAACAATGACCCGCTGCTTGAACATGAACACTGAACTTGTCACTATCTTTTCTGTGCGAATTTTGACCGCCGCGTTTAATAAGTTGCGAGCCGTCCTGAAGATTTTCCGGGGAGACCATAAGCGAACTCAATTATTCTGGAATCAGGCGTCTTCCAAGCTTCTTGCTGAGTTTTCGCGAAGGTGCCCTTCGGTCAAGGATGTGGTTCTTCTTTTCCGCCGAACTGCTAAGGAAGATTTGATGCAACAAGAAGCCGTTGCAGAACTCTTGACTTGCTACTACGAAGTGATGCCTGATATTGCTCTTGAAGAGAACTTTGACGTTTCGCTGGTTCTCGTCGACGTATTGAAGCGACTAGAAGATACAGAGCTCAGCGCTGATGACTCTGAACTACTCCTGAGCCAATTGCAGAGCGTTCTTCAGATTGCCTCCCAGTCCGCCTCGCTTCGATGGTGGCAACAACCAGGTAACTATAAGCCTGTATCTTTCTTGTCTGGCATCATTCACTAACAATTCCCTAGCTAATATGAACTACTCTCCTTTCACATCCATTCTCAAGGTTCTGATTGATACCTCTGACAAAGTTTCGTCACGGAAGATTTCAATACTTCTCCGGTCCATCCTGGCAGAGAACTCCGTTCTACAAAATGCTCCTCGTGCATTCAATGCTCTTTTGTCCAGTCTGGAAGACTCCGAATCCGACCTGAATCAACAATTGGTCTTTTTCGACAATTGCGTGTCTCGAGTCGCCAAGAAGCCTGTTCATTATCTGGATTTAGTTGCCTCTCTGTCTGACGACGAAACGGCCGTAAGCCCCATTGTCGCTGCCATTGTTGAACAGTGGCCTTTCATTGTCAAGGCAGGAGATGAAAAGAAAGAAAAGGCAGTGGCATCATGGATCGCCAAATTATTAGGTCACCTGAAGACTGCCGGTGAAAATACCAAGGCGCTAAAGGCTGCTCGGGATGCTCTTATGGAGGCAACCGAAAGCAAGAAGAGCCGCTCTCTGCTTAAGAAATGTCTGAAGGACGCAGAGGACGCAGAGGAAGAGGACAAGATGGAAATTGATTCCGCTGCTGTCCAGACATCTGCAACTAGCAAAGCACCAACAGTGGATCTTGATGAGATCTTCGGCTCTCTTCCTACAGAGGGCACAACACACAATGCACTGCATAGATGGGAAAGGGAAGAGATCGAAGCATCTATTGAACAGGGTCGAATTGCCGAACTCATGCTCTGCCTTTGCTCCGAGCACGAGGAAGTTCGAAGACAGGGATTTGCGAACATTGTTCGCTTCATGGCCAAGCTGAAGGTATGTCCAGATTCATTATCGGATATAACTTAACACCGGAACTAACCAAAATTCCAAGGAATCCTCTTACTCCGATTGGCGCTCCGTCTATATTCTTACCGGTGAATTGCTCGAGACCGTGAATATCATTGGTCTCGAAAAACCAGTCCCCTGGATTGTCGGCGAATGCGCCGCAAACTGTCTCTCTGTTCTTATCAACCCCCTCCACAAGGCCTACGGCAAAGTCAATAAGTTCCTACAAAAGGCACCAACCTGGGAAACGGACAAGATCCCGTCTTACTGGATTGACCGGATCCTCATGCATGAACCCGAATTAGACGATGGCTACTTCGAAGAACTTGACTGGCTTCTGAGCATGTTCGTGAAAGGCCTCCGCAGCAAAGCTGTAAGATTATCATCCTCCACACGATTAATTTACAAAATAAACTCTTTGATACTAACGTTCTTCCATATAGGATATGGAAGTCTACCGTCGTGCAAATGTGTTCGAGCGTCTTCTCTCTCTTTATCAATCGCCTAGTCTGAATGAGTCGGCTCGTCGGAAGATCTTACATATCATCTACCGTGCTGCCCAGGTAGGCGGTAGCACGACGCTAATCACCCGTGCGGCTGTTATGAGCTGGATTCAGGTCCAAGCCGCACAGGTGGAGAAGAGCAAGGATACTGCACTGCTTGCTGCTCTTGCGCAAACGCTTTATGATACTTCTGATCGTGAGCGAGTCGATGCATGGAGTACCGGGACAATCGAGCGAGCCCTTGAGCAGATCACAAAGGCTTCAATATAATGGGAAGCAATCATATACAACTAGCATTTGGGCTTTGCCGTTAATAAAAGAATCCGAATACCCATAAAATAGAACCATACTAGAAATAGGGAAAATCTGGAAATTTGAACAAAGCCTTGTTTTTGAGTCTTGTAATGGCGTAAAATCTAGATACACATACGATGGCCAATATCCATCAAAACACACAAAGAATTCCAAATCAACCCCATGTACCACCACCGCCTCCTCTTCCACCACGCCGTTGCGCAGAAAGACGCCAATCATCTTCACCCGCAAACCGATTATGAAGAGGTTGGATACGCTCTGCCTTCTTCCGCTTCGACAGCCGGTCTGTAGGCGCGACCTTGAAGAAGGTAGGCGCAGCCTCAACAAGCCATTTCGGTTCAATAGAAGTAGTACAGTGCATGTACTCCTTCGTAGTGAGGACGAGAGTATGATAAATAACATGCTCAGAGCCCTTACCGAACAACGCAGACGAAGGATGAAGATAAACAGGTGTCCCCTCAACAAGAGTCTTAAAGCCACCTTCCTGCTGATCTTTCCGAGCAGCATTACGGAAGAATCCCGTGCAAAGCGCCTGTCGCACCTTCGTCGTGTCTCGACCACACGAGATAATCCGGTGCTTGTATCTCTGCATGATACCGAGAAGTTGTTTGCGAACATCTTCTGCGCGGCGAATTTGTCGGGCTTGGATAAAATTCTCGAAACACCAGGAGTTATTAAAGTTTGATTGTTTCCATGCGTTATAGACGTTCAATAGAGTCAGATGGTCACCCATTGGATCGTGGAATTTGGCTTTCTTTTGATCGGCTTGTTGCTGTTTTTCTTTGGGTCTGTAGAACGGGGACGCAATTGACAGCATTGCGACGATGGATAGTAATTCTTCTGAACAGCACATGTCGACTGATGCAATGAGGACCTTGGCAAGGGCAGGTTCCATGGGGAAATCGGCCATTTTACGGCCTAGTCGAGTGAGAAGACCTTCGTCGTCTAGGGCGGAGAGGGCGTATAATTCTTCCAAGGCAGTAAGCATAGTATTTGTGGGTGGGGGGTCCATGAAATCGAAATGCAGTAAGTCGTTAATTCCCATGGCTTTCAACATGAGAATGGTGTGAGAAAGATTTTGTCTCTGGATCTCAGGAATTGTGGTAGGCAACATCTCAGATTGATAGGCCGCCTCGGTGTATAGGCGGAAACACTTTCCAGGACCTGTTCGGCCAGCGCGACCTGCACGCTGTTTTGCCTGGGCTTGAGATACCGGTGTCACTACTAAGGAGTCCATGCCGAGCTTGGGGTCGTAGGCGTTTTGTTTCACGAAACCAGGGTCAATCACGTAGTAGATGTTATCGATGGTGATTGATGTCTCGGCAATATTGGTTGCGATGACAACCTTTCGCGCTCCGGGTGGTGCAGGATCGAAAATTCGACTTTGCATTTCGCTGGGAAGAGCAGAATATACAGGGAGAACAATCAGATCTGGTACTGATGGACCGAGGGCTTTCATTCTCTCGTAGAGAATTTCACATGCGGTGTCGATTTCTTCTTGACCCGTAAGGAAGAGAAGAATATCACCGGCAGCTTCGGTTAAGTGGATTTGCATGACTGTGATCAATGCCGCGTCGAGATAATCGGATTCTGGCTCCTTCGAATACATAATCTCCACGGGGAACGTTCGGCCAGGAATTGAGAAAATAGGACAGCCATGGAAATACGAAGAGAATTTCTCAGCATCCAAGGTGGCCGATGTCACAATTAATCGTAGGTCTGATCGTCGTTTGATAGTCTTTTTCAACAATCCGAAGAGAATATCTGTGGCAATCGTTCGCTCGTGGGCCTCGTCCAACATAATAACGGAATATTTCTTGAGATCAGGATCAATCAAGATTTCTCGCTGAAGCATACCATCGGTTTGATACTTGATCACGGTCTCTGGACTAGTCATATCCTCGAAACGAATGGTATAACCAACCTGAGAACCAAGTCGGCAGCCCACTTCCTCGGCGACACGTTTGGCCACGGACATGGCTGCTACACGACGTGGTTGAGTGCAACCAATAAGTCCCTTATTTCCGTATCCACCCTCGGCAAGATATTGCGTCAGTTGAGTCGTCTTTCCTGATCCAGTATCACCAACGACAATAAGGATCTGGTTGTCTCGCACGGCATCAAGCAGTGGTTTCCTGAACTTGTACACAGGCAAACTCTCACGTTGTTGTTTGATAGGCATATCGGTTCGTTTACCGAACGACTCATTCTTGCCTGTACCCATGGTGACACGCTTCCATTCTGGCACAGCTTCATCTTGCTGCTTTGTGCCACTGCGTAGCTCCGAGGCGAATTGTCGATCCTCAGGATTAGCCATGGGGTCCAGCCATTGTGCGCTAAGATCCACATCAGCTGCCTTTGCAGCAGCTTTGTCTTGCGATTCTTGCTGTTTCAGCTCGCGTCTCTCTTTGGCGATATTCGTGCCAGACATTGCTGCACGGTTCATAGACCCATCGGGAGCCTTGACTACACGGATAGGAGAAAGCTCCAAGGATTGCTTGGTCTGACCAGCCAGGAAAGGAGGCTCTTCGTCTTTGACCTCAATATCAACGTCTTCTTCCTCTTCGAATGCTCCTTCTCCGGTAAGAGTGGCATTGTATTCCTCCTCCAAATCAGGGTAATCGGCCGCAGAAGCCACGCCAGAGGCAATGAGTTGGCGAATTTCCCATCGTTCCGGTGATGTCATGCGCTTGCGGTTACGCATTGGTCGACCATTTGACTCTTCAATGACGGGGATATCGGAAGTGAGACCACCGTATCTGTCATTGTCATCGAGGCTTTGCATATTGGCACCCGAGGCCAGGCGTTTTTGAGGAACCATATCCATTCCAGTTACTTGGTCCGCCTCTTTCATTGACAGGCCAATACGACTTCCTTCTATGCTCACTACCTTGACCTTAACTGGCTGTCCACGAGAGACCAGATCGGATGGGTGGTTCACTCGGACGCCTTCCTGCATAGCTGACACATGGACAAGGCCATCCACTTTCCCTCTAATTCCGGATAAATTCACAAAGGCACCGAAATCCTTCACTCCGGTCACAGTGCCATCGTAAATCTTATATAGCTGGGCTTGGTCATCCAGTTCCATAGGTCGCTGGCGGAAGCCATCGTCATCACGGTCTCGTCGTCTCCGGCGGTCACTCTTCCCATTGCGATGTCCATCATCCCGATCTTTATATCTTCCGATAGACCGTCCGAACTCATCCACAAGGTCGTCGTTCTTGCTTCGACGGTGTCCACTCCGTGACCGGGATCTCGATCGGTATTTGTCTTTTTGTTGGCGTCCGCGACGATCATCGTATTCAGGGCTGCGGCTTCGTTTGTGCCCACGGTCATCTCTCGAAGGGCGCGGCTTCTCATCGCCTGCTTTTCCGGCAAGTCCTTCCAACATAGCAAAAGTGTCGTCCATAGCGCCAGCTTGCGCATCGGATTCGAGGTAATCGTTCTCCTCCCATCGCTTTTCTGTATCCGCAACTGCGAGTCCTTTGAACACACGCGACTTCTTTTCCAGCGCATCGAACTCGTCAAGGCCGTCGCCTGTCGCGCCGTTGTTTCCTGCGTCACCATCGCTAGCTTTCTTTCCCTTGTACTTCGGGTGCATTGTGAGTACTAGGCGATCAATACTCTCCATTAAACTCTGGGGAAACTCGGCACCCATGTCGTCGAGCTTCTTCTTGAATTCTGGGAATACGCCATTACAATTGAGGTGCTGAGCGATGACGAATTCGGCAAGGGTTTTGTCGTTGATGCCCAGATGGTTCTGGAGCTCGTTCGTCACTCGCGACACGAGTGAGAACAGCTCCAGCGACTCCAGGTCATCCATAGTGGTTGACTGACCCCGGGAGTAAAGGAATGGTGGAAGCTAGTATGGAGCGATCAAGCTGAGCAGGCTGTGAAAAAAGAAGAGCAGCGGGCGCTATATTAAAACAAAGTAGTATGTTCCTGGAGTTTAATGTCGCAGATCGAAAGTGAAGGCGGAAAATCAGTGCAGCCGGGTCAAATTGCCACTGATAAGATAAGCAATGGCTCGATAACGGGCGATAAGAGTCTATCTACTTGATGTTGCAGTAAAAGAATATAAGGAAATGTTTAGATAAGATTGAAGTAGAAAATAAAAGATGACAGAGAGGGTATTGATGTGATAATTTACAATTAGTATACAAATATACATGGTCTTTTGTTACAGCTATACAGTGGCCCTTTGATATCATGTTCGTGAGGCCTGTTCCTCCTCGATCAAGTCGATATCATCCTCTAACGGAGTGACATTCTCCACGGGATCAGAGCTTTCCTCTGACAGTTCATCGGGTATTTGATCTGCCTTCCGATCTGGTGAGAGCAAATCTTCTTCAGTAATAACTCTTTGCTGACTCAAAATTTGCTTCTGCAGCGCAATCTGTCGTCGCAAAGAGGCATCCTTCCGCAAGGTTTTATTGGCCGAGAATTCGCCCAATGCTCGCATCAGTCTCTCTTCTGCAAGCACCTTGACATGACCGGCCAAGGTTCGATCCGTGAATATACCGCCAAATCGAAAGCTCAACCATGAATAGAGAATGATTGCTTTATGAAGGACCTCCAGATCATGGACATATTCCCTCCTGCCAGACACCGGTTGTTCCAAAATCTCTAGGTTGAGATGGGGAATATCCAACAATTTTCCTTGGCTATTGGCAGCAATACATCTTGCAAATGATAAATTCATCTCACGCAAGGCTGGATTTCGAACCTCCAGAGGTGCCGCCATAAGGAACAGCTGGTCTGAGATTCTCAGGTCATCCACCGAGTCAATGATCTCGGAGCTCTCGAGCTGACCTTCCGCGTCACACAGGAAGAAGAGGGGGCTCATCTGCGAGATTTCTATGACTCGTTTGATCAAATACTCGAATGGTACGTTTCGAGGAAAGTATGCGGCAAACTTTTGTAGAACGGAGCTTGTAGGGAAGATGCCAGCAGCACGGAGTGGTGCAGGCTCAATCCCCATAGCTTCTTTGATATATGGAAGATCGACGTCTTCAAGACAAGTGACGAGACCAACGTTGGCTCCGTCCTGGCTGCTCCCTTTGATGCCGGCAGGCCGGTATCGCCCAGCTCGTCCGCCAATTTGCTTGATTTCAGGGATGGATAGACGCTGTAACCCACTTGGGGTTCTTTTGATAAGAGTCTCGAAAATGACACGTTTGACACTCCTATACTTGTGGGTTAGTGGGATGTACAGTTACAATAGATTGACAGTAAACACTCACAGATTTAACCCCATGCCAATGGCATCACTCGCCACAAGGAAATCATAGTCATTATCTGGATCATTGAACAATGCCGCTTGCTGCGTTCGAATTTCAGCCGGCAGGCCACCATAGACAATGGCCGCTCGCCTGCCAGTGACCTTTTCGATATCTGCCTTCAAGGTATGGATTCCGACACGAGAAAACACAACCAGACAATCTCCCTTTTGAAGCTTATTTAGGTCTCCTTCAAGACTTGTTGGCATCACCTCCAGGGCGTTTAGTCTCTCGTAGCGATGAATCTCCAGAATGTCCCCAGTAAGTGCACACAACTCTCGAATCAGTGGCACCACTCTTGTCTCACCGCAAAGGTGCAGCTCGGATACCTGGGCTCCTAGCACAGCTCGAGTCCACGCCCAGCCTCGTTTAGGATTGGCGATCATTTGAATCTCGTCAATCACACCTACTTCAAATTCTTGTCCCACGCTAACCATTTCCACTGTATTGCTTACAATTCGCGCTACTTTGCCATCTTCGGGGATTCTGACTTCATCTCCTGTAACAAGGCTGCACGGCACACCGCTATCTTTAAAACGATGATATACCTCCTGGGCAAGCAGTCTGAGCGGTCCAGCATAAAACCCATTCTTGGACTGTTCCAATCGCTTCAGTGCGTGGTACGTTTTCCCGGAATTTGTTGGACCGACATGTAGATGCACCGTTCGTTGGATAGATCGTGCGCGAGGGTACCACTCTGCGGGGAATCGAAGATCGGCGACTTGCTTCTGAGCGTCCAGGGTGGAAGTCGAGTACTGAGAGGTCAGATCGTCTGCTGACAACATATACTCTAGTTCACTCCGTAGCCCTGCCACTCCTCCAGATAAATATGACTTTTGCAGGGTCATCTTCAGCTGTTGTAGATTGCCCCATTTGGCACCTGATTTGGTGTCATCCACCCGACACGCATTCCACACAAGGCGTTTGAACCGATCCCATCCTTTCAATGACTGGCCCGATTTTTTGAGATTATGCTCGGTTTGTCGTAATGCAACATCAACGACGTTGCTGAATTCGCGCGCACGAGCAACATTTTGTCGAGAGCTTAAGGCGCCGGGTTTCCCTTTGCTTTTGTTCGAAGCAACTGCTACCGCTTCGGTTTGCTGTTTCAGCTTCGCTTTCAAGAGTGCTTTGCTCGTTCTTTGCAGGGGAGAAGTCGTTGCAAAATAGCGTGAGGCGGGTTGAGTGGTTGATCGTAGGGTGCAGAAGATCGATCGAATGCCTGTGCCAGTCCATGACTGCATGCCTGGATGCCCGGGGGTTTCCCGCAAATTGTGGAGAGGCTTCGATGTAGGCTGGACGGAGAACGAGCGTGGATCGAAGAAATTAATGTAATTGGATATGCAGGATTAGGCGCGGAGTGGGCGTGACTATGTCGGGGTCCAAGTTACAAAGAGGGAGAAAAAACGTAGCGCATTTGCTTATCGGGGATGCGTTCCCTGGCGCGCGCCACCGGATGATCCACTTCTGCGTCGAAGCTCTAATGGTGGGGAACCACCTCTCCTTCATATACCTCATACACGAGCCACCCAACTCCGTTTTGTGCTCCTGCAATTCCGAACTTTGATTTGGGGGTTTTTCTCTTCTTCCGGTTTGCTATTTTGTACATCCAAGTACACCTTACGTGGGGTCTCTCTTAACTCCGATCAGCTGCAGCCCTCGATTTGTGGGCTGCCCGCCAAACATGGGCGCCTCTATAATTGAGATCCAGCGCGACAGTAGGTGAAACCTTCCAAGATACTTGAAATATGCTTGGAAGATAAGGTGAAACTCACGCAAATATCTCTTCTAGTCATTATCAACACAATCCGCCATGCTGTCGGCCACGAGGTGGGTGGCTCTCTTCTCCCCGCTACTCTTGCTACCGGCACTAACGGCCCTTACCCCCGTACAGTGGAAAGTTCTGGTGGTAGATGACCAAAGCAGGAAATTGATCAATGGCGCCGTGAAGGAGGAAGAGATTCTCAATCTCAACGTTTCCAGTGAATCCTCCTAGAGACTTTTCTTACCTTAAGGCAGCTGGCTAATCTCCGTCACCCCGCAGATGTCGAACAAATCGAGCACCGACGACCGTCCAACCCGGACATGGACGCAGTATACATATTATCTCCGGATTCATGGATTGTGGACTGTTTGATGGCAGATTTCGAAGTCGGACGGTACCGGAGGGCATACCTGGTTTGGACCTCTTGTCAGTGGGCGGCAGTGCCGGAAGAAGCTCTACAGAGGCCTAGCTAACATGTCATGATAGTCCTCGATCCGCAACAACGAGTGCGATTAGACCGATCCGAGATGGCACGAGAGCGAATCGCCGACTACCGTATTATGAATATTAGCTTCTACCCTCGGGAGTCGCATTTAGTCACCTTTCGCGATCCCTACAGCTTCCCAATTCTCTACCATCCAGGCTGCAACAATTTAATTCGCCAACACCTTCAAGAGCTGGCTCAGAAGGTATATCCCGCCCTATTTCCATAAGGGTATCACTCACATACTCATCGTTGTCTAATAGATTGTTTCGCTTTGTGCCTGTTTGGGCGAATATCCCGTCATTCGTTATTACCGGCCACGAACGCCTACTCACGAAGCTGCTGTCCTATGTTCACATTTGGCACGCTTCGTGCAGGATGAACTGGATCAGTTTGCGCAATTCCAACGTGACTTTCCTCCACAGACTAACCGGCCTCGGGGCGTTTTGCTTATTGTAGATCGATCGATGGACACTTTCTCTCCTCTACTCCATGAATTCACCTACCAAGCCATGGTCCATGATCTTCTCCCAATTAAAGACGGCGATAAGGTCACCTATAAGACCACCCTCAACGAAGGCAAGGATAATGAAGAAACAAAGGACATGGAAATTGGTGAAATGGATAAGGTGTGGGTGTCCTATAGGCACATGCACATGAAAGACCTGCTTGGTAAGCTTGGAGAGGATTTCGCCAAATTTCGAGCTGCCAACCCCCAATTTGCCGAAGAGTGAGTACTTCCTTAGTATTTTCTTTGTTTCTTGTATTTCAAGATATTGGACTAAGCTAACGACCGCTTTATAGCAATGACAAGACGAACGTGAACACAATCAAGGATATGCTTGGTGGTTTGACCGAGTTTACAGAAGGTAAAGATTCATACACTCTACATCTGAACATGGCGGAAGAGTGCATGAAATTCTTCCAAAAGAACAAGCTCCTGGAGGTGAGCTCAATCGAGCAATCTTTTGCCACGGGCCTCGACGAAAACTTCAAGAAAGCCAAGAATCTCGCTGCACAACTAGTACAATTACTAGATGACGAGCAGGTTATTTATCCAGATCGACTGCGCTTAATTCTTTTGTATATCATGTACCGCGGGGGACTTCTAGGTGGTGACATCAGGAAGCTTATGGCGCACTCCCAACTGCCAGGCAACAATGGAGAAGTGATCGCGAACCTTGAACTCCTGGGAGTCCGGGTGGAAAAGCCTCTGAAGGACGACAAACCCCCAACACAACCTCTATTCAACCGTCGAGCCCCGGCTCCCGAGGATGAGGAGCTTAGCCTAACCCGTTATGAACTGGGCATCAAGCAACTGCTGGAGGAACAGATCCAGGGCTCGTTGGACCCAAGCGCCTTCCCATACACCCGTCCCCACACTGAAGACGACGGCAGCATGGCCACACATGAAGCACTTTCACAACAAACATCTCTGCGCAGCGCAAAGCCCACATGGGCTCGCACGCGGACTGTAGACCAGCCTCGTCAACGAATCATCGTCTTCATGGCCGGAGGCGCTACCTATCCCGAGTCCCGCGCTTGTTATGAGATCTCCCAGGCCTATAACAGAGACGTATTTCTTGCCACCACCCACATGCTCAGCCCGAGCCTCTTCATCCGCCAGGTAGCCGATCTCAGCGTCGACAAACGTCGCCTAAATATCCCAGCCGAGCGACCGAAGCCAAAGGCACCGGCTCATCTCTTCGAGCGCGAGGCTCCGCCTGCCCCCGCAGAACCACCGCAGAGAAAGAAGCCCATCCCCAACCTTAACCCTCCAGCTCCACCACAGCATCAAATGGCCAATATGTCCCTGAACAATGGGTCACACTCACACTCGCATTCCTCGTCTGATGGGAAATTGCACAAGAAGGACAAGGATAAGAAAGACAAAGACAAAGACAAGAAGGATAAGGATAAGAAGGACAAGAAGTATCGTTTCTTCTAAGTTAGTACTTTCGATCGATCTCTGCGACTCGCAGCTGGCTTTTTTTTTCGCTTCTTTCCTTCCGTCGACTCTCTTGTGCAATGTGGCTCCATTCAAGCGCTGTTGTGATACCATCTTTTTTTTGTTCTACTTGGTTTGTCGATCAGTCCTAAGGGTATTCGGAGGCGCTTCTATTGGAACGAGGTTGTTTGTGGAGCGTTTCTTTCTAGCTTGGTATTCTTAGGGTGGAGGGTTCTTTCGAGTTCTTCATCGATGTATACAAGCGAAGGGACTGAGATAGAGGGAACCATAGTACAGAAAATTCGCAAAAAACATGAAGACTTTGAAACTACGAAAGATAGGATTCAGTGTAGCCCTGTGATCCTAAATTATCTAGTTCAATCCAAAATACTCTAAATATCTGAAAGGTAGGCAACATATGCATCTGTTTAAATACAAAAAAGGGTATCATAATCCATATCAAAACTCCATAATAAAACACACTTTCATGAACCCAAAGTAGGTAAACACCTAAGCATCTTCCCCAAGATACTTCAAAACCTCATCACTCTTATAAAATGCATTCCGCATCTTCTCCGCCTTCTTCTTATCCTCCTCATCCTTCTTCCTCATCTGCTTCGCATTCAACCTAGTAACCGTCTTCGGCTCAATAACAGGAACCTTAATCGGATCTCCATCTTTATCAAGTCCAGAACCCAACCCAGCCGTATCAGTCTTCACACGACCCTTCAACGGCTCGCGAATACCTTCTCGTCCTTGTGCACCGAGACCAAGTCGACTATCCGGATCCCAGCCGTAGGTTGAGAGGTATCGCATTCCGGCGCGGGAACGGTCAAGATGGGACGGTGGGTGTGAGTGTTGGAGACAGACTTGGTGTGCTAGAGATGCCTCGTGGGGGTGTGTTGAGGCTGATGCTGAGGTTTCTGTGTCTTCGAGTGCCTTTAGTAATGGGAGGTTGCATATTTGGCAGTGTTCTGGTCTGGATTTGGAGATTGAAGGTATGCGCTCTGGTTCTGAGGATTCTGTTGTTGGAGGGGCAGAAAGTGTTCTCGGCGGTATGGATTCTTCGCTCAACGTTAATATCGAAGCGGTAGGTATAGGTGTAGATGGAGATGTATTCGATGTCTTCTGCTTCTTAAGCACAATAGATAGATATGTATCTGCGACGTTTGCTTTTGCTCCGGCTTTCGCATCAGAGGTAGAGGTCGTAGTACTCAGTTCCCCCGAACGCACAAAAGGAACCCGTTTCCTCCTAATCCCAGCCCCAAAAACACGTTGGTCTTCCAGCGGGAGGAAATAGTCCTCATCCTCGTATTCTGAGGCCATAGTGCACTCGAAGAACCCGTAAGACGTGGTGGGAATAGTATAAGGAAAGGAAACATTGGTCTGAAAAGCCCAAGCCAGCCGCATAGAACATTCGGTGGCGATAAGATTTCCCTTATCGATAAGCGATAAGTCGATATACGTACACCTTCAGACCAGCGCGGCTTCTTGTCTTCATCCATTCTCTACCTCGCCACGCCAGTATGCCCATCCCCCTCCTCATTCAGGGCGCCGCAAGGGGAGTTAGTTCAATCCCATACGCATGGACTGTTCTCAAGGTCGTACCATGGATTATCCTCTTCGCAGTGCTGAAATTCTATTTCGGCGGAGCCCGCAACACCTCCGAGCGACTTATGCATTCTAAACGAATTATGGTTACGGTATGAATATTCAATCGTATTTGTGCTTTTTTTTTGTTTGGGTATGGGCTAATTCTATCATGATTTAGGGTGGAACATCCGGTATAGGTGCACAAGTTGTTCACGAGTTAGCAGCGCGAGGAGCCCAAATCATCCTTTTAACTCGCCAACCACCCTCGGACCTTTTCATTGTCGAATACATCGATGATATACGCAATTCAACCGGGAACCAGAATATTTGGGCTGAACAGCTGGACTTGTCGTCATTGCACTCTGTGCGCAAGTTCGCAACGCAGTGGATCGATAACGGCGAACCAAGACGACTAGACGGTGTTATTTTGTGTGGAGGGTTAGCGGCGCCGTCTTCTACGAAGGGAAATACAGTTGATGGTATCGATGAAGAATGGCAGGTGAATTACCTTGCCAATTTCCATCTTCTGAGTATTCTTAGCCCCGCGCTGAGGGCTCAGCCGGCACATCGCGATGTCCGAGTGATTTTCACAACGTGTTCAGGGTATATTGGGGCAAAATTCGATCTCGACAGCGTGAAGACGGGTGCATTGAATGTTAAGAATAAGAAGGCGGCTCCTAGGGGCGTTTACGCACTTAGCAAGTTCGCACTTATGACTTTTGCACACTCTTTTCAGCGTCATTTGAGTTCTGTCGCTAGACCTGATGGGCTACCGCCTTGTACTAGGGTGTTGGTCGTTGATCCGGGACATTCGAGAACTCCTGGCACACGACGCTGGTTGACGGGTGGGTCGCTTTGGGGACTGATGCTTTATCTTATTACGTGGCCTTTCTGGTGTTTGGTGCTTAAATCTCCACAGCAGGGGGCGCAGAGTATTCTTTATGCTGCTATGGAGGAAAGCTTTGGGCGTGGAGCCGGTGGATGGTTTATCAAGGAGTGTCGGGAGATGGATTGTGCGAGAGTTGATGTGAGAGATGAGGATGTTGGGAAGAGGCTTTGGGAGTTTAGTGAGAAGCAGATTGAGGAGGCGGAGAAGGCGGGGGCTGTGAAGAGAGCTTACGAGAAGAAGGAGAAGGAGGTTGAGAAGGAAAAAGAGGCGAGGAAGGAGAATTCCTCTGCGAAGGCACAGACTGCTGGGTCTAGACGGAGTAAGAAGAATAAATAATCGGTGGGAAAGATAGATAGTTCAAGAGTCGGTTTGTTTTGACTCTGAAGTCTCATTTGCATTATACATAGACTGGCATGGAAAAGAAAGAAATACAGAAAGCGTTTTATTGCATTTTTTCAGATGTTGATCGCATACTTTTTGTTAATACGTAGTATATTGTAATGGAGAGAAGAACCAATATGAAAAAAGGAGATTCGTTTCAAATATTCTACCGGGATTTCTATACCAACAAATTACACACATATCAACGCATGTAGACATATTTTATCCAGCCATCACATCAAAGAGACTTTTTACTTCTTCAGCTGAGCCAGCAGCTCCGCAGGGGCCTCCTGGCGGTATCCCTGGGGGTTGTTCTTAGTCCAGAGCCAGAGATCCTCGCAGGCCTGCTCGAGAGTGAACTTAGGGGTCCAGCCAAGCTCCTCGGAGGCACGAGTAGCGTTAGCAGTGAGGTTAAGAACATCACCAGCACGACGAGGAGCAACCTCGAAAGGCAGCTTACGGCCAACAGCAGCAGAGAAAGCATCAATCATCTCGTAAACAGTGCTACCCTTACCGGTACCCAGGTTCCAAGCGCGAACACCAGGGTTGTTAGCGCGGAGGTAGTTGAGGGCCTTCAGGTGGCCATCAGCCAGATCGAGAATGTGGATGTAGTCACGAATGGCAGTACCGTCATGGGATTGATAGTCGTCACCGAAGACCATCAGCTTCTCGCGCTTGCCAGTGGCGACCTGCGCCAGGAGGGGGAGCAAGTTGTAAGGAACACCCTGGGGGTCCTCACCCATGATACCGGAGGGGTGGGCACCGGCGGGGTTGAAGTAGCGGAGCAGAGCACCGTTCCACTTCTTGGCCTCGGTCTCGTTGCCGGCCTTGGTAGCGTTGTTGCGCTGGGCGTTGATCACGTCGGTGATGGCGGTCTCAACGGCGAACTTGGTGTTTCCGTAGGGGTTGGTAGGGCCGAGAGGGCAGTTCTCGGGAATGGGGATCATGTTGGGGAAACGGGTGGCGTCACCGTAGACGGTGGCAGAGCTGGAGAAGACAATGTTGGTGACGTTGTGGCGGACCATCGAGCGCAGGAGGTTGATGGTGCCGTAGACGTTGACCATGTAGTAGTCCAGAGGCTTCTCGCCGGACTCGCCAACAGCCTGAATGGAAACAGGAGTTAGTATGTCAATTGATTGCAAGGATCGATATTGGTTATTATAGAATGAGGAGGCAAAAGCAGCAGTAGTTGTCTGAACGTACCTTGAGAGCAGCGAAGTGAATAACGCTGTCAATGTCGGGGTGGGCCTGGAACACCTTGTCGAAGCCATTCTCCTCGGTGACGTCGACATTGACGAACTCGGCCTTCTTGCCAGAGATCAACTCAATGCGCTTCAGGGCCTCAGGGGAGGAGTTGAAAAGGTTGTCAGCGACAACAACCTTGTAGCCAGCATCGAGCAGGGCCAGGGTGGTGAACGAGCCAATGTAGCCCGTACCACTATGAATGCGGGGTTAGTCAAGATTGCAAATTTTGGTGTTTGTTTCTGACTTACCCAGTGACAAGAACAGAACCGGCAGACATTATGATAGAGGAATAGTAATTATTTTTGGAGGATTAGAGGGGGTTTGGAGTAGAGGAGGTGGAAGCAAACGGATGGAGGGGCACCGCATTTTAAGGGGAAATCACCGAGTGGGGGGGGGGACAACAACCCGTCATGTCTATCTTACGTGGCGGGCCCATACATAGTAGCCGGGTGCAGCAGACCTACTATATTCTACAATTGCATGATTGGAACATTGGAATGCTTGATGTTTATTTATAGCTAGGAACTAATTTGCACTATTTCCTCTACCTCCCTTTATTTATTTCCACCCTCAATTGCTCAATTGACTCTACACATTGGGACTTCAATGCAGGTTTTTTTTTTCTCGTTCTATGTAGATCGCTGCGATCGTCGATGGGCGGTGTACGCCACCCAAGGACCAGACCGAAGCTCAAACCCGTAATTCTCCGTGGAGGGTTATGATAGACGACCAATTAACCCCCCGGTTGCTAGTGAAACCGGTGAGAATAGACGAGTTGTGATCAGGCATTACAATCTATCCGAAAAAGCAACGTTGTTTCATTTGAAATTGAAATGATGTGGGCCTACGTGCTCGTCGAATCGGGACCCCGGGCTGCCTCTCGGGCTCAGGGTCCATTTTGTCCCTGTAAAAAGCGGGACCCCGACATCATGTATCATTAAGGACACCTACATGTCTCTACATCTACCTAACATATAACATGTATACGGGTGAAAAACCTCATTTTGACCTATTTAGACCGGCAGAAAACTACATAGTCCGATACCTGTCATAGAGTAACACCCCTATATGCCCTGGATATCGCGAACATTTGAAGTAGGTAAGCTTCAACTTGAAGCCTCCAGGGCTACTATCTTGAAGGTATATCTTTTTGTTCTCTATTGAAACGAGCTTAACAAACCTGAACCTTGGAAACTATAATGCGAAATATTTGTGGAATATACTAGTTCTGCGTTACTATATGTAGTATGTTTCCACTAGTCTTTCCATTGGTTTGTCTAATTGTCTTTCCACTTGACTTTCTAATCGTCTTTCTTCTTGTCTTTCTAGTCGTCTTTCTAGCCGTCTCTCTAATTGTCTTTCCAATTCTCTTTCCAATTCTCTTTCGACTTGTTTTCTATCTATGCAGGGCTTACGGTATAAATAGCGGTAAGGGTTAATATAGGGCTAAGGGGATTTTTTTCCCGCTGGCCGCTGGGGTCCCCCATACATGTACATGCACAGTTGATAGGCATTCACATCTAGTTACCTAGTAGATACACAGGGAATTGAATTCACATACACCAGAGCCTCCAGATGTCCTTATACTTGTGGTTGATCCATCCCACCTAGAAACCCCCCTAAGTGATGAACAAAGGTTTTTGGAAAGGATAAATGAGAAAAGAAAGGGAGTTATAGAAAAGCCACACAAATAGATGAGTAAATTGATTGGTATGAGCAAAGAAAAGAGGAACAGCATAAAGAACATGATAGCTCCAGTCCAGGGAGTATGTATTACCCTAAAAATAGTCGGGTCAAGCCAGGACTGGAGGATGGGGGAGGAATGAGAAGAGCCCCTAGGGTTTGGTTTCCCCAAGCGAAGTCCCCAAGGCCGGCACGGGGGGGTGGTTGCATTTTCAGCTGTACCCAACAGTGCATTTGAATCAACAGTAATACAGACCAAAAAAAGTCATTTCCACAATAAATGGTGGATGGCCTTGGGGATATCACTTGCTTCGTCAAGTACGGTTGGTCATAGATGGACGTGATGCGCATAAGAGGGTGCAATGCGCCATGGTATATATTCGGCGGCCCCTGCGCAAAGAGAGGGCTGGATAAAGGTGGCCCAGTAGATGGTCAAATCATTTAACCAAGAAGCTCCACGTCCAAACCAATGGCTCGCATGAACAGGTTAACATTGCCCAGGCGCTGGCTGGCCATGTCAGCGGGGAGAGATTTGCTGTAGCTGACAGTTTCCATGACACGGTCCCTAGAAAGAATCGGTTAGCATTCGGTGAATGGCAGTCATCAATTATGGTGGTTTTACTTACTTGACAGCAATGACCAGGCGCTGTTGTTGCTCGGGGCTAGCACCAATACCAACGGCGGCAAGGAATTGCCACACGTACATGTCGTCTCCAGAATTGATCGAGCCAGGGAAGATATGAACCAGGCTGGGCTCCAGCATGTCGAAGAGAACATTGAACTTCTCTACCCATTGTTGCCAATCACGCTCAGACGCTTGTCCTGCCTCCTTGACAATCTCGGCTCGGCTAAGCAACATGGTCAGGATGCCCAGACCAATCTTAGTGCGAGCCACCGCAAGGACTTGGGTTTGAGCAATCACCAGACCCAACAAACCAATGATGATGTTGAAGGGGGCCTCGTTCACGTAGCCCAGCAAGCTTGGCATCACAGCAAGAGAGAATAAATCAATGGCTTCACGCACAGCCACGGGCAGCTGGGAATCATTGGGACCGGATGCTTGTGCAAGATGAACAACATCCAAGGTATCCAAGTGGACCACGATCATGGTAAGAATAGTGACCCGTTGCTCCTGGTCGATGTGACGGAAGATACGAGGGATGGCTTTCTTACCCTTGGGGTATGATAAGAATGCAATGAAAGGGTGTGGAGTTGTTGAATTAGGAACAATGGGCTCCATGACCTTGAGAGCTTGCCACAGTTTTTGGTTAAGTGATTGAACCTTTTGTCGCCATTCCATGTGCTCTTGAATAGCCTCTGTGTCGCCCTCCTCTGGGGGTGGTGGCATTGTGCGTTCCATATCCTCCATGGACATCAGGGCGTTGTAGACAGCCTCAATGTTGCCCAGCAGAGATTTGCGGTCTCCAATACTCAGATTGGATTGCAACTTCTTGGGACGGGCACCTTCCGAGCTATCGGGTCGCTTGATGTTGAGCATATGCTTCGGGGCTTTGGCATTGCTGAAGGAAATTTTACCCAAGCTGCCTTCAATGATAAGCTGCTTGTTCTTTGGCTTAGCCTTGGCCGCCTCGACAGCACGCTGGACTTGCTGCTGCATACGCTGCATATGGTTGTCCGCGTTGTTAAAAGCCCGGCGGTTTCCATGGCCGCCGATCCGATTGCCAGTTTGGAGAAGATAGGTTTGAGCAAAATGACCCAAGGGCTGGTGAGGATGTTGGCGGGGCGCACCGCGAATCTGGCTATAGACCTGATAATAGAAGTCCTCCGCCAGCACAGCTTCAGGGTCTGCATCTACCACATTTCCAGCAGCAGCCACGAGCTGTTGAAGCTGAATACGGGTAATGAAGTTCTTGTCCTGGGGTGTCATCAAGCCATTGCCTCGTGACAAAAGGAAGATTTTATGGTTGCGCTTCGCTCTCTTGGCGTCCTCCATGAGATAGGCATTCCTTTGCTCCTCTGTTAGATGAATAAGCTGTTCAGTGTTGGTAATCACAGGCAGTCCACCGTTTGGTCCGCGAGAGGGCGGGGGTGGCACATGCTGTCTCTGGACTGGAGGCGGACCCGGATGGCGGGGATCTTGAGCTGGCAAGTCCTGGGGAGGGCGGTTGTTTTGGTCGAACTGCTGTAATGGTTGCCCAGGCATCATAGGCCCGGGGCTACCATACATCGCCCGGGGGTCTGGCATGTGTGCGAGGTGGGGTGGAAGTCCGCCCTTTTCAAGGTGAGCCCGGAGGATCTCCGGAGGAATATTACCTGGGAACCCATCAGGTAGCATCGGGAGTCCTTGAGGATGGCGGGGAAAGGACATGTCAGGCATGGACTGAGGAATCGATTGCGTTGTTTCAGGTCCGAAAGCTTGGCCTCGATTACGCATTTGGGCTTCAACCTCTTCCAGGCTCATCATCTTCCGATTCGCTGCTGGCATCGTGGGGATCATTGCTGGACTCGGATCCCGCTTCTCTTGTGCGATTCCCCACACGCTGGATTTGGCCTGTAAATCGGGGATGTAACCAGGGTCCGAGTACTTCTCATATCCGGTGCGCTTGATGGTCGGTTCGGCGTCGTGCTGGGCAGGTACATAGGTGTCCTGCGGTGCGGCCGGGGGAGCCCGGGCGGCTTGGGGGTTTTGGAGGGCATAGCGCATTTGCTCCTCGTCAATTGCATTTGAAACCTCAGCAGTTCTACCGAAGAAATCAAAGTCCCGGCCGACAGCAGCTCCGGCTCCAGCTCCAGCTCCGGTATTTCCACCACCACCACCACCACCAAATGTATCGTCGTTGAAAGCATCTTGATCGTCATCAAGCTGGTCTCCTAGGCCATCATAGGTATCCTCGAAGTCAATGCTGAGAGGTGGTTAGAGGTAATGCGTCTTATTTGAATCAATTTAACTGGTAAGGGAAAGGTGGTTTCTCACCCATCATCTTCGACCGCTGTAGCTCTGGCAATGTCGGCGAAGGGGTCGGGGTTCTCGAAAAAGCCCCGGGCAGCGGCGGGACCGCGATCGCGGTCCCTAGGCAGATTAGTATCGAAGCCAAAGAAAGACATCTATGGCCGAATGGAAGAGGTGGGGAGGGAAGGAAAGGGGAGAGGTAGATGATGGTGGGGAAAGATTTCCAGAAGTTGCGAAGCTGGGAAGTGCAAGTGCGGATGCCTCAGGCAGCAATGCCAAGCCCCCTCCATGTTCCTCCGATCGTGCGCGTTTCAAGTTCGCATGTTAAAATGACAGGGAGCTTAGAGATAAGTAGATATACCCAGGCAGAAAAAGCGAGCATGAGATTGGAGTTCAGGAATTCTGAGATATGATTTTATCACTCAAAGGGCTTATCATCAATGTATGGCTTCAATGGCTGGTCTAAATTATACAATGTATGCCGATTCCGGTATCTCCCCAGTACTCAGTAATGTTACCTCTATACAACAACTCTAGCTCTCGACATGATAGCCGCCCATTTTATATGGGAGCCTTCTGGATCACGCTATTTGCTCTAGCAGCAAGTCATCGCTCTCCTGAACCGCATCAGCTTCTGAAACATGAGGGACCACGAGCCTTCGTTCATTGGGCCCTTGGGCATTACATGGGCCCCCCATAGAACACCGCCGCTGTCCCCGGTTTTTCTAATCGGCTTGTCCATTCACGCCACTGTACTCCTTTGAAACTCTTTCTTTTTTATCCGATCGACACGGGGTCCAAATGGATTTGCTGTTCACATCTGTATGCTGACCTACGAGGCTTATCTCCTATTTAAACGCGGATCCCCTGAATACTTTTTCGTTTTTTTGTCTCGGTGAAACCTCCACGCGGCTGAAAGCGGTTGTTCATTCTAACATTGCGCGGCCCTATTTGCCCGAATCCAGACCCTGTCAACTCTCTCTCCTCCACCCCTAATCCACGTTTTCTTTTCTTTTTACTTTGTTCGATTACCTCGCCTTTCTGTTCCCCCTCCCTCCTATCTATTTACTAAGCCCTGTCCATGGTTGCCTCTCGTTAACGTGGACTGGCCTCCCCCTCGATTATTGCTGGGCCTGATCGCTCTGTCGCATTCGTTTCTGCCTCACGCATAAATACCCACCCGCCACCATGTCTGTCTCAGCGCGCTATACTAGATATATCGTGTTTGCCTTGGTTGTATGTTTCCCCTCGGTGACTTTTCATCTCATGCGACAATTGAAAACTGTCCATTGCATTCGGCAATCATCAAGATCAATCTAACAGTCGCTTAGGGATTAACATTCTTCTACCTCGTCTCCCGATCCTCTCTTGAAATCCCAACAAGCTCCTCATTCGCCCCCGCCCATCCTACATACGAAGAAGTCAAGGAAGAGAAAGCACAAAGCGCTGTCTCTGTTGGCCTCGGTCAATCTGATCAACCCCAACGTGTAAACGCCACCTTTGTTACCCTCGCCCGTAACTCTGATATTTGGGAAATCGCCAAGTCTATTCGTAATGTCGAGGATCGATTCAACCGCAACTTCCATTATGACTGGGTATTCCTGAATGATAAGGATTTTGATGATGAATTCAAGAAGCTTACAACTGCTCTCGTATCTGGCACCACCCATTATGGCCGTATTCCCGAAGAGCACTGGTCTTATCCCGACTGGATTGATCAGGATAAGGCACGCGATGCGCGCCAGGAGATGGGCCGCAAGAAGATTATCTACGGTGATAACGAGGCTTACCGTCATATGTGCCGTTATGAGTCTGGTTTCTTTTTCCGCCACCCGCTTATGATGAACTATGAGTACTATTGGCGTGTGGAGCCCAGCATTGAGCTCTTCTGTGATGTTCCTGGAGATCCATTCCGCTTCATGAAGGAAAACAACAAGAAATATAGTTTTGTGATCAGTCTGTACGAATACTACGAGACTATCCCCACTCTTTGGGACAGTGTGAAGGGCTTCATGAAGAGCCACCCGGAGCACATCGCAGATGGAAATGCTTTGGAGTTCATCAGTGAGGATGGTGGTGAAACCTACAACAAGTGCCACTTCTGGTCCAACTTTGAGATTGGCAGCTTGGAGTGGCTGCGATCCGACCAATATATTGACTACTTCTCTACCTTGGATCATGATGGTGGATTCTTCTACGAGCGATGGGGTGATGCACCAGTCCACTCAATTGCTGCTTCACTTATGCTCAAAGCAGACGAAATCCACTTCTGGAACGAGATTGCTTACTATCACGTACCCTTCACGCATTGCCCAAGCAGTGAGAAGACGAGGCTGGACCTTCGCTGCCACTGCAAGCCCAGCGAGAACTTCGATTGGGCAGGATACTCTTGTACCAAACGGTGGTTTGACGTCAACAAATTACAAAAGCCTGATGGCTGGGATTCCCAGCAATGACTTGCGGCTGTTGGCCATTGGACACTTTTCTTACTTGCCGTTGGTGTTGTAATTATCACCCTCTACCGCGATGTACGAATTTGGCTGTTCATTAGAATCAAATACGTCGTCCAATTTGTGGTTGGTCTTTTCAGTCGCCGCCGCACTACAATCAACTACCACTCTGTGAGTGGTAAGTAGCTGTTCAATTGTCCAAAATACCCAAAAGCTTGTTATCTTGGGCTTGAATATGCAGCACTTTTTTCTTATTCCCAATTCAGGTTTTTTTTTTTTTTTTTTTTTATCTTTTGTTTGGGGGGTTCGATGTTTATTTGTTCCAATCGGGTTTCCATTACAAAACCACCACTTCTACGTTGGCCGTGTTTGACCATTGTGATTCTACAGCGTTCATATTTGTTCCCTGATGTCTTGAATGCATGGTTCAGCGGAGTATTCGAGAGTTTCTCAGAATGAGCAACATTTTTACTATATCAAAATATTGGGCCGAGGAAATGAATGTACTCAAATCTACTTACTATTATGGTCAATTCAGTTAGAAATCCCATTCCTTCTAAAAAAAACCTGGCAGAAACACGTAAAGAGATCGTATACTACCCATATAACTTCTCTTCCACTGTCTATGTGACTTCCCCTACCCATTACCCTACTACCTATTACATCTTCCTAGGAAATGGAAAAGCAATGACACCCCGTTTACAGGATGACTAACCAAAGAAGGGTTTTGTATAATGATACAATGCGATCCATTAAATGACAATATCGCCCATGCTGCACAAATAATACACGACAAATAGAAAGGTCTACCACAAATCAAGGTAAGAATGACCTAGATCAAAAAGCAACAACAATCATACAGTAGCAATATTCCATAGCCCACTGCTGTTTTGCAAACACAACTTCAAATATGGTACACGGTGTATCCAGTCTAGCTGCTCTTAGGCTTCTTAGTGCCGTACTTAGAACGACTAGTCATTCGGCTTCCAACACCACCCAGATCCATCGCACCACGAACCAAGTGGTACTTCACACCAGGACAATCCTGGGCACGACCACCACGAACCTGAACAACACTGTGCTGCTGGATATTGTGACCTATAACTCTAATCAGCACCTAACTCCGAATAACATCGCAATCGCAATCGTAATCTCCAAGTTCGGTTCACGAGATACATACCTTCACCAGGAATAATAGCAGTAATAACCTTTCCGGTACTCAAGCGCACTCTGGCAATCTTACGCTCTCCAGAGTTAGGCTTCTTAGGCTTCGTAATAGCAGTCTTTAGACAAACACCCTTAAGCGACGGATGATTCTTCAACGCAGGGGAACGACCCCGGCGCGCCTTCTGACCAACTCGGCATCCCTTGCGAACCTGGTTATACGTCGCGCGAATAATAGGCGAAGAAGAAAACTGGCGCGTGCTCGCTGACAGTGTAATGGCCGTTTGTGTCCGGAGAACGGGCTTGAAGTTGAAGCGGGAGGTGAGCGCTGTTGGTTGGCGGAACGCATTGGTGGATGTTGTGAGGGTTCGGAGGGGTGTGGAGATATTGATATTCGGACGCTGTGTCAGTGACCGTAAAGCCCGGAGGGCTAGTGGTGAGATTAATTGAGGCATGGTGGGTTATTTGGGAGTCGTGATACTGGTACTTGGGGATCTCTAGAAATGTTCGTTTGAGATGGTTCACGTGACTTTGAATTGCGGGAGTGGGTTCTATGGTGTGCCAGAGGAGCTGGACGCGCAGCTGCTTCTCTGCCTGACCTGACGTCTGCCGGAGTTGCTCGTCGTCCTCTTTGCTCTATCTACGTTCTGTCTTGCTCATCGTCTGCAGTACCCATTCTACGATACCAGAATTTGCCGCTTGAAACTTCCAGCTTCAGCTTTGAATTACTCGATCTCATATTATCATAATGGTGCGTTGGAAGCTATCAATCAACCTCGACATCACTCTCCGTGAGCGGGTCTCCGAACAAAGCCCAGAACATCTACATCAGCACCATCAACCCTTATGTTCTTCGCTGGAGCTGGAATTCGGCTTTCTCATAAAAAGCACTTATTGTCGGTTTATATATAAAACCTATAACTAACCAATCCTCCCTACTTAGTCTCTCCGCATCGCACCTCCAACTGGTTACTCCAACCAGACCACCAACACCACAACTCGCTATACTCGCCCCTCAAAAGGTGCACCATCAGCACCCGGTCTCCCCGACACCCTCCGTGACAAGCTCACTCTCCCCGCTACCGCTCACTCCTCCGCAACCAACAACCCAACTGCCAGCGAGATCCCCTCCTCCACACACCCCCTCGAAGCCCGCCTGCTCTCCTGGCGCGCAACCCAAGATTCCATGAAGATGGAATCTCTCCGTCGGGCATACGGTATTGCCGAGCCTGTTCGCCGTGGTATGGAGCTGAAGATTGTTAGAGACAGCACTTTCCGTCCTGCTGTGCTGGGTGGTGTTAAGAGTGGCAATGTCCATGAGGATATTCTTGTGCTTGGAGGCCGGGATACTGAGGTTGGCTGGGAAGAGATCTTTCAGGGTATGTTTGCTGTTCTATACATATACATGATATACATGTTCAATGTGCGGTGTATTGCTGTGACACTGTTGCTAACTCTGGGTTTAGGTGATGACTTCCGGGAACCACCTACCTTCCACGATGAGATGGAGAAGCGATTGGGAATGGACTTTTAAATCTATGATAATATGATATCATGCTTATATTTGTTTTTCTTGGATTGTTGTCTTCTCAGTCGATGTGCTCCATTAGTCTTGCATTCTTCTCCCCATGCCCCGATCTTATGTCTATGATAGAGAGATAGATTACTGAAACAGCTGCATTGTTGGCCCTCTTGGCGGAACGATATGTAACTAATCAATCTATTCTTCTTTGCACTCTATTCACCTGCAATATTGGCATTGTATGCTTTGGGCCTTGTTTGAAGGCTATATGTGATATGCTACTAGGGTCAAGTCCTTGGGCGCTCTCGCTGAATTGACCACTGTAATGAGTAGTCCTTAAAAATTCCATATGTATTCATGCTACCCTTTCCAGTTACTTACGAATAGGGTTCAATCTTGATATCAAGCATCTTATTTTACTTGGTCACACCTCTTGGCCGTGAATAACCGGTCGTATACCTCGGTTATAGTACGGATATTCAGATGCAAGGTACTGCCAGCTCTTGAAAGCCTGCAGAGATGTACGCCTGTACGCATGCGTATGCGTGTACGTATACGATAGACCCATACAGTCATCCATTGGTACTTCCAGATGTAGGTACGTACTATTGGGTAACCTACACAGTCTGGCAGGTACCCTACAATCCCATACATGGGTGTAGGACTTAACTTAAATGATAACCGTGAATATTCATTGCATCGACACATGATAAATGAAATAAGCTCGCGATATGCATTGTAAATCAAAGATCACTGTATCATTCAACTGTATACCGACAAGCCACCAAAAAAAATGATGCAAAGCAGCATATACAACAAGCACTGCAATCAGACCAAGGACGACAAAAATGATAAGGAGGGCGAATTCGTAGATACACAGGTCAAGTCCCAAGGTAAACGATACATGAATAGACGCAAAGAGAAAGAGGCAGATAGAGATGAAGGCGGAATGAAGGATATGATAAGGGCAAGGGAACGACAACACAATGAAAAGAGATCGGATGGGTATATAGGTCTCAAACGTGGGATAGGGAAAGAAGCAAAATGTCCAAACGCCGCTTCCGGAGCGCACATTCAACAAAGGAAAGCCATGTCTGGGTACATAGGTTGGTACTGCCAGGCTGGTGGTCGAGCTGAGCCGCCGAATGCTGCTATGTAGCAAGGGGTAAAGGGCTTAGCTCGGCCAGACTAATTCAGATTGAGTTGAAGGTGAAGGTGAAGTTGAGGAGGGTAAAGAGTCGACAGTTGAGATTTTACATGATCACACAGCGACATCCGGGGCTGCGCTCATTGTTCTCGCCCTCCCGGTCATACTGGGCCTTTGCGCCCTTTGCGTCTTCCTCGTCCACTACCTCCTGTGGCTTTACAGTCATATGTACGACGTTCGGAGCGTCATGGTTGAATTTTGATTCTGGGGCGCTTGTTAGTTGTCTCATCTAACTCGCGAGGTAAGGTTTTGACCAGAAGAACCAGAACATACCAGATAGAGGTGACTTGTCGTCCAACAATTTGCCAAATGAGATCAATCTAATTGAGCTTGGGGAGGACGGACGGGCTTCCCAGTCTATCAATGAAGATTTTTATTAGCACCAGCTCATAAAATAGCAAAAGGTCGCCTTGCGTCAGGATCAGACTTACCAGCTCGCCACTCGCGCCAGATCAACTCCTTCAAAGTGTATACGCTCATCGTAAATGGATCGTTGTTCTCTACACTGACCGATCGCTTCCGCAGGTATTTCCCATTGATCGTGAAGGGGTGACGCGATCCTGTTGTCAATAACAACGTGATATCCAGCGAAGGCCCTGCATCCTCCTCTTTCCCTTCAGCTTCGTCCGACTGCTCTGACGAAACTTCCACGGCCTGCTTCGGCTCTTCGGTATTCATAGGCGGCGATGCAGGATCCTGTGGCTGCGCGATCGTAGTCGCAGCCTCGTTCGCTGGTGTTGTTAAACTGCTTGTCATGGCTGTCACAGGGGTGACGCTCTCGCCACCTGCGGTGTGGGTCGCGATAGCCGCATCGGCTGACTGGGCATTGTCTGATGCGAGGGGTGCTGATGTGGATTCAGTTGCCGTCGTTGTTTCGGTGGGGTGGGCGGTTGTTGATTCTGATGCATTGGTCTGTTGCGGTTGGGGCTCCTGCGGAGAAGTGGCAGCCGGGGACTCGTGGAAGTCATTCTGGTTGGACCCAGTCTCCGGATGATCGTTGGATGACATGATTAAGGGCCGCGATGGCGGACAATTGACTTTTCCCTCTGGTGGAAAAGGCTGAAGAGGAAACAGCTGTCTACAGGACTGTGAATGGAGGGAGGTGTTTGGGGAATGTCGAGAGGGAGAAAGAGATGGAAGGTTTGGAGGAGAATGGTCGATCGGGCCCAGATGTGAGGAGTCGGGGGGGGGGGGCGACTTAGCGTGGCGGTACGATAATTCTTTCACTAGTGCAGAACGGAAGAAACCATGAGAAACAAAACGGATACGAACTATATCGAACTAAACGAGTGGATTTCCATGAAAAGTTGGAGATGATCAAGTCTTTCTCTTTTGGGGGCGAAGGAGCAACGACCAAAGGTAAGGGGATCGGCACAAGACAGGGCCGCACTAGTAGTAGGGACTCACAGGCGAACTTCTATATAAAGGTTTGGTCGCGCAATATTTCAGATGAATTTAAATATGCAATTTTTATCGTATAGAATAACTCCGCCACACCTCTTGGGCTGATATAAGATATGGGATGCAATGACGCCAAGCTTAAAGAGCTGATAAGGAAGATCCGGGGAAATGGGAACTTGAATCGTGTCCCAAGTACATTAGTTGCACTTGAGGTACTAGGTAGACAGCTGCATACAAAGAATCTTGGAGCTTGACGTAGGTACTTCTACATGTACTGCCAAGACACGAAACTTGTTTGTGCTGGGTACATGCAGATTAGAAGCTAATAATGGCCAAAGCCCGAGCTATCTTGGAATGGAATAGCTCCTCTATGAATGACCGATTCAGCTATGACGGTCTACATGCAAGAAAAAAGCCTATATATCGCGTGCAGAATTAGAAAAAGCAAAGAAAATGATATTGGAACCATGGAAATCCAAGTCATGATCCGTTCTAGACATCAATCTCGACCGGATGTACCAGACCAGACCAAAACATTGCGACAAACAACATACGGTCGCACACACTCGCCGAGGAAGAATAAGAAGATCAACAAATCATCAAGAAGATTTTGATAGGAAAATAAATCCCGAAAATTCTGATCTCGTAATATTTATGCAGGGGTTGCGGACGAACTTGGTCTGCCAGTGTAGAATATACATATAATTTGCACGCGTACAGGGTAGTATGGGTGGGTGGAATGATAGGAGATATGCAAGTATCCGAGTCAGTTCCACCAGTTTGAGTCAGTGGCAACTGGTCATTCGTATTGTTCTTCCAAGGTTTCTCAAATGCCTGTACGGAGTAGACATGGGGGGGAAAATGGAACTCGTGGTATATATGTTGAATACAGCTAGGCCGGAGTGCAACTGACCAGGGCACGTTGTCGGGGAAGACTTCTTCCAGCCTTGGAAGTTTTGTTTTCGAAAACTCTTTAGTGATAGACAGGAAGTGAATAGGAATGCGATCTCTAGACCCATCCTGCATATTGCTCCAGCACTTCATTCTTCACCCCCTCTGATCCATGCCGCACCCCAAGCAGCCGCACATTTCCAATCTTCCCACCGAAATCATCTTCCACCAAACTCTGATAGTCCTCGAACTGCTCATTTAGCCTTGTAATGACCGATTGGTCGTCTCGAATCAACAACACAATGGCATCGTATCCTCCTGCGCCAGGCACCACACCACCAATGACACCGTCGACGTCAGATAGTCTGTCCAGCAGCTCAGTCTGCACACTTGGCTCGATGGGCACACCCGTCCGGCGGGTCATTGTGCGGATATGGTGACGCGTACGCTGGAGATAAGTTTGAATTTCCGTGAATTCACCATCAGTATTGGCATCTGGGTGTTGTGCTAGACGCTTGAGCTCCTGACGAAGTCGCTCATTGTTATTCTGGAGACTAGCCCACAGAATATCGGCTTCTTTCCGATTCTCATTCCTCCATGCTAGCACCTTCTTGACCATTGAAGGGGTCTGCGAACCGCACTCGACATCGCACAGTACCATCTGCATTCCTCGCGGGAGCTGCATACCAAAATCAACACACTCGGTATCCCAAGGATGATCCGCACTGGCATCCTCCACAACAGCAAACAATCTTTCGTCAAATCCTGCAGATCCGACATCGCCTACAGATTCCAAAATCGCAGGTGAAAACCGCTTGTACAGACAAGATCCATACACAGCGGCTGCTACATCGAAGCCTGAGCCAACTTTTCCTTGCGCCGCACAATGAGCAGCCTGAGCCAAGTTATGAAGCTTGTCGCGACCTGCGCCGAGATCATCCGCCTGCATAGTTCGATGAATAACCAGGGAAGAAACAAGAGCCGTCACCAGGGCAGCGGAGGAGCCCAGCCCCGTCTTGTGTGCTTCTTGCAAAGGAACACCGAAGTTGACAAAACGCCCACCTCGTAGTTGGGAGCCGGGGCCCTTTGATGTAGCAGTCTCAGAGTAGTAGTCATTATCGGCCAAAATGGTTACGGACAAGGATCCAAAATCCTTCGAGTCGGCGACATAGCTAATATAAGTCAATGCATAGCTGAGGGAGGTTTCAACGAAAGGATTGCGGGGTCTAAAGAGTCGTCCATATTAGCCATGATCAAAAAAATATGCAAATATTATTAGCCAAAGGCCATGCGGGGAAAGGTAAAGCCTCACGTATCTCCCTTCTGAACCACCTTGACGCCGCCGCCATTTTCGCATCGCTGGATGGTGTATTCCCAGACCGCATTCACGAATTGCGGTGAGCGCACAACAATGGTATCCTCAACTTCACCTTCATCAGCAGCCGATCCTTCCAGCTTCGAAGATTGCGCTTCATTCGCTGCCTTAGAATCTGGCCCTGACCCGGCTTGCCCACGGTGACCCCTCCTCAACTGCTGAACAATAACATGAATGCGCGCATCGAGAGCGAACACAGTCCCAGTGTATGCGCGATCAAGTACCAAGTAGCCACCAGTCAGCAAGACTTTGCCAGGTGCTGACAAGGCCGTTATGGAGGACGGTTGAGGCGCCATTATTATCGTGGGTTTCCAGAGATCGAAAGGAAAAAGGCGGGGGCGGGAGAGTTTGTTGAGGTAGGTAGGTGGTTTTGCTCCGCGGGGATTTCGAAAATCGTGTGTAAGCCAGGCGTGCACTGGGATGGGCGTTTATATTATATAATTTTAAGTAGTTTTCGCGGTATAAATGCTGCTGCAGCGCAAGAGGGGAAGATGAAAATGGCCGAGACTCTTTAGTGGGGGGAAATTATCGATTCTGCAAGGATGTATCGATATCTCCTAATGAGGGCTAGCGTGCCGCTATGCTGCACTGCATCGAGGATTTGACTATATTATACATACGTAGTACTGGCTTCATGATCGAGGGAGAACTATATTTCTTTTCTATTTCACTTTCAAATCTATATCATATGGGTGTAGTCGTGTCCCCAAAGGTGGTATACATCTGCAATGCCATACCACCACTCGCACTGACAACGTGAATTAGTACTTGCTAGAATTTGAAGGAGAATGTCTCAGATAAGAGATATTTATGCAAGTTCAATATCATTCAACTGTCCAAGAAAATCAAAACTCCCAAGGCTATAAACAAAAGATCATAGAAACCCAAAAACTAGTATAAAGCACCAGTAAACTCCCAAAAGCCTCTAATCTTTTGATTACTATACAGGGTATTTCCAATGTTGTAATGTAGTCGGCGACCGAGACGACGACAAATCGAGAAACGAAGTAATGATCGTAGGAAGGATCGTAGGAAGGAGGAGGATATCGGCGATGAAGCGTAGCTCGAACAAGGGTTGAGGTTGGGTTGGGTCGGGCCGAGCGTAGAATAGTGTTCATTAGCGGCAATTAAACATTGTTCCCTCCGATCGCAGATCCCGTCTGCAACACCCTCAACCTTGTTCTGCCAGGTTCATCCCTGTCCTTCCAAAAATTCAAGTGAAAATTTATGCCTTAGGCTTCTGTGCAATGATGCTATAGCTTGTTGTGGCAAGGCGCATGTTATCCATCTTGACAAACGCTTGACCATCAAGACACAATCGATTGATGAGGGTCTTGAAGTGGCGTGGCAGAACACGCAGCTTAACCAAGCCAAGGATAACCTGGCGCAGAGTACGGAAGTAAAGGTCAACGGTGTCGATCAGCGGGGCCTGCAATCCTTCCATGCTGGCGTTCTCCGAGCGCACGATCTCAAATCCAGCTCCAGTTAGGGCATTCTCCATACTCTCCGGGGTTGGGGTGCCGACGGCCCCAATGAGAGGCTTGACGCGGCGCATAAGCTCAGCGTGTTCGGGGTTCTCGGGCTCGTAGGCAGGAAGGCTGACCCAGTCCAGAAGGGAGATCTTGGAGCCAGGCTTGAGGACGCGGAAGATTTCAGTAAAGAGTGCGGGCAGGTCCTTGCATAGACTGAGCGCTTGGATCTGGTAGAAAGCGTCGAAGCTCTGGTCATCGAATGGAAGGGGGAGGCTGTTGAAATCTTGCTGGACGAAGTTGTTCTGCAGTCCGCGCTCCTCATTGAAGGTTTTAGCTTGCGCGACTTGGTTGGGATCGATGTTGAGACCTGTAACGTTTGCGCCAGAGTATTGCGCCATATGCGCCGCGACGCGCCCACGGCCACAGCCAAGATCTAATACTTTGTCGCCAGCTGAAAGACCAATGTCTTGCGCAATTGATCGCTCATAGAGAATTTGGTTCTCCAAAACAGAGGCCTTCTTGCTCATCCACGGTGGGATATACATTTTTTCCACATCGCCGAGCGCGCAAAGGTGGTTAAGCACTCCATAGTATGACTTCAAACAATCTCCAACTTTCTCCTGGTAATTGGGGCCCAGGACCTCAGTCATTTGCTTCTCGTCGGACCAATCCAGATTGTAAATGACATATGACGCCATGAAATCGTCGACCTCCTTCGGACTTAGATTAGCTAAGTATCGGAAGGAAGTCCAAAAGCTCTTCCATCGCTTCGGGGAGGCCGAGTTGTCGAGATCTTTTCCATGCTTTCCCAGCGCTGTCACGAAGAGCTTCTGCTTCTGCTCAGCAATTTCATCGAGCGAACTATCGCTCTCCGAGCCACGCCCAGTGCGCCCGGGATGTTGTGGTGTCTGCACGAGAGTTTGCGCAACCATTATGTGTATTTACAAGCTTTGCGAAGCTTAATCGTAAAATTATGGACAAGATAAGAGTCAAAAATGAGGAACCTGAGGGAGGAAACAAAAGTTGCGAGCTGTACAATGCGCTTTTCCCAGCCCGCGCGATGGGCCCCGACGCAATTTATAAGCAATACAGGAAAATCGAGATCCTCGTTTCTCCACGATCGAAAAGGGAAAAAATAAAAATAAAATTTAATTTGCTAAGCTGATCCCAGTAGCGGTCAACACGGCAGCCACTATAGTGGATTGTCACCAGACTCGAGAAAGCTGCCACCCGGATGGGCCGGCAGCAGTTGAGCCGATTAAGCATGGGATGCCGTTCACAGTACTTCCGATGCTCTTCTTTATCTGGTTCTCGGATAACCAAAAATTAGTATCTATGGTATGGTTTGCCATATTGCTACTCTACAAACTACATTGCTGCCCCTCATTATGATGGAGAGGAGGGGTTATTTTTTTACAAGACCGACAATCGCAGAAGTACAAACCATAGTCAGGTACGGATGACGCGGGAAGGGTCCTTGCGAAATGAGAATCGTCATAAGAACGACGATCTAGACCCACAATAAAATCTCTACTTGACGATGAATACCCTTTTCCGAGCTATCGACTACTAAAATTACTTAAGTCGGTGATTGTTACAGGTGTCTGTGTCGCATGGTCGCGAAAATGTAGATCAGAGCATCATCGTACATACAGAATCGCGTGGGATAGGCTAATAGAGTGTAAAAAAGCATTGGCCTCTACGGTCCCACTATATACAACCTCTCAATGCTACACTTGTCAGTATCGTATGTACACATTCAAGTTGAAGCTTTTTTCTATTAGCCCATCCTTCCTGCAGTCCCGTTTCCCAACAGTGCCAGGTACATAAGTTAGGCCACTAATCCCTGTGGCGTCGCTCTATACCTTATCAAGAAGTGACCAGCTTATCCCACTCGGAAAGTCGGCAGCGGGCGGAATACGGACTGCCCCGTAAGGCGTGGAAGCACGGCAAGTCTTCGAGAAGCTTTTAGCAGGCCGTGAAAAGGCGCCGGGTAATGAAAATGTGAAAAGGAGAAAAGAAAAAACCCTCAACTCATACTTCTTCAGGTTCATGTGGCCATGGCTCTGGGTGTGGGCCTCTTTATCTTCTTGTAGACTCTTTTGGATCAAAGAGCTTGAGGTCTTGATTGAATAATGTGCGAAGGACCCACACCTTAAAACCGGTCTCCACCCGCTTAACCGGAAAGTCGGACCCTGATACTTACACTACAACCGTAAATCCGTAAGCCGTCACGCAAAGGCCAGACAAAACGGGTATTATGCTCCTATACTAGGCTAGTTTCCACTCCGTCCTCGGCGCAATATGCCGTTTAATATTTTCTGATATATGGCGTTTCGATAGCGTGCTTGGCATTGCTTGTTGCTTACACATATGTGGGACTAGTAACTAAATGTGTTTTATTGTAAAAGATATATGTACTTTGCCTTCTAAACTTGTTCCTTTCGTGCTGTAAGCCCCGACAGGTTTCCGAGAAGTTTCCATGTCCAGACCTTGTCATGAACCCGACACAAAACAGGTAAATAGTTCATAGTGAGGGGATGAAGATCTATCATCCTCCACGTTATGCAGCCGATGATGCAACCGCCTTGGCACGGGCTCGGAGCCGGTGGAGACCCGGTCGTGACCGAAGTAAGTATCAAGTACGCTGTACGAAGATTTTGCTTTTAGGTAATTCTCCCGCTCTTTTTCAATTTTTTCTCAAAAAGCATATCCACAATCCTGCACACCAATAGAAGATAAAATGATCTGTAAGTACTCTTCCTCGTATGGTATCGCGCAGGTGTCTCTTTGGTAGCGCTGCTAGATTTTTCGGAACGCTTTGACATCCTTTAAAACCTAAGTTGTATAGGGCGTAGTATATCAGTGAGTCATACTGTCTAAACCCCCGCGCATTTGTCGTAGATAGCGAGTGAGAATGTAACTATACTATATAATATGGCAAGCGAGGACCCCGGGCGCTGGAAACAAAAGTACGTGATCTAGCGTCATGAGATAGAGGAATCGCGGGATACACTGAGTATTTTATTTAGTACCTTGAAAAGTACATGTGAGAGCAAAGTCTCAAAAAGGATCAATGCAGGTCCTTTCACTGTCAGTACTATGCAATGCACAGTATTTTTCCATGTCAAATGCGGGGAGGTGTTAAGTCTATAGGTACAGATGTGGGTAACAATGACAGCTAATATTCGCTTTATTTCATGATGATCAATAGCGAAGGCGGGGGATCTATCCTTACGAATTAATGTGACTATAATACTTCAAGAGTACGATATCTATGAATCCATATATAAGCTTGGAAAGGCATTCGCTCGTTCAAAGTTTAATTTAGTACCTGTGTTATTCCTAGAATCTCATCTTTATATTGTCCTCTGTTGATTTTGATAGCTTAAAGCAACATCACAAGTCCTTTGAATATAATGATCATATAATTGAACAACTCAACACTACCCTGTCTTGCAATGGGGAGATTTCGTGATCGAGGCCCCACGACCACAGGATACATTGCCCCTCTCTCCACGCTGACCCGTGATTCTCCATGACACGGGAAATCGATCGACAGCACAGTCCCTCAATAGAGTGCCCGAGCGCTATCCATGAAAGAAAAAGAAAAAGGCACACATTCCATGATTGTCGATCATAACGACTTTTAGTAATGCACCCTCGGATTCAATCTGACGTCAGACTAGCATTTGTCTTCTTTTCGAAGTACCGTCCCTAATATACTATCTAGTGTAGTATGGAATAAACATCTTGCTACTTTATACGGTCCCTATTCAAACTCAGCTCCAGGGCTGGTCGTATCAAATAGATCTTCAAGTTGGTTCCATGAAAAAGGCGATCGATATTTTCTATCCCAGGGTTGCCGTATATACATCATAACGAAGGGCTTACTGAATGAACTGACTGTTTTCGCATTGCATTCACTATATATGAGAGACAATCAATCCTCGGGTGCATAAAGCCCAATGATAATAGCCCGCCCATCTTCATACCCAAGGGAAATGGCATCATGCTTCATGTCAAAACACTCCACGTCACGATAATTAGAAGGAAGCCATAATAGACTCTCGCCTTTCAAAAGAACCTAGCCATCTTCCACGGATATCTGAAACTCGGGTTTCTGTAAATCACCTTGGGAACTATCAGCAGAGAACATCGTATCAAATAAAAACCAGCATGGTTCGGATCTCCCATTTCTGCGCCGCTCATGATTTTCCAGAGCTTCACAGTCCCACCCCACTGGCATACGGCTATTTGCCGTCCATCTTGGGAGAACACCATGGAACTAGCGAATCTACATAAATCGCTTAGAATAACTATTTCTTTGCCAGAGATGATATCCCAGGGCCCTATGAAATCATTAAAACCTCTCAAAGCTACCACCTTGCCGTTCAGAGAAACGGTGATAAGGTCGATGCGCTCGATGTATCCCTCCAGAATTTGTGCTTCTTTTTTTACCTTTTTGTACTTCGAGGTCGGCTGTAGCACTCCAAGCTTCTGCACTGTGGTAAATAAGGATCAAGAGTGATATATGATCATCTGGAGTGACAGATAGATCTAGAGCGTCAGGCTGAACTGAGGATAAGACCTCAAGGCTCTCTATCTCTTAATTAAAACGGTTTGGTACATCTGGTCCATGTGAGACGCTGTGGTAACTGCTTGAAAGTCTAAGAATCTCTTAAGACGTCTTTCGGGATGAAGCCCCTCGCCAACAAATCGGCATACGGTGGCTGCGAAAATGAACAACGGGACCGCCATGTTTACTAAGATCTCCATTGTATCATCTGCGGGCCATTCTTCACGAATTCTCCGCTTTGCTTTTATCTTTGAAAACTTGTCTTCCAAGAATAATCGAATATCATGTTCAATCACTGGATTCGGAACGTCGTGAAGGACTTGGTCTTGGTATTTCTGAGTTTGTTCGAAGCCAAGTCGAATAGGAAGCTCAGATCTGCTTGTCAAAAAGATACGCAGACGGAAAGAGTTGGACTTTTGTAGTTTTGGCAGAAGTCGAAGTATAATGCGGATGTCGTCTTAACTTTCACACTCATCCAATGCGTTAATCACGATCACCACAGATGTGGTCTCGCTTTGCTTCGAATTCAATAGCAGCTGGAGAAGAAGGTTGTCGAACTGTTGACCGAGGGCCTTTGTCGAAAGATCTGGATCATTCTCAATTGCTTTGAGAATACCAGGTTCCAATTGTCGATGGTAGGACATTAGCTGTTTTGTGATAGTCGAGATAAATCTCCTTGCATTGCCACGATCTGCTTCGCCTTTTTTGAAGAAGAAACTGGCAGGTGTACGGGATATGGTGAATTTTCCAGTTCCTGCCATTCCATTCAACCAAAATATCAATTTGCTGTCAAAATCTTCTGCCCAGTCTGTGACTTGTAACACTGTCCAGGATCCATTTGCCCACACCAGCATCTTTCATCTCTGGCCAATCACCAGTTGACTGTTATATGTCAGTCACGTGTATGTTTATGCCTGACGTGCGAGGTGTCAAGCGCATCACCACCGGCCATCCAAGTCTGTTAGTGCTCCAGGGCTGTCAATGCAGTTCATCCCATGGTTCCAGGATTCTTGAACGACTTCTTAGAAACATCTATTCGATTCTCTCTATGAAATGAGAGATCAAATCCATTCCCGACAATCTGGGTGCAATTCCTCAGCCCCCTTTTCCCCTCAAATCTGACAAGAAAAAAAAGGCAATTCAAGATGATGTTAACTATGGACGCTCCGCGGGTATCCGAGAGGGCCCCTGAGAAAGGCCCAAATAGTATATGGCTCACGGGGAATAGAGGCTCCTTCCGAAGACGCTTCCCCGCCCAAACACCGTTAAAGCCGCTCCGTGAGCCCGAGTCGGGCAAGGGAATTCGATCTGTCCGAAGAAAAAGAATCGGAAAGAATCGAGGGTGACTCATATTGGATCAGGTCTTATTGGTGGGTTATATAGCGGAAGGCCCACTTTCTACAGAGTTCAAATATTTCTGACAAACCACATGACAGTCAGGAACGAGTAGGAGAGACAACACGATGTACTCGGGACTTCCCATGCTGCAGGGTTGATGCGCAAAATTGTAGTAGATTAGACAAGATCAATCAAGTATGCAGTACATCTATCATATCTCGTAGTATTGACGTGTCCGAATGCCACGAAATTCATTCTGAAACTGGAGAACCGCGTATAGTGCTCTCGTAGTAACCCCTGACGTGACCCCCCCCCCTGTGTATAGTACTGGATACAGAGGATTCTCCGGAGAAGATCGGCCCTAACAGTCCATCCTAGGCCCACACTGTACGACTCCATCTCCTTCCAGAAGTTCATGATTTGTCTTAATATTTTTGGCTGAGGCGCCAGTTTTTCCTGCGATACGTTTTATTTTATTTTTTAATTTTCTTACCCTTTTTTTACCCTTTCTACTTTCTCTCTCTAACCCAAGTCTATTATTCGCCATCTAATCGACCTGCGACAACTTACAGATCTATCAGATCACAAGACACTTATCAATTCTTTAATTCCTTGTCATAGCGCGTTCATTGGTGACTCGGGGTCATCCAATGAGCCTGCATTTTCAATATTATTCTGAGTGCAAGGTTCGCATGTCCTGTCGAGGTTCACCCGTGCGACGCACGCGACCTTCAATTCACTAACATTTTTCTTTTCTGTCTTATTAGCATTGCCTCTTCACTCTGAAGAGGTCTCCCGCCAGATAAATGGTTTTTAAACCGTTTACCCACCTCGCGCGCCAAAGTTTCGCCAAAGCTTTCACACATGGCTATGCTCAGTCCGTAGTCGCGGCGTCGCAATCCTACGCGTCCTCTAGTACTATCAACACCCTCGCTGCCCAACCTACCAAGTTCTCCCGCACACAGTTACAAAATGCTTTCTCCAACGCCTCGAGCTCGTCCGGCGCTGGCGCCAAGGCCAGCCAGGGAACTTCTGGATCAGGGGATTCCGGTCTAGCTGCCTATTATGCCGCGTGGCAGCATGCTCAACAGACCGGTGACGATAGCGACTGGCGACAGTTCCAGTTCAAGCGCAGTATCGACTGGAAGCCTTCCGCCGAAGAGATCGAACAGGCCCACGAAGACCGAACCGAATCCGTTCCTCCTCACCTTACCAAGGCCGCCGTGAACGAAGATGTTGGCGCTCAAGTGGAGGAGGCCGTTGCCCGTGAGATGCAGCAGATTCAGGATGAACACGCACAAACTGAGGCTTCAGAGCGGACTGAGGCTGTGCTGAAGAATAATGCAGCTGAGAATGTCGTTATCTCGGAAGAGATCTCGAAGGAAGCTCAGTTTCTGTCCGATAAGATTGTTCAGCTGGCAACCTCTAAGAGTTTCGCGGAGATTCCTGCGGCTTTCGAACTTGTTCTTCGGGAGGGTCTGACCCCGACCGTGGAGGCATACAATGCCCTCTTGGTCGCCGCTATTCAACTTCATCCCGAAGCCGCGCAGGCAATCCCCAAGGCCCTCGATGTTTACTCCGACATGCTTCGTCGCAGAGTCATTCCCGACGAAGACACATATGAGACTCTCGTTCAGCTTTTGACCACCCGCGCAAATGATACCATTAAGGCCAAGGAGGTGTTGGAGCAGGAGCGCGTCCGCTATGGTGGCATGGAAGAGCCCGGCAAGTTCATGCTTCAGTCCAGCGAGTTGGAGCGCGATATTCTGGCCGAGGACCACTCTCTGCCTATCGCCGTAAAGCTCTTTGATGCTGCTATTACCCGACACCCTCGAATCGTGTTTCCTCTCAACATGTACCGCCACCTCATCATTGCATGTGCCCGTGAAGGTATGGTTGACGACATGGTTCGCATCTACGCCCATATGGAGCTCCAAAAGGTTCAGCCTCATGCCACCATCTTCCCTCACATGATTGATGCGTTCGTCAGTACTGGTGACCTCAAGAGTGCTGTGGAATGTTACAATGAGTACCGAACTCTGGCTGTCTCAGATGATAGCGGAGTGTTTACCATTGTTCGACGTTTGGACGGACAGGTTTACGCTGCTGTCATTCGGGCCTATCTCTCTTGCGGCAAGGAAGATGGTGCCATGCACTTCTTTGACCGTGTTCGCTCCTCTTTCGACGATGTGACTGAAAGTGAAAGCCGCTGGGCTGCCGTCAAAGCTGTGATTGTTCAGGACGCACTTGTGCAACACTCGGTGAAGACTGGAGAGTACAGCAGGGCCCTGGAGCAGGCCAAGGCTGAACTTTTTGATGATGCTCGGGATCAGGCCATTTCTCAGATTTGCGTGTCTGCCGCTGACGCAGGCGATCTGACCACTGCCTCCGAAGCATATGATCGCCTCTCCACATCACCCGCAATCCGCCAGGGTCCCGCTATTTCGCTACTCGCCCTCCATATTCGCCAGGGTAATGTTTCGAAGGCCCGGTCCTTGTGGATCATGCTCAACACAGTGGGTCAGGCAACCCCGGATATGGTTCAGCCGACCACTATGTACGCGCTTGCACAACTGAAGAGCGGCCAGGTCGATGGGGGTCTTCATGAAGCTCGTAACATGTTTGCTCGCATTCGTGACGCCTCAGCCAAGAAAATCGCTGACGTCGCCTCTGTCCGGGAACAAATCACCGAGTCTCTTCACCTCTTCGGTCGTGTTCTTGTCCAGACCCACGCCGTCCTCTCACCCCAGGCATCCATGTCCCTTCTTTGGTCCATGGTCGAGAATGGTGGCCTTGTGTCTCCTCTCGTCGAGCATGCCGTCAGCCACCTTGGTCCCATGGGTATTTCGCAGTTGAACCCCGCCGACCTCACCCTCGCTATTCAGGCTCAAGCTGGTATGCTTGCTAGCAACCGTGCTATGCTTTTCGATGCTGCTCACCCAGTTCGTTTCGCGCACATGCTTGACGTTGCTCTTTCGGCCTCTCTCCCCTTGGACAACTACACCACCGGCTTGATTGACCAATCCATCAGCAACCTTGTCGCCAGCCGCCCTGACGTCGTCAAGAAATGGCAAGATCATCTGGAGGCTACTTCTCAGACTTCTCTTTTGTCTGATCGTCTTAGTCCCGTCTCCATGGCAACGTCTATCACCGTCCCGTCTTCAAGCCCCGAATCCTTTGATCCTTATGCCCACGCTACCGACTTCCGCGGCTCTTCTATCATTTCCGAGGAGCTCGAGAAGACCGCTGGACGGCCAGAGTCCCACCTCAATGAAGCTTTGATCCGACTTAAGAACATGCGTCGCGTCCGTCGTCATCCTCGCTATATCACATACGCAAAGATGATCACCGCTGCTGCCAAGGTCGGTCGCTCGGACTTAGTTCACGAGATCCACAGCATGGCCCGCACTGATGTTCCTTTGAATATGGCTTACAACACTGTGAAGTACGGCTGGGACTCAATTCTTGATGCTATGGTTGCTGCTTGCTTGAATCTTGGAGATCGTCAGCTGGCTGGCCAGTTCCACCAGGAGTTGCTCAGCATCGGATCTGCGCCTTCGGCGAACACCTTTGGTCTTTACATTACCACATTGAAGGAATCGACTAAGACTTTCGACGAGGCCACCGAGGCGTTGAAGATCTTCCAGCGCGCTGTTGCTGAGGGTGTCGAGCCTACCTCTTTCTTGTACAATGCGCTTATTGGCAAGCTTGGAAAGGCTCGTCGCATTGATGACTGTCTCGCATACTTCGCTGAGATGCGTTCCAACAACGTTCGCCCTACCAGTGTCACCTACGGAACTATCGTCAATGCTCTGTGTCGTGTCAGCGACGAGCGCTTCGCTGAGGAGATGTTCGAAGAGATGGAGTCTATGCCTAACTACAAGCCCCGCCCTGCTCCTTACAACTCGATGATCCAATACTTCCTCAACACCAAGCGTGATCGCAGCAAGGTCCTCGCATACTACGAACGTATGAAAGCCCGCAACATCAAGCCTACCATGCACACCTACAAACTCCTCGTGGATGCCCATGCCTCCCTCGAGCCTGTCGATATGGATGCTGCTGAGAAGATCCTCGAGTCTATGCGAGCTACTGGTCAACAACCCGATGCCGTCCACTATGCCTCCCTGGTCCACGCCCAAGGCTGTGTTCAACACAACCTTGATGCTGCCCGAAAGATCTTCGACCGAGTCATCTCCGATAGCCGTGTTCGCCTACAGCCCTGTCTATACCAGGCCCTTTTCGAGGCTATGGTCGCCAACAACCGCGTCGCTGACACCGAGGATATTGTTAGGGGTATGATGAAGCGCAACGTCGAAATGACCGCGTACATTGCCAACACTCTTATCCACGGATGGGCCGCTGAAGGTAACGTCATCAAGGCCAAGGCTATCTACGACAGCATCGGCCTTGAGAAGCGCGAGCCTAGCACCTACGAAGCCATGACTCGTGCCTTCCTCGGCGCCGAAGACCACGTCAGCGCCGCTAAGATCGTCCAGGAGATGGTCTCCCGCGGATACCCCTCAGCCGTGGCTAGCAAGATTCGCGACCTTATCGGCTCCTCCTCTACCGTCTAATACCTCCACCTTCCTACCTACCGTCCTACCGTCCTACCGATCTACCTTCTTACTCTGTTTCTCTTTCTTTCTTTTGTTACTATTTTTTTCCTGGCTACCGTTCACCCAGGTTAGATTTAATGCTGTGGTTTTAATGCACCCTATCACCTCGCTGGGGCTGGATCCCTTCGGCATGGGGTTTTTCCGGTTTGGCGTATGTAGGGTGGCAGTGATTGGATATACCTGGAGGGATTTAATTTTGTTTTTGTCTTTTTTTATGGCATTCAGCGGGCATCTGGCGTTTATTTGGTGATCAAAAAGGCATGTATACCATTGTGTGACGTTTTTCATTTATGTTCATAGACCACTCTCAACTCTGCATGGCGCTATCATACGCCGAGGTCAAAATACAAAAAAAGTGAATTGTACTTGGTTTCCAGAATTGCGTAGTGTAGATCAGTATTATCTATTCAGGGTTTAAGTGCATATGGAAAAAGCAGTGTACTAGGCGGTAGAGGTTGATGTACAATCAAGTAGGGGTTTTCTTGCTGGCGCTATGGTTCCCGTGATGAAGTATGTATAATGACGGGCTCAGATGAGACGGTGTTCACACCTTCATTCACACTTCATGCGTATATTTACCAATATACTTCGAGAAAAGTATCGAAACGGAGATAAAGAAGCTATGACCTATCTCAATCGAGAAATTAGGTTGATCGCGGGGTGATAAATAGCCTAATTCGACGATTGGACAGGAATAAATTATCAACATGCATTCTTGTGTTGCACAACAAAACCATCTATCAGATTTAAGTTCATTACCACCCATTACATTAAGTGACATCACAAAACCTCAAATAAATATTTATACGAACCCCCAATTCCCACTACCAAGGGTAACTCTCACCGTGATACCCGAACAGTCCCGACCTTCAAACCTTGTTCCCAACTCTATCTACTCAACCCTATCTGACTCAAACAACAAAAGGAAACTTGAAAGAGAGAGAGAAAAATGCAAGTGCAATGATGAACACAACAATCAATTCTTCATCTCATCCTCCACAAATATTCAAGCTTAATTCCGCAATACCAAAAGATCAAATGCAACTTCTCCTCTTCACAACCAGCTTCCTCAGCATAGCCCTCTACCACACCCAACACCAAGTCCCAATCTACCATCGAAAATTCCACAAAAGCAAACTCTACCTTTATATACATATATTCACAGGAATAACAGAAGCAATCCGCTACCGACTTCACAAATTCACCAGTCCTGAGGAAACAACAATTCTCCCAGAGCCCTTAGACGTGATATCATGCTTCATCTGGTCGTGGACAAGTCTTGCTCTCGTGAAAACATTACGAAGAGGCCACCCGTTAACGACTAGACCACCATATCAAGCTGCTGCATGTTTACGGCCGATTATTTCACTTATTTCCTATGTTTGGGGTATACCTTCTCTGCATAAAGTGTCGATAAGTGCACTGGATAGTTTTGTTTATGCACGACTGGCTATTTTTTTCTTTTGCCGTACGCCTTATATTGGGTCTTCGGGTTCCAATTCAAGCTCCTATGGGTCTATTTACGCCATTTCGATTCCGCTTGCTGCAACGCTGAGTGTGCATGAGAGTCGGGTGCCGGGGGCAAGTGTGGTTTTTATTTTTGCTGTTGTTTATGTGGCGGGGCTCAATCGGTGGGTAACGGGGAAGTCAAGGGCATTGAGAGAGTAAGATTGTTCTTCCCTTTTGTGTTTTTCTTGAAGTCTGAGATTCTAATCATTATAATTTATAGGTCTCAAGAGGAGGGCGTTTCGAAGTATGAGAGGATGCTTGTTTCGGGGTTGATTAGGATGGGATTTGTGGAATTGGAGGAATTGAAAATTGTTGAGGGATTGAAAGAGTTACAGAAGCCTGTTTATGATGAATATGTTGATATTTCAATCAAGGTTGATTAGAATAGAAGCTCGAAGGATTAAGGTGGTGATAGATTATGATATTATGATATGACTCAATGCATGAAGTTATTGCGATCATTCCAAATCCCAAGATTATTCTGCCTATAATTATTTTGGATCTTAGTATGCTATAATAAACAATGTTTGGTCTTTCATAATTCTTGTAAACATATTTGTAGATATATGGACCATAACAATGTCGAAGTCAATCGAGATCAGATCGAGATCGACGATAACGTTGTCTTGTGTATGGTACGATCTGGACCAACGTCAGTGACCCTGTGCACTTACTTCCGCCAATTGCCTGACATTTGCCTTTTCAACCTTCTGCAGCCTCATGATCTCCTGGAATACAAGACTTTTCTACAAATTCCAATATTTAATGCTCGTTCATACCTTCTCACCGCGCATATCTGCCCTTGACTCATTTCTCCGCATTCGTTTCCGCACATTACATCAACCCCGCCTTCGAGCTTTGCACTCCGCAACCGCATCCCTCACAAATCGCTCAACCATGTCTCACAATGAAGAAACAGACGCCACAAGGCGCCCAAAGAAACTAATCTGTTGGTATTCCTCGGCCTTGTCTTTGTCGTATCGCTCTATGGCGCGCACCCGGGGATTCCCAAACTCCCCGCGGGGAAGTGACACGAGCTCAACCAGCGCACAAGCTTCGAAGACTACGAGCTAATTGATGGTTTCTACAGTTGCCCCGGGCGATATAGCAGCTACACCAGATACAGATTCCAAATCTACTTCCGCATCTGCCATTCAACCTCCCCTTGAAGCTTTGCGCTCCGATACCTCAACACCTAACTCCACTACGGAAAACCAGATCCTCTCCAATCCAGCCCGCGCACACCAATTCGTCACGAACCCACCCCTTACTATCTCTCAAGTCCACGGTACAAATCCCCTCCACCAGTTCCACGCATGGTTCAAAGATCCGCGCTTGCTTCCTAGCTCCGCCCCGGAAACTTGTACCCTCGCTACTGCAACTCTACCCTCCGGCCGCGTCAGTGCCCGCTCAGTATACCTGAAAGAACTAGATGAGCGTGGCTGGGTAGTATACAGTAACTGGGGCAGTCGCGAAGGCAAGGGAGCTCAAGTCTTCGGACTAGACCCAACCTCCGGCTCAGAGCTAGGATCAATGCCCGAGCCTGACGAGGCCGCCGCTTCCGCTTCACATCTCGGTAACAGATGGGGCGCTTTAACCTTCAGTTGGGCGGGTGTTGAGCGCCAAGTTCGTATTGAGGGTCTTATGGAGCCGCTTTCGAGGGAGGAGAGCGAGTTGTACTGGCGGACTAGGGAACGGGGAAGCCAAATTGGTGGCTGGGCTAGTTGGCAGAGTAAAGTGCTTTGGTCTGCTGAGCCGGGACAATTGGAGGAGCATCAGAGACGGAAGAGTGTTGCGAAGGTGCAGGAGGCGGGTGCGGGTGCGGATGTATTGGTCAATATTGATCAGACTGATATTGATGATGGGAGGGCATTGCTTGAGCAACGGGTTGAAGAGATGGAGGAGAAGTTTGCTGGAGTTGAGGAGATTCCTTTGCCGCCTTTTTGGGGCGGAGTGCGTTTGGTGCCAGAGTCTGTTGAGTTCTGGCAGGGTAGACGGAGTCGTTTGCATGATCGGTTCCGTTATGTGGCTGTTGATGGTGGGAAATGGAGACTTGAAAGACTTTCTCCGTAATGAGGCTGAATCGAATAAAAAGCTGTTTACATTATTTCGGTAGAAACTTATCTTTGCATACATTTATTTTGTTCCCCGTGTATAGATTGATTGTATGTCGATCTACCCGAATCCAGCACGAGCCATCTTATCAGTCTTGGCATCCAGACCTCCGCATCCTCCCTAGACACGACAAAATCGCTTGTACAGCCTGACACTTGGTATCTGGGATAAACCGAGCCCCAATATTCTTATCTATATATACATATCTACAGACATATACACATAATACACGACAATGTCATCTTCGCCAGCTCAGAAATCATCCACCTCCCCCTGGATTCTCCTGGCCCTGGCAAGTGGCGCATTCGCTGCATTGAATGGACTCTTCGCAAAGCTGTAAGCAGCCCAACAAGACTAAAAGAATACTTGCTCCCGAGCTCTATTCGTACAGCCATCAATGGATAAACGGATACATATATCTAGCATGCAGCTAATATTCGCCCAGAACAACGGACCAACACACCACGTCCTTTGCACGATCACTCGCCCACCTTTTTGGTCTCGAATCCTCTCCGTTCCTGGAGTTTCTCGTTCGAGGTGTAAGTACTGATCCTAATCCATTTCATCGTCTTTATTCAATTCTACTCGAATTTACATCGATGTGCATATGTCGGTCAAAACTGCTATCATTGCGCATGTAGTACCATCGAGCATCTATCATTTATTACTATGAGCATTCATATCATAACACCCATATTTATCATGAAATATGTATACTAATCCATCTTACAGTTATGTCTTGGTCTCAATGTCGTTTGCAACATTATAATGTGGGCTCTCTTCACCCGCGCTTTGACAGCCGGTCCATCCACGACAAAGGTTTCTATCACGAATACCGCGTCTAATTTCCTTGCTACTGCCTTGTTTGGTATGGTTATTTTCCAGGAGGCTGTTGGTGGCCTTTGGTGGCTCGGAGCTGCAATGATGGGGGCTGGATGTATTTTGGTGGGCATGCGGGAGGAAGCTTGATTTGTATTTGTCTGATCTGAGATATAATTTATTGGACTATTCTTATAGTTTAGAACTGACATGTCGTTGATATGATGTGAGCTGTTCTTGTATCCAGGTGTGTGCTTTATAGTTCTTGATCATACATTGTACTACATTGATCATGAACAGGTGGTTGTAAGACAGAGATTTTACCCGGAACTTTATGCATTGATAGAAATGTACCACGTAGAGAATAGTGCCCATTACATCATAGTCCGTTTAAGACGTCATATTAGCATATCTATAGATGAATATTAATATATAAAGAACTGATTTATGATATAAGTAGCATCTGTGCTCACCACGATAACAGCGAAGGATGCCGTAGATTGGTATACATCGGTGGCCCAAGGGTATGATCCGTAACGAAGGGCGAAATGCTACCTATACCATATTGGTTGTGAGCTTGGGCAACATCAATATTAATTCTGTTCTGCATTGGACCATATGCCGGGTAAGCTTGCAATTTGCGACCTAGTCGGACGATTGAAACGGGAAGCTTGTTTTCTTCTAGTAGATGTCCAGTGGCAGCATCATAAGAAGTATGCGAGATATCAAATACAAGGAATACGTGTGTTTGCCACTTCTCCTCTGCTATGAGCCTCGTTTCTGGCTCGGGGGTGTATCCAAGTAACTTTTTGTCCTTGAGTATCTCAATAGCAGGTAAGATATATCCTCGGGAGTTGACCAAGACTGCTTCCAGTATGGATTCTTGTCCGAGATGATGACCAGAACACGAAGGAGCTTTTGTTCTGCCATGAAGATATCTGTTACTGGTCAGTTTTGCTATATATTGCATCAAGATTCAGATAGCTTACTGTGAAAAGTTAGAGTTAATGGTTTCTTAGGTCAATAATGCCGTGCAGTGGCGGTCACCTTAGGCTAGTATGATACATCTTTCAATGAAAATGGGTCGGTATTCGGTTTCGGATTTGTGAGGGTTATGAATATGAAGATGCTACAGAGGAATATAGAGGTGGTGATAAGAATATAATGAGAAAGGAGAAAAGAGAGGTACCTCGTGGTCTTTGGGTACGTACCAATGGAGATCAGGTGATCTCAATACTAGATGTTAAGCTTTACAAGTATGGTGCACATCATGATGTGGATTCGTGGTATGTATAGTAATCGAGGGCAACATGTTACATGATTTAGGTTATCTTTCAAACATATATCCACAGATGGTCATAAATACAAGGATATTATCTCAACTGCGTGACCGCTGTTCTCTGTCCTCTAGCTCAACTAAGCCTTCATTCTCTGTTCCATCCAGGATATCAGATGAATCTGGCCCAGGTCGGTCTCTCTCACGCGCCCTCACAGGCCGACGTGGAGCAGCACTTGACACGAACCCAATCACAGTTTGAATTAGACGCCATAAACGATCTTCCAGTGCCTCGGGTGCTGGGTTATTCAAATGGCCACCAAGAGCAGAAAACTCCGAGGAGCCTGTTGCCGCCAGCGCGTGTTCCTCGGCTTCGACCTTGAACTGGTACTTCAGACAGTCTTTCACAGTTACCAGGCCAACTAAACGCCCACGATGCTCGACAGGGATCACACGTGGACCCATCTTCTTGAAGATTTCCATGACGGTTTCCAAGGCGAGTCGTGGATGAACTGTCAGCGGCGTATGGTCGACAAAGCGAGAAAAATCGACGACACCGGTACCAACGCTAGTCTCGATAGCATCAAAGCTATCCGGTACTTGAAGGGAGCTATGCCGACCTGATGCCCGGCTAGCGACGGACGCGTCTGCTGCGTCTTTGGTGAAGACACATCGTGCGCGTGGGGAAATCAAACCTTCGCTTCGGGCACGATCGATGGCGTATCGAAGTTCTGTGCGTCCGATGTAGCCGACGAGAATCTTGTTGCTCCGGTTTTCAACGATTGGGAAACCTTGGAATTTGTTGTCGCTGAGCAAATGCTCCGCTTCTCGCACTGGGAAATCAGATGCTGGTATTGAGAGCGGATCTGTTGTCATGGCGTGGGAGACTGGCACGTTGAAAACGTGATCTTCTTTGTTATCTAGGAATGGGAATCCGTTGAACCAGATCATACGATCTGCAATGCCACCATTTCCGAATCGATCTCCCACAGCTTTAGTGATACCTACCACGATCATAGTAGGCAGGATATACGTCAGAGCACCGGTCAATTCAAACATGATGACAGTGACTGAGATCGTAATGTGCATTATTCCACTCAATGCTGCTGCTGCACCAAGGAAGGCATATGTACCCGGTGTGATGCAGGGGACATCTGGTTCGCATGACGCGAAGAAGGCCGAATTAGGGAAAGATTCATGAAGTGCCTGCACCATGATCCCTATCATACGACCGAAAGATGCACCAATGGCCATGGATGGAACGAAAATACCGGCGGGTACTTTGCAACCATAAGAAATTATGACCAGACCAGTGCGCAAAATCGTAGCAATGGCCAAAGATACCACCATGGACCATCGATTCTTCTCACTGTAAAAATATGTTAGAAGATCACAATTTTCAGAAAAGCACAGTGAAGGGCGTATGTTCATACTCGCAAAGTCCATGGTAATTATGTCCACCGCCACATTCTCGGAAGAGGATCTCCATCATTTCCGTCATGTTAATCTTCAAAAAGATATTGGGATAACACAAAATGGCTGTGAGCCCAGCAAGAACTACAGACTCGGCAATAGCGTGTTTGCCCAAGTACTTCTTGCGGAATGACGCCATTCGTAAATTCCATTTGATTACAAACGCGCCATAAAGTCCGCCAAAGACTCCGATGAATATAAAGAAGATTAGCTCAAAGGCATGCCAGGTTCGATCATACTCGACCTGGAACATGACCAATTGTCCAGTTCGGAATGGGTTCAAAGCCTATGGTATTTAAGTTAATAATTGTCATGTTTTTCGCGAAAGCAGGGGTGAAGGGAACGCACTGCTAGCACACTCGTTGCTACCAAGGCACAAAAGTAGCTGCGCCATAGGGTTTTCAATGGAAAGTAATTGGCGATTTCCTATTTCAGTTTTAATATTCAGCTCTCTCTTGAGGACAAGAATTGAGGCATACCTCCAAAGAAAACAACACGCCTCCGATGGGACTGCCAAAAGCAACAGCCACACCTGCTGCCGCCGAAGCAGTTAATATTTCTCTCGTTTTTGATGCACTGGTTTTGTATTTGCCAAAGAAACGTGAAATCACATTTCCTGTGCAAACAGCAAAATGAACACTAGGGCCCTCCTTTCCAACAGAAAGACCAGATGCAATAGCTAAAGGCAAAGCAATAGACTTAATAATAAGAGTCCATGCGCCCAGAAAGCCCTTCATGACAAAGCCGGCAATAATGCATTTGATTTCGGAAATTCCTGAACCAGCAGCATAAGGCGCAAAAGTCTTGACCAGGATCGCTGCGACAAAAGAAAGCATGACCTAAGAGTTTTCTATTAGCAAGCCATCAAAATTTTGCGCGAGCAACGAAGAGGTATCATACCGCAAAAAAGAAATAAATAACATAATTAAATGGCCAAAATCCTGTCCATTGCTTCCATTCAGGACAGCCTCCTTCGGCGCCCCAACAGCAGAATTTTTCATTCAAGTAGAATGCAGTTGTACAGTGGCCCAGTTTGATATCTGAAAGCCACTCCGTAATGATATTCAGTAGGGCTGAATTGGCACCAATGGCCATACCAACGAGTGTCACCACCAGCCAAGCTTGCCCAGCATCGTAGGATTCCATCAACTTGCGTCTCCACCCAAAAACACCTTCTTGATTCCAAAATCCATTACCGCTCCGGCGCTTAGCTCGACGGCGGCTTTGTTCGTATACGGCATCCTGAACCCAATCTATTGTCGTAAAGTCCTCATATCGCTTAATCTCGGTGATCTCTTCAGTGATGGCGGGAGCATGCGCGTCCTGGCCCGGAGTCGGATCGGCAGTTGAAGAAGTAAAAGAACGGCCAGACAGCCTACGCATATCCCGGCGCTCTGAAAGAATGGAGGGCGACCGGGGGAAGGTCGTATCGAGCCGTGGTGAGGTCATAACATCGACCGGAGGGTAAGCTTAGCATAGTCGGGTTCGAGCTGGGTCGGTAATGCACTTCCTCCGCAAAGGAGATGATCGCAAGAACAAAGCGACCCGGGGCAAATTAGGAAGTCCGCCAGCGCCTAATCTGTCCTCATTGGAATATTGAAAATGTCAGAAATGAAAAATCGGGAGCGCAAATCTATGCAAGTCCGTGGTGGAATCGAAGTCGAGGTTAAGGTGTCAAAAGGCCAAGTTCCACGCCAAGTAATCGATAACGAAGATCTGTTGAGATAAGGCCGCGCACACGCGTTTGACTCTTGACACCCGCGCTCCGCATCGACTTACTCGCATTACGACAAACTTCAGTACTTGATTTGCATATTTGCTCCTCGGATTTTTCGAGTCTCGCAATTTATTAGAGAAAAATGACTTCAAAGAACGCCGCTGAGCCGGATGAGATCACTGGCCAGAGCGCCCTTCCTAGTGAGTACAGTGCAGCCACGGAGAAAAGAAGACAAGCTTTACTAATCGCTGCAATTAGTCTCTCGCATCAAGAAGATCATCCAGCTCGACGAAGATATTGTACAATGCTCTAATAACGCGACTTTTGTTGTTGCTATGGCCACTGTCCGTCATGTCCCCATCCTGTCCAAAAAAACTATAGCGCATTCCCCCGCTGATGCCATTATAGGAAATGTTCATTCAATACCTCGCCGAGCAAGGTCACAATGTCGTCAAGTCAGAACGGAAACCACGGAAGACTGTTCAATACAAAGACCTAGGTAAGTGAACGCGGGTCAGCAGAACCGTAAATTGTGATATGCAGTACTAATGAGGATCAACAGCAACGGCGGTATCACATATCGACAACCTCGAATTCCTCGCCGATGTCATTCCGAAGACCACAACCTACAAGCAATTCAAGGAAAAGAGGGCCAAGGACGCCGCGGCAGCAGGAGAATTGGAGAAGGGCCAGCAAACATTAAACGGAACCGCCGCTGCAGCTGCCGCTGCCGAGCAAAATGGCGCCCAGGCAGAGGAGCCAGAGGCAGTGTCTGAAGAGACACAGAAGTCACCATCGATTCCTCGCACACCGGTGGTGCCTGTGAGCACGTTGATCGCGGATCGAACAGTGGATTCCTCGGCGCGCCATGATACCGATGTTGAGATGAAAGACTAATGTGTCTCGGGCCTCTGTATCCGATTGACCCCCCGATTTTTCTTTCATCATTCATGCGTTGCATAGGAGTTTGTTTTATATGGGACATCTTGGAGACGGCTGCTTCTTGGCTGGGACTCTTTTTAAGGCGTTAGTAACAGAACGTCCCGATCGGGTGTTTGAATACCCTCTGTATAGGTCCCTCTTCTGTTAGGCATGGGATCATATATATTTGCCTAAGAGTCCGCAAAATAATGATAAATACTTTTCTCTTGTATCCATTTCAGTGACTGCCTGCGTACATGGCTCTTGGGGGCTATTCCCAAACACACCTAGGCATTTGACCTTCTAACAATAAAATGAGTAGGTATATGTCCGTATATTTATCTAATACATCGATCTGGGCCTACTCTTCTCTTACCATATTATCTTTTGCTGGCAAGTGCAATGCTAGTACTCCGATGTGTCTCTCCCGAGGTAGTATACATAAGACCCTTTACTGATATGCTCGCGTAACCTTGAAATCTGAAGTGAATTAAATGGAAAGTCCTATCTGTTATATTCTAATGACACCATTGAGATATTCAATAAAAAAAATCAACCAGCAGACCAAGATAAATAGAATCAAAATCAAAATCTCCAGCTATACATCAATTGATGTTGCTGGGTCACATGACTCCATGGTCGAATTCACCCGCCCGACCCGTATCAGCCAATGACAGTCCCCGTGATTCCGATCGCTAGCGAAAGCTCTGGCTCCAACTTCATCCCGGCTTCATCCACTCCCTACCTTCGCTCTCCACGCAACGCCGCGGTCACACCCTCCTCTCTCCAGTGGTCAATTGCCAACACAATGTCGCTCTCCTCCGCTTCCAGCACTCTGCTGCGCACCTGCGCCCGCCAGCAGCTGCCCACCGCCCGCGCCGCCGTCACCTCCTGCCAGCAGCGGAGGGGAGTTTCGGATGCGAAGGCGTCCTTCGACAGCCCCTTCGTCAACGCTGGCGAGCGTGGCTCCACCGTGAAGATCCCCAACTTCAGCAAATACAAGTCCAACTCCTCCCCTCGCACCAACCAGGTCTTCTCCTACTTCATGGCTGGCACCATGGGTCTGGCCTCCGCCGTCGGTGCCAAGGCCACCGTCCAGGGTAGGTTTTTTTCTTTCCTCCTATCGCGCCCAGAGAAAAAGATGGATATTTCAGAAGAAATGAAGGGAATGGGTTGCATTTCAAAACCACCAGTGGTGGATTGCGTCGATTGTGTGGTTGAGAAATCTTGAGACTGACCATGTACTTTCACCCCCTACAGACTTCCTGGTCAACATGTCCGCCTCCGCCGATGTCCTGGCTCAGGCTAAGGTTGAGATTGCTCTTGGTGCTATCCCCGAGGGCAAGAACGTATGTTACATTCCAATCCGTCATCGCACCCGGTTTCACCCTATCCTAACATTATGCGTAATAGGTCATCATCAAGTGGCGTGGTAAGCCTGTCTTCATCCGTCACCGTACCCAGGGTGAAATCGATGAGGCCCGCGAGGTCAAGTGGGAGTCCCTCCGTGACCCCCAGACTGACGAGGACCGTGTCCAGCGCCCCGAGTGGCTGGTCATGCTTGGTATGTGGACTGATACCTCGGGCAAATGAGCCCGATATATATCTAAAGACTATCTCTGACTGATTTCTCAATCTTATAGGTGTCTGCACTCATCTTGGTTGTGTCCCTATTGGCGAGGCTGGTGACTACGGCGGCTGGTTCTGCCCCTGCCACGGTTCCCACTACGATATCTCTGGCCGTATCCGAAGGGGCCCTGCCCCTCTGAACCTGGAGGTTCCTGCATACCAATTCCCCGAGGACGAGACCCTTGTCATTGGTTAAGCAATTTGATACTAAAAAAGCACACCACTTCAACCGAGATCAATATCGGTGATTGTTTCGTTTAGACCAAATATGAGGAAGGGAGCTGGAGATATAGGAGTGTCTCCGTGTATGTGTTTGCGCTATTTGATTTGATTTTCTTTTTAGACAGAGCGGCCGTGTGTCATTGTCAAGATTAAGAGACCGTGTTTTAATATGGACAAAATAAGCCTCTTTTTTACAACCCCATTCTTCCGAGGTCTGTCCTCGGTCTTGTGGCTTTGATATGCGGGTTATTTTTCTTTTGGCAGACCCGAGTCTTGTTTCTGGAGGGATCTTGGGCGGCCTTGTCCTTGCGATCTCCTTGAGTATATACTTGTGTTCTATATCTGCCCAGTGTATTGCCTAGTCATGAGATTTCCTTTGTTGCATATTCCCTGTCGCTTTGTATTGTAAATTTTGCTAGTTTCAAATTGAGTACACGCGTATATATTCATTAATGTAGGTTTATGATCTTGAACTAGTTAAGCTATCTAGGATTTCGCTGGATGTTTACTGTCTTAATGGGAAAGCCTTCGGTCAAAGTAATGATACACTAGGTTTATTTGAACCTAACTAGGTCTATGTCTTCATCTGTACAAACATGATCGCGACGTAGTATGGTTGTATAAGACAACGCAGGTAAATATCCAAACATGGAGTCGTGGGAATGAGCAGAAGTTCCCCATTCACATATGTTATAATCTGCAAGTTCAACAAGTCAACCCTCTACCTGGGGTTCACCAGGGCAAGTATAATACCCATCACGGCCGCACCGATTGTGGCGCTCTGTACAGTAGCCACAGTGAGGTCGCGTTGAGTAACAGCAACGCTACGGTCACTGATGAGCTCGTTCAGAACTTGTCTCCAGTATTCGAGTGATATCGGAGAAGAAGAGATCCCGACGATTCGGGAGTATAGTGACCCAGAGAGATTATTCAGAGAAGGTGAAGTAACCTCCAGTGATGTCTGGTCTTGAGCCTCAGTCGTAGCAGGAAGAACTTCGGTAAGTCCATTGTCGGGCGCCTCAGTCGCGGCAATAATAGAGCTCTCGGTAGAAGCAGGGACACTCTTCTCCAATTCAATGGCTGATGCGGAGGCACCAGCAAAGGCAGCGGGGTTAATAGACTTTTCTTTCTCGATTGCCTCGACCACTTTATCTTCAAACCCCTTTACAAGGCGGCGCCGGCGCCACGGCTCCACGGCAATTTGGAAGATCAGGAAAAGTAACACGTTTACACCCATGAGTCCCCATGTTCCCCAGGTAGACATGCGGCGGATCTTGTCCGACCAAACTTGTTCCTCGTGGTAGCGGGATAGAATACTCTTGCTCAGCTGCGCAGCGGCCTCTTCAGCTTCACGCTCAGCGTGCGATAGTGCTTCTTGTGACTCTGTCTCCGCGACTTCATTGGTGTGATCGTTACGGTAGAGAAGGGTGAAGCGTTCCAGATCAGTGGGGGACCAAGCATGCTTGCGTTGGAGGAGCTCGTTCACTTCGCGCTGCGAAGTGGATCGGCTGTTGATAGCAGCTGTATATGCGTCTTTGGCGATGCGAACTTGAGAGCGTGCGTTACGGAGACGGATTTCTGTAATAAGTGCAAAGAATGATTAGCCTTGGGGTCTTTTATAGTATAAATTGGTGTTTGCTTCTTCGTGCTGTTTGCACGTACCTTGGTGCTGGATCTCGTTCTTGAGAGCTTCGATACCCGAGTAGCCGGTCAGGTCATTCAGTCGCTGGCCAGCTACAAAAACATTGGACTGAATATTATCCATCATTGTTGTGAACTGCTTCGACACCCTGGATCGTCGACCTTCCAGGTACGACGGGAGTCCTCCTTCTCCTTCACCTCGTGTTCCACCGCCACTCTGTGCATCAGAATTAGAGCTTTGTGATTTCCCCGTTCGTTCCTCTTCTTCTCTCTTCTTTTCCGCTTCAAGGTGATCTAGAATACCACGCTCAGTCCCGTGTATAGTAGACTCTTCTACGAGCCGATTAATCTCTGATGCGGAGATATTTGCTGTCCGAGAGGTCCCCGCATCCACCTCCGACGGGGAACCATAATTGGGCGTATGGGCGCCATTTGAGGTTTGAGAAATTTCCTCGGGGTATGTATTGGGTCTCCCCTTTGATTTATCCTCGGATGCATCGAGCAGGCGGGGGTCCTGGCGGAATTGCCATCTTAGGCAGACGGTGAACGTTCTTGGGGTCGGTTTAATGGAGACGGAGCTCGGGGGTGTCGGGCGGAAGCTTAGGTTCGTTGGTCGAGTTGTTGTGTGGGAGATACGAATACTTGATCTGAGCGATTGCTTGAGGAGCAATGGCATAGTATGCATGGCCGGGGTTGGGGCCATGGGCCAGGAGAGGTGGGTTGGTTCCGAGGTTATGAGTCCGGCAGCGGAGAGGATCGTCTCGGGACGGAATTGGCTTATCAGATTCTACTGACCGCTCGAGCTCACGATGTTCGGCTTCTAGATGTTTCTTAAACATTCATAGGGGATTACCCTTATTTAACATCGTTGTAGTTTTTGTACAGTTTTAACCCATGTACTTATCCTCATTTCATTATTTTTCTAATAGTCGATGTCGCTTGCTCCATAAAATGCATATCTTACCTAGATACCTTTTTGACGATGGCCTCGGATGTATATTTTAGCTAACCTTCAATCCCAACTTTGGAAAATCCAGTGAACAGCTTCCAAGGTCCTAAGATTTCACTCAAACAAAAATCCTCAATTTACCTAGACATGCCTTGATGGAGTCCACGGGTATTGATCTCTGAAACCTTTGAATTAAAAATGCATTAAAAACTCAAACACTCGGACTTTATATGGAAACATGCATCAATCTACGTGGCATAAAATGCACAAAGACCTTCAAGCTTATACCGGCATATATCAATCCATACTATGACATACCTCAACTCGATTCACTCGAACTCTCAAAATCGTCGACGCTCGGCGCGCAACGTGCTGATAATTAACCGGAATCAAAAAGATAACAATATTATACGCGATTGTATAGCCGAAGAACAAACGATACACAAGATTGGGAAAGTAGCCATATCTTAACAAGGGTGGTAGTAGCACGGTAAGTCCAAAAAAAGTATGAAAAAGCATTTCCTTCGTGAAAATCATAACAATCCGTCACCGAGTCTGATTACAAAAAAAGCCGCATGAAAAAGTGTAGAGATACCTCAAAGATGATGATTCATGCAGCAGAGCAGCAGACGGAATATACAGGATTCCTTATTGCCTAGCAATCTAGTCCTGGGATTGGATCTTGTGATCGCCCTGCACAGCCTCAGCATATGTTGGCGGGGGTCGTGCTTCGGCTTGTCCACTGCTGCTGCTTGCACCTCCAGCCTGTGGCTGAGTGGGAGGCTTGGGTTGAGTGTTCTGAGTATTTTGAGTAGGTTCTTGGACTCGTGGGCCGTTAGTGCCATATGATCGCTGGGAAGAATGCTGGGGTGGCGGGTGTGAAACATAGTAGTATGTCACTGTGCCGTTCTCTAGATCCTGACGTTGGCCAGAGCCACCAGGGATAGGCTCGTAGGCGGGATCTTCGTACTCTGGGTCTGGATACTTGAGAATGATGTACCACGCGTGGATAAGGCCGGGAATGAAGCCCAGTAAGCAGAGGGTGATGTTAATAATGGAGTCAGCAGTGCAGATCCCCGCCTTGATCCAAACTAGAAGTGAGAAAAATAATATCGTCAGTATATGTATCCTGGGTTACACTTTTCGCTATGGAGCGCTTTGTTGGATCAATCGCAAGGAGTGGGGGTCTTACCGGCAATAGGTGGGAAGAAAACGGCCAAGATGGCCAGGAATACATCGGAGCTACACATGGCTCCGCTGATTGTGGTCTATCACCTGCAAGGTAGAAAGAATATTTTCTTGGAGAAGTCAAGATCGCGAGAAGAAGCAAAGCTTATCGAGAGGTTGATGTTGGGAGTGGATGAGATAGTTGACTGTTGCAGTTGATCATTGATTGGAAATGGCAGCCTGGGATCAGATGACGTTTGATCACATGACACAGCTCGCTCGATTCAGTGAAATAAGCCGAAGTTGACACCTCAGGCTGTTACTGTGTTAGCCATGGAATTGGATCTATCCGATTTCCTGTTTACATTTTATATTACGGAGTAAATTAGATTTAGGATTGATCTTGAAGCTTTTCTTCATTCTCTCTATCCACTCTGGCCTACGGCCTGTTCTTTGCAGTGATCCACTGCTAAACCAAGGTTCGACTCGTCGCATGCATCAAAGCGGGGATCCCAGGGTCTGCGCTCATGTAGCGCTGGTATATCGAGTATACGGTACTTTGTTTCATGAGGACAATTAGCGTGGAATACAAGTCGCCTGTACTTACATTGTGTCTCCTCACCTCTCGTCATCTCTCCCCCCCCAGCAGGAAGCAGCCGTCCCTCGCAGAGCTTACGACGGACCGCGGGATTTGTGTGCATGATGCAAGGGATTTTCGGAAAATTAGCCAAGTTCTACCTTCAAACGGCTTCGATTACAAAAATTGTGCGCGGGAGAGAGATAGCGATCGCCGGTTGACGGGCCCAAAACGAGGCTGGGAAGTGGAGGACAATGACCACGCCAGGTACCAGATGGGACTAGAGTAACTGGCAGACAGGAACGAAACCAATCATCGTCCAACCGAAGTCTCCATTCGTATGTTTTGGGCCCCGAAAATCCCCAAAAAGCCCAAAATTGTGAGTTGTAGAAATCTTAGTGTGAGATAATGTACGGTCGTGTTCCTGGTATAGTAAAATAGTAAACAAGCGATACGCCCCCTTTTCCACCGCACAGCAATAAGAATTTCGAGCGTTAGAACTAGTCTTTACCTATTTTAAGCACTGATGTATGGTAATTCTGTATGCATATTTCAAAATGATGAACGGCCAGACCTAATTTTCCCACGCTAAACTGTCAAAGAAACGAGTCCGAGGCGTTCTTCCCGTTTCATGCGTTCGTCTCATCTCGCGCCCCTGTTGAGCCGGAGGTGGACTTAGCCCACTCCCCCCAAGCCCAGACCACCCGACAGCTCAGAACTTCCTCTCCTTCGTCTCCTCAATTGGCCACTTCCATTCCTTTTGTTTGCGATTCGATTCAATTCGATCTAAAGAGCGCCTCCGGGGCTCGATTGATCTTTCCTTCTCCGGGTCCTGTCCCGAACGCCATTCGTTTGACACCAAATTCATTTACCTTTTTTCTTCTTCCTTTCAACCAAGCTCGAAGCACACCTTTCGGAGGACCTGGGGTCTATCATTGTTTAAACAACTGAAAATCGAATAACTACGACCAAAAAAAGACGAGAATCGAATCCTGAAGCCCGATATTCGAAGAGACATGCGACAGTAAATCCCGACCTTAAAGATCTTTGACACATTCCGCGCGGACATTCTTCGGGGGTAACTTGGGACACTCGAGAATATCTTCCCGACATGAGTTGTATTTCTCTCTCCGGGTCGACGGCATGTCCAGCCTGGAATAGCTCTTCAGTTTCGACCAATTCGAGCATATATTCATCCTTGTGAGTGATACTCGAAAGAGAGTTTGATATCTGATATAAACCAAGAAGGGATGCGCTGACAATTATCCCAGTCCATGGATGGAAAATGTTTCTGATCTCTTATCATTCGACAACTCTTTAACTGACTATGTGTCGTCATCATATGTATCAGCCAAGTGAGTCGCCTGCAATGGAAGCATACGCCAAGCGCGATGATGATGCTAACAGACGCGTAGATTTGACGACTATCTCGGGTGTAAGGGTATGAACGATAGTGCGATGGGCGATTACTATGCCCAATATACGATCAGTGTCATCTGCAGCAGTGTCATTCAGCAGTCAATTGATACCTGCGACCTGAGTTCCGCGGACTCAGAACCAATTTGCGCCGATACCTGTGCGTCGTGGGCGACTAACGAGGAAGAGATCGTGGTCAACACTGATCTCTGTTCGAGTGCCCGCGACAACTATATGAAACAGATTCAATCAGACTTTACTATCTGCGCATCGCCTGCAGATTCACTAACAGGGAGCTGTGTAGAGGGATCCGACAATGAGCCGACCAACTGTGGTTTCGCCAACAACACTATTGGACTCTGCACCTACTGCCAGGGCGAGAGCGACTCATGCTGCACAAGTGCCAACGCGACCACTAAATGTGCTGATGTTACTATTCCTACTACAACCGCATCTATACAGCCCGTCGTGACATCTAGCGCGACTGCGAGCGCTAGTGCCGGGGCTGGTGGCAGCCATGGTCTCTCAGGGGGTGATATTGCGGGTATTGTCGTCGGCTCCGTTGCAGGTGCCGCTATCTTGGTCGCATTAATTGCCTTGCTCTTTATCTGTCGCCGCCGTCGTCGTTCGCACAGTGACTCTGCCAGTCTTAACCAGCCGAACCCGCAACGGAAGGGCGCTTCGCCGCCCATGCAACAAGTCGCGGACAGCCCGACGTCACCAGCCTTCAATATGGTCCCAGGTGGCCGTGTTGCGCGTATGTCTGCCTTGCGTGAGATGCCCAGCTCTTCTCCCGCTAATTCAAGGACGTCGGGTGCGATATATGCCGCAAAATACAGTGATACATCCGACTCGGAAGGCATGGGAGCCAGTCCTGGGGCCATGTCGAAGAGAATTCCCCCGGTGACCGGAAAGCGCCATGGGTCGCTTTCTAGTAGCTCTGCTCTGGCTGGACTGGACAGTGACAGCTCACCTCGCTCTGGGACTATTGGACAATATTCTTCTCCCGAGGGGGTGACTAGTGGCCAGTCAGAGCAGATGTCTTATTTCCGGGACTACTATTCACAAGACGATATTTACCCTGGCGATCATGTCGCTGTTCTCTGGGCTTATTCCCCACGAGCGGGCGATGAGTTTGAATTGGATCGAGGTGAAATGTTGAAGGTGATCGGTATCTGGGATGATGGCTGGGCCACGGGTGTGCGCGTTCACGAGCGCGCAGAAGACCATGATATAAGTCATCGGGAACAACGCGACAGTGGTGTTTCCAATGGTTCGCAAAGGCCTGGCCCATCACCGGCACCTTCTGGTGAGATCAAGGCTTTCCCCTTGGTCTGTATCTGCCTTCCCCAGCACTGGCGTAAGATCATCGACGGTGGTCTTCAGGAGGAAGAAGATGAGTTTTGAGCGCGGGGATGAATCCCCTTGTTTCATGCGAACTTAACGCCTTGACGACAGCGTGTGCATCATTCTCTTGTGTCGTGCCAGCATTGCGCGAGGAAGTTGACTCGTGATATTCCTGGAATTTCAGGCTGGCCTAATCCCCGACCTCTTCTCTCCCTACCTCGACACCACCACCTCTTACCCCAATAGCCCTATGGGTTGACTCCGATGCTTCCTGGGATGATTGTGTTTCTTTTTACTAGTATTCTATATACCCCCCATTTTATGGCGAACAGTGTGCTCGTCTCTTTCCTTATTATTTTTCTCCTTTATTTTTTCTCATACTTTACTCTCTGCCTTGTGATTTTATGGATTCCTGTGGAACCGGACGCTGGCGCAACAAGCAAGGCCATCACGCAATGCTGGCCTTGATCTCGGGTTGTCTTATTATGTACATCAGTACTTTGCCCATCATTCCCTCCTGGGGTTGATGTGTGTGAGCTGGTCGTGCGGTCCACTCCGGTGGTAGTTTCTTTTTATTTCCTGTCGTCTGAGGATATCGGATACATAATAGTGCACGCATTAATGTATGTACACAATTAGACTCGAATCTCATTTCAAAAGTTGGCCTTCAAAACCATACTACTGAGCCATTAGACATGAAGAAATGATGGGGGAGCCATGTAGTGCTCCACCTGGAAGGTTCCATGGTCAATTCTCAATTACCCATCCCTAAGTACCGATACAGCTGAAGATCCCCACATTCTCGACAGTTCTTACCCGCCCGGGTCGGGGATATCGGAATTGGAATTCGCCATTTCCATGCTTTACTAATCTGAAAAAGCCCCTCTAAGTTACGATCTCGCGATATGACAAATGATGGCGTTTCCTCTTCTATTAAATCACGGGCTTTCCCAAGTATACCCACGCCATTCACATCCAACCTAAACAATTATGTCGGCACCTAAGATCACCCTCTACACTAACCGCCTGTGCCCATGGGCTCACCGCGCCCACATCGCTCTCAAGGAGCTCGGTCTCGACTACGAAGAGGTTACAATTGACTTGAATACACCTCGCGAACCGTGGTACCTCGAAGTTAACCCAGTATGACCCCTTCTCCTCCAACCCCAGATCCATCAAATAGCCAAATACAGGAGCTAGATTATTCCCTCCCCGCATTTGTCTATACAGCTCAGAGCTAGCAAGCTAATCGGGAATCTTCACTCTACTAGCGCGGCCTGGTCCCCAGTCTTAAGTACAATGGCAACATAATCCTCGAGTCTGGAATCGTTGCCCAGTTCCTTGCGGATGCTCACCCCTCACACCTCCTCCCCCCTCCGGCCCCGCGGAGAACGCCCTTTTCCGCGCACGCGTTGCCTTTTTCGTCGACGCTTTCATCAGCAAGGTTGTCACTCACTTTAATGCTGGACTTCGCTCTGCATCCGAGGAGGAGCGCGATGCCCACGGTGAGGCCTTGGTTGCTGCTGTTGTGAAGGAGATTGAGCCTCTTCTTGCGGAGACAGATAGTAAAGGCCCGTTCTTTGGAGGCAATGAGAAGCTTACTTTGGCAGAGGTACGTTTCCTTTGTCTTATATTGCTGCTTACTTTATTTTATTTTCCTGTTACTAACTTCCTGCCTTCTAGGTCCAAACTGGATCTTTCCTGCTTCGTATCTTGGGTCTTACTGAGCATGGATTGGTTAGCGCCAAGGTTCCTACTCTTCTAGAGGCTCAGGCTCCACGATTCAAGCGTTGGGCTGAGGCTACTATTGCTCAGGAAAGTGTGAACTTTATCTGGGATGCGAAGGCCTATGCAGACCGCGCAAGGGCTCGTCATGCGCCTAAGAAATAACTAGGCTGCTACATATCCTTATTATAGTATATTAAATATATTCTACTAAATCTACTCCGTTAAGAACCGCATCCTTCGTAAAACAACTTGGTGGAACATTTTTTTAAAGAGATCCTATATGTAAAACCTCCGCGCTCCCACATACTTACTCTACTAGTAGACATTTCTCTAGACGTTCTCCTACCTATATATTTTTGGAGATGCTTTTCCAAGTTTCAAGATCTAAACAATCTCTTATGTACATGTATTTGTATACATCCTTCTATGTTCTCTTACACCTTCGCCTTTACTATGATACCTTCAAATTCAACTGCCTATTCTCTATCAGGCGTGCAATCTCTAACTGGGTTGCCTATCATATTCAAAGAAAAAGATTTCTGTTGGAATTGACTTGTAAATTAGATGCTCGCAATAATCTTGAGAGACTATTTGAATTTTAATATACTATACGTGAATGTCATGTGTTGTGAATTATCGATTACAATTTTTAAGTGGTGGGATTTAATACACTGAAATCCGATGGAGAATGACGTGTTAGGACGGTGACAGTTCCATGGATGAGAGTCCAATTCCAAATATAGCCTGTAAGGAGAGACAGCGCATTCATACTTATGTAGGCTTAGGCACTTAAACCTACATTAAATAAATACATGTCATGGCTGTGGGCTCCTGTACAGCATCATGACTTGCAGGACCTTTCATGCCCGGTGGTGTGATCTTCGACAACCCTACTCAATATTACCGGAGCTATGTTTTGGTACAAATCTGGAGGACTCCAGGCTGCCAGCAATCATCATGGATGCCTGGAAATTAGGTATAGTTGTTCGTAGAAAAGAATCGAAATTTAAATAATGTATAGCTCCCACAAAATCCATTTTCTCCAACGTTATCACTAACCTGGAGTGCTTGTTTATTCGTAGACTGACGCACTGATATCACGTGCGGCCGCCGCCCCCCCCACTATCGCAACTACCTGGGCAACAACCCCTCCGCCTCCTCACCCACCCCCAATCATTCCCCATTGCACCCGTGAGTTTTCCTGTGTTTTTAGATAACTGGACGTCTGTGGTCTCACTATGTGAATAACGCATCGGAGACCCAGGCAGTCTCAGAATAATGATCCTATGTCTGTTTTTGTTGACACAGCCACTGACATCGTGTGCCCGCTCTAGGCCTCCCGTCATCTTTCCCCTTTTTTTGTCCTCTCTCATCTACAGCAATCATGTCGGTCCGTATACCATATCCAGTCCTCCGTTTCCCCGTATAGCAATGCTAACTATGTTGTTGCGCAGCTCGCATCTGGGTACGATGACCGCCAATTACTTCCTTTATCCTCCCGTCCCCACCATATTAACTTAAGTCTTGCAGAGTTACCATCGATGACAACTGCCTCACGGAGTTCAACAACTTCCGTCTGAGCCACGGCAAGACCAAGTACATCATCTTCAAGATCTCCGACGACAAGAAGACTGTCGTTATCGACAAGGTTGGCCACGACCAGGACTACGAGGTCTTCCGCAAGGACCTCGAGGATGCTAAGGACAGCACCGGTAAAATCGCTCCTCGTTACGCTGTCTACGATGTCGAGTACGAGCTCGCTGCCGGCGAGGGCAAGCGGTGAGTATCTTTCTTTATAACCTTCTTCTCTTGGCCGCATTACTGATTTAGTCTGTGACATTTAGAAGCAAGATCATCTTCATCTCCTGGGTTCCCGAGGGTGTCCCCACCTTGGTACGTCAATACAATTCCTCTCATTTTAAGATAGAGAGTATTTTTGGAAGGGACATTCACTAATATTACTTTCAGTGGTCTATGATCTACGCTTCCACCCGCGAGAACCTCAAGAACGCCCTGAACCTTTCCAGCTCTATCCACGCCGATGACAAGTCCGACATCGAGTGGAAGACCGTCCTCAAGGAGGCTAGCGGTGGTAAGGCTTAAATAACGGCACCGGCTGGGTCCGGGCTATGCGACCGGTAAAGGATATTATTTGAATTCCGGAGACGCCACGGCACGAACAATCCATAAACCCTTTTTCTCTCTGCACAATCATCCTTCCTCTTCTGCTAGTTGCAATGCAAAGACCGTTACGACTGGGCCATCTTTTTTTCTCCTTCCTTATGTTCTTTGGAGGATCATTTTCATGTTTGCTGATCTTTTGAGCGGTTTCATGACTGCTACGATGGCGGTTGTTTGAACCATGCTCTGCTATCTGTGGTATAGAGAGAAGGCGGGTAGCAATGGGCTGAAAAATTGACGTTTAGGGTGGTTTTGATGTAGAGTATTTAAGCAATCTGACCACCAGCTCTGTTATTATTCATTCATGGAAACAACTTCTCAAAACATATCAGTATCGGGCGCAGTAGTCTTATTGCTCTTGGGGCTCGTGATGGATGCGTCCGGGCGGTTTACAGCTAGGTATAGGGTTGAAGACGAGGAATTGGGGATACCCACGTTAAGAAGTGATTGTTGAGTGAAATAAAGAAATGCTGAACACATAGAATAAGATATCTGAGAGAACAATGTAAGAAATTGACGTTATCTTCGTACTTTAGTACATTAGTAGAGAGCGTCATGAGCGAATGAGCCCGGCCGCCTTTAATCAGCCGAAGCCCGGGTGTGGCCACCACGGCCCAATCAGAGCGCAGCTAAACCCAGAACAGCGCTAGTCCGGATTCTCGTCTTTCCACCTCAAACCACAAGAGCAACTTCAGTCTTCCGTCAACCCACACCCACCACCCCCTCCACTCCCTTCCCCAGTCGAGTCTCTCGTGGTTTCAGGCTCCTCTGGCCTCGATTTAATACTATAAATATCCATTGACTCGTTTTTGACGTGGTGCTGCCACCTCCCACCTACCGCACAATGTTTCGCTCCGTCGCTCGCGCTGTGCCTCGCATCCAGGCCCCCATCCGCGCCAGCCCAATTGCTTCTCTGAATGGCCTGCAGGCTCGCTTTGCCTCCGACCATGCCATCGCCAACCCCACTCTCGCCAGCATCGAGAAGCGTTGGGAGGGTATGCCCCCTCAGGAGCAGGCTGAGCTCTGGATGAACCTCCGTGACCGTATGAAGGTCGACTGGCACCAGATGACCGTCCAGGAAAAGAAGGCTGGTATGTACAAGTCTTGCGAATACCTTGAATCGAATTTTGGCATTGTTTTTCATCTATCCTGCACCCTCCGGAGGGATGATTTTCACTCACCCCCGGGTTTCCCCCCATCCCCCATATCATACGATCTTTTTTTTATATGACGCGATACTGATTGATGATCTTCTTTTCCTATCGAATAGCCTACTGGATTGCTTTCGGTCCTCACGGTCCCCGCGCCCAGAGCCCTAAGGGTGAGGGTTTCAAGATCTTCTTGAAGGTTTCCCAGCTCACTCTCGTCTCCTTCGCCCTCTTCTATGCCATCCACCTCTTCGCCAAGCCCCAGCCTAAGACCATGTCCAAGGAGTGGCAGGAGGCCTCCAACGAATACGCTCTGGTATGTATCCAATTTTATGGTGGTATCTGGTCGCAAAACCAGATATCAAATTTATATTAGCCGCGCTGGTGCTGACCTTTCTTTCTCCTTTTCTAGTCCGAGAAGATGAACCCCATCCACGGTATCAGCAAGCCTGGTTACGAGGGCAAGGGCTTCGTCCAGAGCCCCCCTCTTGAGAAGTCATAGACAGGCCCTTGGTCTGATTGGGGTGAATGAAGTACAGAAACCGGCGTCAGACGGGGTTGGGATCCCCTTCCACACACACGAACGAAACCCACACTCTATAGGATAATTGATATCCTCGGGCTACGGTTCTCCTGCTGCTAACCATGTCTCCTTGATGGATGACGCGACTCCCGTCTGCGCTGGACTGCCACTGATTCCCCTTTGTCTTGTTTTTTTATCGTTTTGATCGACCAGCATCTGAAAATGCGTGTATCCCGTACTTGTGATATAATCAATGTATCTCTTTTGTAGCCATAGAGAAATATGTTGGATTCTCTTTTCTCCCTCTCTTTTATGTTTATATCATATTTAAGAAGTTTTGTTCGATTTTGTGCTTGTATGATCGCATTGACCTCGTAGCCCCAAATGTACCTTGAGCAGGTCAAGGCGTGGGCGCCCGGGGCGATTCGGAACCTGCTAGAGCTGGTGCGGAGAACCCCCTGTCTGCGTGCCGTTTCAACCCCATTGAAGTTTGTTCGGCGAGTTAAAAAGGATAAAAATTAAGGGAAAAGGTATTCGTAGATATATACAAATTCTCTATAGGGGATATTATAAAAATTTTTTAATACTTTGAATAGGGCGGTATTGATCTCCAAGGTTCCCTCATACCATTCGGAAGAGTGAGGGTGAGGGCTCCGGGACTACACGTCAGAGATTTCCACTGGGGAAGCTCCTGCAGGGGAAAGAGAGAGCTTTGATGAGGAGTAACCGCCACGCCTCGGGTTAATTGAGTGACCGTTAATGTCTTTTTGGGAAAAGAGGATTTTTAATGAAATTTTTTCATAATAATTTCCCTGATAGCTATATAAGCTCTATATAAGAATGGAAGATCATTTTTATAGTAGATTCTCCTTAAGCTTGACCATGTTTTCGGATGCCAAGCCGACCGGTGAAGAGTTCTGCGAATACCCTAGCAACGGGGCAGCGGAAGCCAGAAGTATAGCAGGCAACGCGCCACCAACTAGCAAAGATGGGTATTCAATTTCCAAGCTCCATGAACAACAATATTTAAAATGATAAAAATCTATGAAATTCAAGTAAACATGGGGCAAACGTTGGGGATTGTTTCACTGGTAACAACACCTCTCCGTTGTCGGTTCATCACGGGACCATCGGCAAAACCGCCCCGGAAAGGCTAAGGGCGCCCAGTTCCCGTGCGAGTCCACCAAACCTCTTCCCATTCCTCTTCTTCCCTCTTTTCCCTCCATCCACACCCTTCTTACCCTTAATACCACCTCGCTCTTCAACACCATCATCATGTTCAAGAGGTATGTCACCCCCGAATTTCGACCCTACCTACAGCCTGCCGCCATTTTTACTCGATTTTACCATTTTTTCATCCCCTAACTCGCGTTTTCTTAGCGGTCTCGCCCGGACCTTCGGGAGGGCTGCTTTTGCCCGGCCGACCCCCGTCGCCCGCGCTATCCAGCCTCTCCGTTCCAATGCCCTGCCTGCCCTGTCTGCTCGCTTCGCCTCCTCCGATGCCATCCTAGCCGGCAAGGTTCACCAGGTCATTGGTGCCGTCGTTGACGGTACGTGCTCGCCTCCTGGATCCATCGGGACCATCGCGAAAATCTTTTCCCTGGGCCCCAGTCCATCCCTCAACCCATCGCCATCGATCCCAATCATCATTCTAGATCATCTTCTGACTTGCTATCTGCGATATAACAGTGAAGTTCGAGGGTGACAAGCTCCCCGCCATTCTGAACGCCATTGAGACCACCAACAACGGCCAGAGACTTACTCTGGAGGTTGCTGTATGTGCTTCGTGATTGGCTCAAGCCTTCACCCCCTTGAAGGACCTCAACCCCAAACTAACTGTTTTTTATAGCAACATCTGGGTGAGAATGTCGTCCGTACTATTGCCATGGAGGGTAAGCTTACTCCTTTCCCCCCTGATGTTCTCCAGATAGCTTCGTTCTCGGGCCACCGTGTCGTCCCTTTTCAACCGAAAGGGGGACCCACAATTAACCGTGCCGACAACCTTCTGATATCTGATGGGCCTCACCTCCGAACTTGGAATCAACTAACGCCTTCATAGGTACTGAGGGTCTCTCCCGTGGTGTTGCCGCTCACGATACTGGTGCTCCCATCAAGGTTCCCGTCGGTGCCGGCACCCTGGGCCGTATTATCAACGTCACTGGTGACCCCATTGACGAGCGTGGTCCCGTCAAGGCCACCAAGTTCCTTCCCATTCACGCCGAGCCTCCTCTGTTCGTCGACCAGTCCACCTCTGCTGAGATTCTCGTCACTGGTATCAAGGTTGTCGATCTGCTTGCCCCTTACGCCCGTGGTGGTAAGATTGGTCTGTTCGGTGGTGCCGGTGTCGGTAAGACTGTGTTCATTCAGGAGCTGATTGTAAGTCTTTCAAAAAATTACCACCCGCAATTCGACTTGATATCGAATTCTTACTTGGACATCCTTTCTAACAAATCAATAGAACAACATTGCCAAGGCCCACGGTGGTTACTCCGTTTTCTGTGGTGTCGGTGAGCGTACCCGTGAGGGTAACGATCTGTACCACGAGATGCAGGAGACTGGTGTCATCAACCTTGACGGTGACTCCAAGGTCGCTCTGGTCTTCGGTCAGATGAACGAGCCCCCCGGTGCCCGTGCCCGTGTCGCCTTGACAGGTCTGACCATTGCCGAGTACTTCCGTGACGAGGAGGGTCAGGATGTGCTGCTCTTCATTGACAACATTTTCCGTTTCACCCAGGCCGGTTCCGAGGTGTCTGCCCTTCTGGGTCGTATCCCCTCCGCTGTCGGTTACCAGCCCACTCTGGCCGTCGACATGGGTGTCATGCAAGAGCGTATTACCACCACCCACAAGGGTTCCATTACCTCCGTCCAGGCCGTCTACGTGCCCGCTGACGATTTGACTGATCCCGCCCCCGCTACCACCTTCGCTCACTTGGACGCCACCACTGTGCTTTCCCGTGGTATCTCCGAGTTGGGTATCTACCCCGCTGTCGACCCTCTTGACTCCAAGTCCCGTATGCTCGACCCCCGTATCATCGGTGACGAGCACTACGCCACTGCCACCCGTGTCCAGCAGATGCTCCAGGAGTACAAGTCTCTCCAGGATATCATTGCCATTCTGGGTATGGACGAGTTGTCTGAGGCTGACAAGCTTACTGTCGAGCGTGCCCGTAAGCTCCAGCGTTTCCTGTCCCAGCCTTTCGCTGTCGCCCAGGTTTTCACTGGTATCGAGGGCCAGCTGGTCGACCTGAAGGACACCATCCGTTCCTTCAAGGCCATCATCGGCGGAGAGGCTGATGACCTTCCCGAGAACGCCTTCTACATGGTTGGTGACATCGAGTCTGCCCGTGCTAAGGGTGAGAAGATTCTGGCTGAGCTTGAGAGCTCTGCTTAAATGTAATTTTGTCATGTGCTAGCTAGCGGCGTCTTCAACCATCTTCTTCCCTCCACAAATCTTCCCGCCATCTTCTAGCCTGAAACACTGTTCTTTTATTCCTTTTTCTCTATCCTCTTATCTCTTTTTCCCTCTCCCTGATATTTTCCTATGGTCCGGAATTTCCTTTGTTCGAAACATTTGTGTGCCTGTGCCTCCTCCCATTCGACATCAAATCTTGCCTTTGTTCGGATGCGTGTATACTACTCGTTCTACAAGCAAAACAGAATCTCAACAAGGGAATTTGACCGTCGATATCCTCGATTTTGTTTTCTGAGAGTTTCCGGTTGATGTCGTTTGGGAGTTCTCGCGTTACATGTTCCAATGCTCTCGATCTAGACTTGCATATGTCGTCCTGGAAACGGGCTTGACAAACATAGTCTCACCTACAAAAAGGTTGGATTGGATTTTCTAGACTGAAGGAGAATGGGGATTATTCGGTGAAGAAAAGCACGACGGTGATCTGAAGAAGAAATGAAACTTGCAGCTATTCGGGCAGGGATCATGGAGGAAGAAGGATGCAGGGCAGGAAGAGGGTTGATGTGACGTGACATGTCTAACAGCGAGTTGATGAGATTCCCTCTCTTCCTCTTGGAGAATTTAAAGCCTGGTCGGATATGCAAACCCCATCCCCCCAAATACCGTCTGGCTGGCTTGTGTTTCATTATTGTGTATTTAGAGTTGAAAACCATGGCCTTACGAGGCGGCCCTGAGAAATCCTGGTGTTCAATTGTATTTTCCTTTGTGAATGATTAAATTATTGGTAGTAACTGTAGATGTATCTGTAAATGTCGTCAATCAAGCCTACCTTCAACTCGATAACTTAACTGGCAGGATGTATGTCGTGGGCTTTCAAAGTTGCCATCTGTTGTGTCCACTATATGAACGTTAATGCCTAGGTGGGATAGCTTGTCCCAACAGAGTGAACAAATGCTATCATCTACTATGTCACTACTACGTACAACAGTTCTAAGTCATCAAAATCAAATATGTATTTATTAACCTATCATCTGCCTATTCTACCTGGTCGACATACTCTCAGATCAACCTGCTCTACCGTGTGAGTTCAATCACACCAAGCAGCTAATATCAAATACCCATTACAGAGTGTTTTCCAAAGCCAGGACCTAAAAGAAAAACAAAAGCACGTTAGCCTCGAAAACAAAGACCCTCAACGAGAGCAAGAAAGAAAGAAATCTCACCAAAGCAGTCCTTGTCGGAATATAAACCTGAGTAAAGTTCGCCCTCCCATTCCACGGCATATCAGTGGTAAAGAACCTCGTCTCCTTCATATTTCTCCCCAACCCCCCAAAAGCCTTATCATCAGTATCAAGCACAATCCGATAGGTACCCGGAACATCAACCCCAACCCGATAATCCGTAAAGGAGCTCGTAGTATTGAAATTGAAAATCCAAACTAATCCCGCCCTCTCAAAGACAAGAACCTTATCTCCCTCATGCTTAAGACTCACATACGCCTGCGAAGAATGTAACCATCCATACTTCTCTTCTGTAAGCTGCATTCCGCGATCGAACTCGTTCAGGAACCTGTAGCGGAGCAGCTCGTCTTCTGTGAGATTTAGCTGTCGACGCGCGTACCAGAAGGAGTTTCCGTTTCCTTCACGGGGGAAGTCGAGCCATTCGGGATGTCCAAATTCGTTTCCTTCGAAGTTTAGGTAGCCTTCTCCGCCGAGGCCGTGGGTTATTAGGCGGATCATCTTGTGCATTGCCATGCCTCTTTCGATGACGGGGGTGAAATCTGTTAGAACGGACATGTGTGTGTACATTTCTTTGTCGCAGAGCCACATCATTAGGGATTTGTCGCCGACCAATCTGGTTATGTTAGTTTTTGTTTTGTTTGGTGTGGTGTGGTATGGTGTGGATGAAGTGAGTGAGTTACTTACGCTTGATCGTGGCTTTCGGCGTAGGCAATTGTCTTCTCGCCGTGTCGTCGGTTTGTCAATGTGTGTGATAGGTTGCCAATGTCCCATTCGTCGTCGGCTTTCTCTTTCAGTAGCTTGATGTACATGTCTGGGATGGCCATTGCGAGGCGGTAGTCGAATCCTACTCCACCCAGTGCGTGCGGGAGACATAAAGCTGGCATTCCGGAGACGTCTTCGGCTACGGTGATACATTCTGGGTAGAGGTTGTGCAGCATCTCGTTGGCGAGAGTAAGATATGTGACACCTTCTTCGTCGACGGCTGGTCCGAAGTATTCGTGGTATCCACCGGAAAAGCCCCTACATGGCATCGTTAGCAAGAGGCACTGATGATATCTTAATGTGGACGAAGTGAAGGAGAGGAGGATGCAAGGTTATAAGAATGAGGGGATACACATACGTTCCAATCCCATGGTGGGTGTACAGCATGCTGGTAACTCCATCGAAACGGAAACCATCGAACTGGTACTCCTCCATCCAGAAACGAAGGTTACTCAGAAGGAATCGCAGAACTTCGTGGCTACCGTAGTTGAACAGTCGGCTGTCCCACAGCTCATGTCGACCCTTGGCACCCCCATGGAAGTAAAGGTGATCGGAGCCATCAAACATGTTGAGACCATCAAGCACGTTCTTAGACGCATGGCTGTGCACTACATCGAGTAGAACAACCAGTCCAAGACCGTGTGCTGTGTCAATGAGCTCCTTCAAGTCCTCAGGAGAACCATAGCGACTGCTCGCCGCAAAGAAGTTGTTAACCTGGTAGCCGAAACTGGCGTAGTAGGCATGTTCCATGATTGCCATCAGCTGGATGGCATTGTAACCAAGGTACTTGATGCGAGGGAGCATGTTCTGTGTGAACTCCTTGTATGTGGCGACACGGGTTTCCTTTGAAGAGATTCCAACGTGGGCCTCGTAGATTCGTAGACTCTCGGGCTTTTTGGGTCTGGGGTTCTTGAAGCTGTAGCGCTCGTTTGCGGGTGGGTTCCAGAATACTGCGTCGTATTCTGGGGAGACGTTCAGATCTTGAACAACTCGCTTGATCCATGTTGGGAGTCGGTAGATGCGCTCGCCACCGGGGATAACCATTGTGATCTGTAAGAAGATCGAAACGTGAGCATTCTGGTTAAGATAAAATAAGTAGACGAATGAGTAGGGTTTCGTACCTTGATCTTGCTTTCGTGGGGAATAGCTGCAGCTCCATCCTTTGCTAGGACAGTGACACTCCATACTCCGAAGTTGTCCTTGGTCATGGTATTGGCATTTGTATCCCAGTTATCTGCGAGTCTCAGTAATTGTATCCAAGCCTAGTAGCTTCCGATGAGCGATGCACATACTGAAATCGCCTACTAAAGACGCCTCCACCGCATTGGGTGCCCACTCGCGGTACTTGATATCTCCATTTGCTTGTACATGAAGACCGAATGTCTCATATCCCTAATTCGAATCAACGTCGTCTGTCAGTTACTCATTGCTTCGAGGAAGAATCCAGCTTAACGCCAGCAGAGGAATCCAATGTACCTTGCTAAACTTCTCCAAACCACCTTCTGACTTCTCAATATCGTCGGCCCATTTCTTGACCACGCTGAACCTATGCTTCAACACCTCCCGATGTGGTTCCAGCCACGGGTCGAGCTTCAGGACACCTTGGGGGCCGTTATCAGTTATGACGTTTTTGCATTGGGGTAATGAGATCAATTCTTGCGGGGAATAAGGTCCTTACCTGTCCCGTCGGGAATAACGGCAGCTTCAGCGGATGCCATTATGTATTCTTGAGTTTAAGTATGGGGGAAGAAAATAAAAAAAAAGGAAGGAAAGAGGAGGGGGCGAAGGTGCAGTAACCCCTCTCAACGTTTATCGCGTTGCGTTGATGCTCGGGTGGGGATTGCGGAGAGCTCGGGCCTCCGCGTGTTCTGGACTGCCCACTTTCCAACCTTCTGTGCCTACTTTTTACTTTTTTGTTACTGAGTTTTCTTCATTAATATTAATATGATTTATTATTGCAGAGGTATCATATACCTATTTAGTCACATTCGACACCGATTCACGCATTATTATCCCATGAGAGTCCGCATGCATCCAATCTTGGCTTGTAACGCCGTTCCTGGCCTGGCGCAGTGCTACAATCCAGTTGCAGCTAGTGAAAAGGGGTAAAGACGGAATAAGAACTTAATTATTTACTACAATTTCATCTTTTCAAATATCATAAATAAGATTGTTCGTATTTCATCCCAGTGACCAGCGATGGACTACTATTCGCCACCATGTGAATGAAACAACACATATGAACAGGGGGCGAAATGCATAGCCAAGAACAAAAAAGTCAAAAAGAAACACGAATAGCAAATCCCTCAACACGGAAACGTGCAGCAACCCCCCGCCACCATACATCTAAGATGCAGGACTCGGAGGCAACTCACTGGTCGTCCAATTGACTGCGGTCGGTCCCAGTTCAAACTCTAGCGTACCCCCCTGCGCAAAGATGTCATCCCAAGTCAACCAGTTCTTCTTCCATGACTTGCCATTGACCTTGAGGCTTTGTACATAGATGTCGGTATCGCCATTCCCGTCTCCACCGGTTGACGTAATTTTCAGGTTTTTGTCGCTGCCCAGATCAATGGTCATAGACTCGAACCACGGCGAATGAATCAAGAAGGTTGTTTGTCCGGTGATCGGATACAAACCGATCATGTTCCAGAGTAGCCAGGTCTGCATAGCTCCTGCATCGCTATTACCCGGTAACCCAGAGACACCAGTGGTATAGTCTTCCTTGGCTACCTTGCGAGATCGCAAGACTGCCAGGTCCTGTCGACCGACATAGTTGTACAGATACGGGATATTGAACATCCTGCCGAGAATTAACATCAGACACGCACGAGACAAAGCGGGTGGTGAGAGAAACAGGAGATGCTAAGTAGAAACTCACGGTTCATTAGTCGGGTCAAAAATAGTCCCACTCGATCCACTGGCTCCATCAATGAACATGGTATCTAGTCGCGAGACAAAAGTCTCGTTCCCACCCATCAACTCAATGATATGCTTCATATCATGCACATCGGAAAGCGAGTACGCCCACGAACTAGCCTCATAATAAGGATCGCCCCAGTAACCACTAGCGGTCAATGGATCAGTATCAATAAACCCAGATGTATCACGGGGTACCACAAAGCCCAGAAAGCCCAGCGAAGTAAGGTCCGGATTCCAATGATTCCTCCAATTACGTGAGCGATTCAGATACTTCTTTGCGTCGTCTGTTTCCCCCAGCCCAGATGCAACCTGGTACAGTCCGAAATCGTTATAGGCGTATTCAACTGCCCGGCTCACGGCCCGACTGTAGGTGGGTGTGATATAGCCATATTTCAGCCAGTCGGGAAGAGCACTTCGGCCTTCGTGCGTGGATGAGTCTGGAGCCATCCAGTCAACTGGATAATTGACTGGTGTGTCTTCTGCATCTTTGACCATAGCTTTGTAGCCGTCGGCCCAGTCGACGGAACCGCGGACTCCTTTGACGTACGCGTCTGCGAGGATGTTGTCGGCGTTTGATCCGCCTTGCGTGCGGCCGTTGTAGTTCGAGGATCGGGCATCTGGCATGTAGCCGACATTTCTCCAGATGTCGATTAATGATCGGATTTGCTCTTCGTATGAAGTCGGTTGGAGGACTTGCATGAGAGAAGTGGAGCAGCGGAAGAGGTCCTAGAAGTGTTAGCTTTTGATATATTCGCGGAGTACCAGTGAGTCTTTTTTTCGTTGTCGACTTACCCAGAACGTGAAGATGTCTTGATAATATGGTTCAGACGATGACCAGTATGGGTTCTCTCCAGTTTGATTTGTTGGGATCAGATGCATGAAATAAAGAGACGTGTACAGCAAGCTGAGACTGGTTGTGTTGGTGTTTGATGTAGTAATTTTGGACAAGACAACCTCGTTCCATTCAGATACTGCATCTTCAACCACTGATTCAAGCTCAGTACCACTTGGAATTTCAGAATTCACGTTGTTGCAGGCTTGTTTGTTGGAAATCCAGGAAATACCAACGCGGGAGCTGACTTCACTGTCACTGAAGGAAAATAGTCCACCAACACGCGTAGAGTTTGACGTGGATGAAGCTACGCCACCAAGTACCTGGACACTTTTGCCTGTCCCTGTTGCTGTATAAGTTGTGTTGCTGGTAGCAGCAGAATCAAAGTAGCCACCTGTAAATAGGTCAGTTTACTCCAGAATATGCATAATGTATTATAGTCGACATTTACAGAAGTAAATAGTCCAATCTGGTGCCTCATTCCACCCATTATTATAAACGCCCGCTCCTTCATAGTGACCGTCAGAGAAGATAGTGATATTTCCACCTTCATAGTTTTGACTAAGACCCTGACCACGGAATGAAGGCAAAACATGTGAAACATCAACGAGTACATTTCCCTTAGAGCCAGAGGGGAAAGTATACCGATAGATACCTGCCCTTGATGATGCACTTAACTCAACATTCACTCCGTCCCCAGTCTGTGCCTTGTAATACCCAACAGAGGCTGAGTCGGAACCACTCCGACTTACAGTGATATTAGATAGCGGATCACTGATATTGCCAATTAAGGGTAACTGTGAGACAGTGCCATATTTTGGTGCACCACCGGTTCCCTGCTCATGCATCATGCTGAAACCTGAGAAATTCCCATTTGGCAGATACCCTGAGTATGAGTCTGTGCCTGAAACTAGTAGATCGGGACCGAGTTTGACCATGCCAAAGGGTCGTACTGCGCCGGGGAAGTTATTGCCTCCACCTTCTGTTCCCATGCTAGAAGCCACAACCTTATTAGCATTTATCTAGATAAACCATTAGTTGGTGGACTGGATCAGGCCAACCTACAATACATCGACATGTTGACTTAAGTCCTCCGCTGCAGAAGCTGCCACCAACGCCGCTCCTGTGAGTATCCTTGCTTGTCTCATGGTGAATATTCAAGGCTTCGTATTCAAAACCCCGTGAAAGGTAAGAGCTCGGGCCAGATATGTGCGAGAAACACGGTTTTAGATCTGATAACAGGATCTGCAGTCGCGATCAACCTTGTGCATGGATAATCACAAAGAAAGCTTGATGAAAAGAAAGAAGGCTACGCACTGCGTAATATAAAAGACTCAAGTCGCGGGGGAAAGAGTCTACCAAGCTCAAACAATTTACTAAAAACCTAGCGCATCCTCCGCACTCTGTACGAAAGGATCACTTGGGGTGATAATACACTGCAAGCTCCAATTTCGCAAGTTTCGGTACAAGCGTGGTACACAATTGCGCTCCAGCCCGAACACCCAAAAGGCTCCATTTCATTGCAACTAATGTTTTTTATTGAAATTCTTGTTTACCATGAACCAAGGGCGTACCGCAACTTGGCATTACGTGAATTCAAAAAGGGGTCTCTTGACCCACTACTGGCCTTGCCTGCATCGGTCGTGCATCCTGAAGAGAGACATCAGCGAGTTAGAAATAAGGCGAAGACAACGTTAAACCTGATCAAGTCAAGGTTGACACAAGTGGCTTCACTTGAGCAAGAAGATACATGCGAAATGGACTAAACGAGTCTGGCGAAATAAAATGAATTGGCCGAGTGTAACGGTGACTGGGATACGATCCCTGTTTTGACAGGGTATTTGGAGGACTCTGAGTCGTTAGTGGCTAGTGAGATGTGATTGGAATGTTGGGTGTTGATTAAGCTAGAGTTGGTATAGTTGCATACTTCGCGTAGGCTTTAATAGGGTTTGTGTGGTTCAGGGATCAAATCAGGGGTCCGTTTCTATCCACATGTGCCGATGTGCCGATCAGCCACGGACATGGACGGGTGGGGCTGCAAGACCCGTGGACATACCACAAGACACACTGTATGCATGTGTATTTGAATGATTAGATCTTGATATGTATTAAACTCCGTAGATTAAGAGTGGAGGAATGAAAGAGTCTGATGAAAAATCCGAAAAGATAAGATATTATTATACCATTTTCAAAAGTGCCCGATTATCAGTGCCATGTGGTAGAGATTCCAAGGTTGTAACCTGACGATATACAAGTTCTGGTATGTGCTCATCGAGAAATTCTATCATAGACAACTTTTTAGAAAATGAGTATATTAAAATTGACTTAGTAGCAGTATTGGGTATATATCAACGAAATCCTTTAACTCTCATAAAGTTCTAACATTCGCCGGCTGAGATCATCCTGGACCCATTTCTCAATTAAAGCGATAGTATCTCCCAAAAGGTAGTCATAGTGTGGGCCTGTAGGAAGAAACATGGACTGATGGGCGACGACTGCGTCCATTGTCCCCATCATCACAGGCGCCCAGCCCTTATTATTGTCACTCTTCCAATGATAAGAGGGAAGAAGCACGAACTTCTGTGGCTTCTTAGGCTTGTCAGCTTTAGTGCCAGACCCTGAGTCCGTGGTGTCCGTGGTGTCCGTGGTTGAAAGAGATGTTGTTTCTGAAAGGGCCATTTCTCTTGTTTGATCGGGAGAGAATGATGCATTTTCTGCAAGCGAAAGGCTACTCATGCTCGCGCTTGCTGCGTCACTCCCTGACATGCTGGGAGCGAGAGAGTTCTCTCTTAAAGGCGGCGTCGATTCTGGACTTCCACTTTTCTCCTTCTCTTTCTCTTCTAATTTCTTGGAAGGCTTCACTTTCAGTCGACCCTGACTCGCAGTGTAGTAGTTGATAAACCGAAGTCTATGAGGCTTGAGCTCTTGCCTTTCCAGCTCCTTGATAGATTGGTATCGCTGTCGCAGCTCGGTATAATTATTGACACAGTTGGCGAATTTGGCAGGAGAGACAAAGCGATCAAATAATGATTTGGTGAAGCAGTCATCGTGTCTTTTCTTTTCCACAAAATGCTTCATGCCTCCCAGAAATCCCCGATCGGGTTGTCGCTTATCGTTTCGAAAGGGGGGATTGAAGTTAGGATCCGGCGCGACGGTCCTTTCCATGCCCACATTGGGCTTATAGGCAGGGTCCATGCCTAGGGATTCTTCTTCTTCTGCTATTTTCTCTTCAGCTGATTCATCTTCCTTGCGAGGCCAGAAGCTCTTGATTCCGTCGCTGATAATTCGAGGATGAAGTCCTAGGAAGGGGGTATCATAGGCGATAAGACCGAGGATTTGATGTTTTCGCCTGCTTCCATTTTGTAATAATGCGACATCAGCGCAGAGGATTCCGCCAATACTGTGTCCTATCAAGATGACATCTAGATCACTTGCTTGATGCGGTGCTAGCCTGTTATTATTTTTATTAGCTTTTATGTACGTACTAGACATAAGTTTGGGCATTGTGGATCCGATCTGGGATGACGTACCAGGCACTGAACTGGTTTACGGCTGTTTGCAACTCGCCCTGAGATTTGTACCGGGGGTAAATGCGGGTATATACCACATGCGATTCGGTCAGTAAATCTGCCACGAGACCATGGACATGTTTCGGAAATTCCTGGAAAGTCTTCTCATCCCCCTGGAACCCGTGGACGTAGATCAACAAAAGCCGGCGCTTGTTTGAGTCTTCGGGTCTACCAGGTCCGGGTAAGGATATGCTGGGGTTGGGCGGAGGGCGGTCCCATATCTGTTGGCCCACCGAACCCATCACCCCCTGGACTGTACCCTGGACTGCTCCCTGGACTCTCTCCTGAACTGCGGCTATGGCGTTGGCCATGATGTGTGGGATTACAGAGCAAATGGATGAGCTATGAGGAGAAGCTTGACATGATATTTAAAATAGATTGGTGCCGCACAACCTCTCTGGATTCCCCTTGCGCGCAAATGTGCAAGAAGTGCGAAATTAGACCCCGCACATTCCCGCTTCTTAGCCCCCACTCAGCTGGAGGCTTATTAACCAAGATGGTCCACGGTGTTTTTAGAAAATAGGTCGCCAATCCAGCAAAGTCAGGCATAGACCTAGATGCTGGTTTGACAAGTCAAGGCTTGAAAATTGCAAAACTAAGTGGATTCTGGTATAGAAGGAATTATCCTTGCTTAGTGCTGACCCGCTAGTTTAATTAGTTCCTTGGTACAGTCAGCCGTACTTATGCTGGTGGGAAAGTAAAAATAGTCGCAAGGCACTTCTGGATAGAAGCTTCTCAACTGCTTCATGCATTATGTAGGCTAAATCAGAATTTCAGATCCACATGCATAATATGCTGCCATTATTATTAGTATGGTATACAAACGAGTAAAACCTCCAACCCCTGTATGTGGGCTCCACACGTGAGGCGGCTTGGCTTCAGCTTCGCAGGATTCCGAGATTCTTAGGGGAAAAAGTTGTTTCTTTGAATAGCTCTTCCCATAGTCCGGGAAGAACCTGTTTCTCCAACTTCGAATCATCGAACAAATTGTATTTCTACCCATTCCCTACATCTTAATACGCGTAATTCGCACGATACTAACATAGTTCAGTATTTACCAAGATCTATCAAATGAAATTATGGATTGGCTGAAGAAAATATTCACAGGCAAAGATGACGCGACAATCGCCAAAGAGAAGAAGAATAAGCGCCTAAGCAAAGAACACAACAAGCGGGTTCGCGCGCGAGAAACGCAACTGAGACAGGATGCAGATGGAGGCGGGGCCAAAAACGCCAGACTCTTCTTCGGCTCTCAAGGAATTACTTACGATCACGCGAGACATGGAAAGCGACCGAAGGAAGATAAAGATGTTTCTGGATTTCTCAATCATGACAAATAATCACCCAATGCAAAGGGGTGTTTCATTATGATGTATGATGTATATATCGTTTTTATTTAATCCTCCAATGTTGAGCGAGTGGGATTCCACGAGATAGACCCATACTCATCTGTTTCAAGCTCTTGAACCTCATCTTCTGTAAGCGAGAAATCAAAAACTTCAGCGTTGGAAGCAATCCGTGATGGAGTGACACTCTTGACCAGAGGGACATGGCCTTTGTCAATACTCCACCGAATAAGGATCTGAGCTGGTGTCTTGAGATACTCCTCGGCCAGCTGTTGAACAAGTGGCTCGTCAAAACGGGTACCACGCACAATAGGACAGAAGGCCTCGACAAGGATACCACGCTTTTTGCACCAGTCGACGATCTCACTGTGGGCCAGCCATGGATGCAGCTCGATCTGGTTGATACTCACAACACCACCTCTACCTTTGCCGCCGCGATCTGCCTCCAACTCGCTAATGTGTTCTTCAAGTTCGTCAAGATGGTGCACACCATAGTTGCTGACACCAATAGAGCGGACTTTGCCTGCTTCAACAGCCTCAACAAGCTGAAGATCGATATCATTTAGCTGCTGTGTAATGGACTAAAACATCCCTTTCAAGTACTTACAGCTCTCCAGCCACCTTTGCGGTTCTCAGACCCACCGAAGGGATTGTGAAGAAGCATCAAATCAATATAGTCGAGCTTCGAGTCGGCAAGACTTTTATCGACTTGTGCTTTGACTTGCTCGTAGCTGACATCGCCAGCCTTGCTGGTGAAGAAGATTTGATCTCGAGGGATCCCAGAAGCTCGAATGGCGTTACCACAACCGGGCTCATTGTAGTACTTGGCTGCTGAATCGATCTGGATTTGATGTCAGTAACTGGACTTAGACACGTTGAGTATGGATTAGGCATGAGACAGATTCTTCAGACTTACAAGACGATAACCAGCTTTGAATGCTTCTAGACAACATCGCTCTACTTCATCCGCTGGACTTTATGTGAATTAGCATAGCACATGGAGCAGCGTGGCAATAGGGGACAGTTACGTCTTGTAAACCTGCATCCATTATGTTAGTAATGAGACAATTGTTGTTAAACTCGATCGAGATAACGTACTCCAAATCCTAAACGAGGGATCTCGTAACCGCTCGCAAGTTTGAAGGTGGGATGAATTTGGGCAGCCATTCTCAACATAAAGATGCAGACGTGCAAGGTGCGTGGTCACTGGTGGGGTTATGAGAGCTTGAAGGGATGAAGGAAGTCGCCAGCGCTTTTTACAGCCTTTGTTTTCAACTTGAAGGAATACGAATCCCCGGTCTTAATACCTTTCCTCCGATTAACTCCTTTTGATAAGACTCAACTTTGAATATTGGGTTGTTGTCAGCAACACACGATGGTTGGCCACTCCTGAGGTAAATGTGGGGCGGTTGGTCGGGGAAAGCTGTATCTAGTAAGCCCGAGAGTCGGACATGATCCATGCAATCTTTATCCTACTCGAGTGTATCAGATCATCGAAATGAAGCTACTTTGGCTTTCTATAGTCTATCTTTATTTTGTGAGGTGTAATGCGCCAAGACGCGAATTTGAATCAAGATGATGCCCCACTATGTACAGGTGAGGTGAGGAGCCACAATCCGGCATCGGACATGGATGATAGACTGCACACCACACTTTGACGTCTAATCAGAGGAGGTCTCGAATGCCCTTTCACCAGGGGTACGCATCGATTTGATCTTCGTCTGGACAAACACGATGGTTCTTAGAAGACACTGAAAAATACTCGACATCCATGGATCCGTCGAACACACATCCCAAAATTCAGCCGCCTACGGTAGGGACGTGGGCGACGAAACTTCTTTCTCTGGAATAAAAATAATCAATGAGGAGTCTTGCCCATCGGGTGAAGTTTGAAATGATTTTTCGGAGCAACAGTACGAGTTTGAGCGAGTTGCCAGATGGCGACGGCGCCGGTAGTGGGCTTAGCACCGCATAGCTTGTTTTGTATGCAAAAAATCATTTGCTCTAAGTATGAGGGCAATGCAGCATACGTATAGAGAGCGCAATGAATTAAGTGCTGTTGTTTTGTTATCTATTTAATAGTTCCATCTTCAATGAAATTAAGTAAAGTTGAGATCAACAATTCTAATATTTAGGTAGTGGTCGCTGCTAATATGCCCAAACAGTTTTCAGCCCAATCTCAATCAAATAACGTTCATGTCATATGGTATGTCTTCAGTTCGATTAATGTGTCAATAAACTCCTGGTATCTTCATTGCGCACCTCGTTGCGCCCTTGCAGAGAGCTTGGTTAATGTCATTCCGCGGCAGAGGAAAGTTACATCCTTATCCGAGCGACTAAGGCACATTAAGCATTAGCTTGAGACAAGGCTCTTTATTCATGAGCAAGACTATATAATATACTCCGTAGTAGGCGGAGTATAACGAGACTCAGCCCTGGAACACGGGTAGGCGTCCATGTTATTATGACTATTGTATCCACTTTTTCTGTCGATCAAACCAACACGCCAATTATAGCTCTGTCGATATTTACTCTTATAGGGAAATGCCTCCTTGGAATCAGATTTTACTTTTGCCAGTGGGACACAGCCCTCCCATCAGGCCCGCTAATGCAAAGGGGCCCCGGGGGGCTGGTCAGCTCTGTAGAGTTTAAGGCTCAGCTCAGGACACGAATTCATGTAAATCTCTTGCTTTATGACCAAAGAGTCCGAGACGCATTCCTTCCACAACCAAAATCACGTTTACTTTTGGATTCATTTCATTTTCACTACTTTGAACATTAAGATCCCCACAATTTTGTATTGAACTATTTGCCGATCGCATTACTGAGTTCACGATGACTGGAAAAAATGACAGCGAAGGTAGATAGATCATTGAATCCTGTCGCGCTCCACTGGGGATATTTGCGCGTCGAACTGACATTCAAGCCAGGCCTCATTCCCGTCGAGACACACCAGAACGCTATCCTAAGCCCAGTGAGCCCAATGCACACCGCGGAAGGCACCAGTACCTACTCCTCGCCCCCTTCGCAAATCGCAAATGAGCCACCTGTGCCCCCATATGAGCGTAATCGGCCGGAGGAAGCCCCAATACCTGTCGATCCTAACCCAGTGTCAGAAAAGGCATACCCAGGACAACCGTCTCCCAATCAGCAAATAGGATTTGCACCACAACAGCCCATCCATCATCCCGCGGATGTGAAGGCTTACCCAGGACAACCGGTATCGAATCAGTTACAGCCGCAACCATACTATACACCTCAAGTGCAGCCCACAAGCTATGCAAATGCATTGCCGTTACATGCACTGCAGTCGTCTCCAGCTCCGGTTGACTGTTTAGCCTGTAGACAACGAGAAGTGACTAGAGTAGAATCTGTATCTGGATCAACAACCCAGTAAGTTGAATCTCGAATTTTTCATTTGTCAGACTGCGTTACCTCCTGGCAATATAAACATGATTCAGCCCTTCTAACTAGTTTTAGTGCCTTGGCCGCTGTGCTTTGCTTCTGTTGCTGTCTTGGATGCATACCATATTTGATTTCGAGCTTCAAGGATGTTAACCACTTTTGCGGAAAATGCGGCGCCAAGTTAGCATGCTGGCATAACAGCGGTAAAATTGAGGTCCTGCAACATGCACAAACCCAAACCCAAGCCCAAGCCCAAACACAAACACCTGCCCCTGCCGAGTAAAGTATTGGCTCCGGATAGCTTCCAGTATGATGAAAATAGTAATTATCCAAAGATATGGCGAATTGATACCTTTGTTATTGTTTACTATTCTCTCTCTCTCTCTCTATCTCTCTTTTGTTTTGTTCTGCGGTTTTTCTGGCACACGGCGCGACATTTTCTCTGCTTCGACTCTAGAAATTTCATTGGGCATGCTTTATACAGTAGAATTATTGGACATGACCCATATGAATGTTTTAAATCTCGTCAGCGGACTTCAAGAGCAACGTGGGTGTCGAGGCACAATTTTCAAAAATTTCTTGCACCTTATCCAGTGTGTCACGTGCGCGCATGATGTTGTAGTGAACTAGATCAAAAGTAGGCTGATATCCATCGGGTTTGAGGAGAGGATCTGACATTCGCAGTATCGCTTCATTGAGCTTGAATCTGTATTCGTCAATGTCGATATTGGTTTCCTCTCCATCTTCATCGGCCACCTTTATCAAGGAAGCTCAGCCAAACTCTGTTAGTGACAGAGAAGATGCTCGCGGCCAACTCCGAAACCACTTCTGTGTCCATTCCGCATTATAACTTATCCAATCCGTTATCCAATGCGCGGCAGGATCCTGGAAATCAATTCCAGGTGGAAAGACCCACGGCGCAACAATCACTATTGTACGCAACGAGTCACATCTGGTTGCCACAAAAACGAGCGTTTTGAAGAAATAACGTTCGCCGCGCGGATTTATGCAAATATGCTGGATTTGAGGAAGTAGGTCGTAATGATCTGCGACGTATGAAATCAATTTGCCGTTTGCCTCGATGTCTCGAAAGAAGAATAAATGCTGGCTCAGTTGAAACCATCCAAGGCCTTCGATTTCCATAAGTCTGTAACGCATGAGTTGTTGAGCATCGCGGCAGATTTTGCCCACGCGCCGGTGATAGGTTTCCCCTGCAATTCTTATGCCTTTCTTGACAAGTTGAAAGCCGCTGACTGACCAGTCTGCTGTGAGGGCTAGTTCCCAAATCTGACACCGAACTTCGGCTGGTAGACCATAGAAATCGGTAATGGACTCGGCCATGTTAGTCGATATAGTGAAGGCTTCAAATATTTACGATGAAAGATAGGATCCATGGATGCAAATTGTGTAAAGTTATTGATTGAGATGCGGCTGACGCGAATAAGCAGGTGACGCGACACGTGATGGCCCTACAGAGGTTGACGCCTTAAAGTAAATGCCTATATTACAGCCAGTTCCTGAGAGGAACTCGCGTGGAAAATTCAAAATGGCAAGCCATGAGACTCGACGAGATTCCCGAGCGATTCGTGACTCCAGAGGTATCTCGTGACTGTGGATCGATTCGGGTGCGGAGCCAAGGTTCAGCTGACAACTCATCATTCCGATGAATGCCGTCACTTCGCGCGGACACAAAATTTTACAATCGATGTTTCTTCAAGGAAGAAAGACACACTGAGAACAAATCAAACGAAATAGAGCTACCGAACATCATGATCCGGTTACTAGCTACAATAAGTGCTGTGCTCACAGGATCATCCGTGGTCTACTTCTATGTCTTCCACCAGAGACTATCATCGCGGATCGAGCACACCTCGCGACAAGGAAAGCTGGCTTCCTCAAAGGCAAAGCCGATGATAATTAAATCTATTCCCGAGTCAACTTTTACGGATCAGCATTTCGCGCTTCATGATTGCGCTTCGAAATCAGTACCTCGCAGCTCACTTCCAGCGAGTATATCAACAGAAATTCTCTTCACTAAACTTGTTCGCCGCAATATGACGATTTTTACACATTTCCCCCAGGCTTTGATGATCCGACTCATCTCCAGGACTTTAGAGGAAAAGAAAAGCTTCAAAGCATCCCATATTGCGACCCTTGATTTCCACGAAGGCGATCTAGTTTGTGGGCTCTACCGTGTTGTTTCGCGCAGCAGCAACAAAGTTGAATTTGAAATCAAGATGAAGAATATGGAGTTTATCAATGGAAGACTGGCTATTGGATTTGAAGAGAAGGGGGACGAGGTGGTCTTTTGCACTGAGACAATGATGTGGAGGTGTGCGGATGAGAAACAGGCTATGCCACTGGAGAAGCCAGTACTTCACTGGATGCATGAAACCGCAGCCTGGTGGTTGATCGACTCCGGGATTAGATATTTGACAGAAGTGGAGTCATAGCTGAGCCTTTTTGGTTCTTGTTTTCTTCTTTCTTAAGTTCTTTATGATTGTTTCTTTGAATTTCCTCTCATTCCCCACCTTTTCTCTTTATTACAATCAAGCAAAAATAATATCAAAGAGAACCTCGTCGGTTCAGTAGATTTCAATACGGATATAATTGTTTTCTTTTATAAAATGGAAAGACACTTTGCAGCGTTTTATGAAGTATTAATTAAATGACTCTTATAATTACCTATAGAGGTACCTGAAGATAGACAGGGCCCATTTTAATCAGCTCGTTCCGATCGAATGGAAGCCCCTCACCTCTCTTTAAACCCTGGATCCAGTTAACTAAAAGATTGTCACAAGCTTGAAGCCGATCCATATTGTCATTGTAGGGACCGGTCACCTGAACTTGTATAGACACAACAGGATTGCAAGTACGTACCGTAGAGGTTGGAATCTCATACTCTATAGAAGTATCACAAATTCCCATGAAAACACAGTCTTGAGCATAATTGAGGAGTTCTAAATCATTCCAATCGATGTGACAGCTGCGACCAAACATAATATGAACCCAGCCATTTGGGTATTCACTGGTTAGTGTTACTGGGAATCAAGGAATCTGGGGAAGTCTCTTGTATTCATACTAACTAGGCTATCTCGCGAGACAGAAGGAAAGGGGGTCACCTGACACGCGGCAACAACTGCCCTCTCCTCAAGCTCGCACCGCCCTCGGTGAGCTTCCGAACGCGTGCAAATAAAGGGGGGTTTTTTTTTTTTTTTTTTTTTTTTTTTTTTGAAATTTTCGGAATAAAAATAGAAGAAATCAGGAGCGAATAGAACGCAATTGTATCGAAAGTCAGGTATCAATGTTGGTATCGTTAAGCGTTATATAGCGTCTAATTCGCTTAATCGTAGTGCGTGCTGGGCTCGGTGGCATTGCGAAAATAACCAGGTCTAGCCCTTAAAGGCCTTCTTACAAGCGCAGTATACTTACTATAGGTTGCTCTGTTATCGTAGAGTTGCTAGGTTCAGCACGTTAGTTAGGTATAAGTATTTTATATACAAGGCTCAGAATTGATTGATTGAATTTATACTATATAGGATTTATATCATTTAGCGGCGGTGGAGATAATACTGGCGGCAGTCATATAGAAGCTAATACTTATAGTAATAGAGATAGTAAAGTTACTATAGATATAAGAACTGAAGATAATATAGACAGAACTAAAAATACACAATATTTTTTTAAGAACCTCTTCTTAGTTACTATACTCTAGTTAATCTACTTATCTACCTAGCAGAGGGAGTTATAGTTAATAACTAGAGAGTCAGGGGTCCATAGTAGCCCATATCAGTCCTATATATCTTGCTAATAGAATAATGCCACACCGTCAAACACACAAGGGTAAAACCCCAGGATCAGCACTAGGTCCAGTACTACAACTTATATCTCGCTCAGAATAGTAAAGATATCTACAACCATAATATCATTAATAAAAAAAGTGTTCTTTACTCTATCTACTAGGATTCCTATCTATTATATATACTCTTCAGTAGCAGTAGAGCTATCCTTTAAGATTATTAAACCTAGTAATACTACTTCTACAAGTCATATTACGCTAGGTAATACAAATACTGTACCAACCTTACAATATTAGCCTGGTCGTACTGACTTTCTACACAGAAGACCTACAATATATCCCATAGCAGAGGTATAGGATCTATATAGCAAGTAATTACCCTTATAATATAGGAACTATAGTTTACCGTACACCCAAATAATTATTAGTAGGTCCTAGGATATATATCTTTAACAAAGATCGCTTATGATCTCAAAGTCATATAGAAATTATATAGCTCTCTATTAGGTAGTAAGATAACAGAATACCCAGAAGATACCTTAGTCCGATAAACACCTATTGCTAAGGGTTATATTCATAGCAACTATTATTTAAGGATCGAAGTGAAAGATCTACTATCTTACAAGCTCCAGGTCTACCTAATCTGTATTACTCTAAAGGGGGTTACCTGGCGTAGTGCCCACCATAGGGGTATGAATTCCACACGCAACTTCTTTATCCTTATTCACAATAGATTTTAGATATATCGTAAGGTATTTAGTAAGGTCAATCGGTGGGTTTATAGATGAAGCTGCCATATTGTCGTGAGTCGCGATGGATGAGATGAGGAACGGAGATGGATGAGATGAAAAGAAAGGAGATGGTTAAGATAGAAGGGAAGGAGATAGTTAAGATAGAAGAGAAAGTAATAGAAGGGAAGTAAGATAAGAAAGATAAGAAAGAGGGGAAGTCGATGGTAGTACAGTCAGCTCTAAGAGGAAAGAATGTTATCGGGAATATAAGTACTTGTTTATGAATCGTGAATTATGAATTATGAATACTAGCTATATAAGGTTTGAGGATACATAAAAGATAAGGTTTGAAGATAAGATTTAAGGATATAGAAAGGGTAAAATATAGGTTATATAAGCTTTAAGATAAAACAAGGGTCACATAAAATTTAAAAGAAATAATATTATTCGGGATTGGGGAACTATATATTCCTATAAAGCTTAAATTCTTATATTAACTCTTTAGCTCCCACCGCATCAGCTTCTCAAATCTATTTGTTCTCTTCTTCTAGTAGCCCTGCCTATTTAAGTAAATATAGTATAACTAGTATACAATAGTATCCGTATAATATAACTTTTTTGTCTATTACTTATTTAATGTTGTATCTATCTTAATTATCCAGGAATCATAGGTTATATATAGTTTTAGGTTTTACTAGGGGTGGTGTGTCCTATAGGCTTAGTTCTAGGTATTCTATAGAAATAACTAGGTATATATCTTTAAATACTAGTAGAAGTTCTAGCCGATATACTAATTAACCAATATATTTAAGGACTTTAAATCGACCAGCGTAGCGCTACCTAAGCTTTTTAGGTATAGTTTTATTTATAGGAAGGTTGTAACCAGACCAAAGCTTAAGATATATATAGTCATTTGGGTTAAAGAAAATATCTTTATACTTTATGTTATATCTCTTCTTTATCTATATTACTATATACTTTATATACTTATTAGTATCTTATTACACGCTAAATCCGGCTGATGATATTAATATAAAGGCTTTATAAAATAGATTCTAAGATAGACATAAGTTAATACTAAATATTAGCTTATATAGAGACTTACTAGTTAAGGTATTTAGAGAAGAGTTTAGTAAAGTATATAAAGGTAGAAGTATATGATCCTAGTCCTTAGTTAAGTATAGTAATCACTAGTATTATATCTAAATCTTAATAATTTGGTTTGATCTTTTAGATTGGTTATCTACTTATAGATAATATACTACTATATACTATAGCTCTATATATAGTATAGAAAAGATCGCTTTCTATATTCCTTAGATAAATTTTAGGTCCCTATCCGAGATCTATACTAATAGTATATCCTAGTTATCTTATTGTAAGTCAGCTAAAATATATATTATCTATTTTTTACTTAATTAGTTTATTTTTCTAGGTATAGTATCTAAGTATTTTATAGCCTTATATATATAGAAGACAACAGAATTATGATTTAACTTTATAAGAAATAGACCAGTAATAAAGTCAATTATTAATATGTGAAATAGAATAGGTAGAGCTAAGATCAGTTACAATAATCCATATGGGGGATGCCTTCTGATACCATTATATATATATTCTTTGTAATATAAGATATACTTCTTAAGGTATTACACTTCTCTATAGATCACTAAGCCACATATCTTTTACTAATATTAATTAAATCCTTAGTAACCTTACTTATTATATACAAGGCGGAAGACATCTAGTGCTATTACTATAGGGATATATAACTATCTATTATTATCCTATTATATTGAAAAGAGTAAGCTATTCTCTATAATATAGGATAACTTTGCTTTAATAGGGTTATTTATTGCTTCTATATGCTATAACTCTTTATATATAAGGTTCTAGTATAGGTCTATAAGGTATCTAGTCAGTACTTTATTATAAAACTTCAGACTTATTTCTACTGAAGATATAATAAATGTATAAGAGTTATTAATAGAGACTTATAAGACATCTAGATCGTTATCTAGTGCTAGGAGTGTTGGATTTGTAGCTGGTAGACGGGATAGTGTATCAATAACTATATTTGTACGGCCTGACTAGTAGTAGATATATAATCAAAACTGCTGTATATACTACAATACTTATATAAGCCACAAATTTAGGCGATCGGATAATATAGTAAAGAGACTAGATACAAGGTTGATGGTGGCTATATAATTAGTATACATAACTAGTATAAGTTCCTCTAGAGCTACTTCAATTATATAATGTAGCTTACATATAGTCTAAATAATATATAAAACTTCGAGTTCTATGGCCTAATAGTTCTTTTCGGCGGTAGTAAGGAGCCTACTAAGAAATATGATTGGCTTAACTATTGTAGAAGGTGGTGGCACTTTCAGATTCTTATGCTTATATTCTTTTTTAACGTGGAATACTATAATTCCAAAACTAGATTCTTATAATATATCAATATTAATATATAGACGATATACTCTATCCTAGTGTATTAGTCACCTAGGGTTTTAGAAGTATACTTAGACCATATTAAATAAGGCTTATTCTTAGGGGGTAGGTTATACAAGACAGGTTTTTATACTCTATTCTTTATATGCTCTACCAGTAATAGGGCTTTTATAGAGAAGTTTAGTCTTTCGCTGTTGGAGGGGCTCTGCTTTTGCGGCGTATATAGATATAAACTATTGTAGTATACCTGTTATACTAAGATATATTTCTAATTAGTAAAGTATGACTAGGAACTCTAGGTCTATAATAGCTTTAACTTTTTATTCTAGTGTTGTAATACCTAGTATATCTACTTGTTAATCTAAGAGGGCAACTAATAGAAAACTGATATAGTACTTTATTAGCTCTAGTACAATACTGTACTATTCTAGATATACAAGAAGTTAGTAAAGATGGCTTATATATTTATCGAGTATAAGGAACACTACTATAATATTATTAAGATAGGCCCTACACTAAATAATAAAGTCTTTTAGATATAGATCTATTTATCTCTAGATATAAGGTATACTATTCTTATAGTCTATAATCGCAATATAAAAAATTTCTTAACCTCAATAGGTAATCACTGCTATACGATTTTAATATATTCTAAGAATACGCTATTAGTAGAAAAAACTGCTGGTATCTAATATACTAATAAATACTTTATCTGTAACTAGTATAAGAATATTATTAAGTATTAGGATAGGATAAAAATCTGGTTGTATAATCTTGTTGAGTCTTTGGATATTGACTACTATATATGCTTTTCGTTTAGATGTGCCGTCAGGCTTTTGAACTATTCTCTAAACTATAAAGATTGGATATATACTCGGTGTATAAGATTTAGAGTATAATATCTTTCTTTCTTAGTATAGTTTATTAAATATATTGTTAATAACTTTCCGGTCTTTAGGTCTAAGGTGGTAAATCTTATTCTATAGAGCTTTAGCTATATCATTTTCTATAAGCGGGATTATTATCTATTAATCTTCTGGGATATCAATAAGAGCGGGGCTATCTTTCTATATATTATATTTTATAAGTACTTCTATAAGTCTTGTGACTATCTCTGTATCTCTATAAATTATAATACTGTTCTCTAGTCTTAACTCTCTATAAGTGTATTAGATAGAAGATATTAGCTTAGGTTTTCTTGTTAATTCTGAATGTAAGAGTTCAGTAATATCTTCAGAGACTGAAACAGTATATACCATTGGTGTATCAGATTTATACAAAGTACCGATCCTTATATAACGAGTGACCACATAGGGTTTAGAGGAGTGATTAACTGCTTGTATAAATGGGAAGTTAGTGTTAATAAGATATAAGTATAATAAGATCATTAGGTAATATCCTTTGAAAATATAGTCTTAGTCAGCCAGAAATTTGTCTATAACTTGCACTAGTATATCTATATAGTTATATAGTAATACTATAAGCGCTGATCTTGTGTATACTGCGTGTTCGTCTTAATAATGTGGCTTCACATAAAGTATAATAGGAAATATTAAGCCCATATACAATGCAATTTGTACAATATATGTTTCAAAGTTAAGACGAAATCCTTCTTGGCCTATAAGATCCATACCGACTAACAATCCAGCCTTCAAATTATTAACTAGATATACCTTAATATTAATTTTCACCACGTTATCGGTTCTATAGAAAAACAACAATAGATCTATAAAGATATCTAATATATAGCTTGAACCGATACCATTTACTGAAATAGGCTTATATAAACGCGCCGTAAAGCTAAGTATATTTATAAGTTGTTTATTAATAATTATTATAATATACCCTAAGTCTAAGTATACAATCAGTAACTTTATTTAATTGCTAACACCCAGTACTATAGATACGTATCTCTATATCTTATAGGTTTCTCCAAGAGCAGAGACTACTATATACTCAGATTCAATAACAAGTAGTTCTAGTAGTCATATATCCTCTAGAACAATAAAATTTATAAAAACTTCATCAATCATAGCAGCGGATCTTAGCTTATACTCTTTTAGGTGTATATATAGCTTATTATTTAAGTTAAAATAAATATTATAGTACAAGTATATAAACCTATCTATACTTAGTACTACAATATTACACATAGGATCTGTATAATTATTATTATATTTATCTTTATAGACATCTTCGTAGGCATTATATTTATCTTATGTCGGACAATACTCTTAAATAGGTAAAGACTCTAACTCAGTAGACTCTATCGGCTACTCATTTTCCGCTAAGTATATTATAGTACGTAATATATATACTTATAAACGGTTCTATAGTTGTCTATTTCCAGTGGATATACTTTAGCGCATATCCTGTGAATATATATCTTATAATTAATACAATATATTTAAGATAAGCCTCTGACCTTATTGGTTAGTCTATATAGCTAGTATAACTAGTTAGTATAAATACTTTATTCATTAGTACTAATAGCTTTACTATATTAAAGAATAGCTTTAATAGTTTTATTACACTAGAGGTACTAATAAGGCTTAGTACAATACTTATCTAAAGCGTAGCTGCTAGTAGCAGTTATTACGTATATAGTATAAATTAGTTCCTCTATTACAGGTTTAATAGATTAAGTTCGACATAGGCTATTATTATCTATAATTAGCAAAAGATTATTACTATAGGTAGTTTAGGGCATAGGGATTACCCTAGAATCGCAATACTTCGAGTCTAGGTTACTTATTGGTATTATTATTACAGCTTTCGACCATCGCTATCTACTACTTAGCTCTCTAATCTAGCTTCTCTATAAAACTTAATATAATTATACCTATACTAGACATACATAGATCCTTCTAGAGAGATAGATTGAGACGTATCTATACTATACGTAACTAAGCTGTTGGTATTAATATTTCTGTAACATATAAGTCTCTCATTACTCAGCGTACCTATTGTATAATTGATTTACCTTTTTTAAAGTTAGACTAGCTAAAGTTAGCTTGAATTAGTCTAACTTAGGCTATTATAGGTTGTATTTTAAACTTCTTCTCAAATATTATAAACTATCTATTCTTAAGATTAGCTTCATTAAGATATATATACTTATTATTATCTAGTTTAGAATTATACTATTCTATAGTAGCTTATCGGAGGTATAAAAGAATATTAGCTTAAACTACTTCCTTTATCTTTAAGAGCACTATAGCTTACAGCTAGCTAAGGAAAGCATAGATATTAATATAGTATATAGTACTATATATTATATATATATATTCTTTAGAATAAGAATCTAGTATGAAATAACTAATATCCTCTATCTTCTAGAATAGTACTTATCCAGCTATATTTAGCCTAGGTTCACTATCTAATCTATCTATATCTAGTATACTAGATAGACCTAGAGGTCCTAGTGGGCCTAGGTTATTATATATTATATCTTATATTACTACTACTACTATATTATAGATTATCTTTTACAAGAATTAGTATATTTACTCTAGGGTTATACCTATTTGTAATAAAGGTGCTGATATATTAGCTGGGGAGTCGATTGAATCGATTGTAATATTTTGAGTATCTACAAGTAAGTTATTTACTGATAGTAAGCTTTGTATATACTCAATAGAATTAGAGTCCAATTCTATATATATACGGTATTTATAGAAGGCTAGACTAAAGATTAAATTCTGGTTAGAGAAAGGCCTTAGATCAAATAGCTTTAGAGTCAGTATAAGCTAATTGACTAAAGGTAGGGATAAAGGTAGGGAATATATTAATAAAACGGAAATAGCTAATATAGAAAGGGGCTCTTTAAGTATAGCAAATTATGGTATCTATAGGAGTTACAGAACTAGATATATAGTATTTGTAGCCTGTATAAAACATCTGATATCATGTAAAAGAGTCTTTTTATCGAGCATCTAGTTAAGGCTAAAAGGGAATTACTTTAGGAGTTACAGATAATTAAACTCGTGGCAGATAGTATTAATATAATAAATATAAGAGTCAGTAAGCTGCTAATCACCATACTAGATACGAAAAAGATAAAGCTAGTATATAAGATAAACCATAAAGTCTCGATATTTCGTATTAGAGAATAACGATTATATATTAGAATAAGTCGTATAGTTAATAACTAATAGTAATAAAAAAAAAAATAAACTTTTCAATAAAACACTTAAAGAAGTGTGGGAGGAAATTTTTTTTTTTTTTTTTTTTTTTTTTTTTGCTGTACTTGTGTATACTATATATACCTTAGTACTATCTTTTTGTAGTGGGTATATTAATAAGTATAGCTGATTACAATACTAAGTAACTAGCCCACAAGGTAAGATATATAAAGTTCTGCTATTGTAGTTGTGTTATTGTAGTTGTTGTTAGGAATAACACTTAATAATTAGTTTTCATCAGCTCCACCTAATGTAGGGCGTGATGTATACGGCGCTAGTTTGTAAGAACAAGGTCACAGGTTTGTGAGTTCTCACCGTGCGTTGCGCATAAAATAAATAAAAATAAAAAGTTAATGAAATCGTATGACTCTCGGAGGTTCCCTCCTGGATGTCACACACGCAATACTACCAGTTATTACTGGGAATCAAGGAATCTAAGGAAGTCTCTTGTATTCATACTAACTAGGCTATCTCGCGAGACAGAAGGAAAGGGGGTCACCTGACACGCGGCAACAGTTAGTGTCATTTTGGTTGTAAATGGTGGGTTGAGATGAGAGCTAGAAATTTAAACTGTAGTAGTTGTTAGAAGGTGAGATGCGGATGGAAGGACTGATGCTTGCTGAATGGAATGATCGGCCTGAGGATATTGACCTTAGAAATGTGGCTATCGAGAGTTTATATAGATGTTTATGTTTCTAAAAACAATAATCGAGGCTTGATAGTAGATAGAGTAAGAGATGCAATCTATTTTGATAAACCTTTGTTTTATTGTATGATTCTTTCATGCTAAATATAGAATATTAGCATAATATGACCTAAGTATAGTATCTTAAACATCAAAGACCGAAGACAATTGATGTTGTATCTTTGTGCTTTTGTCTTTGTTCCCATAAAGTACATATAGGTCTTCAACTTGGAGCGACTCCTTGCAACAAAGGACAACTAGTTCATCTTGAAAAAATATCTTTCATCTATCCTATACTTTTAAATTGAACAATGGGAATCTCTTTCTTTCAACGTCTGAGCCTTAAATCCCATGCCCGCTAAGCTTCTTGCTTAAAATCAGCTCAATTTCCACCGGCAGACACATGGATTTCATCTCTTTGCATCACTTTACCGATCCTCAAGCATAACAAGCTAAGTTCACGATGTGCAACCAAAATATCCATCATTATCCTGAATGTGGGCATATAGCCAACTGTACGGTTGAGAGTTGCCTCGAATTCACTAACCAGCTTCGAATGTTAGCTGCCTTCGGTGGTATATCCGGAAACCAAAGCCATTCAAGCTGTGATAAAACCATTATCACCCATGATAAAGTTTCATTTAACCATCCTGAAACATGCCTTCAGTGCAAAATTGACGGGATTAAGGGGGTACTTCAGACAGATCGTCAACTTCCCTTTGCCCGTAAGAACATGGGCTTAGACGGTGAGACAATCCCAAGGTCTATTATCGAGTTTCAGGCCCGAATGGTTAACATGAGCCTGCTTTCAGAAGAGACTGGTGGTCAAACATCTGATGACCACCTAAAGAGTCATCTTGAGGGAGACATCCGATCTCATCGTCCTTTTGTTCGCCCTCTATTGTTGGGGATTGACTGTGACCATAACCAGGTAAGCAACACCATTTCTCCTTCCCCCTTTATTTACATGTCTGCAAATCTCGTCTCATATACCTCCGGATTTATGCGGTATGGCTATGTTCCGGGGTATCCGGATACTACGTCTCTTACATCCGATTGCCCTGAGCACAATTGTGCTTTTTGGTGTCCGGATGTTATGTCTCTTACCTCTGATCACCCAGAAAGTGATGCCGATGATCGTCGTCCTTTCGGATTTTAGTTATAGCTGACATATGGGATAGTCCAGTAAGATACGTGAAGAAATCCACGAACTTCCGGACAATGTAAGTGAAATTTGCTTTGACGAATCGATTCGAACCTGGTCCCTGTACGATGAAAGTTGCGACGGATATTCTACAGCAGGATCTGGTGTGAGTACTGTCGGCAATTATGACTCTGAAGATGACAGTTTGTCTTCTATACCCGACGACGACTTTTATTCTTGTTGCTCTGATACTCTGGACATAGTATTTGAAGATTTACCTGAAACCGTGGCTAATTGCTTCGCACAGTTGGATTTGGATTGCATAGAGAACACTCATACATTTGCGCCGACCGCTATTAAAAATGACAAGATTGACCTTCTTGGTGTACTTCCTACCCATGAAGAAATTGTCAGTGAGCTGGCTCAAGCTCTGAGAATAGGCCTTCACTCGAGTAACGCAAGTCAAACTTCGAAGTCTTCCCGCGAAACTAGCAGGCCTGGAACACCTCAAAAGCGCGCTGGTAAGCTCACACAGTGCCTGAGGCATTCTGATTCACAGAGCAGTCTTTGGCGTGCAGATATGTCGAGTGCGTCCTCGCCCGATTTCAAGGATCACCATGCTGACAATTAGCTTTTAGAACTTGATCTCATGACACCAGAGGCTAATAAAGGTGTACCTCACAAGCTTTGGATAACAGAGAAATTAGTAGAGCACCAAAATTCTGCACCGTACCTTCGCTCCCCTCTATCTTCTGGTGACGTGGAAGAAGGCGGTTGCTCACTGGCTAGCTTTGTTACCAAGCTTTGATCTATCGGCCGACTAGTTTTCCTATAGTATAACACTCGCATTGCGTTCTGTCTCTTGCATTGGTAGCTGCTGGCTTAGCTTACCTGGCGTTGTGATTCAATTCGATTCAGTTCCATAAATTCTATTTTCCTTTTACCCAGTAGACCTCATAGAACAAACCCCCACTTCCCCCCACTCGGCTGGAGCTCGGGCTGTCTTCGGTGGCTGTTATTTTCCGCTAGTTCGGACTTCTCCCGATCATCCGACTATACATCCGGATCTTTCCCCAGATAAGGGGCCCCCACCCCCACGTTGATTGTCAAGTTGTCTTTAGTGTTGTGTTCAGCAATTATTCCCTCGTTTTCTTTTCTAACTCCTCTCATTCCTCTGAATTGCAACTCACATAAACATAATGTCTAAGCCATCGGTCGGATTTGTTGGCCTGGGTGCCATGGGGTTTGGCATGGCAACCCACCTTGTGAAAGAAGGGTACCCCGTGCACGGATTCGATGTCTTCCCTGCCTCCGTTGAAAAGTTTAAGGCAGCTGGTGGAATTCCAGCTTCATCATTGCAAGAATCTGCCAGCGATAAGATGTACTATATTTGCATGGTCGCATCTGCCCCGCAGGTTCAGAGTGTTCTGTTTGGTGAAGGCGGCATTGTTGCGGGTATGTGTGCTCAAAATTCATGAAAATTGACAAAAACTAATCTATTAAAAAAATTGCAATAGCTCTTCCTCTGTCTGCGACTCTCATCCTCTGCTCTACCGTCCCAGCCTCATATGCCCAGTCCGTTACGGCGGAATTACAGTCGCGGGGTCGCGGCGATATCCACTTTGTTGACGCCCCAGTATCCGGTGGTGCCAAGCGGGCCGCTGATGGGACACTATCTATCATGGCTGGTGCACCAGATGCTGCGTTAGAAAGTGGGCGATTTTTGCTCCAGGCCATGTCTGACGTTACCAAATTATATTTGGTTCCTGGAGGTATTGGTGCTGGAAGCAACATGAAAATGGTGCACCAAGTACTTGCGGGTATCCACATTCTTGGTGCCAGTGAGGCGATGGGATTTGCCGCACAACTTGGCTTGGATGCGACCACAACAGCAGAGGCAATCAAGTCATCAGCATCGTGGTCGTGGATGCATGAGAACCGTCTCCAGCGTCTTTTGGAAGAAGACTGGCACCCTGGTGCCAGTGCTCTTACAATTATCCTGAAGGATGTTGTGAGTAGCAGTGATTGAAGTAAAAGCTAGGAGACTCGCTAATTAGTCGAACATAGGGAATTATCACAACCTCCAGTCGCCAGAACCAGTTCCCTACCCCCCTCTGCACCACCGCTGAGCAGGTCTATCTGTCTGCTCTTCTACAAGGATACGGACCCGTCGACGATGCTTCTATGGTCCGACAATATCACTCTGAGCCTGTTTTGAAGGTGAAAAATACTAAGTCGGCCGAGGAGACGGCCGAGGCCCAAAAACTAGTTTTGGATATGATGGAAGTGACAAATCTTGTTGCCGCCGCGGAAGCTATTGCATTTGCGCGCTATCTTCATGTTGACCTCAAGCAGTTCCATGAGCTGGTGACTGAAGCTGCGGGTGCCAGTCGGCAATTCATCACAAAGGGATTGGAGATGATTGAAGAAAGATTTGGCCAAGGTTCGGGCTCAGAGACAATTGATGGCGCTATTTCCCGGCTGGACAAGGCCGTGCAGAAGGCGAGAGACTTGCATTGCCCGTTGCATCTCGGAAATGCGGCAATCAACACCTTGTTCCTGGCCAAGCGACATGGACTAGGAGCTGAAAGCAGTTCCAGCGTCATTAAAGTGTTCGGTCGCGATTAAGAATCTATATACTTAACTATTTGATCTTTCTATATTCTCAAATTTAACAAATATCATGTTTGCTACTCTTAATTTCCTTCAATTCCCGTAAACAAAGCAAATGCCTTTTCTCTCTCTTGAAGACAAGACGAAGAAGAAAATATGATTTATCCGAAGCACCTTACGTAGCGAATTATCTCACACGTAATATTAATTGAATTTCCCGGCTAATTAAGTGTCGGCATTAGCCCATGAAGTCGCCCGCAAGTAACCTTGACGTAACTGCGGTCTCTCGGATCATCTCCGACCACATCGGACTACAAGCGACGAATCGCGATCACTATCGGAGACCGGACAACACAGCGAGGTCTGATAACGAGCGTCCCAGGGTTTAAAAGTCAAAAGTCCCCCGCATCTCATACGCTCCGTTCATTAATCACTCCCCACATCTATTCTTGCCCACAATGCCTCTCAAAGAAAGCCGCGCCACGCGCATGCTCGACCATGCCGCTACAAACCACTATGGCGTCCCCGCAATGTGCTGCTACAACGTCGAGGGCATTCTCGCTACAGTCCGCGCCGCAGAGGCCAAGCGTTCTCCAGCTATGATTCTCCTTTTCCCATGGGCAGTGCACTACGCCGACGGAATTCTAGTCCACGCCGTCGCCGAAGCAGCCAAGAAGGCCTCGGTCCCAGTAACAGTGCACATGGACCATGCACAGACACCTGAAATTATTCGTTACGCCGCGGATCTTGGTGGATTCGACAGTATCATGGTTGATATGTCGCATTACGAGAAGGCGGAGAACCTTGCCTTAACCCGTGAGCTGGTGGAGTACTGCCATGCGCGGGGCATCGCTACGGAGGCTGAACCGGGCCGTATCGAAGGTGGTGAGGATGGAGTGGCTGATACTGTCGATTTGGAGGGTCTGTTGACAACCCCGGAGGAGAGTCATGAGTTTGTTGATACGGGGATTGATTGGCTTGCACCGGCTTTTGGAAATGTGCATGGGGAGTATGGGCCTCGCGGAATCCAGCTCGAGTATGAGCGGTTGCAGTCCATCAATGAGGCTGTTGGGAAGAAGGTTCGACTTGTGCTTCACGGAGCTGATCCATTTACGAAGGAGATTTTTCAAAAGTGCATTGATGCTGGAGTGACAAAGATTAATATCAACAAGGTGTTGAACAATCCATACATTAAGGTGCAGCAGGAGAAGGCTGGAAAGGTTCCCTTGACTACGTTGTTGGAGGAAACTACAAATGCTATGCAAAAGGCTGTGGAGGGATGCATGGATATGCTTGGTTCTACAGGAAGATACCCTTAAGACTTGTCGATGACGAGGAAGTTATGTTTGTATTGGCTTTGTATTCAGACTATGAAGTCTGGTTTACAGAGAAGAAAATAGAACAAATATTGATCCAATGGCGTTACAATTAAAAGTGTGTTCTTGGATACCAGCGTCGCCTTGCGTTAGAAAAGTTGCCGCCGTGTTCTTGCTGGATATAGTGTAGTACAAGAAGCGCAAAATAGAATCAAGAAGGAATGGACGATTGAACAATCTAGCGACGAAGAGGAAGACCGTTGGTGAGACCTTGGGTCAAACCACCAATTAAGGGAAGACTTCCGAGCATGTTACCCAGAGGGCCGAGGGCGTCAGCCGCAGCCTTGGAGCTGGGAGTAGGGGTGGCAGAGCTGGAAGGAGTAGCAGAGCTAGAGGGAGTAGCAGAGCTAGAGGCAGGGACATGGTGAGCACTGGGGCGAACATGGGAGACATGTGCGCTTTGCTTGTGCATGACTGCGTGGGTTGGGAGAACGTGATGGCTCGAGTGCACCTTAGAGCTGAAGGTAGTTGGTGGCTGGGGCTTGGGAGTTGCCTTCATGGCGTGGCTGTGGGTGGAATGGGCCACAGCCTGGGCTGCAGGAGAAGGTGCGACTGGCTTGGGCATTGGAGGAACAACGTTCTCCATGACAAAAGCAGGTCCCGACTGACCCTCATCAGACTCGTCGGTTGGAGTTGCGACGCTGTTCTGTGTAGGAGTGGAGGCCTCAGACTGACCGACGAACATGTTCGATGGCATAGCATCAAACTTAGGGACTGGGTCAGCGAAGATTGGCGCAGTCGGCTTGGGAGCAAGCTTCTTGCTGTGGGTAGTCTTCTCAGCTGGCTCAGGGACCTCCGCTGGCGTGGGCTTCTCGGTCGGCGTGGGCTTCTCGGTCGGCGTGGGCTTCTCGGTCGGCTTGGGCTTCTGAGAGGGCTTGACTTTCTCAGCATGCATGGCAGGCTTGGAGCTCTCGGCCGGCTTTGGCTGGGCTACCGGCTTAGGGCTGGGTGCAGCCTGGGGCTTGACAGCGGGCTTAGGCTTCATGACAGGAGCTTGCTCCTTGGCAGGCTTGGGCTTGTGAACTGGAACATGGACATGGGGAGGCATCTGAGGAGCCTGAGGAGCCTCAACTGGAGCTGGCTGTGGGCTGGGCATGTTCTGAACAACCGCGTGGGTGGGCTGCGCTGGCTGAGCTTGAGCTTGAGCCTGTGGGGCAGCGTCAAAAGTGCCCTGCTGGACTTCTTGAGCAGCTGCCATGGCTTTCATTGCGGCAGGAACGGGGTTTTCCATCCCATCATCATCGGCGAAACTGTCGCTGGAATCTCCACCTGAGCTCATACCAAACATGCCAAAAGGGTCGCTGCTCCCATCAGGACGGGGATAAGAAGGTGCGGCTGTGGCACAAGCGGCGAAAAGCGCCAGAGAAACGTAGGCGTAGCGCATCTTGTTGGAATGGAGGAACCTGGCCTCGTAAAATGTCGAAATGAGTGTAATCGGTCGGATGGATTAAGAGTTTTGCCCTCACGCAAAAGGGATATCAAGCTTCTTTATACTGAAATGCTCGGATTGTTGTTATCCATTCTTCTGTCATCTCTAATTGCCGCGTCTCTCATGCCGGGAAACGCGCCAGAAAGGATCGACATCCTATCGTTCGAGGATGATGACGAGCGTTGCATTGTCTGAAGGGCGGGTGGTGCGCCGGTGGTATGGCAAACTAGGGGAAATGCCTGTAGTACCTTTACCCCGTTAGGCCTTTGAGGAATGATAATCGTTCAAGCTGCCTATCTGGGTCCCCCAAATGTTTTGAAAGGGCGTGGTCAATAGAAAGGCTTTCCCATCATAAGCACATCTCATTGTATGAATGTGATGCCCTTTCAAATAATATCGGGGCATTCACTCTGTATAAAGTCCAAGTAGACGGGCTTAATAGCTTCCAATGCACCTTAATTCCTCTCAATTTTGAATTGAACAAGTTTGAGACAAAACACAAGTTTTTCATACCTCATTCGTGGATGAATCTCACTCTACATCTTGCTCGCCAACGATTGGAAGCTCTCGTCTTGTTACACCCAACACTTTCTGTGTTTGCAATTTTCAAAGTCCTTTTCTCACGATAAGACAGTCCAAGCGAACTTCGAATTTGAATTGCTATGTAGGGATGTTCAGGCACGCGGTAAAATATTTCCCTAGCAACCTTTACCCATCCCTTGCAGCAGCCATTGGAAATACAAGCTTCTATCAACCATTAAAATGGCAATTTTAAGATCTTTTTTGTAAATCCCGTCGATCCATAGTCCGCGTTCAAAATAAAGACGACGGAGTGTTTTCTTCTATTGGAGGAAACCACAATAAGTCACATTCCTACTCTTCCCATTTTCTTAAACGCACCTACCTCATGATCATTGATCATGGATCAAAGAAAAAGAGCACTGCAAAATCGACTCCGTGCAGACTTTTGGGGCGTGGATAATCTAAAAAACCCCTTCAAGTTGTATTATCACTACGTTGCCGAAGTTATTTCCACATCATCTTCTCTGGCCGACACCATACAGTCTTGAGTCTGAAAAACCTCGTTTAGTCCAAATGAAACCGATTTCTACTATTGGGCTTAAATATTGAGGGGATTTAATGTACTAGAAATGTAAAATGCATTGTACTAGAAGTATACGCTAGGCGATGTTCGAGCGGGCATGTATACATTCGAGGACATGTCTAGTATTCGGACATAGAAGACAGTTTTCGTTCAAGTCATTATTTATTATGGCTAAATTTTCTCATAGGTAATCATAGTTCATAATATTAAAGTGACTGTGATCTAAAAAACGATATCACGTGAACTTGAACTTGAAATACGTAAGATATGATGATAACATAATGGGTAGCTAGGTCATAAGAGCTTAGAATCAAAGTCTTGAACACATCCTAGAGCCTCACAGCCTTCTTAAGATCAATATTGATACAAAAGCATTTGAATCCTGGCACTTGGTGATTTCCAGAGCACCAAAAATTTAACGTTCGAATGTAACCACAAAAGTACATCTTGCATAAGAATATATATCCGAGAAGGAACCATTACCTACCTTCAAACGAAGAAGTCTTTTCTTCGACCCCGGCCCCGAGATAAATTTAAATATTTCACAACTTGAACTCTAGATGATAAATCCCATGGAAAAATCTCTATTTCTTTAGAAACAGAAGCGTACAATGATGTACTAGTACTTCTTCTGTTCAAGTTCCTGAGGTGAGTCGCAATCGACTATTCCACGTTTAACAGAACAACATTGTATATCTACAGAACTTTTCTTTGTAGATTAAGAGATGTAATCATGACTTGAGATTATAAATTCTATATTGTATTATCATAGTATTGAATCAACAAAAGTTCACCAGTCGAGCCGATCTATACCAAAATAGATCCCATACCAAAAGATTCTTGGCAAATTGTTAAGGAATGCAAATGAGGGGAGCGCACACATGTAGCTCACAAGCGCGATACTAGTTTGAAGATATGTTCAAAGTTGTTCGCTGCATCGATAAAAATACAGAGAATAGAGTTGATAGTGAGGGACTTAATCAATTTACAACACGAAGCCTTTAATGTTCTCTAATGATTCTGCAATAAGCCTCGACGCCTCATCCAGATTAAACTTCTAGAATGGTACCTCTGTCCAGAGCACTTCTTGTGCAAGACCTTACCATATCATGGATTCTGTGCCGTGGAGGACTTTCCATCCAGCGCGTTCGCCGAGATCGAAGAACGCTGTACGTGGCTTGGAGTGATAGCACATTTCGAGAATGTAACCTTTCTTTTGTTTATCCAAGAAAGTCTGCATGATTTTCCTAGCTAGAATCTCTCCTTCTTCCTTTCGTGGAAAGTCTGGTACAGTGCCGACAACCAGAACAGGAGTTTTCAAGGCCTTTGCCTGCTCAGCAGACGAGACCCAGGTCAACTCTCCACTGAAACCAGTACCTTTGAAAGATTCCATAATAGCTCTAACATCACTGTCGAACTTTTCACCAGGTATATCTTTTGCACACCCATCCACTTCCACAACGCGAAGCCACGTTGCCAGTCCAGGTATGGTAAGAAGCTACAACCTTTGTAGAACCTTTTTTCTCTGTGATCTCTTTGAGCATAACCGTGGGCCACTCAATTACCACATCATCATAGGCCATGCCGGACTCAATAGCAAGCAAAATGAGATCTAAAGCCTCTTTGCTTGCATCGTCTGGAAACTTTCCACCTTGAGACTTGGTGCGGATAGTGAAGAGGATTGGTAGGGAAGACATTGCTTGCAGAGCCTTCACTTGCTATTTCACGTACGCTATGGAAGGCAAATTCAGGTCCCCAATCTCTATGCCAGGCGTGCTGAGAAGGTCAATCCTAAACTCCCAGACGTCTACGCCATATCCAATTCTCGTGATAATACTCTTAGCATCGTTTATATCCGTAAAGGTCAAGGGGATGATGAACGTTTGTTTGCCGCTGACATAATTCTTGGCTCTGTAATTGCGATAGTTTAATCTGTAAGAACTGAAAAATGAAGGGATATTTCCAAAATGCAATTTCGAAGTGTGACTGAACCTTCAAATGTTCGTCGTCTTTAAATGCCGATGGTTTATATGAGTATTTGTGCTTACCATTCAAGTCATTGCTAAGGATAGAATTCGGTCAAATAATATCCGCCTTACGAAGTTTGCAACAACTTTATTGTCTACTTTTTAGCTCGTCAGGTATGCGAAGTCAATGACTGGTGTCGGATAAGTCCTTTTCGGATCCCCGCAATTTCCCCGCAATCACAAGTACTTTCGTAGTCTTTCGCCGCTCAAATTATTTCCTAAATGAGAACTTGGGTATAAATTTACTTTACAGAATATTCAGACATCATCAGAATGGAAATTATGAAATCTTAAGTTTAAAGGTTGTAAAGTGTCAATATAGCATTAAATCAACAAAAGCTCGCCAGTCGTGACAATATATACCGAGATTGATACCAAGCCAAACACCCTCCGGCAAACACCCGGGGAAGTTCAAACGAGGGAAACTTACAGTCCTAAGGCAAGTATATCACTCCTCCAAAACACTCACTACTTTGGCCTTAACATCAAAGTTCATATCGATTGGGTACCCAACGCCCATTTCTCGATGAACACTGATATTCTCGACTGTAGTCTCGTGTGCCTCGAAATCGAACCGCCTTAGAATGTGCGCTAGTGTCATATAGATCTCGGCGTAGGCAAGACTATATGAGGATAAGCATTGAGAACCAAAAATTAGGAGAAAGATTAATTAGACAGAACGTACTTCATGCCTAGACATTGCTTGCTGCCCTTAGTAAAAGAGACGATGAAGCGAGTCAAATGCTGGCCCTCTTCCTCTGTGCGAATCCATCGCTCTGGGTCAAACTTCTTGGGATCAGGGAAGAGCGTTGGATCCATATGGACGAAGTAAACTGATTGACTGATTGGAGTCTAGAGTGATGCGGAGTGGTTAATTAATGGGTTGTACATCTAGATGCAGAGCTCGAAATAAGATGCTTACACCTGCAGGGATGACCCAATCTTTGTATAACATTGGTTCTATTGGTGAGATGCGCGCCAGTCGGGCTGTCATGCCGTAACTCAAGCGCAAACCTTCATTGACAACCCCAGTCTATATCTTGATGTCAGCATCTCATCCATGTGCACACAATCAACATGATCACACAATTTAAATCAATCCGAGAATACTAACAAGATAAGGTAGTTGTTCCAGCTCTGTCAAATTAGCTTTGGAAGTGGGCTTCTCCAGAACGGTTTTCAACTCAGCCAGTAGTTTACGTCCGATATCCTTGTTATTCATAACATGGAACATCGAAACAGCAATTGACCTTGCTGTGGTTTCTGTGCCGGCACCAATGAGTAGAGCAGACTCATCAACCAAGCGATCTACCGTCTTTTCTTCAGCAGGCACAGTTGGTCCGACAAGGGCATCAAAAATAGTATCCTGAGTCTTCTCGGTTCTTTCCTCAGATTTGGTGCTTTCCTTGGATTTGGTGCTTTTCTCGGACTTCATGTTTGCGAGGGTCTCCTTCGCTTGCTCGCGCAGTCTTGCCATTATATCCAGCAGATCGCCCATATGTGGCTGCAAGAAGCGCACGACTCCAGGAGGTGCGGTGCGGAAGATAGTAATTAAGAATGGAAAGAACCGGTTAATGTGAAACCCAGTCATGAGTCCATTGACAGCATCGACGAGGTCATTGCGAGTGGAATTCTTAGGATCATCCAAGTAGCCGTAGCTCCATCCATAGCAATACTGCGTGATGACATCGGCTGTAAGACAAGCAAAATCTAATTGCAGATGAAGGACCGCTGAATTTTCATGGGCGTATTCAAAGCGTCGGAGGAGCTGGTCGATTTTTTCATGAATATAAGGCGTCAAACTTGAGACTGATCGCTTGGAAAAGTAGTTCTGGATGAAGCTCCGGCGTAGTTTGTGGTGGTCATGATTGATTGTGCCGACCAGAGAATATGGGGCTCCGAATGCAACAGCATATTTGGGATCTCTGTTGCGTTTCCGGGAGCTACCGGCGTGAATATCATCATAGTAATAGGGGTCTTTGATGTGGAGTTCTCGGGGGTTTATGCGGACGATAGGGCCTTGGCAGTGTTAGTGACAAATTCAAGTGGATTACGTGCTGATTTCGCTAAAGCTCTTCAAGTTCTTGGGTTTTATGGAGACCAAAAAATAAGTACGTACCATATTTTTCGTGCATGCGTTCTATTTCCCATATGTACATGCCCTTTTTGATGACATCGTAGTAGAATTCGTAGAGGAAGGTTGCAGCTGCAAGCCGGGGGCCGGGGAACCCTGATAAAGGATGGGAGTACAACCGGTTAATGACTATGCGTACACGATGAAGAAACAGCAACGCCGCCGCAAGAATAGGGAGGATAAATATAAGCTCCATTGTAAATGGTCGGGCATAGAATTTACGAGAAGTAAACACCAAATAGCGAGGAGGAGGGACGAATTGCCCAAAAACCACCACGCAGAAACAAAAAATGAAAAGGCCCCGAGGGAAAGGAGCGGGGGGAAGCCAAAATAAATGTACAGCGCATCAATGTCATAAAACAAGAACCGGTATAGTCAAAAGTCAACTAGGATCTCTGGAGTCCACCACCAACACTAAGACACATGGAATGCATCATCATGACTGGCTAGCTATGGAGCTGATATTCCATGTGAACGGTGCCCGGGACGCTGGAAGCCTATGATACAATGCCCATTAAGCGTGGCCCCGCTTGGGCTCACCGCGAGCTCCATCAACGCTTATTGGATGAAATGCCCCCTAAGCGCTCAAAGGGGACCGATGACAGGAGACGGCGTTGAATGACAGGGGTGAAGAGTGTGATAGATGATACATTTGGCGCGGCCCGATCCCCAACCCCTACACATGGCGATCCAGTGATCTATGTGAAATGACTCTACACCCCCTGGTTGTTTACCAAGGTGAGCGGCGATACGCCGGGGGCTTAGACCTAGAGAGAAAAAAAGTCTAAAATTGGCAAGTGCATATGAAAGGGGCTGGAAAAAGAAAAAAAAAAAGGCAAAAAGTTGGACTATCTGGGAATTGAACCCAGGACCTCCCGCATGCGAAGCGGGCGCACTACCCCTGTGCTAACAGCCCAATGATGATGTAATACGTGCTAGAATGTGCATGGAAACCTCAGAGGTGAGATTGTACGGTGCTGCTCATGCATTGAAGAACGCTAGTGGTGGAGTCGGAACATGGGGAAAACATATAGCCGCATGGCAGGACCCGCGTAAGACAAATGCCCGACAAAAATATGGGGATCGACACATCCAAGAAATTATTCAAGAACCGAGTCAGCATAATGACTGTCTGGAGAACCAGATTATTGATTCAAAAAGAAAAACAGGCTTTAAAAAGCAGGTTGACGACCAAGTTCAATTGTGGCAAATCTTCTCTACTGTTGTTCGCGTTTCTATGGACACGGGCTGGGCCATGGATCATATAGCCGAATCAACTCCTTCCCCCACAGAATTCGACTCAACGCCCTAGTTTAGCAAGAATTGAAAGAAGAGAAGAGAAAGTCAAGAGAATAGGATCACTGCATTCCTGAAAAAAAGATATCCACAATTTACACCTATGAGAACATCCGTGAAAGGGTTGGAAAAAATAGTAAGAAAATAGATATGAAAAAAGACAAGGAGATAGAAGAGACAAATATAAAACGGCTCGCAAGAGATAGCACAGAAAGGGAAAATTCCAACTCCGTTTTTATTTCCAGAACTTAAGCGGCCAGCATCTTCTTGGTCTCGGCAATAGCGCGACCAGGGTTGAGACCCTTGGGGCAGGTTCGTGTGCAGTTGAGAATAGTATGGCAACGGTAGACGCTCATGCTGTTGTCGAGAGCGGCCTTGCGCTCCGCGGTGCGCTCGTCACGGGAATCGACGAGCCAGCGGTAGGACTGGAGAAGGATAGCGGGACCCAGATACTCCTCGCTGTTCCACCAGTATGAGGGGCAGGAGGTAGAGCAGCAGGCGCAGAGAATACATTCGTAGAGACCGTCGAGCTTCTTGCGGTCCTCGGGACTTTGGCGGTACTCAAGACCCTGTACTGTCATTAGCATTGATCGGGATTGATATCGTGGACTGAAATATTGGATGGTTTGTGTTACTCACATCTTCGGTGGGGGTATCACGCTGGAGGTAAGGCTTGATGGACTTGTATTGCTTGTAGAAGAGAGTCAAATCGGGAACGAGATCCTTGACGACGTAGGTGTGTGGCAATGGGTAGATGCGAGATTCTGAGTTGGCCTCGGTAGGAATACGGCCTGATAAGGAATGTTAGTGAATGTTTTTAAATCAACCAAATCTTCCCACTGGGTTTGTCCAATTGCACGGATGTTGAAAAGACCGAGCAGGAGTGGATTATCACATACACAAGCAAGCCAGGGTGTTGACACCATCGATGTTCATAGCGCAAGAACCACAGATACCCTCACGGCAGGATCGGCGGAAAGTCAGGGTAGGGTCGAGTTCGTTCTTAATGCGAATGAGAGCGTCAAGCATCATGGGGCCGGTCTTATTCAGGTCGAGCTTGTAGCTCTGCATGGTGGGCTTCTCGGTTGGGGTATCCGGATTCCAGCGGTAGACCTTGAAGGTCTTCATGTTGGGGTTTTCGGAAGGGGTGGGCTCGACATTTTGAGTAGCCTCAACGGTGGCATAGGAGCGAGCGAAAGCGGCGGGCCGGAACAGCGGGCGCGACGCAGCGAAAAGTCGCGATGTAGAGCGGAGGGAGGCCATGACGGAAGAAGGTGACAGAATACCGGACAGAGGTCAATGGGATAGCAACACACGCGGGAGAAGCGTGGAGAGGGGAGAGGGTCCAAGTCGAGGGAGTCGTCAAGCGTGAGGATCACCAACAAAACCAAGATGGCGAACAAAATGAAGTCAAGGAGTCTCGTCACTAACCTCGGGTTTGACCATCGGCAATGCGCTGAGTCAGCTAAGGCGGACCAATCACAGCGGGTCTAATTGTCAAACAATCGGGCGGACACGGCTTTTGCTATGTGACTGTGTGAAGCATGGGGGAATTGTTTACTGCCGGTTAATTGCTGATATGGTGGATCTAAATGTAGATATTGAGATTTGGAATGTATAAAAATATAAATGTATTCTCAATTTTCCCCTTCTAGCATTATTTTACTTCGTTCCCTCTAATCCTCCTTATGTTCTGCCCTGCGAAACGGTCCGGTTATTCCTGCCTCAGGCATCAAGGCACCCGCACTCCCGGATCGGTTGCCGAAAGTGACGGCTTCCCTGTTCCTCGGTTTCTCAGCCTCGGAAGCTACAGTGAAGCTAGTCATCTACGCACATGCGCTCAAGCAATCCGCTCATTTTAATTCGAGCTTTACATTTACATTTTCCTATCAACTGATTTTACAATTAACCGCGTTTCGCATAGTTCTGGTGCCACTCATAGTCCCGATTCTCCTTCAATAATGCCCGAACAGCCTCTCGGGCCGGCGTCGGTTTCCTTCCTAACAGGGTTGCCATGAGCGGATCAGTGAACCCAGCATCACCTTCTGCTATCGCGGCATGCCATGTCTCCAAAGCGCGAAAGAAGCCTTTTGGCTTTCCTCCCTCGTCAGTGGCTGTCTTTATTTTCACAAATTCCTCTGGAGAGACGATCTCTGTTTCAACCTGCCGATCGGTGGTCTCATTGATCACATCGACGATGTCGGTAAAGGAAACCGTCTCCTGTGCGGTGAGAAGAACGATTTCCCTGTCATGTCCACCTTGGACCATCAACCGCGCAGTGGCTTCGCCTAGCTCTGCTCGTAACGTGAAGGCAATTGGACCGTCGCCGGACAAATATATCTTGGAGGTACTGGGATACCAACCCATGAAGACTGGGAAGGCATCGGTGTACAGTCCTTCGCGGATCGATGTGAAATTGATGTCGGCTCTGGAGAAAGGATTAGCCATATGATCTTTTCATGCAAACTTCTTAAAGTAGCTTGACTTACTTGCGCATCATCTCCTCGGTGATCAAATGAGCCTGTTGGACATCGGCTCTGGAGTCCTTGAACCCACCAAAGGCCAGAGACGTGTACCATACCTGCTAATGGTTAAATGGTTGACATGGCTGGAAGAAGATATTGTGGACATACATGTTTGACACTCATCTTCTTTGCAGCATTGATGAAGTTTTGATGTTGCTTCTCTCGCTTCGCAACATCGAATGTGTTGGTGCTAACAAACAAAAGATTCTCTACATCTTTGAACGCAATTTCCATGGATTCAGGATCATCATAATTGACCACACGGAAGGCAATACCTCGATCTTCGAACCGCTTGCGATTGGACTCGTTTGAAGATGCGGCAGCGTATTCAGATGCGGGGACATTATCAACGAGGTAGGAAAGCACCTGTGAACCAAGACCTCCTGTGGCGCCTGTGATAAGATATTTGAGTGACATGATTGAAAGTCGTAATAAAGATGTCGAATATCAATGCGTAGTCAATTGAATCCTTGCTTAAGAGTAATTATCTTGTTCCAGCTCATGGAGGAGCGTCTTTTATATCCTCGAAAACCAGATTCAATTAGAAATTCATAGAAATCCTGCGGTGTAGCACCAAATGATCCTGGGGCCCCATGGCGTCGTCCGACACTCTGCCAAGTTAGCCGGGAGTTGTACTTAAAATTTGTCAGCCTAACTATTGTTAAGCAACCTTAATTTTTAACTGCACTAAGCGTTATTCGGTGCCTGGTTGCTCGGCGTTACTTGTTGTTATTCGGCCCCTATTAGCACCGAAGAAGCGGGCGCCTCTCATAGGGCCACATGGCTTCAGTGGGTATTCTCCGTTTATGTTCATTGATCTATGTTGTACGATGGGTGCATAGTATTAATGAGAAGGAACCCTGCTGAGGTGTATTTCAAAACAATAGGTGTTCCTTGAACACATTCCTTTGCCTACATCCAGATAATCCTCTTTTTCCAAATCTCCTCCACCTGAGTCCTATGATTGTGTTTTGACCCCACATCGACGACAGCATGTCATACGAACCTGACAAATTCCATGGCGCAAAAAACGGCGCTCAGAGGAGAATGTGCCGACAGAAATCCTTTTCGGGGGCTTCTATGACCGTCGGCCTTTCTAAGCATGTTGCCATTTTGTCTATATGAGGCACAGGAACTTCATCATGTCCTTCAGCCCGCTCGTCGGCGCCCAGCGGGCAGCCGCTGATCCCACGAGCCCATCTCCACTTCTCGGCGCCACTATCCCCCCTTTCGACACGTTATCTTCTAGTTATGTCTAACACAACAGCTCCTTTGATACTATATACTGACTTTCGGAGATAATACGATATTATTGGGATCAGGATTCGCAATCGCACAGCGCAATATTGAATAGCGTAAGCTGACGGACCACTGCGCGCAGTCTACGTTAATTGTGAATTGGGTAGCAAAATTTCGACGATTGTAGCCCCGCAATCCCTCTACGAGATCTCAGCGAATGAAGAGGAGAGCGAAGTCGAGGCGGAGAATCAGAAAAGCAGCGAGAGGACAGGATTGAGCTTCTAATGCCAAGGTCGCGCATTCATGAATCAAAAGCTAGATCGAAGCTCTATCTGCTTGTGCTATCTAGAAGGCTGGTAGCAGGATGACGCGTGAATATTTGGAGGCGTTGGATTTTCCGATACGATCAAGAAAGGCAAGTAATTCATAGCTAAGATCAAAAATATTATAATAGTAGAGCCAAGATCTTGCCTCTTGGGAGATCTGTTTCTTCAGAAGAAAATTGTTTGCTTGAATCATCCCGTGCCGCCAAGGAACATACTTTGGGACAGTACGCTTACTCCTCAACAGCAGGTAGGAAAAAATTTGATTTCGGATCTCACCGGGCAGGTCCAGGAAAGAGGTCGGCATTCCGTGAGTATAGGCTGAAGGTTTTCAAGGTTAATGCCTAGCAGTCCTGGAGGAAGGAGTTGTAGTTAAGATACATGAAGAGCTGGTTTGCTGACCTTGTATCAAGCCTATGGAAATACTAGTAACTTTGGAAGGACAACGAGTCATCGCCCAGATTCGGGGATGTACGACCACGAAGATATGTGATTTAATCGGAAATTGCAGCAACTGGAGGGAGTCAGGCTATATGTTTGCCTGTGAAACATGATGTGACGAAATAGATCTTTTATGGCGTTTTAGAAAATATGGACGAGGCCAAAGAGGTGATCGATGGCCAAGTGAACTTGATCAAGGAGATACCGTATTGTGGGGGATACTGTGCGATCGAAGATGCTGTATGATGAATGATTGACCTTCAGCTTGTGTATATGAAAGTAGAAAAGTGCATTTCCTTCGCCTATATGGATGAATGATTCAATAAAAGAAAAGAATAACATTTGATGTTATGGGAGTACGTATTTTGTATATAACTTTTAGATAAGAGGGCCTATGTCCTATGAGACGAAGACCTCGACGACTGTTGCGATGGAGACCTGTCCTCCCCACGCGTAATATTAACTTCATTGGTGACTCTTATTCCAGGGATCTTGGAGTTATGACTTGAAGCATCCTGAGTAACAGACACCTCAGAAGGCATCATCTCATAATCATCATGACCAAGCTTCGACCAGTTAAGCAATCGTTTATCATCACGAGCGTGGGATCCCAGTCCACTCATGGGCTTTGAGTGACTTCGCAGTCTACCCGCTGAGCGCGACCGAGTGTGGCTGGAAGTGTACTCTGTCAAATGGGAGAAGATATTGCCGAAAACAGGCTTCAGCGCAGGAACGGAGAGGGCAATGAGTGTGCCTGCGATTTCGGCATTTTCCACGCATAACATTGGGTTATAAGCCCAGCTGCCGTCAGCTGCCCATTGGCCTTTGACGACTAACCAAACACGGACGGATGAGATGATGATCACGCTGTTTAATGATGTTAGCTGATGTTCCATGGATACAGAAAGGAGGATAAAACTCACAATACACCAGGGAACATGACCATGGAAAGCTTGATTTTGTTCTTGAGAGAGACATGAAGTTGTTTGATGAGAATGGCCGGAATGATAAACATCATCACATCACAGGCTAACGAGAGGCCTGAGTTGACGGAATAGACCAGACCCCATGTAAGACATTTGTAATTATCCACACCGGGTTGCCAAGCATACGGCCATAAACCGGTGACGGGTTTGCAGTGGAATATCAAGAGGAAAATTTGGGGAAGGTATGCGGCGATAAGGAATGGTCCAGCAACGAGGATGGATTTGTGCAGCTTGCTTGTGCGCGCGGTCAGTCGAAAATAGAACGCCAGACCGGAAAGTCGACAAAGGAACAGGGCGGTGGTATAGAGAATGTGTGCAACGAAATCTAACACTTCGGTCTTGTGGACTGTTGAGAGCGAGAGGACGTATTCGATGTATTCGATATGACGGCCGCTCCCAAGGTTAATGAGAACGATGCAAAGAACGACAAAGGTGATGTAGATCATCTGTAGTGGGATGTGAGTTAGTATGAGTGATCGTTGTTTTTTTTTTGGCTCTTTGAAGAGGTGCAAAAAGACAACAATAACAGATGAACATACCAAAGTCAGAATTGCGAGCCAGTCGTCGAAGCCGATCTTTTTGACCAGAAATGCTCGAGCGTACAGACGCAAGATCATGAGAACTCCGGTGAAACAGATCATGAACAGGATACCCGCAAGAGCAGAGTGATCTCGGGACTCTGCAAGATATGAAAGAGAGACATTGCTGGGAATCCTTCCCGCTGCCTTTGCTGCGCGAATATCGGCAGGGATTGTCATAGCAGGTTGTTTGAGAAAATGTTCACGACATTTCCTAATATCCCCAGATATGTATCCTCACAGACCGGGGAGATGCTCTGGATATAATTAATGAATGACTGGAGCAACCAGGGAAGAACCATGGATTCTGTAAAGGAAGGAAAGAGCGCAGCGGGTCTTTTTCGTGCAATGGACCCAACCTCGATTGATCAGAGGCCATCAAGGTCTTGTACCAAGGCAAATGTGATTCCAGCCATAGTATAGGGTATAGTGGAGACAAATATATTAAAATTTTCTCATGTCATTGTGTACTGTACAAAAAGGGAATTTCATAGGCACTGACTGGTTCACGATGGATTGTCGATGGGTCGGGATAAAAGTTAAATTTCCCCGATCCGTGTTTTCCACCCTCTGAACAAATAGCAGGTCAGAATTGGATTCTTCTTTCTTTGAATTCCAGATTTCTACAGATGCCAACAGATTAGATAGGGAAAAAAGGACCATGCGTTAAACGCGGGCTTGAGGAAGAGCGCGACAATGCTCAAAAGAGCAATGGAAGAACATCGATCGTTCCCAGCAAGGCATTTCCCTAAGAAAATCAAGACCCATCCACAATTTGCAGGGCCTATCGTTGATTTTGAATGCGTAATGGAATGTCAATGGAATTGTTAGCTCAAAACCGAGCTGCTTGGTACTTGCTCTGCAGGCTCTACGCGATCCACAGTGGATTCGGATCGTTGCTGGTGATCTGGAAGACTAAGCGAGATCGGGATTGGATTACGACTTCACAGAACTGCCGAGTCTCCGGTACAGACGAGCTAAGAAAGATTAGGCAGGTGAAAAGAAAATGTCCAAGATTCTGACGATCAATGGAGAGACTCAGGATCAATTAGCATTTTCGGCGGATATTGCTTTTAGCCTCGTTGGATATTTTGCATTCTGGTTGGTAGAATCACGCTCAGGCGCAACCTAAACAAAAGCCAGGGCTTCACGGCGTTCCGATTGCTCCGAGGACCGTCCAGAATGCAGCGTCAATTGGAGATTTTTTCCCATGGGGCGCGATGGGCCACATTCCAGGCTTAGTCAAGGCTCCACTCTTCCCACGGTTTTGCATGAATAGGGTTCCCTCCTTAGTATATGAAAAAAACAAATTGCCCTGCGATCGCCGTTTTTCTTGCCACATGGTTTCTGTGGGGGTTTGCTCGATCTGACCTTTTGATATAATAGTACTGTATATATACACATCATCATGTCGCCATTGCTGCAAGCTCTTGTGAGCGGATTGGCCTTGGCCAGCTCCGCTATTGCTACGGGACAGCATGAGATTGATTCTTTGGTTGCTTCTCAGATTCTGACAGATCCCTACGCCTATGACTTTCCTCGCTTGGGTGCCCCTGGATCTTCGCAGTTCCCCATGCGCAATTGCCATGGGTTCAAGCTGGAAGAGGCCAGTGTCGACGATATCCAGGCTCGGTTGACCAATGGAACTTTCACTAGTGTTCAGCTGCTCGAGTGCTACCTTGACCGCATCACTCAAACACAGCCTTATCTGAAGTATGTCTGGATGCTATTTCCAATTAACTCGTGACTGTTAAACTGATTGAACTTCCCCAGTGCCATTCTACAGCATAATCCGGATGCTTTCCACATTGCGCAAATGCTGGATGAGGAGCGTGCCAATGGTAAGGTCCGTGGTCCTCTACATGGAATTCCTTTCATTGTCAAAGACAACATTGCGTCCAAGGACCGCATGGAGACTACTGCTGGCTGCTGGGCTCTGCTTGGCAGCGTTGTCCCTCGTGATTCCTTCGTTGTCCACGGCATGCGTAAGGCTGGTGCTCTGCTCTTGGGCAAGGGTGCTTTGAGTGAGTGGGCTGATATGCGCTCCAACAACTACTCCGAGGGCTTCAGCGCTCGTGGTGGTCAGTGCCGTAGTGCTTACAACTTCACCGTGAACCCTGGTGGTAGCAGCACTGGTCCCGGTGTTGCTGTGGGTGCTAACCTGATCCCCATCGCCCTTGGTACCGAGACCGATGGCAGTGTTATCAACCCTGCTCAGCGCAATGCTATTGTCGGCATCAAGCCCACTGTTGGCCTGACTTCCCGTGACGGTGTTATTCCTGAGTCCCTGCACCAGGATACCATTGGTACTTTCGGCAAGACTGTTCGCGATGCTGTCTACGCCCTTGACGCCATTTACGGCGTTGACACTCGCGATAACTACACACTTGCTCAGCAGGGCAAGACCCCTGAGAAAGGATACACCCAGTTCCTTTCCAACAAGGATGCTCTCAAGGGCGCTGTATTTGGTCTCCCTTGGGAGTCCTTCTGGGCTTTTGGCGATGCTGTCCAAATCGCTCAGCTTGAAGAGCTGCTCGATCTGATCAAGTCTGCCGGAGCTACTATTATTAATGGAACTGAGCTTCCCCATTATAAGGAAATTGTTTCTCCCGATGGCTGGAACTGGGACTATGGCTCCACCCGCGGCTACCCCAACGAGTCAGAGTACTCCTATATCAAGGTCGACTTTTACAACAACCTCCGTGACTACCTTGCCGAGTTGAACAACACCGATGTCCGTTCCGTCGAGGATCTTGTTCAGAACAACATTGACAACTACGGCTCCGAGGGTGGTTATCCTGGCATTCACCCTGCCTTCGGCTCCGGCCAGGATGGCCTTGTTGCCTCCCTGGAGAGCAAGGGTATCATGAATGCGACCTACTGGGATGCTCTTGCTTTCTGCCAGCGCACTACCCGCGAAGAGGGCATCGATGCTGCCTTGAAGTGGAAGAACCGCACCCTGGACGGTCTTCTCGTCCCCCCTGATGTCGCTCAGAGCATCCAGATCGCCGCACAGGCCGGGTACCCTGTTATCACTGTTCCCGCTGGTACTGAGCAGGAATCCGGCATGCCGTACGGTCTTGCTATCATGAACACTGCTTTTTCGGAGCCTACTCTGATCAAGTACGCCAGTGCTATTGAAGACCTCCAGAAGACCTCTGGCACCCAATGGCAGCGTACTCTTCCTGAGTGGCGTGGTTACCTCGAGCGTAATCTGCCTGTGATCATGTAAGACTTCGGGTCGTCATTTTCTAATTTTCTAATTGGAAAACAAGCAGGCAATCTTAAAGAAAAATTGCCTTTTTTGCATAATATGTACAGCATGCATCATGTATAGCATATACCAATTAATGGATGATAATTATTGCGAGATCAATATGCTTTGAAAATTTCCTGTTGAACGCGCTCGAATTATCCATCAATCCGCAAATGCTCCACACGTCGTCATCATTGAATGATTCAGGTGGATATGGAGAATTTGTATCATCTGATTCTTCCGATAAAGGTTGATTGCAATGCCTCTTCAGCTGCTCCTGCAATTTTAGCTTTACATTACGACATCAGACTTTTTTTCAACTTCGAAATTCCCTTCAATAGAATCTTAGCAATCGTTGAGTAATATTTCGTTCTAGCTACGGACATACCGAATGTGGAGTGCACAGAATCTTTCTAAACGTTACTCTATATTAAAGGCTTGAGCGCGAGGTTTAATCTCCGAATCAAGAGATAAAAAAACTTGAATAGATAGCGCCATAGAGAACAGCATATGGGTCCTTGCCAAGAGATTAAAAAACGGTGGATGGCGCTACGGCAGATCAGGTAGCTTATCCGATGATCATGGATGTGATCGTCCGGGAGAGCGTCCAGGTCCATGTGTTCATACCCATAAGGTAGCATCCCTGTCCATCCTCCCATCTTATTGATGCAAAATTGAACTCAGTTCTTCTGTCATCCGCTGATCTTCAAACCTTCTTGCTCGGAAGAACTGTCGAATGTTTAATGCTCGAATAGAATGTGTCGCACGTCCATAATACATCGCCAAGTGCCAAGACGGGGTAATGTGTTTTGGATCATTTCTCCGTACTCCTCACTAGGTGTATGAAGTGCCCAGTTACTCTCCTGACAGTCAGAGATCAAGCCCTCCTTAGGCCCGAATATCCGGGAAAAAGACTTACTTTTAATATAATATAGTTGAACGCTAGGAGTCTTGACCGTAGCCACGTTTCTGTAAATTAAAGGCAATGACTAGACCGCGGAGCATCTCCCGTCAAAGTCAAGTGCCCGACCACGATACTCAATGCAGTACTGTGGGCCGCTAGCCGCAACAAAGTGAAACATCTTCAGACTCCAACTAATTTATTATTTGGGTCTTTTCTCAGTCTGCGCCTTCTTTTTGAGTTCGGCGACCTACGTGGAGAAATTTCGGTCAATAGGCTTGTTCTCCATCGAACGCCATGATTCACGCCACTCGGATTGAATGCAAGATAGTTTGGGACTTCAATTGGCGGATTCATATGCTATCTAAATTGCTCCTCTCATACCCCTGGCAATTTTTCACCCCGCAAAAAAGTGGGACCATGCGTCTTAGTGGCATGGCGGAACTTGAACGATTTGTCGAATCGACGGCGGTATCATCATTGCCCTGTGGCTGGTGATGGGTTTCTAAGAAGGTCTGACAATTGTGGATATTGATGGAGCTACCTTGAGTACCCTCCTGCATGATGGAACAACCAAGAACTTAACCATGACTTCCGAGGTCCTTGATTAAACGGTCGTGCGTTAGAGACTATATAATCCTTTCTCTACACCCGGCATGAAACGATTTATTTTTTGCATTCCATCCAATCCTTTTCCTCTTCGTGTTCAATACTTCATTTCACCATGAAGTATACTGCCATCTTGGCGGCTTTTGCTGCCCACGCTGCTGCTGTTAGCGTTTCAGGAGCGGCTGAAGGTTTCGCCAAGGGTGTTACTGGTGGTGGTTCTGCTACCGCTGTCTACCCAACTACCACTGACGAGCTGGTCTCGTACCTTGGTGACAGTGAAGCCCGTGTTATTGTTCTTGATCAAACCTTTGACTTCACCGATACCGAGGGTACCACCACTGCCACCGGTTGCGCACCTTGGGGAACTGCTTCCGCCTGCCAGGTCGCTATTAACCAGGATGACTGGTGCACGAACTATGAGCCGGATGCTCCTGATGTTTCGGTGAGCTAGTAAGTATTTCTGGATTTTCGTTAAAGTTCACATTCTTCAAATGAAGGTTTAAGACAGACTGACCATTTCTAGTGACAATGCTGGTATCCTGGGTATCACTGTCACCTCCGACAAGACCATTCTTGGTTCTGGCTCTGCTGGTATCATCAAGGGCAAGGGTCTGCGGATCGTTTCTGGAGCCAGCAACATTATTATCCAGTATGTCTATCTTTCTTGAAGCGTATCACCACACTCTAAAATCTTTTATTAATAATAATTTAGAAACATTGCTATTACCGATATCAACGCCAAGTACGTCTGGGGTGGCGACGCCATCACCCTCGATGACTGCGACATGATTTGGATCGACCACGTTACTGTATGTTGTCTCTCACCGCGGAATTTAAGCTCTAAGAACTTCAAAATCATACTAACTAGTATTGAAATCCAGACTGCTCGTATCGGACGTCAGCACTATGTTCTGGGAACCTCTGGTGATAACCGCGTGAGTCTGACAAACAACTACATCGATGGAGTTACCGACTACTCTGCAACCTGCGACGGCTACACATACTGGGGTATCTACCTGGATGGAGACAGTGACCTTGTCACCCTGAAGGGCAACTACATCTACCACACTAGTGGCCGTAGCCCCAAGGTTCAGGGTAACACTCTCCTCCATGCCGTCAACAACTACTGGTATGACAACTCTGGACACGCTTTCGAGATCGGTTCCGGCGGCTATGTTTTGGCCGAGGGCAACGTTTTCCAGAACATTCCTACTGTCGTTGAGTCACCAATTGACGGCCAGCTCTTCACTGCGCCTAATGCCGCTGCTAACGCGGTCTGTGCCACTTACCTTGGTCGCGACTGCGTGGTCAATGGATTTGGTTCTTCGGGTACATTTAGCCAGGCGGATGAGGGCTTTCTGTCTGATTTCGAGGGAAAGAACATTGCCTCTGCTTCCGCTTATACTGCGGTCCAGAGCACCGTTCCATCCAGTGCCGGCCAAGGTAATCTGTAAAGATTGCTTTCTTGTTGCTGCAAGTAAGTAGAGCTCAATCTTTTCTGTCCAATGCCCCCATTATCTCCGTGTTTCCTCGTATTTTCCATGTCTCTTTGTCTTCTTGGCGACGAAGGTGGCATGAAAGCTGGAGTCAAAGCTCTAACTTCACCGTCTGATGTTGTTCCTACTCGATATGCGTGCTGGATTTGGAAGTTTGACATTATTTTAACCAAAACGCTTCTCTTAGTGCTTTTCTCTTGTCATCACTACATCTCTCTCGCCTGCTCTTTCTCTCTCTTCTCCCTTCCCCCATTCCCTCAATTTCTATCGGTACTTGGATACCTACGGGAAAGCTTGAGATCTGTTCCTGTTCTTGGTAATAACTGAAGTTGCCTCTTTGTCGGTGTCCAACTGCTCCATAAGAATGTAGATACATAATCCATTTTATTCAAAACAAAAACCATCTCTGACTTGTTTTTTCGTTGCCTATGTGGTTCTGCAATTGCTCGGGAAACATCTATCAACACGTGAGGAGGGTCGGGATTTTTGATCAACTGCAAATCACTTTGCTTTATTTGGAATTTGGGTTTAACACGTCGCTGCATTGATGGAAGTGACTCCGGTTTGGAGGTGCCACTGGTTATATAGTTGTTCCGAAACTGGCAATCCAACAGAAACAAAGTCCTCTCATAAAAAGAACTAACGATGGAACAATTCCTCGTCATTTTGTAGTCGTACTATTTATTTTTTATCTTTGCTACGTTGTAAATCATGTTCTGAGGGCTGCCCATGCAGCAAGGGTCACTGGCGGGCGGTGGTCCTACATAGGGCCGTCCACATCCCTCCGGTGGGCGACCCCGTAAATCAGGACGCCACGGCCTGATTCAACCTTCTGACCTACCATGTGGGGTGGTGATCCAATGTTTTATTTAGCCGACGGAACGTGGATGCCCCGAATACTGCCTACCAGACAAGACAGCTTTGGTACACACGGGAGGTCGACTTCTATGAGTGCTGTTGGATGAAGAAATATGTGGTTTCTAATCCCATCATGATGCTTAGTAATACAGAGCATTTTTTGATTACTGTGCACAGCCGACCATGTGGGCTGATAGAATGGAACGCGTCTGAGCCAACCAGTATATATGCATCCTCAGCTGTGCAAAACCGTACCATTATCCTGACTTAAACATCAAACAGTACAGCCATGTCGACTCAAAAAGCAATTGAAATCACTGGGCCTCAAGAGGCCAAAGTCGTGACAAACCGCCGCCTCCCTGAGCTCCGCGATGACTACATCCTTGTCAAAGTCGTAAGCGTCGGCCTTAATCCCACTGACTGGAAACACGTCAAATATCTCTCTGGGCCCGGTGCCCTAGTAGGATGTGACTATGCGGGCATCGTCGAAGAAATCGGTTCAGCAGTAACAAAGGGGTTTAAGAAAGGCGATCGCGTCTGCGGCATCACACACGGCTCTAACGACTCAAACCACGAAGATGGCTGCTTCGCAGAGTACATCGTCGCAAAGGCGCACGGTCAATGGAAGATTCCGCCAAACCTTTCCTTCGAAGAGGCTGCCACCTTAGGCGTCGGCATAGTCACCGTCGGCCAGGCGCTGTACCAGGCGCTGAAGCTCTCTCCGCCGCAAGCCAAGCCTGTTCCTAACGGTATCCCGCTGCTTATATATGGTGGGTCGAGTGCGACAGGGACTTTGGCTATCCAGTTTGCGAAGTTATCTGGCTATATAGTTATCACTACGTGCTCTCCGCATAACTTTGACCTTGTGCGTGGGCTGGGCGCGGACAGCGTGTACGACTATAAACACTCGGAGGCCGCGGCTCAGATCCGCAAAGCGACGGGTGACCAGCTGAAGTTTGTCCTGGATTGTATTGGGACTGAGGATGGGGCGGACTTCTGTGACAACGCTATGTCGACGGAGGGAGGGAGATATACCTCTATCACAGGGTCGAAGACGAAGCGCGAGAATGTTGTTGATTCGGGGACTCTGGGCTACACTGCTGTGGGCGAGGCGTTTAGGAAATTTGGGCGCGAGTTTCCACCTATTCCAGAGGATGCAGCTCATATCGCTGCTTTCATTAATTTGATGGAGCCTCTTCTTGCCCAGGGGAAAATTAAGACTCACCCTGTCAGAGTTGGGAAAGGAGGGCTATATGGTGTTTTGGAGGGCTTGAAGCTTATGGAGAAGGGCAAGGTTAGTGGGGAGAAACTAGTTTATAATATCGCTGATACCGCTTGATTTTGATGCTATTCATCTAAAAGAAAAGCCACTTAAGTGCAATTGGTGTGAATTAATTTGTTGCATCAGATGGCGTTCCAGCGCCCCATGCTTTCGATATACATCATGTGCGGAGCTGTTAGCGTTTCCCGGATCCAATGCAGGAGCTTCAGACATAATTTAGCAGGCCATGATCCCTTAAAAGGTAGCTAAGAGGAGGGGTTTATTTATTCCCCAAGAGAATCGCACTCAAGCTTGTAATTAGCCCACGGTAGATTTTTGATTAATTGAATTGAATTTAGGATTGACACTGATTAAAGAGAGGTACTCCATTGGGGTTTATATATTGATATAAATCCTCGAGAAGACATGGGCCAAAGAAAAAGATGGTCTTCAATACTATAAAGAAGACCAGACCTAGATTGTGCAACGACTCGGTTGATGATGAAATGGGCTTGGGGAGACATGCGCATGAAAAACACGGAGTAAAGACCTTAGAATTGACAGGTATTGTGAGTCGAGAATTGGGTTAAAGGTGAATCATACTACCAGCTTCGTGTCTTTTGCGTCGTTTGTGAAATCTACTTCAGGGTATCAATCAAAGCTATAAACCACCATTCAAAAAACTGCTACGCAATTCAGTTATTCTAAATTCCTGCTCTAAGATCGCTATCCAGGAAGCCAGTTAAACCATCCCCTAATTATCCCATGACAGTTCCGAGAAAATCTAGATCATTGACTAATTTACGTAAAATGCGGGGTAGTAGCAATGCCCATTGTGGACGGGCTTGGTGCCGTTCCAGACAACTATTTCTAATCTATCCGCAAGCGGAAGTCCTAAAAGTCAATGGAGATCTAGACCACTGGGAAGAGTGATAATCGCAAAGTCATGAAATAGGTGGTTAACAAGACAGGTTCCAGATGCTGGAGCATTTCCAGATATAAGGTGCAAGTGGAATGCTCCACATACTTAATATCAAAATCGATGTGCAAGGCTTTTGCAAGTGGCATCGTACAAGGTCTGTATACATACTTCCTATAGGTACTTCTGTTGTTAATCAAAGGAAGATTGATTGTTATATTTGAGAAGGAAACATAGGACTATATATACATCAAGAAGAACAAGTTGATTTCCAATCAACTTGATTCTTCGTATAGATACATCGGGATTAATTCCAATGGTGCGGCTCTGTTCCTGATCTGCACCAACCTGAAATCACAACATTCCCCCTCAGGATCGTCTTGCTGGCAGGGCGATACTGGAGTTGTGCAGAGCAGTCAGGCCTCGGTAAAACCACTCAAAACCTTCGTGGGAAAATAAAGTGGAAAGAGCGCCTGCGCTGTCATGCACGTTGCCTTGGAATCTCCGAAGCGTCGATTCCTAAAAGACTACAGAACTTGGCAAAGGACGTTGGCCCTAATGGCTTGGTGAGACCATCCGCGGCCTGCTCCTCAGTGGGAACATACTGCAGGTCAATTTCTCCTGCATTCAGCACCGACCGCTGATAATGGAACTTGACATTGAAGTGTTTGGTCCGTTTGTGAAATTCGGGATTGCGGGAGAGCGCAATAGCGGATTGATTGTCAGCCATGATATTAGTGACCGGAGACCGATACAGATTTGTTTCTCCTAGAAAGGTGCGGAGCCACTGTAGATGTAAAATGGCATTGTATTGGCCAATGTATTCGGCATGAGTCGTGGACGTGGCCACTTCCCCCTGACGTTTGGACGACCAGGAAACCGGCGCTCCCGCCAGTTGGAACACGTAGCCAGACGTGGAGTATGCTCCATCCGTGACGACGGAGCCACCGAAGTCGGCGTCAGTGTATCCGATCAATTGACCATTTCGGTAGGTGATACGGTGAGATTGCGTGGCTTTGATGTAGCGAAGCAGTCGCTGAAGTGCGGCCTGGTGATGCGATTGCGGCCGGGATGTGAAGCGACTCAACATTCCGAGCGCAAACGCAATATCCGGTCGCGTGCCAACCATCAAATACATGAGCGAGCCGATAGCAGTTGCATAGCGAGCTTTTGCTTCTTCATCCGGAGGTTCCTCCTCTGGGCGAGTATTCAGGCTTTGCTTAGGATTCATCGGCGTAGACTTCGGCTGACAACTCTCCATGCCAAAGTCGGAGAGCACCTTCTGGATGTACTGATGTTGGTGAATAGACACGGACCCATCAACGTGATAGTCAAACTCGATCCCGAGGAACGAACGAGGGATGCCCAGATCGTTCAATCGGAACTCGGTTTGTAAGGCTCGTTGTACTTGTTCAATTTCGTGCGTATTTGCCGCAGCAACTAGAAAGTCATCGACATAAACGCAAACGACGCAGTCCGCTTTCCAGAAAACACAGTTGTCCGATTGGGCCATAGTGAAGCCCTGAGAAGCCAGGACGCGGTGGACGCATTGGTACCAAATCCGCGGGGCCTGCTTCAGCCCATACAGTGAACGGCGCAGCCGACACACGTACCCTGGTTCTTCAAAGCCTTCGGGCAACTCCATATAGATAGACGAATCGACGTCTCCATGGAGAAATGCGGTAACCGCATCGAATTGGTGGAGTTTCCATCCGCGCAACACGGCGCTGGCGACGATGCAGCGGACCGAGTCCATGCGCGACACAGCCGCAAACGTTTCGTGATAATCGATGCCATGTTTCTGCCGGTAGCCTTTGATGACCAGTCGCGCTTTGCGCGTTCCGTTGGTTTTGGTCTTGAAGACCCATTTGCACCCAATCACATGATCCCCAGCGGGGATGTCCTCCCGCCGAACCTTTTCCCATGTTCCGTGTTCGAGAAGCGACGCATATTCTTTCTGGATGGCGGCCCACCAGATTAGCTGGTCTGGGCCTGACACAGCTTCGCGGAAGGTTGCCGGGTCGGCTTGTCTGGCCGGTGCAGTATTCAATGCGCCTGCCGAGTACACCTTCCCCAGCGATTCCAGGAGACGCCGTGATGGTCTTCGTCTGCGACCATACATCGAATACCCAAGATCCGATGTCAAGTCGGTTTCCTGTTGGCTTGGATTGATCACTGGAGGTGTCTCATCCTCGCGCTCAGATGGCGGCTTCTCTCGTTCATTCGACCGAGGTAATGGCGACGCAGGAGGTGTTGGCAGCTCGCTGGCTGAACTTGGCATTGGTGGAAAGACAGATGATGGAGGAGCGTTGTCCGGGAGGTCGTTGCCTGTTTCCCCCTCGATGAGTGGCGCCACGGGGGTCCTCTCATCGAACTCGACATCACGGGAGAATATTGTCTTTCCTGAGTGGATTTCGTACAGCTTGTACTGGTTGGGTTCACAATAACCTAGCAGTCGGCACTCGGACGACCTCGGTCCGAGTTTGGCTCGATGCTCTTTTGGGATCAACACCCAGGCACGAGAGCCGATCCGGCGTAGATGCAAGAGCGAGGGCGGCTTCCCATAAATCACTTCATACGGTGTCCTTTTTCGCAGAATTGATGCTGGCGCGCGCAGCTTCAGATAGACTACCGTATCTATAAGTTCGACCCACCAGGAAGGAGGAAGGTTTGCATCGGACAGGAGCGTGTTGATCCGCTCCCGGATAGTGCGGTTCGTTCGTTCGGCCAGCCCATTCTGCCCTTTGCAGTATGGCGGCGAGGTGTCAAACTCAACTCCCTGGCGTTCGAGGTGTGTTCCGACCGGCAGATATTCTCTTCCATTGTCGGTAAGAAATCTTCTAATCTGGGCCCCAAATTGTCGGTGCACCCAGGCCTCAAACTGTCGGAACTTCTGCAGCGCTTCATGTTTCCATCTCATGGCATAGGCCCATGAGCCCCGAGAATAATCGTCAGTAAAGGTGATCACGTACCTGCTGCCATCTTTGGCAATCGGCATCTCCATGATGTCCGAGTGGATCAATTCAAAAATTCTCGTTGAATGCAGACGTGGCCGCCTTGCACGGGAGTTCCTCTTCTGATGCTGCTTACCCGACATGCACGCCGGGCAACGCGGCGTTGCCTGCAGTTGCGCCTGCGTCAGCGGTCGGTACGGAGTGCCGGTCTGCCGGAGGACCACCCTCAAGTCGCCCCGGTTCAGATGTCCCATCCGAGCGTGCCATAGCGCTTCGGAGGCCTGGTCCACTCCTTTGCCCGCATCTGCTTCGAGTATCACAGCTTCACCACCGAGTTCAGAGGTTGGCGATGCGCATCCTACGCCACTTGACTCTTCACGGCTGTCGACGTCCATGGCCACCGCCTGCGGTTCCAGGGAATCTGCATGGCCATAGGTCGTCGGCGCCCTCGCCAGTTGGACTCGTTCTCGAGATCTCTTGCTCACATGGCACCGCAGGATCAACAGATCCTCCTCCGCATGGTAGGCGGTCCCCACCGTTCGTCCTCGGCGTTGCACAAAGACGTTCTGCGGGTGCGCTACCACCGAGTAGCGGTCTCTTAGCAACTTCGGCACACTGATCAGGTTCATCCCGACGCGTGGCGCGAAGTATACGTTCTTGAGCACCAGGGGTTGGTTGAACTTCCCCCGGAGCGTGAGCTTCACCGTCCCAATCCCTTCGGCTTCCACTGGATCGCCCGCCGTGTCCAACATCTCGCGATGGGGCCGCAGACTGCTGAAGCAGCTCCGGTCCCAGCAGATGTGGCTGGTGGCAGCCGAGTCCAGGATCCACCGGGGTGACGGTGCGTGGGTATAGAGAGTCGTCACCCTCGCCCTCACAACATTGATCCGCGGTCTCTTGGAAGTCGGCGGGCCCTGCCGTTCTTCCACCTGGCTTGATGGTATACTTCGCAAATTGCTTCTTGGTGAGCCGGAAACACTCCGTTCGGCCTTCAGGGCATGGTCCCTGGACGGCTGTTCTTCTCGCTGTTTCTTCCAGCACTGCGCGACCACATGGCCGCGCTTCTTGCAGTAGTTACACTTTTTGGTATTCTTCTGCACGGTATTGATTGAAGGGCTATTCGATGCGCCAGACGCTCCATGCGGGAGCGTTGCGGCGTCCTTCCGCTGCACCGTCTGTTCTGCATTTGCCAGACGGTTTCCGATCGTGGTCGGGTTGACTGGATCTTTGTCATTTTGGATCGCATCTACAATCAAGATGTATTCTGGTCCGATCTGAGTCAACAGAATCGCAATGTGCGTCCGGTCGCCGATTGATCCGGGGACGATAGCATTCAACCGGTGTACTAACATCCGTACACGATCGACAAACTCGCGTGCACTGCCACAGCGCTCGCCTGTGGTCTCACGCAACTGGGCGAACAGCTCGCAGAACGTGGCGAGTTCCATCCGCCGATACCGTTCTTCAAGTTCATTCCAGAGGTCGCGAGATGTTTCGAGTCCCGCGACATGAATGCTGATGTGGGGGGACAAGTAACGGAAGATAGTATGGTAGGCCTCGGCTTCGCGGCGCGACCATTCACGGTGGCGCTCGAACGCCTGGACCTCCACTTCGAGGCGCGCGTCGATGGCGCGCTGCCTCACCGCCCCGCTGAGGTGGGGCTCCACCAAGGGGTGGATGTCCGCCGTAATAGGTTTGGCGTACTTGAACAGGCAGTCAGGACGCTGGAGGTCGCCCGACACCACGTCCCAGACCTGTCTCGCTTTGAGGTAGGAGGTCATGAGACGTTTCCAGGTAGCGAAGTTGTCGCTTCCTGTCAGAGGCTCGATGGCCGTGACGGCTCGGTCTGGGGAGTCATGGACCAGAGCCGACATGATGATAAGTTGATGAGTTGAAAGCGGGGTAGATATATAATCAAGATGGATAGATAAGATGTTTCTCAGATGAGTAGAGACGGCACCCGAGAGATTGCTCCCGGGCTCATAACCTGTTGTTAATCAAAGGAAGATTGATTGTTATATTTGAGAAGGAAACATAGGACTATATATACATCAAGAAGAACAAGTTGATTTCCAATCAACTTGATTCTTCGTATAGATACATCGGGATTAATTCCAATGGTGCGGCTCTGTTCCTGATCTGCACCAACCTGAAATCACAACAACTTCAAACCCCCGCTTACATAACGGCGTTAAATTCTGACCTTATTGATTAGGGCTAGTTTGCTATGGCAGGAGAAGTGCTAGCTGTTCTCATTATTGTGAAAGAGACTGCTGATACTGTCACTAGCGTTGCGACCGCTATAAAGTCAGTGAAAGATTTATACGATAGCTTCCAGGGGCGAGACGACAAAAGCAATGACCTCGATATATTCGTCACGAAAGTTAAAGAAATTGTGCAAACAGAAATTCAGGATGCAGAGCTGCAAAATTATTTGGGTGCTGTTTCCTCCGCATGCACAACCTGGTACAGGGCCTCTGGAAAGATAAAAGCTATATCCACAATGCCTACCAACACAGAGACAGAGATACGAGCAAGAAATGACGAGTTTCGAGCTATCTCGGAGGATCTTAGAGACGGACTTCGCGAACTGGGAGAAGCCATTCATTACTTCAAGAGCAGCCGGCCGAAACCACAGACACTATACATGCTAGGTCTCTATCCTACCGCTTTCACCATGCGTAACGCAATGAGCTTCACAGACAACGCAATATTCTCTATCACGTCAGGTGTTATTGATAAAGACTACCTCCGGAGGAGCGTTAGCGAGGTAGAAGAAACAAAAGACTTTAATCGCAGCGCATGCGAGAATTATCGAGCTCATCGTGCGAGCCAGCTCAAAATGGCAAGAATCTGGGAGATAGAATTTATACCGCCTCGTGCCGTTGGCTGGGAAGTTTCGTCAGATTCGGGTGGAGATTCTCTAATTCCGAATCTCACGGATAAGGGGTTCCCACTTAATGGAAAGTTCAGAGAACCTGCAGGAGTCATTAAGTTCTACTGGGAAAAGTCCGAATTTGGCCGTGAGTCAGTGCCTTACTCGGTCCCATCCTTACTCGCACAGTTTGACTCCATCATTAAGGCAGGGGAATTGAAGCTTCAGCTGCATCAACAACGGAATTAGGGCAGTCAAACTTCATCTTTGATATTGCTGTTAGCCAAATTCGGGTTTGTACCCTGAAACGAAATAAGTGAGAGGAAGGGATCGCCTTCGTGCCCAGGGACTACCCTTGTTCTCAAAAAGCTTTGTTTCTATTAGCTAAATTCTGCTGCTTAATCGCCAGCTTTTTCGCCCCGTTCTCTCATTTGCTGTCATGTCACTTCTCTCCACGCTCTCTTCTGATTGCTGCTTGAAATATTGCTATCTTAGGCTTGTTGCTGGCGCTTTTTGCAGTCATTCACTGGCCATTTCCTCACCTACTCTGTACTTGTCTGATGCAGCTGCTCCCTGTGCCTTTTTTTTTTCGCTATTCCTTCTCGTTTATTGTCTACATCGTTTTGCTACGCACTTTTATGATGTCGTCTTCTGATTGGTTGCGTTTCTGTCCGACTTGTGTTCAACTACACCGCCGCTACTTGTCCGCGTTCTGGTGCGGATGCCCTTCCTGTCTTTTCCCTCCAAAGTTAAAACCCCAGGGACCCCGCGCCTCTCTTTGTTTATCCTGCTGCTATACCCTTAAAGTTTCTGCGTTCATTCATTATGATGAGAGATATGATGGCACGGACCAAACAGCCCAGCTGAGCTGCCAAGATGCCTGTTTTAGGCAGTAGTTCTCGACCGGTCGCCATCTTGAAAGTCAAGTCTACAGGACTCCCAAAAACATGGATATGGTTGAAGCCGCAGCGTCCAAGACTTGTATACCCCAACGCGTTATTGGCCGCAAGAAAGGCGAGGCTGACTTAGATGTCGCCTTTGGTTCAAAGCTGATGTAGCCAGGTTCCAGCGACTTATCTTCCTACTCGATTGGTTCTTCTATTTTTCTTGGAGCCGCATTGTTGTGTCTTCCGTCTCATACGCGGATTGAGAATTTAAAATACTGGTGATTGGAATCCGCTGCAGGGAGTTAATAGGATCCAGTGAGCTACTCCATCAAAGAATGGCCTATATACATAGAGACGAGTAAGATCACCCTATGATGAAGTCCTCTTAAATAATCAGCCACGGGTTTCCGCTTAACGATCTTGCATAATTTGTCCGTCCGTACCTTTCTGTTCCCTGAGCTGAGACTCAAGGCGATTGACACTATCTGCACGGGAAATATTTCCGCCGACCCTTGTCTGGTTGCCAAGAATTTTAGTAGTGGCAGACATTAGGCACTTAGAAATGGAAGAAAAAGGGTGGGCAGCATTAAAAAAGAGGCTGTTCCCCTCAGTTGCTGGCGCGGCACAGAAGCCTTCTTTACATTGCTTTGAGTTTTTCTATAAGCTATTTAGCCATTTATATGGATAGCTCTGCTGTCTGTATAATTTTTGGCAAAACTGGGCCAGGACTAAGGCGACCCGATAAAGCGGGAATGAACGATTACCGGTTACGTTATCAGCACTGGCGATAAGGTTAAAGCCGACGTGCCCCTAACGACACGCCATTCAAAGTCGTGATGAAGGGGTATTCAGACGGCATGCAAGATGAACAACCAGATCAATTCCAATTTCCCAGTAACCCCTAAACAATCAATATCCACTCGATGGAAAGATGAAGCTATCAAGAGGATGTCGTGCGACACGTGTCGGAACCGAAAGATCAAGTGCGACAAAAGCGACCCGTGCAACCAATGCACCTCATCATTTAATGGTACCTTTTCTAGCCTACCTCTTGGATGTTAATGATGCGAAAATGCTGATTGTACAGATTGTACATACTCCGAACCCGCCCGGAAGAAACGGAAAACAGCCTCTTCCGAAAGGATCGCCTTTCTCGAGAGCAAGATAAAGGAAATGGAGGGATCCACTACGTTACCCGTTGCGCCGTCCCTTCCTCAAGGACTACAAAGCTTAAATGATGACTCCCAAAAAGAGATATCTCGAAGTCAAGAAACCCAGCAGCCTTCATTAGTACCCCAGGGTCTGCCTATCGCGGCCGATCCCTATGCCAGGCTATATCACTCCGTCAACAAGGGTGACATAGAGTTCCAGGGCTTTTCATCTGACCGAACATTCATCCTAGGAATCAAAAGACAATTGGGATTCTGGGAAGACGATATGGAGCAAAAAAGACTACTGAATACTTCGGTGCTAAGTCTTTTCGATACCTCAAGTGGAATACCTCCCGTGGATGCCAGTCTCCCATCCAGAACCATGGCAACGAGACTAGTCGAGGCAGCGCTCAATGGTCAAATAATTTTTTCGATTGTTCACCGTCCCTCTTTCAACTCATTATTTAACCTGGTATACTCCCTTGAGGAATCTGACTATAGCACACACGAACGCCGTTTTCTACCACTTCTTTATGCTGTCATGGCCTTCGGCAGCCTTTTTGCTGATCTGGCGGAACTTGATGAAGAAAAAGATATGCTTTCTCTCGGGTATCTATGCTCGACAATCTACAGTCTCTTACTGTCATCGGCTTATATTATATTAGATATCAGTATTACGAAAAGAGCAAACGACTACAGGATATTGCAGATTGCAAGGACTTGATCTCACTACAAGCCATTTTCTTCAAAATCTCATTTCTCCTTGTCACATCTCGAGTCTTCACCTGCTATACCTACACCAGTACGGCACTATCTATTGCACTACGGATGGGGCTTCATCGTTCATTCCCAAACCCACCAGACTTGATATCCTGCGAAATAGGAAAGCGCCTATTTTGGGCATTATGGACCCTGGGAAATGATGTTGCAGTCACCTGCGGCTTGCCAATGATTTTTGATCGGAGTTCGATAGACCAGGATTTACCGATTGAGGTCAGTGACATTTATATCGAACAACAGCACATTGGTCAACAACCACAGAATGATGTTTGCTATATCGTTGCTTCAAACATGTACCGACGTTTGCATATCATCATTCAAGATGTTACCAGCCAGATTTATGCCGATAAACGTTTTAATAAAGTCCAGACAGGGGGTGGCATGAGCTATTCTATTAGCATGGAGACTTTAAAGAACATAGAAAACAATCTTACAGCCTGGGTCCTAGATCTACCCGCCCATTTCACGCTGGGAAAGCATTTTGAGGATTCTCAAGCTACAATGTATGACCCCCTGGCCACTTGTAACGGGAGATACTAATTATATAGGGCTCAATTCACCTTGGCAATTTTATATTGCCATGCCCAGTCATACTTATATCGACCTTTCCTGCAACACTTTATGAAATTTCCCGGCCAAAACGGCGTGTCGCAACATTCAGACGCATCATGGCTAGCCACAATATGCGTTCAAGCTTGCGAGAACATCATCATGCTATGTGAGGACATGTACAGAAGGGGGCTGTTGAAGGGGGGCAACTGGCTAGTTTCCCGTGCATTGCTCAGCTGTATTCACACGCTATTTTACGTCGTTCTTACATCAAGCACAACCCGTCCGTACAGATCCATCTCAAGGTGCTTGGCGTTGGGAAGGAAAGTATCAGATCGAATTGCAAAACGAAATGTTTCGGCGCACCGATGGAAGGTCATGATGACGGTATGGTAATGAGACAATATTCTTCTGGGTTTGGTTCTCGCTAATTCGCCTAAGGTCATGATTGCAACTTTGCCTAGTAGTGTTCGGCATATTCAAGAACGATTACTTGAGTTGGAAACTAAACTCCCAGCTTTGGCTACGTATGAAGCTGAAGGAAAACAGCCAGACAACTCTTACACTTTACCCTTGGCGCAACAAGCATTTAATCGTCTCGGGAGTGACAGTTCCATTAGTGACAAATTACGATGGTTGGCGCCTCATCTTCTCGAGGCTCTTGGCCATGGTTCTTCCGAGAATCAGGGATCACTATCACCATCCTGGAGAATGATTCCTCGGCCTCAGCCCGTTCCAAATGACAATCATGAGTCACCAATCAGTACTCTGCGATTGGATGGCATTGAAGACTACTTATTCGACGGCCATGGTGACTCTGATCTGAACCCCGAATCTTTTGAAATGTCTGGCATGACCGGCGATATGGGACTTGGAAACATAGACGACTTCCTCGACCTCCAGAATTGGCTATAGCTATGATCGAAATCCATCGGATTCATAATATAGGCTATCAAACAATACAACAACAATAAGCTATCAATCTCGGTGCTCGGCACCAATCTCGAATGCATCGGAGCCGTTGGTTCTACGCTAGCCCGAAATGGGATATCTTCAATGTCCGGAATTCCATAATTTGGGCAGTGATCGGCATTCCGCCTTCAATGCGCCAATCATATCATAAGCTTTGTGCCTTTTATGGAAATACGCTAACCGAAATAACGGACTGAGGGATCTATGTCTCCGAGTCAGCACTGTTAGATGAATCCCAAGCTAGATATTTTTGAACATCAAAAACATTATATATGAGATCGCCCAACTTCGAAATTAGAACCAGTTTAACTCCAAGCACTGCAAAATATTAAATTATTTTCACGGCCACTGTATCCCAAAATGGGTCAAGACAATGAAGAAGTGAGTGGAGATGATTTGATTATCAAGCCTCGTCGTGCTGAATGTTTTTTTAGGACTTGATGAATCTACCAAAAGGTGTTGTTGGATGGGAAAATGATAAAGATCCTCAAAACCCAAGGTTAGCTGGCCCTTGCGCACTCCATATTAAACGAGCATGAAGCTAAATCTAAGTCTCAGAAACTATGCGCCCTCACGCAAATGGTTTCTTCTATTCCTTGTTAGCATTGTGACACTAATCAGGTACAACCCCTAGAGTCATTTTTAGTAAATGTAATTTGTTCTGAATTACTACTGACATCCCGTTAGTCCATTTGCTTCATCCGTTTTCTCGCCTGCCGCATCATACGCCGCAACGGAGTTCCATGAGACTTCCTCAATATTAAGTACTTTGACAGTAACAAGTTACTTGTTTGGTTATGCAGTCAGTTCATCGTTCCTCCTGGAAAAATTATTGCTGATTTAGTAAAGACGGGACCCCTCGTGTTATCACCCCTGAGCGAGTTATACGGGCGCCAAATCGTACTCAATGTTGCGACGACATTCTTCGTTTTATTTCAAATTGGCTGTGCACTTGCACCAAATACATCTGCTCTGATAGTCTTCCGTGCTTTAACTGGCATGGGTGGGTCCGCTTGTTTGACCACCGGCAGTGGTGTTGTAGCAGATATGTTCGCCCCGGAGCAACGAGGACTTGCAATGTCATTCTACAGCTTCGGTCCACTATTCGGACCTGTTCTTGGACCTGTATGCGGTGGCTTTATTGCAGAGAATGCCGGATGGCGGTGGGTGAGTGCCACTTTCTTGACCTAATCGAGTGGTTACTAATTGCGATAGGTTTTCTGGATACTTGTAATTGCAGCCGGGACTATGACAACATTTGTTGTTGTTTTCAATCGGGAGACAAATCATTCCGTCTTGATTGAACGAAAGACAAAGCGGTTGCGAGTAGAGCTTGCTCGACCTGAACTTCGAAGCTGCTATGAGAAGGCAGCGGATGAGAACTCCAGCAAACTTGGTACTTTCGTTTACAGAATGACAACTCCAATGCGTCTGCTGTTCCGATCGGGAATCGTTGCAATAATCGCGACGTATATAGCCATGGTATACGGTTGTCTTTATCTCCTCTTCACAACAGTCACCGACGTGTTCCAGAATACATATCATTGGGGAATCGGTATCAGTGGGTTGTCATACCTGGGAATGGGAACGGGCTTCGTCATCGGTCAAATCATATTTGGACTTGTCAGTGATAAAATCATTGTGCGACTCACAAAACGCAACAACGGGGTTTTCGAACCGGAAATGCGTCTTCCTCTCTGCATTGTGTATTCAGCCTTTATCCCCATTTCATTTTTCTGGTACGGATGGTCGGTGAACGCTCCTACCCACTGGATTGTGCCTATCATTGGTCTTTTTCCATTCGGATTTGGCATGGTCGGGATCTTTGCTACATTGCAGACTTACGTGATTGATTCATATCCTCGTTATGCGGCCTCGGGAGTTGCGGCAATAACTGTGACGCGGTCGTTGTTTGGGGCCTTGTTACCTCTGGCAGGGCCTTATATGTATAAAGCCCTTGGATACGGTTGGGGTAATTCTCTTCTGGGATTTTTGACTCTTGCAATGTTTCCTATGCCGTTCATATTCCGACGATATGGCCGGATGTTGCGGGAGAGAAATTTGGCTATCTTTAAATAAAGTCGACTGGCCGTGAAAGTGTTATCATGAAACAGCATTTTTGATATCGAGCTAGGGATCTGGAATCTAGCATATTAGTCGTGATTTATTACATCAATATGATGTCAACTTAGATAATTTGAAGTTTCCTATAGTACATATAAAGCAAGTAATCAGGAATACAAATTTGGGAGACTGGACTGGAGGCACCATACAAAATTGTAGAGAGATAATAGGCGAGAAATTCAAGTTCAGCTTTGAAACTGAGTGCAAACTGGATACTTTTGGATTGTAACAATGCATTTTAGCCTTAAGCATCATAAGCTCGATCCCGTAGTCAACAACTTCTTTGAATTTCGGGGATAGAGCTGCCAGCCCTTTGGTTGCCATTGTCAGTTGGGAATATGTGAGGCTCACTGATCGGGGGGAATCAGTAAGTCGCATTGCTCGCGACTCAGATAATCTCTAAGGACCCTAGATTGAGTTGGATAACCCCACTAAGCGAAAAAGCCTGCTCGGGTGCTTTGTTGTTGTTGGTGGATATTCTGGATTTGTTGCTACAAATTGGAAGCGATCTGTAGAAAATCCTGGGTAGAGGTGTTTCATGCAAATCGTAACGATTAGTAGTGGTGTTGTTTGATGCCTACTTATGAATTATAATTTCCCTTCGTGGCTGTCAATTGCCGCTATACATAAGCCCAACTACTTCAGGAAATGTTGGCAGCAAAGTCTCCGCTTCAACTCCCAGGAGAGAAGCTTACTCCGCAATGCCCAGCAACCTGATAGTTCAGCAGGGAATGGAAATTTTGATCGGGTGTTAATGTGGGGTATTTGAAAGCTGGGTCATGGGTGAGATGACTTGAGTTTTATTTCTGGCTATTTTGTGTTTTTCATTGTGGAATCATCGAAGATTTTGCGGGCGCATCTCCTGGTATAACCAGTAGCTATAGGAAAACAGATTACTGCAACATTCTTTCCGCACAAGGAACTGTTCATCGGTACAAAAGCCTCCGTTTAAGTACTGCGCAGTCAACCTTGGTGCGGCGATATCATTCCCCTCTTCTCACAAAATCAATTTAACCTCTTGATATGTCTCAATATGGGGCTGGCCAAAATGAGATTGGTCATCACTCTGAGAATCAATCATATACTGCCTCGAGTGTCTCTCCAAGGCCTGCTTTGGAGACCTGGAACTACCCAAAGTCCAACATAATCAAAGTATTCGCCACGTTTTGGAGCTTTGTCATGATGGGAGCAAATGATTCCGCCTACGGAGTACGTTAATCTCAGATAATCGATGCGAATAGATCCCCTGCTGACATGTTATCATAACTGTCACAGCCACTTCTCCCTTATGTATGCTCTTCTTCCTTCCAAAATCTATAATCTTCACCAACTAATATTTCAGATCGAATCGCATTACAACCTGACCTATCTGGTCGTGTCGCTTGTATTTCTCTCGCCATTGGCTGGCTATGCCCTCGCTGCGGTATTTGCCAATCGGTTACTAGTAAAGTTCGGCCAGCGTGGAATGGCGATAATTTCTCCAGGCTGTCACCTCATTGCATATATCATCAATTGCGTTCAACCGCCATACCCTGTGCTAGTCGTGTCTTTTATATTTGCTGGTCTAGGAAATGGTCTAGCAGACTCCGCTTGGAATGCTTGGATAGGTGACATGAAGAATTCAAGTCAGATCCTGGGCGTACTTCATGGATTCTATGGCATCGGTGCGGTTCTGAGCCCTTTGATTGCGTCGTTTATGATCGCTGATTCCGGCCTTCCTTGGAACTATTTTTACTATATAATGGTTAGTACCAGGGCGGGGTGACAAACTTTCAAATTGCATAATCATGTATTGACTATATCGGTTCAATCAGGTTGGCGGTGCAGCGATCGAGGTATATTGGTGTATGTTTGCATTCTGGGAAGCAAGAGGACAGAAGTCGGGCACTCCGGATGAGCTGGAAAACGTTAATGAGAAAATTCCTGGGTTGCGAGAAGTACTCTTCAAGAAACCCTCTGCCAGAATTACATGGATCGGCGCAGTTTTTCTCCTGGGATATATGGGATTAGAGGTTGCTTTGAGTGGCTGGATAGTGACTTTCATGAGAGAGATCAGGCATGGCGAGTCATTTTCTAGTAGTATGACATCGACAGGCTTTTGGCTGGGTATTACATTTGGCAGAGTTGTTCTTGGCTTTGTGTCGCCTTTGATTGGTGAACAGCTTTCAATCACGGTATGTGCGACCGAAGATCAAATCACGTAACGTTGATTTACTAATAAAATTGCATCACAAAGATTTACCTTTTGCTGGAGATCATTTTCTGTCTGATCATTTATCTTGTCCCTGATTTTTATGCCGGGGCCGTAGCCGTTTCATTGCAGGGATTCTTTCTGGGGCCGATGTTTCCAGCCGTCGTTGTCGTCGCCACCAAGCTTCTGCCAACCAGGCTTCATGTCACTTCTATTGCCTTCATGGCTGCATTTGGCGGAGGCGGAGCGGCTGTCTTACCATTTGCTGTAGGTGCTATTGCTCAAGCAAAGGGCGTGGAAGTCCTTTTACCTTTCGTCCTAGCTCTTTCCGGCGCCCTTATCTTGCTTTGGCAAGGCATACCACGGATCCCTAGGCCGCAACGCGAACATTCCGAGACCGATAGTCGGATAAAAAATCCAGAAACCAATGCGTCATCCATCTTGCCGAGAATAGGTGGAGTCGCAGACATCGAGACTGGACATGAGAAATAAAGTCCATATGGTCATTGAGGCAGAAAATATATGATACACTAACAGATACAGCGTCTCGAATATGGTGAATATAATGACAGCTTCTATTTACTAAGCCCCTACTACCTCCAATAAGTTATTTACGTCAAATATTCTTCTTTTCATTTCCTGAACTCTCAGGACGAAACTATCGGTTCAAGCTATATAATAAGGTAGTCATTCTGGACACCATTTGCCGTGGTATCTGTCTACAGAAAGTTAAACAATGTTGAAACAAATATTTGGGTAGACTTACAAAAGAGGTCCATAAAATATTTCTACGATCGCGCCTTGGCTGATTTCCTCGGGCCTCCCAAACTTGTTGTAGTAAACTTTTCGGTAGATCGTTACTGAAACCCGCAATGGACTTGATATTATCAAGTATCAACAAGATATAATGGCGCGAGTGCAGGGATAGAGTGTCAGTACCAGCAATGAATAGAGGCATGATGACCAATTCTACCAATGAGTATGGAATCTCCGATACTGCGTCCAGAACACCTGCCACTGATTTCTGAATAAACGATGCATCGGCTGGCTGCTCCGGTGACAGGATCCTGGATGTGTATAGTAATAATGAATGTCGAAAGCTTTCCCCAACCGCATCCCACTTAGGCTCTTCATCTGGGAAATTCCAATCTGTAAGGTGCCATGAATTGATGCGCAAATGCACATCCATCACGAGCTTTTTATATTTTAGATCATCAAGTTCCCCAGTGCCGTGAAGTTTGGTATATTCTAAAGCATCGCCGACCATGAGAAACAAGTCTCTCGGGCATCCATTCACCTGTTCAAACTTTGGCGTACTGAGAGAAATGATCGTTCGGCGTAAATCCGAGGAAAAGGAAATTCGTTTTGGGTCAGAAAGTGATCGTATAACATCAAGCCTAAACCGACAAATGAGCTTCAATGTTTCGATGGGAGGAATCACAGTAGTCACCATGCTAGATTTCCCAGGAAAAATATGGCTCGTTCATCTTTGGACGTTAAAGTTTCGGATAGTTGTAACTGATCGCAGATGGACATGGCACCAGTGATATGGGCACCATGCGTTGAAATGCCTGACTCACATATCTGGATCGAGAATTAGCAAGACCGCTTTTAGTCAAGAGCGCTGACTCAGGGTAGGGAAGAAATCCAAGGTAAACGCAAAGAGACCAACATCGTGTAGAAGAAGAAGCTGAATTGTAGCAAATAGCCCATCTCTCTCATCTTCATGGGACTGTGATGATATGATCTTCTGAATCGTCTGTATTAACGAGCCGATACACTTAAGGCGATATTCATCAGCCACCTCTAGGAGTTCCCCCTCTCCGTTCGTCAGGGCCATATGACAGGCTGAAAGCCCAAGCAAGGCATAAAGTAGGCCAAGTTGTTCATACGCCAATGGTAGAATATATGATCGATATGGATTATTTGTTTCTGTCCCAGACAGCATGATTTGATGCGGGCATATCACATTGTCATCTAGATGTTCAATGCGGGTTTAGTAACAATTGGGACAACAAGGACAGCGCTGTATGTTATGACATACAGTATGTTAAAATTCTCTGCGTTCGCTCCAACATGAGCAGCTCGTTTAGTTCGAGGACATCGTTTTGTTGGCCAGACACGGGGCTGCTATTGGTAGATGAGGACCCATTTTGAGTTCCTCTTTCCCTAGGCACAGGATCTTGCTCATCCATATGAGGACTGAACCCTTCCCAGGAGCTCTCATCGAATCCTTCCCAGTAATGGGTATCCTTGGCGGCCTCTGGTTCAAAGTTAATGACATGATTAAAGTGTGTTGATTCATGATTGCGATTATTTTGCTTGACGGGGGCCGAGACACTCTGAAACCTAAACTTGTTAGGATACATGCAACCTAGCCCTTTAGTTGCACATCGCCCGCAGGTGGGCTTTCCGCGGTCACAGCGCCGGCATTTTTCACGACACGTTAGACATGCCGGATCTGTCATGAAACGTTAGCCGATGTTGAGACGGGGCGAGTGTGTTTAACCAACCGCCTCTCGGCATTGTGTACCGCTATCACTGTACGGATTCTATATGCTGGTATGGACTGTCCCGAGCTGGCGCGTGATGTGTAAGACTTGCGTTTGAGAAAACACTAGAGAAGATCGCTGAGCGACGTGGAGCTGGTCGGGGTTACAGCGGCTGCAAATGTGGAGAAACTTCGGCAGAATGCGGGGTAGGAACATCTCCAAGGTTTTATCAAGAAGTGACAGCATTTCTGGATTCTCGGGAGGCTCTGTGAAGATGAACTCACTGAATATGATGTGAATGCCTTACCAGTGGACGGACCAGGGATGGAATGCGCTGAGACCTGCCTAATCTGGTATACGGAACCGCACATACCAAGGGATTTTATTGGCGAGCCGTGCATACGACGATAGCCAACGCGCATTTTGATTGGGATAGTGAAAATATGCCCCACTTTAGAGCATTGATGGCGGAGATTAGGCGAATAAGTCATTCAAGAGACTAGGGGATTTTTTGTTTCGGCTCTTAACGAAGCAAGACTTAGATTGGCATGGATTTGGAACCTGTAATGAAGCTTGATTTTTACAATCAGTGCCCATCCATAGATGTTGATTTTGATAGGTTGCTTTCCTGAGATTGGGACCGTTTTACATCGGCCCGAATTCTTGAAGCATTTTCCGACTGATGTACTAAACTCGAGTGATCTTCTCGGTAGCAATGTCATTTAGAATATAGATAGCTCTCAGAGCACCTTCAAATGCCCAAATCAATTAAATAGATCAGATATCATCATGTCTAAGCGTTGAGTCCGATTTCATAACACAACTAATAAATGTAAACACAAATCTGACTCATTCCTAGATAGCGCAAAATCACCTAAAGCGATGATGTGATTGCTTGCTCTTGGCCACCTTGATTCATCATTTCCCAGTCAATGTGTGGGCCTTCAAACGAGGCTCTACCAGAGAAAATCCAAATAATGTTAATGATAACGAATATTCCCACCAAAATAACAGGGGTATAATTCATGGAAGTCAGGGAGACAGGAAGATTGGGGGGCATGCAAATCAAAACTCCCAGAATAACAATCCATGAGGCTGAAAAAACATTGCAGAACAACCCGAACCAGCCAAGATCGAGAGGTCGAGCGGGCAGAATATTTCGACCGCGAACCAAAAGAACACATTGAGGTACCGAATAGGAGATATTGAGGAAAAGAACAGCCGATGTAATGATGGAATTGAACGCTGTGGTTGATGCGAGGTAGAGCAGTCCGTAAATGCAAGTAAACACAAATGCGGCTATTGTCGCGTGGAGTGGGAATTGTAGTTCAGGATGGATATGAGAGAAGAAGCTCGAAAACGGTACTCCGTTCTAAATCAGATGGTCAGTATCTAACTTAAAATAACTGCAAGGGCATGAGAATATCCGACTTACATCTCGGGCAAACGCCCATGCAATTCTTCCGGCCGTTAGCCATTGGGAAGGTAGACAGCCTGTGTTATTTATTGATTAGCTTGCGGTCTCGTATGTGGTTCATATGGCCACTTACAAGTGTATATCACGAAAAGCAGAATAAAATAACCAAGCGTTACACTGCGACTACCAGTTCTGTGAACATAAGATACGCCAGCTGTCAACTTCTATATTTCTTCCGTCGTGTCTTGGATAGCAACTCACACTTGATAGATTAGTTCAAGGCTGGGAAGTGCGGCCGAACGCACTGCATCCATGTCGATTTGAAAGAGCATGAGAACGGTAAGAAGTGAAAAGGCAGTGAATAGTCCAATGGACATCGTCAACATAATAACCCGAGGAATATTCTTTCCGGGTCTTGGCATCTCCTCAGAGATATGTATAACTTCGCGGAGAGTTGTGTTACTAGTAGTATCCTTCAATAAAAGTAGGGTTTCTTCAAAAGGGAACATACCTCCGTCAATCCCACCATAGGCGTACATTGCGTTGCTGATACTAAGCAACCATGCTGTACCATCATTCCAGCCGCTGTTTCCCAGTCCAGGCTGTGTCAAGAAGGAGGTCGGCATTCGACTCTTGTGCATAACAAGAGCGATAATAAACAATATCAAATACCCAGCAAGTGATAGATATAGAGATGCCTGCGATAAAGCATACATCTTTGTTGAGAAAAAAACCGGAATCACTAAATAAAATGCCCTTGTCAAAATTCGAAGATTTAGGGAGGACATTTGATCCACTTACTGGTCACGAAAGAGACAGCCACGTAGATGCAATATGTCTGCCACTGATTTCCTGCATAATCTGGGTAGCAGAATAGGACGATTCCGTTGAGGACCTGCGCCGCAAGCGACACACCAGAGCATCTGACAATAGATTAGCGATATTAAATATAAGAGTCATTTGTCATACGTCACAATCCACCAAGCAAGCATTGATATCCAGCCGACAACATAAGCACTGTAGTTTCTTGCCTTTGCAGGGCTAAGGATATAGCAAAAATGATACTGTCCCCCACTGGACTATTCATTTGTCAGTAATAGTTCTGGATTTTATCTCCCTAATTCTCAATCTCTCACCGGATATGCCGAGGCTAGCTCCGCCAGTCCAACAGCTACGAATAATTGGGCGAAAAACGCGACTAGTAGGCTGAAAACACACGTCTGCGGACCGCCGTATCTTAATCCTTGCCCGAAACAGCTCTACAACAAATATCAGAATAATATTTCCCTTTCATCTTCCGGGTGCTGTAAACTTACCAAATACCCAATCCAAGAATTGGTGATGGAAAACCCAAGGCCAAGAGCGGATATCCAATTGAACTGGCGGGGCATAGCAGCTTCATGGCCATTTGCCCGAAGGATAGCGTCGTCTTCATCCTCTTTGTTAAGTGTGCATACATGCTCCACGATACCTGGTCCTATACTGGATCTGTCGGGGGGCATCACGTCTTGCTTTGTGGCTTTTGCGGAAGACTGAGTCATCTTCGGTCATAAAAAAGGGAGGTGTTGTCAACAAGCAATATAAACGAGTTATTCCTGATGCGAAAGATTATTTGAACGCGGAATAAGTCTCAAATTTATAATTCGGCATTTTTGAAACATGAAGTGGCTGCTTGGAATGCTATCAAGTTCTCATTTATGTCGATTGGCCAAAAAGAGATCCGGTACCACTTCCGGGGAAGGGAGCGTTCCACAGTACCCCGCAACGTAGAATTGGAGCCGATAAGGCATAAAGTATAAAGCAAGCAGTTTCCGTAAATTAACTATCCCGAATGTAGAAATGAACCCAACATGAAACCACCATTGATCATGACGTACTTGTTTTTATCGTTTTAAAGTCCGGAATTTTGAGATTGTCAAAGTTGCTTCCAAACCTTTTAGATAGAAGTGCGATGATTATCTCTACTAATTCTCCTCGGGTTGAAAAGAGCGAGCGGATTGGGAATATTACTACACTGGGAGACTCCCTGATAAAGAAGCCGTAAATAACTATATCTCCATTCAGTAAATTATTGGCATACCTGTAGACGCAATAGCTGTTTAAGGGATTAAGAGATATTGAGACGAACTTGTGGAATATTCAAACCCCTTAGAGGAGGAAGACATTCTTGGAATATTTTATATGCTTTGGACCGTAGTAAGTGGCATGCACAGTGCCAGCGAGTCGAAGTAATGCTAGGTCCAGGTACTAACCCATTTTGTTCCAAGATTCGCAATGCATATCCATGAAGGGTGTCAACCTTCTGATCCTGGCGAACGCATAGTCGAAATCATTGCTTTATGCAGACCCTTGCATGCTAGGCAAAAGACATGAATGGCCTTGGCAGTGAAACGCATATAAAGCATGGCCAGAATCTAGATAGCCTATGAGATAGTGAATAGAAAAACTCAACCACTTTCAATGGGAACTCCTGAGGCTCAAAAATACCTTGGAATAATAATGGGGGCTTCTAATTTGATCAAGATCGTTTTCCCAACGTCCCATTCTTCGCCTTCCTAAAATCACCTTGCATCTTCCCCGACCCTGGCACTTTTGTATCAGCATGCAGTATCACCGCTTTGGGTTAGTGTAACCACATAAGGTGAACTTTCCGCCACTAATACACATATAGCTTAGGGGATTGTGCAGTATATCGAATTAACCAGAGTTAATTACCTTCTCTCATTTCTTTTGAATGCCATCTGCCCCGAGAAAAAAGATTTCAAGCTTTTCTGTGAATACAAAATTGAAAGGGCAAAGAATAAAGTCCAGATCCCAACTGTCTTGATCATCTTCCCCAACTCCGGTTGATCGGATTCCACCCAACTTCTTCACATGGTGAGACTATGCCAACGGTAGAAGAGACAAATGCATTCGCGGCACCTGGCATTGAGAAGTCTGATGCAGAAGAAAATCATAATGACAGGGAGGACCTCACCCACATATTCCCCATCAGTCTGCAGACCAGTGGTTCAGCAAGTGAAGATGAACGGCCCAGCCCCGGAGATGTCGACCATCTAAGCGACCGGAATTTTTCCTTTGCAAGTAAATCTTCGGCGATCACAACGGGACTCAATCGAAATCTTCAACGAATTCGAGCGTAAGTACGCCATTGGAATGGAGTTACCACATACTAAAGCTCATAACTTGGTTCTATAGATTACTGCAAACTTCGGTCGGACAGGACTCCGTGCTAGCCAGCGTAGAATATCTCGCACATGCCTTACACTACTTTATCCTATCTCGATACTGGGTTAGGCTCCGCCAAACTGTTACATACCTCCTGTGCCATCGAAAAGGCCGCGACCTACAAATGATCGCCAGTCGCCCTACACAAAGCTTTGTACAAAAATCTCAAGCTCTTCTCAAGCTCTCTTCACTCTTTAGTGATGCTCGCTTTACACTGAGATCATTGGGAATTTTTTCTATTTGGGCAAATATACCCGAAATCTTTCGACCCCCAGTGAAGGATCGTGTTATTCTCAGTATCGATATCATGCAAGTTTTTACCATCACAGCTTACCATTTTCTGGAAAATATCGGTCATCTCGCGTCTAATCGTGTTCTGTCACAACGGATTGTTGGACCAAAGAAGAATATACCAAAATTCTATATCTGGAGTGCACGAGCATTGTGTCTTCATTTTGTACTTGAGCTAGTGAAGTTGACCAAAGAGGCCTGTTATAATGGAAATTCTGCTCAGAATGAAATTCTTGCTAGTGAGGACAATACAAAACCGGAGGATGACGATGACGACGCAGACAGCCTACAATGGGAGAAACGGTTATGGTCAACTTCGATCTGGGGAGTACTATGTCTATATTGGAGCTCTGGGAAGACGATTCCGATTGTGGAGGAGAGTTCTGGTGGTCTCAGCTTTTTAGCCGATTTTTTCACCCTACGAGATGCTTGGGCACATACCGAAAAATAATGGGTTGGTTCAAGTTATAATGTCTTACTTCCACAGAGTTGCAAGTCTACACTCATAGAGAGAAGCAAATTCACAAGATCGCTTTCGAGCAACACGTTTAGGCCGATCCTATCTCATGGGTAAACTCAGATGTTGGATGTGTATTGTCACAAATATCTTGGGTTTCTCTTTTTTCTTTTTTTCTCCAAAAGTTTCCGTATCTTCCGTGCCATAGACATCGGTACCGAATCCCGTATTAATGGAGCTGCGGGTACTCGAGGGGGATCGGCAATTCTATTCCATTTCAGGAAGGTCGTCCAACACTGCCTAATATAGTCAAATTGCCAACCCCATTGAAACCTACTGGTCCCAGCGAACAGGGACCAATCGCAGGTACAAAATAGGGTGGTGCACAGACCTCATGCATGGAAATGCAGCCTGAAATCTGTAGACTTTCGTTTGACTTTGACGAAATAATAAGTAAAGTGGTGAGAGAACATCGCCTATCTCAACCGCCGGAGTATCATCGCCAGCAAACAAAGTTAACTTTGCTACTTCTTTTCTTTTAATAACCATCTCAAACATTATCAAGTCATACCTTTCAATCACCTTCCACATTTCCTGATATTCAAGGTCACCATGTCAGTTGTCAGATACTTCCAGGCTCCTGGCCCCTTAGGAGAACTATTCGAGGCTGGCGGAACGTCAAACGTTGCCAAAGTCCCTTTGCGCGGGAGTCTTGTTGTAACAGGTGGCCAGCCTGGCTTTGATCTCGAACGAGGAGAGCTCGTTACCAATTCTCTGGAAGAGGAAGCTGATGCGTGCTTCAACTGCGTGGAGGCGGCATTGAAATCCGCCGGTGTTGCTGGAGGACTTTCACAAGCACACAGGTTCACTTGCTTTCTCACTGATATGCGCTACGAGTCTATCGTCATGCAAGCTTGGAGATCTCGAATGCCTGATCATAAGATACCTTGGGTGACTGTTGGCGTTGCTATGCTTGCAATCCCAGCTATGAGAATTGAGATTGCTGCTGAGGCTGTCATCGATGACTAGCTTTTTTCTTGATAAGGGGGCGTCTTCTTTCATAATGAACTTTTGGGGAAGTTTCAAATGTGCCATTTTCATCTCAAAGAAAAGAAATATCTTATTTGTGTATTTATTGTACTATAACTTGAAGACGCTCTCCCTCCAATGTGTAATGTTCGATTGATGCCTTGACACCGGACTATGTGATATAACTCCTGAAGCAAGAAAATTGGAAGTTTACCCACGATGGATTAATCAATTTACGAATGAAGAAAATCTTTGCGCATGGTTTAATTTCCTGAATTTATTCAATATATCAAGAAAATCAGACTAAAAGAGTGAAGCCCGACAGGGATAGGTAGCAAACCCACAACCATCATCATAACAAATATGAGAATTTTGAGTCAAGTCTATCCTTACAAAGAAAAAATTTGGGTTAAATCCAAACACCATTTTTGAATTTATGACAGTTCATTTGGGCTCACTTCAAACCAAAAGGTTTGAATATCTACTATAATCTATCAATTTGCTGAACTAATCGTCATCGGGTGGGCCCAGGATCGAAAGAGGAATTCTTCCCAGCAATGGAACTTTCAATACGTCTAACATATGACTAGTACGTGGTCTACTTATATAGAAAGAGGCCCGGCATATACTAGTAAAATAGTACAATGTTGAATTTATCCACTCCGATCCCATTTATTCCTGCGAGCTTCCTACCATCCTTCAATATGATCGAAATCACAATGACACGAGAAACAAATGGGCTGAGTAGGTCCATGGGTCTACCTTTACCCCCCTACGACCCAGAGATCACTCAAGTAGAAGATACACAACATCGTCCACTACCGAGCAGCTTCGAGGAACTCAAACAACTTCGCTATGAAGAAGAGGATTGCAGTCACGAATTTCTCAATGATCCCGATCTCACAGTACAAAACATTGAGATAAACACGCCAGATACAGCACTTACCGCGATAATTTTATCGCGTCGAGTTCCTATCGATGCGGAACAAACCAGACCAGGAATACTCTTCTTCCATGGCGGAGGCAGAGTTATGGGCAGTGTATTTACGGGTCTAAATAGCCTTACCGAGGCTGTAAAAACCCTCGACGCAGTGGTTATCAGCGTTAATTACCACCTCTCACCTGACTACCCTGGTATTGACGTTGTCGAGGGCTGCTACGCATCCTTAGAATGGCTTTCTCGGCGCCTGGACCTATTCAGAATCAACCCCACGCAGTTTATGATTGCTGGAGTATCAGCTGGTGCTGGTATCGCTGCAGGGACAATGTTGATGTCGAGGGATCGCAATGGTCCTACAGTTTACGCTCAGCTCCTGATGTGTCCGATGCTGGATGATCGCTGTAACACCATGTCGTGTTTGCAATTTGAAAATGGACGTGGGTTTTATACAACTTGGGATCGGTATGCGTGGTCTTGCATCCTTGGATCCCAAGCTGGTAAAGAGGGGGTTAGTCCTTACGTCGCCCCGGCCCGTGCTACGGACCTGTCGGGCCTTCCTCTTGCATATATTGATGCTGGATCTGGGGAGCCATTTCGTGATGAAGATATTGCATATGCTACCAAGCTATGGGAGTGTGGAGTTCAGGCACATCTGCATGTGTGGGGTGGTGGGTGTCATGGTTTTGATCTGTTCTATAAGTGTGAACTTGGTCGCCAGGCTTGTGCTGCGCGTACGAAGTGGTTGATAGAATTCCTCCGTTCTAGAAAATAGGAGGTTCCATGTCATAAGCGGCAAAGGCTACCGCAAAAATACTTTTATTCTCCAAGCTCGTAAAAGCAAAGATAGCAGACCTGCATTTCACTCCTAAGATTCACCAGTTGGCTTCCGTATTACCTCTTCCGTAACCTCGCTAGGAGGTCTTTTGGAGTGATTCATACTACTAGAGGGGTATTTGACTTGCCGATGATATAATAAAGATACTATGTTACGCAATAATCTCGGGCGCTTGACATTTTTTATATGCATACACACAAAGGGGAATGAAAGGATTAAAACGCGTATAATATGAATAGAAGGATTTCTAGTCTCGTTTAAAAAATGTAAGTAAGAACAGAGCTTGAAACAAATCGAGACATGAGATAATGACACAATCTTGATCGACACATAAACCGCATCTTGGCATTCAAGCCAAATCTCAACGATTCAAATATGAGCTGGGCGGGTAGAGCAACATGAGGGATCGTTCTGATGCAGGGAAGATTTATTGTCATTCTGGCTGGACCGTGGCACGTCGTTGGAGGGGTTAATATCGAAAAAGTTGACAGGTTTCAGGGACACCATCATCTTTTCAGTAGGCATAACGGGGAAGTCTAACAGAACTTTGGATTAGCAAAAGCCAAATGTATATCTAGTTTATTGATGAAACATACCCTCAGTTCGCGTGACGTGGGTAACACCAAAGCTGTGCCAGAGAACGACGTCTTCGTTCTTAACATTCTCGGTACGATTGGCCCAATAGGCCAAACCGGTATCCTCCCGACTCTGGTTGGTGAACTCACCCGAAGCCCATAGCTCATGATCTTGGTACTTGGTGACCCAGATGGGGTGGGTGCTAAAAACACCGCGCTTTAGGTTAAAGGTTTTGGGCCCCATCATCAACATTTGGCTAGGAACAGGATGTAATTTGTATCCGATAGGCTTGTTGGCAATAGAGTTTATCTTAGACTCGTTCACCATCTTGAATGTGCGGTTCTTGGTCAAGTCAAGATCGTAGCCGCCAGGCTGTTGGATTGGCGTCTGATGGACCTGGAAAGCACATCCGAAAGGATCAAGCTTCGGGTTGTTTCTCACAGGAATGCAATCGTCATAAACGACAGTATTATTACGTCCGTCTAGCGCAGGATTGACTCGAAGACAGAAAAGGTGCTGATGATTGACAGCAAGAACACCAGGTGCTACAGTGGTACCCCATGGAACGTGTAAGCCCTTTTTGATCGGCATTGTAGACACGATTCCTGTCGCCCGAACATCAACATGCAAGTTGGCAGCTTGATCGAGCACAAAGGCAAGAATATATTCGTAGTTGGCGACAGTGGCCGTGCATTGAACCACAAGCTGACGGTCGCGAACAACGGAGGATTTCCCGTTGCGGAAGTTGGTGTGTTTCCAACCAATGCCGTCATCAACCTCATGCATACAGACCACATTTGGCATAATTACAGGCTCTCCACTGCTTGTGACTCGGATTCCGTTGAAGTAGGCGATATGACCGAGGCAATCGCAACCCAGGGTCAGGGAGTTGGAGGTGAGACCGAAACCAGAGTCGCCAAGATCGAAGGCTTGCTTGCGGTGGTATGGCGAGCGAGGATCACCGTAGGGGACTGTCATCTCACTCATAGAGACACGGTAGAATAGAGAGCGACCGTCATAACGAACATCGTGAAGCACCGGCCCTTCACGCATATTCCAGCCAAGTTGGAAAGACCACTTTTGCCATTGAATATGGCGCCCTTCAATTGTAAAAGAAGGTCCCTGTGGTTGTAGGACCTGAAGAGGCTTTAGATCCTTGCGGAAAGCACCAGGGCCCATGAGGTCAGCACTGTATTCGACAGCGCTGGTGGGGCTCCATGGTTGAGTTTCCTCATCGAGTTCGTTGTTTTCTCCTGTAGGCAGGCGCTGTATCTCGATCAATTCAAGGGTGTGTCCATCGAAGATGGGGGCGAGAGGGAGGGGAATGGAATAGTGGTTGGCCTGGGGGTCATCGTTGAGCGCAAGATACATGTAGCATTGGAAGAGACGGCGGCGCTCATTGTGGTTGTCGGTACCAAAGCTCCAGGGATCATTCTCGATGCGGGAGCTAGGACGTAGATTAGTGAACTTGCTCAAATGCCTTTGGGGGGAGTGTTGCTCACCCAGCGGGAAGCTGCAGCTTGGCCACTTCCTCGAGAACCTTCGGGTGTGACAAGCAGGCTTTATGAACAAGATCATATTCGACCCAATCGACGGGGCCTTGTGATTCAGGGGCATCATATGTGCGCTCGACAACTCCTCTTGTGATGTTGACAATAGCAATTGTGAGAATGGGACTCTTCAATTGGTGAAAGTAAGCCCGGCACCGGCGGTCGGGTACTGCTCCGTCGTGATGAATATATTTCAGAGTCTCATCCTTGGAAGGTTCGTACAAGTCGATCACCTTGAATCGAACCTCCTTAGTTGTGATTCCAAGATGGCGAAGAATAGTCGCGGATGCGACTTTGATTTCCCCCACGTGCAATGGGTCGAGAGGGTGAGGGTCGGGTGCGGAGGCGGGGAGGTACATCGCGAATATTTCTATAAGAGGACAGAAAGTATCTCAAAGAAAACAGAATTTCGAATATCAATCATGATGCCACAGGGACTCGATCTCAGAGACTTATATAGATTTCTAAATTCTAGTTTAAATGCTCAAGTGTCAAATGTATCATCATCGGCCATTTCTCCAGGTACCGCATATGGAAGTAATGCCAACTGTGGCAATCGATTTTGGAATCTCTCCACAGCGCAAGATTATACATAAGAGGAAAGGTGCTAATCAGAATGGAATTTGTAGGAGCCTCAAAGTCAATGTGGATGTTGGATCATATGATATCGTAAAATACAGATTGATTGCGAGGGGGATAAAGAATATTATCCACATTTGAACCTTGTACTAGCCAGTTCCATAAGAAGGTTTGCTTGCTGGTATACCATATCGGGTAATGTTTCCAACCACCATCAGCATGACGTACTTCGATAGCGAAGAGCAATAACATGCATGGGAATCTCGTGAAAAGGGTTTCTAGGTAGCTGGTAACATATCGCAATGAGGAAATCCAATCAACTGTGACCTGCGCGCTCCTTTTCAAACTGGCATACCCTCGACTCATTTTTAATCAATGTCGCGTCCCTTTATATCATCATGCTTGCTTCAAGTTTGATTTGAACAATTTCAATCCTCTATATTTTTTCCCGCTGTAAAATTTCAAAGCTATTCTTTTGCCTTGACCCTTCACATCCATCATGTCTTACCAGGCCAAGCTTTCTCACGATGGGTACATATACACTAAGCATGATGGGTTGGTACAAGGTCTTCGCACTTACGGTGTCATTCAACCCGAAAACAAGATTCGCGACGCCGATACTAGAAAAGTCTGGGATGCCATTGTTATCGGTGCTGGTTACACTGGTCTGATTGCCGCCCGTGACCTTGTCAAAGCCGGTAAGTATCTTTTTACCATGAACTGCAGAAATAAAATGAATGAAATAAAATCACTAAATTTGAACAGGTAAAAAGACTCTCCTGCTCGAGGCTCGTGACCGTGTCGGTGGTCGCACTTGGTCTGCAGAGGTCGATGGTACCACATACGAAATGGGCGGAACCTGGGTTTCGCACGTACATGGTCGCCTCTTTGCTGAAATGCAGCGCTATGATCTTAAAGATGCGGTTCAAATGACGCGTACCGATGGCGGGGGTTGTTCTTATTTCACTCTAGATACCGGCTCCGGCTCGCGAAAGCTGTCTCTGGAAGATGCCGGTGCGATGACACAGCGAGCTTGGAAGCTCTTCATGAACTACGACGGTCTCGATGGCCGTATAATTTGTCCTTTGCCGTACTCCACCCTTGGCAACTCGCGGGTTTCTTTTGAGCAAGTTCAGGCTGTTGACCAAATGTCCTGCCGCGACCGAATCAATCAAATCAAGGACCAACTCTCCGCCGATGAGCTTGCTCTTCTGGAATCTTTGGTGCCACATATGTGTGCTGGTACTGTTGAAGATGTTGGATATCTAGAGATGCTTCGGGCCCAGGCTCTTCAAGGCTTTACCCCCGAAACCTTTGAGGAAGTTTGGACACTCTACAAGATCCGTGAGGGACAGTCCGCGCTTGCCCGTCGCATCTTCGACGATGCTGTCCGTCTTGGCCTACAGTACTCCTTCAGAACTCCCATTAAGTCTATCATTGATCGACATGGCGTTGTATCCCTCGGTACCACCACTGATCAAACCTTCCGTGCTCGTCGGGTCATCAACACCATCCCCCTTTCCGTTCTCCACACTATCCACTTTGACCCTCCTCTCTCGCCACTTCGTCAAGAAGCCATGCGTATTGGCCACCTCAATCACCTTACGAAAGTCCATGCCGAGGTTGAGGGAGATCTGCGTGGCCTCCGCGGCTGTACTTGGCCCGGTGATCTTCTTTACGTCTATGGGGATGGCTTCTGTGCTGGTAATAAGTCTACTCGTATCACTTCGTTTGCTGGTGATAACCGAGGCAAGCTTGATCCCACCAAAGAGCCTGAGCGTATCGAAACTGCTCTGCAGCGCTTTCATCCAATGAAAATTAAGAAAGTTCTTTTCCATGACTGGCTCTCTGATCCATATGCTCAGGCTGGTCCTGCTTGGTATCGTACTGGTTACCTTACCAAGTATCTAGCCGAGCTGCAGAAACGTCATGGAAATGTTCTTATGGCTAATGCCGATTGGGCATCCGGTTGGCGAGCTTTTATTGAGGGTGCTATGGAGCAAGGTGCTCTTGCAGCTGACACCGTCATGAACGAGATTGGCATTCTTGGTGCTAACCCGCCCAATGATCCTGTTCGTGAGTCTAGTCTGTGATTTATTTACAGTAGTTAGGCTTTCTGTAATGCTTTGAAGGCAGGTAGATGTTAGAGAAAATTGAAAATTGAAATCTTAAAATAAATACCTATTCAAAAATGAACTTGAATGTGCCCTTCGCGAGAAAATAGATGGGCGCTGCCAGACCACCCGACGAGCCAAAACGCCGAGTTTAGCGGAAGGCGATTTCCAAGCTTGGCTTCAAAAAATAAAGAAAGATTGATCTACTTGAATTATTGAAGGTTACCTGTGATTATAAAGTTCAAATACTCATTATGTAAGTTTGAGACAAGGAATATCCTCGAAATTCATTCTTCAATTTGTTACGTCCTAATCTAATTGTAAAGGCCACCGTTCGCTGACAGTACAGACCCAGTAGTCCATCTAGCGTCCTCAGTGCACAGAAAAGCGACCAAAGGGGCAATATCGCCAACCTCGGCAACTCGAGGGGCAGCAGGAGTTGCCTCAATCATTGGCTGCATATCCTTGAGAAATTGGTCATCACTCTGATACCATTGGTCTAGGATTTACTTAGTATGAATCAGAAAAACGGGGATATCTGCAGGTTTCTTACCAGTAGCAACAGGGCCGGGATTAACACAGTTCACGGTGATCCCATGGGAGTGACCAAGTTCCTTGGCCCAGACGCGTGCGAGGGCTTCGTTGGCTGCTTTTGTTGGGCCGTAGACGGTGTGACCAGCCACACCAAGCCTGGCAGCAGCTGAAGAAACAAAGACAATACGGCCTCCGCGGGGCAAATGCGGCAGAGCGGCCTGGGTGAGGAAGATAGGACCACGGACATTGCAGTCGAAATGAGAGTTGTACATTTCGAGCTTGAGATCTTTCAAGTCAGACTCATTACCGAGGGCAGCACTAGTCATTCAGTCAGCTAATGTCAACTTATTTCTCGAGAAGGACAAAGCTCACTTGTGAATGAGAATGTCGATTTTGCCGTCCTTGCTAATCTTAATAGCGGCATCAATGAGACGAGGAATCTCCTCCATGTTCATCACGCTAGCATGGCAGAGAGTTGCCTTTGTACCAATCTTTTCGATTTCCTGGACAACCTCCTCTGCGCGTTTCTTGCTGCTTTCGGATACATAGTTGACGACGACATTGGCACCGCGCCTGGCGAGCTGAAGGGCAATTTCAGCACCAATACCACTAATTAACAGTCAGCATTTGGAATACAAGTTGAAAGAAAGAAAAAGAAAAAAAAGTAACGGTATATACCGGGAGGAGCCAGTGACAATGGCTGTTTTCCCTTCAAGTGAAACACCAGAGAAGTCAGGCATGATTCGTTTGTTTCTTTCTTTTTAAATGAGGGTTCAATTGTGTAGGTTGTCTACTAGAGTGCAGAATGTACTATCCTCAGAACTACATTTAATTAATATAGTAGGTATCAGATCAATATATACTATATCATCGACCTGACATTACTTCATTGCAACTGTAAAGTGGAGATTCCGCGCGCCACAGTTTGGCGGGGTATGCCAAATGGGGAACATTACCTATGAGGGTAGGTATCCCAATCCACTGTCACAAGGGGACATAGCATTCAGGTTGTATCCACAATCTTCGACCAGGGAAATGCCGAGCGTATCTTTTGCTATCATTATGATGGAGATTTATTCTATTTTATTTTTTTAAAAGAAAGAAAGAAAGAAAGAAAAGCAAGGATTTGTAATATGCAACCCTCCTCCGAGCTTGTCACTTGGGAAGCAGGTAGCGGACCGAAGATCACGAAGGACTCCAATGCGTGGCAACAACAATGTGACCAAACTTTTTTTTCTATCTTCTTCGCAGGGAAGAGGAATGCGACCGATATATTAATTCAATGAACTTGTAGATAGACAAGGAGTCACAGCCTTTCAAGTTGTTGCAGTTTCATTTACCAACAACTCTCGATGGGTACAATGCCTTTATTCCAGGCCTCTATAAGAAGATAACACATTTCTAGATTGATTCCTAAGTACATATCAGCTGAGATACACCCGCACGTGTGGATATTTCCCATCTCAATTAGTTTATCAACGTGTTATCATCTTTCCATGGAGAGGGGTATCCTATTTTGTGTCAAGCTTTGAATGAACAGGCTCATCCCCAATTTCTTCCATCTTCTTGTCCAAAATCTCGGTCATGTGCTTTACAATATCCACATATTTCTCTTCGTGATAACGGTTGAAAAGTTCTAAGGGATCCTCTTCTAGATCAAATAATTCCCACTCTTTCTCTTCTCCGCCCGGTCGGGTGCCCTCAATGCCAAAGTCCTCGTTATACCAGTAGATAATCTTATAACGCTGGTTTCTCACGGCGTAGTGAGCATATGCTTCATGAATGACATCACGATGCATCCAGTACCGATGATATGCGACTTGTTGCCAGTCGGGGGGGGGTTTGTCCCTGTAAGAGGTTTCGGAAGCTCACGCCTTGCATGTATGTCGGTTTCCGGAGTCCCGCAAAGTCCAGCCATGTTGAGGCAAAGTCAACATTGGAAATTATGTCGTTGCAAACGCTGTTGGCAGCAATCTCGCGTGGATATCGGATAAGGAATGGCATGTTAAAGCTGTTCTCGTACACAAGACGCTTATCAAACCAACCGTGTTCTCCGAGGAAGAATCCTTGGTCGGATGTGTAAATGACAATAGTATTTTCAGTCAGACCCTCGTCATCGAGATATTGAAGCATACGACCCACGTTGTCATCGATGCTTTGAATTGTACGAAGATATCGCTGCATGTACCGCTGGAATTTAAACTCGGAGAGTTCCTTGCGTGTTTTGAAGGTGAATACAGTGCCATCATCTTTGTCGATTAACTTCAGTGAAGTCACATCCTCAGGGTCTGGGACCTTTCGGTCATTATTCCACCAAGAATTGAACAGCTTTTCGCCGACAACGGAGCTAGGGCCTTCCGGCTGAGCTAGACCTAGGTCTAGATAGGTCATGTCCTCAGCAACACGCATCTTTGCTATTGCTGCCGCTTTCGCACGATTCTTGTAATCATCTGTGAATGTATCCGGTAGGCGAACGGGGTCCTTGTACAAGTTCTTGTGCTTCGGATCACACTCCCAGCTGCGATGCGGCGCTTTATGATGACACATGAGAAAGAATGGCTTTGACTTGTCACGAGATTTGATCCAATCAATACTCTTATCGGTGATGATGTCGGTCGCGTACCCAGTCTCTCGGTGAATACCATCTGAACCAATAAATTCCGGATCGAAATATTCGCCTTGGCCAGGGACAATTTCCCAGTAATCAAAGCCAGTGGGCTCGTGAGCTTTCCCTTCACCAAGGTGCCACTTTCCCACCATCGCAGTCTGGTAGCCTCCGGTTCGCAAGTGCTTCGCAACATTTGGAATATATTTGTTGATTTTGGAATCCAGTGTCATGACGCCGTTCACATGATTGTGGGTTCCGGTTAAAATCGCGGCGCGAGATGGGGTGCAAATGCTGTTGGTGACATAGCAATGATTGAATTTCATACCTTCTGTAGCAAGTCGATCGAGATTCGGTGTGTGGTTGATTCCTGCGCCGTAGCAGGAGATAGATTTAGAGGCATGGTCATCAGCCATTATGAACAGGATGTTTGGGCGCTTATCGGACGACATCTTCTGCTGTTGTGGACTGAATCACTTCAGACATAGGACCAGGTTTGACTGAATCCAGAGAACTTGGGGACCCGGATTCGTTAAATACTGAAATTGGAGCTTCCATGTTTGAGCAGTGAGCATGAGGGGCATTCCACCAGCTCTGGCTTCCCACCCCACCCAATAGGATTTACAACACGGCTTCTCCCCATAATATACCCATAAACGACAGTCATAAAGAGTCAATTTTGGTCCCCTCCGCTTTTCTAGCCAATGAACAAACCATCGCGGAATTGGAGACGAAATGGACTTCGCGACGAGAGTGGGGTACAGAGACACGCTTATTTGGTATCCACCAATCAGCAGGTGAAACACGTCCCCGCCACGGCTGTCGGCGGGTGTCGCTTTTCTCAGTCTGTGATTCGTTATGACCCCTTCTTGCTGCTAAATCAAGATTATGTAACAGGTAAAAAGCGACAACCACCTCATGGAGTCACCATCTTCAAAGTGTTTTTATTGGATCTCGAGTCATATACTACGGGAATCAATTCAAAGCCCCCCTCATTTGATGACCCCGTGCCTTGGAAAGAATATGGTGTCATTTCTAGGTCGAATTGACAACCCAGAAGGCCTAACAACATGGTGCCGTCAGGAGCAATATTTACCCCATGCCCTTCCCTCCTGTATGGGTTAAATGATATGACCTGCCGGAGTTGTTCAACTATTACCTTTATTATTTTTGTCCTTCTATCACCATGATGGACAGCAAAGGTGATATCATCGATATTGAAAGCAGAGATACCTATGAGATTAGGGACAGGACTATATCCCAGCTTTCAATTTGGGAAACTTTCAAGTATCATTGGAAAGCTGTATTATGGTCCATTGCGATCTCTAATGCAACCATCATGGAATCTTACGATCTGATTCTTACAAGTCTTCTTTATGCCCAGCCTGGTTTCAAAAAACAATTTGGCGAGCAGCTGGCGGATGGGTCGTGGTCGCTGTCATCAAAATGGCAGTTGGCCCTTTCAGTGATAGCATCAGCCGGTCTTGCTATTGGGCTTTTGATCAGTGGGTGGATTTGTGACAAGTGGCGACCTCGCTATATGATGATCATCTGCCATATCCTCATTGCTGGCTTCATATTTGTGCCCTTCTACGCAACTACCATAGAAATGGTATTCGGGGGAATCTTCCTTATGTAAGAACCTCTGCATCTTAATCCCTTTTGCCAACTCAATATCTGACGTTACGATTGAAAACTTACAGTTCCATTCCTTGTGGTGTTTTTGCGTCCGCAACGCCTAATTATGCCGCCGAAATATGTCCAGTCAAGCTGCGAAGCTACGTTACTACTTATATCAACTTGTGCTGGGTTGCTGGTCACTTGATCTGTGCAGGCGTTGTTGCTGGTACTTTGGATATTGACGGCATGTGGTCCTACCGTGTGCCGTTCGCGGTGCAGTGGTCCTGGCCGTTGTTCATGATTATAATCTGCTGGTTTGCTCCTGAGTCTCCATGGTGGCTCACACGGAAGGGCCAAGAAAGCGAAGCTCGCATATCATTGGATAGAGTATGCTCTGCGCCGGAGGATGTTATTGACCCTGAGCATACCATGGCTGTAATCCAGGAGACCCTCAGGCTTGAAAAGGAGGCTATGCGCATCCAAGGTGGGTATTTGGATTGCTTCAAGGGCGCAAATCTGCGACGCACTGAAATTGCCGTGGTTAGTTGGGGAGGTCAAGTCTTACCTGGCTTTGTTTTGCAAAATTATTGCGCATATTTCTTTACTCTTGCGGGCCTTCCTTCAAACAAATCTTTTTACATGTCGTGTGGTATGTTGTACATTCTTCATTACATCCGATAGTCTCTTTTCACACCAGCTCAACAATTCACAGGAACATATGGCGTTGCATTTATCGGGACCATTTTTTCCATGATCCTGCTATCACGTTTTGGTCGCCGCCAGATTTATATTACTGGCCTTTTTACCATGCTTCCTCTCATGTGGATTATTGGCTTCCTCGATCTACGAGCCGATTCGAATACGAGACGGTGGGCACAAGCAGGATTACTTTTAGCATGGGTAGGTCTTATTGATATCCACATAATCATACATTCCCGACAACTAACGATCTCATAACTTTAACAGTTCTTCCTCTATAGTTCTTCAATTGGCCCTATCCCTTATGCGATAGGATCAGAAGTCGGTGCCGCACGGCTGCGCTCTAAAACCATCTCCCTTGCACGCGCCATGTATTACGTTTTGAGTATACTCAATTCTGTCGTCGCTCCTTACATGCTTAACCCCGCTAATGGAAACTTGGGTGGTAAGGCCGCTTTTCTCCCTGCGAGTCTTAACATTTTTGTGGCTATCTGGGCATGGTTTCGTCTGCCGGAAACAAAAGATCTGGGACCCGGTATTTTGGATTTGCTTTTCGAGGCTCGTACGCCTACAAGGCTCTTCGTTGAAGAATCCAAGAAGTTTATGTGATATCCATACTGTTAGAGCTGTCCAAGTGGGAAAAGCAACAGCATCTTCTGTCAGCTGGTCCAATGTTTGCCATAGTCTAAGTAAGCGATATAACGTACAATGCATTAATACCAGGCTCATGGTCCCTTATTCATTACTCGACCTTTCCTTTGGAAAGCAACAAATCCCAGGTTTCCTTTAACCTTCTCTCCCCTTTCCTTCTTTATGGAGTTTTGAATTTCCGGCTGTCACAGTGGGTGGGTATTGATAGTGATTTTCTCGCTTTACTCATACCCATCATCAGTAAAGTTTGCTTGTCGCATCAAACTGTGCACTGAAAGGTGTGTATTTCGATCTAGACGCTCTTCTGGTTGGGAAGGATAATCGTCCATATCTTTCTCAATAGTTTTCGGGTCTGATTTTGCCTTCTTCACGATATTTTCCAAGTCATAAATGATGGGCTCCGTAGCTGTCGCACATATAAAGAATTGTCGCAAAATCCTTAATGAAAGATCTGCCTTCATAAAAAAGCTGCTGATGTCGGCTTTCCAGTTCAAGATTGAAGGATACAATAGATACAGAGAGAGCCTAGTAGCTTGATAGGCGCATATGGCAACCGAAGGTGGAAATACGAGCCTTCGTGGCATGGACTCCAGCTTCGAAAGGATCACATGTATCTCTTCTGAATGTGTGATACAGGCGCTCACTGCATTAGCTTTGAAGGCCACCTCGACATTATCTGTGATAATATTCGGCGCAGAATCCGGGTGCGTGGGAATAAAGAGACGGTATAGATCACAGTGGGCCTGGTGCCACATCAAGGTAAGTTGAAGATATCGTGAAAACCAGCGGGATTCAGTCATCTCGTCGAGTTGATCCGCAGATGACATTTGATACTTGAATGATGCTTCAACGTCCTTGTGGAGATTCCAAAGACATTTTTGAAATTCCTGGACAATGCTTTCCAAATGTTCGAGTGGTGATTCGGCTAATGCAAGCTGTCTCTTCAGCCGTATTATATCCCTGCTGATTTTAGAGAGCTGTAAACAAGCTCCAAGAACGCTGCATCCTTTGGTCGAGTCTATACGACTCGCAATAACCTCATCGGATACTATCCCCCGGTAAAATGAGGTTTCCGGGGTAGGGAGCTGCTGGTATATAATAGAATACGGCATAAACTCATGGTCGGGTATACCCACCGCAAATATCACGTCGAGGGAACTCAGAGCCCATAGCACTCTACGACGTGTCTCCTGTGCTATAAAGCTAAGGTCGCGTCGCTCATAGTTCAGCCGCAGGGCAATCGCTGTCCGGGAAGCTAAACCTGCCAACAGGTATGCACGAGGGAAAGATTTTCGCTGAATGTGGCAATGAAGCGCTAGCATGAGAGATTGAAGCAGGATGATGTTAGGGCGATCCAAGTTATTCCAAATGTCCGTCTCCACCGTGCTGATCCAGAGAGTAGTTTGATTGTGGTCATTTGAGAAGCAAGCACTCGCTAAGGCTGCAAGTGAAAAGGCAAGAGTTTGGTTCAAACTGCCATCTGCGAGTTTTCGTCGAATAGAAGGTTCATGAACAAAAGAGTACAGTGGGATTGGATATAAATGCTCAAAGAATTGATCAAATATTAATTTTACTTCAGGCTCCAAGTAGGAAATCGTGGAGGAAAATCTGGAAGCAAATTAGAACCCGGAAACATTGTCAAACAATGGGCAACCTACACATTAGACTGGATTTCAAGGCCCTGCTTTTTGGTTTCTTCTGTAGGCATCGACTCAATTTCCGGATAGTAACAATTCCTACCGCGTTCAATGCATGAATCACAGGCTGAGGGACCACCCGAGCAGCGCATCTTCTGGCGGCGGCACTCAATGCATGCCCGGCGCGTCCGACAACGCTCCGGGCGGGCTTGTGTCGCACTAATACCCCCATGCTTGGGTAAATTGGGTTTTTGGCTCGATATAGGTCTTTGGTAGGAGCAAACAAATCCAAGCCGTTCACAATTCTGACATCCCCCTTCCCGGCGATCGCAGCGAACCTAAGTCATACATTAGTCTTTTTGCACTATCCTAAGAGGGTGAATCATTTTCCATACTTTCCGGCATCGGCATTGGTAGCACGGGGCCTTTCTGACGTTACCCATTCTGTGCTTGCCAGGTGTTGTAGGCGATCGGGTATCGGCGGGTGTCGCGTGGTGAGACACAGTCTTGTCAACCGTAAATCACATCATTTACCCCACAATTGGGCCATTGGTAACTCCACTATTAACTTCCTGATATTTTCTAGTGCAGTCACCAAGGACTTGTCGCCCTACAAACTAAACTAGCGAGGGTCCTTTCCCAGATAATTTATTCCACATGCATAACACATAGTAAAAGACGCCAAGATCCAAGGTTGCTCCTTTGTCTTCCAAATTGGGACATGTTGCCGATCTATACTTTTGGGGGTTCATCTCAAAGTGGGGGGTTCAAATTATCCTTGGTACTTCGCTTTTCGGTCTGCCTCAGGCTATCGCAACCAGTCAAGCTGGATGTCTCTACATCAGTCCTTACTTCAATGAGGTTGCTACATATGTCGATGAATTTTTCATGTTCCAAGGCGAAGACCCGGCCATCGGGGTAAGTTCTTGATGATATTTAGTCTGACTGTCGAATTCCCAGCTAACAGCAATTTCCGCAGCACCCAATGGCTCCTCGCTTGATTCACATCCTCGAAGTCTACGCCCAACTTTACCAGGAGAGTGGAAGATGCAACCCTTGATTGTCATTGCTAGGTAATGATCCTTCCATCTTCCTTTCTTTCAAGTTTGATAGATTATATTAACACATTCTGAAAGCTTTTCAAACCTCGGTGAAGTACTTGCCACTGCCGAGCTTGGCTGCCAGCACATCACCATCCTGGCTCACCAGATGAAAGGACTCCAGGAAACTCCCCTTGATGGTACAGCATTGAAGAAATGCCCATTCCTCGTGAACCCATCAGCCAAAAAGCAAGATCCATATTTTGCCAACGTGCAGACCCCAGCAAGGCTTCGAGTGCACTCAAAGAGCGACCCCCATGGCTGGTCCGAACTGGGATGGCAAGCTTGCCGACATCCACGCCGACTATCTTGCAAATGGTGGCCAGCTCCTGAGTGAAGCAATGGATGCGGACGCTTCTGTGGTCAAGAAGATGCAAGATCTCTTGGGTGAAAGCAAAGGCTGCCATCGAGGCTGAACTTGCTAAGCCTTAGATTAATCCCAGCAAAGAGTCGGTAGATCATTCGCGTTGACGTGGTAAATGATTACCCATTTCAGAACAGCTCACGTTCCCCACACCAAGCTGTTCATCTCTATAACACTAGCAGCTTCCGTGAACCTCCGCTACAAGTAGTGATATTCAGTATGATTTGAGGGCAACTAGAAACGGCTTAAAACCTTGGAAGCAATTATGTACACGGAAATTGTCCGGGTTGAGTTTTTCTCTCTGAAAAATGACGCGCGATATTAGTGTCTCTCCCTATCTCTGACCACTCCTTTTGAAAGACCCATAGTTAAAATTTGATGTTCTAGACAAAAATTTAATTTCGGCAGTTGATCCTTCAAGTGTATTATGTTGGCTTATTGGTCAACGGGTAGCATATACTTTGGAGCTATTGACCAACGTTTACCTGATTCATTTAGCTCGCTACCGACTCATGCAATATTCATGCACAGTTGACCGAGCATCCGTTCCGTCATACGTGGTCTTTCCGTCTGGTCAATTGGCATTTCTAGGCGTTAACAAGAACATACGCAAAAGCACCAATGGAGCGCTATGATTAAGCTGGCCCCTGCCAAGCATCCCAACAATAAACTCGGACGTTGGGGAAAAGTGAATATTCAGTCTTGACATGTCTAAACTACTACCTAATTGCTAATCTATTTCTGTTGCTACGGTTGCCTTGTTGCTCCCAAGTCTCCTGGGTAAACGCTCTCGACTTCTTTTTGATTTTTTTTTCGCAATACGTCGAGTACATGTCATTTGGATTGGGCTGATAACATGGTCCAATTTCCGTGAAGATCCTTGAGAAAGAAATACTCCGAAGTCCGAACTCAGATCCTATCGCGTAGAATCACCCCACTGCCCGGCTCTCCCCGCCGACCCCACATGCAAGGTCCGAGTCACGCTTGCAACCTTCAATATGGATATTGAGTCCTGGGAAAATCGTGTTCGTTTTGGTGTAATATAAATAGCAAGGTTCGAAAGTACCGCTCGAGATGGTGAACCGTTCCTCACGTGGACCTAATATCAACTTCGTAGAAACCTATCCCCCATTTGCACCACCCCCAGAATTTCCCTGAGCAAATCGCATGCCCCGTTTCTTTTACTCTCGCCCTGTCCGGGTAAGCTGAGTGTCTGCAGTTCACGTCCTCGGGGCCTTGTGCGCTTTGTACCTAAGTCACCTTCTGAGTTTCCCGCCTGGTCCCCTCAAAAAGGGAGCCTTCTTCGCGGCCTGTGGAGCATCCATCGTAAGCACCTTTGTTGGCTCTGATTTCGTGACTACATCTTTGCGACCTTGATTATCTTTTATTTTATTTTTTTTAGTTCTGGGTTTCCTGTAAGGCGCATGCATCACTTTGAATGTCATTCATGCATGCATTACCCTATCAGCTCTAGCCAGCCGCCGAAATTCACTGCTAACCGCTTACAAAGTCCCAGTGATTATTTATTCCCCGCTTGAGAAAACAGGGCATCCACCTGCATAATTCCCAATGGGTCTAACCTCCTCAAAACTGTTGGACAAACTGCGGGGGAAAAATAAAACGCGTATCGTAATGGTAGGGATCGACGGTGCCGGAAAGACCACTCTGCTCCATAAGCTTAAGCTCGGGGAGATCGCCACCGTGGCCCCGTTGACCGGTATCTATACCCTTCTTGAACATATATCCGAATCCACTCGGTCAGAAAGTACTAAAACTCTGGACGTACCAGGATTCAAGGTGGATACCGTCGAATATAAAAGCATAACATTTCTTACATGGGATCTGGTTGGGCGGGACGAAGTCCGATCATTATGGAGAAAATATTTTCAAACCACTCAAGCCATCATATTCGTTGTTGACAGCAGTGATCGCGATCGTATACCGATCGTGCGAGAAGAACTGTGGCGCTTGTTAATGGATGATACGCTCAAGGATGCGCTGCTTCTCATCTTTGCTAATAAGCAAGATTTGCCTGTAAGTTCTGCTCGTGCACTGTACTATATTTAGACCGGAAACTGATGCGATCACCCAGAATGCGATGAATCCCGACGAGTTAACTGATAAGCTGAGTCTTCATGGCTTGGGACATCGGCCTTGGGTATGTAAAATTGCCGAACCTTACCAGAAACTTTGAACAGAGCTGATAATTGCAAACTTTGAAGCATACGCAACCCGCCTGTGCCATATCTGGTGATGGCCTCTACAAGGGCATTGAGTGGGTGTCCAAACGCCTGCCCAAAGTCGATGATACGCGATGAAGCCTAATAGAGCTATAATGAAATTGAAATATTATTTCCCGAATTTTCAACAACAAATGAAATTGACATACGATCTTACTGTATCTCTACACCACCGTTATTGGAAACCCCTATCTACATTTATTCAGATCGCATTCAGAAATATCTGAAAGCCTTATTTTAAGGGTGCAAAAGTCTCCTCGCAGTTACTTCATTGAAAATGCCAAAGATGAGGTGATTGGTAAAAATAAGATCGATCAACCATTCAAGGAAGGCTATAGATGATGTCACTTCTCCTCGTACCATTCTTGTCTTCCTTTTCCAGGCACAAAACCCCATGCTCGTTGCCACTATTGGTGGGTGGTCCCTTTGGTGCCCCTTTCTCCCAATAGCGTCGACCCATGATGGGGTAGAGCCTGGTATGAATTCATGACATAGGGGTATTGGAGCTTGTCTTGACTTGAACAAATTTGCAGACCGAGATAATGTTTTTGCTGGGTGTGAAGATTTCATTATCTACTATTCGCCTTTTCTCAAAAAAGGATCTTTTTATTAGTCTAAACTGCCGTGTAGAAGTATTTCTAGGTTGAATATACTCATGAAGACAAAATCTCGATTGTCCGAGATGAACGAAACTTAAACTAGACCGAATGAGGTCGCACGAAGGTAACCTCGAAGTGAACTACGGAATGACGGGGATTCAAACAATTGGTGCATAAGTTAAAGAACCGGGGAATTAGTAGTTCTGTTGTCATCCCTTGATATCTCGAGATCATCCCTTGACCCTGAGGAATTCGGAGCACTGACCCTTTCCGAAAATCGCGGCATCTAGGTAAGCTCCTTTATAATCTGTGATGGAACCTGTTTATCCCCATGAAGGTCTTTTCTAGCAAAGGGCGTTGCATGTCTAGACATGACCCTTTGTAGGTCAGCTCCCGGAAAGTCCCACCCACGCGAACATACATGTAGTGATGTGTTTTCCTTCCACTTGCACACGAATATTTCAACTGCTCTGTGTGCAATTCGCGATTTGAAAAAAATAAACATTTTATGATTTTCGAAACTTCATATTCCTTCTCCGACCAGTTCAGCTCCGAGTGCCAGTATATACAATACCGAACTTGAATTAACCTCTAAACTCCGGCCCGGATCCTCAATCAAAAACAAATATCAACGAATCACGCCTCAAATGGGAGAGTCAATTTCACGTCAAGAAACGTTCGAATTCGAATCGAAATCAAAGTTTGACCCTTTTACGAGCCTTCACAGTGTCGACCATGCATCCTCAAATCCGGCCGCGGACAGCACAACCTGCCTCTGGGAAGGTGCAACTTCACAAAATGAACAGAAATGGCGACCGGGCGCTCGTGATTGGATGATTTTGTTTTGCGTCATTATATTGGCGACGATGGACGCCTTCAATTCCACACTTACAATTACTATGCTACCCGTGGGTTGACCTTATGAAAAAGGGTTAAAAAAAAGAGAGAACGCATGTGTGGCTAACATTCGGAGCAGATATTAGCAAATGAATTCGACAAGCCGCTTATCAGTACAATCTGGGTAACAACAGTTTACCTTGTCCTCGGCGGCAGCGCGCAACTGATTTTCAGTATGCTCTCCGACATTTTCAACCAAGGATTGGTTTGGCTTGCAGCCGCGCTGTTCTCTGCAGTTGGTACGGGAATTTGCAGTGGCTCTACAAGCCTAACTATTGTCATAATTGGAAGAATGCTGCAAGGAATCGGTGGAGGGGGCGTCTTGGCTTTATGCTTTGTTGTCGTGCAGGGGACCACACCAGAGTCAATCCATTCCCGGTATTCTTGCTGGATACAGCTAGCTCAACTCTTTGGATTCATGCTTGGTCCTATAATTGGCGGCTTGATTGCTGATAATATGGATTGGAGGACGGCATTTTATCTTAATTACATATTTTGCTGTCCGTGTTTGATGGTTATCCCCGTCGCTTTTCCATTCGGTGAAGTTATCGATGAGCTGAAACGTGAGTCGTTCCGAAATATGCGCAAGCCTGACTGGTCTGGGGCTACGATGGCCTCTGTGGGGCTTACGGCTATACTTGTTGGAGTTGGTTGCATTGGCACCTCTTATGGGTGGGATCATTGGCAAATATGGGCACCCATTGCGCTTGGTATCCTTGCAATTATTGTGTTGATCTTTTACGAATCAAAATGGGCTTGTTATCCGCAGTTTGGTGCAGAGACTTTCCGTAGCCTGCCAACTATTATGACATACATGGGATGCTTTTGTCATGGCTTTGTGGTAAGTTCAGTTCTTGCGAGCGTCATCGATGATTTCAACTAAGTTTTGTTTTCTAGTTCATCTGTCAGATGCAAATGCTCACACTTTACTTCATGTGTACACGATACTTCTCTGCAACAGTATCTGGTGTGGCCTTATTTGGCATTACTGGATTCGCAGCCACACCAGCAGCGGTTGTGGGGGTACTGCTTGCAAAGGAATATTATTGCTCGAAGTGGATCATATCCGGTGGTTGGATCTTGACAACAACTATAGCTGGTTGCTCGATTCTTCTGAACAGCATCACTCCTACAGTAGGATGGGTGATTCTCCTCCTAACATCTGGGTTAGGGCATGGGCTACTCTTTTCGAGCTATAATATTCGCATTCAAAATATGCCAAGAAAGGATGAGGCTGCCTCTTCGACCCAGCCTACTTTCGTATCTCTTTTCGCGCGGGCATGGGGTATGGCGTTCGCCATTCCCGTTGGAGCTCTCGTTTTCTTAAATTGCTTTGGTAATCAGCTTCAAAGTATGGGTTTTAGCTCGGATCTTACCAATACTTCGAGAGGATACTTGGCTTTGATGGATCAGGTCATAATGACTGATGACGGAAGAGAGGCTATAAAGCATGGCTCGGTATTTGCTTTGCAAGTCGTATGGGAAGTTATTGCGGGAGTCGCTGTTTTCGGCGGCATTTCTTCAGCATTCCTGTGGAGGAGCCGGGAAAGTTACGACAAGCGCAGTGGATGAGAAGGATGCACAGTATAATATTATTGATGTTGACATAATGATGACCAAGTTCGAGCTGCTGACTTTCCATCTTGAACGATGTCATGCAATAAAAATAGCTGTAGTTCAATGCTGAAAATACAGTTCCAAAGAAGGCCGACCCGCGGCGCTTTGGTAATTAGTTGATTCAAAGGAGAGTTTGCAATGGTCACACGCCATCTACCGCTTGAGTCTTCCGAGCTCTTGCTCTTTCATTTTGTCCTGTTTCTCCAACCGTTCAGGCACCACAGATGCGCGGCCACCTTTAACCTTCCATCCTCGCAGACGATTCTTCCCAAGGTCCTGAAGTGTTTTCTTTTCAACAATACTAAATTGGTGTGAGTCTTTCCGATCGAAGTTCAGCGGTTCATTTAGCGACACGGGGGGGTTAGTGATGATCCGCGGAATCCTCAGACTGTTGACAGATTGCGAGTGCATCATCAATGGGTGAAGAAGGATCACGTCGCCCACATTGCCTGTCATCTCATGGAATTCATTGCATTTCTCCAGAACCGAGTCATAAAAATCATCCTTGGGCTTGCGGAATTTCCAACCCCGAGGAACCATGTATGGTGATACCCCTTGAGGATTATCATACTTGAAGCAAAGTGCATTAGTAACCCACCTGGTACCGAACAGTTAAGACAGGAATCATGATACTTGCCAAAAATCGCGCAATATGCTTCACGGAATCAGTACATATCATGGTCCCCCCACCATGTTCTTCGATATCATTAAACAGGGGAATGACCAGCAGTCCCTGCTCGGGGGAATCAAGGAAGTGAATAAAGAAATCCCCGTCCACATGCCACCCCTCCAACTCCGATGGATGAGGCCACTTCCCTTCCGACTCGGGTGTGCCAAGATTCACGATAAACGCGTCGTTCCAGGTCGCTGAGTCTTCATCTATTCGTTCTTCGCCGCCCAGCAGCTCACAAATGGCAGCCCATGCTTTGGGTGCGAAGGTCTTCACGGGCTCCTCTCTATGTTCGGGCATATGTGTACACTCCGTCACCCATGTTGATTTGTCTGTTGGGGAGAAGCCGAGGCGTGTCCACACGTCGGCTGTCCACACGGCTGCTTTCTCTCGGGAAAAGCATTGGGGAACTCGTACGTAGCCATATTGCATAAAGTGAGCAATCTGCTCTGGCGAAAGCTTGTATGTCGGATGGGGCGGCATTGATGGTATCATGCGGTATTGTTGATATGTATTGACTTCATCTCGCGACGGCGCCCAATTTGTTCGGTTGGCGCTGACAAATCATCCACAGCGTGCACGTGGAAAGTCAGTGGGTGTTATATACTTCGGTCGGATTGGCACGCCCGCGGTCTTGATGGAATAATGGATTGATGATGGGGCAGTTGAAGCATTTTTTGTTTATTCGTTAGATCTTATCTATTTTCTTCCGCTTGAAAGCTTAGAAAGTGGGGCTTCATTCCAAAAGTCCCGAGGTCGACGATCAACTTGAACGCATTTGTGACCCGCAAGAGTAGTTAGTGTATGAAGAGTTCCTAGAAGCTTCCAAGATATTGATCCTAGAATTAATAAAAGTTTGCACAGACATTATTATGATTTTATTGACAGATAATCTTCAGCACATCCCAGACTGTTCCCAGGGTGGTCTATTTCGGTGACCCATAATGCTTCCAAGATTAGCGGATTTACTTGAATATAGAAGAGAATGATCAACACTCCGCCCTCCCCATTTATTCATCTGAAATTTATCAGATAGATGTATGTAAATTGTTTTGGAGGCCCTCGTTGTCCACTTTTACTTGTGGTGCTCTGTGCCTTCCCCCCAGTGATGTTCCTTCCCATACAACAAACTTATTTAGAACTTGAATTGGCTCGACTTCACACTTCTTTTCTGATTCCTCTGTAAGACTTTCATCCCTATCGCTACTCTCAACAGCTGACCGTTAGTCAATTTACCATCAACAAATCAAGGCATTTCTAGTGTCTCTCATTGTCTTCACTTATCACGCCTCACTCCCTCGTCTATCATCATGCGTCTGGCATCTTCGGCTGTCGCGCTTCTCGCAGCTCACATGGTCTCTGCAATCCCGACTAACTACGCGCGAAGCATCGAAAAGGAACTCCCAGATGGCCTCCCATATCCAAGTCCAAGCGAGCTGTCGCTGATTGAACAAGCCGCTCACGGGACTCTTCCAAATGGACCCGCGCCACCCGTCATTAGCAATAAAGGCATTACAAGCCTCAAACTGATTGCTTTCAACGAACTGTTCGAAGTGGCCTTCTTCCACGAGCTTCTCTTAAATGTCACCGAAAACGTCGAAGGCTACCGCTTCACTGACCAAGGCGACCGGGATTTTGTCACCCGAGCACTGACAGCTATAGTCGCGGTATGAATCCCACAATAAACCACAATAAACACTGTACTAACCTTCTCAATCTACAGCAAGAGGAACTTCACGCAATTCGTGCCAATAACGCCCTCGCCAGCTTCGGTCAAAAGCCCATTGAGCCATGTCAGTACACCTTTCCCGTCCATGAATTCGACACCGCTATTAAGCTCGCCTCAACATTCACGGATGTCGTCCTCGGGACACTGCAGGATGTGGTGGAGCGCTTCGCGATCGGCGGTGACTTCGATCTCGCCCGTGAAATTGCCTCAGTGATCGGTAATGAAGGCGAGCAGCAGGGTTGGTTCCGGATCATGCAAGCCCGTATCCCTAGCGAGCTTCCGTTCCTCACCACCTCCGATCTGAACTTCGCGTTCACTGCTGTGCAAGGATTTACTGTACCCGGCAGCTGTCCCAACATCGACGAAATTCCACTTCGAACCTTTGAGCCCCTGGAAATTCTTAACGCGCCAAAGGCGGAGTCAATGAATTTGACATTCTCATATGACGACAAATATAATGAGAGCGACCATTTTCTGTGGGTGACTTACGTCAACCAGTTGAATGTCCCCGTAGTCGAACCTTTGAGCATCATTTCGAAGGAGGGAACAAAGGTTGAGGCAGAAGCGCTTTTCCCCTATGGCAACTATGAGCTTAACGGATTGACCATTGCTGCCGTGACAAAAAGTGACGGGCCTTTCGCGGATGCTAATTCCGTGGCTAAATGGACGCTTGCTGGACCGGCATTGATTATTATTAACTGATTGCATTGCTGTGTTCGATGTCGCATTTTATCATTAGGACAGACCTATAATTGGACTCGAAATCCACAAGGCCTCGGGCCATTCGTGCTCTTTCTTTTTCGCTCCGCTAAATTGAAAATAAGATTAACCAGAGTAAGAAAAGAGACAAAAAATATGTCCGATATGTTGTAAATTGGCCTTTTCAAGTATTAGCCGGCAATTCGTAGTCTGATGGACACGATGTAGATGTTGGTAGCGCGGCGCCTATTGCCTACTGCTTTGGGGTTAGTGTGTTCCCGATATGGTTAACTTTCCGCCGCCTGAAGAATAACCTGCTATAGAAGAGGCACTTGAGCCCTGGACGTGAAGATACTAAGTATGATTGGTCTGAGGCATAGAATGGGATTTTGCCACTGGAAATGAAAGTGATTTTCACATCAACTGAGGAAAACCGAGGCACGTCCTTATTATAAATGTGAGTTGGCAATTCAACAGTTCATTCAGTGCTGACGTCATCGGCATCGGAGAGCTCCGTTGCAGACACACTGTGGAACATTGAAAGCAATTGGGAAATATACCGAGAAAGACAGGGTCTTTAATTATAAAATTGAACCTGTATTCCTCCAGAAAAGAACCGTCGAAAAAAGCCATAATATAAACCTCGGGCCAGTAATGCTTGAGCGCGCCAGCATGGAAACCCAGCCAGTCAGGCACAGGTTGCAATATTTATTTGTCCAACGTACAGATTTGGGAAGAGAATCCGACGAAATCCTTCCGAGATTCACAAAGAGGAAGTCGGGAGAGAACGGAGACTTTTACCAATTGCATGATCGCCCATTCATTAGCTATAATCAGAACGTGGACGAAAAACAAGCGGGGTTCGCCGCTAATTCGCAGCATCGATGCTTTCCCCGCATGGAACAGTGTCTCCGCCTTTCCCCCCCACTATGCAGAAACTAGAACTCGATTGATTATGAAATGTCATTTGCGGCGTTCTGGACCAATAAAATATGTCAGCTTAGGAATCATCGCCGGCCCAGACCTTCTCCACCAACCAAACGCTGACAAACGACTTCCCGAGGAGCTTCTAATATGTTTCCCGTCATTCGTCTCTTAAAAAGTGCGGGGTGCCCATCTCTGTGTTGCCAATTTGACTTTTCTCCCTTCTCAAATCCCTCTCTCTACCTATTCCCCCCTCCTTAATTAAAATCATACCATCGATTCTACATCATGGGTGAATGTCCCGTTCACAAGCCTGCCAATGTGGCTGGTGCTGGCACCAGGAATCGCGACTGGTGGCCAGAGAACTTGAAGCTCAATATTCTGCGCCAGCATACCGAAGCCACCAACCCAATGGGCACAGATTTTGATTATGCTCAAGCTTTCAAGAGCCTGGATTACTATGCCTTGAAGAAGGATCTGCACAACCTGATGACCGATTCTAAGGATTTCTGGCCTGCCGACTTTGGCCACTACGGTGGTTTGTTTATTCGTATGGCATGGCACAGTGCCGGTACCTACCGTGTGTTTGACGGCCGTGGCGGTGGTGGCCAGGGCCAACAGAGATTTGCCCCACTTAACAGCTGGCCCGACAATGTTAGTCTGGACAAGGCCCGCCGCCTTCTGTGGCCCATCAAGCAGAAATATGGTAACAAGATTTCATGGGCTGACTTGCTGCTTCTGACTGGCAATGTCGCCCTGGAGTCTATGGGCTTTAAGACCTTCGGTTTTGCCGGTGGTCGTCCCGATGTTTGGGAGGCTGATGAGTCCGTTTACTGGGGTGGCGAAACCGTGTGGTTCACCAACGACGTTCGTTACCGTCCCGAGTCCGACCAGGAAAAGCAAAAGCAGAGCGATATCCGCACCCGTGACCTTGAGAACCCCCTGGCTGCTGTCGTTATGGGTTTGATTTACGTTAACCCCGAGGGTCCTGATGCCAACCCTGACCCCGTTGCCGCTGCCCGTGATATCCGTATCACCTTCGGCCGCATGGCCATGAACGACGAGGAGACCGTGGCTTTGATTGCTGGTGGCCACACCTTTGGTAAGACCCACGGTGCTGGTCCAGCCGATAACGTCGGCCAGGAGCCCGAGGCTGCCGGTCTTGAGCAGCAAGGTCTTGGCTGGACCAGCAAGTTCGGCACCGGAAAGGGCGCCGACGCCATCACATCTGGTCTGGAGGTTACATGGACTAAGACTCCCACCAAGTGGAGCAACCAGTTCCTCGAGTACCTCTTCAAGTACGAGTGGGAGCTGACCAAGTCCCCTGCCGGTGCCAACCAGTGGACCGCCAAGACTAACGACGAGATCATTCCTCACGCCTTCGACCCCAACAAGAAGCAGAAGCCCCGCATGCTCACCACTGATCTGTCTCTGCGCTTTGACCCTGAGTACGAGAAGATCTCCCGCCGCTTCCTTGCCAACCCTGACCAGCTGGCTGATGCCTTCGCTCGTGCTTGGTTCAAGTTGCTCCACCGTGATATGGGTCCCCGTGTTCGCTGGCTCGGACCTGAGGTTCCCTCCGAGACTCTCCTCTGGGAGGATCCCATCCCTGCTGTGAACCACCCTCTCATTGACGTTGAGGATGTCGCTGAGCTGAAGCGCGAGATTCTTGCCACTGGCGTCGAGCCCACCAAGTTCATCTCAACTGCCTGGGCATCCGCCTCTACCTTCCGTGGTGGTGACAAGCGTGGTGGTGCTAACGGTGCTCGCATTCGTCTTTCCCCACAGAACAGCTGGGAGGTCAACAACCCCGCTCAGCTGCGTGAGGTCCTGAACGCCCTGGAGGACATTCAGCGCCGCTACAACAGCTCCCAGACTGGCAACAAGCGCGTCTCCCTGGCTGATCTCATTGTCCTTGCCGGTAGCGCTGCTTTGGAGAAGGCCGCCGGTATCCCGGTCCCCTTCACTCCCGGTCGCATGGATGCCACCCAGGAAGAGACCGATGCCGACTCCTTCGGCTTTCTCGAGCCTTGGGCCGATGGATTCCGCAACTACGGCCGCTCCACCGGCCGTGTGCGCAGCGAGCAGATGCTCGTCGACCGTGCTCAGCAGCTCACTCTCACTGCTCCTGAACTCACTGTCCTTGTTGGTGGTCTCCGTGTCCTCAACGCCAACTACAACCGCTCCAGCGCCGGTGTCCTCACCCAGCGCCCTGGCCAGCTGACCAACGACTTCTTCGTCAACCTCCTTGACATGAACACCGACTGGAAGCCCACTACCGCTGATAACGAGACCTTCGAGGGAGTTGACAGCAAGACTGGAGCTAAGAAGTGGACTGCTACCCGTGTTGATCTAGTCTTCGGCCACCACGCTGAGCTGCGCGCTCTTGCTGAGCTCTACGGTTGCCATGATGGCCAGGCTCAGTTCGTTCGTGACTTTGTCGCCGCTTGGGACAAGGTTATGAACTTGGACCGCTTCGACCTGGCGTACGCTGCTCCTTTCAGCCGCCCTGCTCGTCTTTAAATATATTATTGTGAATAAAACCTCTGGTGCTGCCATGTACCGTTCTATGTATCCAATTTAGCTTTTTACGAAAATTGCCTTACGATTACTGAATGACAATTAACTTCATATTTATCTGTTCATTTCTTTCTATTTATCTTCACACCTAAGCACTTGAAAAGGTAGTCAAGTTATATCTAGCCTTTTGTGATTTAAGCTTGATCATCTTAACCTTCCCGACGACCCTCTTTATTACTGCGCTAGAGTGCGTTGGGCTGTGATCCCGACGGGAACCGAGTCTGGTGGAAGTACACCATGCTTATTTCTCAACCCCCGACTTTCGCATTATTAATACTGTATACCAATTATTATGTTATGAAATATTCCGTGACACAAGTGGGGCATGTTGCTCACATAAACCTTTTGTTACGGGTTTCTCCCGTGCCTCACATCCGGCAGTTCCGGCGTATCCGTATCCCTTCATCTTTTTGTTTAGCGCTTCTAAGGGGAACCACACAAGACTGAACCCTGTTAACCTCTTCATCGATGCCTAATTTTGCCTAATTTTAGGCGTTTGGAGGGAAAATAAACTCAAGGGTTCTAAGTGGTGGGTCCTCCGACCGCGGATACCCTGCAGCCTAGAAGAGGAATAAAAGGGAACGAATACGACCTTGATTCTCCAGCAAAGACACGAAATGGACTCCTCAACCTCTAAGCAGGTCCAGTCACGACGTACACATCGGAAGTCTCGGTTAGGATGTATGAATTGCAAAAAGCGAAGGATCAAAGTAAGTTCTTGTCGGATTTCAAAAATCCTTCCTCTATAGTTCTCTCTACTTCACTTTATCGTCGTTTTAACCCACAATATGCGTGGATTCTGGCGTTTATTATTCTGTTGCACATCTGGCCGATGGCGTCGCTTGGATGAACCGAATGATGAAAAAACTAATGAGTCTCTCAAGTGCGACGAAAAACAACCCGCTTGTGTAAATTGTCTCAACCATGACATTGAATGTTCATTTCTATCGCGCGAATCCTCCGCAGTATCATCACCTCAACCAGGGACTCCGGAGCCAACAGAAGCCCGACTCCAGCCCAGTCGCTACAAACCATATCAATATCCAACGGGAGAATTGAAACAGACTTTCAAGCTCTCCAAACGAATCGAAAAGCAACCGCCATCCACGAATTCAATAGCAACTCAATCTAATATCTCTAATGATGTGTCAACCGAATCCATCATCTCTCCTGAGGATCTGAGACTATTCCATCATTTCACAACATCAACTTTTCGAACCATGCGACACGATGATCATGATCCACAGAATCTATGGCAGAATCATCTTCCAGAGTGGGGTATCGAATTCAAACCTATCTTGCATTTGATTTTGGCCCTTTCCGCCTTACACAAAGGATACAAAACACCCACCCTCCGCGATAGATATATCGCTCAGGCAGATGATCATTTTACTTTCGGAATGCGATCTGTCACCTCTGTTCTCTCTCAACTTCATTCGGAAAACTGTCAACAGATCTATATGTCTGCTGTGATGATTTGCTTTATATATTTCGGTCGTGGACCAAGAGAGGGCGATTACCTTGTTTTCAGTGATAAAGGTCCAGCCGAGTGGATGATACTCATGAACGGAGTGAAGGTCATTGTATCAAATCACCATGAAAAGATATTTAGTGGTCTCCTCGAACCTAAGGGTGAACGGGTAAAGTATGAACTTACACCTGCAATGCGGAGTGAGCTGCACGAGCATTCGGTTCATCTTCAGGCTGTGGAGCGGTTTGTTGGAGAACAGGTGTCCGATCAGACTGAACGAGATATGTATCTTTCTTCTACGAAGGGGTTGTTTGAGATCATGGATGATGTTTATGAGAAGGTTTCCGGTGGCTTGGATGGTGTTCTTATTATGGATTTGTTGATTGGGTGGCTTTATCGTCGACCGGATGAGTTTGTGCATCTTTTGGAAAGGAAGGATCCTTTGAGTTTGGTTATTCTTTCTTATTGGGCTGTTCTTTTACGATATATGGAGTCTTCTTGGTTTATGCAGGGCTGGACTGCTCATGTCTTGTCTGGTATCTCTAACTCTTTGAAGGAGGAGTATTGGCCTTGGATTCAGTGGCCGTTGAGAAGGGTTGGGAATTCCAATTAACTGTTAATTTTACATAAAATTCTGAATATAAACGACGGGATGAATATTAGAACAGCTTGCAACTTATATCCACATTACGCTTCAGAACTTGCCTTGCTGTAGTGGTCTGCGAGACTGTTCCCCATGTCTGTCCCGGGTTGCAATTTTAGCAATACCAGACTTGCCCACTTGGCAAAATGGGTTCTTGAAACAGACACTGCTCCAAGGCTATTTTTATCATTATTCCTGCCTGGCAAAGCACTGATAAAAACCAACTTTTGTTGAAATGAGCCGATAAAAATATCTGCATTGCCAGGTCAAATGCTCAAGTGGATTCAGCCTCTAAACTACATTCAGGCACGATCTGCAGAACCCCCCACCCGTATTCGTTAAGAATATTTCCCGATTCGGCACAAAGAAACATGCATGGATATTGTCAAGCGGGCGCTAACAAGTCCCTGATTCATTTTAAACTGAGCTTGATTTCCAATTTGAGGGTCAATTCTATCGCTCTTCAATTTCTTCATAAGTTTCCATACAAGCATGGACATCGTTTATCATCCAGGCGTTAATGGATCTGATCCATGGGTCGAATTCTATCCATACACACCTTCCGCAACGGCAGGTTATGCTTTCATGGCCATCTTCGGGATATCAACTATAGTTCATATTATCTTGACTATTCCCTTCCGATCGGCTTATTTTATTCCTCTAGTCCTTGGCGGTATATGTACGTCTGTCTTCTCCTTTTTGGCACAGATTCCAAACACTAACACATGTATCCTTTAGGTGAAATATTCGGTTACTACGGAAGGGCATGGTCGCATGAGTCCCGAACAGATATCAGGTCATGGGCACTACAAGAAATGCTTATCCTTTGCTCCCCACCTCTCATCGCAGCAACTGTTTACATGGTTCTCGGTCGTATTATTCGTTCCTTCGACGCAGAGCATCTATCCAGCATACGCCCAAAATGGCTTACATTCGTTTTCGTCACAAATGATATCCTATGTTTCTGTACACAACTTGGTGGAGCAGGTGTGCAAGTCACGGGTGATCAGCAAGTAATGGACATCGGAAAGAAAGTCGTCCTAGCGGGACTTATCTTCTCATTGGTCGTTTTCGCACTATTTGTTCTCATTGCGGCGACTTTTCATCGTCGACTTTTGAAATCTCCGCCTGGGATTCTTATTATGCATCCTGGTCTAAAATGGGCTCCTTATATGTGGGCACTTTATGTGGCTTGTTTTGCTATTATGCTGCGCAATCTCGTGAGAACGATTCAGTTTGGAGCTGGGAGGACGGCCCCTGTTAACACGAGTGAGGTGTATATTTATGTTTTTGATGCATTCTTGATGTTTTTGTCTATGCTTGTGCTTATTGTTTATCACCCTGGGAGATTGATTAAGAAGGCTCGTGGATTGGCGAAGTTTGACTCTAATAGAGACTCTATGGGCGATACGGGGAGTAGGCATATACTGTTGACGGAGTATGAGCCGGGAAATTCGAGAGGGTGAATGTTGAGTCGTTCGTTTTAGTATTCTGGGTTTTTGCCTGTGGTATAGACTGGCCTTGTATTTAATGACTTTTAGATTGTAAAATTTTTTTTAAACGTTTTCAGATTTTAAATGTCAGTGACTTGTTGGATTGTCAACTACGGAGTGGATTGTCCCAAGAGCTACGGGATTCCATTTGCTCAAAGCTGCGCTTAGTCGCAACTTGAACTTATAATAAGACATAAACTATGTATAAAGATGTATAAAAGTAAAGATGATCCAGGTCTAAATGACCACAGAATTCTTCCGGCGGCTAATTGATATAACTTCCAATTTATAAGTAGGCCTACAGGCGACGAAATCGATGGTTGCAATTATCTGTATTCCGAGACAAATATCTCGTTTATAGCGTCACAGTTCGAGGTGACGAAACATTAGGACTTAATGCGAATATTGTAGCTATATTTGAGACGCATGTCATAATTGCAAATCCAAAAAGTCCCAAAAATTCATTATCGAGCTTCATGTGCTCGAACGCCAAGTGGGGGTTTAAAATTGATCGAAAAGTCTGGTATAAACTTTCGTCCATTGAGATGAGTCCAGGTTGTCATCCGGCATTTTAAAACTTCACGGTCAAATATGACCTAGGTTGGTGATTTCTTTGCTCAGGATAAGTATTAGCACAAGCACAAGCCAATGTGCTATGTATAGGATCAATATTGATCGGGTCTCTACCCGGGGCCTGGTCAGCTTTGAGAATCATCACTGGGCTTTCTAGCCCATACACGCTTCCTATAGTCCTGTCAGCTCATGCAGAATGTTCAATACCGACTGGTTTCAGCTTACGCCTTATGATAAGTATGGTAGTGAGGATTCTTTAGCTCCGACCTCAACTTTGCAGCATAAACAATAACTTCTGCTCTTGTCCATGGAACAGGATCCCCATACTTCGTGAGATGAAACATGCTGTACCCTTCGACTCCAAGCAACCAATGTTGAAGATTGACGAGACCAGCTTCCTTAAGCAAATGATCGCGCGCCCATGGTCCCACGGGCCACTTTTGGTGCTGAATGTGGATGTCGACGAAGCCCGCTTCTTGTATACGCTTCTCTAACGTAGAAAATAATTGAAAGGGCCTTCCGCATTTTTCAGCGGCCTTGTGGTTAATTTCTCCCCAGTTGATAGCTGCGGAATCTAGTGGGAGGCTGTCGTCATCGCTGAAAAGGTCCATAGTTACTTCAAGTTGCTCAATCCAGCCACCAGGGTGAAGGTTTCTTTAACTGCCTTAGTTCTTCCAATTTCGAATATGTAATCGTGAGTTAGTGACTTACTGATAGGATTGCTTATAAAGTCTGTCTAGTTCTTCGGGGGTGAATGAAGCTTCCATGATTCGGAGATGAATTAAGTCGAATGGTTGTGACCAGGTCCATTCTTGCAGTACATCGTCAACTTCAAGAATACAATTTGGAGGAGCCCAGGTAACTGGGGGAGGAAAAATATCCACGCCACGAACAATTGCTTCGTACGTTAGCGGAACGTTCTCCAAATACGATCCATATGCCATTTAACATGTATCTTACTTTGTGGGAATCTATCGGCCACATCGCTGGAGAAGCATTAGAAAAAATCACCTTTGGCAAGTTATGAAACACTCACATAGCCCAATTTCCTGTGCCGGTTCCAATATCCAATATATGCTGTTTCGATTTAGTAATTGTCCAAGGAAGGAGCTTGGAGGCCATTGGAGACTTTACCCGTGCGTCTTCACCAACAGGGGCTCTGAAAAGAGAATTGTGGTGGTCGGAATTCATTAATAAGGCGACAATATGTCTAGTAGTCGGTTAACAAGTGTCAGTCAAAAGAAGCTAGGATGAAAAGGTACCCTGCTTCGTAGGTCTCGAATTGTTCCTCATCGGATGGAAGACTGAAAGAACTTTAGCACTTGAAAAAGGAACAAAATGGCTGAGATGGGACATACAATCCGCTGGCTTCTTTCGTAGTTCGATATCTTGGATTCATAGGTATAAGCGTGGGTCATTCATGAATCTGACGAGGGAAGGAAGTGGTCACCTCCTGCCATTTTCCATGCGTCCGTTATAAAGGGATGAGGCGATAGAGTATGTCTCTCTAGTAAATGGTAAGCCACTCATGTGATGTACAAGGGTGTCGGTGTAGATTTCCATACGATTGTAAACCATCTGAGCCCAGGTCGGAAACTCCATCATCATCATCATCCTAGCGGGGCACGTCAATAAAAGTCTCGTTAACATTAACTGGCGGGAAAGAGACGTACCGCAACGATAGCCTCGTCATGAACCATTCTTATCATTCCCTGCCAGGTCGGCACAAAAATAGAGTACTAGATATGATGTTGAAGAAACAATATGAAGGAAAAAGGTATAAAAGAAGGGGAAATGAAATCCTGGAACAATCTGCGTCTTTGATTTGAACAAAGGTAAACCTTAAGAGTGTAATTATCCCGGGGTCATGGGCTAAGTGCATCGAGCTGCTAGCAAGCGGGGAGATCGTGCCCGAAAGATGCCCCCACCCGACAGCCCGTTCCAGGCGTTGTACTTTGTGTGACAGAGAAGCTCTCCCCGGTACACACAAGCAGCGATCCAAATCATTTAAACGTCGTCAGATATTGTACCTTCCGGTCATAAATAACTGATTTGTAGAAAGCTCGGTTTACGGAGTTCTCATCACCGAGCCATAATCAAAATCTCCTACGCCCGGAGTATGAACACGGAATGCACAATGGGTCAATTCGCGACCATTTTTTTGTGATGGATCATGACCGGCGAAGGTTTGGATCAAGGACAAAGAAACTGATCCATCGGGTCTTCGGTTGTATCTGCTATCCCTTCCGACAAATCAAGCGTTGCTAAATTGAATAAATTGAAGCGAGGAGCACACCCTGGTCTATGCACTGACGTGGGTCTGTATGAATAATTGGCAGTACCATAGTCTCGGGGCGGTTTCGAAGATTCTACAGGCTACCATTTGCAGGGGGCTCTTTCCTATTTTTGACGTACTAGCAGGGATCTACCTCGTGTTCGCAGCCTTCGAATTAGACTGGAAGTTAGATAAACCCGAGCTTTTAGTCTGTCAGGTCGGGGTCGGGGCCGGGGCCGGGGGTCGGATTGTATTGCTCTTTTAATTGTTGGTCTGCCGATATAGTTTACTGATTCAATGGATATCGAATTACGTCTTTGTCTGAATTGTGGGGTAGTATCAATGACAGAATGCATGGTCCCGTCGCTTCTCCATCTCCAAATTGATCAACATTTGTCGCTGAAATTTATCGCTGAACAACTCAATCTTTGGATTACTCAAAGTTCAACTGCACTAAACGAGATCAATCGCCCGTTTCTCGCGCATTGAACGATCTGCCGCAAGCGCAATCTCCAACGATCGAATCGCATCCTCCATATGCTGTCCAAGATCCCGATCCTCCCAAATACAATCCAACAAAAACTGCTGTTCCCTCTCACACAGCTCATTATGACCAAGTTCATGCTCCATAGAAATCAATTCATCATGCACTAGCCCATTATCCATAGTAGAAACCTTCAACCTTGACGTCTTAGTATGACCATCAACATTTGCCGACGCACCAGGCTCCATTTCATCAGCAACAATCGACACCGAACCCTTAGGCCCCATAACATCTTTCACAAAGCACGCCGTTTCAGAAACCATAGGACCCCAACCTGCTTCATACCAACCTACAGATCCATCTTCAAACATAATCTGGAGGTGGCCATAGTTCACCTCATCACTTGCAACCTCGTCGCTAAGTGCAACTCCCATCCCACGCACCTGGAAAGGTCTACTATCTGAAATCTGCAGCATGACATCAAGATAATGCACGCCACAATCGACGATTGGATTCTTTGAATCCCGAAGAAGTCGCTTGTGAATTTCCCACGACGGCCCTGCAGAGCGCTGATTTAGATTCATCCGCATCACGAATGGTGGACCGAGAAGACGCGCTTGACGGATAAATTCAACCCAGCTAGGATGGTATCGGAGGATGTATCCCACGACTAGCTTGCGTTTGGTTCGGCGGGCAGTTTCTACTACGCGCTTTGCTTCTTCTGTGTTTCTTGCGAGGGGTTTTTCGACGAACACGTGCGCGTTTGCTTTCATTGCTGCGATGGCGTATTGCGCGTGGGTATTGGTGTGGGTGTTTATTGAGACGATGTCTGGGTTCAGAGATAGAGCTGTGTGGAAGTCTGTTTGAGTTGGGTATTTCTGGAGCTCTTTGGGGAGATTCTTTGCTGGACTGCGATTTACTAGGCTGAGGATTCGAAATCCGGGGTTGTGGTGGTAGGCTAGGGCGTGACTGATGCCCATTTGGCCTAGGCCGATTACTACGACTCCTAAAGGAGGGTTGGTGGTCGCTCCCATGGCTGCTTGATGGTGGAATTCGTGATTGTAAACGTTGTAGGGCTGGAGGAGTTGTAGCTTGCTGTGACTCGACGATGAGGCGAAAACGCGTACTTTATTTCCTCTGCTTATGCACGCGCTTCATAGATATGGGACGGTAGAGGTACATCGTGTTGATTTCTAAGATGTAACCCTGTTGTGGCTGGATGTTGCTGCCCCTCCTTCCTTGCTTGGCCCCCGTCAGATAGCGGGAATTTGACCCCGACATTGGGTTATACCGACATCGGGATTGGAGAAGTATGTGCGTGGTTCAGCCTTGGGAGCGTCAAAGATATCCCTGGCTTCACGAGACTTAGTATCACACGCTGTAGGAAGTTCTCACTTCAATGGTAGAAAGCGGTTCTATCAAAAGGTCACACAGCTTAATTGGAATCGGGAAAACCATTCATTCAATAAGCCCAGATGGCGTTTATCTACATAATTAATCTATGTCAGATTGATAAAAAATAACACGAACTTTATTAAGACCTGCGGGAGGCTTAACCAGAGCCTTCCGGTTAACTTCGACCAGTACATTCCAGCCTGGATTAGATGAGAAGAGAAACAAAAGATGAAAGACTCATTGCAGACATCAAGATATATCAAAGCGTTGCATAAGCTGCGCCTACATGACCAGTGTGACAATCAAGTCCTCTAGTCCGACTGGCTGATGGCATGCGCATCCACACAACAGACTTCCACGTCACTCTTTGACACAAAGGACATTAAAACCATACTATACCGGCTACTAGGCCGATCACCACTGCCATGCAGCTACCATCAAGCTTAGATGAGTGCCGGCCAGCAGCATCGGTCGCAGTCGCTTGGTCATTTGATTGTATTTGTGATTTGTTCGTGTGGGCTGAAGTGGCCGGGCATTCTTGCGATTCAGCCTGAGAAATGTTCGGATGGGTAATTAAGGGTTTTTGACATTCGACGATTGGAGAATGGGAGAACAAGGTAGATTGGGCGTAATAACTCCCCAGTTCGAGGAGGCGTGGAAGTGGAGAATTAGGAGATTCGTTGGCAAGATCCCAGAGGCCACTGGCAGTTTGACAGACCTGCTGCCACATACCACCAAGCAGAAGTTGTTGTTTCGGGACCGAAGGGGGCGTTTGAAGATAGGTAGATTCGTTAGATGGGTGGAATGTAGAGTCGACCGTGCAGGCATCAATTGCGGTAGGTAGGGATGGAGGATATGTAGGCGGAATGGAGGGATTGCGGTCGGCTGCAACGGCTCCGGTGCCAGTAGACATGCGCGTAGAAAATGGAGAGAGGAATTGATAATCATCTAATTGTTGAATGAAGTATGTTCGGAAGGCATGGGCGCGACGACTGAATAAGAACGAGGGTTCCGTCGCGATTGCCGAGCGACTTCGGTTTTCCACGGGCGCGGTCTCGCTGGAGATCATGGGAGCACCAGTGGCAAGTCGCGCGGACCTTGGCAATCGATTTACACGCGGTCGGGAGGGTATGGTTGGAATCCATGGTGTGTAAGCGTCACTCAGGTGCGTATCCGGGCAAGAAAGGTCGGCGACATTGTCTTGAATCAACGGGACGTCTAAGTTGATGAGTTTTCTTTTTAGCTTTCGGGGGTCTCGGTAGACTGAATTTCCAAGCGGAATGTACTTACGACGACCTCGACTGAGCAAATAGGACAGGTCTGCAAGCTTCAAGCTCGGTATACTCGGTAATGAAGGGACCAGGGTGAGCAAGGAGAACACGATCACGACCAGTAGTGGAAGCGCGCCCGGTTTATGCAGCCCGGGGCGCATTGTCCACGAGTCGACGGATCGTGGAGATCGCGACAGAAGAGGCTATGAATGTAATAACGGCTGATCTGATAGCGTGAATGCCATGGGGAGGTAAATTGTGAAGAATGCTGGCTCAGGGTATATAATTTTTGCCCTTAGTGAACGGGGAAGAAAAAGAAAGATCGTCTAGACCTTATCTTGGCGGCCGGAATCCCAACAGGAGGAAGGAACACACACACACTATGCAGGGGCTTGCCGGTGCTAGTTGATTTTCCCAGTGGGAACGAACGTTTTTTGTTCTTATTTTTCTTCCTTTTTCTCGCCCCGATCACCATCTATTCAAACCCATAAGGCTGAAGAAACAGAAAACCACTGGAAAGAAGGGAAATTATATCCAAGGAAAGAATGCCGGCGATCCAGCTGTCAGACTCCTCATGATATGCGTCTTGGCGTCTCTTCTTCTCTGGCATGACGTCGATGACCGTCGCACCGAGTAACGGGGCTGCAACCAGCCGGACAAAGATGATTCATGACCCTAATCCACTAAACTGTTCTCGTTTGTACTACATCACAATCTTAATCGTGTCCATCTATGAGCTTATTGCTCCCATTGAACCTTTTTTTTTTTTGTCTTTTGGGTCCGAACATTGAGTTTTTCGCGGCAGCTTCCAGGAATTGTGCCTGAGGCAGGGAGTCCCTGACAACTTTGAACCCACGGTTCCACACGTTGCCCCTGGGGCATGATTAAGGATATTTCTTGGTACGGAAGATGAAATTCGGGGCACTTTGATTAATTCAAAGTCAATCTAAGCCCTATTCAATCTGGTTCTTCGGCCAGGAAACCAGCTTCCAAGCACTTGAGCAGAAAAAAACAAGTTGTGAGCTAAAAGCAAGTTTCTAGACCATTTATTTACCTCCTCAATGGGGAAATTGATCGCCCATTTGTTCTTTCGCTTGTGTCCTTTGGGCCTAGCCGTTGATATGCTTTGATTTCGGTGTTTTTTGCCGATTCATGGTAGACAATAAACATTAACATCTAATTTTGCTATCTCTATGGTTGTAAGTCGAGAGAACATAGATGTAAATCCGCTCTAGCAAAACATTTCACTGAGAATCATCGTCTGATCTCTAATAACTCTTTCTGTAGGTCGCCGGTCGGAAAACAGTCGGAATCAAAACCCGGCCTCCAACTGCATCCGCTAAGCTAATCGGACAAAGACCCTCACAAAAATGGGTCATCTACTCCGATGACACAATTTCTGTTGTAGTTCACATGACCCCTCCAAGATAGCGATAGCTCCGCCAAGTAATCCATTTAGGGCCAGGTGTGATGTCTATAGAGAAATCGGGCCAAAGCGGAATCCCTTTTCGGTATGATGACGCTCATGGGGAATAAAAACGAACCTGAAACATTGAAAGTACATACGCCCCCAAATGTTCAATGGTAGAAATTTCGGTCGAAAGTATTGTGCTAATGCATGCTTAAATTCTCACTGATGCAAACCTATATACCTTTCTATATAACTCCCACTGATACTAGTAAGTCATTCCGGCCAGCCAGAATGATGCATTTTCCGCCATAATATACAAAAAGCATCACTGCAAGAGCCCCGCGCAAAATCCATCATGTTAATATACAAAAATTCACAACCCTTTTTCTATGCCATAAGATCTCTATATGCTGCTTCGTCATGGAATAGCCATGATCGACCTGGTGATGCCAGAAATGACGGCAGCCATTCCGGAAGGGGATATATGGGGGCATGCTGCGGCTTCTTGCCCCCACGGCTGTAATGTGATACTAAGCTGTTCTCCAACTGAAACCGTTCAGCCCCATGCCCCTGACCCGAGACAAGAGAGCCCGACGTAAGCTGCTGACCACCCTGTGTATCAAGTAAATGTGCGCTGTCATATGTTGTGCGTAAGGCATCGCGGAGAGTCTCGAGAATCTTGATGCCTTTCTTTGCAATGCCGTGGTGCGAACTGTGTCGATCAAGAACACTGAAGCCTTCAAGAAATGATAAATAGTTGCTCTGTAGGTCGGGCTCAATGTGTAACTGTAAATCGTTCATCGCTAAGACTCCTTTGTCTGCCTGGATGGAGAGTAGACAAATGCCCAGGTTGGCTAACGCTTCGACAAGAGAGGTTGGGAGCAAGAATAGTTTCTCTCCAGCGCCACCGTCTTGGTCGCCAAGCAGCGTATACAAATTGGTGATGCACGATATTACCTTGCAAGTTGTACCCATCAGAGTCCGGCGATGATGCAATGCAATAAGGTCGCATCCATTCTTTAGAACTGGAGACTTCTCTTGTTGAAGGCTGTTGCAAGGGTCGGCGAAAGCTTTGTATAGAGACGCCTTCGTAGCCCAAATGAAAAGGCGTAGCATTTCTCTTTTGGCAGGCAAAGCGGTATCAGCTGCATCCCATCTGGTATCCGGGTTATCCATCCAAAACACGGGCGGCAGTTGGTCTATAATGACTTGTTGGAATCGCTGTGTAAAATCCGCTATGACGATAGAGTCAACTCGATCATGCTGCCAGGAAGGTGGGCTCATAAACGCTGTCATGAACCGTGCCAATTTCATATGGAAGATCCGGTCTGTGAACGGCGTGTGGACGTAGGGGGTGATCGTGATGACTTCTAGGGTATCATGTGGGAGATCGATATCGAAGTAGCCTTCAGGAATCAACGGCCAGTGTCCGAAAAATGTAGACATGAAACTAACACAGACGACTGGGATTAGTGACGGATCTAGGGGCAGCATCTTTCAATCCACTATGCTTGTATACTTACCGATCCCAAACATACAAGGTCCAGAAAGTTCGTCTGCGAATCTCCATTTCCAAATCACTCACGGGAACCCCAGGATCCTTGAGATGTAATCCGATCTCATGAGCATCTTTCACAGTCGCACTAAGAACGGACCATGATTCTCGAATCCTCGCGCTGTTCTTCAGATAGAGGACATGACAGTAACGATGCTGGACTGTCACTAGTGAAGGCTTTTTGGACTGTAGAGACTTGTCGATCTCATCAGCAATAGCATAAAGCCATTGTTCGAACTGGTTTGGATGGGTCTTTATTATAGCCGTGGTGGGGTATCGCGAATGAGGAAGGGATTGGACACCGATAAGACAGATTCGAATCACCAGCAACCCGAAGTTCATGTCTTCATCCGACATATTATTCTCGCCCGCGAATTCATTACTTTCTTGTGTCATCCACCACGAGGTATACTGTGCCTGGAATGAAGGGGCATGAATCACCTCCTGAACGCGATTCATCTCCGTCAGGAACATGCTAACCAAGAAGTCGGCCACTGGTCGCTCAGGCCAAATCTTTCGACGTTGCGATGGCGAGTGATCTGGTGAGTATAGCAGCATATCTCTGTTTATCGCCGGCGAATTTCTATTAGATCGTTCATGTTAGGAATTTACAGAATAACCGATTCGAGGGGTTGTTGTATCGTCGACCCACAAGGTGTAGAGAGTGGGCGAAACGAGCGTATTCGTCCACGGTGATGCAAATCCTCTGGTTTCAAGAGTTCCCACGCTAGGGTCGTTTGAATCCGATTCGTGGGAGGAAATCGTCGTCGAGGTCTCCCTTTCTTCACTTTGATCTACCGCGGAACTCGATCGATGGATATTATGATAGATGCTGCGACCCCTGGAGGCATCCTTGGATGATGGTACATGGGAATAGACACAAAGGTGTTCCACCCCACGACCTACACAATGATTGCATGGGGTCTCACGATTACACTGCAAGATGGGCGTCAGAATTTTCTTTCTCAGGATCAACTGTGGCAATTTAGGTATTGAAGACCTTTTGCTTTCTGCGGTTGCATTCCAAACATGACTTTATAGGCTTTCGACGAGTTCTTTTCTCCGGTTGCATATTCAACAGGTATCATCAACCGAAATGAGAAGTTTCCTTTTTTCCAAGGGAAAAATTGAAAAAAAAGAAGATCTTTCTATCAAGGATAATGTGAAACCAAATCGGTGCCCGGCTTTTAGTATTGCGACAGTAAGCGCCAAGGAGAAAAAGGCCCCCATGGCAGATATTTACCCCAGTGCAGCTAAAACCACGTGTGAAATGCGATGTAGAAAAGTTAAAAAGCTTATAGCCTCAATCAAATTGATCCATTCTCGCCCTGTTCCAGTGGTGTGTTTCATCCATGATCGAAACTAGCGATCTTCAGTGATCCTTCAGCCCATTGACAGCATAGATATTCGTCACATCGCCTGATTAGGACCAGCCTGCCACATGGCAAGCAAGGATCATCCGGCTTTTCCAGACTTTGCAGATTTTGCAGGTTTTTCAAATGTAAAATATTCCCAACTTCCTAGCCATTTTCTCACTAAGAAACTCGGATATTCCAGCCCATTGTTCGTAACTGTTCGATGGACCCCGCGTATAGGGAAAGATGGCGACCAAGTGGGTCCCCGGCCAAACCGGTCAAACCGGTACCGCGGGCTGAAGACTGGGGGCCATATTCAGGATTGTTCAAGAGCTCGGAATCTCTCCGGCGACCTAAAGCCCCGACCCCCCGATCTTTGGGGACGGTTTTCAATGGTGTAGATGCTCGAATCTGATGATCTCCATATCGCACGTTACAACGGGAATATCCGTCCGATATACCGATCCTAACAATGCTTGAGTCGGTAGTCGGGGGCAAATGGCCTTCAGTGAAATTTCCGCCCAACGAGGAAAATGCGGTAAGCTCCGCAACCGTTGTCAGCACTTCTTAGTGCTCAGTAGCCCATTTTCCCTTTTGGGTTGGCTCTACCGGTCTATTGGTTCAGAAAGGCTGACGCAGGCGTGCCAATCTGATCTTAAGTCTTAGCCCCTTGTTAGTTGGCGAAGACCCGCGATCAAAAAACTTGCCTGGAAGTTTTTTAATAGTATCGGCTGTGGGCGCAGCTATCATTGTAATGTAAGTCGGGGATGCTTGGAATTTGGGGGTCGTTTTAGATATTGCTCATTTTGAAAGTTGATCTGCTAGATGCATGCCTTCCTGGGAAGTTTCGGTCCGGTTCGCGTATTCATGCAAGGGATGACGCTGAATATTCATGGTTGTTCATTAAGTGTGGAATTTTAGATTAAGAGGAACAGAACTTTGAAATCCATCATCTTTAATTTTATCCACCGGAGGGAAAGAGTGCCCTGGAATATTTATACTGCGACCCGTTACTTGGCATCTGACATTGGTTGAGAAAATATTTATCTCAAAGCTTTTTTGACTTCAAATGTTGAGGTAATACGCGGTTCATCTTCCCTATTTCAGACAGCTAATTCATCACCGAGTCTTATTTCCGATGCAAATGCCGAAGAGTCAAACCCTTCATCAAAGCGATGTGTGCAAACCTAGGGACTTTTAATAGTAGGAGACAAATGGATATATCATCCGATGAGAACTTGAACTTCAAGCGTGAGACCTAGAGAAAAGCCATGTTTTCAAGTTCCACTGGGGGAAGTTTATTTACGAATAACAAGCTAGAGCTACGGCATTACTTCTCGGTAGACTTTAGTGATATCTGAATCTTGAGGTAGTCCAAATAACCACTTCAAAGCCCTCGACTTATTAAATGTTTTTATCTTCATTACAACTTACAGTGGTAAAGTTTATTTCAAGGGGAATTTCATCTTGGAAGTCTGGATTTTCGGTCTAATCATGTTTGATGATTTTCTATACTACGCTTTCAAGTTGCACATAGTTAAACCCTCCAGGACCCATGTTTCCCAGGCGTCATGCGTCCGGGACGGTAGACTGAGAGTTTTGATAGGTAACAACATCGTTTCTAGACTTTCACTATGTGTCCTTACAGATACTATCTTAGAGCCGAAGTCTTTGAAGCTCGGTGGGTATTTTCGAAGTTTGTATAAGCAACAGAATCAAAAACTTTTTTGGAATTTCCCCAAGACGATGACTCAGAAAACATATATCGGTGACATGTACAAAGTAGTACGGGTTGTGGTTTATTCAAATGTTCGTTCAGTCTTGGATATACTAGTACAGCCCTGGAGCAAAAGTTAGGGATTCTATAATAGAGCAACAGATACATAGCATAATTAACTTGAGTCTAACTCTACCATGAAATCGGGGTTTGGTTTTTCTGTGATCATACACAACTTGTATCCGTCGGCCTCTCACCTGGGCACAACTATCCTTGCTACTAGGTATATCCATGTCGCATCGGTCAATGAAGATTTCTTTTCCACATGTCGCCTATGACTATGAAGTCTAGCTTTGTTATTTATTGAATACATGTCCAAAATACTACTTGAACTGCTATGAAGATATACAAACTCATGAAAGCCTCCAAGGAGTGTAGTTACTTAAAGGTTCACTAGGCTCGCCCCTGGCCCCCGCCAAGCCGGATGAAATTTGAGGATGTACATGACCGCCCCGTGTTGATTACTACCCCTGAACCTCATCTATATGGGCTCAAAAACTTAAAAAAGTGGATGTGAATTGTGAAATGCAAGGTTTGCGTGGGCAACTTGAATGGCGAGATGAGCCCCCACGCGCGGGTAGTGGGAAGGATAATGAAAACTCAGAAAAATCATCGAAATGTCAAAGGAATTGGAGAAATACCGGCGACAGAAATTCTATCTATTTTGATTGGCATGATAAAAACATGGGGTTTCTAGTGTCACTTCGAATCGTTGGGAGCTGCTTCTTACTGCGAAATTTGAGGATTTGGTTGATACGAATAATGCACGGACTATGGAGATGAAATCATCAGAACTTGTTCCTCAACACAAAAGCCATATCAGGTTGTACGTTTTATCACTCGCCTTGCAAAGCGACCCTGGGTAGTTGCAAAGCCCAAGAGGTGCGAAAAGTGTGACAATGGTAAAGGAGACGGGGCTTTGGGGATTGGGGGGGGGGGGGGGGGGGTATGATTATATGCCACGTAGATGTGGTACATATTGAGCGTATGAAATACATGGGCAACATCAAAATAACCGCATAATCATAATCGTCAAGAAAAAAGCTTGTAAAGCTGCAGGTAATTCTGTAAGTCAAATATCATTGAGTCTTTAAGATGCTAATAGCCAGTCAAATAATCATTTTAAAGTTTCGATTTAGTAACAAAGACCAGATAAGAGAACTATATCTTTTTATATTAGATGATCCTGGTAAAGCGGGGTCGACCAAGTTGAATAAGGAGTGATTTATCTCAGACCCTTCGTTCATGGAACCAATAATCGACCATAATATATTTTGCCATATGGTAATGAGGTCGGGATTTTTGACCAACAGATAGTGCTCCAAGTAGAACGTGGAAAGCAGCCCTTGTTGATTAAATCCAGTAACGATCCAAAGTTACTAATTAGTTAGGCTTTTTAGTGGAATGGGATTATCCAAAGCCCTGAATTCCTCGTACCCTGGCCGCTCAAGCAAATCAACATGAAGACCGGATACTCACAAAGCCACTGTAACATCCGCTTTAAGCTAAAGGTGGTGCAGGGATTCAGGATAGCCTTAGTTCCTCAGATTAAGTGCACGGGCCAGTCTGAGTAAAGACATTTAATGGACTTTGGATTTGAGTTCTCCAAGTCGTATAACTCAGCATAAGACGAAATCTAACGGGAACTGTTCCGAGCTTGTAGTCGAGTATTTCAAAATTAATAGTATTAAGTCACCTTCCCTAGATTCCCGACCGTCCTCTTGGAAATTCCCCCATACTTCGGCGGGTGATACAACCTTAGATGTTATTGAGGTTGAGGTAACGATCTCAGATGGTGGCAAGCAACGGCTTGCACCCTGGACCAGAGTCATAGCATTTGTGAAAGAGGGAGACTATCAACATGGCGAGAACGAGCCTTGACGGTCCATGGACTAGAAATATGATGTATACTGCAACAGTCCCGTACTTTCAGACGGGAGTTATCATTGTTGGAGATAGGGAAACTCTGATCGAGCAGTTGCCAACTGTTGATCTCAATCGAAGATCCACACCGCGGATTCATCATCCTGTAGCCCCGGCGGGCATGATCTCTCCAGATACAAATATCGATACCAACGGTGAACTCGTGAGACCTGACCCGCCGCAGCACCCGATGCTATCAAGGGCCCTGTTATTGAGCGACGCCGATAGCCCTTTGGAAAACTGACAATTTTTATTACCAGTAGACATTTGAAACATCAAGTAGTATGTATTGGTTTCAAAGATATAAAATGTGATTTTATGAAATAGCGAACATACTTTGCTTCTTTTCTTAAGAATAAACAATATTTGGCTGCCTCCCCTTGGGGGCACACCGTGACTACCCTGAGATGGTGGGGTCGCGGATTCGTGGTGACAGTCTAAAATATCTACTAGTACTAGTAGTCAGAAGTTTAACAACCCATGCTCTACCTTGTAGCTAACTCATCATTTGGAAGACGAGGGTTCATATATAAACATTTCATCAAAAATGGCTGAACTTGAGGCGATCTTGAAGTCTTTCGACATTTGGAGGTTACTGCAATAAAGTGAAGTCAAACAAGAGGTCGAGAGAAACTATGAAAAGGTGACTACATTGCTCGATATGCATGCGGAAAATCCGAAGATAGACTTCAATCTAAGAAATAAGTTCTCTCGGTGCAAATGCATGTTAGACGCATTTGTCGAATTGGCTAAACAAGCCAAAAATGACTGAAGACCCCGATGGCGGCACTTCGAAATGCTGAAATCGAATGGCCAACACGGCGCAGGATCTACATCAGGTTGAGAGACCCACCGCGTACTCGAATGAAAATGCGCCTACTCCTGATAGCTGGGATTTCATTCTTGGATGGCTTGAAAGCCTCCCTTCGGATATCGAAGATTGATATTTCATATATTTGCAGTTTTGCTTGCCATTGCATTCCTTTGTATTTCGCTGTGCCTTGTTAAATAACACAGATCATGTTTTGCATACGCAAAGTCTCAGTAGGAATCTAAAGGTTTCATGAATATTCAAACCACCTAATTGCTAGTTGAATTCTTCAGTATCTTCCTCCTGGTGACTTGTGCTGTGGCTGCGAACAAAGAGAGCAGATATAAAGCCCGCACACGCAAGGACTAACGCAAATTGGAAGGCTTGATGTAGCGCATCGAGGTAGCACTCATCGCCCGCGATACAGGTTGTTCCCTTTTCCACCGAAGCGCGATTTATCTGACGGTTGAAAACTGCACTTGCGAGAGATAACCCTAAAGTTGATCCTGTTGATCGGAAAGCATACAAAGCAGAAGTGGCTGTTGCATGTTTTCCATGTGGAACTGCATGCAACAGTGCAAGAATCAGCATCGTCAGGGCGCCACCCATTCCGAAGCCTTTAGAGAAAAGGTAGAGTTCTGGCAGAATCCAGTGTGTGCTCCTTGAGATCAGCGCGAAGCCCAGAGCTGCAATAGCCAGGAGCAACGTCATGGTATATCTAAAGACACCATATTGCCCAGACACTCGAATGACAAAGCCGACTAGAAATGATCCGACACCTGCACCGATGGAATCCGGGAGAAGACGAAAGCCCGTTTCGCTAGTGGAGTATCCCAGCATCTGCAGGTATAGAGGTACATAGAAGGTAAGTGCGTAGAATGACATTGACATGAACCAGGCGGTCAAGCAGGATGCGACCACAGTTCGCATACGGAAAAGCGACAATGGAATTATAGGCTCTTTGGCCCAGCCGTACTCGATAAAAAGAAAGGCTCCGAGGATTGCAAGTCCAAGCGGGATGACAACCATAGGTAGGATGCTCTCGGAGTTGGGCCCCTCGTGGTTAAGACCAAGCAATAACAGTACCAGCGAGGAGACCAAAGTGATGGACCCGGCAAAATCAACTCGTTGAAGCATCTCACCAAGTCCTTGTTTTTGCCCAGAGTGGTTCGGCACAAATGTCGCTACCCCCACGGCAGCAAGAAGGGAGATCGGAGCAATTCCTGTGAAAGCCCATCTCCAACCAAATGCATCATTGATTGCACCTCCTATCACTGCTCCTAAGCCCATTCCAGTCGTATACACGACAGCGCCAACTCCTTGCCAGATCCCTCGGCGGTGGAGAGGGATGTTATCGGAGGCTATAAACGTTGCGATAGAGATACATCCACCGCCTCCAATACCTGTTAGGACACGCGCAAGAACAATGACAAGCTTCGAGCGTGCGGAGCCGCATATAAGATTCCCGATGGTGAACATAGTTGACGCGACGCAGAAACTAACGCGTCGCCCGAATATGTCACTCAGTTTGCCGCTAAGCGGCTGTGTGGCTGTCAGGCCGATGAGATATCCCGAGCCTAGCCATGATACCAGGGCAAGAGAATCGAATTCATGAGCGATGGTTGCTGAGAGGGTCGAGGTGATGGTGCTGTCTGCTGCTGCAAGAAAAGTGGCGATCCATGTGGAGACGATCGCGGCCACCACTGCAGGGGCGACCTGCGGGTCTGAGTGTTGGCGGAGAAGGGGAGTGTGTTCAATATTTTCGGGCATGATTATATTCAGGCCATCGAAGAGGTCGCCTTGAAGATTGGGAAGGAAAATTAATCAAGGCATGGGGGAAATTGGTGTGGAATCTAACGCCCTCTTAGTGCGGCCACCAGGGGTTGAAGGGAGTGATGTACGATCTGCAAAAGAGATGACGTGAAGAATGAACGATGTACGGAGTATCCAACCATAGCAATGAGGTATTGAGTGTAATATTTTCTGAGTGTCACATAGTGTGACTGATTCTGTTTTTGCCTGAGCTCTTTATCATCACAACGGTGACTACCAGGGATCAGTCTCGATAATCATTCCGATGCAAGACTTTTCGAATCGAGAGCTGAAAAATGCCAAGCCACTAGTTCATTGACAGCACTCCCACAGTGATGGCAAATTTAAATCCGAATCGGAGTTCAATCGGATTCTCATGGATCCATTTCCATCCTTCCCGCCCCTTCATCATTCGCGTTCATTAACGTAATCCACAAGCGAGTGGCCAACATAAGCGAGCGGCCACTATGATAGGGTGCCTACGTCTCTACCGGTATGGAGAAAAGGTGCAAAAACAACGAATAGCAATGTTGAAGAGGGGAAGGAGAAAGGGAAGCTCTGCTACGTATTGAAGAGGGGAAATAGGCCTGTATTGGAATACTAGTCAGAAAAACCCACAGCAAAACATCAATATCTTTCCCTGGTCAACGCGGGAAATCAGTTGTAGAACGCGAGCAAAAGAGTGTAAGAAATATGTTGTGTGTATTTAATCGCAACGCGATACTAGCTGTGCCTTACCCTACGGTCTGAACACCAAACACGACTAGCCGCATTTGGTGACCCGCAGCGCAATGTAATTCTCACCGGAACGTAATTTTTTCGCCTTTATATACAATTTTCTTAGCAATTTAGAATTTATCATTGAAACCAATAACCTCTCCTGACTCGCTGTATAACGGTTCTGCCTCTGCCTCTCTTTGAGCCTCCGTAATACGTGGTGTGGTAGGAACACCGTACTTTTTCTCCAATTCTTTTACCGCCCGTCTCTCATCTTTTTTGTCTTCCTTTGCCTTCCTCTCAGTTATACTACGTTTAGCATCTTTAACACGTATAACACTATCATCACTAAGGCCCATAACACGCCGTCTAGTAGTTTTTCTCTCCCGCGGGGCTCGGATGGCGGCCATTTCCCGTATAGTAGCCGTAGTATTGGCTAAGGCATTAAAATAGAACTCTTGCTCATCTAAAACCTGTGCGAGTATTTTTTTTTCTTTAGGCGTTAAATCAGGCCGGCAGAGAAGAGGAGAGAGATATTTTTGCCTTTTTTCCACATCTTCAAAGGTTTTTGAAGGTGTGTTTTCAAGACTTGACGACAAAAGATCTGGTTCCGGAGAAGGTGTTTTCTCTCCCGATAGATCAATTTCAATGTCTGGGATAGGAGGAAGAGCATTTTTGAGGCTCTCACAGACTTTTTTTGCGTCAACTAGATAAATTCCTCGCTCTGAAAAGGCATTTCGACACATTCGGGGTGTCAAGGCTTTACCTCGGAATTAGTAAAGGTCGTTTAAGAAGGATAATTTTGATGCAAGAAGACCTCCACCCCATTAAGAAATAAAATATTCCTTACACCCCGAACCTATTTGACGATATCTCTTACAAACTGGCGGGCAATACCTATTACAATCCCCTTATCAATAAAAAAACAATAGGTTTTGGTCCTCATATATCAGTTAAAGATCTAGACTGTTTGCCAGAGTAATATTGCGTACTCCTTGGAATTGGGCTTTCAAATGGTTATCACCGATATTTGTTTTATATTAAGCGGTATACTCTCGAACTGCCTTATCTCGAAGTCCAGGAATGTAAAAGTCGTCATTGGATAGGCTATATAGTGATGGAAGTATTGCTGGGGTTACAAGTAAATTGAGCACCTCTGGTTGAGGGGAAGATTGTACCCCATTAAAGTGAAAATTAATGGGATAACTTCCAGGGGTGTCAGTGATCTTATTATTCTTGGATTGTTGGCTCTCCAGTCTATGTCACTCTACAGTATACTTTTACTGTACAGGTCTTTGGAATTCCAAAAGAGTACTCTTGCTGTAGCTTCGCCCCGTAGTCGAGCCAATATCTACAAGGCACGGAAATACATTCAGATTTTTCTTCTTTACTAAGATCTTCAATAGAATTGTCTTGCATTCAGTATATCAACTAGGATATATTCTCTTACAGCTTGTCAAATATTACCCTTTCTGTATTAGGGCGCCGGATACAATTTTTTATATACATAATATACTTTGCCTAAACTTTGTAACCTTAAATATCATCTACTGTCTGCATTGACAAGCAGAGGCTGAAAGATCTCGCATACCGCTGTATTAGGGTTTACAAGGTAGATCTCTTTGGAGGCCTATACTGTTAGTTCAGAACAAGCTAGATATGGCATGCCGATCTACCTTCTGGTAGAAAGAAGTTGAACTATGGCGAATATTTTCAATATACTATTACTCTTAATTTACACTTGTGGCCAACTTTGAAAATTTACCAGGGCAAACCACTCAGACAAAAGACGTTGAAGAGATAACTCAGGATTTTCTGCGAGGTACTTCAGGTGACTGCTGATGGTAACCCTGATTTTGATATATTGTTGGACTGGGACGAGCTCTATAGTCAGTTCAAGTAAGCTGGACAGCTCGAAGGTCTAGATAAAGTAATTTAAGTGTTTTGTCGAGACACCCAAGCTGCCCTAGACAAAGATGACCTCTTGAAGCGACTAAACAATCCCGGGAATTATCTTGTGGATGTGTATATAGACAGACAAGCCACATTGAATACTTGGCTGAGTAAAGAAAATTTCTCGCGCGACATGACCTCTTCACCTTGTTTAACCGTACTCCTTATTCTCCTGAATCATTTCACTTCCATCACGCGTGTCAAGAAAAGTCAACTCGACCCGCTGTCCAACATCGCGGATCTGCACTGGCGAACGGAAAATCTCCTTCGTCGAGATACCAGGGCCAGTATTGCGCAAATACTCAGTTTCTTTAGATTGCAATGCTAGTGCTACAATTTCCGAGATTGAATCCCAGCTGGATGAGCTGCGAGAGTTAAAGCAGACGTAGACGGTGTGGGCAACAACTAGTAGACAGTATATGAGTAGTACTATAATCGCGGCGATGGAGGTGGCTCCGCCCAGAGAGTATGCGTAGCCGTTCGCGGTCACAGACATTGTGAACTTGGTCTTGTTGGTCGTGTCAATTCCGGACATGTCCCAGAGCATGCCTCCGGGGCCAAGTTCGCCTCGCCCCTTAGCTTGCTTCTGGGGCATCAGGGCCTCAACCCACGTAGGATCACACCCCCTGGGAGCAGGCCGACGGCCCTGAATCTCAACGTTAGGGTTCAGATTTGATAAGCCATTGCTCACCATCATGGAGAGACTAAGCTCCACAGCGGAAGTGAGATCCCGAGCGCGCTTGCTCGGGGGTTCCATGGGCCAGAACCCCGCGGTTGAGATGAGAGTCTCGATAACACTTTGATTTGTGTTCGATATTCGTGGGTTTAGATAATTTGCCCATCGAGGCGAAAGATGAATACGAGGCAGCGCTATAATTCTGTTCGACGTGTCTGTAGTGCCGTTGAGATAAGTTTCTGCGGCCCATGCCTGGTCATGATACTGGCGATGATTTATTTCGTAATCCCCATCGACCCAATGAGCGTCTATTGTGCAGCTTAGGAGGGTGCCATTTCTTGTCGGACTCGGTGGAATTGTGACAATGGCACCAAGAGAATGATTTCCAAGCTCATGGTCGGCGAGTGGAATCCAAAGAATGTCCGGGTGGGTATTACTAGCGTTCCCGATGGCGCGAGCTAGCGATTTTGAGTTGGACACATTAAAGCATTCAGGGAGAGGCACTGGTACATCGCTTGGGGAGTGCTCAAGCATTGGAAAGTAGATCGGATCCCTTTCTCTTATCGAGAGACTCCGTATGCGACAGGCAACCGTGGTAACTGGTTGCCGTAACTTCGGGATTCTCCAAACCGCACTCGTTGCCCAATTGAAATGCTGGCGTATAGGAGGACATACAGGTATCTCAGCCCAGAATGTCCCTGCTACTGACAGCGCATCCGCCAGTGCCGATGTCAAGCTGCTAGTAACTGTCAATGGGTAGGAGACCGAGCTAAAGATATTCATCGAGCGAAATCCATATTTCCCAATCACGCGCGTACTTGACGGGAACTCGACCCAGGCGTACGGGTCATCCGGTAGGGTCAAATGATGGAACATGGGAAAGACCCCGGCCTGAAACGCCTTCCACCCAGAGAATGGACAGTCGAATTGACCTTTGTCAAGCAGGCAACCACGATCAACTCCATGATCGGTGACCTCGGACGGCCAGAGCTTATCCTGAGTAGTATTGAGCCAGAAGTCTGTCCCACCGGCCTGCCAGTCGTCGACCTTGGGCACCATCAATACACCCGACGAGGGTCCGACAATAGGCGCCAGCCAGGTTGCTAGTATAAGGACCAAAATGAAAAGCTTCCCATGTGGTCTCCTCCATTCCGAACCAATCATTCCCCACAGCTCTTTGGACCAGAGATAGTTGACATTGCTAAACTGCAAGCCTGCAAAGATAGCCCCAAAGGCTATTTGTTCGGCTACTATTCGGCGCTGGACGAACGTGAAGATAATCAAGGAAAGTGATGCGAGCATCGTAATCTCGTGGAGCTTTGTCGCAAACTGCAGTGCGCCTAGCTTCGCGCTGTTGTAGCCCTCGATCCCCGGGACTTCGCTTCCGAGCCAGTATCCGTATATATTTATCCATACTAGAAAGATAACTGCACTGAATGGGATAAAATGAATGAAAAGCTTAGATAGGGCGACCGAGCGGCTTCTCCAGACCGCAACCTTGGGGTATTCTTCTTTCTGCCCTTTAATGGTGGTGTAGATGATGCCAAGCCCGAAAGCGCGCAGGACGGCTTCCCATCGGGTAGTTTTAGGGAGCGAGGATGGGTTTGATTGAGGTCCTCTGGGCTCATAGGCAGTATAATCTGTTCTAGGCAAAGTCAGTTGGAGTTGTTTGATGGGTGTGACACAAAGATACAGACAGTAGATAGTTTGTGTCTTTTGTGTCTTTTGTGTCATTATATCGCAACCTCGAAGGCCATGTCAGGGCCCGCATCGGCTGATTTTCGTAGTGCAAAGCCATAGTAATCTGAAAATTGAAAGCCCCCAGTGATTATAACAGCCCCATCCCAGGCCCAGTAGAGTTTATAAGACATCGCTAGTTGTGCTGCTAATTGTGCTGCTTTCGCCGAGTCTAAGCCCTGCTCTTTTTCGGTCTGTTGCGCTGAAGCCTCATTGACGCTGCTGCACGCACGGTCTGACTTCTGCTTCGAGTTTAGAAATGACGCAGGGTCTACTGGTAGCTTGGTTATCTCTTTGGTATCGACCAACCAGCGCTCGGTGCTCGTTTTGGGTGCATATTTCTCCACGGCCCTATTACCCATTGGGGCAGCATGCTGAAATCCTTTGGGCGTCAGGAGTTCACGCTGCGGCTGAGAATAAAACCAACAGACTTGGCGTTACCTAAGGCTTCTTATTAACTTCCAAAATTGGAGGAAGTATTCCGAGGGGGCTGGGGCGCAGGCGGCTAGACAGGCTAGAGAATACATAACCGTGCTGTCTCACCGCCTCTCCGCACCCACCCTGAAGGTGTGTGCTCGTCACACATATAACAAATTTTTCAAAATTATCAACTTTGAAGCCTTCTAAATACCGCAAAACATGCCTAGATAATTTAAAAACGTCGAAGATCGTATTCAAGATACCGTTGCAACCTTCTATCAATACATAAAGCCTAAAATCACTGGAATAGCTAAGTAATTTGATATTCAAAATTGCATATTTGTAGCCGTCGGTCTGGTCCCCAGCTTTGGAATCAATATAGCAGCCTTAAAATAACACTGCTTAAAGCCATTTGATCTTAGCATTTCCAAACGTTGTTTGCCTTGTTTGCAGAATCCATGTTCTAGAAGCCCTTGAGACCATTCAAGCCTGTTACGGATGATATTTTACGTTGTTATTTACACCAGTACTGAATTACTGCCAAGAAATGGACTCAGGGGCCAATTAACCATAATAGGTATAGCGAGTTTTCAGAAGAGGGTTCGAGAGAGAATCTCCGTGTGCAGGTGGTGAAACTGATTTCGATCCTCCCTGTATTGAGAAAGGCCAAGCAGGAGGTCTCAAAGAAGCAACGCCGAGAAAATAGCCAGGACGAAGGCCAAGCAGGATAATTAAATGACGACTCTAAGGCTTCGTCACCCATCACATTGCCTCGAACCTACCCAATCCGCTTACCATTAATGGTGTCACACTACTCCGAATTTTTGCACTTGAAATCAGAGTTGACCAGATATATGTTGTAGTCATTGAAATAAGTTAGTTAAGTAGGTAGCGGAGGCTTAGGTAAGAGCAGCAAAACCACTTGCTGTGGTGAGGCTTAGCCTCCAAAAACCCCAACATAATGATTTTCCAAACTGGTGCGGGACACTAGATAGCGGTAGAGGTCTAGTACTCTTGGCACGAATACAACAATACAGGGTTTTTCGTAGCCTGGCTTAGCTTAGGGATTCGAGATCAGATCTCAGAGCTAAGGGTGTATCAGGAGTCAGGAGTCACGTGACTAATGATCCTGGTGCCTAAGGCATCAGCTCACTAGATAGCTCTCTCTCTCTCTTGATCGTTCTTCTCTTCTCTTCCCCGAATCACCCCACTCAGTGGTTTCCCTAGTTCTTCAGTCCTTTCTTTCTTTCATCTAGCCCCAACTAGCTGTTTCACAGTCTCTCTCTGTCTGTTCTAGCTTCATACGTCGATACAGATGCCGACAATAATATTAACCTTGGTATTCAGGTATCAGAATGCTGACACAAAACTAACTTGATCCAGTAAAGCGTGAATATAAAAAACACCATTCCGATTGGTTCAAATAACTGGGTCAAGGCAAAGTGCCTTCGCAGGAAAAATAGTATACACAGAACACCGCGTGCGGTAAAAAAAAAAATTGCACCTGACGTTATATCGGGGCTCATAGAAAAAAAAAAAAAAAAGAAATGGTAGAAAGATCTAGACTATCTCAATAGCCGTGACTTTTATTAAATTCTGTAGAGATACATTCACACATAATTTATACTATTTATAATGGTAATTACTACTAAGACTCATAGCTCGTCCTTTTCTATAAATCCCCCAGGTTGTTGGAATCGCAACGGTTTTTCCCCCCGTCTCTTCCTCCAATAATTAGTCGTCGTGACAACCTCCGGACATTCTCGAAATATCCATGTCCACTTCTTGAAGATAGCTTCAGAAACCTCATATGCAGCTGGATCCCACGATTCGCCCCACACAATCAAACCGAGTGCATCCGACGCGCCGATCCCACCGTGCATATCGCTGCAGAGCTCATCCTCATCGTATTTGTCCAAATTTCTCAACAACGCATCTCGGAAAGATCGCACAGGCATAAGGTCGATCCAGGGATGGTGGATAATTTCTCTTTGGCAAGAGCTTGGCTGCAGACTGGTTGGTAATTGTAGATCCGATTCGATCGGCCCAGAAATATTAAAATGAGAAGCAATATCCTCTTCGAGCGCATGGAAACTGAGTCCCAGTATCGAAGCATTGTTTAGCAGCGCTTTAACAATATTGAGATTTGTGACGGGTGCAAGGAGCTGAGTGTAGTCTAGGCCGGATTTTGCAGAGGCGATTCTCATTTCGAGTTGCGTGATCAGGTGATTACAGCGAAAATTCCATGTTTCGACAACGTTGAAATTATGGGCGTCTTTTTCATCATTGTAACATCTTGCGCCGGATGGTGTTATAGCCTTCAGCGACTCCGGCTGCTGGTCTTTGCAAGGGCCAGGTTCTGCGAACCTTTCAGCCCCTTCTGTATAGATGATCCATCGCTTTTGTTGGTTGAATGCGATTTTTCCGGACTTGAGCGCTTTTCTTTCGCCTATTTCAGTCTGAATTAGAACAGCCCTTTATCTGATTGATGGTGGCAAAATGGAGGTGCTGCTTACGACTAGCCCGCTGATTGATGCGGTTTTGCAGCCTTCGTTTCTCTGCAGTATCTAGTTGTGTGGAATGATCGACTCTGGTAGTGTCGAATTTCGTTATTTTGTGAGCTGTGAGGGGGGCCATGGTGAGTAAAGGCGTGGGGTGAGATGTCGTATGTCAAGATAGGGTTGGGCTTGGAGTCGGTATAAATAGCATTTCGGGTTTAACTCTAAACGCCGCATCCACCCAGTGCGGCAACCCAAAAAGCCTATCTAGGCCCCGCTCCCCTAGCTCTCCACGAAATATCTCAAGGATCACGAATCGAGGTTAAATGAAAGAAACATGAATCATTTCGAATAAATTGAATTCGAACAGTCCCCTTCATCAGTGGCGCAATTCTAAAGTATTGGACTTGGCGATTCACGAAAATTATCTACGTCGATCACTTTTAGCGTGCCTATGGATGCCCTCACGAGTGAATTTGTGCTATTCTATAGAGCGCAATGCGTTTTTTTGTTCCCTTTTAATGAATAGATTTCTTTAAGTAGTTTCCGGTTTCTCACTTGCATCTTCTAGTCAAAGCACCTACTTATGCGACAAGATCTATATTCGAGTCTTCTGTCGAGACTGAAGAGGCGGGGAGGTCCACGAGTTGAACGACGAACCTTTTTTGAAGCTGCGGGGGCAGAATAACTAGTCGTAGGTTTCAGGGACTCTTGCAAAATTACCCTGAAGTATACTACTGGGCATACGTTGGGCCACCTTTCCATGCGCAGCCATCAAATTAGCCAACCCATTAGGATTATAGGACGACCAGCCGGCTCGAGGTAACCCATGAGCCGGATCTTTCATGAACTCCAGATATAGATCTTGCTAGTCAGCAGACATAGCGGCCTCTAATCTTTACCTTGGACCTCCATCATGATATTTCCCCCATGTTTCGAACAGCAGTGGAAGCTCCGAGGTATGGTATGCGCCTTGCCATGGACGAGGGGATATATTGCTGAAATTGGCGTGATTGAAGTATAGCATTGATAGCCCGAGAAATAATACTACTAGTAGTATCATATAAGCCGCCCGGGTGTTGATTAAATCCAGTAACAATCCAAAGTTACTATCTAGTTAGGCCTTTTAGTCGAATGGGATTATCCAACACTGGGCGCTCTAAAAAACTAGCGAGGCTTTATCTATTCAATTCCTAAATGGCGAGGCAGGGAGAGAGAGTCATTATTATCCTGAGCCTGAATAACCTAGATCATTTCTGTTTGAAGAGAATGGAATAACAAAGGTTGACTTCCCACTTGTAAATTAGAAAGGTAAAGTGACCTCGGAGTTTATGGGGAGACTTTCAAGCCACCCAAGAGCGAGGTGCCAACCAGAAGGATTAAGCTCCAAATTCTGTGTAGATCCATCTGAAACGAATGCTGGTCTTCGCAGCCTGACATAAAGCCTCATCCATGTACCTTGATCGAACCCAACATCCCGTGTCACTGTCCTCGAAGCTCCGCTTTCTGTATTTTGTGACTGCTGGGCAACCTATCAAGTACTTATCTGCACCGAATAAAGCTCTTTGCAATATCTCACTATTCTGCTTGTTTTGAGCATGCATATTCAGAAGTTGCCAAACCTGGTCATATTTTTCCTTCACTTTTCTTTTCGGCTCAAAGTGTTTGGCTTACTCTTCATTAGGCTCGAGAGTGGAGCTCAACGGACACATAATAATGGCGATAAATATCATGCCAGAAACATAAAAATGGTTCAGGTCTTCGCAGGCTGCGGTGCTTGTACAGTTTGCTGCAAATTTTGTTTCACTCCCTTTGTGCTTGACTATCAACTCGACAATTTTAGAGGCGGATTGAACGCAAGATTTGGCATTGGAATTAACATTCAGCATTGGGGAGAAGTTCTTTCGGCCAGATATATTGTCATCCTCGCCGTGCGGCAGTTTAAAATGACAGACACATCGAATAGAACTTGCAACAGCCAGCTTTGGAAAGCGAACCTCGGCCGGTACATACGTAGTAGGACATATTCACGTCGTATAAGAAAGCCTCGGGATAAGGAATGTCTGATATGCCACTGCTTATATCGTTTAACGACTTGATCAGTTTCCCAGGGTGATTCAAACTTTCAGGAAGCTTTCCAAGTTTGTCGGAGATGCATCCAGTTTGAGGAAGCCTTATGAAGCCTTCATATGGAACAAGCTCCTCTGTATCTTGATAGAGATCCATGGAGGCTTTGAGGTCCCGCAACAATTTTTCACTATTCCTTTGATCAGGATAGTCTTCGTCAGTTTCTATCAGTAATAAGTTCTCATGATCCCAGGGAGTTCGAGATAGCCCCAACCGATAGTCAAGAGTTGGAACAAGGGCCTCTTTACCAATTTTCATAGAAACAGAGTTTCGAAGGATACAGACACTACACCATAGGCGAATCAAGAACCCAATAGCACGGCGGGCTTCATGAGAACCTGACATAACTGATGGTAAGAAGATCTTGATTTCTGTATGTAAGGCGTCCCTCGGCGTGAAAATGGTCTCCTACGCATCTTCCGGGCGCCCGGTCGCCCAGAGGTATTGAGCACGGAGAACATCACACTGAATAAAAATCAACCTGTTTTGGGTGGCTTGGCTTTCTCCGGCACAATTCAACTGGAGCTGGTAGGTCTCAAATTTGGGCTGCTTGGCTGTTCAACTCAATTCAACAAAATGGTAACAGTAGATAAGAGAAACGATGAGTGAGAGAAACTGAGAGAAATGGAGCGACGGGGGAAGGGTCCTCAGGGGTAATGGGGCTATAACTTCAACTATGAGTACTTATTAGGTGCCTAATCAAAGAATGATCAGTACGAACGAACTCGAACTACTAGAAGGGGGGTAAAAAAAGAATCACGGAAACCTATATAGGGTTGTTTGCTCTAATTCCATCAGGCTAGTGTATACATACTACACCCGGGCGCTCGTGGTAGACAACTAAGCCACTCAAAGGGCGGACATATACAAAAGAAATATAGGCAAGCTACGGACCATCAAGCACTATAGATATTGACTGCATGTTGATTGAGGATATGTGTTAATACCTCAGGCAGTTCAACATACAGCAGGGGTATAGTTGAGGCCGCAGATCCGCACCAAACCCTCGGCCCGGATGCCTAGGATGCGCTAGTGCACGATTGTGACAGGTCGGTGTGATGGCCCCAAACTAAAAAGCAAAGTCCTTCCCTTTTGAATTCCTGTAATTTGCGCTGCTCCCATGACTTTCAACCTTACAGCAACCCTGAATTTATCGGCTGGCAGTTGTGGACCATCCCGGGCCGTTCAGGGACAGGAGCGGCAGGTTACAAGTCCCGCTATCATCCAGCGGGCCGCCCGACTCGCTTGAGTATTGCTTTTGATGGCCCATCCAAGAGACCAGGGTTGGTTGTACTTCGTTCGAGGGGCAGTGTGGGGGGTATCTACCTTCTATCATTAGTAGCCTAGTGGGTTGTACATCAATTTGGAACCGTTGAGGGTCAGCCCCGAGTGATGGTGAGGCTATTCGTAAGACGAAATTGGCCGATAATGCACAGTGTGTGTGCGGACATGAGCATACATAGAACTTGTCTGATAATTTGGGCTATATTTCTTGATTACTAGGTTGGTGGGGCTGGTTCAAGTTCTATCAGCGGGCCAGGATGCATCCTTCATTATGGCATAGTAGTCTCGGAACACACTCACCTGCCAGTGGTGAGGCAGGGTAATATTATTTTGGTATAGCCATATAATCTTCGGGGTGGTTGGAGACCCCGGGAACGATGAAAAGTACACCGCAACATACACCGGGGGGCCGGGGCGATAGCTTATAAGTACCAGTGATCAGTGCGAGATGGGTGACGAGGGAACCCGGATAGGGTAAGATGGATGGGGTATCTGGTCGGTTGCCCATCACACCCTAGGGCATATATTAATTATCCCACTATATACCAATAGCAGATGGTCACAAAACAAAGGTTCCGTGATATGGGAGCGAACTCATTTTTCCGCCTCGTTCACCAGCTGCTCGACCTCTTGCTCTGTCCATCGATGAAACAACTTTCGCGCGTCGGAGAGATCGGCCTCCTTGGGTAACCCGTTGTTGACCGATTGCACATGAAGGACAGGAACATCATAATCATAAACCTCTTTCCATGAGACATTGACCGGATCCATAATATCCTTCTCCACGTATTCGAACGGCCGGCGTTTTTGGAGCTTAATAACGGTATGTTTGGCGGTGTCGCACAGGCCGCAGCTCGCGCGCGTGAACAGGGTCAATCGGGCTTGACTCAGGAGGGAGCGGGTAGGAAACATAATTGACAGCAATAACAACAACAACACCAATCTCAAAAGGACGAGGCACGTAGTAGGCTTGTAGATCGAAGGGGAGGATTGATAGCGGTCAGACTCCGCGATGGAACCTTCGAGCTTCGCGGGGCTAAACCTCTTTAGGCAACCCGTTCAAGCGCCATTGCCAATGTCACTGAGTTTCGGCAATTTCACTTAACATCCCCCTCTGTGAAAGCTCCCATTTATAATCCCCGGCGCAAGCTCGTTACACACCATGACTGAAAAGTGCGTCCACAAGGGATGTGGCAAGACCTTTTCCGACCCGGAGGAAGACTGCGTATACCATCCGGGTCCTCCAGTGTTCCACGAAGGACAGAAAGGTAAAGTACCTTGGTGTTTTAAGCTATTCCGCATTCAATCTCAAGTGTTGTTGCTGCTTGTTAAATCTTATTTAAATCTGACAAATCCTTTCGCAATTGAAAGCTAACTCGAGTCAAACCCTCTTTCAGGTTGGAAATGTTGCAAACCCCGCGTTTTGACTTTTGAGGAATTCCTCGCCATTGCACCTTGCACTACGGGGAAGCACTCGACTGTCGACGATACACCGGCTCCTGAGCCTCCTAAGGTCACTGAAGAACCTCCTGCCCCGGCTCCCGTCGAAGCTACAAAGACCCTGCCCGAGCGACCGGCAATCTCCAAAGCTATCCCAACACCAACTGCCCCCGCCAACCCACCTCCCGCAGAGCCTGATTCCGATGATCCTTCTTTAGAGATCCCTGCTAATGCGACATGCCGCCGAAGGGGATGCGGTACTACTTATACTGGATCTGCTGCGCGGGATGACGAGAAATGTGTACACCACCCAGGCCAGCCGGTCTTCCACGAAGGCAGTAAGGGTTGGTCCTGCTGCAAGCGCCGAGTGCTCGAATTCGACCAATTCTTGAAGCTTCCCGGTTGTACAGAGAAGACAAGGCATATGTTCGTTGGCAAGGCCAAACCCCCCGGTGAAGAGAAGGTGGAAACTGTTCGGTGAGTGCTGAGTTACAATAAACGGCCGAGAATGAGTCGAATTCGGTTCAGTCAATTACAGCAAGCAACATGCTAATTGTCGCCTTTCTGCTTTTCAGCAACGATTTCTACCAGACTACTTCTTCCGTCAACGTCTCTATGTACTTGAAAAAGATTGACAAGGAGCGCGCCACCGTCAAGTTCGCCGAAAACACCGTCACTTTTGATCTCCCCACCACCGACAACAAGCGCTTTCAAGATACCTATAGTCTGTTCGCACCAATTGATACAGAAAAGTCAAGCTTCCGTGTGCTGGGCACCAAGCTGGAGCTGACACTTGTCAAGGGAGATGGGACAAGCTGGCCAGTGTTGCGCAGCGATGATAAATGGACCGGGCAACGCATTCAGATTGGAAATGCTGGGCGCGCATGAGAGTTGTGCTTATAGATTATTTGGAAAAACTTCGATTTACGTGTGCATGTGATTTATGTCGGAACTTGGTGATGTGATGACTTGGGTAGCTAGATAGCTTTCCCTTACGATGAACAGAAATGCTTGTTTTCTTTGAATGGCTCGTTGCTTGGCCGTGGAAGCCGGTGCATCATTATGCGTAGTGCGTAGAGCAATTGGCCCAGTAGCACGTACCACCAAGCATGGCTTTTCAGCAGACAAATTTATAAGATACACGGACACAAGGCTTCGAGATGCGAAATGCAAATTGAAGATCCAATTTATATGTGGCGTATCAAGGTTCTGACAGACCCTGACAAGCTCTCAAAAGATCGGAGGTTCCACATGGTAGGACATCCAAACTTAAAAAGAAACTAGCCTTGAGCCTTACTGCCAACGAACTTTTACGATGCGATCGTTTTACTAATTCCTTAATCTGGAACTTCGGATATTTTCCCAAGATTGCCGATTGCCCTCAAATCTTGCCAACACTGAATAAAAAGACCTAAAAAAGGTATGTCGCGTACCCTCCACAGCTGAAGCGCATGGAGCTCCCGTAAGGGAACCCTAGCCCAGCCATATTTGTTTGGGAAAAAGGGAGACACTGTTTCTCTGCAGGGCCGGGAACGGAAGAAAGCCCATGGCGGTAAAAACCGAAAGGACAACCCTCAGCAAGCCACTTTGTGGAGCCCCGGTGGAAATTTACATAGTATGTAAACCTCTACTGATGATGAAGAAAGAAAAAAGAAACCTTCCTGGGCGCGGGCGTGAGCCTGTTTATATACCATAGAAAACTGGAATTGCGCTAGCTTGGATTGGGACTGGCAGAATAGTTTCCCCGATGACCGGTGACTAGTCTCAAAGTGGACTCTGAAGCTAGTCCAGATGTGGAAGGTAGGGTAAGTCATGTCTAGGGCTAGTGAATCCCAGGTGATCCGGGTCACGTGCCAGGGGACCTTGGTGGCGTTCGCAGATTCAGTCATGACTAACGGATACTAACAATAGGCCAGTTTACCCGAGCGATGGAGATTTTCATCTGAATTTGCATGATTCGGTAATTCGGGAATTTTATCTTTTGTTCTAACCGTTGACATGAGGCTTGAAGTGCTTGACAGGTTACACTGCCAATGTTCAGCATGTTAACTCCCAAGTAATAGTATTCATGATACTCTATACATCCCCGTAGACCTGATAGTCACAACAAACAAAGAATCCAGTTTCACCATGACTCTCTCACCGATATTTCTCCTCTCTCTAGCCTAAAAAGCAAAAAATAGAAATTCCATGTTGCATTCTCCATGGATCCCACTAATTGGGGCAGCCTTAAGTCTTCCAATCATGGGTCAGGAGCACGAGACCCAAAAGCCCGTGTGTCTCAACTTTCCCGTTGGTTTAAACCTTACACAACTTCAGGCCGCAGCCTTATACCTATTTCCACCCATTCCACATGCGACCTCTTGCCTCCTAAGGAAGAAAGGGGCAAATCAATAACATAAGAACTTCCATTTTGTGATTCAAACAACTTCAACTTCCCGACTCTCCCTATCATCCACCACCTTTTCTTGCAGCCTTCCTTCTGCAGATCTCCCGTTTCTCCATTTATTTCTCAAGGTGATTTGTTGAGCCTCCCAAGAAGAGGACCCTGTCTCAGGATTTCCAGACTAACCGTGTTAGCCCCATCCAGCCAAGTGCTTGAATTTAAAAAGCCGCGCTTTCGGTCCTGGACCCTGAAAACCACACTTTTCCCCCCCCGATTTATTTCCCACCCCTATTCCACAACATAACCCCCCACCATGGGCTCCCCAAAGAACCAGACCACCGCGCCAAACCTGCGATACATTCCTCTATCCTATAGCCCCGCAGACTCTCAGTCTTCCGCTCTCCGATTGATCCTTACTCTCTTCCCCGACTGGGAGGGTCCCAACAACAAGATCGAGTTCGTCCGCTTCACCGATGGCATTACCAACACCGTGCGTTCCTCCTACCACCCCCAGGCCGCCACCTTGCTGGACTGTTCCGAGTCCAAAAGGCATCTCATATAATTGGTGTTAACTTTCGCGATCCTCTAGCTTCTTAAAATTATCAATCGCAAGCCAGGCTTGACAGACGAGGAGGTGGATAATGACGCCGTGCTCATGCGCGCATATGGAAATGGCACCGAGATCCTTATAGACAGAGAAAGTATGAAGACCCAGGCTCCAGGATTGCCATCTCCGCGTATTCCTTTTAATTACCCGGCGCCCTTCCTGCCCACTGCGACAATTTGCTAAAGTAATCCCTTCGTGGCCATTTTAGGAGAAACTACATCCCATGCCCTCCTCGCTAGCTGTGGCCTCGCTCCTCCTCTGCTTGCGCGCTTCAAGAATGGCCTCCTCTACCGTTTCATCCGCGGAAAGCCCTGTGGCCACGAAGACCTCGCTACCCCTCCTATCTACCGCGGGGTTGCTCGGCGCCTTGCGCAGTGGCATGCCCTCCTCCCCAATACCGGTTACAGTTCTACGCCGGCCGAGAATTCTACTGAAGCCAATGGTATAAAGGAACAGGAAGACTTTGAGTTCATCCAAACGCGCCGCCCTGGTCCTTCTATGTGGGCTGTCCTCCAGAAGTGGATTGTTGCGCTGCCTGTTGCCACGCCTGAACAGCAGGCCCGCAGGTTAAGCCTGCAAAAGGAACTCCAGTGGGTGATCGGGCAACTCGATGACGGACAGGGTATCGGTGAAGACGGGGTAAGTCATGATCGCCAATAATTCTTGTTTATTTTGTCTTTCGATTTGGTTGGAACAAGTTGATTAATTTTTTTTGTCTTGGTTCCAGCTCGTGTTCTCACACTGCGATTTGCTTTGCGCGAATGTGATCGTCCTGCCCAGTGACGACAAGTCCAACACATCGGATGGCATTGCCCCCATTAACTTCATCGATTACGAATACGCTGTGCCCGCCCCTGCGGCGTTCGATATTGCGAACCACTTGGCTGAGTGGATTGGCTACGACTGTGATTACAACATGATCCCCACCCAGTCAGTGCGTCGTCAATTCTTGACTGAGTACACCAAGAGCTACATTCAGCACCGTGGCCTCGACGCCTCATCTGAGGAAGAGATCGTCGCCAGGTTATACCATGATGTGGATCGATTCCGCGCTATTCCCGGTCTGTACTGGTAAGTGACGTACCCCTGTGGAAATTACCGCCACAGCCAAGCTGCGAAAATGTACCTCAAGCTCTCCTGAACTAACATGTGATAAACTACAGGGGTGTATGGGCACTTATCCAAGCCCAGATCTCACAAATCGACTTCGACTATGCCAACTATGCTGAGCTCCGTCTCGGCGAATACTGGGCCTGGAAGCGCGAATTCGACGGCTCCCGCCAGGCCAGCAACGAGGAAATTCCTCTTCGTGAGAAGCGCTGGGCGCAGGAGGCATAAATTGCTAGCTGCATATTAAATGTCGAAACTGGCCCGTTTCTTTTTCTCTCCATTCTCACAAGTACGCGCGGGACTACCATGGGCTGCTTAACGCAAGTCCATTGCCCCTCTTCTTGCATCGTCATCCTTCCAATCAGAAGACCGACTGCCCAGCTGCACTAAATACCCCCCACTTTGTTCACTTAATTTTTATTTTTTTTGTTTCTTCTCTTTCTCATCACCGCTTCTGCTTCGGCAAATTACGCGGGTTTTTGCAATTGGGCCAGGAACTAGCACTTTCAACAGTCAATGCCGGAGCGAGTCGGATCAGACTCGGAGTACGGAGCCAATCGATACGAGAACGGGCAACCACGTGCATGAGTGGAAGATGTTGAACTAAAAAAGGTCCCACAGAACGACCTGCATGCATTGCGACGTCATCGGATGGTGTTTTGATTTTTTTCCCTTCTCTTATTCTGTCACTTTTACTGCTTATCTCAAGGGCTGCTGAACTTGTTTTCTTTTTCAAGTCTTTTTTCTTTCTTCGAAAACTGGAGTTTGTCTCTTGGTTTACTTGCACATAGTCTTTTGGAATATACTGTTGGCCTATTGAGAACTAGTTAGTCGTTTAATATATAATGCCTTCTCAATTGCACCTATCTACTGTTGGTTAATATATCCGTGGACATTGTACGTACGCTCTCTTGGCATGTACTTTTCACTGGAAACTTGCAGATCAGCCCCACCGGTGATGTAGTTGATGCTTCTTCAAGATACATATAGTTATTCTTTGCGAATCATGGTCTCCAGGGCTTCGAATCCTATTATACGATGAGCTCAGGCTAGGGACATGTCGCGAAAAGTTGAAAGTGCTTATGAAAATGAGAACCACTTTGCCAGTTTATCAATACTACATAGTATATATGTACATGTATTCGCATCCACTTTCTATCGTTCAAGTTATTAACCAATTCGGTCAAAAAACAAAGACAAATCATATGGAGATGCTGAGGGCATAGCCAAAAGCCCATTCACTAAGTCTTCAATGCCATCTACTAAGTTCCAAAGTAGAATCATCCAAAGTCGATCCCTCCACTGATCTAACTCCGTTCATATCAACATTCATAGGTGGCCCACCCGCAAGATTGGCGGAGATATTTGTACACGCAAATGACGGAAATTTCCTAAATAGAGATACAGTGGGGTTTAGAAATGATTTGCGCCGCAAGTGACTTGTCGTGAAGTATGAAGCTGGGGATATTATTTTTCATAATACGTGGATGTTGCATGCGAGTTGCAAGAATAAGGATCCTAATAATCGTATTCAGCTTGCGACCTACTTACGATTCGTGGATTCCGAGAAGCCATATTATAAGGTAAGAGCTTACAACCCGAATACTGAGAAGCTGGCTAACACTGTGAAGCGCTGAATGAAATTTTACCGACCATTAGATGGCTTGTGAAGAGATCTAAACTAGCACAATGCAAAATTGCCACGGTGGGGGTTTTTACGTCCAGACGAGGGAACCTATAGTGAGACTTGCGCTCTGTATTCCTTCAAAGTGATGCACTGTCATTAACATCGTGCCCAATCAATCCATAACAAGAGAGTTTATTATTCTTTACCAAGAAATGCAGTATTTTTAGGATCTATCACTTTAAAAAATACGTATCTGCAATGTCAAATCCCGAGTTCCTGTGACCCTGTCTCGCGATATTGACCGCAATGCACTTATCATTTCTCGGAGTGATCCAGGAAGATGCACCAGCGATGATTGCCATTGATTGGCTCTTCAACGTACATGATGTACCTACTGTATGTCGAGAAATAGAAATTCAAACTTCACAACCAGAATAATACCCTGCGGGATATTTTTCCTGCATACGCTCAGAGGCCCAGCTTCTAATATTGCATACACCCCACTTTTGCGCTTAAGGTCAGAGCAGAGCTTTACTTGCATGGAATCTCACTTTTCCATCCTCTACCATTCCTTTGCGATTTTCAGTACAATATTCCGGTACCAGCGTAACACAATGACTGTGACTTACACCGAAGATATGCTCGCTGGTGACCTTCTCTCGGGAGACTCAATAGATGCGTTCTTGGGCTTCCAATATGATTACCTCATTCTAGGCGGGGGTACTGCAGGCCTGGTAGTTGCAGCTCGACTCAGTGAAGACCCAAGCGTGAATGTTGGGGTGATTGAAGCTGGACAAGACCAGAGGAGCAATCCAATGGTGACGTGCCCTGCCTTTAGCCCTCAGATGATTGGTCGACCTGAGTATGACTGGCTACATAAAACAATCCCGCAAGTAGGTTTTTTAAGGCTGTCTACCTAACAATCACTCATAAAATATACTCATGCAAGGCCCAAATTTTGTAGCGAGGGAATGGTGGTAAAGTCCACGCACAATGCAGAGGAAAGATGGTAGGCGGATCAAGCGCCATCAACGCGGTACGTTGATCTTTTTTACATCTGCACCATGACTCGGACTCGTCGCTCAGGGTTCTTTGATGTAATTAAATATAAGGCGGGACTGATCAATCTATAGATTCAGCTCATGTACGTACGAGGTTCGCGTGCCGACTACGATAATTGGTCTGCCTTTGGAAAAGGTTGGTCATGGGCAGAAATATCGCCATATTTTACAAAGCATGAAGCGCTAGATGGCACGAACACCCGTACCAAAGAAGACAAGCCTTTTATGCCATTTTAAAGTGCTTCTCATGGAAAGAATGGACCAGTGCAGACAAGCTTCAATCAATGGAGATGTCCTATAGAGAACAAGTGGATCCAGGCCTGCGAAGAAGTTCCGGGCCTTTCTCGACCTAAAAACCCTTAGGGTGGGGATCATGTCGGATTTTTCTCTTCGCTGGTCTCAATCGATAAAGTAGATAATAAAGGTACTAGGAGTTGCTCTGCTAGTGCCTACCTCACTCCGAATGGTGGGCGGCGGAATCTGAAAGTGCTTACGGGCGCTATCGTTACGAAGGTTTTTCTTTCTGGCAAGACTGTCACTGGTGCTCAATTCCTGCACGATGGCAAATTGCTAGAGCTCAAAGCCTAGAAAGAGGTTATTCTTGCTTGTGGTGTGTTCAAATCGCCTCAAATCCTCGAGCTTTCCGGAATTGGTCATCCAGATATCTTGCAACCTGCTGGTATAAGGTGCAGTGTCCCCTTGCCTGGCGTTGGCGAAAATCTGCAAGATCATGCGATTAGTGGTAGCACATATGAGCTATCCGAGGGTATCACCTCGCTGGACTCAATGCTAAAGCCGGAAAATATAGTGGAGCAACAAAAGCTTTACATGGAAAACAAAACAGGAGCATTGGCAGCTGCAAGCTCTTGTATGGGATTCCTTCCGTATGCCACCCGCGTGGATGAAACCACGTTGGAGGAAACATGCGATTTGATTCTACGCCGTGAGAATAAGACAGCTGCTGAAAATTGCAGTCTGAACAGATTGTTCAAAAGCTTCGGGATCCAGGCTCGGGCAGTGTGCAGTTTGCCATATTCCCCGCAACACTTAACCTGGAAAAGGCTGCTGAGGATCAAAGCTTTCTAATCGATACAACATCGACCACCGGGAGAGATGGGATCACACTCGCTTCTATGGTGCAGTAGCCAGCATCCCGCTGATGTCGCCGTTTTGGCAGCTGGTGTGAGATATCTGGAGCAAGTCTCTGGATCCTCGCCTTTGCAAAAGGATATTCAGCGCCGTATACGTCCAGACCCTACCATTGATCTTTTGGATCTAAGTCAAGCAAAGGAAGAAGTGAAGAAGACATGCTTGACAGAGTATCATCCCTGTAGAACTTGCGCAAGGGGTGAGGTCGTTGACGAGAGGCTCAGGGTTCGTGGGGTTAAGGGACTCCGTGTTGTAGATGCAAGTATATTCCCAAGCCATATCAGTGGAAACATTATGGCCACTGTTTATGCGGTGGCCGAGAGGGCTGCAGATCTCATTAAGCAAGATGCAGTTTGATGACCGTGGGCCTTGTTGCCCAGCTTACATGACTCCTTTCTTGCGTAAACCCATCCATCAATCAGGGTAATCAATCTTTCATGGTTTAGAAAAATGAATATTATTATTGCTGATATGGCCGAAAATGCGAAACATAGTTCATAAAAAGGATCCCGAGCTCGAGCCTTTTTGCTACTGACGGTCTTCAAGTGCAGATCGCACCCAGTATGCACATTTGCAAATCATGTAGTGCATGTCGAAAATGGGACGACCATCATTGACACCCGGGCTTAAAAATTCCCTCCAAGAGAACCAATTAAAATACTTTTTACGGACTGTCATCTATGTATCTTTTCAAATGATTACCCATTGCTTGAATGATGGGAGAGTGCCTACTCTCCTTCAAGTTCGGGTATATTCTATCCGATGTCTTCTCCACTCCCCCGCAAATGACCTTACCCGACACGCGCTTCCCCAGAGTAATACATATAACGAGCTCGGGAATCCGGTAGTATCTTTGTAAATTTGTGACATTCTGGATCTGCCAAGGCAGGCATAATAGCATCCGATTCGCCAAACATGTCAATCAATCCAAGTGGCCCCAGGGACCAATTTCCTATGAATAAAAGCCTTCGCCCGTCGTGAACGTCACGACTGCGGAATTTCCCCCAATCCAACCTCTTACTTATTTTCTGACACATTAGACCCTTCCGTTATGTCTATCAACTTAAAGGTGGCTATTATTGGTGGAGGCCTCATCGGTCCCCGTCACGCCCAATCTGTTATATCGAACCCATCTACAGACTTAGTCGGCCTTGTAGATCCTGCGCCAACAGGAGAGGCCGCCGCCGCCAAATTGAATACAGCCTATTTCCCTTCTATATCAGCGCTATTGGCCTCATCCCAGAAGCCCGATGCTGCAATCGTCTGCACACCGAACAACACTCATGTCCCCATCGCAAAAGAGCTATTGGCAGGCGATGTCCACGTTCTTCTAGAGAAACCCTTTAGCGACACTCTGGAAACAGGTCGGAGCCTCTTGGAATTTACTAAAGCCCCTGAGAACACGCACCTCAAGCTTTTGGTTGGTCACCATCGTCGCTTTAATCCCTATGTACGCGCGACAAAGTCAGTCCTTGATGCGGGGTCTCTGGGCCGCACTATCGCGGTGAACGGCCTGTGGACCATCTACAAACCCGCTGCATACTTTGCGGCACCGACGGACTGGCGTGCATCTCGGGATCGAGGCGGTGGCGTGATCCCCATTAACCTCGTCCATGATATCGATCTGATGCATCACTTTTTCGGTCCCATCGTTCGTGTACAAGCTGAGAAGATTATTCCCCAACGCCCAAGTCCACCCCATGATGCAGATGAGGGGGCAGCATTGACTCTACGCTTTGCATCCGGTGTTGTGGGAACATTCCTAGTCTGTGACTCTACGCCTTCGCCAAACAACTTTGAAACAGGAACCGGCGAAAATCCAATGATTCCACCTTCCTCGACAGGTGGCGGATCGGACTTCTATCGTATCTTTGGGTCAGAGGCTTCACTTAGTGTTCCCGATCTTACGCGGTGGAGCTATGATGGGATGCCGGAGAAGAGTTGGACACAGAGTTTGAAGGCAGAGAAGATTACTCTGCCAGATGATGCGGCCCCATTTGACTTGCAGCTGGCGCATTTTGTGGATGTTATTCGCGGGGATGCGGAGCCTAGTTGCCCTGCGGAAGAAGGCCTGAGGGCTTTGATTGTGTGTGAGGCTGTTCAAAAGGCGATGTCTACTGGTCAGCCCGTTGACATTGCGGTCGATTTGCTTGCTTAAGAAGGTCATGGTGAAGTACTATGGGGCGCAGCAAGATTAGATAAATTTCTATGTATCCATGAGGTTATGTAAATACTATTAGCATCAGTGAAATTGAAAAGACTAGATTCTTTACTCGGTAGGCTTAAGGGCACGCAGTCTTCTTCAACACAAGGTTGAAAATAACACATTAAGGTGTATGTATATCTTCATCATGATGCCGTAGGCAATTTGAATAAATTTGAATATCATTTATATACATCAAAAACATCACAAACATCGACACGTATCTAAATAGAAGTGCAAGCCAGTCACACTTGAAACCATACAAATTCTTTGCATGGATTCTATCAAGCATTATCAAGCATACTTCGCGGGCTCAGCCTGGGTATCTTCGATCTGCTGGTCACCAACCTTGCTTGCAGCAAGCCCAGACGCCTCAATATCGTGGCGGAAACGTTGCTCGTCCTCACGGAGCTTAGCAAGCATTTCACCGTGTGCACGCCATACAGGCTTGTGCTCGAATAGCTGGTCCATGCTTTCCAGGGGCAGACCCTTGGTCTCGGGAATAAGGAAGTACACAAAGACGATGGAGCAAAGCATCAGCGATGCGAAGAAGAAGTATACGCCGTATCCCATAGCAGAGAACATTTGTGGGGTGAAACGGGAGATGAGGAAGTTCCAAAGCCAGTTAGATGCTGCCGCACAAGCCTGGGCGAGGGAACGCATGTTAGGGTCAAACATTTCCTGGTGAGTCTGTTAGCTTTATCCTGGTGAACTTTGCAAGATAGATAGATTGGTGGGGCTCTTACGGAGTTGAGGACCCATGGGGTACCGTTCCAAGTTGGGGTGTAAAAGACGGTCCACAGGTAAAAGAAGAACATGGCTGCGATACCGCCACTGTCCATATGGGCCTTGGGGTGTTTCGCTGGTGCCGCGATCTTGATGTACGCGCCGACGATCCATAGACAAACAGAACCACCGAAGGCACCAATCAATAGAAGGTTACGACGTCCAACGCGGTCAATCAAGTATAGAATCCACACAAAAGTGACGACAGTCTTCACTACACCGAAGATACCGGTGGTGAAGAGACTAGTGTTAGTGCCGGTGACACCGATACTCTGCAGGATACATTAGTCATAATAACTTGTAGATAAAACGGAGAGGATGTCTTACCTTGAAAACGGTAGGGGAATAGTAGTTGATGGCATTGATGCCCGATCCGTTCTGCCAGAAGAACAGCATGCTTCCCAGGAACAAGCGATACATGACTTTTTTGTTGGAGCCAGCTGCCTTGAAAGGCTTCCAGAAGCCAATGCCAATAGTCGAGCGCTGCTCTTCCAATGCCTGGTCGATGGCCCCAATCTCCTCAATGATGTAGATGTCACTCTCCTCCAATGAGCGAATCCAACACAAATTCTTAATGGCCTCCTCGCGACGACCACGCAAGAATAGCCAACGAGGCGATTCACGAATAAAGACACCGCCAATCAACAACATGCCTGCAGGGATCAACTGAATGGCAAAGGGGATGATCCATTGCTTGTGACTGGGTGCCATAGTGGAGTCGACGCCATACTATGAATAAGATTGATTGTTAGAACACATATGAAAATGTTGGTACTTGTTGATGGTACTCACATTGATCCAGAAACCAACAAGGCCACCGATCTGCCAGCCAAGCTCATATACACCGACCAGTCTACCACGGATAGCTGGAGGAGATAATTCGGAGATGTAGATAGGGGTGATGTTAGAGCCCGATCCGACACCCAGACCAGCCAAGACTCGACCGGCATAGATTAAGCCAAGGCCACGATCGCCATTAGCGCCGAGCATAATACCAGCTCCAAGAATGAAGACAACAGCAGAGATGAGTAAAGCGATCTTGCGACCCCAGAAGTGACCAAGTGGGTAACCGAAGAAGGCGCCGAAAAAGGCACCAGCTTGGTAACATGAGACAATGTTCGCGCTAAGCAAATTCTGGGCATCGGATGACATGGAGGCGAAGTTGAACTCGGCCTTGAATGAGTCCAAGGCCAATGTGGTACCAATGAAGGCACTGTCATAACCGATCATGCAGGAGGTACAAGACGCCACAGCCGCCAGAAGGTAGACCTTCCAGTTGTAGACGGCTTTGGGGGTCGGCCTGTCCTCGACCAGCTTGAGGATAGACATGATTGATGTGATATAAAGGACAAGGGGGGGAATAAGATAAAGTGGCGGGGTGTTGATCTTGCCAATGTACGATGTACAGGGGACAGTCAGCTCTCCCGTCTAGGGATAGTCACTACTCGAGTAGTGTGAAGGGGAGTGACTCAGTGAAAGGGATAAAGTGTCTGGAGTAGAGAAGAAAATAAAGATATCTCTCCGCAATCCAGGGGGATGAAGGAGACTAAATAGTTTCCCCAGAAAGATGTCGTGGGGAAGAAATGGGATAAAATCTGGGGGAAAAGCTCTCGAGGGAGAGAGAAATAGCTCAGGGAGGCGAGAAAGCCATAGAGGCGGAGAATCGTATAGCACAAATTACCTTTTCATCGTCCTTGGTTTAGTGTGAAGACGCCAAGTCGGCAAAACGAAGAAAGATGCCAAAGATAAAAGTTAGCTCCTTGGCCATCTTGGCCATCTTGGCCACGAGGGAGATTTTTGACCTTGGGAAGGCTTAAGAGGCGTTTTTTTTAGCGATGGGGGATTGGGCGAAATTGAACAAGGTTGCTGGTTGGGCGAATCGTGAGGCTGTGGAAAGTTTCCAGCCCGTGGATTGTGGAGCCGAAGTCTTGGCCTGGGGAGCATCACCTGCATCCATGTCACGAACGTTCTATCTGGATCTGGGGTACCCCGGGGGGGCAAAACAAACTAAAACAGTGCGGATAGGCGATTTAGCGTGATGAATAACTGTCAATTTGATTGGATGAACCAAATTGACCCACGAGACTTGAGGTTGTGGCTCAAGAGCCAATAACATGCGGCCGGTGGGAATAGTTTCGTTGGGGGGAAAGCGATTACCCGCACAATTAGCCACCATGCATCCCCCGTCTCAGCACTGACTTCGGCCCGAATGCAGAATATTTTACTCGTGAGCGGCCCATTATTCATTAGTGCATTGGCAATTCTAACCCTAATCTTCTAATTGGTCCCGGTAATATATGTGAGCAGGCTTTGTTCCCCATGGGGTGCACTGTGGTTGGTGGGAAAGCATTCAGCCCCCCCCCGGTGTGGAATCCCCGTCGCTGACGATGATCGAAGTGTGAGGGTTTACAGCAGATGAAAGCCATGAAGGGATGCAATAGAGTGTAAAATCACATTCCTTGTCGAATATATAACAATAGAGAATTCCAGTACGTATTTAGACAATGTGGCAGTAGAAGCAATACTTCCGGTGTGAAAAACGATCAGCCTACGTAACCGGGTATTGTTTCTCCACGTTGGACCGGCTCTACTTTTACTCGCTAAAAACCTGACGGATACCGTCAATTGGCCGATGAAGCCCCGGGCATTTAATTTAATCACCCCTCGTTCTCTGCATCTTATAACTTTCCTACATCTACTCTTCTTCCCCTCCATCACTTCTATACATTGATCAACATAATAAATCCACAATAAAAAGAAAGGCATATCATACATCATGGCCGCTCCCGCAGTCTCTACCAACCAGCCTCAACCCGAGGAGCCTATCTCTATCCCCGAACATCTGGATGGAGTTGCATACCTTTACGGCCACCCGCTTCTGAACTCTCTATCACCTCCTTTGCACCAGACCGTCTACAATGCATTGGGCCTCAACTGGACACAGATCCCTCTGTCCAGTGTAACTGGCACATCAGCCACCTACCCACCCCCCTACACTCTCTCGCCCTCAATCGAAAAATACATGGCCTCCATCCGCTCCAACCCCAAGTTCGTTGGTTCCTCCGTCACAATGCCTCACAAGGTCGCTATCATGCCTCACCTCGATGATCTTACCGAGCACGCCCGGCAGGCCGGTGCCTGCAACACCATCTTCCTCCGCGACGACCCCGCCACTGGCAAGAAGCAGTACGTCGGTACCAACACCGACTGCGACGGTATCCGCGAGGCTCTCACCCAGAATGCGCCTAACCCCGAGCGCTTCCGCGGCCGGCCCGCCCTCATCATCGGTGGTGGTGGCACTGCCCGTACCGCTATCTATGTTATGCGCCGCTGGCTCGGCTCCAGCCGTATTTACATTGTCAACCGTGACGCGGCCGAGGTTGCTACCATTCTGGAAGAGGACCGTCAACGCAACCCCGACTCCAGCGCTATTGCGCCTCTGATTCATGTCACCGACCCCGCACAGGTTGCGGCTCTCGAGTCCCCCGCTGCTATTGTCTCGGGTATCCCCAACTACCCTCCCAAGACACCTGAGGAGCTGAATGCCCGTGCTGTTATTCAGGCTTTCCTCGGCACTGCCGCTGATGCCTCTAAGCAGGAGGGTGTCATTCTTGAGATGTGCTACCACCCTGTTCCTTGGACTGAGATCGCCCAGCTCGCTTCTACCGGTGGCTGGAAGGTGATTATTGGTTCCGAGGCTCTGATCTGGCAAGGTCTGGAGCAGGCACGTCTCTGGACTGGCCATGATATCGTCGGTACCCCTGGTCTCGTGCAGCAGATTAAGGATCTTGTTGCTAAGACCTTGGCTGAGCGTGCTGCCAACAAGTCCAGCTTATGAGTTGTTTCATGATCATTAAAAAATATCCGTTTTCTTTTCTTTCTCACTTCATGTCATTTAATGATTATATAGAGCTTCAACCATTCTTGCATATATTACTTGATAGTTGGCGTCGCTTGTGGAATATATGACTTCAAATCACAAATTTCTCAAATCTCATAAATAAGTTTCATTATATACTGTCGTACTGAAAGTCCTGTACAACTTGATAATCTACTAAGAACTCAGGTGTTCCATAACACTTCTCATTGGCCATTTACGCACCGGGCCGAGTATACGACAGATGGCGGACCCGCCGCCAAACCTCACGCACCGTACGTTCCTGTGACTCCCGGCCAGTCTCGGTCTCAGAGGGTCCGGCAGGTCTAATGGCAAGATACAAGCGACTTCCCAGACGCAGATCCTCGATGGGTGCGGTATCCGGGTCCTCTGGTGGATTGGCCGTGGTGACCAAGCCACCCGCTTCAAGAAGAATAGCAATACCAGCAGCAACGTCCCTATAGTTCATATTAGTTAAATCCCTAGAGGGCATGAAACGGTCAAAAATAGAGTAAAACTTACCACTCCCAACAACCACCTTCCCACCAAATATCAAATGACCCCATAGCCGTATATGCTAAATCTAACGTGGCACTACCCAAGCTCCGCATACCGTGCACCATCCCGCCTTTACCATCACGCGACCCAATTTCCGCAGCCATATTCGTAAAGCTTTCGATTTTACGACGCATATTTCCGTCTGGAATGTCGCGGCGATCTTTACCCCATTCGCAAGAGAAAATGCATGATGAGGGCGCGTTGGCGGGCATCGGTGGGATAGATGGGTTGCGGATTAGGGGAAGCTTGCGTTTCTCGTTTAGCCAGGCGCCGCGGCCGGGGCAGGCGGAGAAAAGCTGGTCTTGGAACGGAGCGTATATAACGCCGATTATAGGGCGATGTTGGACAATGAAGCCGATGGAGATGCAGAACATGGGGAACAGGTGGGTGTAGTTCACGGTGCCTGGGAATGTTAACATGAATGAAATAAAATTTTCGAGTGCAGAGTTTACCATCTAGGGGATCAATGCACCATGTTGGGTGTTCGTCGATCAGGTAGTCGCGCGACTCTCCTTTGGCATATGTCTCCTCGCCGAGGAATCTAAGAGGAATTAGCAGTTGCTTCCTTAAATCTCATCATCGCTGCTCGAGGAAGAGACATACTTGTGATCAGGGTATTTCTTTTGAATCGCATTTCGAATAAAAACTTCCAAATCTAGACCCCTATTAGTCTGGAAACTTACTGGGGTGCTAATGCTTCCCCGCATTTGAGGCTCATCGCAGCTTACCCTCGTCTGTCTGCGTCACAATATCGACCGAGCTATCTTTCTCCTCGAACTTCTGGGAATGGCCCTCACTACCAGAGATACGCTGTTCTATCCGCTCCATCAGCAGGTCGCCTGCCTTGCGGCCGAGATCTACGGCAAAGGCATATATCTCGTCGAGCTCATCTTGGGTGAAGTTGGAGACGGCCATGGCGTGGCGTTCAAGGGGCGGTTCGGGATTTAAGTAATAAGAATGGTTTCAAGGATAGACGGAAGAGCTCAGATGGTGATAGGAGTAGATGCGAAAGGATTGTGAGATGGTTGAGGATTGATTGACTCACTTTCGGTGAAAATCGAGGCGAAAATACCGTCAGTAGCCGGCGTTTGCCTTATCGGTTTTCTCCACTTGGAGTGGAGCTACTGAGCTGCGATGATGCTGTGAGTCGGTGACGTTTTTGGGTTATCAGGTGTAGAGCTGGAGGCTTTGTGGTATATTTTTACCGAGTCTTCTATTTATTCAGAGTACTCCAAGTTTATTCCTGTCCTTTTTTTATAGACAAAACGTGGAGAGGAAAGATATTCGTGGTTTGGTTCCAAAGGACCCCAGCTGGAGACGGCCCGGTGAAGCTTTCTAATGCAGATAACGAGCGTCCTTTGTGGTCGAGTCTACACTTCACGATTATACTGAAAAGTCTGAGTGATAAGCTATACTGGAGTTATCCTAGACCAATTGCGCCTGGAAATCTGCAGGATCTGGCAAATAACTTGAAATAATTTGTGGAACTTGTCGTGTGAGCTCCAATATATATACAAGCAAATCCAAAGCAAAACTAAAGACAAAATTAGACTTAAACTCCAAGGTTAGGTAGTATGAATGACTACGAACTACTCAAATGCAAAGAAAATTGATCTTCCGTCTCACTAAGTATACAAAATTTGAAACATCCATCATGATCTTGTATATCCATTTCTTCGCGGGTTCGGCCTCATCCACCTAGGCAACAGTCGAAACCGGCACTATCCGAATGACCGCTACTGATAGAGATATTCCTTTGATTGATAAGCGTATACATTAAGCCTATATATAAATTAGATCTAACTCAATGATATAAAATGGGGCGCAGTTATCATCCATTCTAAGCATGGAAAGGTCGCACCGGTATACACATAGTGCTAGCCTCGCCCATCAAGCTCATATCCACCACACAACAACCCCCATTTCTTTCTCCAATTTCCCCTCCAATTCCCCCACCGAGAACCCCATTTGAAATTCCACTACCATAACTTGACTAAATGATTGGAAATATTACCACATTCTCATACAAAACCCACTACAAACCCACTTGACCCAAAAGCCCCCACACGGGAAAGCACATAGCCGTACCGAGGGGTAACGCGGAGAGAGCGGCCGAATGTAAAGCAACGCAGCATGAAATCACCATTCAAGCGGAGTTCTGCATCCGAGACGATCCTACAAATTCATACCTGACACATTTTCAAGAAAACCTCTCCATACCACTCTATCCTACCAAAGCAGCCGAACCTCAACACAGACTTCAACAATGGGCAAATCTATCCTCCTCATCAACGGTCCCAACCTTAACCTCTTGGGAACTCGCGAACCCCACATCTACGGCTCAACCACCCTCGCCGACGTCGAGAAGAACGCCAAAGAACAGGCTAAGGGCCTCGGTGCCACCCTCGAGTCCTTCCAGAGTAACCACGAAGGCGCAATTGTCGATCGTGTCCAGGCTGCGCGCGGAAAAGTCGATGGCATCATTATTAACCCCGGCGCTTATACGCATACCTCCGTTGCGATCCGCGATGCGTTGCTGGGTGTTGCTATTCCATTTATTGAATTGCATGTGAGCAATGTTCATGCGCGTGAGCCGTTCAGACATCACTCTTATTTCAGTGATAAGGCGGCTGCTATTATTGTTGGATTGGGAGTTTATGGATATAAGGTTGCTGTTGAGCATGTGGCGGTTAATTTCAAGGAGTTGGAGAAGGAGACTAAGGCTGCGCTATAGTTTGGATGATTTGTGGATTTTGGTGAACAGTTGATGTTATGACTGGGATAAAAGTTGATTTTTATGGTTCATGATATTATGGAGGGTTTATGTTTTGGATGTTGTCTACGAGTTCAAGTTGTATCCATGTATATAGGGCAATATAAATTCTTTATTGACATTGTGTTGTCGTATTTGCACTAGATACTAATACTGAGTACTACATAATTCGTAGACACTTTTTTAAGATACCTTTTGAGGGCCTTGTATGGGTTCTAGATTAATGACGATTCACTCTGATCGACAGCGGAGGTACTCGCCAACCTTTCCATTTTTTGAATCGGCGCAGCCTTGGTGGATAGAAAGGGTGGATGTGTCTTCGCGCTCAAGGTCCTCAAGGAGAGCAGACATCGGTGCACACGTATGGGTATCATTGAAGTGGGTTCTTCGTGTTGCACATGTGATGTGAAGACTTGCTGAGCATCCGGCTCAAAGCAAGATGCTCACTTGGTCGAAGGGGTGCCGACCAGCGGCTACAAGCAGGGATGGGTACACCTGGAGATATGTCCTCATCTTTTGGGTGTTCCTGACATGCTGAGTGACTGTGACTCCCTTCGAACTTCCGATGAGGGTCCATTGGTCGGCATTTGTTGTGTTTGGGCCAACATGAACGGCTCAATTTGAGTCGAGAACGAGTATAGCTCTGGAACCCCTGAATCGGATACGAAACCTAGATTCTGCATGAACTCTGGTTGATTGTCGGGCCTGAATAATTAGGTTAGATAAGATAGGATATATAGATGGTATAAGAGGGCTACTCACTTTTCAGCACCATCCAACGATGCCAGTTCGTCAAATAGTGCATCTAGGTCGGGCGCGATTCGTTGTTGTCGGCGTGATGGGCCGTATCCATCCATGTCGACAAAGGGGCCAAGGCCAAGAGATGGGTCTTGATAAGGTGCGTGGTATTGTGTGCCTGGTGGGAATTGAGGGGCGAGGTCGGGAATCATGGCTGGGCCAAGGTGGGATTTTGAAGGAGCAGACGTAGACTGACGGAGGCCACTGCCCAATCCTCCATCTAATTGACTTGGTTGTGCGGATATCTCGGAGGCCCCGCCAACAGTGGTCAAGGATGGTGTAGGTGTAGGCAAGATTGATGAACCATCATCGGTATTTGGCGTGGGTCTGAGCCAAGGGGTGGAGAGGAAGGGGTCGGGTGTGGATGTAGGATGAGCAGAGCCAGGTGCATGTCCTTCTGACCCACCGGGATGGTGAGGGGTACTTGTGGGTGGTAGGACATGGCCCAATGATGGGTCTTCATTCGCCAAAAGATGTTGTTGATGAGATATAGGTGGGGTTGTCATCGGTCCCTGGTTTCGTTCGATAGTAGCCAGACCAGAAGCTGGTCGATCGGACACAGACCAGAGATGTACGAGGTGAGACGATAGCGAATGAATTTTGTTTCGCAGTCCCAATTCCATATCTGATACAAGATCACGAGTAAAGATACGAGGGAGGCAGTATTTCAAAAGCATGCCAAATACAGGAGTGGTTGCAGACAGACTGTATGTCTCAAAGTAGACCTGAAGACAGTGTATCAACCGGTTCGAGCTATCAATCGCCCGGGCTTTGTGTGGCACCTCGGGGATGTTCTGATCACTCTCCCGCGCAGCAATCTGTAGACTTAAAGAAGCGACAATACTTTGATATGTCATCTCGAGTCCAAAAATATGCGGCGAAGCCAACTTAATCGGCCTACTCTGTAAATCAACTCGATAGCTCCGAGGAAGAGCAGCAGCCCAACGTTGCAAAGTCAGCTCAAGTGATTCCAGTTGCGATCGAGACACGGTCGGGTCTTGCTTATAACAACAAAGATCGTTCAGGATAGAGACAAGAGAAACAAGACGGTTAAAGGTGCTTAATGCATGGAGTGGCCCTCGATGCATAGAAGCCCGGGATGCTTGTGTAGGTCGGAGACCAGTCATGTCCTCCCAAGGGTGCCATTCTTCCAATCCATCCTCATTGATGGAACCCACCCGCGCTAAGTCGTCTCTGCGTAATGAGGGGCACTGTGAGGTTTGTTCGGCAATCAGTGTCTCTAGGACGAAACAGCCCAAAAATACATGTTTCGCCCGTCCGACTTGCTTGCCCTGGTCGGATGGCGTTGAGGAGGCTGGGGGGAATGAAGGTTGATCCAAACCTAAAGTTTGGGCAATTCGGACGGAATGACCAACAAGCATCCAGGCTGCGGTCCATTCCTGTTGGCCGAATTTGATGAGGGATAATATGAGCAAGGCTTGAACATGTCCAACCTCGTAAGGACCGGTTTCTACGGGAATCAAGTTTCGGGCGACATTGTATAGTTGTAATGGATTGACTTGATTAGCTTGTGGATCGGTTTCTTGGGCGGTGATGGATGCATCTTGTAGCGAGGCAAGGGTAAGAACTGCCCACAACGCGGCGTGATCACCCGAACCGGGAGATGTGCGGGTCATGTACACATCGCCCTCGGTATACTGGAAGGCAGTTCGGAGGATGTCGTGCTTCTCTAATATTGGAAACCAACATTGCGTATAGGAAAAGTATATGTCAAGAAGCGGCCAGGCATTATACGGAAGTTGAAGCGGGGAAGTGGTCGAAATCGCTCTGGGGTCTTCGGGATTGAGGGCGAGGGCGAGGGCGAGGGTGGGTGACTGAAACCCGTCGGTGTTGGTTGTTTGAACACCAGAGTCTCGGGTGCGGTAGGGTAGAGCCCGCGGTGCAGACCCCATCATAGAAATTCGAGAGGGTGAAACCCCAGAAAGGGATGCCTCACGAACCTCTAATCCTTCTGGTATTTGCCATTCCTGTGCTTCTGATGAGGCGAGAATCCCATCCATATCCAACGGTGTGTCTCCATCGCTGTATGCTTGTAGACTGCGGTCTCTTTCCTCCTCTGGCTGCTCCAAGATCACGAGAATTCTTTCAATATCCCTCAAGACAGTACTATTCTTGAACGACGAGAGTAAAGTATCCGAGCCTTCCGCCTCTTTGCCCATAGTAGCAAGGTGGCTGGGAAGGTTGATCGATCTCATCAAGGCTCGCATGACATCTTCGCTCCCTTGAATTTTCTGAAATACCAAGCCCCAAAGCAGCTCTAGTGAACGGATATAGCCTGTCGGTAGTCCTCGCTTCTTCGGATTGGCCTTGTAGGTGCATGGCCTGCACAGCGATGCGCATGTTGAGCACACGGGTTGAATGCCGTCGCACTTGTCTTTCTTCGACCGACAGCTGTCGCATGCACGCGACACACGCTGCCGCTTCGGCTGAGTTGCTGAATCGTCCGGGCCGTTCATTTTAGCATCCTCGTCGGGATCGGTCCAGCGACGTTTGGATTTTCCGCTCGCCCCAGCTGCTTGGCGAGGGTCAGAGCTCATGGTGACTGATTCGATGATCCACTAGGCGGTATCGGGCGCATGTTCCTGCGATGCGCAGCACGAGGGAGGGTGGTGAATCTTTTGCCGACGGGTTGGCGCAGAGTGGTGGATGAGCTATTCCCATTTACAACGGCCCCCACCGGCCTTCGCATGCACTTTCCGGGAATATAGACGAGCTGGGGATTGAATGGACTAAGGTGCACAATTGCCGGAAGAATGAAAAGAATTATGAAAAAATGCGAGCAAGGAAACCGGGGGCGCCAGGCGAGGTGTTCCCTTTTTTTTTCTTAGGTGGAGGGCAAGGTTCTCTGTCTCCGGGGAAAAGGCACACGGACTCGCCAGCGGTGAACCAGTCGCGGGTGGGCAAAATGTCAGAATGGAGTCGGCTTCTTGTGGTTCTGTACAGTAATGGAAACTATGTGCTTGGACCTTATAATAATTACTATTCAGAGTCTTCATAATATTGAAGTTAAATTCTTTCAATTTCACTATAGTTTTATTGATCGTCCCTCCCTCAACAAATTTCACCCACTTTCCCCCCCTAAACTCAATAAAATCTCAATCAAACTGTCAATCCGGGAACCTGCAGCACCAACTCAAGTACCCCACGGGGCGGGGATTCCGGTTAAACCGGCAGAGCGATTTGCCCTCTGTACTGTAATCTATGGTAAATTACCTGTCACGCGCAGGTATTCAGCACTGGGCAGAAAACCTCATCCCCCCGCAAAATCCCGCCTCGCAGGGACGCTAGATTCAAGGTTCAATCTCCAGTTCGACATTGATCCTGGAATAAATCCTGGGTCTCGCTTCATAACCCCCGACCCCACACTCTCCCCGTTACTGGATATTCTTGGTCCTCTTTTTTCCCTCTTTTGACTTTTCTTCTAATTCTGGTTATGGGCTCGCATCCTTTTGCATAACATCTTGCGACCATGTCCATCCTCGTGCGCCCGCCCAAGCGCAAATTACACGAGGTCGACGAGGGACCTCGAAAATATAGTGTTGGCCCTTCATGGTCCCCCGGAACTCATTCCAACTCTGCAGCTAGCTCGCGCCGTCCCAGTGAACCGTTAGATTCCCAGAGCGACTCCCATCCAAATGCCACCTCGCTACGAGAATTGCACTCCAACCGCGCTTCCCCGGTTTTGTTCGATAAGGGACCTTTACAGACGCCGCGCACCTTCAACACTACCGCATCGGTGGTTCTGATTGGTATTCGAGGTACCGGAAAATCCAGCCTCGCGGTCATCCTCGCTGCGACATCCGGCCGACGCCTCATTGATGCCGACCGGTACTTCCACCAGATAACGGGTTGCTCTCGAGCGGCATTCAAGAAAGAGAAGGACCATGGCGAATACCGATTACAGGAAGCTCGGATCTTTGAATCCATGTTGGCCGACAACCAAGAGGGATGTGTTATTGCATGTGGAGCTGGGTCGATGGAGCGCAGTGGCCAAAGATTGTTGCGAGAATATGCGCAGACACATCCTGTCATCCATGTAACTCGAGATCCGGAAAGCATCCAGTCATATCTGAAGGCCTGGGATACACAGAAAGTGCGTCACTTCTTGGAGCTCTCAGGACCAATCTATCGTGGGTGTTCGAATCTGGAATTCTTCAACTTATCAGAGTCGGCGAGTGGTGAATACATGGCCAAGGATGGTCAGAATATGTCGCCAGGGCCTAAGATGGATCAGAGGACACATACCCCGTTTTTGACACTGAAGCGTGTCCAGCGAGACTTTCTTCGGTTTATCGCTTTTGTGACTGGTGACCTCACCGAGTTGAATCGACAACATTCGTCGTTTCCATTGTCTCTATTGCCAGTGCAATCTCGGCCTTTTACCAATGCAGTTTCGGTCCCGTTCTCTGCTCTGCGTGACAAGGATCTCGATATTGAAGAGCTCGAGTTTGGCATCGATGCGTTCGAAGTGGTCATTGATGTCACAAGCCCTTCGGGTCAGCTAGGCACTGACTCGAACCTGGCCGACAGTATTAGCCGGACTCTTTCGACTATTCGCCGTAATATCATTGTTCCTATTATGTACCATGTTGAAAGTTATACCTCGCCCAAAGGGTCTCTCTCACCAGCTCCAACTGCTCGATCCACAGATGAAGCATATTTGAGCTTGGTGAGACACGGCCTGCGAGTCGCACCCACATTCCTGACGGTTGACCTGTCTCGAGACGATAGCTTGTTGGCCGAGATTGTCAATGCACGGGGCCGTACAAATATTGTCGCCCACTTTGAGGCATATCGCTCGCCACCTGGAGGTTGGGATGGAGATGAGTACGTCGAAATCTACGAGAGGGCAAAGAGGCTCGGATGTGACATGCTACGATTGTGTCAACCAGCCGAGACGATGGAAGATAACTATGCAGTGGAGCGATTCAGACACCGCATGCAAAGCCTCCCAAATGCTATCCCCGTGATTGCCTACAACACTGGTCCTCTGGGGCGTATGTCCCGCTGCTTCAACCCCGTCTTGACTCCAGTCACCCATCCGTCCCTTATCCCACACACTCCTAACCACGTACGCGCATCAATCACCGCCCACGATGCGCAACAAGCTCTTTACAACTCCTTCGCCCTGGATCCCATGCAGTTCTTTGTATTCGGTGCCAATGTAACCTACAGTATGTCACCGGCTATGCACAACACTTCCTTCAAACTGTGTGGGATGCCTCACAAATACTCTATTTTCCAGTCCCCCACCATCCGCGGACTGAATGAGCTCGTCGAAAATCAATTTTTTGGCGGATCAAGTGTCAGTCTCCCTTACAAAACGGAAGTCATCCCTCTCCTCCACTCCATGTCTCCACACGCACGGGCTATTGGCGCCGTCAACACGCTGATTCCCATCCGAAACGATGATGATTCCGATCCTCGCCTCTCTCAAGAATCCTCAATTTATCTGAAGAAGAGTCGTGCCGGTCCTATCAAGGGCCTTCATGGCGACAATACCGACTGGATTGGTATATGTAATTGTATTCGCCGCGGTCTGTCGCCCGCAAACGCCGTCCGGCCCACGACAACTGGTCTTGTCATTGGATCCGGCGGTATGGCACGAGCAGCTGTATACTCAATGATTCATCTTGGCGTGCAGCATATTTTCGTCTACAATCGCACCCATGCAAATGCAGAAAAGCTAGCCCACCATTACAACCGACAGGATCTTTACTCCCATGAACAGGCTAGAGCGAACGGCCGATCAAGAGTCAACACGCTAAGCTCCATCGACGAGCTTTGGCCTGCAGAGCATAAACAGCCTACGATCATTGTTTCGGGTATTCCCGCGCACAGTATCGGGGGTCAACCTGCGCCTAACTTCCATGTCCCTACACAATGGCTTGAAAGTCCGACGGGTGGAGTGGTTGTTGATGTGAGTTCCGACACGACAATTTCCTAATTATTCATTTCATTTCATTGACTAATTTGACTTCCAGCTGGCGTACAAACCCCTTAATACCCCGCTGATGAAACAAATCCGCGCCCTTTCCCATCGAGGCTGGGTTGCGCTAGATGGCCTAGACGTTCTTCCCGAACAGGGATTTGCCCAGTTCGAGCTCTTCACCGGCCGTCGTGCACCACGTCGTGTGATGCGAACAATTGTTCTTCAGGAATACGTGAATGAAGAGGGTCATGATGATCCCCGTGCGATTCGAGATCGACTCCAGAATCTGGATGGACAACCTTCATGATTTACTATGATTATGCTATGACCGTACCATATCAGACTGGGATAAGTCGTTGCATCGTTAAACTACATCTGTACATATATCACTTTTTTTTTTTCTTTTCTTTTTCTCTCTCTCCCAGTGTGGTTGTGGATCCGAAGGGATCGACAGCCGATCGCTGGGGTCTGATGTCAATACTCCGTTTCTCAACCCCGCAGAGATACCGGCCAGAATCCACCTTTCATACTTAGGAGGAGGAGATTGAGTCTTGGTTTACTGCAGAGATGAATATCTATGGGGCGGGAAATGGAGTTCTTGTTCTCATCTCGAATGTTATCAGCTTGCCCACCTTGTCTGGTGGGTAAGGGTAAGATGAGTGAGATCCTCCCACAGGGCAACATTTGTGGGGGCGCTTTTGTGATGTGATGGAAAGGATTGAAAAACTTAAAAATCAAAAAATCAGATGACGGCTGCCTCTAAAGGAGGATGTATATAGATATGAATGAATGTCAAATAACCAATTGTGACGCTTCTTAGCCCGCATACTGTGGGTAGTAATCTGTAGACAGTAGTAAGGATTTGTCCACGGGTAGTAAGAAGCCACCGATGTATTGCAAGGTTGTAGCTAACTGTTAATGGTAGTAAAGGTCCGTTGGAAGTGATGACGGTCCCGGCTAGGAAATCATCTTTGTCACTGTGCAGCTGATATCGTCATTGTCTTTGCCACTCGTGGGGACTGTAGCATATAGAGTTGCAGAGGATGAGCTTGAGAATGCGTTTTGGCCCCATTTCCTTCAATTGAAGACCCCACGTGTATGCCTGAAGAGGTTGTAGGGCAGGCGCCTGCCTAGAATGGTAAGCGCTTCGATTTATTTCTGATTGTGTATTCTGATAATCGATGTTTTCTAGGTAAGTATTCATCGGTGAGATCTTTGTATACTCCGTAGATAGGGGTTAATTAGATGAAACAGGATAAGAGGGCGATAGATTAAGGTCAGATGTAAATTGTAACCTGGAGAACCATAGATGTAGATGGACAGTGATTATGGAGTAATTAGTTAAGTACTTGGTAGCAATCCGGGGAGTTAGCCGATGATCATGCTCATGCATAGACATCGTATGTAAGAAGGCCGCCTCCAGGATGCACTAGTCTCGACCGGGTGCTGAAAATAGGGCCGATTTGAGACATGTTTCTGTGTCCCGTGTCGGAGTTCCATTCGAATTTCTGGATGGTATATTTATCTCAAATTAGGTCTTTATTAGGTCTTTATTACTTACTTCCCAAGTGCTGGACTTGAAACCGCGGGATCCACGTGATGTGTTTCAGACCTGGCTTGAAACGGCGGCCTGAGCTGGATTGGATTGAGTGGACAGGACTGAGCTCAAGTGCTAGGATCTGGCCCGTCAGGGGCGAAGAGGGGCTAGATGGCTGTTCATTAAGAAGGATTCTGACGTCGCTGTGCAGGTTCATTATTATTGATATATATCTTCACAGGAAGGATGATTATAAAAAATACTCTTATAAATGCACGCAGTAAAATATGAATAAAAGTAAAATAAAAGAGGAACGAAAAGAACCAAGAAGCGGGTCAAGACTAGAGTGGTTAGTGTGGTGGACATGCCCCAGTGTGGACTCAGTCTAATAAGAGCAGGGTCAACAGCTGAGACAGAGAGGACCATGGGACAGCAGTGGGACAGATTGGGTGTGGATAAGAGTACGAGTACCTAATATATTCTAGAATTATAGCCATATACAGATAGAGCTGTTAATTGAGTGATTTAATTACTCATTTTACTCTATTTACCATGATTATAACCGGAGATATCTTCGGGGCTGTGACACTCTCATTGGATCGGCGTATGTGGCACGTTCTGACGAGGATTCCACGTACACGGCTGGTTCGAGATCCAGTGTAAATTGAAGGACTTGGGGGGAATGAACACTTGAACAAATAGAGATAATGAATTCATACAAGCATTGAAACCCGTAGATCTGGACATTTGACAATTGTGCGTGTGTTGTCAGTAGAGAGAAGAGTCCAGACCGGAGTAGATTTAGCATTTAGCATTTAGCATGGGGATTCTGCCACCTCATTGCGCTCCTATTCCACCTTGGGCCTCCTCCCCTCCCCCCTTTGGTTGTCATCTCCCCCAATCTTCAAGTTCTTTTCCTTTTGTTTCTTCATAAGGGGTTAGTTTGCATTTCATATGTGCAACTAGACTTGGGTTTCTTGTTTTAATCACCAGGACAACTCTCACCTGGGTCCATTTCCTCACTGGAGTTGATTCCATTGCATACCCCAGTGCCCGCGAGGGGCAAACACCCCCCCCAAATTAAACACTCAATCTCGCCTGCTGCGCTTGTCACAACACCCGCGCTTTCGTCCACCTGAAACACCTTGACCACCACACACCCCCAGGTCAATACTACTGCTTGGTATGTTCCTTTCAATTTGAATGATTTCAAATCTACTTTCACCCAAAATTCACAAATCAGGAGGGAGTCCAAATCAAAAAAGGGGGGCAAATAAAGTCATGGTGCTTGAGCCTACCCTGCATTTCCAATGTGGCTCCCGTCCTACATCATTATCACCCATCATTAGCTCAACTGAACAAACTGATCATCTTTTCGGCCCCAAAGAGGGGCGGATGTCTCACGCTTAAACCGATCATGGGTCTTTTTTTGGCTAACGCCTCAGCAGTCTGCTTCAGCCACTAGACTCCTCTTCTTTCAGCCCCTTGTCGCATTGTGTGCCCGCCCCTCTCCCCTCCAATCCCTGTGCATCCTCATCTCGCTACGCCCGTCGCACGTTCTTTACGTTATCGTACGCCTGCTTGGAACTACCGGCTCTGCATGTTTGCGCCTGTGCTCTTATCCTGTCGTTCCTCGCTCGCTACCCGCTGAGTTGCGGTGATCTAATTCTATCTTACACCGTGGGCCTTCGTGTGAACGAACACCTAAAACGACTCTCTCAACTCTTTAAGTAAATACCCTGGTGGGCGGCCTGAGAATTCAGTGTATTCAAGATGGAGTCGCCATCTCTACAACCAGAATCGCCGATGGAGCAGGAGGATATCCCTTATCCATGTATGGGATGTGGAGAAGTACGTCTGACAATGAACTATCGTGATGGTCTGTTTGGGTTGATGCTGACCGATCCACCTGGAATTTTAGATCTTAGAAGAAGGGAAGGCATTCGAGCTTTGTACGTCCCCCATACATTTTTTTCTTTTTTCTTTTGTTTTGTTTTTGGCTTGGCTTGTTACTTGGTGCCCTTACTGACTCTCCGTGAAGCTGGACAAAGATGGCATATCGATTGTTTTCGATGCAGTACCTGCAATACCCTCCTCGATTCGGACGCACACCTCCTCCTCCTGGGCGATGGCTCATTAATTTGCAGCAGCTGTACCTACAGCTGTAACTCATGCGGCAACAAGATCGAAGATTTGGCCATTCTCACTGGTGACCAGGCCTTCTGTGCTCAATGTTTCCGGTGTCGGAACTGTAAGAGAAAGATCGAGAATCTACGTTATGCTCGCACATCGCAGGGAATATTTTGTATGGATTGTCATGAATCTCTCATGCAACGGAGGCGAAAGAAAAAAGCTGTAGCAGCCGCCAAAAGGCCAGGAGGGCCGGGTGTCAAACTGGACAAGTCCTTGCCATCGCTGCCTCCCAGCTTTGAAGAAACCCGATCGCTGGAGGAGACCCCGAGTGAGGGATATGTCGAGACTACGGCTGAGGTTGCGCCGACCAAGACAGACCTTGTCGACGGAGGTCAATATGAACAATCTTCTCGCCCAACTACGGCCTCGGGTAAGGATTCAAAGTTATCATGGCGGCTTCATTTAGCTCTACGGAAAGCAAATCTTGCTAATACATCTTTCATCGCAGACAATATCCTTCTTCCCTCGAGTACATACCGAAGCAGTCGACTTTTAAACTCACAGCGTGATAATGATCTAGGAGACGCCGGTGGAGAATTGCTTATCCCACTCGCCTTCGATCCATCGGAGAGTCAAAGGTCTTCTCGCCGACAGTCACAGGCAATTCAAGAGACACCTCGTGACTATTTCGGTCATATTCGATCTGGCGATTCATCAGTTAGGGCTTCCCGCGATGACTTTGAACCCCCCTCCCGTACATCGCTAGATCAATCCCCCCATATCGCATACCAAGAGAAAGGTTGGGAACGCACTGAGACCGATGCAGCTCGACGTGACTTGGAGGGACTTAATGGCACGGGTGCCAAGCCGCCAACAGCAATTGATCAGAATAGATTCGGGAAGACTGAGTCTGCTCGTAGCTCTAGATCTGATCTACCTTTGGCCCTAAAGGAATCATCAGCCTTCTCTGGTGCGACCAGTCCCGAAAGCACTCGATCAAAGGATGACGTTGGTCGTCACGCCCATTTGGACAACAATAGGTCGACACGACCTTCTAATGAGTTACGGAGGCTCCACGAAAATGGCTCAGGGGAATCTTCACACGCCGCATCTACCAGCCTGCCACATCACCCCAAGCGTGGCGATTCGCTCGAAAGCAAACTCCATTCAATCCCACGCAAAGACCTAGGCCAGTCTCCTAGCTCGTCTACTTATGGCGGATCACCCAAACTGCCCGAGATTGCTGCAGAGCAGTTGAAACCGAGCATCACATCTGGTAACACGTCACTATCTGATATACAGCGGCCCCTGGACAGCGCTGGTTCGCCGTCCTTGCCGCAATATACTAGCAACAGCGACTTCTCCCAAGATGAAGATCTGGCCCGGTTTATTGGTGGTGAATCTTTCTTGTCTTTCCGTACCACTCAGAATAACGCCAACGCCACTCGTCACAACCGCAGTTACAGTGAGAAGAGTGTCCATACCAATAAGGATGTAAAACACATGCGATCATCTACAAACGGCAGCGTGGGCGAAATTGCTAGCCCGACCGCCAGCACGGCTCAGAATGAGGAACTTGCCTGGCTTCGAGGTGAATTGCGCAAGGAACGCCAACGTGCTACTGAGATGGAGAACGCTCTTCGTGCAACCGCAGATGTGAAACAGGTCAACACTGAACTATCTGAAAAGCGATCTACCATGGTCGTTTTGGATGCGCAGCGAGAGATCGTCTTACGTGAATTGACCGTGCTCACCGACCATATTGAAGCCGAGAAGCGCGGTGCATCCGGTGCACCCTTGGACCTTGGAAAGCTTTCCAACCATGTCCTACGTGAGCTTGCTGAGTCTATCCACACGCTGAAGGACTCCTATACACCTCAAATTGAGGAGTTGATTCAAAAGCGAAATGATTTGGCTGAGGAATTGGTTGATCTCAATCGCAAGAAGGAGAAGGCATTCCAAGAATTTGAGCAGCTTTCTTCCAAGAACGCACAGTTGGCCGAGCTCAACAATCAACTGGTTCACCAAATCCAGGAGCTTTACAAGTCCAACAACCATGACCACCGCGGTCCAAATGGACTGGGTATCTCTCACAATAAGGATAAGTCTATCACCTCTATTGAAGCCCTGAAGCCTACAGCCAGCTACGATATGGCGCCGTCGATCTCCACCGCTCACATCTCGGAAGACGGCGAGCCCGCCACTGCTACAGTTGTGCCTGGTCCCCAGGTTGTCAACATTCGCAAGGGCCAGCCTCGCAAGTTCAACTGGAAGAAGGGTGGTCAGAATGTTGCCAAGGGTGTCAAGGGTCTCAAAGGAGCATTCATGGGTAATGATGAACCCGGGGGCTTGCCACGATCTCAGACCCAGGATCCAACCCGGCAAGGATTTGGCTTCTTTGGAAACCAGCGGAACAAGCAGGGAGGCAAGATGTCGCAGGCCGACAGCATATCAGCATTGTCTGATACTGCAGGTTGTACGTTCTCTATCGATCACATCCGTTTTTTCTTCTTGGCTCTAAACTAACTTTTGTTTAGGTCTCTTTGGTGTCGACCTGGAGTTACGCATGGAGCATGAGAAGAGTATTATTCCGGCCGTTGTCACTAGATGTATCCAGGAAGTTGAATTGCGAGGTTCGTATCATCTGCCTTTTTGTGCTCGTTCTTTTCTACATGTTGATCTAACAAATTCTCAGGTATGGATATGGAGGGTATCTACCGTAAATCTGGTGCTGCGTCAGCTATCCAGGGTATCCGCGATGGGTTTGAAAGGACTCCCGCCGACTATGATATTTCCGATCCCGATCTTGATATTCATGCTGTTACGTCGGCCCTTAAGCAGTATTTCCGCAAGCTGCCAAACCCCCTTATCACATATGATGTTTACGAGATGATCATTGAATCCGGAGAAATCACCGATCCCGCAGCTCGAATTGATGTCCTGCAGAAGGGCCTTCAAGAGCTCCCTCGAGTACACCAGGATGTTCTCGAATTTCTCATGTTCCATCTGAAGCGCGTGGTTGAGCGACAGGAGGAGAATCTGATGACCTGCCAGAACATTGCTGTCGTCTTCGCACCAACTTTGATGAGACCTGAGAGTTTGGCACGAGAGATGACGGATGTGCAGAAGAAGAACGATGTTCTTAAGTTCATGGTTGAAAATGTCCAAAATATCTTCATGGGTATGTCTGGTGGAGAGTCGTAACGGAAACAACCAACCACACTTTATTACTATTTTTCTACCCCCCTCCTCCCCCCTTATGCGTTCCAGTTTTTTCAAAGATTCCAATTTCGGGATCCCGAGTCCTATGATGAGTGCTATACTGATATCCCTCTGATATCATTTGTTTTTGTTTTGTCGGCGCTTTCCATTTTACAGATACCAACGTCTTTCCTTGGTCATTTGTTTTTTGTCAGTTCTTCCGCCTTTTCACTACCCCATCTCTACACCCTGTTCATGATCAGCGCTGCACGCTCGATACCAGATACCCTGGATTGTCTCCCCCTTGTTTCTACATATTCCGCAGGTTCGAAGCTAGTCATTCCCTCGGATCCTCACGGTCTCGCCAAATAAAAGCGCCTCGCCGATGTTCATTTGGGGGAAATCAAAATTTTACTTTTGGGTGGTCGTCATCCTCGTGTTTCATATTTTTATGCCTCATGCAACTCTTTTTTTTTCTCTGGTCACTTATTTTTCTTGTTGTACTCTTTCTCCGTGTTGAGCGAGCATTGGATCGCGTCTAGCGTTATGCATCTCCATCGCAGGACGAATACAGAGATTTGTAGATTGACTGAGTCCTCTGTTCCATTCTGCTTGCATTTCATGTCTTTTTATTATTTTTTGCAATTTATTGTGAATCAACTTCAACATGTCTCAACCATTAAACATGCTGGTAAAATACTACATAGTAAATGTCCTTATACTCCGTCGGTAGACTAGGTACAGTGGACGTACCCGTGTCCGCATCCCGCACCAATCATCCCCGACCGCCTACGACATCACAAGCTCCAGCTTCACCCACGCCAAATCAGTCCAGTCCGGACCAGACCAATATCCCCAACCCATGCCCGCCTCAAGGGCCCTCTTCCTCCTCATAACCCTCTAATTAACCCGTTCCCACCCACAACCGACAAACCACAATGTCCAAACCAGGCAAATACCTCCTCCTCTCCCTCCCCACCTCCATCGTCCCCTCGCATCATAAAGATGATGCCCTCGAAGCCGTCTCGACAACCGTCGCCCCGGAAAATGGCTCGGTGGCCTCCTTCCCTATCCCGGGGTTCAAAATCGGTACACTAGATGCTCTCGTTCAGCAGGCTGATGAGCTTGCTAAGCTTGAGGGACAATGTCAGGGTGTTGTTGGGAAGGTGGGCGATGCGTTGAAGAATATCCTTGATGGAGATGAGGCGCAGATTGAGAGAATGAAGGTTGTCAATGATAGTATGTTATTTCTCTTGTATTTTGCGGGGTTCTTTTCTGGTGATTAGAGTCATGGGCACTGCTGACTTCTTCTAGAACCCGTGGACCAGTATCTGCGCTCGTTCCAGTGGAATAAGGTCAAGTATCGGGCTGATAAGTCGTTGGCGGAATTGATTGATTTGCTTTCCAAGGTGGGTGATTTGGACTGTTCAAGAAGAAGAAGAAGAAGAAGGAAAAGGAAAAGGAAATGATTGAATTATTATACTAATCCCGCGGGTACTTATAGGAAGCTGCTAGCATCGACAATGATATCCGGTTTAAGTATTCGCAATATAACCAGGTTAAGAATAATCTGGCTACACTGCAGCGTAAACAAGCGTATGTCTATGTCTACATATCCAATCCCTCGGTGTCCGTATGAGTATCGATCATGGCTAATTCTTTTTTTCCTTGCAGAGGAAACCTTTCCACAAAATCTCTCGCCTCTATCGTCGATCCCAAGTCCATCGTTCACGACTCAGAGTATATCGAAACTCACCTCGTCGCTGTTCCCTCGCAACTAGTCAAGGATTTCCTTAAGATCTATGAAACCGTCTCCGCGATGGTTGTCCCTCGCTCTGCGCAATTGGTCGCATCTGACAGTGAATTCTCGCTGTACGCCGTGACAACCTTCAAGAAGCATAGCGCCGAGTTTGTGCACAAGGCTCGTGAACAGAAGTGGATTCCTCGTGATTTCAAGTATGTTGAGGGTGGTAAGGAGGAGGAGCGGAAGGAGGTAGAGAGGGTTGGAGGGGATGAGCGTAAGCTTTGGGGAGAGACATTGAGACTTGGACGGACGGCTTGGAGTGAAGCTGTTATGGTCATGGTTCATGTGCTTGTTTTGAGGGTCTTTGTTGAGACTGTTCTTCGGTATGGATTGCCGTTGGACTTTGTTAGTGCTTTGGTTCGGGTATGTGGTTTTCTTTCTCCCCCTTCTCTTTTTTGATGGCATCGGGCATTTATTGACTTTTTTCTATAGGTTCCATCGGCGAAACAAGCGGACAAGGCTAAGCAGAACCTTGAGGAGAAGTATAACTATTTGGCTGGGAACGCGTTCGGGCGCGACAAGAAGGGTCGCGTTAAGAAGGATGATCCTAATGAGATGCATGGGACTGAGGGTGGTGCAGACTACACGGCCTATGTGTTCTATGAGTTTGAGTTCAACTGAGATTGTTAAGATGAAGTTGGTCTTTTTCTCCATCTCTCAACCCTATATTCTCCTTGAGAGATTTGAGAGATGTTTTGCGTTGCGTACATATACCATCCAGGTTCATTAAGCACAAAGCTCTGTTGCATATCTTCTGACTGTTCAAGTTCTTTTAAATGTGTTTTTTATTATTATCTTGTTCTGATTCTCGGGTGTACCTATTCAATGATCACTTCTATGCTGATCATAAACTTTGAATATCATGATAAATCCAATCCAGCATCACTGCAATGCTTTTATTCACAGTTAAAGCGATCTATAAAACCTATCCAAGTATTTACAGCACCAAGATGCAGATTATATCAAACAGCCCACATCAAGCCTATACATGCAACTCCATTCCTTTCAAATCAAACCCCAGACCCAATTTACTGAGACTTAGGAGGCAAGTATCCCTGAGAATCAAGGTAGGCAATAATCTGCTTCACAGCATCCTGGACAGGCAGATCAACATTCTTAATGTAAACCTCAGGCTTATTAGGCGCCTCATAAGGCGCAGAAATACCAGTGAACTCCTTAATCACACCCTCACGAGCCTTCTTGTAAAGACCCTTAGGATCACGCTGCTCAGCAACCTCAACAGGAACATCAATGTGAACCTCAACGAAAGGCAACTTATCAGCCTCGCCGGTAGGAGGAATCTCGTGCAGCGCACGGGCAGTATCACGATCCTTTCGGTAAGGAGAGATGAAAGAGGTAATTGCGACAGCGCTGGAGTCGGCAAAGAGCTTGGAAACCTCTGCGATGCGGCGGATGTTCTCGTTACGGTCTGCCTCGCTGAAACCGAGGTCTTTGTTCAAACCGAAGCGGATGTTGTCACCGTCTAGACGGTAGGCGTGGACATTTCTGTCGCGGAGGAGTTGGTGCTCCAGCTCGACGGCGATGGTGGATTTGCCTGAGGCGGAGAGACCGGTCAGCCAGATTGTGAGACCCTTCTGGTTGCGGATTGTGTCGCGCTCGGAGCGGGTGAGGGCCGCGGCGTGGTAGGTGATGTTGCTGTGTTTGTTAGTTGATAGTTCTTTTGATGAGATTTGGGTAGGAAGAATTGAATTGACATACGTTGCCATTTTGAATTTTGAGATTTGAATTGATGAATTGGGAAAGGAGGAATGTCAGAGAAGGACGACAGAGGGCAGAGGAGGGGCACTAAGACGGTGAAACGGGCCGCGTAATAAGAAAGTGCTGCGGCAACGGAGCGCTGATCGCGGGGCAGTTTAGTAGTAGGCTTGGCTTATACGAGATGTACGAGTTTGTTATAGTGATGAATTTAAACTAATAGGAACTGTGTTTTATATATATGAAATCAGGATTATGTTCTTCTATGCTATACAAATGAGATCTTCTATATCTCCCACAATGAATCTATACCACAACATAAGAATAATAGAAATAAAGAATGAAAAAATAAAGCCCAAAACCTGAGGCAGCAAAGATGGCGCAATCGAGAGAATCCAAATTTCTCGATTTGAACGGTTTTAACGCCAGGAACCAGGGACTAGGTTTTCGCCACTGCAGAAACTCGGTCGAAGCGGATTTTTTTTATTCGTTCGCGCCACGGTACAATTGGGAAAGAGCCTAACAATTCTGATTAGCAAAAGAGTCCGAAAATAACAGATAATATTGAATGTAAACTTACCGCAGCCTGCTTAGGCTCAATAAATAATGCCTTAGCCTCAACCAAGACAACAGGGTCCTTCCCATCAGTAGGGAGAGTCTCAATACGACCCTCAACCCACGCTTTCCGACCCTCAACCTTAACAGTCTCCGCTCTCAGAGCAATATACTGATCCGCCATAGCCGGTGCCCGATAATCAATGTTCAAATTTGCAGTAACGCCAATTTTATTAGGGAGCGCTGGGAAACAGCATCGTGCCAGACCCTCATCTAGTAGCGTCGCAAGAAGTCCTCCATGAACAATACCGGGGTGTCCACAGATATCCGAGCCAAGGTACATCAGCGAGACGAGGCTCTTACCCCCGCTTTCACTGAAGACATATGGTGGGACGACGATCTTATTTGGACCCGCGAGGGTACCGGCTGTTAGACTGCGAGGACGTAGAGTCTCGGGGATCTTGAGGTGTGGGCGCGCTTCTTTGAACTCAGGGTTTGCGCGGAGAGCGACCGCTTCCGGGTGCGATTGGAGAGTTGACTCGATTTCTTGAGTTATCTCGTCTGTTGGTGTGAAGGCGACGAGGGTCTGTTCGTCGGAGAGAATTGGTTCAGCCATTATGGATGAGACGGTGCGGAGAGAACGGTAGGTTACTCCGGCTGTGAATGCGATGACGGCGATTGAGAGGAATCCTGCGACGCGGCGAAGGCGCGAGCGTTGGGGCGGAAGGGGCGGAGATGTGCTGGTATTATGTGATGCTGTATAATAAAGATAGCAGTGTTAGGAGGGTGCAAATTAGATCGTAGATCGCAAATCGCAGATGCAGATGTGTGTACCTGTAGATTGAAAGCGGTGATTGCCCCGGGCGAATGGATTTGAAGGTGAACGCGACTGAATCAGGAGGCGCGACGGAGAAGATGTTGATCGGGACAGGGTGAGGGAGGGAGTTGAACGGAAGGAAGGGAAAAAATGTGGTCGGAGCATTTTCCAATCTTGGGCTTTTTGAATTATCCAATCCGTGGACCTGTTTCCAAGAATTTGCGGCGGATTGTTGGGAGGCAAAGGTTGAGATGGGATGTGGATTCCCGGTGCGAAGTTACCTCGGCATCTTTGAGTCTTGGACGTGTCCCGGTGTAGTATGGGGTGGGCCCTATCTTAAACATTCGAGTCTAGATCGACCATTTTACCCAGACACACGGAGTCGGAGGCGTTCTTTGGCTTGAAATCCTTTTTTATGACGAATCTTATCTTTATATGCGAGTTGGAATTATTTTATGCAGGTTTAAGGTCATCTGCCTTAGTCTGAGGGTTATCGATGCCTTCTATCTACACAAGACACTTGTATGTTGATACACAGCCAGTATTTCGATATATAATCAATTCCGAGGTCCGATTTGAGAAAGGAAATTTATATATTGGAAAGACCTCTGACCTGGCTAATGTACTAAAATTATAGAATGTGGACGAGCAGTATATCGGATTTTTACAGTGGCAAGAAGTGAATATAATTGCCTGGATAGCTTTTTCAACGTACACAGCAAATATACAATCGACGACTATTGATTCATTTATCAGCACACTGTGAATTGCCATCAACGATTCCATCCGGTCCTAAAGTTTCGTCGCGATCAAGAAGGCAGCGTGCTCGCATATAAGGATCTAGTTTCCAATAATTCACCCGAAACTCCTCAATTATAGCATTCCGACGAGCCTTCAATTCTGAAACTTTCGCAGCATCCTCCTTTTCATCAGCGTAAGTCGTAGCAGAGATCCAAGCGGCGGTAGCAGCGACCATTCTGAGACCAATCATCAACCGTTCATACAGCAGAGAGTCTCTCGTTTCGATATCTCCCATGAGTTGATTCTCTTTTTCCTGGGGCTCGGGGTACGAATAGCTCCAACTGTCATTGCCGCCGATCGCTTTCGGAATTTGATCGCGAGTAATAAATTTGTCTAGATCATTAACTGAACGGGTGAAATGCACTTTGGATGCCACGACCGGATCCATCCAACCATGAATGAGTCTCCAGATTCCTTAAAATGGGTAGTTAGTATGATATGGGTGACATTCTTGCTCAAATATATATGGAAGAAGATTCTCAACTTACCAGAGAACACCCATGGCGCGTTGTGAATGAGTAGCCGTCCGAGCGATTCCGGATAATTTGCCTCAAAGCATTTGAGAATGAACTTCACTGGTTGATATTCCTATGCTCAGTAACTAGGTTAATTATCTATTTCCCAAAAGTATGCGTGATCTAGGTACTGTACCATATTCGATAGTCCAAATCCCGTCATATCAAAAACAATTGTCTGTACAAATGTCAATTCGGAGATAATTATCATATCTCACAAGGGGTGAGGACTTACACCATTCTCAATAGGAGGCACAACGATAAGGCGGGTGGACTCAATAACATGAACAATATAGCGCTCTAAAGCCTCTTCCGTCTGTGCTCCAGGCTTATGAATCCGAACCCTTACATAATTCACGGGTCGTCCATCGCGATCAAATCCATGCAGGAAACTTTTTCCGGTTCTCAGCTGCTCGATAAAATCTTGTCCTTCTTTCCTTGCTTTTGTAGTGAGTTCATGGTTCCGGGATTGTTCAAGGGCATATAACTCTCCTTTTGGAAGGATGTCATCATCGACCCCCATTTGCTTTCTCCAAAGGATATTAGTGATCATCATAGTGAAGGCTTTGCCAACATCCCACTTTCTTGCTCGTAGGAAGCGAAGTAATAAGCTATCGGGATGCTCCTGTTTGATCATCTTCAAAATTGAGAAACACATTTCCTCGGGACTCATCTTGGACAGAATACTTTCCATCGATTTAATTTCGGAGTCTTGAACGCCCATTTTGCGGAGCTCTGTGAAAAGTGTAGAGAAGTGTTCCGGTGTGACTTTTCGAGTGGTCATTTCACTCTTGATATTCTTTTCTGCGTCCGCATTCAGGAGATTATTGACTTTATCAAGAGAATGCTGCTCCTTGTTCTCTTCATTTATCTCGTCACTGGTTGTCTTTGCCCCAGGGACAATATCCAATGTATTTCCATCGCCATTGAGTGCCTTCACAATGGCATCAACTGTTGGCTCATTAACTTGGTCGAGAACCTCAAAGAGTTTGTTGGGTGACCCATCTGGTAGTGGGACTTCAAATATGGCCGATAGCACGGAAGCGGCCGAAGAAAATATAAGAATCCAGAGCTCGCGTAGCTTCACATCTTGCGTTGGCGTGAGGTTATGTACGTAACCTGTAGAAGTATCCGGTGTGATCGTCATATCGTTATCCCTCGCCTCTTAGTCTGGGCGACTGCTTTTGATTTCACTAATTTTTGTTCCCCAGATGTCCATCGTGTTGCTCATTTATTTACACTCGCAATGGGTCCACATGAAACCCAGGTACGGGTCGACGCTACCTCGGTCAACCCCCTCATGAGGAGGATACGAGGGGCCCCCAGCCCCTGCCGAGGCGGTTGGGCCGATGCATCAATCTTGGTATGACAGCTCTGGATCGTTGCTTGGGGAGAGTGTATTTTCCGTGTTCGCGGGGAGATAGTAATTGAAGAACATATGCATAGTTTGTGGAGGATTTTATAATCTGGTACCTTTGAGCACTAGTCTTCAAAGAAAGGGCAAAATACAATTCTATTGTTGAAAAGCCCATATTTAGCAACTATCTTCTTTGAGAATTTTACCAAATACTCAGGCATTCGGTCAAATTCTTGCGTCTTGCCTAGTTGACCCTATCTCCTTAGGTATGTACTGGATTCAGTTCCAGATTGCCCCCTGGAAAGCCTTGACGTATTATACAACTCGAACTGGAGAGCACTATTTAGCGATGATAGAATGTCTTTTAGGTTCGCATTTAGTCTGCCGTAACGCCGCATTAAAATCATTAAAATGAATTATGATCATCGTAAATTCACCCCGCAACGGTATATCGGTCCTCGGCGAAAGCATGATCGGAACGAGATGATCTATGATATACCATGGGACGATGCGACCAAAGATAAACTGGAGCTAATCTGTGTAAAGATATCTTCTAGAAGGCCGAATAAGCAATATAGCGGTCTCTTCAAAGGCCTTGTCGTTTCCTTTCCTTTTCTTTATTCACCATTCTGGTTGAGAGTTCCGTTTGGAGGTACCTTTCAAGATAACCTATGTGCGACGTCTGTATCTTCCTATACAATGTTGATTGGTTCGCTCTGTATTCCAAAATAGTAAATTCATGTGATCCCGAGGGCCGTTTCATTGGATTTCTGGATATGTTTTCAGTGGGGAAAACTTAAGGTTCACTTTCCATAAACCCTAGTCTGGGAGGTTGTATAAAACTGTGTTTGAAAGAAGGAAATTAAGAAGACATAATGGTGTATGAAAGCAATGATGCCAGTGATAAAGAGCACCCCCGCTATTTGAGGCGCTCTCACATTCATCTGTCTTCCATCTCCATCGCTTCAGCTTCTCGAGTGCCAGAGATGCACAGTATGCTCCCGAAAATGAATATATCTCCACATGTCTTACATTCTCAGAAGTAAAATGAGCGAGAAGCAAATCGTCCACGGGTGGTTATTAGTTATACTTGAGCCGCGCTAGACCATTCTTTATCCCACGTACATAACGGAGTGGCGTGGTTAGAGTGTGGTGCTAATAACGCCAAAGTCGAGGGTTCCCCTCTGGGACCATTTTTTGTACTCGTTTTCGTACTTTCTGTCTCTTCTCTTACTTAGTATAGAGAGGCCACTGCAAGATTCACTTCTTACGGTTGGTAAACTATACTATAAAATTTCGTTAGCAATTAATTTTAAAAAAGATACCAGAGCGATCTCAGTATCTATCATTACCGGTAAAGGTTTCATACAAAAAGATCTAGAATAATATTAGACGTCAGATACAGAAAAAGAGTCAAAAAATGGTTCCAGAGGGGAACCCTCGACTTTGGCGTTATTAGCACCACACTCTAACCAACTGAGTTATGGAACCAGGTTGTTAAGACAGCGAAAATGTTTTGCATCTATGAATGGAGACAATCAATGTATCAATATTTGTATTATTGAACGTCTTGCTTCTGGCGACTTGGCACGGAAAGACTCCCAAATGCTGTTCATAAGCCATCTCATTCTCGAGGTACATCATTTCCAATCTGTTACTAAATAGATCAGTCTCCTTGAAATGTACTTGGGCCGATGAAATGGATATCATGAAAAGTTTTCCGTTCTCTGATAATATTGATCTATATTTTCTATAGAGTCCACGGTTCAGAAGTTAACCTTGCACATGACATTTTTGACTTTTCTATAGACCAAAATAAGACTGTGGTGACACATAATAAGTTTATAACCGGTCTTTGCTTAACCTGAACCATCCGCGGCTTGGAATACCCGTTCCACACTTAAACCTTAAACCTTCGCCGTGGGGAACCATCCCAGATTGACCCACGGACGTTTGCAATGTATGTTGAATGTGATATATACAGCCATTTGTCAAATTTAATGAAAAGGAAATATGTTATCAACAACCTAGGGTGGGAACTTGTCGTGACAACTAAGTTTACATACATTCCTATTTAGTTGGAGAAAAGTTACGCATAAGCATTAAAGAGCTAATTGCATTCGATCATACTATTGGTCTTCTGTTGAGTCAGAATTTCCGGACTGTTCAAAAACTATTCATGGCCCCGCAGATTGTTCCTTGTTTTTATCCAATGGAGAAGTCATCAGGGACCTAAGCGTCGGTCATAGCTTGCATAAAGTCCGAGCCAAATGCAGTAAAAGGATCACAGTAGAGCCGATCCCGCCAGTCTGCATTAAAACTACCCTATCACACGCGGCTGGGATATTGCTTCGTCGCAGATAAGAGATTCTCGATGCAACCCAGTAACGCGGGGTTGATCGACAGGGGTCCCGCATACCGGGTGAGAACAGCACGACGCGACAGGGGTCGCAAGGGGCGCCAGGACCTAAATACCAGCTATGCTCGCAACTTGAACGCGATGATCCCATATGCAGAGAGTTTTTCTTTCAAAATCACTCATGCCGTCATACCGAGTGCTCTTGTCGCTGTTCCTGACTAGCAGTTGCGCGACGGTCAATGCTGCTCTTCCCGCATTACCAGATGATTATGATGTGCTCCAATATATTGACCCGCTGATCGGCACGGCAAACGGAGGTAAGACTGCCGCTGTGTATTGAAGGGCCTTGTTCACTGATCTATCACCAAACTTTTAGGCAATGTTTTCCCAGGTGCCACTTTGCCGTATGGCATGGCTAAAGCCGTGGCTGATACAAACTCGGAAAGTAATCAGGGCGGCTTTGCGTACGATGGCAGCAATGTCACTGGGTTTTCCAGTATGCATGACTCCGGAACTGGAGGTAGTCCGTCTCTTGGGAACTTTCCTCTATTTGCTTATGCGGAATGCGCCAACGATGAAGTTGATGGCTGTGTTTTCCCTAAAAAGTCACGAGCCACTCCGTACAAAAATGGCACCGTGGAATCACATCCAGGATATTTTGCTATCTCATTAGCTTCGGGACTCCATGCCGATATGACTGCAGCTCATCATACAACTCTCTTCCGTTTTAACTTCACAGATGCCAAAAGTCCGTTGGTTCTCTTGGATCTCTCGGATCTGTCTGACTCGCGTCAAGACAATGCAAGTATTTCAGTTGACAAGTCGACTGGACGTATGACTGGCAGTGCAAAATTTTTGCCGAGTTTCGGCAGTGGAGATTATACTCTGCACTTTTGTGCGGATTTCAAGAGTACTGCCGAGTTGCGAGATAGTGGTGTGTTTGTCGACGCCCGCGCCAGTACGGATGTTCATGACTTGAAGATCTCCCGGAGTATCAACGGTTATCCTCTTCCTGTGAGTGACACTCAGGGCTAGAATAGTAATCTGTGCGCGCTAACAGTTTTAGGGCGGTGGCTTTGTTCGGTTCAAATCTCCTTCTGACGGGGTGGTGCAAGCTCGTGTCGGCGTGAGCTTTATTAGTCCAGATCAAGCCTGCTCTCATGCCGAATCTGAGATTAGTGACTTCGATTTTGACTCCACTCGCAAAGCAGCTGTTGATCAGTGGACTGAGAAATTGAGCCCGATTCGTGTGTCACGAACTGGCGTTAAGTCATCTGTTCTCACTAATTTCTACAGTGGAATTTACCGTACTATGGTGAACCCACAGAACTACACTGGCGAAAACCCTCTTTGGACAAGTTCAGAGCCGTATTTTGATTCTTTCTACTGGTTCGTAATATTTGGTGCATCGAGTTACTGCTTTGAGAATTTCCGCTCACAATTTGCAGCCTTTGGGATTCTTTCCGGTCTCAAATCCCATTTCTTACTATCCTGGATCCTGCCAGTGTCGCCCAGATGGTTCGCTCATTGATAGACACCCAGCGTCATCTTGGCTGGCTGCCTGACTGCCGCATGTCACTATGCAAAGGTGGGACTTATGCCATGCTCCAAGAGAAATCTCAAGAATTCGACTAATATTTGATGATCTACAGGATATACCCAAGGCGGATCAAATGCTGATAACATTCTCGTGGATGCCTATGTTAAAGGTCTTACCGACGGCATTAACTGGGAATATGGATACGCTGCCGTTCAAAAGGATGCCGAAGAAGAGCCTTACGACTGGTCCAATGAAGGTCGCGGCGGACTAGACAGCTGGAAAAAGTTGAATTATATTCCAGTCGAAGACTTTGATCATGTGGGGTTTGGAACCCTCACTCGAAGTGTCTCACGCACTCTTGAATATGCATACAACGATTTTGCCATTGCTCAAATGGCTCATGGCATGAATAAAACAGCCGATGCCGAAAAGTATGAGAAGAGCTCGGGTGCATGGAGAAACCTCTTCAAGAAAGACCAAACTTCATTCCACAACAAGACTAATACTGGGTTTGTGGGGTTCTTTCAACCTAAATACATGAATGAGACTTGGGGTTATCAGGATCCCCTCAAGTGCTCAAACATTGACACAAGTGGAGCTATTTGCTCTCTCCAGAACACTGGTCCTGAAACTTTTGAATCGAGTATCTGGGAATATCAATTGTAAGCGTCCCTGTTATTTCTCCTTCGGTTTTTGTTTCTCTGTTTTGCAGTTGTACTAACGGAGACTAGCTTTGTGCCTCATGATATGGCAGCTCTTATCCCTATGCTTGGTGGGCCCTCTGGCTTTGTCAAGCGACTCGACTACTTGCACGAGCAGAACATCACATACATTGGGAACGAGCCGGCTTTCCTTACTGTCTATCAATATCATTACGCGGGACGCCCAGCCAAGTCAACTGCTCGGGTTCGTACATACATCCCAGATTACTTTTCCCCAACTCCAGCCGGTTTGCCTGGCAATGATGACTCGGGCGCGATGGGATCCTTTGTCGCAATGTCTATGATGGGCCTCTTTCCCAACCCAGGGCAGAGTGTGTACCTGATTACTGTCCCTTTCTTCGAGTCAGTGAGCATTACATCACCACTCACCGGCAAGGTAGCCACTTTTCGTGTGGTTAACTGGTCTCAATTCAACTCACTTAACAATACTGGGGGAACGGGCTTCATTCAATCAGCCACTCTCAATGGTAAACCTTATACCAAGAGCTGGATTGATCATGACTTCTTTACTAAAGGTCAAGATTTGGTTCTTGTTTTGGGTCGCAATGAGAGCTCGTGGGGTACCAAGCCTGAAGACCTGCCACCGTCATTATCTAGCAGTTCTTCTGATATTAATGCACGTGAATTAGGTGATGGCTATGAAGATCTTGAGAGCAAGGGGATTTATGTCGGAGGCGGGCCACAAGTTGCTCGACAGTTCCGACCTTATGATGCCACCCATTTCGGACATTGAAGTGCAAGCTGAGGTCATTATTAAATTATTTATTCTTGGCAATGTAGTATAGGTACTGTAAACTGGGTTTCTTTAATCCAATTTTACTGAATAACCAGTTGGTCTCTACATCATAATGCCATATTTATTTGCTATAACTTCAAACTGTCTGATTTTTATGGGTATCACAGTTCTAAAGAATAGACATGCATGAAAATCGTTTCTCAATAACCATATCTCATACATTCAAGTGTTTTGGACCCGACTATGTGGGTTGGGTTTGGTTTGGTAAACCTTTTGTTCGCTGACGATGGATCTCTTTCTTCTCTAAATATGCATCTTTCCAATCTTGGCTGTGAGGAATCATATGCCAAGCCACCATTCGGTCGTCTTCCTCTGTTGTGAGATCCAGCCAGGCAAAAAGATCTTGTCGTCGTTCCTGGACAGCTCGAGTGTTCTTTGTAGGTGCTGAATGTTCCAAGTCGGCCGTGGTTGTGGTTGTGTTTCCGCGACTCCATGGCCACGAGGAAATCGTTTCTTTGACTTTTTGTGTTTTCAGAATTTCAACCGATGATCCTTGCGTCGGCTCCCATTCAGTATATCCTACTGGATACGAGGAAATCGTAGCTTTCAATCTTGATGTAACCCAGCAACTCCACTCTTCGCTTCTCTCATACTCGCCGTGTGGCTTTCCCATGCTAGTAATTTCTAGCCGAGAGTCCTCGCAACCCACTTTATATGCTGTCAAGACTGTCGCCGTGATCATCAATACGACAGTGCAAATCTGGGTATATAGTGCAGCCATGCCAATACTTATGACATGGACGGCAAATGCGACCCACCCAAAAATTCGACATATCAGATAGAAACGTGGGCGGGTAATACGGGGTGCAGCAGTAAAAGCAGGCTTGATAAGAAATGCAGGAGCAGCAAGGGTCAAAACCTTGGATTCTTCTGTCACAAGGATTATCTTGACAGGATCAAAGTCTGTGGGGCGCTTGGGAATTTTGACATTTTCATCCATCTTCCCATCGCGTTGACGCGTCTCTTTGAGGTTCTTGGAATGCTCATATCTCGCTAACCTCTCTGTTGCCTCATCTTCAGCCAAGCGAATATTCTCATCAATACCTGCTTGGTTTTCCGCGACTTGTACGCGTCTCACAAGCACCGAGACGATCATTGCAACCACATTTGCGAAACCCCACCAGTCAGCCGCCAGAACTGTGAGTGCCAAAAGCATGCCATGAAGCGGAACACTGACGAGGAATAGGCCGACGGAAAATGATTTCCGTCGTGGAGGCCGGTCCACAAGTTCCCAGGTCACTTTACTTCGGATCTTATGGAATTCTTGTGCTCGAAGCCACCGAGAAAACCACCCCGATAACTCAGTTGTGACAATTCCCGCTGAGATGTTGTAAAGTGCATATCCAAGCTTTCTCTCTGTGAAACGGTCACCAGCTACAACAAATGCACCCAGAAGAGGCAGGTAGTCAAAATATACACTTGGCATCAGTCGTCCAATACTGCGATCCATTTCCTCTACTCCGAGGAGTGTGACAAGACCCAGGGCATCAATCTGAAGACCCGCACCTTTTGCCCAGGCGCTCAGGGCGTGGTGCCAGGGATACATCTTGTTCCCCTCAATGAGAGTCTGCGACAGAGAAGAAAAAAGGAATACCGATCAAATCAACTTATGAGCCTAGATCAATCTAGCTTTGATTTACATTTCGCAAATTCCTGATTCTCCAGCAACAGTCCTTGAAGGAAATTGCATGGGATCATCTCGAAATAAGCAATTATGGCCCGTTCCCGTACATTAAGTGACTAACTAGTTTGTGGTGGCTGCTTATTTTGTGACTAAGTAGATTCTAATTGGGGGCGGAAAGCTCAGGGGGTAGCAAACAAAGTACAATGAATTTGCAGGGAATCCGGCGATTTTCGATGACTCTTCTACAAAGTACCAGACAGGATTACTTGCTACATACTATCTTGACTTCTGCAAATCTTGCTCTCAAGACCTCCCCAGTTTAGATGCCTCAATCTTACAAGCACCACTATTTTCAATTTTTATTTATCTAAATTTTCATTTTTTGCTGGGAAAGCTCGTCGGACTAGAACTTTAGCCTTTTACTATAGTAAAATTCAGCTCACGCTTAGAAAATTAGACCCTGTGAACAAGTCGGAAGCAAACAATCAACCAGAGTGAATCAAATGTAGTCAGTGAATGGTCGGGACAATGAATAATTTTAAGGTTCCCGTCATTCCTAAAATCGTCTACCCCGTCGTCGCACCCTATCCAACTAAGCCTAGCGCCTCGTATCTGCTTATATCTGCTGACAAATCCTCCCTTTTCCTTGGAAAAAGAGGGGCGGGTGCCACATCGACAAACGCCATCGCGCAAACCAACGAATCTGGCTGACATTTCCAGGTTTAAGATGATTTATATCATTGGTGGCCAGAGGCCCTAAGCCGAAGAGTGGAGATGTGGAAATTGCCGTGCCGTACCAAGGAACCTCGTGGTTCGCCCGCTACCAGTGCGCTGTCAGCCCCGAACCTTAACGGACGGGCGGCTCAGCCTAGTCCTGCTTAGGCGGAAATAGCGGCAGTTGATCATGAGTTCACCTCGTATCTCAAACGAGATATGGGTCCAATTTTGGCAACGCGGAATATTTATTTGATATTTTCATCCACCGAGGCTGGTAAATGAACAAGGTCTCTAAACCAATGACAAGTTACTAGATTCTTGAAGAAAGTTTCATTGCTTCCAACGTGCTGCACCTCTAAGAATATCTATGAGTATGCATACGCCATGAATTTCAAGGCTCCTGTCATCCATAAGCATCTGGACGTAGACCCATTCACTCAGGTCGCGACGGCTCATGCCGCATACATAAAACTAGCCAAATAATATTACTAGGTGCTTCAAGTGTTCTAGATCGATCATTGCCCGCGTTGGATTTATGAGGAGATACGCTAAACCATATATCTTTTGATTTCAAAGCTGAAACTCGTAGTTGTAATACAATTGTAAGCTAACCTCCGAAATCATCGAAGCATGGATCAAAACATTTCGTACATTAGCAATGCATTATAAATATACTATGTGTGTAGCTGTAGAGAATATCCGCATGAAGAATTCGATGCCATGTTGTGTCAAGTGAATTGAACTTGAACCTGGAAGGCTCTGATCAACGCCTACGTATAGAGAGAAGAATACACACGCATATTTTAATTTTTCTAACACGCATGACACATCCATTCACAGAAGAAAAGCCCAAGTTGATTTCAGGGGGCCGTCGCTTTTTTCAAACGAGAAGATTGGTCAAAACAATTTTTGCAACTAATCTCACTGCATGAGACAAGGTCCTAGCTTTGCTTTACTAGGGCGTGGTTTCCCCCTGAGCCTCCAAAGGGGATGGGGGCTGTGGATCCTGACATCTTCTTACTTCGAACAATGAAAACCGATAGCCCCGCCACTGTTTCGGGGATGATTTAGTTGATTCTTTGCATCCCTTCAGACTATCTCACAGCCTGATTTTCTCACAATGGGGCCAGTCCAGTCCGCTTCTGCCAAAGAGCTGGAGCATGAGAAATGGGAAAATAACCTGAGAAAGCAGTATAGTGGACATTGGCATTGGTCCAGTGGCGTCAAGTTCAAACGCCCTCCGAAGCTCAGTCCCGAACAATTTAATGATCGAGTAATAGAACTCGAGCATGAATCAACTACTATGTCAAAACGCCGATATCTCAACCCCACCGGAGATGACGAACATGAAAAATTCCCTGACCTCGATACATATTACAGCTCGACTAAGGAGATTCCCCGTCGACTAGTTGTGCAAGCAACGAAGGACGCACGTAATGATTCTCGACCTCGGCACTGGGCTCACACTCATATTGATGGAAGAACGCCGTTTATCATTCGCCTTGCGGAACTATGTGTCAACCCTTTAGGCCTCGAAAGATACGATAGCGGTTATGTTGATGATGACGATGATGACGAGGATTCAGAACGGGTGAAACTAAGTGGTGCCAGACGCGTTTGGTCAATCTTCCTTCGGATATTACACTATATCCTGTCTATCTTTTTCACATTGACCTTGGCTTGGATTATTCAAGGCTTGTTATCGGTTCAGGTTATCACGGAGCCGTGGAGCTCTGAGGGGTCGGAAAATACCTACGAAGAATATGATAACGTGCACTGGGACTGGCCTAAGCATGCAATCAACGCTCTGGATCAGTCACCTGGAAACCCCCGACCGCAATCAAATATCACAAGGCTCACGATTCCTCGCCGCTTGGTCGTATGGGACAAAGAGAAGAGTGAATGGGTAGCCAGAGACACTACACAACTTCGTGATAAGACAACAGGCATTCTTCAGCCATACATATTCCTCAGTTTCTCACGAGGAAATTACCCAGCCGACGATGATACACTGAGACCATTCTTTCATAAAGTGGCTCAAAGCATTCTAGATCGTGAGAACGCTCACAGAGATCCTAGGGACGCACCAGTTGAGGCTTTCTGGGTTGATACAGACTGTGTCTCACATGCTACTAAGGCCGAAGAGACTAGAGATATCAATACAATATGTGATGCTGTGCGTTGTGCGCGACGGGTGTACATCCTTCTGCCAACAAATGATAAGAAAGAAAAAGAGATATGGGGGAAGCGAATCTGGACTTTGCCAGAAGTTTTGCTCGCCGCGGAAAAGATACGATACTGCATCACTCCTTCCTGGCCAGGAGATCTGTCGAATACTATGCATTCTACAGTCAATTATTTTGAGGACGTCGCATTGACGGATATGTATTCCAGTTTCTGGCCTCTGCTCCCGCCGGTTTCTAAAGAACCAAGTGGTGAATGTAACGGGGAACGACATGAAGACGCTATTAGTCACCTTATCGACCATTATACCAATCGAACAAAGCTCAGCGAGTTACAACTATTTACCTTCGCTGTTCAGGCCATGGCTCAGCTAAGTGTGGGATCGAATGTCGAAGGATACACCACAACAAGCATGGCATACGCTGCAATGGGGCTTCTATCTTATCGCATCACACCAGATGACAACGATGACACCTTTCAAGCTATCGCCAGACTGTCTCTTGTCAATGATAGCAACCAGCTACTTGAGCGACTTCTTTGTTTATGGCCTGATTATACTCCAACGGGGTCTGCTCAAAAGATTGCGAAGGGCGAAGAGAAATATGCAGTCGCGGGTAGTGAGTCTCTTTTACGAAACATTGCCGACCAGGATCAATATTCTGTCCACCTATGGGATATCCAGCCTTCATGTGATGTTGTTGGTATCGGAAATGACAAATTCACACCCACTGTGATCATGGATCGCTGCAAGGGAGTTCCAATTCGGTGGAAGAGCTTCCCACAAGTGAGATATGCTCAGAACTTCCGAGGTTTTCGCGCCAATATCTCTCAGATAGTGGTTTATTGTGGTGCATGGTTTCTACTTGCAGGCTTCAATCTCTTTGCCACTGTCATTTCATTGGCGTTTGCATCTGTTGACTCTGGGCAAACTATCAACATCGATCAATACATGTATGGTATTGCGTTATACGTTGGGGTTTCTTGGATCATTTCTTGGTTCAGCCCCAGGGCTGTACGACAGCTCTGTAGTGGTGGGTCCTCCGGTCTATCAAATCACCTGGTGGGCTTTGAAGGCACAATGACCCTCCGAGACATCGAGAAATGTATATACGGAAACTGGAATGCTCGTCTTTCTTACGCACCATCGTCAACCATATTCTCTCAAGCGCTGCGTCACAAGAAAATTCGCGTGGGCATAGAGCCGCGGGATAAATTTGGAGAGCCAGAGGGCCCCGAACATTGGAACAAACAAAGGAAGGAACTGGGAATCCCAGACACTCATCGCCTATTCACAATTGTCGATACAGGAGACATGAGTGTATCTGTGATTGCTGCTGAGCGACCACCTGTGGTAGCTTTGCTTTGCGGCCGCGAGGGAGGTATGCTACGGGCACTTTTGTGCAGTTGGCGATTCGAAACAAATTGTCTTTACCGTGAATCAGTCATGCGCATGCGAAGCTCAATGGCAGAGCAAGCTACTCCCAATGACTGGCTCAAGATCAGTCTGGCCAGCCAAGGTGATGTGGGACGTACTCGAAAGAGCTATGTCCAGCAGAAGGAAAATTCCTTGCGCTCCACTCCTTCACTTTTGCCACCTACTCCTCCTCCAAAGGAACCAGTTGTACAACAGATTGCCACGAAGTAGTCTTAAGCTGTGTTTCAATTTTTCTTTTGTGCTAATAACCTTTGAATGAACAATTTTTCTTCATTCTATTATACCCTGTGTCAGAAATCTTGGGAGATTATATTGGATAGTTAATCAAAGTTATTATTCTTTTATCTCATTCCTTTAAAGCGAACACTCCTTCGGGTACTTCAAGTGATTCTAAAATAGTAGGATCTGCATTGAACTGTCCACCTTCCACACAATTCTTAATCACGCCCAATAGAGACCGCTCAACGACCAAGACCGAGGGGTCAACAGATTCAGATAGATCCATGACTCGAGACAAGTAGCGTAAAGCACATGTAAGTGGCAATTCTTCTTTAATGCGACTGAGAAGCGCAGGCACATATGTTGGTTGAACAGCAGGCTCTCCACTCAGGCCGTCCAGGTTGAGTGCATAAATTAAACTTTCTCTGGTATCCTCTTCAATCAAATTCCATGTCCCTTCGAATAAAGATGCCCTTTCCGAAGTTGTAACATTTCCCATGCATAATAAACGTAGCAATGCACGGTTATCTGCAATATTGACGTCTAAGAACGAGAATCCGCATTCATGAAGCCAATTTGCTCGTCGAGTCAGGATCAGATCGTACGCATTTCGAAGATTCGAGGAGCCAGCAGTGAGATTTTGACATGCATCGAAGACATTTCTATAGGATTCAAAGATTGGTTGTATAAGTTTCTTTGCGCATGTGCTGTCCATATGTCCTGCTGCACCCGCAATATCTAGTATTTGCTCCATAAATCGGAGCTGGAAGCAGATCGGGTTGTTTTTCATCCGTTTCAAGCCAGATAGGCACGCAGGTACATTTTCGGCTTGGGCCAATTGGCCAAAGTTGAACGTGGCTCCGAGCTCAATGCCACCGATGAGATGGTTCTTGTATTCGATAGGCAAGCGATCGAGTGACCTTATCAACCCAGCTTGACAAGCCTTGAGAAGGATAGCGTCGTGATTAAGATCTGATATGTCTATCCCGGTCACATTGTAGTAATCAAAGGCCAATTGTGGGTCTTTGCCCAAATCATTGGTTATTATTGAGGTTATCAGAGCATAAAGAGTATCTGGTTCCACAATAATTGCCTTGTAAAAATCTCGAATCCATGTGAATGACTCTATAGTCAATTTTACCTCTGGCGGTTGTGAACTGACGAAACTTTCATATTGTCCAAGGTGAATCCAACGCAGGGATAGAAATCCGACTAGCGTACGGTTCACTTCATCATAGTTGGATTGGTATAGAACATAAGACGGAGTTTCGTTGCTCACGGATATTTGGCCCTCACGAATAGAATATGCTCGCTTGAGACGATCGATTTCATTGGCGAATTCTTTGTAGACCAGCCGCAGGAGGTCTGCCTGGGGAGTAGCAAAGAAGGAATCTGGATTAACGCAAGCGTCTCGCAGGGACCGGAGTGAATCTTCCATTTGCTTTGTCAGAGTAGCCCTAAAAGTCTCAGAGTTCCTTTTTGCCTTGACCCCCTTTCAATATTTTAAACGAAGCCATTCGATTGCACAGCCACAGTCAAGACATTGAAAACAGATCAGCTGCCTGCGGGGAGATCGAGTATTGACGACCTCGGCAGTGGGGCTATCGATATCAGTCTAGCTATATTTACGAAGTAACGTGATTTATACCTAATTAGGCTTAGTCTGCAGAACAAATAAACAGACGTAACATTCGGTTGATCGGTCAACTCGTCTTCCATGTCCTCCCTCCCCTGCCTATGAAGAACCGACACGGGTTTAATTATTCCCCATAAGATGTTTCCGCTAACCAAGCACCTGAATCCTCTTTTTGACTAGACAATACATGCGAAGTGAAATTTATTGTCTCAAGTCGAAAAATCAACACAAAGGTGCCACGGGCGTCTCAATCCCTCCGCGTCTTGCAAATCCTACCACGAGATAACGTTACCATGCAAAATGCTGAACTGATTGATTCGGTCAAAAAACTTTGAACCAAGTCACCGTGTAAGCAGAAATACTACAAATCACGTTGCAACTTGAAGAATATTTGCATTCTCATCCTCTGGGGGTTCCATCAAAAGAGACATAAATATTCGCGTACAGGCCGTTGCAGTCAAAAAGTTCTATCCCAAGATCATCACAGGGATCACTTTTTAGATTTGACATAGTATTTACCATTTGGCACCACTGGCATGATCCAGATCATCTGTTGATTGCATTGACCCCTGGTTCATTCCAGGGTTTGAAGATCTTACTAGGCAATACTATGCAAGTTTACAGTGAAACATCTCCCTCCTCCCTAAAATTATCATTTGTATCCTGCTTTGGTGACCGCCACTGAACAACTGCTGCCCCGATAAATGAAGTCGCAGCCAATCCGATACCAGCATAAAATGTCCTTGTCACTGCTGCATTATATACTTTCAACAACGTCTGCAATGTAGCACCTTGATATCTGACCCACAATCCTGTTGGCCCCGCCTGTAACACCGCCGAGACATCTGATTGCGTCAAATTGGCCTTTAATCCAGCTACCAGCCGATTATTAAACAGATTTTGTGCAACAGAGACAAACACAGAGCCGCCAAGAAGCGGGGCAAATGTCATCAGTGCCGTGGCAATCGGGATATCAGTGGCAGGGAGAGTAGTCTGGACAACAAAGATGGGCAGTTGAAAGCCTGTACCAATTGCGATGCCAAGAAATAGCTGATAGCCGACCCATTTTGCAGGGCCACTGGTAGGTTCAAGCGTGGTGAGGATTCCAGCACTGATGCAGGTCATTGCAGCGCTGAGGAGCATGAATGGACTGAGATATCGGATCATTGTGACAAAGGCACCAGAAAGCATTGTCATCAGAACGTTGGAGAGGATAAAAGGGAGATTCATGAGGCCCGACCTTGTGGCTGAGGTGCCTTTGACGGCTTGAAACCAAATCGGAAGCTGTGAAGGGATTAATAGTGAAACCAGACTGGGCGGCGAGGGGGGGACCTACATAATAGACGAAGCTTATCAGCACACCATTCGCGCAGAAAGCGAAAAGTGCAGACCCCCATATATTCCGCATACAAATTAGATGAGGTGGCAGTATTGCCTTCTTTCCAAGATAGAGCTGAAGGCAGAGAAAGCATCCAAGTAAGGCTCCAAATACAACAAAAAGGGCAATGATACGTCCATCTCCCCATGGATGAACTGAACCACCCCACTGTAGAGCAAGAAGTAAGCTAACAATGGCTGACACAAAGATGATGGTTCCTAGTGGATCCATTCCCCACAGCTTCTCTTTTAAGGTAGCTTGGACAATCGGCTTGGTGTTTTGAAACGTGAAGAAAACAGTCACACCGGTGATAGCACCAAAAGGCAGATTGATATAGAAACACAATCGCCATGTTACATGATCAGTGAACACACCTCCAAGACTGACAGAAAACAGAAACGGAATGATAAGTTATTGAGCGTCAACGACACCGGGATTTGCACAGACTTACGGAGGTGCAACAACACTAGCGATGGCAAACATACCCATAATCAAGCCTGAGAATACTGGGCGACGGTGTACAGGCACACATTTGGAAATAATAACCAGCGACCCAGTCAAGAGGCCTCCTCCCCCCTAGGCCGGAGATAGCCCGTCCGATAATAAAAACCAAAGAGGATGGGGCAATTCCACAGATCAGCGATCCAAGTTCAAAGAGAAACAAAGCACTCAGATATGCCCATTTCGCTGGGAAAAGAGTATAAATCCGACCAAATGGAAGTGTCACTGCGCAGGTGGTCAGCATGTATGAACTTGCATACCAGCCAACATCTTCCAGGGAGTGGAACTGCGTGGCAATCTTGGGAACTGATGTGGCAACAATCGTGCCGTCCAACGCGGTACAGAAAACACAGCAACTAAGCCCAAACACCAGGGCAGCTAGCCTGTAGCCCGAAAGGCGCTCCTCATTAGTTTCATCGACAGGGGAGCTGATGTTACTATTGTTTGGGTCGGACAAGCATATCGGAAACTGGTCGTTTTCGAAGTTTGGTTTGCCAGCTGCCATGTTGGTGTTGGAATAGTATGTCATTCAATCCTCCGGCGAGGGCACGGTGTGGTGCATAAGTATTTCATCTGGGAAGGCAAAGTTCATCTGGGAAGGCAAAGTTCATCTAGGAAGGCAAGGTTCATCTCAGAAGGCAAGGGATGAACCGGGGAATGTTGGAATACTGGGAGATGGGAGACCATGATGATACACATTGGGCATTGGCAGTACGCAATTAGCATTCACATGCATCGGGCTTAGGTATCCCTTGACAGCACTGGTGCCCTGGCTCTTAATGGAACATTGAATTGTCCGAAGAATACATTAGCAATGTAAACAACTTAAATTTGAAATGTGGTACCTACCTTTCATCTGGAGTTCACTTGGAGGAAGCTGATGTTGTGAAGGAAATGCACACTTCCCAATTTCCTTCTCCTTGGCCTACATGCCTACATCCTTATATCAAACGGGTGTAATGTAACCATTTTAAGATTGCAAGTTGCAGTGTTAGTAGGTAATGGAATGAAGCTTGAAGTATCTTTCTTCTAGTTCGCCTGACTGGACTCATGTAAGACCTTCCAGTTTTTGTTTCCATAGGGACTCTCTGTATGGGAGAACTGTCAAAAGTCATAGCATGCGGTCTAGCAGATCAAAAAGATCCGGCTAATTCGCCATTGCCATAACTAGCATGTATGTAGTGATTTTACTTCCAAGATTTTGTCGAGTGTCGAGTGTGTCGGTTGCATCCTACTACACTCGATAGACAAGGAGTACTGGCTCTTTGTACCGTTTAAGATTCAAAATATTGAAGATAATGGACATTCTAATAAGACTAATGACAATACAGGATTCATACTCATTTTACATAGCTTTGTACTAGTAGATATTCTCTAAATAAGATTGATTAGCCCGCCGCTCTTGTGCGTACTATTTGGGTAGGCAACTTACTGGAAGACTGCTTCAACAGACTTCAGTGTCATGGAATCTATAACAAGTATATCTGCGAGGCCAGCATTCAAATAAGGTCAATTAGCTAGACAGTGCGGAACCAAAGTGAGGGAGAGGGAGAGTGAGATAGAAAGAAAGAGACCAAAAATATATAATATATAAATATAAATTCAAAAGGAAAATCAATTTTTGCCTCAAATAGGAAGCGGGAGATCCATCAATAGCATCAATACTTGATGTGGCCCTCAATCTGTTTCGTTAAGCTTCTCCTACTACTTGTAGCTTTAATGTTCATGATCAGATGTGTATGGTGCTAATGAAATAGGCATGTCTCTCTGCGTGGTGAGCTCCTTCCACGCCTCTCCCAGTTTGTGAGTCAACCACTCTAGTCTCGTCCGAGATAGCATATGTGTCGAGCCAGCGCTAAGGATCCTCACTGCTGAATCGTCGGGATGAATCATGAAATCTATTGGACAATCCATGATCTGGAAACGATCATGCCGATACCCTAGCCAGTCAAACTTGAGGTGACACGGATCTCCACCAAAGGATGGCGACGCCGACACGCCCGGCTCAATGGTAATAAGGCTGCCGCAACGAGTGTCCAGGGGCCAAGGGGTGCACTCAGCCACAATACGACGGGGCTCCATCAGCTCATAGTCAATCGTACGAGCATACTGATCCTTGACGTGACGCAGGAGCTGAATTGGTGTGAAATGCGGCTGAAAGGTTACCCGAATAGGGACTCTGGAGAAACATGCTCCTGCTACCGACGACATGGGGTCTGCGTCTGGAACAATGAGACTGTGCCCATCAACGACATGCCCGAACACGATATCAGTCTGCTGTGTGACTCTCGCTACAACTAGAGCCCAGGCTGCCTTGACGAGAGTGGGAAATGTAATCCCGGGAGGAGGGCATGGAGCGGGGAATGTAGTAAATACTACAAGCTGTTCTCTCTCTCTGTTCAGTAGGCCGGTGCCACCAGCCAGACTTTCACCCGCTGTCATTGTTCCCCCTTCAAGGTATTTACGCCAAAATCGTATTGTCGTGGGGTTGGTGGCCATGGCACGATGATCACGATAGTGCGCAAAGGATACTGAGGGTACTAGTAGGTCTTCTTTACCGCAATACAAGTCACCTAGCTCCTCAAAAAGAGGGGGGAGCATTGTTGCATCGAATTGCGCATGATTCATTCGGATTATAAGGAGATGGTGATCTGGCCCAGCCGAGGCCAGGGTAGCTTGAAAATATGGCTCCCCAGGAGACAGAGGAGTGTCTGCATCTCGCTGGCAGAGGGAATGGCGAAAATCCTCTAACGTCTGGCTTGTAACTTGGTAGATATGCAATGGCACATGAAGCTGGGATAGAATGATCTGCACATATTCATTCTGGTGTTGGACAAATAAAGACCGGAGGGAGCCGTGGCGATTAACCAAACGCTGGCATGCGTGTTGCAACCGCCCCATATCAATAGCTTGGTGGAGAAAAAAGTTGAAATGAGTCTTGTGCTCAGATATTAGGAGGTCTCTCTGGGCATCTGTAACCTGGAACATTCTCTCAATATTACCATGTATGAGAGGACCAGCGCCAGCTAAATTTAAGTCTTCAATATTCCACGGGGATTGCAACGGGGGAACATTCCCAGCCTCAGTGTGCCCCGTCTCTGACGATATCTGCGCCAACTGCGCTAGGGTAGAAGGACGCATAACAGACACAAATTTCAGTCCTTGTATTCCTTGCTTCCGAGCAGCTTGAATCATCTTCATGGCGAGAAGAGAGTCTCCACCGATATCCAAGAAGGTGTCGTCTACTCCAATGTGATTCGGTTTTAGGCCTAGAATCTCAGCCCATATATCTCTCAGTTTGATTTCCAAGAAAGAGCCCGCTGGCCGCCAGGGAAGTCGACTGTGGATACGGTAGGCATTGATTTCCGTGGTCGACAAGCATTCTACCTCCTTCCGAAGCTGCCGCCGATCTACTTTACCACTCATGGTGAGCGGGACGCGTGATAGGAGGATAAAGACAGTAGGAACCATGTATGCGGGTAGTGCGTTCCGTAGACCGGATTGTGCCTCTGCTGCCTGGAGTCGGAAAGATTCAGTCGGACGGGCGAGAATGGGTTCATCCGTACCAGAAATTGAGGCGCAGACAAAAAGTGCCAGAATATCCCCGCGGCGAGACTCCGAATTCGGATGAATGACCTCCGCAAAGAGGCTTGGTGTCTCGGCAAAGTAACGGACTGCTTGGTTTTCGACCTCTCCCAGCTCAAGTCGTTGACCATTCACTTTGGCCTGGAGATCCCTGCGACGGACAAAGCAGAGGGACCCATCTTCCGCATATTGAACCAAGTCTCCGGTGCGATACAGCTGACACGAGGCCAGCGGAAGGTTTAGCTGCATGCGCCAGCCTGGTGGGTTTATGAATACCTCAGCTGTTCGGTCCGGTTGACCCAGGTATCCCCGACCAACAATGGGACCTTCAATTACCATCTCTCCGACTTCCCCCACTACAGCGAGACGATTGTAATCGTCTGGTGCAACCACCCAGCAACGACACCCAATCGGAAACCCGAAACTCCGGTGGTCTAATGCAGGGCCCTTGCAGACCAGCATGTGAGAGTACGGCGTACATTCCGACGGTCCATATCCCTGGATGAAGCGAATGTGGGGGCTTGCAGTCCAAATTCGCGAGTCTTCCGGTGTAGTCGGTTCTCCTCCCACACAAAGCGTGGTTCCCGGCAGAAGATCGGAGGGTGATAGAAGTCGGGCAACAGACGGTGTGACCAAAATGTGAGTTACCTGCATATCTGCGATGACATCCGCGAGCCCGTTTTTGAGATTCTTTTCGGAAGGTATGCATAGACAGCCGCCATGTATCATAGTGAAGAGAAACTCAACCATGATGACATCGAAGGCGAATGCGCTGTTTTGAAGAGTTCGACTCAACCTATCGAACGAGAAGGAATCTTGCTGATGCTTTGATGCCGCACAAAAATTGCGATGCTCAATGACGATGGTCTTTGGCTTCCCCGTGGACCCCGATGAAAAGATAGCATAGAGAGCATTACTAGGCACGGTGAGGGAGTTCCGGACACCATTCTGTGTGGGTGCGAGTCGGGCAATCGAGGCTTCATCGACGACGATTCCTTTGCAGCCCAGAGCCTCGATCTGGTCCATGTAGTGAGGTGCCGTCAGGACTATCTGGGCGCCGACTTGGTGGCAGATCTCCTGAAGTCTTGGCAAGGGGTATGATGGTGGGAGGAAAAGAAAGGCTCCACCAGCTTTCATGACGGCCAGGATGGCAACTGGAAGCCATTGAGATTTGTCGAAATAGAGAGGAACAAATAATTCAGGACCAACACCTGAAGCAATGAGGTGGGCAGCCAAGGTGTTGGACTTTTGGTCGAGCTCCAAGTACGTGAGATCGCCATCCCAGGCATGGACGGCTAATGCCGCAGGGTAATTATGACACTGAGATGAGATGAGGTCATGAACAAGACGTTCACAAGATTCTGGCGTATGGGTATTCCATTGGAGAATGAGGTCACTAGACGGAATCTCCGAAGCGTCGTCGCAAGGACTTTTGGTGATTTCAGTATCGGTAACACTTGGTTTCATACAGTCATGAACCCGGGTAGGGACCTCGATTGGGTCGAGCATTCTGGTAGAATGGTGTTAGCCTAAATAACCAGACCAACTAGTAGCTTGTCCTAAGGCTTTCCAAACATGTTATAATGATAATCTTCAATTCCGGAAGCGATCAAAGTCGGATTAAAGTACGAATCACAAAGGAAGAGTAAATACTCATCAAGGCAAGGGACCATGCGATTGAAGAGGCCTGTCCATGCTGACTACCGCTCGACGTCTCCTAGCGTAAAGTCTACCACCCCAGTGCATATTTGTGATTTGCAGCAGCATTCCGAAGACAGCCTGGCATGAAAGTGCAGCTTAAAGGAGCATTGTGGGACAGTAATGCCCCAATCCCACCTAGGTCTTGGCATAATCTGGAGCTCGAAGTCTCAAACGCTGGTGTTATGTTGACAATTTGTCACTTTACGTATAGTGAGACATTGGAGAGCGACGGGGCTAGAATCGACGCCTGAAACACCCATATACAGAGAGAGAGAGAGAGAGAGAGAGAGAGAGAGAGCGGGCCCTGGAGAGAGTGAAGGAGGGATTGTGTGTGTGTGTGTGTGTGTGTGTGTGTGCAGACTTGAATTCGTCTACAACCAACCACTCGAATTTGCTAAATGTATTCTTTTCCTGCGCCGACATATATATGAAGTGGCATTCGGTATACCAGTCTGTAGTACTTTGTGAACCTCCAGCTACCCATAGTATGAGTTCGTCTTCCATTGAAGTCCTGGGCCACCAAAGCGCCAAAAAAGAACCTCGGCGTGCAAAAACTACCCCTTGCACGGCTAGTGGCAAAGTTAAGCAAGGGCCGGTCCGAACGGGCAGGCCCTGGCATGAACCTAAGTTTGGAGTAAAAATGCGAGAGCGGTCGGAATGGTCTCGCCGGACGAAGTGAGGACAATGAGGAGAATATTTGTAGAGGGACAAAAGAGCCGAAATGACCACGACGGCCTAGAGGTAGACATATCTGAATGGCGAAAGCGAGCAGTTCTCATCCTGACCGATCTATACAGCCTACATCTATCTTACGCATACATCGCTCCAAGTGTTTTGCCTTCCCCTGGTTTCTTTTTTCTTTACTTTTGCTTTTCTACTAAGTTCCTTTGTCGTCTTTCTGTTTCTTCTGTTCTAATTTTCTACATCGATGGACGGTTCGGCGATCGCCACATGCAGATAAGCATGAATACTTCGGATTGTGGTGTTTGTTCTGACGGCACATACCATCTTTAACTACTATAATTTGGATGTCCTTTGGCCTGTCACAACATAAAAAAAAAGACTCGGATGAGGATTTCAACGTCTGGTGCAATGAACTGTTCCTGGAGCACTAGGCACAAAACTTTCGCTCTGCATCCAATACTCGGATTCCATGGAATGTACCCAAGCCCACATAAGACTAATTGGACCCTGCCATCAAATTGCGCATCCACTATAATCTTATCATCAGTTAACTGCCATTCAAAAATCTCGGAGCATCCTTACTTCGCCGTATACAAATGGCTCACGTATCGCCGGGCGCTGTTGGGTAACGAATTCCGGCATAGGGCCGATAGTCGCAGTGTGATCAACATTCATGAAGAATGGGATCGATCGGCGCTGCTCTCCTGTGAGATTGATCGCCCGGTGCGGAGTCGATTTGAAAATTCCGTTTGTCCTGTGAGATCATATACCGCGTCAGATAATAGCACTCGCAAAAGAAAGCATGGGGTCGATTTTACAAGTAATGCAAAGTATCCCCGATATTGACTACCAAAGCGTTGGGAATGAGCGGGGCAGCAATCCAGTCTCCCTTGCGGTTACGGACCTGTAATCCAGGAACCTTACCCTGGAGTAAAATAGTAAAGAAGTCGATATCCTAGAGATGAGTATAATCAGCCATAATTTGCATTAACCGAGGTCACGCGGGCAATGTCACCAACCGTGTGCGGTTTGATAGAAGCGTGCTCCCCTGCGGACACTTTTCGAGGCAAGTAATGCATAAGACGACAAATCGAGCCAGGGGCATGGAACAGATGATCGAATGCACTGTCATCCAGATTCAGGGCCAAGGCAATTACCCTGATCAATTGATGGCTGAACCTGAACAACTTGCCATAATAGTAGAGCTGCCACTCCCGAAACCCGGGCAATGCCTCGTGAGAGGGCCAAGCATTGGGTCCATGAAGGTCGAAGGGGTCCGATGGTGGAGGATCACCCACATTTTTCTGGTCATCAGCAGCGTTCTCGTATCCTATTGCATATGCCTCGACTTGAGATGCAGCCGCTACATGTAGGTGTGGTGTTGCATTGGTAGGAAGAGCCTCAGCTTGTGGGAGGTACCCGATGAATTCCTAATACCAGATTGCAAAATATTAGTAAGACTTGACACCAGATATGAAGGAATTATTGGGAATTCGGACGTTGTTTCGCCCACCGCAGAAGGACTTCATCTTGACTTCGTGAGGGAGCTCAAAAAATCGGCGCGACCAATCGTCAGCCCCATCGAAGAGTTCTTGAGGTAATCCATGATTCTATAACTTATTAGACTCATAGGCTACGGGTCATCGGAGACACATATGCCTGACCTGAATGTAAAAGAAGCCAACGGTTGTAGCAGCTTTGTATATTTCCACAGCCACTTTCTTTCGATCGGCAAGAGACTCACTAGCCATATTTGCCAGATCAACGACCGGGATTTCAGTAAACTCTCCCGTCTGTACCTCTGCAGGCACTTGTATATCGCCAAAGCGAGCTTCCAGTGGGCCAGGGACAGTCATCTTGGATTTGGATATTTGATTGGAGCCTACCAGTTAGAGGAATTTGGATGGATATTTGTGGGAGTGTCGTACTCGCTCGTTTGAAATCCAGATACTCAGCTGAATCTGTGAATGAGCAAATCCGCATTTTTGTCGGGTAAGGGGGTTGCAATAAAATACCTCGCTTCAATGGTCTAGATCCATTGCCAATCATCTTATTGGTTGCTACATAGGCAGCCAAGTACGTATGATACTACATCTAACTGAATGTTTTAGAATTCCTTGCCTATATTTGAAGGGCGCTGTGTTTTTTATCCTCGTTTACGTCATATAAAAAAAACATTTTTATCATTGTCAGCATACACATTTAGTTACATCGGTATATAGATAAATATAGCATCGATATTCAGATATAAGTAATTCTACTAAAAATGACTCAAATTTGATCAAACTTACTGCATATTTTCCATGATGGCATGACAAAAAGGGCTCGTGGCCCGGCCTAACAATACCTGTTTATTGTGAGATAGTAATTAAAGCTAATAATAATATGGTTTCTTTGTGCTTTTGTGAGGTTTACCAAATTTTAGCGATATTTGGTAGTATTCAGTAACGTATGGACTTTTTGATTTTTCTTCGGGTGTTTTCACGCTGGCAATGCGACTAATTCTGTTCTTTTTTTATCACTTTTTTTTATACAAGGGATGGGATTTTGAGATGGGTAGGCGTAGTAGTAGCATTCCTCGCTGGCTACTGATGCAAAGGATCTTATGTATTTACATATACATATGCACATGTGCACCCTGAAAGAGTGATGTTTCACCTCATTTTCACCTCAGTTTTCCCTGAAATTGCATCTGTATATTCCAACAAAGTGAGACCCACACCTGTCCTAATATGTTGCCGCCTACACATGGGTGAACATTCCGATGTGTCATTCGTACTACATTCTTCGTATAAACATGAGTGGCCTTACATTCTGCACTCATCAAGGGCCTGTACTATGCCCTGTGATATTCTACGATACTTATCAGGACTATTTTCAATGCAATAGAGATATTGATACAAGACATCAAATTCCATACTTATTTTTCATTTCGAACTCGTTTGTCTGGAAGGCCTAACGACTCAGAATCATCCTTAGCTCCATGTCGGACTCTTGCTTTTTCCCCCACCTCAATGATGGTGTTTCGCATCCTCGTCAGGCGCAAGAAACTGTGGATATTGAGGGTGCTGTCCTGAAAAGACTCATTCTTCACTGCCAGCGCACACAGACCCCAGTCGAATTCTGCCTTGCAAGCATTTGGGCGGTCATCCTTGAACAATATACCTCTGCTGATTGCTATGTTTTGGGGATCACGATTTCGGACGCCCAAGCCTCACATTGCGGCGAGAATTACATCATCCAGTCAAGGGAAACACGCACAGCCTCAATTCAGCGATTAAGTGCACCCGAAGGGTGGGATAGAATACCTTTCTCTTCAACCTCATCGATGAACTATAATACAGGCATCTTGATTACAGAGACCAGTCCACCGGCTGCAGCCTCGATACGCGACTCATATGATGTTCAATTCACATATGAACGATCGGCAAAGTCTGCACGCCTGAGCCTGCAATATCGCCTGTGTGCCCTTTCCAAAAGAAATGCTGTGTTGCTGAAGGAAGCTCTTGGTGATGTTGTTGACTCTGTCGTCAAGAGCTCTCATATCACAATAGAGGGACTATCAACCCTACAGTATCCAGCTCACCTCCAGCAGATCCAGCAATGGAACGCTAATCCGGTCGCAATTCCTCCAAGCACCATGATTCACTCCCTCATTCATCAACATTCCATTCATCGTTGCGCCCATCCAGCTATCCATGCCTGGGATGAGAAATTCACGTACGCTGAGCTCGATACATTGTCCTCACGATTATCTCTTGACCTACAGCACAAAGGTCTTGGTCCAGGGACCATGGTTGCGACTTGCTTTGAAAAGTCTGCGTGGGCTATTGTCGCCCTGTTAGCGATTAACAAAACTGGTTCTTGCTTCGTGCCCCTCGAACCGACCCATCCAGAAGCGCGCATCGAAGCTATCCTTCAGCAAACGAAAGTATTGACCGTCTTGGTAGACTCTTCCCACCATGAAAATGTCTTCCAAAAGCTGATTCCGACTCGTTTGGTCATTTCGAGGAGATATATCAACACCATCCCCTACGACGCTACCTCTTATCGGGTGCCGAGAGTCGTGGCCACCGACCCGGCCTATTGCCTTTTTACTTCAGGTAGTACGGGAGTACCTCGTGGTTGTTTGGTGAGCCACACTGCGCTGGCAAGCGTTGCCAACCACTCCAAACATTTGCACATCGATTCCACTAGTCGCACGCTGCAATTTGCGTCGATGACTTTTGGTATCTCTCTCATCGAAATTTGGTGTACATTAAGCTCTGGTGGCACGCTCTGCATTTTATCGGAGCAGGATCGAAACAATTCCTTAGCTGCCGTAATGCGAGAGATGGAGGTCAACTGGGCCCTCATGACTCCCACCACCATCCAGGTCCTCCAGCCCGCTGAAGTACCCGCGCTCCGAGTCTTATTAATCGCAGGGGAGCCTCTTGCCAAGGCTCAAGCTGACATCTGGGCCTCGGCTCTAAGTCTGTTTCAGGCCTATGGGCTAACAGAATGGGCTGGAATTTGCACCGTGTCAAGACAGATCATACCATTCGAGTCTCACACGAGCATTGGATATTGTGTGGGAGGGCGGTCATGGTTAGTGAGGCCAGACAATGTTGAAGTATTGGTTCCAGTTGGCGCGGAAGCCGAAATGTTGATAGAGGGACCCAGCCTGGCGCTAGGTTACCTTCAAGAGCCGCAACGTACGGCTGATGCTTTCATATCCCCTCCTTCGTGGTATATGGCGATGAACCCAGATCATCATGGATTCAAAACACTATACGCAACAGGTGATATTGTTCGTTACCGCTCTGACGGGAGCCTTGAGTACCTGGGTCGTAAAGGTACGCAGGTCAAACTACGCGGGCAGCGGATCGAACTGGGGGAGGTGGAGTATCACATTGCCCAAAGTGCCCGAAACGTCAAGAAAGTTGTTGTTGAAATCGTTCAGCCAAAGGGTGTTGACAGCCATTCAACACTAGCTGCCTTCCTTTATCTTGACTATCCCCCGGAGCTCAATGGAGAGAAGTCCGTCTCCCCTCAAACAACTGATCCGGAGGATGGGTGGTTTACGGTTGCAAATGGCCCCTTGCTGTCCACCATCCAAGAAATTGGTATTACACTTGGCAATACATTGCCATCTTACATGGTTCCGCAGCTTTTTTTACCTTTGCGGCATTTGCCTGTCACCACTTCAGGCAAGGTGAATCGTCGCCAGCTTCGGGAGATGATTCAGCAACGTGATCGAGAATGGTGGACGGCGCTCACAAAGGAGAGGAAACCTATTATTGGCCCCGAAACGGACGCTGAAGTCGTCGTTCATACTTGGGTCAGTCAGGTGTTGCAACTTCCGCCGGATAATGTCGGAATGAATGACGATTTCTTTACCTTGGGAGGTGACTCGGCGTTGGCTATGAAGCTGGTCGGTATAGCCCGTCGTCAGCTTATTCAACTACAGGTAGTCGACGTGGTTTCCAACCCTGTACTTTTTGACCTTGCCCACTTGATAGAAGATCGGGTTGGTATTTCTCCATCATCTACACTGTCGTCTCCTCCCTTTCATCTCCTCCGGCAAGAGGGAATGAGCAAAGAAGCGCTCCAAAACATGATAGCCGATGCGGCAGACAAATGCGGAGCTGTTCCACAGGATATTGAGGACATGTATCCATGTACTGATATGCAAGAAAGCCTCATAGCTATGTCTATTGTCAATACAGGCCATGCTGTGGCCATATTCCGGTACCGGCTTCAGCCCGAAGTGGATGTGGACCGTCTCCAGAGCGCCTGGAAAGAAGTGGTTGACGCAAATCCCATCTTACGAACACGAATAGTCAATCAAAAAGTCAATGGAATGACGCAGGTGATCCTTAAGCCCCGTGCCGTTGGCTGCACATCGCTCTTCGCTCCCAAAGAGACACTAGGTGCCCGTCCTATCCGCCCTGGCGACGAACTGGTCACGGCGGAATTAAAAACAGATATCGATAACGCCTCCACTCTTATTCTCACTATTCACCATGCCCTCTGTGATCGATGGTCAATGACCAACATCATACATCATGTTGAACAAGCTTATTCTGGGAGAAGCATCCAGGCTCCGCCTTCATTCGCCTTATTTGTGGCCGAAACATCCCTACAACGCAAAGATAGCCGGGTTCGTCAGTATTGGCGGGAGCAATTGGCAAATCTCAATGCGGTGCCTTTTCCTACTCTACCCCCAGGTTACCGTGCCTTACCGCGGAGCCGAATTGAGCAATCAACGACCCTTCCAGCCCCGATTCCACAGGGGGCAACGGCATCCAACTTGCTTCGTTTGGCCTGGGCTACAGTCATTGCAGCAAATACCTCGAGCGATGATGTTTTATTTGGTACGATTGTTTCAGGACGGGGCATGGCTCTCGCTGGCGTTGAACAGATGACCGGACCGGCAATTGCAAATGTCCCGCTACGCATCCAACTGCGACCAGAGGAGCGGGTTGATCAAGCACTTGTGCGGCTTGGGCAGCAGTTCCTGGCAATGATTCCCTATGAGCAGTTTGGGATGCAGAATATTTCCCAGGATGGGGACGAGGCGATGGTGGAAGCCATTAAGCCAAACAATAATCTGGTCGTGCAGCCATACTGGGAACCCCCTTCACAGAGTCTGTGGGCCAATCACGATGCTGATGCTGTTACAAATGGGGGCTTCAGCTCTAGTGCCCTGACTGTCGTTTGCTGGCTTGGGAGAGATCCTCGAGAGATCCGCATTGAGGCCATTTTTGACGAACATATCTTCCATGCTGTAAGTGTCCAGCACCTGTTAGACCAGCTGCAACATGTTCTACATAGTGCTGTCTGTTATCCAAATCACACGATTGGTGCCCTTTCCGTGATTACAGATCGCGACACAAAACTTCTTGAGCGGTTTAATGCGCGTATGACGCCCCCACCACCACCGGTCGACTCCGTTGGGGAGCTCTTGGACCTCCATGTCAAACAGGGACCCGATGAGCTAGCAGTCTCGGCCTGGGATGGTGACTTCACTTATCGTGAATTGAGCATTGAGTCCTGCCGCTTAGCAAAACGACTGGCCGACCAGGGTGCAGTAGCCCACGATTTCATTCCTATTCTGTTGGGTGGGTCAAAATGGACACCAGTAGCTATGTGGGCCACAATCAAGCTCTCCTGCGCATTTACTCTGCTCGACCCAGCTCATCCCATTGAGCGACTCCAAGGTATATGCAAAGCATTGCGAAGTCGCATAGTTATCTCATCATCCCTCGCATACAGCCTGGTGTCCAATATTGGTCACCAGGTTCTATTGGTGGATGCAGAGCGGGACTGCGAGAGCCCATTTGAGCAGCAGGTTGGACAAACAGTTGCTGTCGCTGGTGGCCAAGCCATCCTCTATGTGGTTTTTACGTCAGGTTCCAGCGGAAAGCCTAAAGGCGTGGTTATTGAGCATCGGTCATTCTACGCGAGCGCCATGGCACATAACCCCATGCATCAAGTAGGAGCTAAATCTCGTGTCTTGCAGAATGCGTCACATGCTTTTGATATAAGCATCATGGAGATTCTGAGCACCCTCCTGGCCGGGGGATGTGTCTGCATTCCATCCCAGAAGCAGCTGCGCGACGAGTTCATCGAGACGGCCAACCGGCTTCAGATCACACACTCGTTCCTGACACCTTCGGCTGCTCGTACTCTTAACTTGTCTCAAGTCAAATCACTCCGTTGTCTTATTCTTGGTGGAGAGTCTTTGCGAAGTACTGATGCCCGATGGCTAAATCATCTTGAATGCCGGGTCGTCCATGAATATGGCCCAGCTGAATGCTCCATTGCCGCCACCGCAAAAAAGTCACAGTCGAACGACCTTACCAGCCAGACAATAGGGTTTCCAATGGGTTGCCGATGCTGGGTGGTGAATAGCCACGACCCCCAGCGCTTAGCACCCATTGGTGCAGTCGGAGAACTTATCCTTGAAGGTCCCATCGTTGGCCGGGGGTATCTTAATGATTTGCAGCGGACCGCTGCATCCTTCATCGCACCGCCGAACTGGTTGCGTAGTTTTGATCCTGCAATCAAGGCCGACGAGAGAGTTTACAAGACAGGAGACTTGGTGCGTTACCGCAAAGATGGGGCGTTAGAATATGTCGGCCGACAGGATTTCCAAGTGAAGATCCGAGGCCAGCGGATTGAGCTAGAGGAAGTGGAGCGACATGTTCAACGTGAGTGGTCCTCCGCGAACGAAGTCATTGTCGACTTGACCCGCTTGGGCCCTAAAAAGACACCTTCTCTTGTTGCCTTCATTGGCCCGGATCAGGGCGTGGAATTGCCGGGTGTGGGTTTGATCATGCTTTCTAAGAAAGAGTTCAAGACACGGGTTCACGAGGTCGAGCAGCGACTGGAGAGACTCCTCCCCTCCGCGATGATTCCAACTCTTTTCTTGGCCGTACGACAAATCCCTCGAGGTGCTACCAGCAAGATCAACCGTCTCTCCCTACGCGACGCCGCAGAGCAGTTGTCAACGGAGGAGCTGCAACTGCACCGACAGGAAACACAGATCAAGCGCTCGCCTGCGACACACAAAGAAAAAATTCTGTCCAAACTCTGGGCCTCCGTTCTAAACATAAATGACGACTTCGTTGGTCTCGACGATGACTTTTTCCGTCTTGGTGGAGACTCCCTGACTGCCGTCGATTTAGCTGCGCGTTGTGAAGAACATGGCTATGCAATAACGGTCTCCGAAATTTTCTCGCATCCAACATTGGCCAAACAAGCATATAACATGCATGAACGCTCTGAAACTACACTACCAGTGGTCCCTCCACCATATTCACTTCTCCTGCACGACAAGGATGCTGTGATTCTCATGGCTGTTGAGCAATGCCAAGTGTCTCGGGACCACATCGAAGATATCTACCCCTGTACGCCGCTGCAAGAGGGTCTCCTGGCATTGACCGCGCGTGACCCGGAGGCATACATTGGCCAATGGATATACCGACTGCCTCACGGAGTTGATTTGGAAAGACTGCATCTTGCGTGGCAGCACGTTGCTCAAAGTCATCCAATTATGCGTACGCGTATGGCTCAAGGGACTGATAATCGACTGTACCAGGTAGTCTGTACCAATCCTCTACCTTGGCGAGTATGGAGCGCTCTCAATGAAACTGAAATCCGGAATATCCGGGCCGAGATGACTCTTGGGCAGGCTCAAACCGATCTAGTTGTTTGCCTGGAGCGTGAGAATAGTCCGCCTCGACTTCTCCTCACCATGCACCATGCAAGCTACGATCAAAACTCCATGGTTCATATTCTGCGAGATGTTCATGCCACGTACCAAAGCCAAGCTGATCCGATCCCTCGACCATTCAGCCCTTTCATTCGATACATTCAAGGTACAGCTGCCGCTCAAGTTGACTTTTGGCGGGAGGCTTTGGCTGGCTTTGACGAACCCCCATTCCCAGAACTACCGGCCTCTAATTACCGACCAGCACCATCCATGGTGCTTGACAGGAAATGGACTTTCGATCCTGTTGCCGCTGGACGAAGTAGTGTCACCTTCACGACGAAGTTATATCTGGCATGGGCCATTGTCCAGTCACGATATCAGCGCAGCCATGATGTTGTGTTTGGCGTGACAATTTCTGGTCGATCAGCCTCCTTGCCAGGGATACAGAGTATGACCGGCCCCACACTTGCCACCATTCCTCTCCGTCTTCGGATGAGCCCAGATCAGTCATTATCGGAGCTCTTGCAGATGACACAAAATGTGCGAGCCGCTGCCATTCCATACGAGCAGGCAGGCCTACAGAATATCGGCCGATGTGGCCCTCATGCGGCACGTGCAACTGATTTTCAGACTCTGCTCATTGTCCAACAGAATACTGAAGCCGATTCAGCATATTCTAGTCTGTTAGAACTTGTGAAATCTGTGACCGAATGGACTACTTTCACGACATACGCTCTCCTGATCTCTTGCACCATTTCCAAGGACGGGCGAGTCTTTGTTCAGGCAAGTTTCGACTCGACAGTCATCTCGTCGGAGAAGGCCGATCGCATCCTCTGCTTCTTCGAGGAGACCCTCAACTTTTTGCACGAACAAGCAGATTGTCTACTTCGAGACATTCCAAGCGTCAGTCAGCGTGATCATGAGCAAATTATGCGATGGAATAGCCGTCCACAAGTCTCGATGGTAAATTCCTGTGTTTGCTGCTTGATTCGGGAAAAATCTCTCCAGGATCCAGTAGCCCCGGCAGTTTGTGCCTGGGATGGCACATTTACCTATGCAGAGTTGGATAGCCTGTCGTCGAGATTGGCCTTGCATCTCCTTGCGAAAGGGCTCAGCGTGGGAACGTTCGTGCCACTCTATTTCGAAAAGTCACGATGGACAACAGTAGCCATCTTGGCGGTGGTCAAGGCCGGCGGTGCATTTGTTCTTCTAGATCCCTCTCATCCTATGCCTCGCTTGCAAGATATCTGTGAACAGCTCGGGTCTCCGGTTCTGGTGACATCAGAGCAGAACACTGCCCTTGGAGGCGAGCTGTGCTCTCAATCAGTAACGGTTGGCGATTATCACTGCCAGTGGTCCAATTTGAGGGATCCGAAAGAGTTATGTTGTGGCCTGAGTGATCCGAACCGTCCACTCTATGTTGTTTTCACCTCCGGGTCGAGTGGCAAACCTAAAGGCGTGGTCATTGAGCATACATGCTACGCTACGGCGGCGCAAGCCCACATCCCGCTCTTGAAATTGACGCGATCTTCTCGAGTACTCCAGTTTGCGTCATACGCCTTTGATGTTAGTATTATGGATCACCTCAGCACGTTGATGGTCGGTGGCTGCGTTTGTGTGCCCTCCGAAGCGCAGCGCCGTGATGGGTTGGCTGATGCTGTTGAGACTTTACAGCCCACTCATGCCATGCTAACCCCCTCTTTTGCTCGTTCCATTCACGATCCAGATCGACTTTCATCACTGGAGGTTCTTTCTGTCATTGGGGAGAAAGTACAGGCGGTGGATGTACAAAAATGGGCGCATCGGGTGCATTTCGTCAACGCATATGGCCCGGCTGAATGTTCGGTCGTTTCCACCATCCAGGATTCTTGTAATGCTTCAAAAGATCCTGGCAACATTGGATATGCTGTTGGCGGAATCTGTTGGGTTGTGGATCCCGAAAATGCGGAAAGCTTGAGTCCTATTGGTGTGCCTGGAGAGCTACTTATTGAAGGCAGTTTGGTCGGGCGTGGATACCTTGGTCTACCCCAGAAGACGGCAGAAGTGTTCATCTCACCTCCAGGATGGCTTCAGATGGTACGACCAGGTTCTCCCGGGCGCCTGTATAAAACTGGTGATCTGGTAAAATACGCCGAGGATGGCAGCCTGGTGTATTTGGGCCGTAAGGACACGCAAGTGAAGCTCCGCGGCCAACGAATGGAACTCGGTGAGGTCGAAACGCGGGTTCTTCAATACTATCTTGGTGCTACAGATGCCATTGGTGAGGTAGTTGAGTTGAATGGCTCGAGTGTGCTGGTTGTTTTTCTACAATGCCCATCAACAAAGGCCACGACCCAGGAACCCGAGGAGCCTAGTTCTCCTTTCTTACCCAGCGACGCCGAGTTCAGTAAGACAGTGACCGAAGTGCTGTCAAAACTACGCCGGGTTTTGCCAGACTATATGGTTCCATCCTTGTTTCTTCCCCTGGCTTACATGCCTCGCAATGCTAGTGGGAAGGCAGACCGTCGACGCCTGCGGGAGACAGCCACTGAGTTGTCCCACGATGAGGTCCTCTCCTTCAGATCTGGAGCACCCAATGGCCAATTCCAGGAGGTATCGACTGGTGCTGAACGCATTCTTCAATCCGTCTGGAGCCAGACACTTGGGCTTCTAGTGTCCAGCATTGGCGCAACAGATGATTTCCTTCGGTTGGGAGGTGACTCGATCATCGCTATGAAAGTCGCCCCACTGGCTCGCGATCATGGCTTGAATATCACGGTGGCCGATATCTTCGACTATCCCCGTCTCTGCGACTTGGCTCGCATCGCTACGCAGCAGCCCTTTTCCGAGAGCGAACAGAATACGCCGTTTAGCCTCTCGCCAGTTTCCAGACCCAACCAGTATATTTCCTGTCTTCGTGCTCTGGGTCTGCCACTTGGCAATTCCGAGATATCCGATATATTCCCTGTGACAGCAGCGCAGTCTTTCTTCCTGACTCGACGCACTACCCATCATTATACATTCTCTCTGACGGGCTCGGTTGATGTTGGACGTCTTCAAGCCGCATGCAGCACTGCCTTTGACAAGCACAGTATCCTCCGAACCCTTTTCACTTGCCATCAAGGACAGGTGATCCAAACCGTTCTCAATCGGATGGAACTTCCTTTCCAACATATCGAGGGTCTTTCCGATGTGGCCGAGTTCAAGTCATTTCTATGGGGGGTCGACTCCACTAACTTCGACATTCTTCCAAGTGTGCCCACCCAGTTCATCTTACTCTCCAGCCACGATGGCCAGCAACACGAGTTTATTATCCGGTTAATGCATGGCCAGTGGGATGCAGTGTCTATCCCGGTCTTGTTCAACGACATTTCCCTGGCCTATAATGGACGGTCTGTCCCGCCCTCGACTGATTTTCCGGTCTTCCTCTACAAACGCGCACAGCAGCCACAAAAACCAATCTTGCATTTTTGGAGCGAATTACTCAAAGGTTCAACTCTCACTCCTCTACCAACCCTCCCGGGTGACACTGAAAAAGAGGTCCGTACCCTGTGGAAGAATCAGGATGTAGCCCCATCGCCACAAGTCCCAGCAGGCTTCACCATGGCATCTCTCGTGAAGGCTGCCTGGGCACATGTCTTGTGGCAGGTCACAGGACACCACGATATCACTTTTGTCCAGACGGTCAATGGCCGAGGTCTCCCATTGAAAGACGCCGATCGCATCCTCGGACCTTGTCTGAATTTCATCCCAGTTCGACTGCAGATACAAGAATCTAATTGGACCGTGAAAGATTTGCTCCAGAAGGTCCATGCCCAGCATACTCAAAGTCTCCGTCATGAAACCATTGAGTGGTCGGATTTAGTAGAGCACAGCACTTCTTGGCCCAAAGGAACGGAATATCAGTCCATTGTTCAGCACCAGAACTTTGATTTGGATTATAAACTGCCCATGGCCGGTCTCGACAGTGCTTTCTCTCTGCAGCACAACTTTACGCCCCGCTCAGAACTCTTCGTTTTTACCTATCCGCTGCCAGAGCGCCTCCTGGTGCAGGTTTGCGTCTCCACGGCGGTAATGTCTGAGGCACGCGCAGATTATCTTCTCGATCGCCTCTGTAGCACGATTGAATTGTTTGCGGGGAATCCAAACTGTTTACTCTGTGATATACCCACTGGTCAGCTTTAGGGATGAACTTTGATGAGCTGTACATACTTATTATCATCTAACAAACGTGGTGTGATGATCACCATCTGGCTTCCAATTAGTCCTAGTATATAGCTGATTCAATGGTCGAACTAGCAATGTATGTTGTCATATGACGCTAGTCCTTTTGAAATCGTGAACCAAGCCGCCTAGTAATTGTATATATACCGGATAATGTCTGGCGATTCTTGGCTTTCCCTTTCTATTCTAGTGCTCACCCCCTCGTCGCTTTTACTCCCTGAGTAGAACTGAGTACGCCCCTAACCGGCCTGAGCTGATCAGTGATTATTATGTAATTAAGCTGATTACTCACTGAGCCTGATTGAAGTCCCTTGATTTGCTTAGTGGGCCTGCTTTAAGTACTATAATCTGATTACTGACCTTGATATAATTTATTATAGGTTACTTACTAAACTTTGTATTTCAGGTGTTCTAAGTAAGTGGGTTTATTAAAATATAATATACTAGTAGTTATTAGAAATACTGAATCTATCTAAAACAAAAAAAATAAAACTATAGCTATAAAGAGATCTACTTATCTCCTAGTATCTTTTTAAAAGATAATCTTTATTTATTTTTCTAGTTGTAAGCTTTATTTTAATTTATAAAATATAGATTAAGCTATAGAAGGATATACTATATTTATTATTAAATAATAAAAGGAATTAAATCTTAAGACTAGTTTATCTTTTACTTAGTCTTCTAACTATTCTAATAATCTTTTATATCTATAGTGTAATGGTTACTAAGTTGTCAGGCTAGAGACCTGTGACTAGGCAAGGATATCGGATGGTAGAGATCAAATAGAACAGTTGATATACAGAACTGATTCTTGCAGGACAAGAATCGTAGCTATTGTTCGTGCGTTTTAATATTGCTAGAGCTTGCTAGGGCTTAGGGCAGTCATGCATTAGCGGGTGTATCGTGGTAGATTCGCCCGCGGAGCGGCCATGAATCGTACCCGAATCGTGCCCGAAGGGATTCAGGAATCCCGTGGCAAATATCTTCTCTAAATTTACTAAGAACCTAAGGTATATTATAGGTCTACAGCTTTAGGTCCACCAATCTATTAGTAGAGGTCGGACTAGTCTAATCGTACGTCCACAGCCTTACGTCTATAGTAGGATCGAGTCTATCAACTAGTATGGTTTAGAAGTACTTTGAGAGGGGAAACCGTGGACCCTCCTGAGAAGCCTTGCATCAAGGGTAATAAATATTCTTATGTTAACCAAGTGAGAGGGAAAACCGTGGACCCTCCTAAGAAGCCCAGTATCAAGGGCAACAAATCTTCTTATATTAACCAAGTAAGAGGGAAAATCGTAGCCCATCTCAGGATAGATTCTAGAGTAAAGCCGGGGCTGTTCTAAAAATAGTAACACAATGGGAAAACTATACTACACTAAAGAAAAAGCTAGTCATTCCTACGAGAAATTCTATTTATAATATAGAGTATTATAGGCCTTAACATTTAATGATCTCTTATTATTCAACTAAGTAAACCTCGAGATTCAAATATTTTGACCTATTGAATGGTAGAATTATTTTGCTGTCTAAATATTGGAGATACGAAATTTAATAGCCCTCAAAAATTTGCGCTATAGACTAAACAGCTAAGGTATCTAAGCGCCTGAGAGTACTTATAAAATTCAACAGCGTAACCACTTATGCTGCATAGCCTCGGTCTTAATTGGCGTTCGGAGCAGTTGGCTCACATTATTATTATTCGCGCGCACGTAGAGAAGACCAATAACTGGTCGGAGCTTGTGCATAAGTCTAAATCATCAAGAGGGGGAATTCCATCTATTTGAGTGTCCATCGATAGTCCCAACATGAGCTTTAACCACCGTTATATCCAACAGAGTCAGACAAACTTCACGTCGATCGGGGAATGCCTTCATTTTTCTAGGTAAATAAGGCGAAACATATATAGTAATTCCACATAGATCATGTTGTTAAGGATTTATGAGCAGTATGATGCAAGCACCCAGGAGAGAATTTCCCTAGGTCAACTAAGCCCTTGGGGTACTTATCCACTAGAATATCGAACCCCTTATGAAAGCTATATGTGATGCCCTTTTATCTTTGAGGGTGTGAGATTTGTGCCTCAACTGCCAGATCTTCACCAGGCTCCACTGATCTCCACCTCAAAATATTGAGCGGAAAGCCAACGGCTGCTCCCAGGAACCGTATTGGCATTGCGGCTTTCTAAATCGCTGCTAGCCCACCCTTACCCCTTCCAAAACCGCTCATAGTGGTTTATCAAAGAGTTGCTTCTAGAGGCTTTTCATGCTTTTCAACTGGCTTTGGATATTGGGCGCTAAACTAAAAAGGCAAAATTAGCCACATCCGGTAATTCACAGGTCCGGGTATTAGAATATGAGGACCTGTGAAATCGACGCCGAAAATGACGGCTTTGGACGCCAGAAACGGCCGCCTTTCCACCCGTAACTTTGGAGAGCGAGCGGGCGCTTCACCAACCTCTTTCTAGAAAAGAGCGGGGCTAGACGCAATGACCAAACAGCGTCTTTTTGAGATGAGCTGGGGGAGGCGGGGGGAACAAGTAGCCCGACATAGGGACTAGTACAGGAGTTCGAATCTAAGTGCTCTTGCTTATACAATACTGGTTCTTTAACTTAACCGGTAAAATGTATTCTTGATAACCAGGCATTAAGTTTTTTTATAATTTGGCAACAAGGCACCAACTAGTTAGACCGAGAGGGACAAAAGAATCGAAATGCCCACGAGCGTTTGTGTTGGAATCTATTACGTGGTCGGCGCCCGTGCGAAACTCCGGGAACCATAACATCTCCACTATGGACGATCCATACCCAGTTACAGCATGCCAGGCATGCAGTGCGGGATAATCCTCGGAACAACCGTGCACGAACTATGTTTGATTGATTTCTCATTCGTATTTTATGGCTGCTCTATCCACCTAGCCCCATTGCTATTACCAAACCTGAGTTCAAACTCTTGCTCATGGCCGAGAAATCCTTTCGCCCCTTTCCTAGGCTCCCCACGGAGCTGCGACTCGAAATTTGGCGGCTATGTCTCCCATATCGCGTTTGGGAAGTGGATCACCCAACCTACGAAGGTATCTGCGAAGGCCTTGGTCTTAAAGCTAATGCCGAAGGCTTATATCCATGTCAACTTCTATCTTCGGCTATTCTGAATGCCCTTCCACCCGTCATCAGTCGCGTTTGTCAAGAGTCACGCCACGTTGCCCACGAATCAGGGGGCATTATGCCAGAGGATTTCCATGACGATTTACCAGACGACGATGAATTCATTCCCGGTACAAGCACTGCATTTCTCGACAATTTCTGGATAGATCGCACGCGAGACTCTGCGCATCTAAATTGGGGTCCTTCGTATCAAGCAATTTACCAAAGAAGCGACGGTAGTGCACTGGCCTGTTTTGCCTGGCAATGTCGCCAAGTAGCTGGTCGTCCTTCACTTATGGCAGACTGGTTTGCGTGGAGTCGCAGTCTGTATAAGGAGAGATATAATGTTCTCGAAGATATACCTAACTGCTGGGTTATCATGCGGGTCGTTATTATTCATACTAGCTTCGAAGAAGGTGCACAGACAGGTCTATTTGGCTTACTAGGTGATGCAACCGTGCAAATTGTCTCCGTGTTTGACCGGGAAAAAATTGATGCTTTCTACGATTTTGCCGATGAACAAAATTCTCAAGCTTTTAGCGTTACCCGTTTTTCGCACACAACACCCGGATCCTGGAAGCAGAAACTTGAAAAAAGTGCGAAGTCGGCAAGGATATCCGAAAAGGTATTGTCGAAAATGCACCCAGCCATCATGTTCCGCCTTTGCACATCGAGATGTAATAGTCCTAGAGAGAAGGGACCGTCCGCGGAGTAGTACTATCATGGCTATTAAATGTCAAAAAAAATAAAAAAAAATAAACCAGGCCTAAAAAAAGGAAACAAATCTGAAAAGAGTCCTCTTAATGATAATTCAAAAGGGTTCCAGTAAACTCGAGTATATGATGATAGAATAGTAAAATTTAGGTACAAACAGGTCACGGTGATTCCTCAACAGGTATAATCAGCTTGTACATATACTATGTACGGCACAGAATTGAATTTTCAAATGTATGAAAATGTTGATCAATCAACAGTCTTCATTTCCGTAAATTCGGCTAGAACACGTCTGGGCATATAACAAGGCAGCCCGATGGTTCGCCTCCCCTTTAATTTCACTGCCTGTACTATCATCGTTTTTGGTAAATTGAATGAAGGATTTGAGTATAGTATCAGCATGTGCCTCATTCTTTGTGAGAGTTGCATCTGGATCAGCCTGATTCCATTTGAGCAGCCCATCCATAGCAGACTTTTCTTTTGTTTCTACGGACTAGGTGTACAGAGTTAGCCAAATTCCAGATATTGATAATTGAAACATGAAAACAAGGAAATTTCAGAATCTTCCTTTGCACTTGGACGAAGACTTACTATTCCGAGTCCATTTTGCGTGAACTCGTTGTTCATCCACGCGATTTCCTTCTCACACCCATCGGCAATTCGTCCTTGGTGCATTCCTTTGGTGGCATCTCTACCCCGCGAAAGAGCAGTATCGAAATCTGCTTGAGTATTGCCGCTCACAACTCCATCCCCTGAAACCTTTTTGCGGCTTGCCTGAATAACATCATATACCTTTCCATAGAGGTCGGGAAATTGTACGGACTGGCCACGTTTAAAGTCATCCGGGAAGAGCTTATTGGGGTCCTCATTCATGGCATATCTGTCGGTCTTCGTACCGGTGTTGCCAGTGTCTAGAATACCTTTCGCAGCATCTAGGACGTCTGGGGTCAAATTCTTACCAACACCGGTGTTACCAGTCCAGACCTTTGTTTTGGCACCACGCTGTCGCATCGCGTCGATAAACTCATCGAAATAAAAACTTCCGCCGGGGGCGGTAGCTTTCATCTTTGAGCCTTTCAGAATAGTGCGGCCGTCAACACCATTGGCCATAATATCCATGCGGTAAGCATACCAGAGTAAAACGGTCTAATCACCGACCAACAAAATCAGTACCAGTATCTATTACGGGCATCAAAAGCGGATGAACAGACAAAGGTTGGAGTTCCGCGGAGTTGGGGAATAAAATACCTCGTAGGGACCAGAAAACTTGTTACAGACTACTCCTACAATAAGAAAGTAGACATAAAAAGCGATGATAGAAAGCCTCATCCTTGCATGTGGTAGGCACAATCTGCACCAAGAGTCCGAGAAGGTATTTGATAAACAACAGCCAAGTTATTAAGGAAGGTGTTCGGTCTTATAAATACAGAATTTGAAGTAGACCGACTCACGCTAGATACACCTCGCACTCCTTAATCGTCCTACCAGGCTCCGGGCTTCGCCTCGGGAGTATTTTGAATACCATTAGATCCATATGCAGATGTAGGTTACATGCAAATGTTGTTTGTCCGTGTTGCCAAGAATAATATCCACTTAGCGGAGCTTAGTTGAAGTAGCTTGGCCCCATTTTTCGTGTCCGTGGCCCCAAGGTCATTTGAAATGTTTGGTAGAGAAAATTCTCGCATAAAGATGAAGAAGCTGGGATTTTTTTTCTCGTTCCTACGCATAATTTAGCCTTCGGGGTCTACTTACGGAGTCCCCCGTGTGAGCCGCTTGTATAAATGAAGGATCCAGAGGGGGCCAAAAGATGCAAAGCAATTTTAGAATTGAGATTGGGGGCCAAATAAGAAAAAAAAAGCAAAATCTAAGACTAATTAACGTAGAAAATTCAGGGTTCACCAGCTTGGCAAGACCCTGAAGACCCTTTGGCACCTGACCCACTGTGAAGGTTAAGCCCTGACCGCGGGGAAGCTAAGCTTCGAAAGGGAATCTAACATCTGAAACACATACCCAATCAGGGTTAGTGTCTCAAGAGACGGACTTTAGTCAACCAAATTGAAATTACCGAGCGGAAAGAACGGGATCTCTTCACACTTCTTCGCAGTACCTTCTGCTTTGGATATTAGAGACGGATTTACGGAGTACCGAGGTTACAGATTCAGGGCAATTGGGGCCGTTCCGACGCATTGACTTGTGGAGCATCTGTAGTGTGAAGCTAGCAATTGGCGATGTGATTCAAAGTCCATAGATGAGGTGGTATTGTCGAATAAGCCCACGGTAACAAAATCTATAAGAGGCCATGTTGCTTCCATTGGCATACTTGAATCCAACTTGCACCCACACCACCGAGCACCATGTCACTCCTTTTTGCTCTGGTGCTATCGTCACTCGTTTCTAGTACCCTGGGAAGTACTTGTAAATACATTCAAGCTAACGCCGGTGACGGATGCTACAATCTTGCCCAGCGTTGCGGTATCACGCAGGATGTTCTCAAGACAGACAACACGGGTAATGGCTTCACCTACACCTCTGGTGCTGACTTCTGCAACAACATTCTGAAGGGTGACTATATCTGTTGTTCTACGGGATCCCCGCCAGACTTCTCTCCCAAAAAGAACCCTGATGGATCCTGCCATGTCTATACCGTCCAGAAAGGTGACTTCTGTTCAGATATCGAAGATGCCAATAAGATGAAGAGAGGTACAATTGAAAAGTATAATAATCAGACGTGGGGATGGGCTGGATGTACTCTCATGCAGAATGGTGCGAATATCTGTTTGAGTGATGGGACTCCTCCATTCCCGGCTTCAACAGACGACGCTGTTTGCGGTCCCCAGGTAAGTTCGTCCCATCCCAATACAACAGGCTATAATATACAATCAAACTAAGCGTACTAACTCTTGTGGATGATAGGTCAAAGGAACCGTGGAGCCAAAAGGAATGCCTTACACCAACTGGACTAACCTGAACCCTTGCCCTCTTAATGCTTGCTGTGACAAATGGGGTCAATGTGGTGTCACTGTCGAGTTCTGTGAACAAGCCAATTCGTCAACAGGGTAAGAAACCCCAGATATCCCTTTCCCTTTTCACGTTGATGTCTGTCTAATCGAGAAATTTAGAGCGCCTGGAACCTCCAGGAATGGAACCAACGGATGTATCTCGAACTGCGGTACTCAGATCATCAATAACAAAGAGGGCCCTGATAAGCCTCTGCGTATTGCATACTATGAGAATTTTGAACAGGATCGCTCGTGCTTGAACATGGACGTTTCACAGCTTGGAACCCTCCACTATTACTCGCATGTTCACTGGGCATTCGCAAATATTACCAGTTCTTGGGAAGTGGATGTTAGCAGTTATAAAGAACAATTCGACGGTTTAAAAGACATTGATGCTGTCAAGCGCATTGTCAGCTTTGGTGGCTGGGGATTTTCTACCACTGCATACACGTACCAGATTCTTCGAAATGGCGTCAAGGATGGTAATCGCCAGTGAGTTTGCCCAAGATCCTGCTCTAGGCCTGTTCTAGTTCCTACGGGTACCTAGAGTAGGCCTAACAATCTACGAACTCACTACGTATCACTAACGAGTATCATTCATAGGACTTTGGCCACAAATATTGTCAAATTCATTACTGACAATGACCTCGATGGTGTCGACTTTGACTGGGAATACCCTGGCGTAAGAAATTTCCAGTTCCTCGATTATATACCAAAATTGAACCAAATTACTAACTTTCAAATAGGCCCAAGATATTCCTGGCATTCCACCTGACAGCAAAGACTCCGGTGCGAATTATCTTGAGTTCCTCAAACTAGTCCGGTCTCAGTTGCCATCTAGCAAGAGTCTCTCAATTGCCGCGCCTGCCTCTTACTGGTATTTGAGAAACTTTCCCATCAAAGAAATTTCCGAAATTGTGGTAAGTCTTAAATGAGTACCAATTTTGACAGTCAATATCGGACAAAGGATTGATCTCTCATAAGGACTACATCGTCTACATGACGTATGATATTCACGGTCAATGGGATTACGATAGCAAAAATGCCGAGTAAGTGTTCTATATCCTATTTCTGTAAGGCACATGTCTAATACCTGTCAAAGTTCCGGATGTCCCACTGGTGGGTGCCTACGTAGTCAGATCAATCAGACCGAAATCTTTTGGTCACTTTCTATGATTACGAAGGCTGGCGTTCCGTCCAAGAAGGTCGTGGCAGGTCTTCCACTCTACGGGCGCAGCTTCGAGATGGAGGACCCAACCTGTAGCGGACCTGATTGCCATTTTACCGGCCCTAAGTCAGGTGCTTTAGCAGGAGAGTGTACTAACACGTAAGTATTCTATATCGTCACTCGCATTGAATATTAATACTAACATTCCTATTACCTCAGTCCCGGCTACCTTGCCAATTGGGAGATTTACAACATCATTATTCAATCCGAAAATCCTGATATGTACGGGAATATGACCATTGAGCAGTACCAGTATCATGGGGATGTCCTAATCTACGAAGGAAATTGGGTATCATGGCTTTCACGTAAAAGTTACCTCCAGTACAGGGATTGGTATGATGGACTCAATTTTGGCGGAACATCTGACTGGGCTATCGATCTGAATGCGACCTATAGTGAGGGCGGCTCGGGTGAAGAAGTATCCATTGACCTTGATTTTGATTACCCGGAATGTGACTATACAAAATTCTACAAGACACTTGACGATCTTTCAGCAGCCACGGGAGACATGCGAACAGACTGCATCGCTGCTATCACCCTCCAGACGCTCGTCACAATGCTGAATACGGCATATGATAACTACACTGATGTCAACAGCGGATACGATGGCCTTTTTGAGTACTATGTCGATTATATGGATGATCTTGTTCCAACAGTCCTTGAGACTGAGCTCATGATGACCGATGATGGAGGTGCATCGGGTGAACTTACAGGCGATTCGCCAACTTTTGGAGAAGGCGCATCATGTAAGAGTATTCCTTCAGTATGCAAGATACATGATATGAGACAAATACTGACGCGAAAAAAACTTTTCAACAGACTTCTCTTGCAGTTTCGGTGGTGACACATATGCCGGATGCACTAACTTCGGGAGGGACACATTGATGCCAGCCAACAAGCCGAGTAACACAATCTCATGGAAACTCACTGACGAGGACGGATGGAACAAGAAGTTGGTAGATGAAGGAATATCCCCTGACTATGTCGTGCTTGGCGATTATACCCGAACGCAAACCCCCAACAGAGTTGAACACGGCGGTGTCACCGAGTTCAAGTACTATTTCACAAACTTTCCGATCAAGAACGACTCAATGGTCGTCCCAAACCCGAAGGATATCATGACCAAGGCTTTACCTCACATTCCAACTCTTCGTGATGATATGCAAGCGACTGTCTATGATATGATGCTAGGTCAATGGGTCGGCGGCGACCTCGCCGATCCTGTCCAGGTCTACAGCACCGCAGTATTCAGCATTATGCAGGCAATTGACTCAATGGCACAAGCAAAAAAGCTAGGTGAAGAAGAGAAAAAATTGAAGGCTGCGGAAGCTGCAGCGAAAAAGAAGGACTTCATCCTGATGATTGTTAGCGTTATTCTTGTTGTAAGTGAATCACTGATAGTATCTTTACGAAAGATGCATATGCGAAAGACATGCGAAAGACAAAATTAGCTGACCTGATGCTTAAGGTTGTTCCCTTCGTGGGTGAGGAAGTTGCCGCCGCCGCTGGAATGGCCACCCTTGCTCGCAGTATCGCTATAGCTGGCGAAGCTGCCAACACAGGCTATGCCATTTACGACACAGTGAAGGATCCAAAGTCCGCGATTGTGAACGTCATCGGCGCCGTTCTAGGAATTGGCTCGATTGCAAAGGCTGAACGCAGCGGTTCAGGACTTGCAGACGTCGCCAAAACTCGGGCGGCAATGAAGGCATCGGAAATTTCCAGTATGGGAGACCTTTTCAAGGCCAATGACGACACATTGCAGAGCCTCATGAAAGTTTGCAGACTGAGTTAGGCTTTGAAAATTCAAGCCTACCAATCGATTTTACTTGGTATCGCTCACCACAAAGAGTGATTCATCATACTTTTTCCTCGTTTCGTATGGACTGCAGAAACTCTGGAGCAACCTCGATCCTTTAACAGTACATATAATCGTTTGTACAATTTCCTAAAATAGTTGAATAATCACTTTTCTTCTAATCTAAATTTTGACTATTTATGATTTACAGCTTGGTCATTATAATCTTGAATTGAATTCCGCGAGTGGAGAAGTAGGCTATGCTCCAGGTGTAGTGTTTTTAGCTAGTAGAGGCCACGTTAGCTAACTGTGGAATAGCGCCGGCAAAATATAATAGAGGAGAAAGGGGGGAAGGGATATAGGAAAGAAGAGAATCATCGTTAAGCGATACACTATGGATTATATAGATAGCGGCCGTCGCGAGGCGGGCGGTGTAAGACAGCAGATCCTGATCAGGGCTAGTGTTGTGCGCTAAAAAGCGGGAGTTTTATATACACAAAATCAAGAAAATGGGGTCCATCCAAGCAAACTGTGTCTCATACGCGGGAGTGTGCAATAAGTCGGTGTGCAATAAATGAGAGTTGACTGTAATAAAGACTATAATAAACTTTATAAAAGCAAATAAAATATGTATAATAAGAATAAAGAAAATTATATATTATAAATACATTATTTTATGTATACGCATAAGATAAAGATCGGCTATTTTATATAAATGATGGGTTAAATAGGACTCGTATAGGAGCCTATAGGAAATGAGGTGGAATTGCCTCATTTCCTATGGGCTCCAATAGTATATTACATTTCCCATGGGTGGGGTATATGGGAAATGGGAGTGACCTTTGTAGTCCCATGGGTCCCATATGCACAGGTCTACCTGAGGCCTCAACCCTCTATTTGCAGGTAAGGGTACCCTACCCTTGCCGGCCCGCGGGTGTTCCGCAGCCTACACAGAATAGATGGCCTATTAGGCCCATACAGATTTTAAAAATAGCTAGAGCAATACTAGAGAACAAACATCAATTAGATATAGAGTATTCAGGGGTGATTAGGTATCAAATGATTACTGAGCAATACTCAGTGATCCCTAAGCAGCCCTGATTGGTCACTGAGCGATCGGTGTACCTTAGTCATATATCACATGACTAGGGTGATTCGATCACTGAGCCTGACCCCGTGCTGACATCTCTGTACTCACTGAGCCTGAGCCTGAGCGCCCTCATAAAAGCGGCGGCACCCAAGAAAGGAAAGCCCCACCTGGCAGATAAAATCCGGTGTATATATACACATATAATTCCCGATATATCTATGCAAATGCTTAATTCATTGTCCCCCTCGTTTCTGCTGTTCCTACAGTACCTGTAACCCCCCCTATTCTTGTAACATCCACTAGTTTTGTGCCTCTACCAATTCCTGTAATTCCCCTCCCCGAGACTCCGAGACTGGGTTCTCCCTCCGATTGCCCCCCCCCCTACCGCGCCTCGCCAAGCGACAAGGTCTCCATCTCCGTCTGTAGAGCCAATCTCTGTTGTTGTTGTTTTTTGAATCAGTCATGGCGGACAATACCACCCCTGTTAACACCGACCCTGTTAGCACCAACCCCGGTACTACCCAAGTCTCTGATCCGCAGCTTCTCCGTGTCTTGAGTACATTCTTTGCCCGACCAAACATAGTTGCTCAGCTCAGAGGGCCAGCTTCCCAATCAACTTGATCTTCTTGTTGTTTAGTATGTGCCCTCTTGGGTTCCTTCTGGAATGACAACAATCAATCCTCCTTTGAATTATAACGATAAAATCTGTGAAGAAGTTATTCAAGTGGCAAAGTCGCAGGGCAATTAGACGGTAGGCCTGCTACGGGTACGCAGGGTACTCGGTGAACAAAAGGCGGCGTAGTGGTAGCGGAGACCGATCCAGTACTTATACGGTCTGATATACATGAGGTGACCAGATGTACTTTACCCAAGGTCTATATAGATAAGAAGAACTGGTTAAAAGACAATTTGAAATACAATCGGAAAGACAACCGGAAAGGTAAATATAAAACATCTTCTTTCCTGACCATCGCTATTATCCCCTGTAGATAGGGTAGCTTAAATTTGCCATTTAGCTTAGTAGAACTTGAAATTGAAATTGAACATCTGAACAAGCCAAGGTATGTCAAATTATTCATTCCATGTTAAATGTCCCACTCTTTTCGATATTGCATATACATATTAGGGCCAGGGGAAACCAGAACTTCCCTCAGCCGGTCTTTATAATTCCCATCCAGCCGCGAACATTGCAGAAAAAGGTTGCCCATATCCTCATCTCCCAAGGAGATAACCATCGACAGCGGACTCCGCCCATGATAATTCGCCATCTCAATTTTAACCCGCTCACATATAAGTAATTGTTCCACAATATCAACCTGTTCTCTCTGGATTGCAATATGCAACGGTGTATTCCCGTCTGCATCCTGTGCATTCACGTCCACTTTCTCAAGCGTCAAAAGTAAGATTACAATCTCTAGAACTCCCCGCTGAACAGCGATGTGCAGTGCTGTCTCGCCGTGATAATTGATACAGTTAACATCTAACTGGCGCTCCGTGGCGAGTTTCTCGAATGTGACAGCGTCGCCTTGTTCTGCTGCTAAGTGGAGAATTGATCGGCCTTGCTGGTCTTTGCAATGGATGTCCAACTCCGGGGAATCAAATAATGCCAGAGGGCCTTCGCTATTTTGATTAAGCAATGCGAGGTGAAGTGCTGTGTGGCCCGAAGCAGATTTCATATTAACATCTACATCCTTGAAACCGAGAAGGAAGCGAACAACAGTTTCATTTCCCGCTGCTGTTGCGCGCATTAGTGGGGTGAGATCATCTCCATCGAGGCAGTTGGCATCGATTGCTTTGCTTTGCACTAGCTTGGCCAAAAGGCTAATGGTGCTTTCGTTGTGGTGGGCCGTACCAATGACGTGGGTGTGCCAGAAAGATGTGGCATAGATATAAAATCGAAATTCCGGGGCAGAGTGCTCTCGACAAAGAGGGTTAACCTGGGCGAGTGCTTTGCCTAGATCGTAATCCGGCTCGGATTTGACTTTGAGGAGCTTTATTGCAAGGTTACGGATGCTGGCGGATGAAGTCGAGGAGAGGGTGGATTGAAGAATTGTGGATGTAGCTGAACTAGCGTTGATCCGGGGGATAACAGTCCGCGATAATTGTTTTTCGAAGACATTATAGCTCAGATAAGTGACAATAATCTCTGCCATGAATCTATGAGCAGCGTCCAACGTTAAGGTAAAGTTTGTAGCCGATGTCATCGTCTGCGGACTGGTATTAAGAAGAAACTGTCGTAGACTCGGATGGACAAGACGTGCTGTTAATTCTTCTTCGTCGATGTTGATTAGACACCCACAGGTCGCGAGTGTAGCATGTATACTATTAAGACTTCTCGACGGATCCCAATGGATCTCACCGGGTATAACACTCAATGCTTCTTGCATCTCAAATATTGTTAATGGACGTTGGGAAGCAATGATTAAGTTGAGAATTGCCCTCTGTTGAGAGTCTTCCTTCCAATCAAACCGTTGCATGACCCGAGAAAATGTCTCTGCAAGGTCTCTAGGGAAATCTTTCAAAGCTCGTCTTAGTTCAAAATCAGTTTTCATAGTACAAAGTGTCTCAATCTGCAAGGCCGCCCATAGAAACATCCCCTGACACCCGTTGAAAAGAGCTTCTCGAATTTCTAGTATGAGGGTTGGGTCTCCGACTACCAGTTGTTGTGACTCCAGGCGGCTTTCAAGCTCTTCAAGAATGAATGTCCGAATTTCAGAACTATTATCTGGAATCGGCATCACGGTAGTAGAAAGAAAGTCGTCTAGATAACTAGTACCTCCGTCGTGAGTAGTTGGGTCCTCACGAAAAGATACACAAAGACGGATCTTGAATTTTTCTTGCAGTTTGAAGAGCTCCCAGATTGTTTTAGCTCTCTCGGATTCGTTCAAATCGTCAAGCCCATCGACAACTATGAAGCAATTTAACGCACGCGACCCGGAGGGGAAAGCACATTCAAGTAACGAAGACATTTTTTCAAAATCATCATAATGATGTCCTGTATATTGGTTTAATAAATCCAATACGGCAGCGAAGTCCTGAATGTTGTTCATTACCTGTCGCACAAGAGACCCGATAATCGTCCGAGCCTGGAGCGATTTGTTTAGATCGTGACGACAAAAGAAGTACGCGACAGTAATACCCTGCGAATGAAGATGAAGATCATCAACCATGTTTGCTAGCAAGACTGACTTTCCGGAGCCAAGCTTGCCCATGTATATAAGTGTGCATGAAATACAGGCTAGAGCTGGATCCTTCCAAGTTGTATACTCAGGGCTTTCACGGAACATAATTGTCGTCCCTGCTTTGCGGGTCTGTTTCCAGACGACGGCATGGTCGAATTCAGAACAAAAATTTAGAACTTGTAGACGTGCATTGATTCGCGCTTGATGGGAATCATCCTCGGATTTACTGATTTTTTTCCATAAAGCATTTTGAAATTTGGATGTTTTGAGAGACTCGTCTTCAATTCTTTCCGCAATTAGCAATGTGATTTCTTCTTTAATATTCGCAGCCCACCGTTCTAGGCTGAGTTGAAATGAATGGAGATCGCCTTCATTCAAAACAGCTGTCAATTGCCCGAATGTAGATTTGAGTGTAAATTTCAACATTTTGTGACAAATCTGGACGAGAGTGATGAAATAATCACACATATAAGATTGGAGATTCTTGGAGCGAGGGTAAAGAAGAGCCATCTTCTCATAGCGCGGTGCAGAGCGACCGGCTATCATAAACAGCGTCGAGAGCCTCTCAAGGTAAGATGAATATTTCGTAATGATCTATATCCAAATCAGGCTTTATGTTACAATTGGCTTGAGAGCACATTTCTGACCAAGACTAACCAGTAAAGAAGACCTCACGACCGTCCAGATACCACACGCGATGATATTCTGGGAGCCACCGACAATGATATCTCCAAGCGCAGCGAATTGCTGAACAGCTTCAAGAACGTTCATCATCCGGGCGCCAAAACAACGTCGCTTGAACACCAATGCCCGTTGATCTATCTCAGCAATGAGACGGAGAACATCTTGCGAGCTTGGCGGCGTCTCGCATGCTTGTGCTTTTGCGCTGCGAAACGCGACCTTTTGCTGATCTGGAAGGTCAGCTTCAAATAACGAAATAGCCTGCGCCAACCGAACTTCTGGCTTCAGGCGTGTCGCTGTGCCTAGTGATGATGACATCTTCTGGCAACGATTGAATACCTCGATCACGTGGGGTGGCTGTAAATGTAGAATCTTGGGACCTTGACACGTCTATGTAAGAGACTAATCAACACGTCAGCTGTGGCGCTCGCTCGGGTGTACAGTCTGAGGCTGTGCAGGAGAGGCTGAGGCTGTGTGATTCAAGTTCCTTAAATAAACTTCCTAGCGCCTATAAATCAAAGTATAACGAGGAGACATTTCTTTATTTGTATTTCTACTTATCTTTCCAATCGTCTTTCTATCTATGTACAGCTTATAGTATAGGTAGTAGTATATTGGGCGGTAAAGGTTATCTATGGCCAAGGGGGCTTTCCCCCGATCATCACTATTGTCCCTATCTGTGGCGAGGGCTTATACTTGCGGGTGGGTGTATGATGTTTCTCACCCCGATCAAATGGGAGCATATGGTAATGTGCGTTAGATGAAAGGTCTATACTAACTGTTGAAGTGAGATATGCCCTTACACAGGTTGAAAAAAAAAAAAAAAAAAAAAAGAAACAGAAACAGAAACATCATCCAGCATATCATGAAGAAGATGTCAAAATCAAGGTTGCAATAAAAACCAAATGTATGTACAAAGGCAACCAAATAGCTTCGCCACGCTTTCTTCAAGGTTCATAAAAAACAATAAAACGACCAAGAATACAAATCAGACAGTGATATAAGTATGAAGAGGAAAAGAAAGATGTCACCGAGACTGCTTAAGAAGGACGGTGGAACTTGCTCTCAATCCAAGGCATACCAACAACACTGGCCTTACGCACCTTGTTGCGAACCTTGACACCAACCTCGGTTCCCTTCTTGTGGAAGCCTTGGTTCACATATGCCATGGCAATGTTAGCACCACCAAGAGATGGACTGGGCAGACCAGAAGTAACAATTCCAATATCAACAGGGTTGGCAGGATCAGAGAGGTCAACGACGACAGCACCCTCGCGGGCTGGCGAGCCCTTCTCAACGGTTAGACCGACACGGCGCTGCTTGAGTGTCTTGGCGGGGCTAGAGAGCTGGGGCAGGATAGCGGAGGCACCGTTGAAAGTAGCGGTTGCGGCATCGCGGCGGTCACGGCCGACGACCCATCCCAGAGCAGCGGCGGGGGGAGTCTGCTCGGTGGAGATATCATGGCCGTAGAGACACATACCAGCTTCGAGACGGAGGGAGTCTCGGGCAGCGAGACCGGCAAGGCGAACCTTATCCTTGTTTTGGAGGAAAAGGTTCACTACCTGTTCGGGGAGGGTAGCGGAGGCGGAAGTTGGGATGGAGATCTCGAAGCCGTCTTCGCCGGTGTAGCCGGTTCGGGAAATAAGAAGGGGAGAAGGAGTAGCGGAGCCATCGGGGAGAGTGAGGTGCAGCTCACGGCAGTTACCGAAGTAGAGGGTGCTCAGGTCGGTCTCGGCGGCTGAGGCGTTGGCGGAGTTGATGAGGGGCTGCAGGACACTGGCGGCCTGGGGACCTTGCAGAGCGACGAGCGCGCGGTCCTCGAGGATATCCCACTTGATGCTGTCGGAGCCGTTTCTGAAGCGGTATGCATCGATCTCGGCCCGCAAAAAGGCCAGATCCTCTGTACGACGGCCGGCGTTGGTGACGAAGTAGAAGGTGTCTTCGCCGCGGCGGGTAATAACGGTGTCGTCCACAATGCCACCAGTCTCTTCTTCCAAGAGACAAGAGAGGGTAGAGGTGTTGGGTGCGAGTTTATCGAGGGATGACGGGGTGATTTTCATCAGAAGCTCGAGAGCACCGGGTCCGCTCAGGTGGTGTTGCACCCTAAATAGGAAACCTTTAGCACCCATTGAGCTTTTTTCTGAGGATATATAGACAGTATTGACTTACATATGGCTGACATCGAACAAACTGGCCTTCTCACGAGTCCACGCATGGCTTTCAACATGGCTCAAGTCGGCATACTGGAGGGGCATGGAGAACCCAGCAAAGGGGACCATCTTAGCGCCGTGAGCTTCATGCAAGGCGAAGAGCTGAGTCTTGCTCAGGGGCTCGGACGAGCTGGACGCATATCGAACGATTTGGGGCTTTGCCTGTGTATTCACAGCTGGAATGGCAATTCTCTTGCTGGGCACACGGACTGCAGACCGCACCGAGGCAGTCGATAGCTCCCGCCGCAGAAGTGTGGAGCTGATAGAGGCGCGGGGTGTGTGAAGGACGGCTGCTCTCGCGGCAGCAAGCTCGGCGCCTTTCTTGAAAGTACGGACACTGGCCATTTTGTATCAATGCTATGAAGAGAAATTGAATTGACTGAATGAAAGAAAGAAGGAAAAGAAAAAGAAAAGAGGGCCCTTGAAGACCCTCCTCCGCCGTCGGAGAAGAGTAACGGAAAAGTCACGTGTAGATAGGAAGTTGACGCCCGCGGTGTGGAATGATAAGTCATCTGCGGCGTTCTCCCCACTACAGCGGATCGATTGCGGGAAATCGGAGCTTCAAGTATAGGTATAAGATAGTATATATATACCTGGGCGGCTCCGAGAGAGATTCGCCGAGGAATTATTAGAATTGCTTATAATATCTCATGGTGATGTTTTATGTTCAAGTGCCAATGCAAATATCCAATATTACTAAGTATGGGCCATAAATAGGGCCATGTCGTTAAGTACACTTCAACGGAATGAGCGAATTTTCGAAGGAAGATACCCCGGAAAAGTGCAAATAGTGGGTATAGGGTCGCGCGAGGCATTACGGGTCGGAAATAAATGGTTTTGGTGACAGCAAGACTCGAGTCAGATCCAAATGGGAACTGGCATCGATCCTGAGCTCAACCGATTCAATTTCGGCAGTCATTATGTGCAACGAAGGCTGGTGTGCCATGTATAAACAAGCGAAGTATCCAAAAAAATCCAACACGAATATCCACCCAACATAATATCAAAGTAGGGATTATAAATTCCAGACCAAAATATTCCCTCACATATCCTGCAGGCCTAATTAGATGCAAGCAGATGCGGCCTTCACTCCTGCCTTTCGGTGGTCATATCATGAGCGTCCACTGATGGTTCATCCACCAGTTCAATCAAATGCAATAAAAATGATGCGATATGCAATGAAACAAATCATAGATGGTAAAAATAGACAAGAAGACGAACGTGACCCTGTCCCGCAGGTATTACAGTCCGTTGGAAGCACAGGTGAATACACCGCCGACTGAGCCCTCTCTGTAGCTGATAACCACAGACATGACAGAGGCCTAATTGAAATATTAGTAAATTGACATAACAAGGGAGATATGACGATTGTTGTCGGTCTGGAAAGGTCACTTACATAAGTACCAGCGCCGAGGAAGTAGAATCCTACGAGAATCAAAAAGACGTTGAAGATGGCACCGATCCATCCACGGATGCCTCGAACCTTGTAGAACGAGTAGCCGTCGTCAGCTATACGCATACGGATATATGCAACACCCCAGAAAATGAAACCGAAGAAGGAATCAAAGAGGGAACTCATGATAGACTCCAGGTCTGAGAAAAATGGAATGACTTCGGAGATAATCCAAGCGCAAACCCATAGGACGGCTAAGATTCCGGCCCAAGAAGCCCAGCCCACCACGGTGTTTTGGGTCTTGTGACGAGTGCCCTCAAAGATGTTGAAGAAGATAAATCGTGCCGAGACGGAGGCGTAAAGAACACCAAGGAAGATGAGAGTAGGGATCATGAACGAGAAGGAAATCTTCTTGTAAAGCTCATTGGAGATGGAGCCGAAGGCCGGTGTTTTCATGTATTCGGACTGTGAACCGGTGTAGGCATACATAATGGACCCGACCAAGCTGAACAAGATAATCTCGGCGATGGTCACAGCAGTGACGGACTTCCAGAAATCGCGAGGCTCTTTCATTTCAGCAATGAAGCTGGGCAAGGTGATTTGGCCAATGAAGGTATAGCTGATGTTCAAGAAAGCGCTCATTCCAGTGACGAAGCTTGTTCCCTTAGGCGGGATAGCAAGAACTTGGGGTTCGCCGTACTCGGGATAATTCACCGGGTGGCCTTCAATACCAATGAAGATCATGGCCAGAAGAACGGAGACGAAAGTGAAGAAGGCAGAGACAGTTGCCAGGTGAGCCAGGGTACCGAAAGTACGTGGTAATGAGACGAAGAAAGAGATGATCGCCACAATGATACCGAAGACGACCGTACAAGCTCCGTGGTTGGAGATGGTGTTCAGGTATTCAGACCCCACCACGCAATGCAAGCCTTGGATGAAAGTGTTGTTCAGAAGGAACATGACGGCAGTGAACCACCAAGCCCACTTGGAATCCCAGAATAGATATTGGCCGATATCACAAACATCACGAATTTCCGGGTGTCGGAGACAAAATTTCCTATAACAGTCTGAATTAGCATATGCGACCAATGAAGCCTTGGCATGCGTTATGAAGTAGAAACCACTCACCAAATTGTCAACGAAGTGTACAGGACGACACCGGCGATGAAAATGGTCAAAATCAAACCCGGCACTAGACCGAGGACAGAGTACGACCAGGGAAAGGACATCATAGCCAGACAGATGTACTCCGAAAAGAGTAGCGCGGCAGTCTATATCCAAACTAGTCAGCATCCGCTGATCTTGGATCTTGCAGTCGCAAGGGAATTCCAGCCTACCTTTTGCCAGCTGCATGTGCGATACTTGATGCCATTCTCAGCTTCCATCTCAATTTGGCGACCGACACTTTCAGAGGTGGAGGACGAGTCGACCGCTACCCGGGCGTGCGACAAACGACGTCCCCCCTCGAGGTCATAATCCTTTAACTTGGGATCATGCTCGAGTTTGTCGCTCAAATCATGGGACTGGTCGCTTTCGGCGGAGTGATGGTCCATTGTTGTGTGGTCTTTTGGCGCAGCCATTTTATTGTTAAGGAGCGTGCAAACCGCTTTTGGCGGAACTCGGTGGAGTCGAAAGAGACGAAGTCAACGACCTTCGGATACATATAACTGTGGATTGGGTAGATCGTTATACAAACTGTGCACCAGGCACAAATTTTGGGTGATATGTGCTTTAGGGGAGGGTGTTTTTTTTGAGTCGCTTGGGGTTGCTTGAGGAGGACCTCTGGGCTGTATCGATTTCAAGGTTGGCGCAATGGAAATGAGGATTTAGGGCAAACAGGATCTATAAGACCCGGCGAACGGAAGATCGCAATGAATGGAGAAAATGGAGAAAATGGAGTTTGGGAGAGAAAACGTGCGAGATAACTAGATTTTAAAGAGAAACCAGAAATAATTGAATGGATCGAATGGCGTGAGAGGAATAAAATTAAATTGGCAAAAAAGAAAAAAGAAAAAGAAAAAAGAGAAAAGAGTAACGTTCGATGACCAAGAATGGTATCTTAGGTATCTGGTATACCGAGAGGGCTATGCAGCACTGAGCGTGGGTGACAGTAGTGACAGACTATGCAGACTCCAGGGCTACAGTGTGGCGTATTAATGGGTAAGATGGGTATGCTGGATACCCCTGTCATTTTTAGAATTCGGATTCTCCACTCTGAGATGTTGCCGGAAAAGATGATAAAAAAAGGTCGATCCGGTCTGAATTGCATGACGTTATGGAGAACCAAGCCAGCCGCAACGGGCAACGCTTTTTTTCAAGCCATGGCGCTGCATCAGAAGGGTAAAACCGTCGGGAGAGGCGGTCGCGCCCCTCAGGGGGCTTGCGATCGGGCCACTTGGTTATTGACATTGGGGGACTTTTCGACGCGCTCGTCAATGGCGTCCAGCCCTATGAACATACCATACATAATTTGAAGCCGATTTTATGTCCGATGTAGAATCTGTAAAAATAGAGAGAGAGAGAGAGAATTCTGTCTCTGTATTCCGTAAATCCTCGTCATTGTACGGAGTATTCCCATAAATCGGCAAACCACGAAGGGGGCAAAGCAAATCGGCGCGCATATCATAGCTACGGGCTGCCAAAGTGGGACTGGATCCGCCCCGCAAGCAGGATTAGTCGAATGGAGTTCTTCGGAGAGTGGAATCCCCGGGATCAGACTCGTGCATCAGCTCTCTTTACGCCTTTTTACGCCCCCGAAAACATGGTTGCGCAGTGACCTCGGGCTTGCTTTTGGCTGCATTCTGCCACCGCTGATTCGATGGGGAGCGGTCGACCTTAACCGAATGCGGCAGAATGGATCCTTAGTGGTCCTAGGGGTGGTCCTAGGGTGGGAAGATACGTAATATTTCAACAGAGAACAGAGGTTCAGTTGGGGCCGATTCTGCTTTGGAAGACACTGATTCGTGGAATGCCTTCACGAGGCACGAATCAGGATTTAGAAAAGCAGGGAAAAGCGAGCAAAAGGCAAGATGAGAGGATGAAGAGGATGAGAAGCTGACTCGTTTAATACAACGTATGTAAACTAATTACCATATATTACCATACAGGAGAACCACGTGCAGATGACTCATCACTCTATTGAAGCAAGTGCAGCCGGAACTGTGCAGGGACAACATGTGCATTACAGTTATTGTAGTGCAGTGGTCTCTCTTATCAGGACTACTTGCCTATTATCTATAGCATAGGCGCCGTCAGATATCAGAGATCAATTTGAAACAAGATACTTTCGCAGGATTATGGGTCCATTTCGGGATTGTCGGTCTACAGAATCTTTCATTCCTCTTAAAATATCTTCCAAACAAAAGAAAAAGCAATAAGCTAACAGAATGCAGTGTAGTAAATAGAATAAAAACAGAGTCACGACTATGGCGGGTCCCCGGTCCACTCTTGCGTGCTCATCCCCCACAATGGCCTCACCCGGAACCCACATACTTGGCCCAGCTCCCTTCGTACAGCTACATTTATACTTACAATCTTCGGCCCCTCCGGCCCCCAACAGGATGCGACTCAAGTTTAATTGAACACCCGATCAATTTATCGACTGAGGTGAGATACTTTAAACCTTATTGCCCACCTACCCACCTGGGCAGCAGAGCCTTAGCGGTCTTTCCGCTTAGCGGACATGCGCTGCAGGGGCGCAATCTTAGCTCCCTTCTAGTTCATTAGCATCGAGGATTTGGGGGCGACCGTTTACTCCTTTCAGAGCTATGACATCGGTGCTGTTTTACATCCTTGTAGATCATCCATTTGCTAAGGCGTGATGAACTTCACGTTGAACATCATGATCCAAATGAAGGTAATATGAAGAAGATAAGCAAAGAAATTATACGTTTTTAGACTTGTATTCGCCAATATTTATCTTTGTTTTGGGGGCTATATATCCATATAACCACATTCGGGCTAGTTAGAGAGATTCAAACAATATACACATGCATAAGAAAACATAAGAAAGCCCAAATAAACGCCGTCGACAGTATGATATGCACGATAGAATGTCGGTGCGACGGTACTTTTCAAAAAAGCAAACGGGGTGTAAAAAAAAAGAGAAAAGCTTATATCCAAGGATGGAAAGCGGGCTATAGAATTCATTACATGCCCTCGTCCTCGTCTGCCAGTAGAGCGGCGTAATCGTCGGCTGAAGCAAAGGTTGGCAAATGCTTGAGCTTGCGCTTCTTCGACTTCGACTTCGAGTCGGAGGGAGCTTCCGGCTCGGGGGCCAGGTCGACACCACCAAGTTCCATGTCGGATGGCAGGTCGTCGTCGCTGTCCAAGAAGGCCTCGTCGTCTGACACATCCATGTCGAAGGCATCTTCGTCGTCCTCGTCCACCTGCTTCTTCTTCTCTTCCTTGGCGGGCTTCTTGGCCTGCTTCTTCGAGGCAGCAGGGGGAGGGAATGCGGCTTCGGCATCTTCCAGATCGCTGAAGTCGGCCATCTCCTCATCAGAGGGAACATCGGACTCGTCGTTGAAGATAACCTCGTCATCACCACTGCCCTCACCCTCGCCCTCAATATCAATCTCATCCTCATCCTCATCATCGTCGTAGGCAGACTCCAGATCATCCATATCGAGATCATCGTCACTGCCATCGTCGGCCTCCAGATCAGGACGGGACTCCACAAGGGCCTTCCAGATCTCATCCTCGTTGTCGCTGCCAGCCTCCGCATCCTCATCATCAGCAACATCAGCACTCTTGCCCTTCTTGGCACGTGCCTTATCGTTGTTGACACGATTGAAGTACTCGTGGAAGAAGACATCTTCCGCAGCAACTTGATCGGCCTTCTTCTTCCAGAAATTCTCGGAGTTGAGAGGCGTGCTTTGCTGTGTCGTCTTCGCAGCCTCGACCAATCGGTCTGCGGCATCACCACCAGCAAGAGGCTGCATGATAGAGGCACCACGAGCGGCAGCGCTGGCCTTGGGGGTTCGGTACACGAAGCGATCCAGGAAGTGAGAGAGCGTGTGCAAGTTCAAGTCAGGCTTGCCACTCATGGGGTTGTGTTCCAAGAGATTTGAAGCATTGAGAGAGACGGAAGGATGGAAGTGAGATGTATAGGGCAAGATTTCCCAGAGACAAGTCTGGTCGGCATTGCTGTGCTCAGGGTCACGCTTGCGAGGATCATAGATGTTGGTCTGCTTCGGGACTTTCGACTCGACAACAGGCGTAGGCTCTTCGTCATCCTCGTCGGGGACATCACGGAAAACCTCCTCATCGTCACTATCGTTTGCTTGAGGCTGGTCGAACAGAGATGAAAGACTTGGAAAGGTCGTCTCCAGCTCGCGGATCAAGTAGAAGACACCGCAAACAAACGAAGGCTGGTGAAGGCCAAGGACCTGAACAATACGCTTGACGAATGCCTTGATGCGGCGGACATTAAGGTCGTTCTTGAGTGCCTTGAACAGAAGATTCAGGTAAAGCGACTGCTTAGAGGATGTGGTTACGCGGGGATCGAGGAGCGACTCGTAAAGAGTACGGTAGAAGCGGTCTCCGGCAACCTGGTGAGATGCAGTAAGCTGCTGGATCAACAGCAGAGCCTGGATACTTGTGTTGAAGTTTGAGGAGTGAGTGATGCGGAAAAGCGTGTCGATGTGCTTCGCGAGACTGTATGTTTGAGTCAGATTTAAATACGGAAATCATTATCGGGGAGTAGAACTTACCGAGCGGAGTCAGCATCTGTGAATGGGTAGGCACGGTTGACACCAGTCAGGACACCGGATGTCAGCTTTTCGCGCATCTCATCGTCCTGGGCCTGTCCCTTTACAGGGCCTTGGTTCTTGGAACCCTTGTGGCCAGGCTTGCCCTGTGGCTTTCCTTTGAAGCCAGGCTTGGTGGATTGGTTAGGCTTCAGGATGGTCACAAACAACGAGAAGTAGATGTCAAGTAACTGCATAGCAACCTTCTCCTCCTTTGAGCTGAGAACTGTCTGGTTGAGAGTGATGATAGCGTAGTACTTAGCATGTGAGCTCTGACCAGGTCGGAACAGAAGCTCCTCAACAGCCTTGATGATTAAGGGCTTCATCGCCGGGTGTGTTTGCTGCAGCTGCAAAAGAAGGTAAGAAGCACGCGAGGCAATCTTCTTTCCTGGGTCTCCGAGTTTGTTCACCAACAGTCGTAACAAGTTAGCTTCCTGCTCGGGCTTCTCTTTCAGAAGCTCATAAACATAACTGACGGCGCGGGATCGGGAGAACTCAATCTCGTCATTGCACCACACCTCTAGAATCTTAAGGACCTCAAAGAACTGTTCCTTGACAATATCCTCAAAAGCCCAAATCATCAAATGGCTCTTCTGTAAACCACCGGGGAGGGGATCGCGCTCGGTCCATCGGCCGCCAGCTCCTTGGAACGCAGCAACGAGCGAGGGCTGATTGGCGAATGATTTCAGACGTCGCTCGCTAGGCAACAGGGTTCCCTGGGCAAACATATCCTTCAGGGAGCGCAGAACTTCGACTGCCTGTGCACGGCTACGCTTGCGTCCTAGAGCAATAAGGGCCTCGAGAGATTTTGTGTTGTGGAGCGGCGACTCTTGGGCAGCAAGTGTCAATGCGGAGATTTTATCACTCAGGGTACCGGAGGCCATAATGGTTGTGTAGAACTTGTGAGACGATGATGCTGAGGTTTGTTGCGCTTTCGCATACTTTTCGTTCTCCTCCTGCAACAGAGAATTGGCGAGTTCGTGGATGCGGTCAACTAGGTGTCTAGGAAGAGCGCTCATCTCTTTCGCATTTCCGGTAGCCACGGGTGGAAGAGGAGATGCGTACCAGTCAGAACGAGGAAGAATAGCCTTGGCCATAACTGTTAGTACATATATTTATAGATAAATGGGGCAGATGACGAACGAGAGAAGCATATTCCTTAGGAATAGTTACCAGTTCTGTTTTAGCTGGAGGGACCGGCTCAATATCAGAAATATCGGAGACTTCATCAGCCTCGCTCTGCTTTTCCTCATCAATTATATCTTCATCGTCTTCATCGTCCTCCTCTCCCTCATCCTCTTCCACTTCTTCATCTTCAAGGTCCTGCGGGACGACATGACCAGCAGCCTCCAACATCTTGGATAATTCATTTCGGAGATCATCGTCCTTAGCCTCAGCTGAAACGCCTTCCACCTCCTCTTCCTCGTCAACATCCGCTAGAAGATTAAAATCCTCTTCGGTGCCACCCAAGGCAAGAATTTCCTGTCGCAAAGTGGCATCGTCGGCACTCTTGTTCGCAGACTTTCCGGCCTTGTTCTTTCCACCCTTCTTTTCATCGCCCTTCTTTTCATCGCGAGCAATCACTTCTCCGCTACGATCCCGCTTCTTGCCTTGTCCAGAAATATCCTGGATTTTTCCAGCCTTAGAAGCGACATCCTTATCCTTTTTGTCATCCGCCACTTCAACGGGTGTATCCGGTTTATCGATTTTCTTCGACTTTCCCTTGGCGGAGCTCTGTTTCTTCAATCGCTCCTCGATTTTCTGTCGCAGACCAGAGAAGGCACTCTCGTCAATCTGGGGGACTTCGGACGTAGATTTGGATTCGATCGATGAAGCAGCTGCTTCTGGGGCAGACTCATTAGCGTCCGAAGAACGCTTGCCTTTCCCCTTTGCCATTGTAATGTGTCTGGGGTCGTGGTATGATTTTTGAATGGAGAGAAAAATGAACGGAGAAATCTTTTGCGGCGGACCCGTTATCACAACGCTCGGACCAGCCCGATAAGAGTCTTATCCTGGACCGCGCCGTTTTCTCGACACTCTTATTTGGCGACTTGATTGTGGTAATTGTGACACTGGAGGACTCCTCAGAGTGAATCTGGAAGTTCCCTAAGGTCATAATAATGCTTTCTACCATCACAGCTCGGCGTGCGTTGAGGTTACGGCAAACGCCAGCACTCCGTATTCAGCAATGCGGGCTACATGTACGCGTTTCTTCCAACAACTTTTATAAGCTCAATTGGGGATTCTGACGATTTGCAGTGTGATGGACGAAGTCGAGTCTCAAATTTCTGGATTCCTACTGGTGGTATCTCCAAGAAATCGACCGATGGATCCACAGGTGCGACTGCCACTTGACAGGAAGATTACATCGGCGCAACCGCTAACAAAGCATTAGAGGATGCAAATGATCTCTTAATTCGAGCGGGGTTTCTTCGCCAGGTTTGTCTTTTTATCTTGTTCAATACCTTCTAGTCCCCGGGCTAATTTTACTGGCCAGGCGTATTCTGGAGTTTTCCATCTACTCCCACTTGGGTTGCGAGTTCAGGACAAGTTGGAACGTCTTATTGATAAGCACATGCGATCATTGGGTATACCATGGTAGCCTCAATTCCTAAATTTAAATAGAACTGACATCTGCAATAGGTGCTTCTAAAGTCTCTTTGTCTTCGATCTCTTCACAAGAGCTTTGGGAGAAATCGGGGCGTTTGAACGAGGATTCTGAAGTGCGTCCTTTAACCTACCCTTGCTATGCATGTTGCTAACAGAAGATAAGGTCTTCCGGTTTCAAGATCGAAAAGACACCCGCTTCTTGCTTGCTCCAACTCACGAAGAAGAAATTACTACACTTGTTGGAGGACTGACCACATCCTACAAAAATCTTCCTCTGCGGGTCTATCAGATCAGTATGCACTACCACAATCACCCAAAAATACACTTTACTTATCAATCAAACAGCAAGAAAGTACCGAGATGAAGCACGACCACGTCAAGGTCTTCTTCGCGGGCGAGAGTTCATTATGAAGGATCTCTATACATTCGATTATAGTGTCGCTGAGGCACTGAAAACTTATCAAGCTGTCAAGGACACCTACATCAATCTTTTCAATGACCTTAAAATACCTTACTTGGTTGCTGCCGCAGACTCGGGGAATATGGGAGGCAACATGAGCCATGAATACCATTTTATCAGCTCAAAGGGAGAGGATCGTGTAGTGAGCTGTTCGCACTGTGAACATATCTACAACGAGGAACTGGCAGATGGAAAGACACACAAATACGGTGAAACTTCCGTGTCAACTCCTGTCTCCGGCTTTCAAACTGAGGAGCAATCAAATGAAGTTGGCCCCCCAACAGTCTCCACTGGCATGTGGATGGCCATCTCACACGACCGCAACACCCTTTTGCGCGGCTGGTATCCCAAGTTCTCGATGCAGAATGGATCAGCCGAACCCATTGAACGCCATGTGAACTCTCACGCTGTGAAGGCTATTGCTGATGCCGCAGGGATTGACCTCGATCTTAGTGTGGAGAATCCTTTGGAAAAATGGGTCGCGCATGTTCAGTCCCGCTCTTCAGAACAGAAACCACGGGTTTTGGATCTCTACGACTCACAGGTACGGGTATACAAGCGTCCACCTTTGAGCGACCTTCTTCAAAAGGCCGACTGCTCTGCTGCTGATGTCCAATATTCGATGCTTGATCGTTTTCCCGATACAAATAACAAGCTGAGTCTCGTGCGTGTGCATGACGGAGATAGTTGTACACATTGTGCGGACGGACTGTTAACCAGTAACCCTGCTGTGGAGCTTGGACACACCTTCCATCTTGGTACGAGATATAGTGAGGTTCTACAAGCTTCGGTGTCAGTAAACCCAGCGTTACTCGAAAATGCATCAGCATCAGATGTCAAGTCTGGCAAAGAGCAGATTGTCCCAATTCAGATGGGATGTCATGGAATTGGCGTCTCGCGTATGGTGTCCGCTGTGGCCAACAGATTGGTTGACTCCAAGGGCTTGAATTGGCCTCGAGTCATCGCACCATATGAGGTCATGATAATTCCTGGGAAGGGACTGGACGATGTCGCTGAGCAGGTTTACGATTGCCTTTCTTCGCGCACCCCAAAGCCCGTGGATGCGATCCTCGATGACCGCGATAAGGGCATGGGGTGGAAGCTAGGAGACGCTGACTTGATTGGATATCCAATCATAGTTGTTGCAGGCAATGGTTGGAAGAAGAACAAGACTCTTGAAGTGCAATGCCGCCGACTTGGAGTGAAAGAGGACGTATCTATGGACGGCCTACCGAAGTTCGTCGAGAGTCTGCTCTCCAAATTATAAGCCTGTCCTACGACTCTGTCTGGCAGGACTACTGTATCTATGTAACATTAGCATTCTTGTTCAATCTCCTGTATATCACTGTTGTATATAACGCCCTCTGCATTTCCAATATATTTCCTATCTATAAATCTAGCTCATTTGTGTCTTGTGCGTGCATATACCATGTCCCTCGTCATGTGTGTGGGAATAATACTGCGACCACGCTAGTTCCACGCCCATCACCCCACCTCCGCCCGCATCAACCTCTCTGCAGCGCGCTGCGAACCTCGAATTCTCCGTTTTTGCCTCCAACAGCAACCCAAAATGGCCTCTCAGAACGAGTCAGGCTCCGATGGGGCTCCCCCAGGCTCAGGTAAGTCTTGAATATCCAACATCAAGAATTTATCACATCTCCGAGCACCCAGTGGCTAGAAACTGCGAAATGAACCTAGCTCGCTACTAGGGCCCCCTTCAACCAAAGACCCAATCCCAATTGATCCATATCGATTTGACGTGCTAACCTTATTTGCAACCAGTGAACCTCGCGTCACTTTCTTTGCCCCAACTCCGCTCCCTCCAAACCCGCCTCACCTCCGAGTTGGAGCACTTGACAACCTCGCACGCGAAGCTGCGCGCCGCACAAGCCAAGTTCCGTGATTGTGTAAACTCGATCAACGACGGTGTCACTGGATCTGAGTCGAAAGGAACTACTGGTCGCGATGAGATTTTGGTCCCCCTTACAAGCTCTTTGTATGTCAAGGGTCGGTTGACAGACCGGGAGAAGGTGCTTGTTGATGTTGGAACAGGATTCTATGTTGAGAAGGTATGTTTTGGGTTATTCATATTACAGATCGGCATGGAACAACGTTCTAGAAGTTATATCTTTTGTGGTACTCTTTTCTTTGCTACATGCAGAAAGCTGACAGATCAATCTTCAATGCAGACACCCGAAAAGGCGATTGCTTTTTACAACGACAAGGTCAAGGGATTGGATGAGAACTTGGTTGAGTTGGAAAAGATTGTGCAGGCTAAGAACTCTCAACTGCGGATTGTTGAGGAGGGTAAGTTTATCGCAGCACCTTTCAAATCAAGTGCGAGTTTGAGAGAATATTTCACTGACAACATTGAATCTAGTCCTCCGACAGAAAATGCTTAGCGGCGAGGGTGCCGAGGCGGGCGCTCCAAGTGCCTAAACTTTTACACTTACGAGACTCGATGACGGCTTCATATGAGCCAGTAAATATAAAACAAAAATCTTTTCTATTCCACGACTCTAATATTGCGTTTCTGTGCTGCGATCTGCTCGGCTAACACGAAATAAATTGATTTATTGTGTATTTAAACTAACAATTAGCATGTCCCTGAACGCGTGAAGGCAACGAAAGGTAAGGAGATAGCGGAAAACTGGGTGTTGATGCTTGGAGCTAAAACAGCGTTCCAAGTTCGACATCAAGCAGCTCGGGGTTAATGTCCTTGTCCAAGTCAGAGGATGGACCTTCACGCACATCTTTGGTGGCACTTAGAAGTTCCGAAACCTTGTCAACGAATCCAATCAAATCCCAAAACCCACCCTCGTCATTATCAGGACTCATGTTCGCTCGGGGAGGGAAAAGGGACCGGAAATTTCCCATGTATTTCTCAGGTCTTCTCGGGGCATTTCCTTCCATGTTGAGCCCACTTCCTAACACAATATCCCAATACGGGTCGAACAAAGTTGCACCCCATGTGACGGTTGGTGATGCAGTCCGTTCCCATCCGGAGGAAGTTGATGTGTATCGATCGAAACGGGCCACCTCAAGTACATAACTTGTTCCTTTGATCTTCAATTGAACCGAAGCTTTCTCGACGAAACTGGCCACGGGAGCCTTCCAGTCGAACAGCACTTTCCTACGAGGGACAAGGGCCATGCCATGAACATGAATGCGGTTATCAAACCTCACAGTTTTGAGAAATTCAGTAAGATTGACCTGGATATCATCATCATTCAATGGCTCAAACAGTTCGATGTCCCCTTGCCAGTCACACCTGGAAAATATGTAAGTATTGGGTAGTAAATTATAGGTACGGAAAAGAGCGGGGGACCCCTACCGAGCAAAGTCCATCACGCCGGCTTGCAAAACCAATCGGCGAGGATTCTCAGCTTCTTCATGGACTTTGAACCATCTGTGGCGCTGTTGCTCAAGCTCTAGGGAACGATGCTTAAAGTCTACCTCTAGGCGAAATTGAGATTCGGTTTTACCTGAGAACTCAAAGTTCGCTGAATAGGTCGGAAAAGTGGTCTTGATTCCTGACAGGGTACTCAGAGGGCTTGTGGATTCCAAGAGGCTGCTCGCACTCAAACATCGGGATAGCAATTCTTCGCCACTTAATTTCAACCTAAAGCTGGTCAGGATCATATATCTTGATTCTAAAACATTTCCTTTACTTACCCTGGTACTAGGCGACCGATGGCTCGCTCATTCATGATCATCTCTTGGAATTCTTCTAAGCTGTATAGAGATTCTCCATCTTTTGGTTTGCGGTAATGATCCATTAGAAATGAACCGAAGTGGATGCGCATTCTCAAGCGCCCGGCAAAAAAATGGGCTTTCGACAGCGCTTTTTGGAAACTTCGGAGCAGAATCTCGTCGTTTTTCTGTTGAAAATGGGTGATTGTCTCTTCCTCTTTACGAGTAGTTGGCGAAGATCGTGGTACCCGCTGGTGAAGAATGGGCAAGGCAAACCTCTTTTTCTTGACAATCTTCACCTGACTCTGCATCGTACTGCCTTTTGGTAGCTCAACCAAGTACACTTTGATTCGAATATCAGCTTTTGCAACTGCTGCTTTCCATTTCTCTCGCAGCTGCTTGGCGATGAAGGACATATTCGTTTCTTCGCTTCCACACACAGTAATGCAGTCGTCAACGTCTTTCTGCAGGTAAACATGAACCTTGAAAGCTTTCCGTATAGAGTCAAGTGCCTCAAGTTTGTCCCCGAAGCTTTCTTGGAGTGTCGGTCCATCCTGAGGCCAAATGAACATGCACTAGAATATTTTGTCAGTTGCTCGTATCTTGCACATCTCCCAAAGCACCATTTTTACCCGATAATTACTAGCCTTGTTTTTGATCTGTCCCGACTTTGGTTCCTCTCGCAATTCAGACTCCGCTTCTCTCATTGCTCTTCCAATTCTTGCTTTTTTCTCAACAACCTCTGTGGTTCCAGAAGGATGGATCTTCAGCCAATGACCACGCGCATCAGGAGCGTTCTTTTCGGTTTTCTCGTAGAATGGGTCGACAAGGCCCTGAAGAATTTTCTTTGTCTTGGCAACTGAATCTGCATCTCCCCAGATACGAAGACACTGTTCATTTATTAGTCTCTGGTATAGTCTGAAAGTTATTTCTCAATACTCACTCGGCCTGGCTCTTGTTTAATGAATGTGCCTGTGGATTGACTGATTTTATCGAGGAATTTCTCCCTCCCGTCAGAATGGGACAAATTCGCGGCCAACTCGAGCGATTTGGTATCTCTTCGGAGTCTGACCCATATCGTTAGTCAAAAATACGAAAACTGGAACCATGGCTTGACGAAAGGTCACGTACAATTGCTGTATGCTGGGCGCTCTGGTGGGCAGCCTCACAACTGCTTTTAGAAAGTCAGTGCATTCTCACACTAAGGCTTTGTAAGACATACCATCGCTTTCATGCCCTTCCTGCCATTTACGTTGTGCGGGCGAAACCTCGAGCAGCTGACTGGTCCTTGAGCGGTCCTCGACCACTCTCTGGAACCTACGGCTTTGAGGAACAGACTCAAGAGTAACAGCCTCACCTGTACGTCGAGAAACGTGAGGCCCCAGAGGTGAGGGCTCTTCGCGTGTGATGTATCGATTTGTGATCATATATGGGGTTGTGGGTGAGACAAGGTTCTGGCTGATTGCTGTGGCAGTGGGCACATTTGGAGTTAAAGGGTCGGCGCCAGCCTCATTCCCGTACCCCGGCAAAGCCCATCCTATTTTCAATTAGTACGGCTTCCAGTAGGTCTATCAAACAGTTAATATAAGAATGAAGGTAATATTTGGTTACCTCGGGCAGCGACGTTTTCCCATCTAAAATTCCTGTCAGTCAATTTCTTAGTATATTGTCTGAATGCCAGAGCACCTACTCCATCGGGAACGGTGCAGACTTGATGAGGCTTTCTGATTCAGCAACCTGAAGCAGGAGGGAGGCAGAGCCAGAAGATTGAGTGGTTGCAAGGAAGAGAGAAAAAGAGATGCAGAGAAAAAGGGAAACAGTGGGCTAAAGTGGGATGGAGTGAGAGGGAAGGTGGAAGATAGATGAAGATAATGATAAGATCAGTGAAGGAAGGAGCTCCTCAGGAAGGTGCTCCTCAGGAAGGTTCTTGTAGAAAGTAAATGCCCATTCACTTCTCTCTCTCTCAGTTCATAGTACAAAGACAAAAGTAGCGCAATCATAAAATCTCTCGGGTCAGGAGTAATATGTAGAGTTGCTGGGTAAGAGGAGATCAGATCAAAACTTAGTGGCATCCATGTGGACAGTAACAGAACTAAGGAAAGGAAGAGAGGGGGGAATATACATTTGGCAAGTAATATACCTAGTTAAGTGTAGCTACTTGTGCAATAAGTCACGGGGTTTTCCATATCTGTACCTCAGGCTCTAATCTAGGGCTGTGGTGTTCAAGTTGATTCAGTCAATGTCCATAAATCCAGGAGAGGCAGGCTTGATGGCTGGGAGTATTCAGCATTGCTTGGATAACTTCATCTATATAAAAATATGAGCAACCATTACAGAATAGTTGAACCAAGTTGGCTATCTTGATAGCCAAAAAACTATATATATAGCCAATTACTATATATATCAACAGGCAACTCCCACCAACGTTGACATCAATGTAGTATGTAGGCCCCAGGCTGCCCATTCGCACGTGACATATACAAACTATATTCCATGTTTCTGATTGGCCCGGAGCGAGAGGGTGGCGCTAAACCCAAATAGGCTGAAAGTGGACAACGCGTAGTTTGCATCGTTTACATACTTTAGCTCCAGGCCAACGCGCCCCGAGATCCATAATTTTAGCTCGAGAATTGCTCTATCACGACCGCTATTAGAGCCCGAAACCACTCTAGCCTGTTCTTGCATCATGGCTGCTGATATGGACTCCTCAAGTGATGCTGAACCGCAGCAGAGCCGCCCAAACGCCCGTCAGCGTGCCCAGCAGTGGATGACCAAGGGCGGCTTGGTCCGAGAGGACTCGGACGACGAATTGGGCGATGAAGATCACCCATGGGATTGGATTTACGCTGAAAACGAAGGAGAAACCGAAAAGAATAACGACATTCCACAGAAATCCAGCAAACGGCGAACCTCGCGCCCAGCCAAGAAGAAGGAAAGAATCGTGGGAGCTCGGATGGGGTCATTTGAATGCAGAATTGGTCAAGTCGTGCTGTTGAAGTCGCCTGAAGCCGGTAAAGACTGGGTCGGCCTTATTGTCGATTTTGTGGAGGAAGAAGACGAAGATGCAGAGAATGAAATTATCAAGTCGGCCACGATTATGTGGCTCGCTTCTCCAGACGAGTTTTTGTCGACGAGAAACAAACGAAGAGAGGATGCGCTACCAAATGAACAATATTTGACTGCGGACTTCAATACCAATCCCCTATATTCAATTAGCGGCAAAGCCACGATCATGTCGAAGGACGCCTTCTTTTCAAAATACCCCAACGGCGCCCCTCCCAAAGACAAGGACCAGCTGGCTGAATTCAATAAAAGCATTGTCTGCCGAAGAGGTGTCAATCAACTCCAGGGACGATACACAGAAGAGTTTGTGTGGGAAGAGGTCTACCGCCCAGATAGCGTCTACGGGCTTATTGACATGGTTAAGGAGGGCTTGAAAGCAGCCCGAAAGCGCAAAGCGATAGACTCCGAGGTAGGTTGCTTCTCGATTTCTAAAGGCACAATAACAATATGGATGTGACACTAAATTATTATCCTTTTTAGTACGCTGAGCCCAAAGAAGAGAACGGAACTCCGACAACCCCGAGAAAAAGGCAACGAGTGACCGATGCTACCCCGAAGTCCCAACGGAAAAAAGCACTGACGACACCAACACATAAAAGGTAAGAAGAATGGTTACTCTGTACGATGCGTTCAAGAAACTAACACAATGTCCAGGATTGTCGTCAAGAAGCCTCTTGAATTTACACCGCTGGGTACTCGTGTGCTCTCCCAAGATCACTTTGCTTCCCCGTATCGCCAGGCCCGTACACTGTTACATGTCTCCACCGTTCCAGAATCACTTCCATGCCGGAAGAATGAGTTCAACGAAGTCTATAACCATCTCAGCGCTGCGATTATGGAAGGCACTGGCGCCTGTATTTATATTTCGGGTACCCCAGGAACCGGCAAAACAGCTACAGTGCGAGAAGTGGTTGCCCAACTCAATGCAGCCGTTGAAACTGAAGAGATGGACGATTTCATCTTCTGCGAGATTAACGGCATGAAGATAACCGATCCACACCAAGCCTACTCCATGCTTTGGAAAGAATTAAAGGGAGATCGAGTCTCTCCATCTCACGCATTAGATCTTCTCGAACAGGAGTTCTCACACCCCTCTCCTCGTCGGGTCTCTTGTGTCGTTCTAATGGACGAATTGGATCAAATGGTAACCAAAAACCAGTCTGTCATGTATAACTTCTTCAACTGGCCTGCGCTTCGCCATTCACGACTTATTGTACTGGCCGTGGCCAATACCATGGATCTCCCTGAACGTACATTGAGCAATAAGATTTCTAGTCGACTCGGCCTCACCCGTATCACCTTCCCAGGATACAAGCACACGGATTTGATGGAGATTATCGGCACGCGACTCGCAAACGTACCGGGAAATATTGTTGACCCAGATGCCGTCCAATTTGCCAGTCGAAAGGTCGCCGCCGTCAGTGGTGATGCTCGCCGTGCGTTAGATATTTGCCGTCGTGCTGTTGAAATTGCCGAACAAGAAGCGAATGAAGCAGCAGCCGCAGACTCCATAATTCCAGAAGAAGAGGAAGAAGCCCCTCCAACACCCAGCAAGACTCCTGCTCGCCAGAAAAATGCACTTGCTGCTGGGTCAGCTAATCACGCCCCTTCCATCAAACCTAAACCAGGCAAGGGCAAGCCTGGTCGCGTCACAATCGCAACTATTAAACAAGCTATTCAAGAAGCCACCTCCACGCCACTCCAACAATCGTTGCGCTGTCTCCCTCTATCAGGTAAACTGTTCCTAGCAGCCCTTCTAGCTCGCATCCACCGTACGGGTATCACAGAATCCACCTTCGGCGATGTTCTAGATGAAGCACGTCGAATTGCCGATGCGGCTGTTGCGGTTGCCGGTGCTGCGGGTACTGGTGTGAAAGAATTCTTGCTCGGTGGTGGTAGTACCGCACGGGTCCGAGCTTTAGGATTTGCATCGATGGAGCTTATGAATTCCGGAATTCTGGCTTTAGAACAGGGTACCGGTTCCAAGAACTTACTGGGCGGCTCTACAATCCCTGTCCGTGGTGACCGAAGCAGTAAGATTCGGCTTAGAGTTGCAGCTGAAGATGTGAGGTCTGCCTTCAGAGAAGACGCCGAGGCCAAGGGCTTTGGTCTTGGGATTGATCAGTAAAGCTACTTAATAAATATTCTAATAAATACTGTTATTTCACATATCTGGTATTCTTAGTAACTTCACCTGGACAACAATACTTGGAAGCTGCGGCGCAAAGCTTTGGAGTAGGGTAACGGGCTCACAAAGGACTTGGATTACTGGTAGTTCCAATATTTCTCTCATAGACCTATATTAGTTCCATATGCAATGTGACTCGTCCTACATATCGGTTGCAAAAAAGAGGGTCACTCAAATGCGGACACTTTCATATATGTACCACTATGTAACATTGGATTCTTTTCTTTTTAGACAACATGAACCCTTTCCCCAGGAAACATAAATCCTTTGATAATCCCAGAAATTGCTAGCAGACAAACACTTAGCCTCTTAACTCCGCACGGTCCCGTAAACAAAAATACAAAGCAGATAAGAAGGGTATTAATGACACAAGTTTACACAGGCAGAGTCTAATACCGCTGCCTGCCTAGAGAAGGAGCCCAGCTAACGGGGTGGCTCTCAGGCGTAGCTTGTTCATCCTGCTTCCAGACCTTGATAGTCTTATCGGCCTCACCAGTAATGAGACGTAGACCTGTGCGATCGAATGTAGAAGCCATGATACCCGCCTCGGCTTCCAGTGAGCCAGGCTGGGCCTGACTATCCATAGACTGGAATTGGTGACCAGTCTTCCAGTCCCAGAAAGACATAGAACCATTGTCACCACCCGAAAACATGACATTCTCATTGTTGACAGAAAGAGTATTGATGACGGCATTCTGGCCTTCGAAGTTCTGCATGAAGGCACCTTCAGGGCACTTCCATTGTTTGATACTTCCGGTGCTGGCACTGGCGAATGTGAATTCGGAAGGATGAGTGGCCAGTCCTCGGACACCCTTCTTGTGATGTGTCAAGACACCCATAGATTTACCTGCAGCCAGATCCCAAAGACGCACCGTTGCATCGAGGGACCCGGAGATAACCTGTGGATCGGCCTCTTGACACTTAATATCCGCAACAGTGCCCTTGTGACCGGCTAAGACGTGAACATTGCTTCTAGTACGCATATCCCACACACGACACACACCGTCACGACCACCAGTGACCAGTAGATCGAGACGAGGGTGCAGGGCCAAAGTGTATACACCACTCAAGTGGCCATGGTAGTGACGAATGACCTTGTTGGTTTCCAAATCCCAGCACTTCACCATCTTATCCTCTCCACACGAGAAAAGGTATGGATGCCGCGGCGACACTGCCAATCCACGGACAGTAGAAATATGACCAGTCAGGGTAAGACGAAGATTACCAGTAGCCAAATCCCAGATCTTAATTGTTCGATCTCCCGCACCACTGGCAAACCACTGGTTGTTAGGCTCTACTGCAAGAGCTCGCACCCATCCCAAATGACCCGAAATCACACGCATCAGCTTCCAAGGCGCGTGCCACTCCGGCTTCTGTTGCTTCGTCGCGGAAGGTCTCTGGATCAAACTCTTAGGCTGGTCCGCACTGCCTTCTGCGCCTGCGCCTGCTCCTGCGGGCCGCTTCACAAGCGACATCGAAGCACCGCTTCCGTCACCAGCACCCTGCTGCGCCTGTTGTTGGATCTTAGGCCGTTTTGATCGTCCTGCAGCGGCTTTTGCTTGCACCTCCGCCAGTGCGCGAGGCAATTCTTTCACATCATCATATTCGGCTCTCCGTCTGTAGGAAATACCGATAGATTCGTCTGTCAATGTCGTCGGGTTGACCATCAGGTAATCTGTGCCGAAGAGGTCGGCGGTGCGTTTCGCGGAGGCCCGTACGGCCTCATCGGGACTGTGAGATGCCAAAGACATATTTTGTAAATCCGATCGAGATATTATAAGAGAGAGTGTCGGAAAAGAAATTGGGGCGCGGAGGTGGGCAGTCGTATTGTTCGTTCAAAGGTTTCAGTTGACTCGAATACGGGTGCGCGCAAGGAAAACCCTTCGTCCCGGCCGCGATTGAAAATGTGGTATGCGGCGGGCTGTGAGTGGAGGACTGGGTCCGGGTGGTAGTTAGAAGAGAGAGAATAAACCCGCCGCTTGTAGGAAATGTCGACGTGACTTCAAAATGAAGAAGTTGAAGCTCATGAATCTCAGCGGGCGGAAAGAAGGTTTGTTTGGTGCCTGAGGTGTCACTCAGGTGTCAATGGCCAGTTTCCTTATCGCAGCTCTTATCGATATAATTTCCACCTTCAATGTCACCATGGATCCCAACCAGAACGCCAAGTTTCCTCTACATGAGGCTGCTCGAGAGGGCAGAAGTATGTCTGAGTTTCGAATGCCGGAAATTTCAGCCTACTGACTTATTTGCATAGCTCAAATTGCCGATTCGCTCCTGAATGTATGTTCCTGATTGCCTACTATTGCCCCGCATACCCACCATACAACCGATGAACAATAATACCTGATGACGAGGGCATGATCATGAAGGAATCACACTGATAACTGCTATAGGCCAATCCCAAGTCCGCGTTGACAAAGGATGACGACGAACGCCTTCCTATTCACTGGGCCGTAGCCTACAACCGACTACCTATCGTCGAGCTCCTAGTTGCTGTTAAGAACTTTGATCCTGATGTTGAAGTGAGTACCATGATTAATAATATTCATTCCGCATGAATCTTTACTTTGGAATCGCTGGCTCATGACCAAACAGGATGGCTCCGGATGGACCCCGCTGATGATTGCCGCCAGCCTGAAGGATGCCGCGGGCGATCCAATTATCGACTTACTCCTTCGTAAAGAGGCCGATGTGAGCGTGAAAAGTAATTCTGGACAGGTATGTTATAGGACACGAACCCATACGAGCCTCATGACATGTCCATTAACCAAGTAGCAGAACTCCCTCCACTTCGCTAGTTCGAAGGCCAATATCTCCACGGTCCGGAAGTTACTTTCTAATAAGTGCAGCGCCCGAGTAAAGGACATTCGAGGACAGCTGCCATTGCATAGAGCCGCAGCTGTTGGCTCCGTTCCTATTGTTAAGGCTCTTTTGGAAGAGGGAAAGAGCCCTATCAATGCGACTGATGGGGATGGTCTTACTGCACTACATCACGCGGTTTCTGAAGGTCATGGCGATGCCGCAATTTTTCTTTTGAAGTCCGGTGCCCAAGCAGATAAAAGAGACAACGATGGGCGTCTTGCCGTTGATCTAGTTCCAGATGACAAGGTAAGTGTGAGGCAATACTGGCAAAGTGAATAATGGTACGGAAGTTCGTCTACTAATTAATGTACTCCTAGGTCAAACAATATATCCTGCAAACTGCAGAGCGAGAAGGAATTGAACTCCCTTAATGAATTATGCTGTACACTATCAAGAAAATGCATGCTCGATAAAAGAAGCGAAATTTTGCAATCCTCGTGCATTCATTTATCCCTTATGGATTCTCTCAGTAACCAGTATCATACAGTTTGACATAGCCCTCGAGCAATATACATATCATAATTCCATTCGTCCCTGCTGATACTTCATTTCTCGATTTTTCCGATGCTCAAGCCTGGCTATATGAGCACGATATGGCGTATCGTCTTGAATTCGAACTGGTCTGCTCCTCCCTAGGGTCTCACCATCAAAGTTCAACGCCTCAGCCACAACAGAATATTTTTGCAGAGTCTCCAAAGATCCGTTGATACCCGCATCATACTGAGTTTCAAATCGTTCTCGTGTCTGAGCCCCAAGAAAATTAACATTGAGGCCGGATGAGTATTCGTGCAAGTGAAACCGCCATGTTTTCGTCTCCGTGTCGCCGTTCCAAGACACCCAAATCGACACTCTACCATCTTCATCTCTCAAAGCAAGAACTGCTGGGTCTTCACTAGAGTTCCCCGTCCAGTTCGATCGAAATCCACGATAGCTTTGAACGAACTTGTTCGGATTCGAGTCAAGATAGGCATGAAACAAGATCTTTCCCTCGGATGAAAACTCCGTGATAGCGCCCGCCTGACCCCAACCTGTAAAGGTGTTACCGTTCGGCAGAAATTGAATATTGCCCTGAGAGGTTGCTATTAAGCCATCTGGAGCAATGTGTGTCCATATCTCTGAGACAGTCTTTGTGTTGTGATTCAGCTCAATGTACCGAGTCTTGGCAACTATTCCGGTACGATGCTCAGGTTGCGCTTCGCTATTGGAATTATCAAAGAATGATATACGTTCAATCGACCCATCAGGGGAGCAGTAGCGCAAGCGAGCATCGTGCTGAAAGGAAAACTTCAAATGAGCAGGGATGTCAAAATCAGACCCGTTCAATCCACCTAGTTGCCATATTATCTTGCCGCTTGTTCCATTTATCTTAAAAATAGCCGAGTATTGACGAGACGATATGAGGTAATTTCCCTCGTCGTCTTTGTCGATGCTATTAATTGCAAAATAGCTCCAAGCGTCGAAAGCACTGCGACCAGAGTAAGGGCCATCGGATTCTAGGCTGAGATGGCTATCTGAGGAAGAATTAGCAAATGCATGTAGACAAAGGGATCCGCAACTACCTACATTCCGGACTAATATGGCCGAAGCTATACCATTCAAAGATCAATTCACTGGTCTGTATATCAATCTCTAAAGTCTCATGTTAGTGCCTATGAGATAAAAAAAAAATCAATACTCGGGGAATGAAACACGAACCCTGAAACCCGCTTGAAATGATCCATTGTTGTTCTTCATCGCCACCATAGGCACTGAGGTCTGTCAAAACTGGCAATCCTATCTCAATCAATGCCGATTTTCCATCAATTACATTAAACTCATGGCCCGACGATAAACGGTGAGATGCTGCTTGAATAGTCCGAACAGTTTGATATCGGTTATTCAGAATCGCATGATGACCGTTCATACGCACATGAGGAGCATCAATTGATCCTTGGAATGCACGCAAAACAGGTGTGCCATTGAGAGATACAACACCAAAATCAATAACATAGCCGGAGTAATATCCGACGCCAGACCACACTAGGTCTCCATTATCTCGAAATATGTATGGTGCAGGCTGCTCGGGCCCGACGGAACCTTCAATGCCTCCCGTTTTGAGAGAAACGAAAATGTATCCAGATTCTGTTTGCGATGAGGCTGGAACGGTGATATTCAGCTTTGGAGGAGCTAAGTCGGGACGTGAAAGGAATTGCCAGTCTGCGGATGCCAATTTGATGACACTCAACCAAATAAGGCCGTTGAGTATCATTTTTGCGATGTCTGATCCGTACCTTTGGCCGGGGTTGCGGAGAAAAAGATCGGCACCGGGGAGATTGGCTGCGGGGAAGCGGGAGTCGGTTATAGATCCACCACAACCTGAGGGAGGCTCGAAGCAAAATATAATACAACTCTCAGGAGTGTTAGCGTCATGATATACTTTTATTTATGGACCCCCAAGTACCCGTTGAGGTAGCACTGTATGGGTGCCCAGGTGGGACGAACTACAGGAATGGATCTCAAAATTGAGACACATATCAATACAACTTAATTATGGATCGAAGGTACTTTTTCTCGCTTTGGCTATGTTTGAGAGCTGTTTCAAATATAATTTCCATACTGTGGATACTATAACTTCAAGAAATGCACCAAATATTCGGTGACTTTGTACGGACAGGACCTTGTGAGATCTCAATTAATCGGCCATCAGCTGCGATCACGATAAATGGTTCATAATATAAGATGTATTGGATTTCTTCTTATCTTTTTCAAAGGAAAGGTAAAGGTTTGCTCTTAGTTGATCTGATGATAGCATCTGAGTAACTCACTCCTTTCCTAAAATTTCCCTTCATTATCCCGCTTCATGATCAAGGAATCTAATCCTTTGAAGTACTTCGCCCACAGTCCACCAGCACCAAGTGTTTCCAGTCGCTTGAATCGATCGTAATGGCGCACGGCATCATCTTGCGCTTCTGTCTCAACCTTTTGTTTTGAATCCGGTCCCCACACCTTCCACAAACTGGCATCAGTGTCTTTTTGCCATGGTTCTTCGCCATATGCAAAGCGAATCCAGGCAGTTTGAAGATCACCTGCTAGAACTCGTTCTTCGGCATTGAACGCGGTGTCAAAATTTCTGAACAGGTAAAGAATGTCAATTCCATGGTATGCTCGTCCGAATAAGGCATTGTGTATGCGGGAGCGCTGGTCGAAATGATATTTGAATAGTGCACCCTCGTCCCGGAGACGCTTGTTCACAATCGCAGTCTCGTAGTTCTCTTTTTTGAACACGCAATCTGCAGCCATAAAGCAAACCCTCTCTATGAGCTCTTTATGTGGCAGGTCTGAAGTGATTTCGTATTCTTGGAATACAGCATCTACAAACTTCTCGTCTCCCACTTGCTTCATGATCGTGTTTCGAACAGAGCCATACGAGTCTTTCATAAGATTCATGATGAAAATGACACCTTCATCATGTACATCACCTACCATGAAAGATTTCAGCCACGCTGGTGCTTCGGTCAATTGTTGAGGGTCATGTGCGTAAAACCATCCATCAAGACATGGATTTCCTGTACCAGCTGGCACGCCTTGAATATGAGGGTCTGCGTCCGCAAGTACTTGCTGGTCAACCTTACGTAGTTGATCTAAGGCATCAGGTGCATATGGGTCGATTTTGAAATAGCGACACGAATCATCGAACAGTTTCTCATGTCCTTCTAACGTGATCGCGCGCAGTGACAGCCCAAGGCCGGACATGCACACGGCACGATGGAACTTCATCGGATGATTCGAAGCCAGATGATGTCCAATCGATACACCTCCAGCTGACTGACCCACAACAGTTACGTTGTCAGGATCTCCGCCGAAATTCGCAATGTACTTCTGCACCCATTCCGTAGCGACCACTTGATCTGTGAAGCCAAAGTTTCCATTACCGGTAAACCCGTCTTGTTTGAGTTCTTCTCCGATCTTTGAGCAGGCAAGAAATCCACCCAGACCCAGTCTGTAGTTCATGCTGACAATCACAAGGGGAAGTCCAACAGATTTGCTGTGTGATGCCAGATTCAGAGTATCGTAAATGCCATAGTTTGAGCTGCCAAATAAAAGCGACCCGCCATGGACAAAAACAACAACGGGCAGCTTTTGATTTTGCTTGTCCAGACTATGCGCTGTCGAGACATTCAGGACCAAAGCGGTCTGCTCATCACTAACGGGCTGGCGTGTGAAAGTTGGATTTGCTGGAACTGGAATGAAAGGGTTGGTTGGGTTTGAATCACTGTCAGAGACTCGTGGCCGGGGACAATTATTCCTTATAAAAACTCATTTTTAGCTTTCACTTCATCATAGAGATATTCGGTTATATAGACTGCTTACCCCAACTGCGTGCCGTCGTGATATTCGTTCGGCCAGGATGTCTTCAATACAGATCGGGTCCAGCGTTTTTGGAGATCTGCGTATGGAATACCGCAGTACTGCTGCACTCCATCTGCATAATGCCAGCCGTCGAGTCGGCCTAGATCTTTCACGTCCAAGGAACACTTGTTTTGAGGAACTTGGAACGACATGTTGGCGCGAGCAAGAATGATCTGAGGTGAGAAATTTTGCGAGATAAGAGTGATGGCGATGAGGATTTATGCTAAGCGGTTGCACCTTCCTCGTCGATATGATAAATTGGCTATACCCTGAACTTTATGGCACGGGGACTTCAATTTCCAGGGGTCTTATGTTTATTGGATGGATCGCTCAAGATTAGCCAGATTGACATTGGAGAAAGAGTGTCACTTGATAAAAGCCCTGGTGATCCCAATGGTAGCCGTAGAGTGTTGGGAGGATGCTTGGTCGTGAGATGGCAACAACGGGAAATAAGCAGATTTATACTTTGCAGGTCTACTGTATCGAACTTACGAGTGAGACACAAAATTGCTCCGTGTTCCCCTCGGTGGATGAACCCTCGGCCCAATCTGCAGGGCAAAGATCGACGGTTATGGTGGGTCGGCATTAGACACACAGGACGTGAGAGTGGCGGGACTAAATCCATGGTGGGGGCTAAAAGAGGCATATTGTTCCTCTCAACTTTCAGTGTTTTCTCTTGTCCATTTCTGCTCGTCGAGTAGATAATTTCTGGCGTTTATTTCGAGGTTGGTTATGCGAGCAGGGTTAGCAACACTCATCTTCAAGCCTCCTTGGATAGCACTGTGTATAGAACTGGTCACTTGAAGACATCCTGTCTGAACGATTACTCAAATTTGATACAAACGACTAAGCGGTTCTTGACATTCAAAAAAAATCCATCTTATCCCCAATATAACCCAGTCTTGGTATATCGGTCGTGAGCAGAAGACTGGCGGTGCTCATAATCATATGTCAGACGAATCACCGAGTCTCTTGAAAGTAGTACTAAACAGAAACTTTAAATTGTGTTGCTTGAGGCCACTATGATATATGTTGTTCAGTTGAATGGGAAATGTCCATGTGAGCTAACTAATAGCTAGTATGTCTTTAGCATGGCAATAGACGAAGCTCGAGAGAAGGGATATGCAGAAAGTTACATTTGTTTCTTAGACTTGAATTGAACTGTCGCTAAAAATGCATTCCACCAATAATACCATGGGGCTGTTGAATTGAGATGCAGTAATGAATGAGAACCCTGATAACAATGATGCCAAACCTTGAACCTGTGATATAAAATGACAATACTAATGACTTCGCTTTGAACGCTCGAGGGCGCTATGTCTCTACCTAAATTCAAGAGGAAGATAAAACAAAAACGCCAAAAAATGCAATGATCCAGAACAAATCCAATCGATGACTAAAGCATGTCAATGTCTTCGTCATCGTCCCAGCCTAGATGTTCATAAATCGACTTCGATTGCGACTTTTCTGGAGTCACCGGGACAATAGAAGATTTTACAGGTGTGCTGATCATAACCGGTGGGGATTGTGCACGAGGTTGACTAGTTACCATGGTCGGCAAAGCGGGAGACGCAGGGATGGTGTGAGTATCAGGTGCAGGTTGCATGCCATGAACTTTTGGTGGTGTTTCCATGATCATTGAAGAAGCAGTCTTGCCAAAGGGGTTTGCATCGGGGGTAGATGTGACGGCGTCCTTACGCCGAGAAGAGACGGGGGTTGAGGGCGCCATGGGTTGACTTAATGACTTCGTTGTTGTGTTGCGGGACTCGGGGAGCAAAGGGACTCGGAATAGACCTCCTTTACTGGAAGATGAAGTTGGTCCCAGACCAGTACTGTCATCTTTGGGACCCAGATCAAACAAAAGTCTGTTCGTAGGAGGCCGAGTGGGTGTTTCGTGAATCGCTCCAAGCTCTGTCGAGGGGGGTTGTCGCCGCCTGCTCTCGCTTTGACTTGCAATGTGACGAGATTTGAATGGATCTGAATCAGGCCCAGAAAACGATATGGCCCGTCGGCCTGAGGAAGGAATCATGACTGGGGATTCAGCCAGCGAATGGTCATCCATTTCTCCGGCAAATGACTTTGACGGCTTGAGACTCCGTGGTAGCGGAGGGAGTCCAACAACTGTGTCCCTCTTACGATTACCGCGTGGAGTTGCCATGACTTGGACACCTTGTCCATGAGGATTGCGAACGGGATTCTTTGGCTTCCGTGAGCTACCTCCCCCAGTGGAAACTCGTTTGGTAGCGTCTTCTGCGATGTCCTTGGCAACCAACTCTCGGTTAGGTTTCCGCAAAGCAAGAATCGCAGCGTCGAGTTCTTTCTTCTGATCAACCAGCATTTGGACCTTACGCAATTTACTCTCATGTTGTCGTGCAACTGCATGGAGATCAACTTCACGATTTTCAACGCGTTTGACTTGGATTCCGCCTCGCACGTTCCCAGATAGTACCGTGGGAAGAAGAGGTTCCATAGAGTCACGCGTAATTTCATGTTTAGTCGGTGCAGTATTAGACCGATGCAAAGATGGGTGTCGATTTAGAGACGCCGCAGCCGCTTTTTCATCGGTCAGCACACGATGCAATGATCGTCGAGACTTTTGTGGTGGTGGTGGTTGACGTTTGACTTCAGCTCCTGGCTCAGGGCGATCTCTTTTGTTGGATTTCTTGCTTGTTGGTGAGATACCACCAGACACCCCGAATTTGCGAGTGATTAGCTTGCACTTGTCTGGCAGGCGTGCAGCATAGAACGGAATGATGACTTCGGTACAGAAGTCGCGAACAGCATCACTCTCGACCTTCTTCCCGGACATGTGACCCTCGCGAAAGGACGATGTCTTTGCTGTCTCGGCTGCTGATGTCTCCTCGTGGCTGACAGCGTGCCAGATACATAGTCGATCCAGATGCAGTTCAAGCAGCACATTCATGTCTTGTGCTTTTTTGGCCTTCTGCTTGGTTGTCGGTTCCTTGTCGTCTCCGACTTTCTGGCTGTTTTCCGTGTCCTTGCTCCCATCGGTGCCTGTCGATTCCAACGCAATCACTTCAAGAATCAACAGGATTTGTAGTTGTGTCTCACGTAGTCGAAGGTCAGATATGTGTTTCTTACTCTCAGCCTCCCGGGAACTCTCCTGTCCAGTAGGCTCCACCATTGCTCGATCTTTCCACCATTTGTGAATGAAGCTATCCTCCTCAGGATATAAACCATTCCTACCAAGCTTCTTCTTTTTGCTTTTACGTTTCTTAGTACCAGTTCCACCTTCTCCGTCAGACAAAGCGAGTAAGGCATCTCGAACAATGGCTGGGAGTGCTTCGCGGTATTTGAGATCCATCTTCTTGGCTGCCAAGATAGCCTCGCGATAGAACTCAACCAAACCAGCTGGTGACTCTGGTTTTCCACAGTCGGCTGATTGGAAAGCAGTACGGCAACGAGTCAACGGCCCCTTGGCAAAGTACGCCAAAGATGTCTAATTATATCATTAGATACCACTTCATCGTCCAATTAAACAATATTCTTACCTTCGAGATGTAAAGAGCCTGTAGATAATGATCTCGCATGCCATCCAGTAGTTCCTCAGGTGACTGCTTCGCATCCACACAGTTGGCATCTACACCAATATCAAGATCCATACCGTCTAGAGTACTGACGCCCTGAGACTCCGACAATCTATATGGAACTTCCACATCGGTATTGCCTTCTTTCGAGGCAGGCGGAACAGATGGACCCCGGTATTCAAGTACATCGACAAAAGAAGGTGCAACACTCCCCACATCCGGCACGGCCTCCTCGGCCTCCTCAAACACAACTGCAACCTGCAACCCGGCGAAGTCATCTCCAAGGCCTAGGTCAGACTGTGGTTCCTCAATCTGTGCCGTCTGCCACCAATTCAAAGCATCCGGTGGAGGAAACGCCGTCTCGTCGCTTTCCACATTCATTCTTGAAGATCCTTGCCATCCTTTTACTGCAACCATAATATCGCCCTCGTGCACCCACCGTGCCAGCCGGGTCAATGAATAGATACCCCGCTTCACCCGCTCAATAACATATAGTGATCCATCGGAGAGGAGCCGTACAGTGAAGACAGTAGGCTCTAGACAGGTAGAAAGGTCATGTTCGAGTGTAGGTATATCGGCGACGAACAAACCGCCCGGTTGCGCGTCGGAATGAGCCCATGACGCGTCTTCGAGCCAGGATAACGGTAGTTTGGAGCGTGGTATTGTGGTAATGGGATTAAGGACGAGTGGTTCATCTGAAAGTGAGGCGGCACGAGCCTAGAATGATGGTATAGATTAGATCAAAGAACTAGTTGACTAGGTATGTCTCTGGGTTTCTGGAACTCTACGGGGCGAAATAAGAATCGTTATGGATGGGTACATACTCTGATCACTATTGAATTCGTAGGTAGCTGTCCAGCAGCAGTGTCGTATCCAAACTTGCGCTTTTTGGAGGGGGGAGCCGTCTGGGGGAGCTTGTTGAGCGCGGATGCATTGAGGGGGTCTAGGACGGTTGGGATCACGCGCGAGGCCATAATCGTGTTTAGAAAATCGCGATCATTATGTGAAGGTATGCAATTCAAAAAAGGACATGCAAATAAGTCAAATCCAGAGTCGCTGATGCAATGGTGTATGAGTCTGGTGGGTTTAAGTGGGTAGATTGTTCGCGATTGTAATTGCTTGGCAGGGTTTTGGCGTCACGCGTCGAGATCAAGGCACCAAGGTTGTTCCCGACAAGTCTAGATAATCGACAGGACATTAAGTATACATCGCTCAAAGACGAACTAAAAGATAAATTTAATTTGTTTTCTATGTTTACAAGACAATAAAATGGAAATAATTGGTATCGTTGAAATGGTTTGATCATTATTCTAGTGCTAATGTTTAGATTAGCGGCCTTGCGCCCTTTCTAAGGGCGTCAAGGTGTAAGAGACGCCAACTCTTATTGACCCGAATCTTCAACCAGAGGTTTGAAATAAGGGTAATAAGATGAAGGTGATATATGGTTGTTGAAGACTTCGCTCCCGAGAAACGCCAGAAAACATCCCGTCCCAGCCGATGAAAGTGGTATCATGTTGAATTTTGTCTTCGCCGTAAGTTGCAGGGGAAGCATGCAAGGTAATTAAACAAGAGAAAAAAGAAATTTGATTGGTCCTTGGAAAGAAATAAGGATCAATCTTTTTGGAAAATGAGTTTTGTCGTTTTTGTGTCAGGTTCTATGCACGTGCTTTGAGTTGTTGAAAACAAAGCAAATCTCATCAAATTCGTCAAAACATCTGCAAGTAGACTAAACGAAGATTGTGTTTAGTACTTCAGAGTCTTGGGCTGCTCCCAGGAGAAGCTCTGGTTGGTGAAGTGACCGTTCTTGGCAGTCTGGATATAGATGGGCTTGGCCAGATCCAGGTCACGGACAATGACACCGGGGCGGAGATCGAAGTTGTTGCGGATGATCTCAACCAGCTCGTCGGAGGTCTTAGAGGAAGTACCGTAGCTCTCAACGAAGATAGAGAGGGGCTCAGCGACACCGATGGCGTATGAGAGCTGAACGAGGGCACGGCGAGCCAGCTTGGAGTGAACCAGAGACTTGGCGATCCAGCGGGCAACGTAGGCAGCGGAACGGTCGACCTTGGAGTAGTCCTTTCCGGAGAAAGCACCACCACCGTGGGCACCCCAACCACCGTAGGTGTCGACAATGATCTTACGGCCAGTCAGACCGGCGTCACCCTGGGGACCACCGATGACGAAACGGCCAGAGGGCTGCAAGTGGTAGACAGTGCGGTCATCCAGAAGCTCGGCGGGGATAACCTGCTTGACGATCTTCTCCTTGAGAGCGGCACGGATCTCCTCGGTGGAGAGATCATCAGTGTGCTGGGCAGAGATAACGACGGTGTCAACACGCAGGGGCTTGACGGCACCGTTGTCGTGAGCGTATTCAATGGTGACCTGGGTCTTGGTATCGGGGAGCAACCAGGGGATGGAACCGTTGTTACGGGCAGCGGTCATGGCAGCGTTCAGCTTGTGAGCGAGCAGGATGGTAAGGGGCAGAAGCTCAGGGGTCTCATCGGTAGCATAACCAAACATGATACCCTGGTCACCGGCACCGAGCTTCTCAAGAGCCTCATCGTAGTGAAGACCCTGAGCAATATCGGGAGACTGTTGCTCAATGGCAACCAAGACGTTGCAAGTCTTGTAGTCGAAACCCTTCTCAGAGGCATCGTAACCGATATCCTTGATAGCGTTACGGATAACCTTCTGGTAGTCGAGTTGAGCCTTGGTGGTGATCTCACCGAAGACCATGATCATACCTGGAAGATTGAATGTTAGGATCATGAACTATTTTAGGATGAATCTGACAGTCGGAAACCCACCAGTCTTGGTAGCAGTCTCACAAGCGACCTTGGAGAGGGGGTCCTCAGCCAAGCAGGCATCGAGAACGGCATCGGAAACCTGGTCACTGAAAAATAAACAATTGTTAGAAATGAAGCCCTCTATATATTATTGAAGAATTGGTTCGAAGTATTTCAGAGGGAGCTCGATATATATGCAATGAGCAGGGGTAAAGGAAGAAAAAAATAAAACTCACGCAATCTTATCAGGGTGACCCTCTCCGACGGACTCGGAGGTGAAGAGGAAAGTACCGGGCTTCTGAGCAACGGAACCCATTGTGAATTATGAAGATGGGGTTAATTAAAGAGAGAAAAGGTAGAGAATTATGAAGAGAAGTGGATGAGGGAAAGAAAGAAAAAAAAAAAGCGAAGAGAAAACGAGGAGAAGGAGAGGGGTGGTTTATGGGTAAGGAAGAGCGGGGCAAAGAAAAAATGGGACCCGGAACCAAGTGAACAATCAAAACTCTCGATTCACCGGATAACGCCATCTGTACTTTAGTTACTGCTAGTTACTGCTAGTTAACTATGCACATGTGTGAGGTACCTTACCCGTGTCCCCCGCTTTCACCGCCCCGGACACGCTGTCATTTTGCCCGGTGGAAATATCTGTCACGACCACCAATCAAAATACTCATGTGTTCACCGCCTGGGTCCACTCATGCGGCATTCGAAAATTCTCGGTTACCGATAAGCTGCTCGAGCCCGGTCTAAGAAACTTGGATCATCGTCAAAGGTGAAGAATACCTGGATCGAAAAAAAGAAAAGAAAGAAACGGATACAATTATACGCCATGTCCAAGTTCGGAGTCTTGGTGATGGGCCCCGCGGGTGCCGGGAAAACCACCTTCAGCAACGCCATAATCCAGCATCTCCAAAATACTCGCCGGAGTTGTTTTTATGTCAATCTAGACCCTGCCGCCGAATCCTTCACCTACGAACCGGATCTCGATATTCGAGACCTCATTACCCTGGAAGATGTGATGGAGGAGCTTCAACTCGGCCCGAACGGAGGTCTAATCTATTGCTTTGAGTTCCTTCTCCAGAATCTAGAGTTCCTATCCGAAGCGCTCGACCCGTTGAGCGAGGAATACCTTATTATCTTCGACATGCCAGGCCAAATCGAGCTCTATACACACATCCCTCTCCTACCGACATTAGTCCAATTCCTCTCCCGACAAGGCCCCTTGAATGTCAACCTCTGCGCGGCATATCTGCTTGAGAGCACATTCGTGGTGGACAAGGCCAAATTCTTCGCTGGTACACTTTCTGCCATGTCTGCTATGTTGATGTTGGAGATTCCTCATGTCAATATTCTTAGCAAGATGGATCAGGTTCGCGATATGGTTAGTCGCCGGGAGCTTCGAAGATTCACCAATGTGGATGTTCAATTGTTATCGAATGAGGAGGAGGATACCGCCATTACTTCGAATCCTATGGACAAGGATGCCTTGTTGAGCGGTGGGTCATTTGCTCAGCTCAATCGTGCTGTCGCACACTTGATTGATGACTTTAGCATGGTTTCATTCTTACAATTGGATGTTCAAGATGAAGACAGTGTTTCCGGTGTCTTGAGTCACATCGATGATGCTATTCAATACCATGAAGCCCAGGAGCCAAGAGAGCCCAAAGACGAGCAAGAAGTGAACTACGAGGATGAATAGATTATCGGCTCTTTGACTTTCTCGTTATTTCCTGGCACCTTTCGCTCTGTTGCACGTCGGTGCGGCGTATCTACAAACGCCGTGCGACACAAGGTTACTTCCTACCAGCTCTGGCTATCATGTCAAAGATCACTTGCACCCGCTGCGAATCTCTGCGGCGATGATATGTATCACAATGGTTTTTTTTCTACGACGGTAGAAACTGGAACGGCATTTGATTCACTGGAACTTGATTTACAAACGCAGTTCCGCGCGCGGGGCTCGTGGAGAAGGCCACATGCCCCACCAGCACCACATACAGTACGACGACTGTCCGAATCTCTCCGCAAATGATGAGGAGAAAACACAAAAAAGAAAGCATGTTATGACCAAATACCCTAATACGCTAAAGAACAATAAACCAATTTCATGAATTATGACATTTCCGATCTGTCCCGATCCAATCAATACCAAGTCCCAGAAACAAGAAACAAGAAACCCAGAATCAATAAAGCATAAGCCTAACCTTCCCCAGCCAATAACTCAACAAAAGCAATATATTCATCTCAGCCCCACAAATGAGTTACTGCGCAGGACAGTAGTACAGTAGAATCAATAGAATCCATAATTCCCTTCTTTTCCGTTCCTTTCCCTTCTAAAAGCTGACACCACAACACCCAACACCCAAATGACCGACCTTAAGTGCTAGAATCATCCATGCATGCATCTTATCCAATTTACCAATAAGCCCCACGACTTCCCCTCGTCGACCCAGATCTAGATCCTGCACCTGCATCCCGCCCCCAACCTGGACCACTGCCAGCACCACCCGCATTCGCAGCACTTCTAGCCTGAAAATCCTCCACAAACCCCATCACAACACCCCACACCCAACCAAGATCCCGTCCTGCATTTTCCACGCCAACCTTGTACACGTAAAATCCTAGTCCAAGTAGAGAGCCCCAGAAGACAAATCGGAATGCCAGCGTTACCCAAAACATTACTACGCGGCGCGCATAGTCGAGGATTTTAAGGGAAATGAAGAGGATAACTAGTAACATGAAGACGGAGATGAGGTCTGGCATTGCTGCGGTGCTTGTTGAGGTTAGAAATGTGGAGAGGGGACCGATAATGTATGGTTGGACGTAGGTTGAGCGTAGGTGGGATAGGTGTGTTGATAGTTGGTCTTGGGTTGAGGTGCGGATGTAGGAGATTGCGGGGTGTTGGAGGAGGGCTTGGATGTTTTCTGGATATTTCAATTAGTATATGCTTCTATTTTTTTGGTTCTATTTTTCTTTCCAAGTCTCTTGTTGAGGCAAGTTGAGATGTTGTTTGTAGGTTTGTGGTTTGGCTGGGGGGAATTCATGGATTTGGAAAAGTGCAAGGTAAGACGTACCTGGAAGGAGATCCATAGCTTTGATCGGGGTGTGTAAGGTATAGTGTTTAAGGTTTTGCGCAATAGGAAAGAGAAAGATATGATTATCTCTTGTGCTAAGTGTTTTGCTTTGCGGTTTTCTTCTGCGCGGGCAACTCTTTGAACTGCGATTTCTGATGCGGCTTTGTTTTGAATGTGGAGATTTGATTGACCGTGTCGTGAGCTGCGCAGGAAGGGGGAGTTTTAAGCAAAACTTGAATATAAAATGCTCTGTTATTCGAAGATGAATATAACAGGAAAGTGAAAGTTTTATTGACTGCTAATGTACGAGATGTAGTAAAGGTGGCAGTCGCACAGCAACGGCGATAACATGGTGCAAACCAAGCAAACATGGAATGTTGTTTCCTTATCGGCGTTCCTTATCAGCACTGCTTGTAGAACACAAGCACGGGGAACTATGGACACATTCCATAGCTGGATAGGCATTTTTAATGTTCAGGCCCGATCTAAATAATGGTATCCACTAGAGATATTGACACCTGATCTAGGATCCAGGATACATTGGCTGGAGTATTCATCACCCAGTTCCGGTGTCGTTGATAATGCCCCAGGACTAAGTTGAAGAAAGAAATATCAAATATGCTTGTAATAAATCGTATATGAGTGATAATGACTCTTGACAGAGTCGAATACTGTACAAATTGATTATTCATAAGTAACCAACGGAGGTCGGTATGGTCAATAGCTATATACAAGTGTGACCATTTAAGAACAGATACTCGTATTGACAAGAGTTCCAGGTGAAAAGCCCAATCCAGGCGACGCCACACGAAACAAAAACCAAAGTATTCCACAATAAATAGCTCCAAAGAGAGGGAAATATGAACTCCAAATCTAAACTCCGAAAGACCAATCGAACTCCCAATATCGAGCCGAATAAGTCCTGATGCTGATGTCGACGCCAATGTGGTGGTATATAACAATAGAAATGTGAAGAAATTAAACAAGGATCGCAAGTGATTTTACATCAAACTAAACTTAGCCCATCAGAGCTCGGAGCGTTTCGCGCTCGGCCTGAATGTCAACTTGTAGTTGGCGTGTTTGGCGCAATGCCTCGTCCCTGGAAGCGAGCGGGTTAGTCTCCGCATTTTCCGAAACACGACCAGTCATATAGATAGGGCTCGGGAGAAAAAAAAATCAAAACATACCTGTCAGATTGTAGTTGGGCCACATCAACCTGTGCGCGATTCATTCTTCCGATCACTTCTTCCATCTCCATGTCGGCGTCGCGAAGGTTCTTTTCGAGGTCCTTCACTCGCTTCTCAAACCTGTCAATTTGCACGACTTCGACGAGTGGCATTCCATCGCCGCTGGTGGTCTTGTCCAACTGTGGTGAACGAGTGCTGAATGGTGTGTTTTGGGGGCGTGGGGAGAGGGCTGCCGCAGTGCGAGCGCCATTCTTCATTCTCATCAGTTGAGCATTGTGGCTGTCTTTGAGTTGGCGAATCTCTTCCTCGTGCTTGCCCATCTCTTCTTCGGTGTACTGCTGCGCAATAATGAGGGAATCCTCGTACTCCTTCATTTGATTTTGCAGATAATTGATGCGCTCAACAGAAAGGTGCTGATCGCGCTCACCCTTGTCAATAGCTGATGCTAGGCGACCGCGCAATGAGTTGTTGACTTGAACTTGCTGCTGGACATTATAGGCCAGTTGGTCAGACCTGTAGATTGAATCGGTCAATTCGGTTGATGGCGCAACGCTACTCTCAGCATGCTGTCGATCGGCTTGCAGTTGCTCATATACAACTTCCAGTGAAGAAGAGTTCGCCATAACCTCGGCGAAGCTTTCTTGGCCATCTTCAGAGCCTTCGGAAGCAGCTAAGTCGTGTTGCTGGAGCAGAACCCGGAGAGAGCTGGTCTCCTGCTCAGCACGGTCAAGATCCATCTTGAGACCCGCCAGGTTCTTCTCGCACTGCCACTTTCCATCCAGGGCATCTTCGGCACGCATACGGAGGTGGTTTATTTCATCGCGCAAGCTTTGCACGTCTTTCTCATAGCCGGGCTTGCGGGGAGAGACAGTCTGTTGGGCGTGTTGAAGTTCGGCATCCATGATACGGGCGCGTTTCTCAAACTCCCGTGCTTGCTGGGCATGGCGATCCAAGAGGCTTCTTAATGTGCGGTGAAGAGCATCACGCTGGGCCTCAATATCCTTGACCTTGTCAACCAGTGATCCTTCACCTCCACTCTCACGATCCTTGTTGACATTCACAGAGTTTGATCGTGATAATGAACCTGACCGCGCTAAACCGCTAGGCTTACGAGCGAGGGAATTCGACCTTGAAAGGCCAAAGGCAGAGTTACGCTTGCTGGCCGCGCCTTCTTCCTCAGCAATAGAGGCAAAGCGCCCACCTTGTAACTGTGCGAGGGATGCATTTTCGACCTTGAGCGCTTCGATCTCCTCCAACAACCGCTGGTTGTCAGAGTTATTGTCTGAAGCTGACGCCTTGCCTTCTCGAAGAAGATCACGTTCATTTCGTAGTTGCTCCAATTCAACTCGCATGGCTGTTAATAAATCTTCAAAGTTATCCTTCGATTGTCGCTCTTCAAGCAGTTTCCGGCGAGTATCTTCAATGGTGGTTTCTAATTCTCGGGTCTTGGATGAGAGATCGGACAAATCCACTCTTTCACGGCGAAGCTAAAGTTCCAAAAAGGTCAGCTAGATTGAATATGAGGATGGTATGGATCCGAGAGAGGCCTTACTTGTTGGACCTGGTTTTCCAAGATCTGTACGTGAGACTCTGACGTAGTTCGCTTGAGTCGTTCTTCTTGGAGCTTTTGTGATAATTGTACTTTCAACTGTGCACGTTCTTGCTCTGCAGCCCGACGAATCTTCCCGATATCATCCTCCATTCGGCCCGCATCAGAAGGGATCCGAACAGAGCTAGTACCAGAATCAGAGAAGTAATCACTCGTACGCCGATTGGACTCAGGTCCCTCTGTTTGAAAGCGCTCAATTAAGTCTTCGAGCTCCATCTCGCGGCGGATAGAGCCGGCTAATTCGGAGCTGATTTCTCGTAATTCATTTTCTAGATCCGCAAACTTGGACGCATACATCACCTCCTGAGCACTCATCCCGCTTACCGAGGGTGTTCTAGCCGGGAGTCCGTAGCTCATGGAGGATTTAGTATCATAAGGAGAGGGTGGTTTTATGGGGACATTGGCCAGAGGAGGCATTGGTGATGGCATGGGGGACCGGCCACCATCGGAGATCTCAGTGCTAGAAGATTCACCACCAGGGGAACTTGCAGTGTTTCCTTTCCAACCGAAGAAGGAGCTTATTTTGTTACCGGGGGTCTTTGGTTGTCTGGGATCTGGACCCATGGGCATGGACATCGATCGATCGTTTATATCAATATGGAGAGGTGGCCGATTGATGGGTGGGTGCAAGGCCATACTCGAGGCACGTCGTTGGGTTGGAGGAGGCGAGGTCAGGACGGGTATAAAAGGCTCGCTCACTAGACGACTATGGAGGGAAGATGGGGTTCCATTCGTGAACTGGTGGGCGTAGTCGTCGTCAAAGTAGTCGGCGCCTTCTTCGGAGTCGTCGTCGTCCTCAGCGACAGACCTCAGAAATGAGGCAGAGGCAGCGGTATCGATCCGGAGTGGATTCGCTGGGTGTGGTCCACGGGAATATCTGGGGAAGTGGGACGAAGGTAAGTGATAAGTTTTCCAGACTTTGGGTAGACGTCGCAGCATATAGAGGCCATGTCACCATGAATCCTTCGATCAATGGTTTGGACCAGGCCTGTTCTTTTCTTTGGTGGACCAGTGATTTTCTTTGTTCCGCGGTGATTGGGCCAACCATGCGTTCCAAAAGAAAAAAAAGAAGCCAGAAGGAAGGGAAAAAAGTACGCAAAGAGGAGAAAGAAAAAAGGGGAAAACGGGTGCGGCCATTTGACACCATTGGGGATATGGCTCCACGCATACCTGAGTGAATTCCTTGGCGGTATAAAGGAGTCTTCTTCTTTGTCGGCGTTGTCGTCGTCGCGGTCGTCTTCGTAGGAGGAGAACAGGGAGGTCGGACTAGCAGGGGTATGAATGGGAGAGGAGTGGTCGGGCTCCTCGAAGTGGTCGGAGTGATCAGAGTGATGGTCCTGGTTAGACAGGGGAGAGTTCAAAGCGATAGCATGGTTTGGTAGAGGCTTCCTCTTGAGAATTAAAGGCGGGGAATTGATAGCAGAAGCGGGAACGCCGCCAGACTGGAGGGACGCCATGGTCAGGGTATATCTAAATAAGAGCCATCGATCGACAGACTATCATGCCGAGAGTCGCACGGGTAGAGGAATGGCACGCGCCAATGGCAGACCAAAGAGGAAAGGATGCTTTAGGGGGTAAAAAGAGGAGCAAGTGATAATCGGGGAGGGAGGGAAAAGGGAGATGGTTTGGTAAATCATGAAAATAATAATATAATTAAAATCAAACGAATAAATTCTAAATTATCATAAACCGTAAAGCATAAAATGATAATAAAAAGAGAAAAAAAGAGAAAAAGAAAAAGGAAAAAGGAGAAGAGAAGTCTAGTTCCACTATGGAGTCACTATGGAGTCGTGCTGCCATGCAAGTGATTGGCCAATCCGCTACAATCAGTCTACTGGTGTCAACTAGCGCCGCCAAGGAATACGCTCTGGCCGTGATCGACACAAGAACGTGATGGTCTTGGACAGTCTTGGACAGCGCGTCCAACCTTGTAGATGAGATACTGTAGTCTTTGTATGAATATTTTATTCTATTCTACTTTATTATATTATACTGTATATATGTTGGTAAGACACATGACTGAAACTGTTCATGACCAAAGTCTCTCCACTGTATCATATAAATAGAAACTGGCTTCAATAGTTTGCCTGTCAATGAACTCCAAGTTCCCCTTGAATCTGGTTGGGTCCGGACCCGCGCTAGTGACAGGGGGCGTTGGCTGTTCAGGGGTTGGACGCGGGATAAATCTTAAGTTTCCCCCTGGTACCTAGATGTATCCCTCCACCCTGCTTAACACCTAGAAGTACTTCCAAGTACCCGCCCGATACTCCCCTGCTCCCAAGGAGGTTCGTTCTCCGCATCTATGCAAGGTTCCTACCAATGCTCTATGTAGAGAGTATAGACGACAAGTTATGCAAACTTGAACCTTGGAACCTTCTACCTTGGAAGAATCCTGAAGTACGTACCCCGTAAGCATCGTATACATTCAAATGATCTTCTTCAGGTTCCAAGGTTCGCTACACTTACTACTTATAAATCCCATCTATATGATCATCAACCTATAACTATTTATGAGTATTAATTGTGGGTAGCGAACTTAATTCTCTCCTTCTCCTCGATATTCATTCACGTTTTAGATTAAGGGGAACTTTTCTCTATGGCAAACCCTCTCAAGAGGGTACGTAAACCTCCGTTCCTATCGCCCCATCGTGGATCCCCATCGTGAGCTTGAACTCTTCTCCGCCCCTTTTTCTCGCTGAACTGTTCCCCTTTCGGTCCATGTTTCCATCCTAAATGCCGACTCAGATACCTATTTACTAGTCCCTTCGCCTACCTTTCCCACCTACGCAACTCAGAACGTGCGCTCTCCCTCTCGTTTTTCTAACTGTAGTACAGTAGTGCGTTCGTGTGCCGTGTGCAAACCACCAATCATCACCCCGGCCTCTACTCTGGCGTCTCGCCCGGGCACTCAGGCCAGCGCGTGGCCCGCCACTGTTTCTTCAACAGGCAAGGTGCATCCCCTGGGCCCTGTTCCTGTTCCTGCGCATGTCACCTTAAACCTCCTCCACCAATATACTTCCGCCATGGCGCTATCTTTTCTCTCCATACACGGCAACTTACTCCATCACACCAGCTTGCAAACTTGCAAAGATGCGCTCATCGTCAGCTCATCATCTTGGAAAAGCTGAAAATTGTAACCCAAATTGTACACTCATTTCCAAATCGGGATCATACTAACCACCCCGTGTCTTGCTTGAAATCACTGAATCACTGATTCTTCACATCTAAACTTCGGCTAACCATCCAACCGATCCATTCTAATCCAACTGCAGTCTTGGCCCAGCCTTTGACCCATTTTTGAGACATGGGGTACAGTCCTATCGTCCACCGCCTCCGAGTCCACCGTCACGGCGCTACAATCGAAATGTCTCGGCAGCTCCTGAAACCAACCATGCAGAACATTCCTGTTCTTCCTGGTGGGGTGTCCGCGTCACAATCCAGACCAAGTCTGGACCTAGCGTGGCGAGACTGATGTCTTTTACTCTTACTTTTTCTTTATGTTTACTTTTTCTTTATGTTTACTTTTTCTTTACTTTCACTTTTTCTTTACTTTTACTTTTTCTTTCTCTTTTTCTTGCTTTGCGCCAACGCGCAATGGGGCCCATCCGTGCGGTATCCACTTTAGGATGACAGCGCTAACTAGCCTGCCGGCCAGGTACCTTTGTCTTCTTGGCTAGCTCTTCAAATAAATAGGAGTAATATGAGTAATATGAATAAGACTTGATTTAAACATGATTGAATAAATCATGTCTGTGTGTAACACATACTTCACCCTGGGCGGTTAGCTGTTTGAGAAATAAATAGCTGTAAGCGTCGTGGATGGGTCTAGTTTCCCGGATATAGCGGCTACGGCACTTCGGTCTTGCAAGGATATTGATAGGGCTGCTTTAGGGGTTCCACCTTGTCCTACCGTTGATAATGTGGCTGCTATAGAGCTGAGATTATTGAATCGCTGGGTTAAATACGATTGATCTATCTAAATGGCTTTTAGGGTGCCCAGGTGTGGTTGCTCTGCAAATCAGAGCACATGCTGTAGCTGCCCGTGGCTTTGGTAGAGAGCTCAGGCTGTTGACACACATAAGTACGAGGCATAATTCTATGTTGCACTGTCTGCTATAATGGGTTATACATACTATATTTGCGCCGCGAGCACTATCATTATCTAGACTCAAATGTCCACGGGTAAGTAGGGGCTCATTTATCAGTTTCAAGTTATACATGACGCAAGTACGTGGTTTGAGATAAATAAATTTAGATAATTTACAAATATACATATGTACCATTAACAAAACCACAACTGATTCAGATCTTTGTGGAATGTACTTTCTCATAACCTAGACCGGCCTCTATCCATTCTACTACTTAGTAGGTACCTGTGGATCTTTTTACTGTTAGAGATACTATCTTTGACTAGTACTAGTTATCCAGTGGTACCTCCGTATATAGATAAAAGATCAAATATTTTCAAATCGCTCTGGACCCTTGTTTGATTAATTTCCAAATATTCGGCTTTTTTTACTATAGTTGAGATCCTTGCCCTTCGATCTATTTTGAGGTCTGTGGCGGTTGGCTAGATGCATATAGTTGAAAGCCCTGATATTGAGTGGACCTCATGTCTATTTATAACTTGAATTCAAGCCCTGTCGGAGATAGGTACTACTATTCGCGCCCCATCTAAACCCCTTAAGCATTAAATTGACCCCTAATACAAGAAGCTTGGAAGTTGCTAGAGTTCTCCGGTGCTAGAATATATGCGTGTGTATATTGAATTTTTATTCATTGATCCTATATCACAAGGCGCCTATCACACCATACGCTACAGCTTGAAACACGATATATAGAAAAAACAGAAAACAAGACATATAATCTCAGTCCCCCCACCCTTTAAGCATTGCTCGTTGCACATGACACATATCGACAGGCTTTACTTAAGCCTAGTAAGGAATGAAATCAAATCTCATGCGGTCTATATCAACTTGTTAGTAATGCAACTAGGAATATTTGAATACAAGTATGTATTTCTGGAGTCTTACCAAGGAAATGGTTCCAGTTCTCATCTTCACTAAGTTGATTGGCCCAATACTGCTCGAGAAACTTCAAAGACTGAAGCACATTGGGAATTCGAACGGTTTCATGTAAAGATGCGAGTAACCTTCGCACCGTGTCGCGATCTTCACCGCGCGCTTCACAACCAGCAATAAATAGCGGCGTCGTAAGCATTACCCACGGGCTGAGACCAGATGACGGGCCAATTGACGCTGTACAATCCAATATACGCTTGACCGAATGTTGCACTTCAAACGACGTAGTTGGTGTTCTGCGAAGTCGGCGATGGATCTGTATAAGCGCACTGTGTTGAAATGCTTCATTGCAGAGCGCAAGCTGGTTGACACTTTCCTCTGTTAACCCTGCGGCAACATCGGGATATAACGAGGGCTTTGAATTCGCACCGCGGTCCATAAGCTGTCGTATAGACATCTCTAGTAACGCAGCATCATCCTCAGCGTTATTTCCAATCTCCCCCTCGACGAACCCCTGCGCCGCCTCTGCCTCATGATTGCGCCAGGCAGCAGCGCCAATCTGTCGAAACACAGCGGCAAGATCCACCGTAAATCCCCAGTAGTCATCCAGGTAATCTGGTGACTCTCTTTGACTTGCTAGACCTGAGGATACAAAGTCTATATTATCGCCGATTGGCGGGCCATTGCCCGTTAACGCGGTCAATGATACAATAGACCAATACCAACGATCCAAGTATCGACGGAATCCATGCCCTGACGCAGGCGAGTTTTCTTCTCTATCTGTGGTTTTCATCAGTGCCCGCGCGCCTTCTATATGCGCTCTCCAAGAATGTGGATTGATAGCCCCAGAATGAATCTCGGCTAGACAGAGTGTCCGCGCAGTCGCCACCAACGCCTCAGAGCCCTTGACCGATGGATCTTGTAGTTCCTTGCGGAAATGTTCTAAGCTTAGAGCCATGTACCGCGCTATATCCGGTGCTGTTTTCACACTCTCAGACTGATTATGTAGAGCCTGGAAATGTATAGCTGATAGTGCTGTAGTGGCGTAGAGTAATGAGGGAGTTTGTAGAGCCATGGGGACAAGCATCCGACAGATATCCTGCTGCATCCCGGAATGGCACGCTGTGATCTGAGATGCATCATTAATGAAATGGTGAAGTAGCGCTTTCTGGTCGGGCGATAGGGAAGAGAAGGGATCGACGGCTTGTGTGAGGGCGAGATCTGTTGAACCTGACTCCGAGAGGTTGGACTTGGACTTGGTAGTGTAGATGAATTCCCCTGGGGAATATTCTGCAGGCTGTTAGCGCGCGTTCGATCTGCGAAAGGGCCTCTGATAATTCCTTGTCATCTAAAACATACCTAGTCTTTGCATGCCTCCCTTGTCTACGCAGGCGCCAAATCGCGATCGTGAAAATGCCCGTCCTCCCCACTGCAGCTGCATTGCATATTTGCACTGAACACTAGCGCTCGAGCACCGACCGCATGTGGGTCTCTGTTCATCACATTTTTGGCGGCGCGATTTACATCTTGTACAGCCTGTAAACGATCTCGACATTGGGTGCTGGAGGGGTGTTTTGAAGTGGAGTGTGATTTTCTCCGGTGGACAGAATTTTTGCGGGGAAAGAGTAGACCTCCCCCAAAGTCTCGTGGCAAATTTGGGCGGTTCCGGGGAACCTCCTTAGTGGTTGATGAGTAGTTGGGGATCAGATAAACTTTGGACCTTTTGAGTTTAACGAGGATTTTTAGGATCTGGTCGAAGAAGTCTTCTCGTTTGTTTTGGACAATTTTTTTTTCTCAAAGTGCAAAGCGTTAGTACATTGAGTCCCGGTAGCGCTATCTCCCCTCGTGAGGGATCCACCGATCAGCGGGCTGTATCAGCGTAGAACTTGCCAATGAGAATATTCGATATGATACTGGAATTCTATTGCACAGGTGGACTCGGAGACGATAAGAGTAATCGGATGCGCTATGGCAATAATACACAGTACATGCCAGAGAAAATATGTGTATATGTTCAACCCAACAACGGGGAAACCTTGAAATCCCTAAAAAAAAGAAAATAAAGGAAACAAATGAAAAAAAAAATAGGGCTGATGCCGCTTCTAGCCGTCAAAGGTATACCGCAACCATTCACCGACAGCGCGTAAGCTCTCCCATCGAACAGACTCATCTGTATCGGCCATTAGTTCCATGATTCGGGTCTTCAGACCAGCGCGTTCCATTTGTGTACGCTTCTCGGGAACCGCTTTCACCAAATGTCCCACGTCATTACAGGCAATAGCCAAAACCTGCTTGTCGTTCTCCCAGCTCTTAGACAAGATCTCAGCCAGTTTCTTGGGAAGAGCACCGTTATTCTCCTCCAGAATCCGACGGGCATTATCCTTCCAAAATGTGACGTTCTTGTGTGGAGGTGACCAGCGTAAATGTCCGGATTGGACTTCTGCGGAATATTCATCAAAGGTGGTCTGGGTTTTGGTGTATTCTTCAAGCATGGCGGACAGCGTTTGGAGATCCTCGAGAAGGTCTTCATCAGTCAAGTGGCGACCGGAAAGCTTGGTCAGTTGAACGGGTAAGCCGACAAAGACTGCCACGGGGAGGAGAGTGGTGCGGTTGTCGGAGAGGAGGTTCAGTAGAGTTGCAAGGAGAAGTCGTGTCGTCTTCTCTTTCTGAGAGATAGATAGTAGATGCGTATAGAGTTGAATTATCTCATAGTTCCTAAAGAAAGGTAAGATGATGTTAGAGACATGGTATTGACCACAGTTGCAGATCATTTAGGAACTTACTCTTGTAATTCCTCACCAACAAGTTCGCTCTCAAAGGTGAGCTGCCACACTACAAGAAGCACTCGGTAGAGGAGCTGAATACCAATACCTCCTGCAATACCAGACTCGGTGCCGCGTGTGCTGCCCGCTGCCCCATTGTCCTTGATTCCCGCGGCAGTGCGAAGAGTATCAACTAAAGGATCCAGGGTTTCTCTGCGATGATTCCAAAAGATCTCACGAGAGCGCTGAGTTCGAAGCAGCTCTGAGAAACCCTGTACACCAATGTCTTGCAGCCCGCTGTCGTGGTTTTTGGTCAGGGTCGAGAGGTAAAGGTATAGCTGTGGAAGAGCTTCATCATCGCGACGCGCAGGCTTGGATGTGCGAACAAGACTGTGGGACACAAGAGCCGTAAGGAAGGTGGAGGTGAGGAGGGGAATAGGGTCTTCGGCATTTGAGGATTGGTGCAAGAATGGAAGGAATGGCTTATACGGTTCAGGGTGGGAAACGAGCGCATCGGCCAGTGAGGGAACGTCTATAAAAGAAAAGCCCATGTTTGTCAGTAATCAGATCACAAGTGTCATTGCATTCCTCGACATCAGCCACATACCGTGAATCAGATCCGAGGCTAACACCAAGATATATTGTACAATATCTGTCCTTCGGGAAGCCGACTCTAAAACACTCTTGCCCTGTGCACCACCAGCAAGCAGACTTGTATAGCCGGAAAGGTCTGCTTCTATTGTCTGAATGCGCTGCTCCTTGCGGACCTTGTCCACGGCCTTGATCTTCTTCAAATGATCATCGGTGATGTTGCCCGCCCGGACGGCACCTTCCCAAGGAATTGGCCGAGCTCGGATATTGTTTTGGAGGGAGCTGAGATACGTGGGCGGATCCAACGACATGGTGATGAGAAGCCCCCAGTAGGATGAGGGACTAGGCCGTGTAGGTTTATAGGGGAGGAGGGGTGGAGGTTTAAGGTAGGAGGGAGAAGCTTGGGGGGATGACGGAAGCTTCTGCCAAGACCGACTGGTCCATCCCAACGGATCGGAGATTCTTGCGTTTCATCGTGTGAGCCTCTCCCCTCTCTTCTTTCCATTCCCTTCTTTTGCTCCATATTCTTTTGCTATTCTTCTTGAAGGCTGCCGATCTCGCCGAGGATATTGAATTAACCTTCTTTATAATCCTTACACGTTGTGCGACGCCGATTTGGCAACGTAGTCGGTGGCTTGTACTTCCCGTCCTTAGCTTTAAATTCGACCTTCGATTTTCCGTTTTCAACCTTGAGCCTGTCAATTTCATTGCCTTGTACTGGCCACGATGAATTGACATCTACATACACTGCGTACTTATCATCCCATTTTCGAATTCCGATCGTTGTCGAAGCGCAGCCCCCGCCGAACCCCATGCAAAGTGAACACAAAGCGTCCACAGCCCCATAGTCCGAGTCGCATTATCTTCCGCGTCCGATACCATGGCGCAAAATCCCCAAAACCCTACCAAGCCCAAATGGGGCGTAGGGTCTCTCTTTCAGCAGGCAGTGGCAGGTGTCGAATCTCGATTGGATCATATTCTGCTGGACGAAGAAGAAAGACAGAAAAACGGGGGTGCGAATGCCAACGCGAAACCGCAAGATAATGAGACCAAAAACACGCCTATTACGAGGTCTCCAGCTGGCTGTAGGGATATCACATATAAGAATTGGACGTAAACTTTGCTAACCCGGCTTATAGCCATCTCCCGTAGTGCCTCAAATGCGCGAAGAAACGACCGGCTCCAGGAGCGCCTAGCGCGTGCCATGGTCAAGTCTAATGCAGGGAATTCGATATCACAATCTTCACCGAGCCGCTCTTCACCAGCTGCTAGCCCGAGACCAAGCAGCGACATGCAACAGAGCATAGACGTTGACTCTAATCACGCATCATCGATTGCCGAAGACACCATAACCTCCGAAGTAAATGCGCCAAGATACAGCCATGACTCCGATATATCGAATCGGATATCTACAGAAATAAACATTGCGGAATCACTTCCGCGGGCTTCAAACGACATGGGTGAACAGCCTACGAGTCTTGAAAACGCGACCGAGGAACCTGAGCAGTCGTCAAAAATAGAAGAGCCACCAAATAGCGAGCAATTGGAAGCCCGTAACTCAATCGACAGCGCACATATCAACGTGAATATTTCCGGGGAAATCGACTCTGATGTCGACAAATCCCCCGAGGCTCAGCGACAAGACGAGATACACGAGTATATTGAACGCATTGATGCACTTCAGTCTAAGCTGAAGTACCTCGCCAAGGAAGCAGCTGAATCTGCTAAGAATGCTGCCGCTAGTGCCTCACCAGGGAGTGCCAACAAACAATTACTGGAAAAGGACGAAAAGATTGCTTTGCTTCTTGAGGAAGGACAGAAGTTGTCCAAGTCAGAGATGGACCACCGCACGGCCATTAGAAGGCTTCGTCAGCAGCTCGCCGACAACAGTAAATCCCAGACGGACATGAAGAAAAATAACGAGAAGATGGAACGAGATTTGGCCAATTCGGAAGCTCGAGCAAAGCGAGCCGAGGCCGCAGAAAAGAGAGCAAATGACTCTCTGTCAACGCAGACCAAAACTACTAAAGACTTCGACGCTGTCTCAAACGAACGTAATGCGCTCAGCCAAACAGTCTCTGAAATGAAGGCACAATTAAGTCGAGCTTTAGCCCGAGCAGAAGCTGCTGAGACTAAAGCTCATTCGGACGCGCTAGATCAAGAGAAGCGGAAAACAGATGAGCTTGAAGAGGAGTTGTCGACTTTGAAGATCGAGCGCGATATTAGTGAGGAGAAGGCGAAGAAGGAAATTGCCGAATTGAAAGAGAAGGCCAACCAGGAGAGAGAACGTGCTCGTATGCTTGAGACGGAGTTGAAGGGCGAACAGTCAGTACTGGAAAGCAAAATGGAAAGCCTTCGAACACGGGCCGAAGAAGCCTCCTCCGGTGCGACTGGAGAGACCCAAGCCAAGCTTCTGCGACAAATCGAAACCCTGCAGACTCAGTACTCTGTAGCTAGCGAGAACTGGCATACTTTGGAGGGCTCTTTACTTTCTCGACTGGCGAACGTAGAGAAAGAACGTGATGATTTGGGCCGAAAGGAAGCGGAATTACGGAAGAAGATTCGCGAGCTGGTAAGAATATACGTCCCTTTCCTCCAGGATTGACCAGTTTACTTACCATGATATAGAACCTCAAAACCAAGAAACTAGAAGAAGACGCGGAAACTGCCAGAGAGGGAGAGCTAGAAATGAAGAATACACTGGAGGAGCGGACCGGGGATTTGCAGAAAATACAATTGAAAATTGACAAGGCAGTCGAAGACCAGGCCGCTGCTCAGAAAGAGCACGCGGAGCAGAAGAAGGCGTGGGATGCGTCGTGGGCGCAAAAGCTCGAGGAAGAGCGGGTTAAATGGCGGGAACAAGTGAACAGTCTTCAACAACCTCGAGGTGTATCACCTGTTCAGTCCCTACGACGGTCGAGCAACCTGAATCTCGATGCTATACCATCTGGTCTTTCAGATTATCGTCCTCCCAGCCGCCGGTCTTCCACTATGCCCTCAGCCTCACCCGATATAGGGACACCCCCTCGCCAGAACTCCTATCCGGCTTCGATCAACCACGGGACTCTCTCTCCACCTCCAATCAACACAACCACAATTATGGAGACTCCTGCAATCACATTCGAGCCCGATGAGTTCTTCGGGTCTGCCACACCTGCCACACCATCCATGTATGAAGGCACCCAAGCGCCTCCATCGCGCGGCATAAACGATATCATTTCCGAATCGACCGTGGGCGCAGGCCCGTCTGTACAGCTAGTGGAGCGCATGAGTGCTACGGTTCGCCGTCTTGAAAGCGAACGTGCTGGCTCCAAGGATGAACTTGTACGTGTCACTGCACAGCGTGATGAGGCTAGACAACAAGTTGTGGACTTGATGCGTGAACTCGAGGAAAAGAAAACCTCCGATTCTCGTCTGCAAGAGCTCAATGACCAGCTCGCGGAACTAGACCAGCGATACCAGACTACTCTTGAGATGCTGGGCGAAAAGAGCGAACAAGTTGAAGAGCTTCATGCTGATATCGCAGACTTGAAAAAGATATATCGGGAATTAGTGGACAGCACCATGAAGTGAGAGAGATGAGATGTAATTAGATGCATTGCTACCGAGCCTCGGCTTTTTATTTACGTATGCAACCGAATGAGCGTTACTTGCTGTGTATTACAATTGAGAAATCTAAGTTATGTATATAGATCTTTTCAGACAAGCCAATTTATCGAGCTTATTCTAATGTCCATTTCGCCGCCTTATGAAGTTGCCGGGGTTTGTACTGTGGTGCCGGAGTTAAAAAGCACAAACCCCGATCGACCACATCAGCATCACCATCTTTTTAACCTCAGCTGCCCCACTGCACAGTGCAGAGAACATGGTTTTTCCAAGCCCTGCTTGTATGACATGTAAAAAGCGACGTGTGAAGGTACTGAATCATCACTCCAATGGCACTAATAAACTAATTTCCTTTACATAGTGTGATTCCGCACGACCTGACTGCAATCGCTGCCACAAAGCTAATAGGAAATGCGCCTGGCAATCTGACCAAACAGAAGATTGGCCTTTCAGAAGTGAGAATGCATTTGCAGAGGGAAAGCCGCGCCGCCCACGCGCACGCTGCGACAACCAGTGTTTGCAGATTGTACAGTCTCATCAGTCAATTCCGCTTATTACCCTGCCTTCATTGCCACTGGAAGTCTATGCATTGAACTACTGGGTAGCGAACTTCACTTCATGGCCCGGGGATTTGCAAGAAATACAAAGCGAGTATGGCGCCTGTGCACTCCGTTTTTGGGAGGACTCTCGGAAGGATTCAATACTTCGATTGGCTGTTTCGGCCTTTGCATTGGCGAAGTTTGGAAGGGCTGTGCGTTCAAGTGAGGCGCTTAAAGATGCTGGTGTCATTTATGGCAAAAGCATTAAGAGGATGCGCTCGGAGATTATGAATCTATCGAGTGAAATGATTGATCCTTTACTCATTGCTACCTTGTTAATGGCTATCTACGATGTACGACCATACTCAGGATGAAAGACTTACCTGCCAGTCTCATGCTAACCCGACGCAGAATATTATGCACCCGGACAAAGGACAAGGGACTCTTTCCGCTTTGTACTCTGAAGGGAAATCCTTGATACCTAACACTGGCCACTGCAACGGCACTACGGGACTAATACAGCTTCGAGATCAGAAAGGATGGTGTTCGGATTCTTATATAGATCGAGTAGTTCGACGACCAGTTGTCAGTATATCAAATTGTGTTTTGCTAGGTGATATCAACTGACATAACTTACTAGACACGATCTTGTATTATTCGAGGAACTCCAGTCCCCGAGTGGCTCCAAAACCAAGCAATTGATACCGAAGACCCGGTCGCAATGCTTGATCATCTATACGTCCAACTGGCCCATGTTCGATCTCAGTATTTGGGGTTTCAACTAGAAAACACGGAGTCTCACATTGAACAACTGGATGCTCTTATCACAGAAGCCAAAGAGCTACAATTTGCCTTTGAAGATTGGGTCCTTTCAGTTCCCGACCAGTGGAAGTTTTCGGTCATTGAGTTCAAAGATACTGGTAATCTTAATTCGCGCAACGCTATATATGGAGACTATTATCATATATACTCGACAATGGAGCACGCGACTATCTGGAATCGATACCGTGCTGCCCATATGATTGCTAGCAGCACTTTCATACGGGTTCTGCTCACAATGTCTGCGATATTGCCCGAGGATCAAACATTGGCTGCCAGGGTCCAAGAACAAATGTCTAAAATTGAGTCATTGGTCTCTGATATGTGCTGCAGTATTGCATTCTTTCTCGTAGCGGGTAAAGACAAGGGCGCGGGTGATTTGAAGCTGTTCCATAATGAGCTAACACCAATGACAGCTACTTTGTTAGCTTGGCCATTAACACTGGCTGTCAGCACTAGTTTTGCACCAACGGAACAAAAACAGTGGATAGGAGAAAAGATCCAGCTTATATCTGCCGCTTTGGGGACAAATATACTGGGTGCAATTCCGAAAATGACCACGGCCTTTTGAAAGAATTAATTTCAACTAAAACAGAAGTGATTTCTTCTTTTCTCTCTTTTGCTCTACAATTCAAGATTGTAGCTAGAAATGAACAATTAATTATACGGTAATTAAATGGGAAGAAATCAGGAGTGTATCCAACTAATGGTTATATTAATGTCCAGAGTAGAGACTGGGTATTTATCATAAATAAATCACCCTAAAAATGACCAGCTACCGGTCTGGCTTCATATGGCTCCTCAAGGTACTTCACCTCTTCGTCTGTCAGTGTTTTCCCTTTTAGACCACCCATGTCTTCCACCCTATCAACTGAAGTGCAACCAACAATTGGAATAGTCCCTTTACTCGTGAGCCATACCAGAGCGACATGGCTCATATTCCACCCCTTTTGGTTGGCCACAGTTTCAACGCGACGGATTATAGCCTTGTCGCCTTCAGTCATAGACGAATGGTGATAAGATGGGCGCTTGGATCGAGTTGAACTTTCGTCTTCGACGGGGCGTCCCAATCGTCCAGCAAAAAGGGGCGACCAAGGGATAAGGCCGACGCCAGTTTCTTTACAGTAACGATTCATCTCCCGTTCTTCTTCGCGATAGCAGAGATTGTAGTAGTTTTGCATGCTGATGAACTTTGTCCAGCCCTGTTGCTCAGCAAGGAATTGTAGCTGAGCAAATTGTGTGGCCCACATGGAGCTCGCGCCGATATAACGGACCTTTCCTGCTTGAACCAGGTCATGTAACGCCTTCATTGTCTCTTCTGGTGGAGTGAGAGGATCATAACGCTGGATTTGCAACAGGTCGATGTACGTGGTTCCGAGACGGGCCAGTGATTGTTCAACTTGATAGAAGATACCGGACCGGGTCAACCCTGAAGTTATTAGCATGGGTATTTTCCTGTAGTAAGAAATATTTGACGCTCACCTCCTTGATTGGTATAATCCTTAGACTGGTTCATCTGGTCCGCAAACGCGGCACCGATAACGTTTTTCTCTTCGCCCACATGGAATCCACATTTGGTCATGATCACGACCTTTTGGCGCGGGATGTTGAACTTCTGGATAAATTTTCTGATGATCTCTTCACTCTCACCATTGGAATACACGTTGGAGGTGTCCCAGGTATTGATCCCACAATCATAGGCGGCCTTCAAGACTTCCATGGAGGCTGCTTCATTGAGGAGCCAAGGTGCCACTGGCTGCGGTGTGCCGAACGATAATGCGCCCAATATAGGCAAAGAAACTCGCAGGCCAGAGGAGCCAACCTGGGAGTACTCGACTTTGGTCTCGTCGACTGACTTTTGGAGAGAGGGCGGCAGTGGAATTCCGTACATCGTGCTGGTGACTGATAGAAGTATGCAGTTCAAGCGGACCCAAGAGATGGATTTGAAGTGTTTGGAGGCAAGTAAGAACTGAAGAAGGGAGAAGGGCAGTTGCGATGTAAATGCAGATGCAAGTATACAGACTACAGACTTGTTGATTCTGAAGTAGAAATATTGATTCCAAGGTTGTAATGAAATGATTGAAAATTGGAGTCAACCATTCTTTTTATATTCATTATTCCTGACCTGGCTGTACCTACTCACGGACTTTGCAGGGCTTTAGGTATCCCAAAAGCCGTCGATTCATACATCTCGCGGGTTTTTCTTAAAGGAGTATAGCGCGAGAATCCTTTAAACTTGGAATTAGAGCTCGCGGGTTTATCCCAATAAGTACTAGCGTGGGTGAGGCATATGGCCCTCACGCGGGACAGTTCGTTGCTTTCTACGAAGAGAAAGAAAACAGCCTGCCCTGGCGGTGGACTGTCTGATATTGAGTGTTGAAAATGCCTTACGAGGTGTTTCGTGAGCCGACCCCAGATCCACGCCGGCTTCCTAAGCCTTGTCAATCAATGATTTCCTCACCCGAAGGGGTTCGCCTGTGTAAGATCATAAAACAAAGGCTTCTCTTATCGATAGTTATAGAAAATAACGCCGTAACTATATGTAATGACACGCAATGTCCAGATTGAATAGTATGGCTAATAGAAGAGAGAAGATGTAACAGATTCAGATTGCTCCGCAGCGTGACTTAAGAGATATCGGGTCCTGAAGGTGATCACGAAATGAATCCCGGCTCTTCTGATTAGAGTATCAGATTTACCGAATCGACTGGTGTTTCCGTGAGCGCAAGCTAGTCTAGCAAACATCTGATCATGAGCAGCCACATGGGAGAGTGCCTGGCTTGGCTTCTGGGCTTATCAGAAGCTCTTCCACTTTAAGGACTTGGCCGTCGATTCGCCCGCAAGACACTCAGCAGTGAGCAAGATCTCGAAACGTATGATAATTTTGGAGTGGAAGAACATGTCCATGATATAATTGCCCAACTATGCAGCAGCACGTGACGAGCTCGGCCCCGGCGATGGAATCCAGTTCAGCAATCATACGAATTCCTTGAGTGGGAACGAGACTACCGAACCAGATGCAAGCCAGCTGTCGAGCACATCTCATTCACGGCCAGACCAGATCTGCATCCATCGTGCCGACGGCAACATGAACGCGCTATTAAGTACTGTTGGATATAAGCCGCCCCACAAGCTGCTTGTCGCAATTGATGACGCCATTTATTCACTTGTCGTAGTATGGTAGGAGGTTTCCATTAATTAGCCGATGCATCATAATCAAGCCATAAAAATGCCGCATCAAACTCATTTGGTATCTCTGGCAAATCTAGTAATCCCATGTCTGCAGGGGGCCTGCTCAAGAAGTCCTGCATCATAGAGCTCTGAAGAACCATTTCTGTCGTGAATTCGCAGTGCTGGAAGTCAAAGGTGGGAGACAACATCTGTGAAACATCGTCCAGGCAGGGTTGGAGCCCACTCCTCTCCGGGCCCAATGCCTCACGGTGTGTTGTTTCTTGAAACGATGAAGCTACATCTCTGGGTTCATCAATATTATTGGGTTCAGGTATATCTTTCAGAGATTCTCTGTTGTTGATGCATCGCTGAACTCGCAAACTGTGTTCGTACAGATCCTTCGCAGCTATGTTATTGGAATCATTGAGAACTTTAAGCATCTCCATGGATGTCTCAAATGCTGCCAAATCATTGTTATGGCCCATAGGCAAGAGACTTGCTATAGCCAAGACTAGTCCCGATGAAAATAGAAATGCCGGGAAAGCGTACCCAAATATGACGAGTGATCCACTTGTCCATTCTTTTAAACATAGTCTTAACGAATATCGTGCAGCGTTAATACATGCCTGGCTCAATGTCATCAATATACGTTTGGACTCTTCATCTAGATGCATGACAGACTGATGCTTTTGGTGCTGATTCAGAAACTTGAGCAGCACAGGCCTGATCGCCAACACGACGCACTTCAAAGGATTAGAATGGTGAGCACGTTTGTCTGGAGATTTCCACTTACATAGTTGAATTGTAAGTGTAAAAGTACTATATGTTTTGAATTCGCTTTATCGGTAAAGATCCTTAGGGATTCTGGAAGAGAGTTGATCCACTGTTGTAAATAAATCAAGATTCGTTGCTCACGCTTCAGGAAGTTTTCGCTCGATTTCTTCTGGGTGTAAATCTCTTTCATCATGCACCCAGTAATCTTTGCCAGCTCTATCGCCGCAATTTGATATGTAACTTCTGAAAATTGTTCGCCGTAATCTTTAAATGTGAAAACTGATGGAAAATCGACATGGATATCATCATCATGGATTTGAATAGGGAATCCCGACTTTGAGCCCCAATAGCGATCGAGGATATAGATTGACCACCATATTCTGATACGATGCTCACGTTCTACAGGGCTCAAGTTTTGGCTGTTAGGCATGTTGATATTTAGCCCAAGACTTAAACCCAGCCTCAGTGCATTGCCTATAAGAAGATAGGCTGAATTGAATCTATTGAGAAACTGGCAAAAGTATGCCTGTAGGATATTAGCATGTACATGGCGATGGAAGGGTGTAGACTAGATGAATATTGTTCTTCGCGTACCAAAAGAAGCAAACTCTCAATATGAATCATGCTAGGCCGTTCTGGAATGATTCGGAGTAAATCCAAGGCTCGGACAAAGTAACTTGTTCCAGGAACCATTGATGAATCTGGAGAGATATGAGGGGCAGAGTAAACCTGTCCTATAGCAAAAAGGGCAAAATATTTGCACTTGATGCTCGCATCATCGAAGCTTCCATTCTGATAAATGGTTTTCAAACCATCTAGTGTTTCTTTTCTCAGAACCAAGTGAAATCCTGGGTTGATGTGACCAAGGGCTGTTTTGATGAGTAGTTGGGCGTAAATAAGGGTCGGCCATTGTGTGTCTATTTCAGCCTGGGATGCCAGCTTTGAATCATGTATATAATTGCGCTGTGAAGCATAAAGTCCTGGTGAATCACTTGGTCTGAGGCATTGGCATAAACGCGTGGCAAAGGCGATACAAGCAGCTTCGTTGATATAAACTGGAAGAGATGAATCTTTTGTTTGAAACCATACTTCTTTATCAACCAGATTAGGTGCTGGAATCGAGTTTGTAGGCTTGGAAGGCCTCGAGTAAGAATTCACACTCGGCTCAATTGATCCTGCTTGGTGGTCATTTTCTCTTCTGGCATGAAGCTCCTGGCTGTCTTGAACAAGCTGCTCCAGGTAGCTTTTATGAGTTTTCAGCGAATTGTCTTCCTATCATATCTCCCGAGAGATGAAAATCGCACCTTTCATCAATTCGAACCTTGCGGTCACGATTGGCGTAACTGCATTGAGCAGCATAGCCAGCTTGTCGGCATCGCGAACATGGCTTCCCTCCAGAACACTTTATTTTTTGCGAATGGCATCGGTAGCAGCTGGCGTGCGTTAGTATCAATAAACCCCATGTGTGATAACGGTTTTCTTACGCAACCGATCTCTTCTGAGATTTCACTACCGCTGACCCATCGATCCGGAGAGAATCTCCTGATGTTGAGAACCTTGAACCTTCAGAGCGCATATCCTTAGCATCGAAGGAGCAAGTTCGACTGTCGAATGTACGTCTGCACTTTATATTCCTTCTCTGATGTGCCGCGAATTAGGACACAAATTAAAACTTCGGCTAATTTTAAGTTTGCCGTAAACAAGTGGAGTTCGCCGACTGCAACCGCGCCGGCATTTTTCAGGCTGGCCGTAGCGTACCACCGATCCTCTACTTCAAGTTCAAGACCAAACGAAGTTAAAGTAAGGACTACTTCATTTATAATTTCGGAAATTCAACCATTTGAATTATCATCGGTCTCATACAGCATTTGAATCATGACAACCAACTACATATATTCATACTTTCGGGTCTCAAAGTTAGACGCAATTCACGACTCCGTTCAGAAATACCGAGGTCTTCGTCTAAAAGCCCTCCAGGCATCTCCCGGCTCATTCGCTTCAACATATGAGACTGAATCTGCATTACCAGAATCTGAATGGATGTCACGCTTAACGGCTCCCGGGCGCGAGACTTTCATTTGTGCTGCAACACTCCATCATAACAGCCCAACTCGATCAGATACCACAGAATGGATTGGTCAGCTTACGCTTCGTGGCCCCGTATCCGCGCAGGACTTCACATTGCCTGTTGAATCTGGGCAACCGGTACAAAAGTTAGATGAGGAGGAGGAACGTTGGCAGATGCTAAGTTTGTTCACACTGTCTGAACATCGTGGCAATGGGCTGGGTACAAATTTGTGTCGGGAGGCCCTCGACTACCTCCAAAATTATCAAAAATGCCCTCAGGCTGTGCAAGTACGTCTTATGGTCAAACCAGAGAACCAGGTCACGGTAAAACTCTATCAACGGCTCGGGTTTGTTAAAGCAGGAAAGTGCACACTTGCAGAGGCCCTTATCGCAAACGGAGATAAACATCTTTTGCCCAGCGATTTAAGCTCTCCCAAATGGTCTACTCGGCAAGGTCTGATCATGATATTTAAGATACTTCGCGAATAATATATATAGAAATGAACGGAGAACTATAGAATCAACTTCCGAATAATTCAAATGCCCTTTGTATATTTAAAGTCTAAGTGAAGGTGGCTAGGGTGCCGCCCCTTTCTCTGTCATAATAAAGCTGGAAAAGATATGGCTCCAACCGTGGACTATATACTGTGTACTAGAAAGAACCGACTGCTAATATGGTCAAATTCACAACTTCTTGCCCAATGCTCTCAGCTTTGACCCCCAGATCCATAGCAGAAATGGCGTGGGTACTCCAAGAGCAATGAACACAAACGCCAGCAAACTATTTCCCCATCCATATCCCAGCTTATCATACATCTGCGGTGCAAAGATCGGGAAGGCGAAGCCACAGATGTTTGATAGCATTCGACCGGCCGCATTCGCAGACGCCGCATGTTCAACTTCATCAAGCAGATATGCTAACATTCCTTGTGCAAGTACAAAACTCCCACATGTATAAATCACGGCTCCAGCATCAACAAGCACCCATGACGTAGCTTTCTCAGCAGACCAGCCATACCAAAATAAGCCAACGGGAACTAATATGACACCGGGTGCAAGAAAAGGGGCCCGAAACTCAGGACTTGTTTTGCCTTCGTTCTTTTCACGAAGTTTTCGGTATATCCAATCCATCGTCGGTCCCCCAGCTTGGGTTGCAATTGTTGTTCCAATTGCGAAGGCAATATAGTTGAGGCTGCTTATTGTTTCGCTCTCATTGTATCGATCGATCCATAAACTGGCGTAAGTCTATAACATTAAGCAATATATTCCAAAGTTCAGAGCTATAATTAAAGAGACAACTTGAACGACTGGTCTATTCACCATGAGCTGTATTGGTCGTAGAATATGAGGCTTCATTTGAATGAACAGGTCCCTGTAGAAGTTTATTCCCCACAGGCTGTGTCTTAGCAATAAAGCATCCTTCCGCTGGGCCAAGGCTTTGCGCCGGAGAAGGGCAGGTGTATAGCATTCAGTGAAAAATAAGATACCAATCAAAGTAATTGCACCCTCGAAGAGTGAGAGAATCCAAAAGGACCACTCCCACCTTAAATTTTGGGAGATAACGCCACCCAGTATAGGTCCTATTGCCGGGCCTAGATACGGGAAGAAGGTTGCGATGGCGAGTGACTTTCCTCGGTGCTCTGCCCGGTACATATCTGTGAGTACAGAAGATGTAAGCTTTGAAGTCAATTTTGATTGTTAGCTCTGTATTATTGCCAAGGAAAATGCTGCGTTTTTCCCAAAGATTCATATCATACCGTGACCCCAACGCTAGTCCCAGATCCAGCCATGAAACGCCCAATAACCATTAGCGCCTTCAGATGCCCAATGGGACAGACCGAACTCCAAAGAATGTACCATACGTTGCAAAAATCCATACTCCTTTGCGGCCGTACATTTCAGAGAGTGCAGCGATGAGGAACGGGGCAAATGCAAGTCCTAGAAGAAAGATAGAAAACGTTATCTGCATCTCGGAGGAACCCATGTTCAGATCTTTGGCAATTGACGATAAAGATGGGGCTATTATACTTGTCGTCATAATAGTAACAAGTTGACCCAGGGAAACAATTATTGCGACCGTCATCTTGCGAGCTGAAGACCAGTCATAGGGATTTCGTGGGTCTCGAGGTCTATCCCATGTGCTCTGTCTTCCATTAATATTCAAGAACATTATTCTGAGTGTATTGGACTTTAAACTCACTCCATGCTTTGTCAATAGTTTAGCCAAAAGATCTTCGTGGTATTTTTGGTCAAGTTCCTCTTTGGTAGACTGTATTGTCGTGTTTGTATCTGATGCGAGCCCTTCCTCGGGCTCCGAGTGGATCGCCATTGTAAGACAGAAAAATAGAAAATAGTTAAAAATTGGCTCGATCACGCTATTTGGAGACTTTTCTGCTCCCGCATATATACCAGTTTCAAATTCAGTCACTATTTCTGTATATGATCGTGTTCTTTATAATCCAGATTGTGCTGGCTCTAAATCCGAGCTCCGCGTGCTCCGAGCCCAAAGCCGATAATCGCCGTCGCACTTAACATGCCGTTTGTAGAAAGTGTCAATCCAAGATACAAGTGTCTATCGTGCCATCTCGGTTGAATAATATCCTTCCTTGGGCATGTTTCACAACCAAAATTGCGAAACCTTGAAATTGTCAACTTCCATCATATCGGATAAGGGACACACACGGACAATAATCATGACCCGACCGTATTTGTCTCTCTTTCTTCTGAACAGTATAAATGTACATATTTACTCCAACTAAGATCCTCATTGCGTCTTTACATTAAAGGAACAATTTTGCTTTCGATTGGATATTGGATGAAGATTGACCAGCGAGGATTTGGACGGACATCCTCGGATCCTTCCGATGTCTGGAAAGAGAGGCTTGGTATATTGACAGCTGATGAGAAGGAGCAGATGGATGATTGTGTAAAGATGAGGCTCAAGGAAATGAGACAAGGGATCATCTTACTTGGGAGCCAGATGATTACACGCGTGATTATCTACAAAAGTGGCCTTTGAATGAGTGAGGGCGCTATGGCTGAATCAGACTCCGCTTATAGATCCCTTCATATCGTGACTTTAGGCTTTCGTTTTCGTTTTCTGTTTCTGTTTCCTTTTTTCTTTTTTTTTTGCAGCTCTTCTGCTGGGAAGAGAGCGAAGCAATATGACAGAAAAAGGCAAATTAATTGTTCACACTCCATCTCCATTGTAGCATAATGTGTAAATTGGCCAGTGCTTGTGGCCCAGGTATAGCTAGCTACGTATCTGCGATCGGAAGGATTTTAATCAACTCGTAAATCCGATTTCCCTAAGTCCGGACCTCTTAGCGCAGCCTGTAGATCGCGGAGCCTGCTCAGTAGGAGAATGCCACCCATGGGCCGAAATTTATCGGGGAGCTTCAAGTATGATTTCTGACAGTTGACAAATCCAGAAGATCGAAGAGTATAAATGGGGTCACAGTATTCTACATTTTCTTGTGGTAGAAGCAACAACCATTGGCCCTCATCCCAAACGCATTGACGAAATTTAATATGGCGACCGTCTCAACCAATCCTTATAATGTGCAAACTTACCTTTTGGACAAAGCCAATATTTATGACACGGTTGTCCGAACAGTATGAAGTCCGACCTTAAAATTTATTAGAGAAATGACTAAAACATACTTTAGGGGCACCTCTTCGATACCTGTACAACTGCATCAACAATAGAATCTGTCTACACGCCTGAAATTTACCTTGATTACCATTCAGTCTTGGGCTTCTCTCCTGAATTTATGTCTAGTGAGGCTTGGGCTCAACGGCTCAATCAAATCCACGAGCCATATGATGAAACGCAGCATCTTGTTCAGTGAGACTTCCATTCCCGGTTTCCCTGACCTGAAGACCGAATTGCAGCTAATTAGACTCGCAACCCATAGAAATATTCTCGTAAATCTCCCCCAGCCCACTGGCCAGCGCATGTCTTTCCGGCCAGAGCGCTGCGAGGTTTTGGCGTATGCGCAGGGCTGGTTCTACAATCGGGACTCAGAGAGATATCCGCGCCAAATGGCGAGACGCCAAGGAGTATGTCAATTTATCAAGGTTCCACTGCCATTTGATTATCATGCTTATCCATTCTTGAAATTTAGGGAAAGTGGAAGCTGGAGGTTGTCAGATTGCAAGAATTGGAAGACAGAGGAGAAAATCCGTGGCGAATCAACCGACAGCAAGTGACTCTAACATGGCAGGACAGAAGCGGGCAGTAGTCTAGACTCCTTGATGGTGGCGGTAAGACCAATACTACTACTAGTACGAGATCATTTCGCGAAACGTTCTTTTTTTCCCGACGTTATTTGAGTATATAGTTAATCGGGTTCAGCAGAGCGCGAATAGAGTCAGTGACTACCGTATCAGTATCCTGCCATGGGCCTATAATTTGAGGAAATCGCACCTCTGACTCTCCCCTCATAGATTTGCTTCTCTGTAGCTATACCATAGATTCTCCTTGCTGCATTTATGATACTTTCGGATTCCTTACATGTCTAATACAGGTATCTTTATTATTTCCCCTCTTTTTCAAATTTCCTCCCCGCAGCGGTTCAGCTCCAACAAGCCCTTCGGCAAAATTTCTCTTTCTCTCCGTGGCGTGCCCTAACCTGGCGATTTCATTTCCCATTTTCACTCACTCGGTCCAATTGTCGCAAATGTATTCAGACAACCCGAGACTACATGGTCTTAAAGTTTCTTTCGCAAGTAATATTACGCATCTTGATCATGTCTGTGCTCAAGCTCAAACTATACTTTCTGAGGGGAACGGGCACTACCTTAAAACTTTTTGTCACAAAAGAAATGGATCAAGTTACCAATCGAGTAGTAATACATGTTTTCAAAGCCTACGGTATCTGAGGCTTACTAGTACTAGCAGTGCCTCCAAGGCTTCATGCTTACCCTAATTGGGACTAGTCGTAGTACAAAAGTACATGCACAAAAGTGGGGGGTGCGAAGTGTCACGTTCAACTTGAAGTTCTCCTGAAAATATATTCGTGTTCACTTATTTGAAGCCCTGGAGCCTTTGAAAAGAAAGAGGAAAACGAAAAAGCAGATCGGAAAGAAATATACTAAGTTACAATGAGTTTCTTCTCTTTGCAGATGAGTAATCTTCTTACAGGAGGTCCGACAGATGCTCAGATATTCCTTTCCCTCGCCCTCCTGGGTCTCGCTTCTCATATGTTCTTTATTCGTCATCGGAACGTCGACCGCTTGGTAGGGATAGGCTTCATGCCATATCTATATGTCCAATTTGGGCTATGGCTGCTTTTGTCCATTCGCAGTGATCCTATCAAGTCAGGGATCTTTCTTTGGCTTGCCAATGCAGCCTTCTACGCACCACTCTTTGCCAGCATCTCTGTCTATCGACTATTTTTTCATCCATTGAAGCCATTCCCTGGTCCTAGCATGGCACGATTAACAACATGGTGGGGAGTTAATAGGCTTGCGATGGGAGAGCAGAGGTACCAACTCCACGATGAGCTACACCGTCAATATGGAAAATTAGTACGGATAGGTAAGTATATCCACATTGATGCTTCGGGCCTGCATACTTATTTAATGTATCTTAATCAGCACCCAATTACTTGTCGATCAATAGCCAGGAAGCTGTTGCGATTATTTATGGCCCTGGTACCAAGTGCGAGAAGTCAAATACATTTTACGGCTTGCGGGATGCAAAAAGTCTACAGCTTGAGGCGGAATTCACGAAACATCGAGCTCGCAGACCAGCGTGGGACAAGGCCTTGAGCGCCAAAAGTATGTACATACGACATGAAACAAAAACATCTGATTTAAAATATTCTCTAGAAGCTGACTAGCCCGTTAAGGATGTGTGGAATATCTCCCCAAGGTATATCGCCTGACCGATTTGATGATCGACTGTATCGCCAAAGCAGACGGGAAAGATGAGAGAGGCGTTCTTATCAATCACTGGTTGAAGTGTTTTGTATTCGATATGGTGGGCGATTTGGGATACAGCAAATCATATGGATGTCTAGATTCTGGCATGATTCACCAAGGGCTTTTGGAGGTAGAGAAATTTCTGTCAACAGGAGTGCTGCTATCGCCACTTCCATGGCTAGTTAGAATTATAAGCAGTCTTCCCGGCTTGCCAGTCCCGATGCAGGGTCTTAGAAGCTTCGCAACACTTAGTCTTACCGAGCGCAAGGCTGCCAAGATAGAGTCCCCGGATGTGTTGTCTTATGTGTTCCGAGGCAAAAAAACCTTGACTCCCGAAGAAGAAATCGAGGATACCATGATGCTGCAGATTGCCGCTGGTGACACGACTCTTTCTGCCTTGACCTTCTGCATGTATCATCTTGCGATCAATCCAGAAATCCAACTCGCTCTTCGCAGGGAAATTGAGAATCATGCAGATGCTACCAAGTTGACCTTTGAAGCAATTCAAGATCTTCCGTTGCTGGAAAGCGTCATTAATGAGACCCTCCGAGTTCATCCAGCCGTTCCATCTGGTTTACCACGCTTGGTTCCTCCAGAGGGCCTCTACATTGAAGGTACATATATCCCTGGTAATACCACCGTCAGCTGTCCGACCTGGACTATTCAACATAGTAAGTTTAGCCAATCCATATTTGTCGTCTTTATTCATATATCCCAACGAGTCATTAATTTTATTAGGTCCCGAGAACTTCGCCGACCCAAATACCTGGAATCCATTCCGCTGGATCAAACCTTTCGAAACCCATAACCCGAAAGCTTTCATTCCATTTAGTGTGGGGCCATTCAACTGTGTAGGTAAAGCCTTTGCTTATATGGAGATGAAGCAAGTCCTTGCAAGGATGGTGACTACCTTTGAATTCCAGCTAGGTTCAGCGGAAGATGGAACCAGGTTAATCAACGAAAGTCAAGACCACACAGCCATGTCTTGTGCCCCCTTGTGGTTGAAGATGAAGACAATAGTTAGGGAACAGTAGTTGTGTATGAAAACGTGAAATATGAGAGGTTGATTTTACACTATATGAATTATTTTGATCAATATCCTCTACCTCTCCAGATCTTCAGTGCGAGATCTTCAGATAAAAGTTGTGTTGATCTAGTATATCGGTTTCATCCAGTTTTAGGTATGCTCCATACAAGGCTCATGCTGGGGGGAACTTCGGTTGTTTCCGTTTGAGTTGAGACTGGGAATATGATCCTTGAGGGGTGTTTGGCCCAACACATTAACAATAGGGCATCCGGACATGCGCATGCCTGTAATACTATCTAGTAATTCAAAACATATATGACCCTTCACTCAGGCATACCATTTGTCGCAGCTATGCTGAAGCCAGGGCACATGAAGCCAGCCAGTTATAATAATCAAGATAAATGCATTTGTATAACTGTGTAAGGTTGAGACTTGCACGGTAACTTAGCGCAGAATAAATCTAACCGCCAGGTCCGGGCTCCATGCTCACAACCAGGGCTTCTACTTAAGTTCAAAAAAAAAAGAAAAAAACTATACAACAGTCAGGATTTGCACATAGTCACCCACCATACTAACTGACCGGCATATAACTTAAGTACAGCTAAGCGGATAGGAAGCCCTGTTCTCCACACCCTGTGGTCTTATTTACTGGATTTCTTACAGAAAGAAAATATATAGAGACAATGTGCGCTTGACTGAACCCTAGAGTCGTGGCTGCAAATTCAGGGGTGCCCCAGCCACCCATCAGGTAGGATAAACTTTGCCACTTGTGGCCTCTATCGAGTACCGTACATAGTCTCAGGCCCACACTGCTGACAGGTTCAACATCAACAAATTATCCCCGCCAGGACGACTGGCGATTAGTCCTGTGAATCCAATACCTGGATTCACCTCAGCAATGTCTCTATATATAAAAATGCCCCTCCTGCAGAACCAGATCCGCCTGCTGACTCTTTGTCCGCCGAAGGATCATCAAGATAGCCTCATCCATTGCAAGCTTGAAGTCGTGGATCTACTTGCCAATACTCCAAATGAGTCGTTCTATGCTGTTTCATATACATGGGGTGCGCCAGCTGTATACGGAAGATTCAAAAAGATGACCAGCGAACTCAACTGCCCCATTATCTGCAACGGGGAATCTATCTGCGTAACTGAGAATCTAGTTTCTTTCCTTGAGCGTGTTCAAAAGACACCATCTTTGTCGGACAGACAGTTCTGGGTCGATGTTCTCTGCATTTGTCAGGAGGATATAGATGAGCGAACTAGTCAAATCATGTTGATGGGTCGTATATACAGCTCAGCCGAAAGGGTTGTTCTGTGGATGGGTGAGGAAGACTCATTTACCAGCATAGCGTTTGCAGGATTGCAGAGAATCTCCGATCTTGTCACAAACAACGCCCTCATTGAAAGCCCAGCATACCTTCGTGGAGGTGTTGATCACTTAGGGCTACATGTCTCGGACAAAGAAGCATTCCTGAGCATTGGTAAGTTCTTCCAAAGATGTTACTTCAACCGAGCTTGGACGATCCAGGAAGTCATTCTTGGGAAAGAAGTCAAGGTGTTGTGTGGTGGGAAAGTCATTGACTGGGACGTGCTGGTGGTGGCATCTCGGTTCTTTTCACAGACAGGCTGGAACACATTCTTCAGCGCCTTGTCGACTCACTTTTCCGAAGAACCCCCATTGCCATCATACAGCCATGTGCCTGTTATCCTTAATTCTATCAGACGTGATCTTCCTCGTCAACATTGGACTACAAATCTGTTGTACGCATTGCACAGATCTCGGGACTTCAAGTCCAGTGATCTGCGGGATAAAGTGTACAGCCTCCTTGGTTTGGTCGAACAATCTGTCAAAGGCAAGGCTCTTCTAACACCTGTATACGGCGCTAGAGAGGTTGCTACAACCTATATCAATGTAGCCATCCAACTTCTACAGGATGGCGAAGACCTCTTTCTACTATCATGTATAGAGGGCGAGCTTTTTCAACGTGTCAAGAACCTGCCATCCTGGGTACCTGACTGGACTTGCGGAAAATCGACGGGGCTGTTGATTATTGGATATGGGCGGTATTCAGCATCCGGGAATACTACTCAACGGCCTCTTATTGATCATTCAGCTTTGAAGTTGTCACTCAGAGGCAAAGTGATTGATACGGTAACTCTGGTCGGGGAGGCAAAACACGAAGTCCTCGATGGTCAACCATTCACAAAATGGCTCGAGATACTCGAATCCCTACCCCCGTGGTATCTTGATATCCCTCAAGATGCGGGGGGTGAGTCAAGACTGGACGCTTTCTGGAGAACTCTTCTTAGGAATACCACAGGGAGGCCCCCCAAATTGATACCCACGTGCAACATTGAGCTTCGGAGGTCATTTGAAGTATGGATTAGAGAGAAGACAAAGAGCTCACCTCCCACCTCTGAATGGGAAAATTTGAGAACATGCTTTTCGAAGCTGGTTCAGTCTAATGAGATGGGAGCAACCACGGAGGAATTTGAATCACCCAACAGCGCTGATGATACCGACTTTGGGATAAGACTCGCTTGGGCTAAGCATCTCAGACTTTTCAGAACCAAGAGCGGATATCTAGGACTTGGATCTGAATGTGTTCGAGAAGGAGATTCAGTTTGGATTATACCATCTTCTCGTGTGCCGCTAATTCTCAGACCCGTCAGAGGAACTGACCCAAGCTTACAACGCTACCGACTTGTCGGTGGTACTTATCTGCATGGTACCATGCAAGGTGAGAAGATATGTCCCTATTGTAGTGGAAGAAGCGAGGATAAACTTGAATCACAGTGGGAATCAATCACAATAGAGTGAAGCATCATGTTAGACAGTGTGGGAGTAATACAGGCTACATTTCTCTCTCAGTGCACGCAACGATGCCATTTATAACATGTGTCAAGAATTCTCCTTCCTGTAATTGTAGATGCTCACATCCTTCTTGGCTTTTCATGTTATCAATGAAGTTATCGAACTCCCTTTCAATAAAACGAGCCAAATCATGATCATCCCGAGCTTCCAGCAAACGCAAAGTATTTCCTTTCAGCTCTTTGCTCGGGTATAACAAGAAGAATTTAAGACCGTATGATACAAGGCTCTGCCGTACCAGCCTATGAGTTCCTATCAATAAAATTTCTTTTCTAGAAACTCGGCTTAATATGTCTTGCAAGTAGTTTTGCGGGAACTCAGGGTTCCTGTCCCCAGTGGACAGCTTGGAGTATGATGACGTGTCCAAATCAACCAGGGTGTATCCGTCAATGGTTGCAGACGTTTTTGCTAGAGTCGTCTTTCCAGTTGCTGGGAATCCAGATACAATGATCGCTTGTTGCGTCGCCATAACTAATTTGCCGATCTTCAAGTGAGGGTGTGAAATACCGAGGGCGTTCTCTTTACTCAAGATAGAGCTAGCATTCAAATATTAGTTCTTATCGAGAGAAGTCCCACAACTTAATCAAAGCAGTGAAATTCGTCAAACTCACAATTATGTAAACGTGGCCGACCAGAATGTTAGCATCTCGCAGAAGACGCGCAACAGCATGTAATGAAGTGTCTTTGGTTTTCGTTCATTTTAAGAAATCTTCTCTCCAGATAAAATTGATAAATTCTATAAATAAAATGACAGCTGTCAAGCTGGGCAGGTGTCAGCATTATCAAATCCCGATGGAGCCACGTTGAACCTATCGATAACTCTGAATTCCATCTAGTAAAGACGATTCTACACATACCAATCCGTATTGAGCGTCATAAGACGGCTTAAAGTGGATACAGCCCCTCATAGCACCTTAATCCGCCAATCAAAATACGCACTCGGCTTAAATACCCATACATGTACGAAGCACAGCAGCTCCCGCCCCTGCACCTTTCTTCCGTCCTGCACCAAGTCAGTTTCATCTACTCTACTGCCGATGTAAGTCTCCGAAAAGATATCAGGCTGTCTCCAAATTTGTATATTTCACATTCTTAAAAGAAAGGTCTCTTCATTTGCAGCATGGCCGCACAGCTTTTCGAATTGCAAACAATCTTGTCCTAAAATCTGTAGATCTCAACTCTCACGAAGCCCAATAACTTCGTTTTATTGCAACTGATATGACGATTCCCGTACCAAAGGCTGATAATGCGTGTTATTATTGCGGTCGTTTCACGTCAATCGTGATAGATTACATGCCTTGCTGGAAAGCGACTTGATGAAGCTTGAGATGCTTTGGATCCTGGTCAAAAACTCTCCACTGCCGATAAACTTGACTCCTATATGAACCGACTGCGCTGTCTGAAGGGTGAAAGTATCGGGGCTGTTCGAAAATGCTATCATCGAACGGTTTTTAACAATCGAAGGCGGCCCATTTTATTCAGAATGACATTTCAATGAGTCTATCCTGGGGGAAATTGTCACGGTGAAGTCAGCACCAGATTCACTACGGCATTATGCTAAATTTGCACTCACGGATAACCACGAGATTTCTTTCACTCGTTATGATTTAGCCCCGCAAAATATCCATGTTGAGGGCGGCCACTTCACCGGTATCCTCGACTGGGAATATGCTTGTCGGTATGTATCAATCTCAAGTGCTAGAGTACACTCTGGCTCTTCGAGAGCATTTAATTTAAACATTTGAGCCCGATGTCCGGCTGGCCAGAATATCTTTTTCCTATCATCTCACTCAAATATGAGAAAGAATATACTGGGTTGTTTTTTTTCTCGTATGCTTGATAAGCCTCTAGTGTCAGTTGCAGCGATCAAGTGCGAGAATTCGCACCCTATGCATTAATCACGGGACCATGTACTATGCAATTTTTGTTTAGTATAGTATATGCCAAACTTTCACGGTTGGGAAGTGACGTCTTAGTCGCACAGGCCCCAACAAAACAATGTGGGAAAAGAAACTTGATTGTTCTAGCAAGCCTGGAAGGGAGCCTTCACTCGCGATCCTTCAACCGCAATCCGGGCTCAGGGAGTTACCTCAGTTAAGTAGTGCCCAATGTCGATCTGCCAACAGAAAAATCTTAAATGAACATATGCACAGCAGTGAATCCTGCCTTTGTAGAAACCGGTTTCTCAATGGAATAAGTCACTATTTAGATAGTACCACTTGAACTAGATAATTCAAAGCTCAATATGCCGACTGTGTAGGTTCCGACCCTTGATGTTTAAGATGCATGCTTCTTTCAAGAGCTCTGGTCACGTCAGCCAGGGTTTGCTATCTCAAATACGCATTTCAATCAAATTGAGAGTTTACTGGCTATCTATAATGATTACGAAGCCAATTGCCATGTGTGTCAGTCCTTGCAGCCTCTCGATAGATTAACGGAATTGGTAAGACTTTGGAAATCGTACTACTATAAAAGTAATAGTATCTTTAGCTGCTGTGGGTTTAACATGGATACGGGCCCAATAGGACTATCTGGTGGTCAACCCACTCAAGATTCTCAGCTTCGGTCAACCTATTCCGTTCTGCTGACTTTGCGGTTTTTGGAAGGTTTCTCAAAGATCGCCTTTTTGACTCCACATGGATTGCCATCAATGTTTATGTATTTGAAACGGATAATGAGTTTGATCACAGTCATAATAGTAGACTTGGCATGTATCCACTTTGGCTGTTTGGGTACCCTCGCAATCCTAGCTCATATTCAGTGCGCAGTCGTTACTCCTTTCATGGATGGAAACGTGGTAGTGGAGGACACTTCTTTACACCAACACGCTTGAAAAATGCCTCAGTCACGCGAACAGACCATGATCGGGCACTGGGGGTAGAACAACGTTGCACTCTGGGCACCTGGGGGATCCAATGGTCGTGTGAAGTTCATATCCACACGCTCCTATATAAAGGTCCCCAACATCGCCTTCGTTCTCTGGAATATCAGCTTCGAACATTGAGCCAATTCAAACCTTTCGATAAGAAGATATCCCAAGTCAAACATGTGGGGACATTTTTCCCTTGGAAAGGCCTTTTTCTTTCATAGATACTAATTTACGGAGTTATTAGTCTTCAAAATGCGCTCATTCATCCTATCCGGTGCCATGCTCCTGGCTACTCTCGTCAACGTGTTTAATGCAGCCGCACTCGACACCCGGGCTCAAGATTCTCAGTGGGCCAGCTTCTGCAATGACGACGCCTGCAGTGACAGCTGCGGAGAATGGGTTGCTGTGACAAGCGCCGGCTGTCTTAATGAGTCAGGCCGGGGCTCCTTCAAGATCAAGGGAGCCGCCTACACCCACGTCGCTTTAATTAAGTCCTCAGGAGCGGGCTGCCCATGTCAAACCTTCTCACGATCGTGATCTACTGACAATGCTCTGGCGTCTCCTCATCCCCCCTCCACTGCCGCAAAATCAACGCCGCCGGCGATCCAGTGTGTCATCTAGAGAAGGTTTGCGGACAGAGTAGCGCAGTCTCCGCAGTCAGTCAAGCAGAGCTTACTAATATCTCCCGGTCAAATGTTTGTAGTGGTATCGCACCATGAGACTAGACTCATTATGGGCGATTTGAGCGACCTGTGCAGCGGGAAAACACAAAATTCAAGCCAATCAGGATTTAGTATTTTTACTGCCTAGCTCACCACTACTAGTATCTATAATATAAACTTATTAACTTCATATATAGTATAACTACAGTAAATTATAGAGTCCTAATAACTCCAGCTCAATGGAAGAATATCGATATAATATCTATATAACTATGGAGCATAGCGTTTCTAAGAAAGCCAAGGCCGTCCATCGTGTGATATGTATGAACTAGTGTAAAAAATCGAAAAGGATAGTAACTTTATGTGTATTTACCTATAAGTATCAAAGACGGAAAAAGAAAGAAGGGAGGAAAGCTCTCTTACGTTATTGTACAGAAAGGAGAGAACGGGGGGGGTTGTAGGTTATGTGATAAGCACATGACCTAGCAACCTCAATATCTTCTACAAATGTAAGAAACTGAAAATTTGAAAGGGAGAACGGAGAACGGAGAATTAAAACATGCTGTAACAGTCAAGGGACCCTCTCTGTTCCCTAAAGGTACAATCCCTGCTCCCCTGAGGACCCTTAGGCTCCACCTTATCCGTCCCGATATCAAAGTATAGGGTAAAAAGATAGATATTAGAGAATAGATGTGGGATTATTTATCAGCATAAGCATTATGCTTCTTTCCTTTTTTGATGGTCGATTTGCCTCCCTAGTCCAATATCACACGCCCCTTGAATCAAATCTTCGTCGGGGTGTATTCAATCTAATATTTAATCTTGAGGAAGCAAGGAACTTGGCCAATTTAACCGAATTAATGTCTCAACGGGATTTGCATCATGTAAAATCAATGCGGGGCACAACTACAAACAGCAAAAGTCCGCAGTAATGCAACGTTGCGGAGTGAGTGTGGGGTAAAGATCAGCAGTCCGGTTAAAACCTTCATTTATTTCACTCAGAACATAAGCTGCTTCGAGAATATACAGCAATTGATCATTTAGCCGTTGACTTGCAGATCTTGACATACTAGTATATAGATCTCCTTCTGTAGGGACAAAAAATGTCAACAAAACAGTTGCCATCAAACGCGAGTCGTGAGGATGTGGTCGCATGGGCTTGCATTCGCCCTCTGCGTCTTGATAGCTTATGGTCAAGATGACAGCCTTGGCCTTGGTGATGGATACTTAAACTTTTCAACTTCCAACTTTGACTTGAAGCTAGTCAAGGACTCTCAAGTTCTTGCTTCCCTGAAACCAGCAGGTGATACTTTTGACTTCCTGCCTTTCGACTATATTTCTTACAGAGCAGAGAACGGTCAGTATCACAATGGCGACGTCACATACCGTTATCGTCTGTCCGGAGCAACAAAATGGCTTTCAGGCGATTCAGCACAGGACCGAAAAGCTGTAGGCAGTGTTGAATCAAGTTCATTGGCTGCCGCAGATCTCAAGGCGACACTACCAACAGACTCACCAATTCAAGTTACGCGAGAATGGCTCGACTTTGATGGTGACCTGGGATTGAAGTTTACCCTTACCAATAAAGGAAGCAAAAGCCTAGAGATTGGCAGTCTGGGTTTCCCGACCGAGTTCAATAGCATATTCACGAACCGCACGGCTGAAGACATGGCTGCGAAATGTTCGCTAACCGATCCTTACATTGGGATGGATGCAGGATATCTGCAAATCACACCGACTTCAGGTACAGGTGCTGCACTAATTGTTACACCTCTTGTCAACACTAGCACTGGCTTGGAAGCTTGGAGGAACCTGAATGAACTCAATACCGTTCCATGTGAATATGGAAGTCAGACATTTGAAGGTTTCTATGAGTGGCAGGTACATACAAAGGCTTATGCCGAAAATGAATGGTCTGGGGTCACGCCTTGGAACCCGCCCAGCTCACAAATATTGGAGTCTGGGGATTCCACGACATATGGGCTCCGATTCTCTATTGTCAAAGATGGGATACGAGGAATTCAAGAAGCAGTACGGTCTACCAATACTCCTATGACAATTGGTGTACCGGGATATGTTGTTCCAAGCGACCTGACAGCACAGTTGCATGTTTTCTATTCGGACATTGCCAAAATTGAATCAGAGGATAATGCCTTCGAAATCAAACAAGACTCAAGCGGCATAGTAACTCTGGTACCTACCGGCTCAGTCTGGGGTCGAACAAGGGTGACCATTACATACTCTGACAAAAAAGTTCAAACAGTCCATTATTTTATTACAGACTCTGCTCCGGGGGTTATTAAAAAACTTGGTCAATTCAGTACTACATCGATGTGGTTCAATGATACGAGCGACCCATTCAAACGAGGTCCCTCAATCATAACTTGGGATGATTTGGTTCAAACCCAAGTTCTCCAAGAACCACGAGTCTGGATATCTGGGCTGAGTGATGAAGGTGGTGTTATTTATCTATCTACTGCAATGAAGCAATCTGGTCTTGCAGACGAGTCCGAAATTGCAAAGCTGGAACAATTTGCTTCAGAGACCCTGTCGACAACGATCCAAAACTCAGACTTTACTGTTCGCAAGAGTATATTCTTCTATCAACCCGGCCAGGTTCCCGGATATCAATACGACTCTTCAATTGACTGGACATACTCGTGGAACAAAGATGCATCTTATGCTACAGATCGTGCGTACGACTATGTTCATGTTCTTGGCGCCTATTGGGCTCTTTATCGTGCGGGAAGATACAACGATTCTCTCCTTAAGATCAACACATGGCAGTGGTATCTCAGTCAAGCATACAACACTACTATCACTTGCTTTGCGACAGACTTGTCTGCAGATGGTAACATCGGCTACTCCCGCCTAGGCTTGATGGGAGAGACTGTTGTTGGCGAGGTACTTACTGACTTGCAGCGAGAGGGTTGGACGGATGAAGCGAATGCTGTCATAGCTTCTATGAAGCTTCGGGCTAATGCATGGAACTCGGAAGATGTTCCTTACGGTAGCGAGATGGCCTGGGATTCTACAGGTCAAGAGGGAGTTTACTATTGGAGCAAGTAAGAACTTTTCCACCTTAAACTTGACTGTACTCCTTCTAATAACATCACTTCCGTCCAGTTACTTTAATCTCACCAGCACGGCAACGAAGACCATCAACAGTATCATTGGGTATATGCCGACTGTATCTCATTGGGGATGGAATGGGAATGCTCGACGCTACTGGGATTTCTTGTAAGATTTCCTGTGACTTCATTGAAGACCATGACTGATTGATTTATTAGGTATGGCGGAAAGTTAGAACGAATCGAGCGCATGATACACCACTATGGGTCTGGTCTGAATGCTCTTCCCCTCCTCTCCCAGTTCCGCCAAAGTCCCAATGACACTTATCTTCTTCGGGTGGGATACGGCGGGATCACTGGTCCTCTAACAAATATCCGACAAGACGGATCTATGTACAACGCCTTCCATTCGTATCCCGATACACTTCGGGGCGATTACTACTCTGGAGATTACGGCCCAAACTTCCTTGGAATGATGCTCGGATCTGGCTGCTATATTGCTGATGATCCAGATCTAGGTCTGGTGACGTATGGTGGTAACATGGATCAGTCAGGTAGCTCTATTACGGTCCAACCTCGCGATGCTTTGCGTCAGAGAGTATATATTGCTCAGATGGGTGTATATGTTACTATTAGCACTGGGCAAATTTCGGAGTTCTCATTCGATTCCTCCGGTGCAACATCTCTTCGATTGAGCATTGTTCCTGGTCCAGCTAAAGCCTCTACTGCTGTTGTTTGGGTTGAAACTCCTGGAACAACAGACAACTATGGAATCGCGAATGGTAAAAAGCTAAGAGATGGCTGGAGTATTGATCTGAACAGTGGGAAAGTTAGCGTGACAGTTTCTAAGCTGTGATTTAAGAGGTCTCATATGAAAGAAATTTCAGTTTTCTTGAATTTCTATTCGCGGATGTGTACACTTTAAGATGAAGTTCGACCCTTTGTTACTTACACGCACGCTGGGGATCCCTGAGCAAGTAATTCCAGAGATTTAATCCCTTCGGATTTTCTAACGAAGTTATGAAGCCAATCAAATTCCCAACGACAGTGGCGTTCAAATTGCGTTGAAATCAAGTTCCGACTACTTATTTAAGTATCTTATTGTTGGGATTACAAGGTAAAAGTGGCGGCTATAATCGAACCAATTAATTGATTTTCTCGGGGTCTAGGCAAACTACTTCAGGGAGAGTGGCGACTATGCAGGTCGACAGCTTTCATGGCTCTCGGTCGGGACCAAAGTACCATGCGATGTTCAAAGTACTATATGATGTAAAATGAGAGAATCATCGTGATCCATGTTCAGTCCCGATCGGGTTATTTTCCGCAGCGCAAATCTGTGATTCGAGTGCCATCAAATGTGACTTGAGACTCATATAGACCACTAAGAGGCTCTGCTATGTGCAGGGGTAGTTGCACAGTTGACATATCAATTTCGAAAGAATACCGGGGCAACTGATCCCCGCATTCCAACCACCTTCTCGCCAAGATGACAGTCACTAGAACATGATATTCTGAAACATCATTAGCTTGAACTTGCCTACAGTAAGTCAACTTGGCCTTGAGCGCTATATATGAGAAAACCTAAAACTGATTGTCAGTAGAAGTAGTTAACATGGGTGAACAAAAGCCTCGCCGAGTTCTTGTCGTCGTCTCAAACAAGAACCCACTATGGGAGCAGGCTTGGTCTGCTTCAGAGGATAAGTGCAAAGCTGCACTTGAAATCCTCAAGAGTAACCATTTACTGGAACACGTTGACCCAGCTGGTATACGGCTACTAGCAAAGACCAACTGGGTAATACGCGTGTTCATTGTATTCGACATTGCGAATGCTTCCTATGATCCTGCTACGGGTCATTTGCCGGAGCAAAACAACCTGTTTCGATTGTTTATCTCAGTGGGACAGTCAAAGCTTATCCAGCAGGCCCTCCGGTACAGAGCAGGGTGAACCATGAAATTGCCCAAATTCACAATTCAAACGGCATCGGCAGTGTCCCGCCTTTTGTTACGGATTATGGCCTTGGGCCACCAACATATTATAATCCGCGAGACCCATCACTGCTTTAAACTTAACATAGCATCTTAAAAGGATTCTTGGGTAGAATCAAGTAATTCCTTGAACTTTTTTCCCAGACGCCACTCGTGGCTCCCGGGAAAGTCTGCCAGTCTTTCCGCTATGAAATCAATCAGACGTATCTCTCAACACAGCCAGCTCTCTTGTATCGTGAACATTGCGGGGTCGCGTCTAATTGGCTGGAAACACTGTTGCAATAACATGGTTGATTGGCTGGTATTTTGCCACAATTCGAGGTGTCTAATCATATACCTGCCCGTAAATTTTCCAATTCTTGAACATGTGCCATTCGTAGTTTGTACTTCATTCCTACGTAGTGTCACTTCTTTTTTCTTGTTTCATTCAAAGTTGGCAACTTCGATCGTTTCGTTGAAAATGGAGTCCGAGATGCTCCGACAGTCGAATGGGGGTTCCTAAAAGAGAAGGCTCTGTGACGATCATTATCTGAGTCACAATTCCAAAGGAGTCAGATCATGGGGATAGAAATAAGATCTGGGGTTAAGAAGGATTCATGACGTAGAGAAAGTCATTCAAAACATTGGAATTTACTGATGAACACTAGTGGCTACTACTTATGCGCGAAGCTGTATTAGGATAAACCATGATTTGACCAGCAAAAAAAAATTCGTCATTTTTGAATTAAGGATATAGAGTATATACAGAAATCCCGGTTTGTCTATCATAAGAGTCATCATCACATCATCAAGTCGTAAGGTCGGTTTTGAAGGTATCGCAGGAAAAGTCGGTCGCGTAGAGGGGAGTGGACAAATTTTTGGTAGGTGGCGAGGTATAGTGGAAGTAGCCTTAGTCCGACTAAGCAGCGATAGGTTGAACTGAAACCGCACAAAGATCTTTGGCGATTCCATCCGCAGGCAGGTACTCAGATGATGTGACAAGGGGCTCTTTATCTTCGGGTGTAATTTGAACGGTGACAAAGGTACTTTGTGACTTTTGTTGGGGCTTGATTACCTCCTTCTTGTGCTCGAAATCATCTTCGGATTCAGACTCGGACTCTTCAAACTCGAAAGAGCTGATGCGAGATTTCATATCATTTTCGGTCCAGAGGACGGTGCCACAGTGAATGCGGAAGTGGGCCACGCAGCGGCGAAGGTCTGGGTCGGGAGCAGTGGCTTCACGGGCCAATTTCTCCTTGGAGATGACTGTGAGCTTGTATGGGAGGGCGTTGCGGTTTGCCATGGGGGGCCAACGTTTTCTGACGTTCTTTTGGAAATTCGGTAGTGAAGGTCTTGGAGACGGTGTAGCGGGTGTGTTGATGCCGATGGCAACAGTCATCCTGGGGACGACGGGATTATGTAGATATTCGGTGGTTGGTAGAATGTGGTGAATTGGGTTTAATTAATCCGAGTGACAGATAGCACGTATAGAATTGTATGTGATTATGCAATGGTTGAAGCAGGTCAAGGTCAAGGAGGGGGGAAGGGAGAGAATGGTGAAGGGCAGGACGAGGAGGAGTTTTATACGAGACGGACAGATCTGCAGAGCTACGGGGAACCCTGGCGAAGGAACAAGCCCACAAGCCCACGATGGGCCCAAAAAGATTCGAGAGTTTGGGTCACCAGACAAATTCCCCACCAAGACACATCCGGATACCCGTTCTAGACCATGGCCCAGTCTCTCGACGAGTCTCCATGGCGTACGCGCTAGCCAATCTCTTCTACATATGCTTTGTTGTGTTGTAGAGTTCGCAATCCTGTTCTTTGACCTCTACCCCTCGAACGCCTCCAAAGTAAAGCAATAGAAATCAAGATTTACGTGTATGCCCTCCTGTCTTGCAAGGAGTACTTGCATTTCCGGCCGGAAAAGGCAATCTGAGTAATTTTGGACGGACTCACGATGTTGGGGGGCAAAACGTCTCTACGATCCCTCGAGCTGTGGGTCTAAAGTGGATGCGCCCCAGTTTTATTGATCAGACGATGCTTCGAAAAATTTTCTGGTGGGGACCCTTCGTAGCTTATCTTCCTTCGCGCCGACTTATTCATCTGAATTCAGCCGAGAATAGAACAGTCGCACGGCGAAAAATCCTATGCACACTCACGATCTCTACGGGTTACCGAATATGGAAGGCCGAGCCACCTCAACATCGTGAACTCTTCACATGTACATAAAGTACGTAGCACCGTGCACCAGGAAAATTGAAACAGCGAAGCAGCAAAACAGGTTCTAGTTTCACTCAAGCCAAGGCGTATCGTTAGTTTCTTTTTTAGCAAGGAATTGATGGAGTCACCGAGAAGTCTTTCAGTCAACGACAGAATCCATATTCCGGACTTAGAACCATGGTTTTGCACTTTTTTTCCTTCTTCTCTTCTTCTTCTTCTTCTTAACCAACCAACTTTTGCCCCTGAAAATCTGTGGCGGTGACTCAGCATTCTTGGCAGACACTCACCTACTGTATCGAGCGTTGCCGTGGAAGTATGTGCAGTTCCACTATATACAGAGGTTCCACGATGAGTTCCACCACCCATTTCTACGCCCTCCATTATTTGCACATCTTCAAAATTTTTGTGGTTCTGGCACTGCCTTCCTCTCCACATGCTAATTCCCCCCCATGTCGCAATTCGCACTGTTTCCAGAATCTTCAATCCTCTCTGCAATGTACATACACACTTATCACTGTGAAACTTCCCCCGCCCCCCATGGATGTCGCCACCTCCAACCAACACTGTAAACAACCGCCCCGATGGCCTAAATAGGAAATTTTGTGACTATCGTGAGATGTCGTGGCCCCAAAATCTGCAGCGTATGGCTCAGATGATCTTCCTTCACCGCTTGGTAAGAAACTCGGGCGAGACGCCTTCGACCCCACTTCGCTGTGCTGTCCGCCGTCCGCAAACGGGTCTACGGATCCGAAATCCGCACCTTGACTAATGTCATTGACTATTGATACTCGCTGTACGCGCTGTCTTCGTCCAATATTTAAGTCAGACACTCTGATCCTGTCCCGACTTAGGCCTAGGGGCCAATATCTATGGATGATAGGTCTGTCGGGGTGGATTTCATTTCCATGTTTATCCCCAAATTAAAGAAGAAATATCTGGAGACAAATCCACCTGATCAACACCCCTTCGCTCATGATCGACAAAGGATTCAGACCCTTGCTAGCAACTCAGACCACCAACAACTCAGACTACCAAAATTAATAAAGCAAATATAATGAAAGACTTCAATTAAAAGACTGAGTCGTTCCAGAACTATGCAAAACCCCATTCACGGGGTCATATCTCTCGTTAAGCTCTACTAGCGATCTGCAAGATGTTGCTGGTATTGTCTTGGCACCACACCTGGTCCGAGAATCAAGAGCACATGAACTATAACTACCGCGCGGGCCTTTTTATATACAACCTCTCGTATAATTCCGACAATCCCGGTTCTTTTTAGCCTTGGAGCGGTTTTCTACCACCGATGCACGTCGGAGTTGACAATTTACTTTTCTAAAGTATTGGTGTCCGAGGAAAAAGGGGGGCGTGGAGTCACGCGAAGATTCAAGAGCCTCTGATGTTCTACATCGCCATGTCAATATGTGGGGTATCCTTGAGCGTCCCTTGGTGTCAGTACCACGAATCCACGACATGGTGGCAATTCGACTCCAACTTCACTTCCTCACAGCAATTATCTTGTTGGCCCAACAACGCAAGTCCACGAAAGCATCATATGATCTATTCATGAGCACCCGGGTATATCGGCTCTTAGACATGATGCCTTTCGCCGAATATCATTATTCCTGGCAAAAATATATATGCTAACGTCTTCGGAACTAACCGGAGAAGATTTTTGTAAATTCTACTTGGACTCATTATTAATCTAGTTGAGTATTTCATCACCAACACATTCGCACATTACTTGTTGGACTATCTAGTCAGTCACTCCAAGTGGTCATAGATACAAATTGCCTCTGTCTACTCTTTTAGGGACCCAATACTCGCTTACCTCGCTTAAAACCATGTCGGACGCTTTGGCGGCCTTCTGATTGGAGGGAAACAAGGACGGAAGTTGAATGTGAAGACATGCTCCATTGATCTCATACTCCGACCGACTGTTAAACTACCAGGATAGGTATATTCCGTACATATGACAACATAACCTTGAAGTCACTGTGGCTCTAAGGTACCCCCTGCACTACTCAAACAGTGCCACGGAACTCTTTATAAAGCTCAGGCAAGAATTTAGCGAGATCTATCTTGTAGCATCAGCGATTGTTCATAAAATTCAAAATAGACAAAGGGCCTAACAAAATTCTTACGGGACATTTCCATATTGCAATGAACCATCAAGCCATGTGCCCCCATTTCTGGCATACCTTTAACCCAAAATCTAGAGCGAAGCTCCGTATTCCCATCTGCTAAACGTCGGACCTGATGGATCAGGTATGACACCCCATCAAACCCTTCAGTTATATGGCCTTGCTCTGTATGCAGAACGACAAATTAGTTCCAGTGGCTTTAATGCCGTTTATCAGGCAGGGCTTGCATACGAGGGGTTCCTAGCTTCGCGCAGACCATTGCCTCGATTCCTAATTCCGGCCACTTTGATTTATCAATTTCAAGCTCCTTTGGGACAATGAAGGCCACGGTGAGATGGGTGCAGTCATTGCCAAGGTATTCATTTATGAATGAGAATGTCCCAATATACCGGTCAGCGTAGGACTTGTTAGAGATATCCAAGGTATCTGGAAAACGCCATGCAAATTGGTGGGCGTTAGGGTGCCAAAGTTTATATCTGTTTCATGATATTGGTAATTTAAAAATGTCTCGTGTATGTCATGATAGAATCTTACCTGGAAGTTTCAACAGAGTGCCACCCAAACCACCAGTCCCATGCCTCACCAGATACTAAAAGGCATTTTCAGATTAGTACAAGGTTTTTTCACTCGTTGTAAGTGAAAGACCATTGTGGGTCGTCTCTTTTCAAGAATCAAAGGGTGCTTGCGTGATCCTTCTGTGGGGTTTCTTACCTTGCTTGAAGTCAGAACGCACAGCCACCATCATTGTTCCATTCTTGGTCTTCGCGAAGCCATTCTCCATAGTCTCATAGCCAGGCTGGAGAATGTGTTTGTGAGCATCGGCAGCCTAATAGCCTGTACATAGTTAGATGCTTTCTCTGTACTTGGAATCAATGGCCAGACTCTAGAATACATACTCAGCGCATTTGCCCACGGGCTACATATAAGACCCTTCTGAACTTCGTCAGATATAAATTCTACTTCGGGATTGAAATACTTGGCGTGAGGGCGAGCAAAGTCATTTTCCCTGTAACCAAGATAGAACGTGGTCTGGTCAGGGTCATAAGAATCGATGTTCTTGGAAACAGTTGGGGCGGACATGTTGGAATGTGATTTTCCTGTAAGTTGAAAAAAAGTCTCAATCTACTGTTTATCCACATCTACTATTCAGACCTTAAGTACTCACAAATCATCTAATTCCAGTCTTGGTGGCTTTGGGCGTGGGCCACCTCCCGGCTTTCCTTCCCACTTTCCCACTTTCCCACTTTCCTACCTCTATTTCCCCATTCCCCACCTCCCATATATCCTCTGTGTAAATCCAGGGAATATGATTTGGAGAACAAATATTCGTCATTTAGATCAAATGAATAAAGTGTACCATGTAATATTGTATACTCTATATAACCACAGAATCTTGTTGCTTTAGAGAAAGACATCATTAGCAAAGGGGAAGAAAGGAAGAAAAGGGCAAGTCATCCACAAAGATCCATCGCCAACTTCTCCAATACAACCACAAAGGTGTATATAGTGGTCAAACATACCGCCAGTATATTTTTTATTCTACTAATCACGTTTCAATAAAATCTTATTTCTATCTGCTCTGGTACTTGAAATGGTCCGATCATGTTGATACGAGCGGATGGGTCAACTATGCGTCCAAGAAGTATATCGGCAACCCATCTTTAAACCAAAATATCGTATGGTTTGTCTTCTCGAGACTACCACTACCTCGATTTAAAATACGATGTCAAGCAGCGGCCTACCGCCTTGTTCGATTAAGTCAAGCACAATTTTCGCACACACACACACACACACACACACACACACACACTTCATCACTGCCACTACAGTTGGTCAGAAGAGCCGCAGCGGCCTGCACAAAGCCACATCTCGTATGGTATCGTCCCACTTCCCCACACTCCCTAATTCTATAGTAGGTAAATGCTTCTTTAGTGAAGACTTTGCACTAACTCACCTCTTCTTCCGCGGGTTTACCTATTGTCCGAATTCATTAATATTTTCATAAAGCCGCGGCCACCATGGAGAACAGCGAGAAAATGAACAGTTCTCATATAGAGAGAATTCCAGAGTCGAAAAATGCAAAAACTAAAGATGATCAATATGGACTTTCTTCGCGAAAGCTGGTTGTTTTTCTAGTAGGTATTCCGGTAGATATACTGGTCAATCCATCGATTCCAACATATCACAAGCAATGACGACAGCCACATTCGTTCAGGTGGAAAATCTTGTTGCATCGGGCTCCGTATGACTATCAGTTGTCTCCGTCAAAGAAGTGGTGACAGTTTAACTGAAAGCTCCACATAGCGAGCCCAGGACATTTCGTCAAGTCTGGGTGGAGCTAGCAAGCAATATTGGCTCTCTCAGATTATCGCAATAATGACATGCGTTCTTGCTCCTCCCATATCCCAGATAGCTGACTACTGGGGTCGGAAGGGACCAGTTACTACCCTCACCTTTATAACTAAGTGGAATCGGTTGCCTGATTATATCTTGAGCGACTTCAATGAACATGGCTATCGCTGGTCAGATAGCTGCAGGTCTTTCATATGGTTACCAACCTCTTCTTTATGCAGTGGCCTCAGAGGCCCTTCCGCGTCGGGCTCGACCATTAGCCCAAGGAGGAACATAGCCATTACTCTCGCGGGTATTTTCGCTTTGCTTGTAGGAGCGACGCTGGGGAGGACATCTTCCGTGGGGCTTCGTATCTTCTGTTACATTACTGCGGGGTTTGACTTTTTGGCATCTGCAATCTGCTTCCTTCTATACAAACGTCCTCCTGGAGCTCTGCGGTCCACATTCACAACCAAAGAGAAACTGAGAAAAGTAAGTGAACCAACGAACCTTTGAAGTGAAACTCTCTGGTTGATAATGAGTCTTATAGCTCAAGGATAGGATACGCTTTGATAGCTGTCGGCCTGACTCTTTTTCTCTTTCTTTGAACTGGTCTCAGAACCCATGTAAGTTTCGCATCATAGCTTCGATGGACATCCTCTAACACGGCCAAACAGACAGCAGGAGTAACTCACACATCATCGCCCCTTTTACCATAGGAATCGTCGCAATCGTCGCCTTTTTCATTTACGAGATCCAAATTAAGAAAGATGGTATGGTTCATCACAACATTTTTACCCGCGACAGAAACTTTCTAGTTGCTATTTTCGGCATATTTGTTGAAGGAGTGAACTATTTCGCTGCTACCGAGTACTTTACGTATCAAATTGTCGACCTCAACTACTCCCGTACGCTATTTGCTGGACTCATATTTTCAATTACTTTCCTCACTGCTATCGTGGCGTCCATTGCAGTGTCTACGTACGCTGTTAAGACTAGGAAGCTCAGATGGCCAAAAGTTCTTGCGTACTGCTGCTTTGTCATATTCAACTCGTTGGTGGCATCTCTTCGCCTCACCAGTACAATCATCACATGGATCGCTCCGATGCTCTTAGGCATGGGCCTGGGGCTTTGTTTGACATGTCTAATTATGGTGGGCCAATTAAGTCCCCCTCCGGAGCTCATTGCTCTCTCCAGTGGTCTGCTATTCTCAATGCGCTCCGCTGGCGGCACCATTGGTCTACCAATTTATGCGGTATTGTTCAACTCCCAGATCAATCAACTCGATAAAAATATCAGATCTGCACTCATCCCCCTTGGCTTGCTAGGACGTAGTATCTCGGATTTTATCTCGGCTCTCTCAGCCAGAAATGAAACTCAATTGCAGAGTATCTCTGGGACAACAGCAACTTTAATCGATACAGGAATTCAAATTTATCAAAAAACTTACCTGAATGCATTCAGAAATGTTTGGATACTTGCTGCCGGAGTATCTGCCTTGGGAATTATTGGTAATTCAATCTACTAATTTCCCTTCCTCGACTTTCACTAATATGACAATAGTATCCATCTTCATGATCGACCCAGAATCAAGTCTGGATATGTATGTAGATGCGCCCTTGGAGGGAACTGCGAATGAACAAAAGTACGAAAGGCGTCTGCATGATACATAAATAAGGCTTGTTCTCATTGAGATTATAGGTTCCTCGCGGCTGTATATAGTGAGTGTACTGTATACTATAAATGGTGAGAAAAATTAGGAGGAAGTCTGACAAAGCGAGAAAAGAGCTTTTGGTTTCTATCTATTGACAGAATTGAATAATATCATAGTTTTTCTCAAATTTCATCCCCTGGTGTCCTTATTTTCTAATCAATATACTGCAGAGGCTACCATGCTTGTGGTCACACGATTGTGCGACTCTATCACTTTGTACATAGTTACTCGAAGACTCTATCTATCAATCAATCTATCCGTGAATCAAACCCCCCCCCGAATCGACTTCGAGTTACTATACTCTGGTAATCTTGGGTAAATGATACTAGGAATATTATTTTATATGTGCAGAAGTTCCCATTTATTCCTACTAGGCGTGAAATTTCAAACGAGACACATGTATGAGATAATTTTTATATATATAAAAAGAATGAATATTCGCGTTCATCGTAGTAGCTAGGTCTACGTTGCAATGCAAAGTATGATACAATATGTTAGTCTTGAGACCTCGGGAGTAGTATAAGGGATTTTAGACTTCAAGATCTCGGGAGAGGGTCCTTAGGATATAGTTTCTGGCAATGAAATATCAGGTTTTACATATACTTGGGGGTTGATGAAAAGGTCAAAGATCTCCAAGTCATGAGACGGAATCGCTATGACTAGTGGAATTTAGACCGTGCTAGTAGTTATCGGCCAGCATATATTGATGTTGACTATTTATGTATAGCTCGGCACGTTTACTTGTTTCCATGAAAATCATAGCTCCCGGCTATTTTTCATGGCTAAATGAACATTTTTATTTGTGTCATATAACCGGATAATCCCGATCGCCATCAGTCAATATCTACATCCCATGCATGATCATGTTCGTGCCTATCTCGTTCATCTATCACTAAGATCTCACATCCCCAGATTTTTTTAATCTTTTTAGCTAGTCTAAAGGCTTAGATAGTCTTTCTTACATAACAGCGGATGACTTCTTCAGCGTCGTGTTGCGGATCCCGATCTGCCGGTCATGGGTTCAATCAGCCCCGCCTTAACACACATCTCCTCCCGGCTCCTGCTGCAGCCTGAAACATTTCTCGCACCCGCTAATGCATGGAGGCGGCCGGTACTCCACATCTTTTGATCAATGTCTAGCGTGATTGCGCCTCTAGCTGAATCGTTGGTGTCAACCTGGTTTGGTTCCATGTACTCAGTAGGTTCAAGGACGTGTAAGGATCTATTCTCCTTTTTTCCACTTTGGTACACAAAATGCTATCAAATCCTCCGTTCCATCCTCGGATGTAAGAACTTAACCCAAAGGCCCGGAGCTCATCACGTTGAAAACTCCGTTTCTTCGAAGCCTGATGCAATGTTACATTCAAGGGGCGAATGAAATACCCCACTGTGACTGGTGATTGAATCCCGTTATACTGTAACGATCTGCACGCCATTCGGACTGATTGGGATGCTATAGACAGTGGAAACGCCGGCAAGATGTCTCGGTTAGGTGGTGATATTTGCTCAAGACTGAGAAATAGAGTTCCCGTTCAGTCATTGAGGTTATTTCCAAAGTCTTCATCGGAGTTGATATTGTTTGATGACTGTGATAGATCGACTTTGTTCCATTCTTTGATATCTCATTCGAGGTAACCTGTTCACGGGTGAAACGCGTGGCTTTCTTCTCCCCGGAGCGCAACCTCCAAGAAACATTGAGCAAAAACCCAATATAGACATAGAAGAACAATGAACTAGGGCTCTTTCTGTGACGCGCGTGATGAGCACACCCACATGCCACAAAATTGTAGCAAGCTTCTTTTCTCCAGACGAATAGGACTCCATTCCATCTACGGGGTTGCCGCTTCCGGCAATACTTCAGCGCGGGTCGGGCTGGGATCTACGTCCTCCGAGGAGCTCATTGCCTTCAGATCTTTTTCGTCAAGCTAGGCGAGATTTTTGTGTAAGTTTGTTATTTTTGTTGGTTCTTCGCTTCTATTACTTTGCCACTTCCTTCATTGGTGCCTTGTGCTGCCGTTGCATTTCGAGAAGCATGCATGGGAATCCCTTACGTGAGCTTTTGAAATCAGCCCCTCGGTCTTGGAACCCAAGGAATGCGGGGGCTCTTTCTATCAAGCTGTGATTGTAAATACATGGAGCTGACGAATGTGGCAATTTTGTTTGGGGGCTGTAAAATGGTCGAATTAATCTTTTCCCGACAAGAATATGCTAATGTTGTCGTTATTATTGACACTCCTATGACAACCGTGTATAGTCAAGAGCATCTTGGCAGAAGTCAGAGAACCTTCAAACGTACTCAGTAGGGTGGGGAAAAGAGATATCTAAGTTTCTAACGACACATTTATACAATTAGGATATTTTATTCGTTTCGGTGGTAATCTAATGACTATCCATGGAGTCATATGTTTATCCAACGTGATTTTACATAATCTTACAATGGTGCAACATTTAATATATAGGAAATCTAATTCTCAGGCCAAATATAAGTAAATACTGATCAGATTCATGTTCAACATGGTGTTCGAGTCTGTATGCTTCAAACGCATAGATTGGACTGGGGGCTAACCCTGCATCGATAGTGCGATGAGAATTCAGAATGAGAACTCCAATTATTCACCAGACTGGGACCTGCAGAGTTACCTTCTTTCCAGTTCGAAAACCTCAAAGTTGCGTTCTCTTTGTGCGACGGGAAAGCCATCTGCCGAAGCCGAGCGTGTAAACGGGAATGCTGTAGGTCGGCTGCTGTGAGACCCGGAAGGGCTCCTTGTCAATCAAGGCTGATTGCTATTTCCGTTTTAGACTGTGTACATTCGAGTGTCTTGGGTGGCCAGAGTGTCGTTTTTGGTGTGACGCTGTACGTCTTGCTTAACCCTCGTACAGCCGTGGGCAGGACGGTTTTGCTATAGTCTATCAGAGCCTAGTGAAGATCGCGCGTCTACGGTATTTGGAATTGACTCCTATTGCACGCATGGGCCGTTGATCTCCTCAAGTGACCGAATCTTGTAGGTCATCTGCTTCTACTCAACAAATACACTAGACCCAACGGGGGGCTTCTATGAAGATTCAAAAACGGGCTACGCCAACCTTCAACCGAATAACTATATGACCCATCCATGGATAAGATGTGATATAATACAAGATGGTCTCCTTTCCGTCTTGGTTTTATTTTGGGGTGGTTAAACGTCAAAATATCCCCACTTACCTTGAGCGAAAACCCCTCATGATCGCTCTCCCTATGACCGCGGTCCTTCGGGTATCAGGTAGATCCCCAATGTACATGCTAGTACTAGTATTGTTCCAGACGCACGAGCGTCATCATCATCCGTGACTCACTAGTGCAAAATAGTCGTTAGCTCATCTCATTTGGCTGACAAGATGCGGCCTGAGCTCAAAATCTATTCGAAAAAAAAAAGAAAAGAAAAAATCCTTGGATTTCGCGGTCTTTTTTAGTTTACGGATCTTAATGTGAGAACCCCTCATTACCTTTTTTTTTTCCCACCGGAGGATTATCGCCCGACAAGAGACCGGCACAAAAGCAAAATCAAGAAATAATAATACACTCTCTTGCTGTTTTGAAGCGATCGATTGGGGTCCCGATATAATCCGATTGTGCATCTTTATCCATTCTGCAGAACCAGGTCCCATGCCCGCCCTAGCGCTGCAGAGTCCGGATCGAGTAGAGTATACCCGTCTCCTTTTTGATTGTTTTTTGATTTTTTTAAAAAAATTCTTTTATATTCCACCAGATATCGAAAAGACAATAGATTGTATCGGACTCAAAGGTGATCATACCCTTCTAGACATGTCCGTTTTCATGTCTTGCCTCTGGTTTATGATTCCATGGTAGTTTTTAAGACACCTCAAGTTACACAATTCCAGGCCAGGCGCGATCTAGAGAGCCCCGCGAAACCTATCACAGTGATAGCTTCCCTGGTTGTGTGATGAGGACGTGAAGGGATAAAACACTTTGACGGCGAGGGGCACGAGGAGGATGTAAAAGGCTTTATAGTCTAGACTGAACAGTATATAGAGAAGTGTAGAGGACTTTCTTTGGTATAATTCAGACACCGCTTCTCTTCAAGAGAAAGAGATAAGGAAGTTATTTTTTTTTCTTATTTTTTTTCCCTTATGCTACAATCCTTCCTCCAGAGAGGTCCATGATTGAATCGTCCCCTCGCAAGGCTTTTCAATGCTACCACGTTCAAAGACCCCATTTGTACGACGGTTACTCTTTTGATAATCCTTCGTTCCTTTAGAGTCTATCTATCTTGTCCCCTTTTATTTCCACTCAACTACTACCTTTCCCTTGAAACGCAGGGTCCATATCTCTGTGTCAACCCCATTTTCATTCGATCGCTGTCCTACCTCGGGAAAATCACCCTCCGCTCGAGCCATCATTGACTAGTTCCACCACGCAGGATCTCATTTGTCTCTTGCCAAAAGCCCTGGCCGAACCCTTGGCTGCGCGCCGTACCCGCGCCCCTCCCAGAAGATCCAAAAGAACTTCCCGTTCTCTCCGAATGCTATTCAGATCTGATCCTTTGTGAAATCGTGGACAATACCCGATCCCTTCCCATGACCCGGGAGCCTTGCAACCTTGATTTCTTTTGGTAGCTTCTCCCAATCAATCCCCTTCGGCCCCGCGGCTGATCCCGACTCCTCCCCGGACTTGATCCGCTCTAAGAACCTGTTTTTGCGTCAATTTGGTCCATGCCTTTGTCCTTTCTGGTTTAGGTTACTTCTCTATGGTTGTTTCTGAAGATACATGTATTAATTTGGAGAAATTTATACAGTGTATTCCTGCTCATACCCAGAGGGGTACATCTCCCGCTGATGTTATTGGTTTGTTCTATTGATTATTTTATTATTACACATTCGACTCTATCACGGAGTACCACTCTGGTTCATTCCGTTACTTGTGCTTCTTAGCTCCAACATCCCCCCATTCCCGTGACCAATCACGCGACGCATTCCACTCTTACCCCCTTGCACCTTTGCTTGCCCATTCTCGGGCGCTTTTCCCATTATTATTGCACTGGAATCCCCTCAAAGGCGTGGGTGCCGCGTGTGGACCACTTTTTATTTTTATTTTCCTTTTTGGTGTTGTCCGTGTGTGCGAGATCTGACATCCTTCCACCCCCTCCCCACGAAGCCACACACCAAAAAAAAAATAAGCCCTGAAGAAAATCCATGACTTGTGAGGATATACTTACTCACGTGAGGATTATTCGCCTCAGGCAGCAATCTGTGTCAGCCTCAGGCAGCAATCAGGCACTGATATCTGCCCCTTCAAACCTTCACCGCCTCGCCCCTCTCAAAGTTCCAACCTTCCCAGAACGCCGGAGAGCTGGTTCATCTTAACCCGTTCTGATCGACCATTACCTATCCTGCATGCAAGTCTAGCTTACCCGCTTTCACTTGCGCCACCTCCCCCCATCGCGACCTGGTTTCCTATCGGGCGCGTTTCTCCTTCACCGTCATTCCGTCCAAACGCGCGCCTTTCGGCCTTCCAACCATTCGTTTTTCCAACTATGTATGGCACACCTCACTCTCTCGCGACAATGAATGGGTTGGCAGGAGAGGTCATTGATGGTTCAGGCACCATCGACCCGGCAAATCTGAGCAACTCAGGTATGTGGTTCTTTTTTTCGCTTGCCTTATCGAATGTTCTTATATCATACCCTTGATCATCCCATCATCACTTCCTTTTTTGTATATTTGCGCTTCTTATGTGATTTCTACCATCGCGACATACTACTTGCGCGACCCCGCGGGTCATCTTGGTAGCTGTTCAGCAATCTTGTCTACTCTTATTGCCTTAAAGATTAATGTATTGCCCGTCACCATCCTCCAACTGATGCGCCGCCTAGTCTCTGCTCTGCCGGTGCCATCTCATGCAGAAGCAACTCCCCGTGGTATTAAGCGTACTCGCACCCCAGATCGCAGTGGGAATGGTCATACAGCAGGAGATCAGGATGATGGTACGTGCGCAATGAGGCGCCATGCTGCTTGTGACCTTTTTTATGTTATCGTCTTCAGTTTTCCGATTCCGCCCCGCTCCATCACGTACTTTTCCTTCTTGTCGCATTTGGTTTTCTTTTCTCTCATAGCAGAGTATGCTGACCGAAAGTATCCATTCCAGAAGACCAAGGTCGCCGTAAGCGCGGTCGTCCACCCAAGATTCCGCGGGCTAGCTCCAACGACCATCCGGCTGCAGGCACCCCGATTCAAACACCTCAGATGCAAGCCCGCCCACTCCCTCAAAATAGTGCCGGATCGCCTCCTCTTGCGTCGCCTCCTGATAAAACGACTCCCACAAAATCCATGGTTAAGGCTCTTCCAACTGTCCGTGATCATACGTCAGATCAGCTAAATGATGAGGGCGACGAATACATTCCCAAAGAGTTCGATGATGCAGGGGAAACTAAAGTCGATGCCATGGGGTACCTGCAGGGCAGCCGTGAATATAAGTGTCGAACTTTTCGTGTTCCTCATCGAGGTACAAAACTGTTCATGTTGGCGACGGAATGCGCAAGGGTTTTAAACTATCGTGATTCATACCTGCTGTTCAACAAAAACCGATCGCTACACAAAATAATTGCATCACAAGTTGAAAAGGATGATCTTATTCAGCAAGACATTCTTCCCTACTCTTATCGGTCTCGTCAAATCGCCATTGTGTCTGCCCGTTCCATGTTCCGTCAGTTCGGCAGTCGTGTCATAGTGAACGGTCGACGTGTTCGTGATGATTACTGGGAAAGTAAGGCAAGAAAGCAAGGCTTTACTGAAGAGGATCTAGCTGGGGAAAAGCGCCCTGGTGCTGCTAAGATTCGGGATGGGTCTGCTGCAGAAACGACAACTTCTAGCTTGCTGCCGGCACTTCCACATAACGATGTTATCTTCAGCAACACGATTGAGTCGCTGCCAGCTGGTCTTTCGCTGGATGTTTCGGGTTCTCCCTCACTCACTCAACACCCTATGCTCCATATGGCTACAACAGACGACCCTCGGTTGAGAGACTATAACACCATGCCCCGTGTGCGTCAAGAGTTGACGGGTCAAACCTACCAGGATCGCAGTCAGCCTAGTTCGGGATCAGAAATTCTCAACCAAGCCTCGCATGCGGCCGAATTCAACAAGATTCTCGGGTCACAGCGAAGCTATCGCAAGAAGGGGTTGGACGATTTCTATTCCAAGCCGCGTGAAGCCCCAGAGTCAGAGGCGCAGTCAACCATTGCTCTTGATTCAGGGCTCTCGGTATCACAGCCTATTCAGCCTGCTCAAATACAACCTGTGGGTATTGCCAACCCACCCCATGCTCAGCATGTCATTCCCCATCAAGCGGCGATGATGCAAGGCCAGCAAGCCTTACCTCAGCAGACACACCAGCAGTCTCTCGCACAACCAAATGTTAGAGCAATGCCAGGATACCGTCCCGATCTTATGCATCAACGCTCTAATCCATCTATGTCGGCCGGTGTCGGACAGCCTGCTTACGGTTATCCTGCTCAACAACAGCCTCAGCAGCAAATGTGGGGTCAGCCCCCACCGCAGCCGCAGCCGTCACAAATGTCTCCCTCGGGACCGCAAGGGGTTGGAATACCTCAATATCAGCAGCAGATGGCGGCGCCTCCGCAGCAGACACAGTCCCCTCTCCACCATGCGCAACAGCCTCAACAGTCCCCTCGCAATCAACATCGCCCGCAAGTGCCCCAGATGGCTCAGCAATTTCATCAAATGCAGCAGCATCCACAGGCACAGCAGCAAGCTATGGGAGGTATGGCATTCCCTGGAGGAAATCCCGCCGCTTACCAAAATGCCATGGCGCGGTCGATGTACCCCTCTGCTCAAGCAGGACCGGGCGGCCAGGCTTTCATGGCTGGCAACCCTCAGCAAGCTAGTATGGCAATGGGTATGGGTGCAGGTGCTATGCAAGGGTGGCCCACCGGTCCTGGTGGACCAATGCAACCTGGTCAGCCCCAACCGGGACAGTCTGGAAGCCCGCTCGGCGGGTGGTCAGGCTACTAGATTACGATATGGCGTTTTCTAGATGGGGCGTTTCTTTGGGTTTCTTTCATTAAATCCGATACGTGCTTTCGACCTCGAGTTTCCCTTGCTATCTCATCTTATATTTACCATTTGCTTTTTTTTTGGACTATTCCCTGAGAATTCTTTGTCGTTTACCGCCCCTTGCATTGCAATTGTGTCACGCTTCTCTATGGAACTGATTCAGTAATGTTGATCTGGGCTGCTTTACTATACCCTTTTTTTTCTTTTATGCTGTTGATGAGGCCGACCCTTGGGTCTCCAGGCGCCTGTTGCCTTCTATGTCTATTTTTTTCCTGTTCCTGGGGGTATTTCCCGGCGTTATTACCGGTTTGTCAGGCGTTTGAGTCTCTATTGCCAACGTGTTACAGGAATATGAGTATGTATGTTCTTTTGACTATTATTATCTCTTTTTTTTCCTATACATGGTCGATAGAGGGGGTCCGTCTTTTGCCGCAGAATCGGCGATTTATTTTCATGCGACAAACTGATCTGCTCATATTTTCGCTTATCGTTTTTTTTTTTTTGCATTTCTATCGTGCTTTTACATTGTATCTCTCCACTTTACGCTGTTCTCGTCGTATGTATTCTCGTTCACTCGTGATTTTGGGGTTCCTTTATGCTCTATCGTAAATGATACAATCACCTGTTTGCCTATCGATGCCAGGCAAGATCAGTCTCTTTCCAGGCCTTTCTTCTTCTCCTGTCTATACTTTCACCGTGTTATTTTCCCCTGCTGGGCCAGCTTGAACTCTCCTTTTCTATCCTCCACTCGCTCGTATTAGCTTCAAATTGCAATCATACCTTGCTTGGCCGACATCTCCAAACTATTGCCATGTTTATTCCTGTGTAATATTGATGTCATAAGGAAAGATGATGAAAAAAATAAATCCCAAAAAGAGAAGAAGACAAAAAGAGAACAAATCTTCCTTCTATACATGACGGACAGATAAGAAAGACAAAGAAAGACAAAAAGACAAAAATCAATCGTCCCCGGGAAGGCTCGAACTTCCAACCTCCTGATTAACAGTCAGACGCGCTAGCCAATTGCGCCACGGAGACGATGAGTTGAAAAACCCAGATTTATTTCGCACTATATTCCAAGACCGTTTGTATGCATGTTTTTGGAGAGCCTTGGTGGTTGAAATCCAATTGGAAATTATAGCTTAGTACAACAGATGGCTGTTAATAGTTGTCTTGATCTGATGAGGTTTCCGTAGTGATCCGACTATAATTACTTTCTCTTCCATTTGTAGCTTTTATCCACAGGTGGAGGATTTTAAGGTCTATTTCAATTTTCTTAGCCCTGGAGGCAGTGGTACCAAATATATAGTAAACCAACTCCGCGGAAAGCTAGCACCACGACTCATTGTCACATGGGCAAATTTATTTTCAAATTTGTACTCCTCCGACCCAAACATGCTTTCTATTTCAGATAAGTACAAGAAACAAAGAACCTTGGAACCGGCTCAATGACTAAAATCAAACCCCCGGGAAGAAAAGTGATTAGAATATATATGTAGTGGCTGAACTCGTTGATTCACTTTTATCGCGCACATCTGGAGTCAATAGCCCTTAACCAGAGGACCACAGCCAAGAGCCCGGAACAATACCTATCTACATCAATACAACTTGAAGCATCACATATACAAGGTCCATTACCTAGGTAATAAAGCCCTGGAAACAAGAACTCCCCTTGGCTCATTCCGCATACATAGGTATTGTAGAAGTTCAATTTATCTTGAGAAAAGGTGCAAAAACAACGAATAACAACGTTGAAGAAAAGGAAAGAAGTGAGAGAGAGCTATACTACGTATATATAGGGAGCCCACTCTCAGATCAATCATCTGATTAGTCTAAATCCGAGAATAGATTAAACTAAGTAAATGTCTAAATATATAAACATGTCCACCGGCTGACCTCCTCCATGTAGCTATACTACAGGCCGATTCATTCTGTAGATAAAAACAAAAGCGATATGATTGGTAGCTTTCGAATTCCGGAAACCGGCCAACCACGCCACCACACAACGGCTTTGGAAAAAATTTCTAATATAGACCCAAAAATATGTTTTGATCGTCATCAAGTTAGCCCATATAAACAAGACAAAAAGACAAAAAAGGGACGTCCCCGGGAAGGCTCGAACTTCCAACCTCCTGATTAACAGTCAGACGCGCTAGCCAATTGCGCCACGGAGACTTGTTATGACCAGCGGCAAATTTTTGTGTTCATGACTACCAGACCCGTTGAGGACATCATTGAGGGTTCAGTTTATGACGGACAGTTGCTGTTAGACCCCGGAGGATGGGTTAATTCTGCACCGAATTTGTTAATTGGTAATTTTTTTTTGAATACCGAAGTGTCCAATTTTCTACTATATACTGGGCACAACCTACATATCATATCTAACATAGTACAAGCCGACTGTTATGGGCCGGGCAGTCACTCGGGCGGTCGGGGATGGCAGAGCGCCCGCAGCCCCCGCTATTTCTCTGAATAGAGGCATGTGTTTACAACTATCTTCCCTTCCCCCATAGTCAATATCATTTATTCGTGCACACTACTACCGGTAGTCTCGGCCAACTAACACAAACAATTTAAGCTTTCTACTTATTTCATTGATATAAATTCGAATTATATTAGTTCCAAGTTGTGGGCGACCACATAGTATGTACCTATATGTATATATATGTCTAGTAGTTTACAGCTATGTTGATTTAATGACAGCAAATATTTTCCAACGTAAGGAGAAATTGCTTAGAGTGTGCCTTCTCGTGCCTTGGGCAAAATTTATATGGTTCGTCCATGGTCGGTTGGCGAAACCTATAAACTTTGACTCTCGAATAGGTAGGTATCTTCAATTTCCATTTAGATTTGTTTTCGGGAAACATTGCTTTAGATTAAGTAGCATCTTGTTCATTTCATCCTCCAATAAGATGTCTCCGTGGCGCAATTGGCTAGCGCGTCTGACTGTTAATCAGGAGGTTGGAAGTTCGAGCCTTCCCGGGGACGTCTATTTTTTGTCTTTTTGCCATATTGATCTGGTTTACCTAGCTTATTGACTTGGCCGGGTTTGGTTGAACATGTATATAGGTATGATGGCTCCTCCCCCCTTTTTTTGAAGGAGGGGAAGAAGGCGATATTGTTTCGGATGCTGTGTAGCCAGATGCTTCTGCTCTATAAACTGGCCCCACTTACTACAACAAACACATTGGATCCCTGCATGCAATAGTGTCTAAGGATACGCCTACTAGTTATCATGACAGATCTAGATTAGGCATATACTATATGAAAAATGCAAGTTTTGATATGAAGTATAGCCAGATAATTGACCCGGTCCTCTAGGACTGCCGGAAGGTTGTATAATTGCTATAGTATCTATTTATTTCAAAGACCAATATCCTAACCAAGGAAGCTATGGGGTCAAACATCGAATATACAGGGAGAAAATCCCCCAGCAGATCCCGAAAGGAATTCTATCCAACAAGCAACCGACATAAAAGCAAATAGTTACAAGACTCAAACATCAGTAACCAGCGGCGTTGTCACAGGTGCCGCGCTAGATGGACAAACACAAGCTGAGACGGATGTCACAGGTGGCGCTGTGCAATGGGCACTAGCAGTCCAAGCAACAGACGAGACAGTCGCTCGCTCCTTAGTATTTCTCTCGGCACGAACGAGCACAGGAATAACGGCACCAGTATTCAGACTGAAAGTTCGGTGCCCAATAACTCTCAAAATAGAGGAAATCTCACCTGAATGAGAAGTGACCGACGCGAAAGAGTTCTCCTTAATAGACTCCGAAGTAAAGAATACTTCATCTAGTACCTTCTCGCTACGCACATCTTGCGCGGCACTTGTCTCCGCTGTGACTCCATTCCAGAGCTCATCTTCCTCACTGAAGCCCTTTTCAATGGGCCACTCGGGGAAGAGATCGTGGATATATGTGCGGTTGTGGCGGTGGTCACAGGTGTGGATGCTGATTCCTTCGCGGAAGAGCTCTTTGATGAGGGGCTTGAATTCAGCGCTGCCCTTTGGCAGTTCAAGGCCCGTGAAAGTATAGTTGGCTGTTTGGAGAGTGCGAACTAGCGGGCTGACGAAGTAGTTGTCTGGTGTGTGGATACGTTGCTCATTAATTTCCTTTTGCCAGAAGTCGTGGGCGACGAGGGCTTGGGAAACACCAGCTGAGGTGAGCGCGGCATCGAACCAGGTAGCGGTACCGTTACCGTTTAATTCGGCCCAGTAACACTAAATTTCGATTATTAAATCTAATCCTATCCCAATTTTTTTTATTTGATAGTATTCCATAGAGAAGTGGAAGGAAGACCTACATTCCATGCTGGGGTGCCGTAGTAGGTCTCGGCAGCATTGTGCCAGCCCTCGCCATGGCGACCCAGGAAAAGAACCTTGTACTCCACATCTTTGGGGGATTCTTCATTCCACTTTTGCACCTGGTGGTAGAAACGCTCCCACTGAGTTAAGGAGCGGGGGTTTCGAAGGTGTTGATCGGCAGGGTATGTGCGATTGATCAGGCCGAAATTGACAGCAGTCTATACATCAAAGCCATATATTGATTAGACGAAAATCATGTAGCAGCCAAGCCAAGTTAAAAGTTAACAAACATACATAGTCAAATGTTGAGGCATCAGTAGAGGTCTCATCTTGAAGAAAATAGCCAGTCACTGTTGTATAATCCACAGTGGTTGCTTGGACTGAAGCAGCAAGGCCCAAAAGGGCTTGTGTGAGGGCCAAGACTTTCATTGCGCAGATAATAAACGGCAATGAACACGGAAAAAAAAGTTGAGTTTGACTTTGGCAAGATCGGCATTGTCTCGTCTTTTTAATTCCCCTTCGGCACCTCAGGAGGACTGAGCTCGGAAATGGAACGGAGTATATCTAGAAGGTATGGTCCCCCGCAAGTGGGGCTTCACGGAGAAATTATGACCTATCGAGGGACGCACGTGTGGCATACTCTGGGCGGCGGCTTCGCCCGATCCCGTTTGGGCATTTTGACGGCGTCGGACTAACAACACTCACGCGCGGCTCAAATACTGAAGTTGGCGATGATGGAGCTATGACGAATTGTGTGGTCCAATCGCTAAAAACTTGTATGGAGCCCACCATGAAGTCGGCTATTAGACGGTTGAATTGTGTGGAAAACCGGAGATTATACTTGGGTAAGAATCAGATGGAATATTTGTTGTAGAAAGAACATCACACTCCTTTTTTTGGTATATGAGACAAGATCCAAGATCCAAGAAGATCACAAGGTAAAGAAGGTATAAGTACGTGATAGTATGTATCAAAAAATAGCCAAATGCTGCCAAATATGCAAGTTCAAAAACCCAATCCAAAGCCGAGCCGGTTCCAAAAAAATAATATCAACGAAAGTAAGAAAGTAAGGCCGAGCCTTTTTGGGCTCGGAAGAATTAAAATGTCATATCAAACCAATATAAAGCCCAAGCCAATAAACAGAATGCGACAATCTGCTCCGAATATGTAAAAAAAACCCTGGTGGAACAACACCGAATAGAGACACAGAGAAGGAAATAAAGAGACAGACAAGACAAGTCGATGAGGTATGTGAAGTGCAAAAAATGAAACAAACGGTGTTTCTCCGTTTATAGAAAGTTGAAAAAAAGCAGGCCACCGAGGAGGTAGGCGAAATTGAGGAAACAAAAACCCAAAAATCAGAGTGAGGACGAGACGCTGCGTAGCGGTTTCGTCCGGGACTAACAAAAGCACATTTATCGCGATACATTTCTCATTCATCCATTGAAAGTGACTCAAAGGTCATCCATCAAGGGTAGTTGTTAGGTGGAGCGTTGTTAGCAAAAGGGTACGCCTTCGGCTTGTGCATGGAGCCCATATGTTGAGCGGCATACCGCTGAGCTTCATGCTGATCACGTAAACCGTGCATGGTGAACTCAGACGCCTTTCTGTCTCCTCCATCAGCTGATATAGGCATCTCGGAATCCTCAATGGAGTAGATTAAGGATGGAGAGCCGGAGACCGACCCCATAAAACCATGCCCATGATGATCAATAGGAGCATCATAACCAATGGGCGACACCGTGTTTGAGTGGGGCACCTGGAGACTAGCCTGGAAGTCTGGCGAGGACAGGGCAGTGGCATCTGCCCAGCTTCGGGCGGTCATGGGAACTGGGTCACAGCTTACATATTCAGGGAATGTGCTAACTTGTGCTGGGGCTGACATTGGCGGGGCCGCATTTTGGTAAGGGAAAGAAGAGTACATGTCAAGGGGTGTGGCCGGAGGCGAGGCAATGTTCACCTGCATGGGTTGAGAGGAAGGGAAGAATTGTGTAGTCGAATGTGCTGACAAGCAATAACTGTCGGTTGGTGAAGCTGGCATGAAATGTTGGAAGTCCTGAGGAGTCAAGGGGGTTGGTGGAGCCAGCGTCGTTGATGAGACTGAAGGTCGCAGCATCTCAGCCTTGCTTGACTTCATGGAGCCGGACTCGGCAAATGTGAAGTTCAGAGGAGATCTCTGGGCCGCTGACGCCTTACGAACACCAGCGTATCTGTTGTTCAGACTCTGAGTTGACTTGGAATGCCTCATCGAGTTTCCAGCACCCGAGCTAGGCATACGGCTAGTGGGTGAGAGGGAGGACATTGAGGTAGAATTTGCCAGGGAACGAGTGTTGGAAGTTCCAATGGCAGCAGGACGAGGGCGCTTTCGTCGTGCAGCAAGATCCAGCTCTTTGCCTGGTTCTTTCCATGATGCTTCTCCCGAAGCTTGACCAGAAGACCCGGGGGTGCAAATGCCAATTCCTTCCAGAGAAGCCGTGAGGGCACTAGAAGACTCGCGGCGAGTGACGGAGATGTCGGGAGCCTGCATTGACAGGGGGTATTGCAGGTTTGTGTAACTAAGGGTGGCATCGGATGCCATACCATGCGCGGCATGATGATCCTTGGGAGTCTCAACCCAATCCTCGTCCACAGGGAACTGGGTACCGGCGAACGTATTCACATTTTGATGCATAGCATGGGAAGAGCTGGGGATCTCAGAGAATGCTTGACTAGTAGAGGGAAATTGGCTAGCATCGGAATGGCCGTGGGGCGGTGTCCATTGACTCGACTCTTTCTCGTCAGACCAATCTTGGTAAGAATGGTTGAAGGAGGCTTGGGCCTTATTGTCGTGTGTACTAGGGGTCGCCTTGGGTGGCGCCATCGACGTAGGGGAAATGGGTTCTTCCTTAAGAGGAGACTCACACTTGGCGTGCGAGCCTCGTCGCGTGAAGCGATCCCGAGCAGCAACTGCGGCGTTCAGTGCTCGCTGCAATGAGGCGAAGGTTGCGTCACGGGCGGACTCACTCTTCGTTTTATGATGCTTCTTATTTTCTTCAGCCTTTGCAATAGCTTCCTCCTTGGCTAACTTCTTGGGACTTGGTGTGTTCTCCACCTCCTTGGAAGCAGAAGCCTTGGACTCCGACGGTTGGTCCGAGGCGTCCGACTTGCGACGAGCAGCCTCCTCGGCCTCCGCCTTTGCCTTTTGCATTTTCTCAAATTCCTCTTGGCGTTTCTGTTGCTTGGCTTTGGCACGTCGATTTTGGAACCAATTCTATTCGAAAAAAAGATGAATTAGTATCGGGTGGATTTATTGACGTGGGGGACGTGGAATCCTCAAAAAGATATGGAACGTACAGCAACACGAGGTAGGCTTAGATTGGTTTGAGCTGCCAATTGACGCTTGACATTACTGCTTGGCTTGGGGTGAGCCTGGAATTGAGCTTCCAAGGTCTCGACTTGTTCCTTAGTCAAACGTGGGCGGGACAAGTTCTCTGTATATTCATCGTAGTCCATAATTGGTTGGTGGTAATAGTCCATCATCTCCATGGGCGGATGAGGGTATAGATAGCCGTCAATGGGGTGGTGCATCATAGGAGGGGGGGCCATAGAAGGATCGTAGGCGAGGGTATGGTCCATTGGGAGACCTGTGTGGCCTGGGTAGTTCCAGGAAGGATGGATATAGCTCATGTTGGCGGTGATATGGTATGGATGAAAGGAATGACGGAATGACGAAATGATGAGCGGGCGAGGAGGGGGATTAAAGGAGAGGCAGGGCTACACGACGGAGGTGAGTAGCCTAGAGACAAGACAACGACTATAACATGGGAGGTTTCAGAACGAGTCGAGTGCGTGTGATCGGGAACCGGGTGATTGGCAGGATGACCCTGGGAGAGATCGGTGAATCACGAAAAAGAAACGAGGAAACGAGCAAACGAAGCGATTTTGAAGGAGAGACAGAGGGTGGGTCAACTAAAAGGAGTGAACATAAAAAGAAAAGAAAAAGAAAAAAAGGAACGTCAAGACAGCCACCAGGATGGATGGGATGTGAAGAGGAGAGAGGGAGGAGGACGAAGACAGATGGACATGGGCTCTGTCTTGGGAGCGGGCCGTGATGATTGGCGGAGTCGGGGCTCATTAGGAGTACATGTAGCCGCAGTCTCTCTCTCTCTCTCTGCTTGTGCCCGGTATTATTTTGTTTTATTTTATTTTATTTCGATTTCAATTTATTTTTTTGCGTCAGTGCCAGAGCCAGCGAATAATAATAATAATAATATTATTATTTTCTTTACCCTACGAGAAGGGAAAAAGAGCAATTCGGGAGATATTCTGTGCTGGGGCAAGAGAGATCTGATCGTCGAGCCAGACTACGTGATGGGGAGGAGAAAAAGCGGGCTGAAAAAGAATTAAAATCGGAATTAAAATAATAATAATAATAATAATAATAAAATGAGATACCTAAAAAATACATAAGTTAAGAAAATAAAAATAAAAAATAAAAATAAAATCCAAGCCAAGTATCCGTAAGATGAGATACCTGGCTATACCTAGAAGGAAATACGTAGATGTTAATTACCGTGGAGTCACTACCGCCCGCGCGGTTCTTTCTAGGGGGTGGCGGCCTAGGCTGGACTCGGCACAATTGGGGATTATTCTGTATCTGAGAGGGTACAGAAACCAAGATACAATGTAGATATATACATATATACATATATATTCTATCTATACCATAAATTAGACATCTACTAGGTAGTAGTCTCGAGTGCCACCACAGCCACCATCGTCAAAATTAGGCGCAGAAAGGGGATGGGACGATGATGAATGTTTATCCAGCAGCCTAGCAACCTCGAAACCTCGAAACCTAAATCAACACAGGAAATAAAACCCATTTTTGCAGCCCTAAGCAAATTGAGATCTCTTCAAAGCCTGACCTTAGTAGCCAATCAGTGGAGTAAATACGTTTAACCGCTGTTTGAGAATGACTCCACACCGAATACAAGCGTGGGAAGTGTGGAAGTCCCCCCCGAGAAAAAAAAAAAAAAAAAAAAATCCCCCAAAAAGCTAGCTAAGTCATGACAGATGGGGTATACGTGATGGCCATACGCCACTCGATTCATGTGCTCAGGACTCCCCTGAGGCCTTGAAAATGGCCAGGTGCTCTAGTACGAAAGTGTAAACAAAGCGTTCCATGGTAATCTTGCGGAGAGACGGCTCGGGAAGTGCAGAAGAGGTAACCGTGGATGGACTCCCGTTACACCTATCAGAAGCTGCAGACACTACAACTCCGATGAGCGAGAAGGCTTGGAAGGTTGGAAGGGGTCCTATGTGAAGAAGTTTGGCAATAGTTGCATGCTCTACCAGACTTTACACTTGCTGTTAATTTGTAATCTATTTTCATTTTGAATCGGTTTAGTCTTTGCTCTCTCCCCTTCCCGCCCTTGGTCAGTTCCTGCATTAGCGCCATGTCTGAGCTCAAAGGAGCAACCAAAAAATACACAAGGTGGAGTCACGATAATAAGAGTGATGCAAAGTAAATCACATCACGGCTAAAGGGGGACTACTCTATTACACTTTGGTGGCTCATTATTTCCTTCTCGTATAGTACTTTTTAAACTACTTTAGCCCCCCAAAAAAGGTGCAAGCGTGAAGAAGTGTTTGGTTTTTGAGATACATGACATTTTATGGGGAGTGGGGCAACAAAGGAGGTCCTGCTTATCCCTGTAATCTGTCACGGGTGATCCAGCCTGCATGGCCCCGAGTCTCTCACAGAAGGATACAGAGTGAACACTTATGATATCGGGGTAATTTTCCAGGTATTTGCATGGAAATCTATTCTCTTAATAATACCCGATCACCGGGGACCTGGCATTTGGAACGATCGGAGCCTGTTCCCCGGGCATATTTCATCGTTGCAGATTATGCTACGGGGAATACTCCTGCCAAGATGGACTATAGACTACACGCTACCATATCGGGGCTCAGTTCGGGGGCCAAGATCGTCCCATTGATGGGGTTGATGATGTCTTTTCAATGGCACTATTGACATCTGAAGCAACCTGTCCGTCAGCTATCTGTCAGCTACTCCGTACATTAGATCGTGTCGGGACATCGCGAGAGAGAGAGAGCGAGAGAAGGCCAATGCCCGCTAAACTACTTTGGGGGCGCATGGCAGGATGCCAAGACCAACTAAACATCAATAGTCGACAGATCCTGTCGATCACTTTTAGGATCTGCCGACCTTCGTTGTCATTCTCTCTTTGCTTTTTGGTTTGTCCTGGACCCTCTTGCTGGGAAGATAAGTGGAAAAAAGTACCATGATTTCCCTTCTCCCCCTCATCGTTTGGCCCGACGTAACACACTTGTTCCCGACTGTCTGGTTATCCCCCTCCATCGACGGCGCTAAATAGTTTGGATCGAGAGGCTCCATGCACTCAAGTCACGAGCATTGGAGATCCTGCACTGCTGAGAAAGTTGCCCCTCTGCTTGCGATTGTGTGATGACACGCCCGCCTGTCTCTTCTTCCAAGGTTCTTTGCCCTGCAGGCTGTGCTGTTCATGCAAGCTTGTCGCTCTTACACCCGTAAATATGCACTTCCCGGGCGTTACGATATCCTAGGTTGTACCATGCTTGACTCTTCGCCATACATACCCATGCTTTCTGTAAGATCTTGTGTATCATCTAGTTTAAGCCATCAAACGCTCTTCATATGCACCTTATTTTACTCCCTAGGATGATCTGATCTGATCGACCCTTCCAACGGCCTTCAAACTGGACGGAGCTCCCCCTTTTCAGCAAGTCTCTCTTTCACCCTCCATTCCAAATATCTACTTCGTACTTCGTACACCTGACAGAAAAACGTTTCACAAGGATCCTAGTTCTTAAAAAGTCTAAACTATGGAGTCGGCCTGGTTCCGGAGAGGCCAATCCCCAAACCTTGATAATGTACCGTCGTACAGTACGGAGTACGGAGTACATGACCAGGAACATGATCATGTTCTTTGCTCCTTCTCCACTCCCTCCCACACTGCGCCTCGTAAACCAGTAGAGCATAGAGTTGCCAAATCACTAGAAAGAGGGGACATATGGGGCGAGAGAAGAATACCGGTCCAACGGAACCTCTGCCCTAAAGCCACGGGCCCACGATAACCACGCCCCCTCTCATCACGTTGTAAGTGATCACCTGCTTCTCTTGCCAAGTTGAGGATAGAGTCTGACATGGTGGAAGCCTGCAACGCTCAAATCTTCTCGATGAACCAGTGAATGGCCTCGAGGATGAAACGAGACTGAGTGGATCATGAATCCGCACGAACCGGGGGGATTTTCCCTTTAGTTTCTCCCCGGAACTCTCTCACACATGGCCATGTGGACGGAGTATATTCTTCTCCATCTCCATATCAACATCCATATCCATATCCAATACAGAGATGTGGGTTGTCGCCAAAACTCTGAAGTTTCGGATTGAGATAGAGCCCCACGCTTGGTATGGAGCAACAACGTGGCCATCGGATGCTACTGCTGGACCCAAACCCAAACTTTGTGTTCAATACTTTCGGCAAGCACATCGTGAACGACAGTACCGATGATCGCCCTCATCGTGACGATCCGGATTAACAGGCATCTCTGTTTGAAGTTTCACGTGCATTAAAGGCCCTTATTAGCGTTGTAAATCACCTTGGAGTAAAGAGACAGCTCCAATCAGCCCAATTAGAGAAAAGAAAGAGAAAGGTCCAATTGGGCATGAACATGACAAAAAGGGTAAAGGTCAGAAAAATAAAAATCTAAACCAAGAAACGCCTTTCAACAGTCACAAATGGGAGATTTACTCTGTACAATTCCTTGAGTTTCACAGGATATAGGATACATAGTGTGTGCTGACACTGCCCCCCCCTCCTTGCTCTTACCTTTTTTTCTCTGTCTTCACGTACCAAGTACTCCACAATAACCACAAGGCTCTGAGGGGGGGAGATGGTCAATGAATACTCCGGACTTGTGCTATGACCCCGGTCCGTCGAAAATCCCAGGATGCCCCGCAACACTTTAGGGGGGGGAGTAAAGGGGAAGAAAAAAGCCCACTAGGTTTGTTATGGCGTGCATGGTGCAAAAATCATCAATCATACCCATTGTATGGATCTCCGTCATCTCCGTCATTTGGATATTCACATTAGGTATAGTTAGGGGGATGTGGACAGGATCTGCCCTTGACGTGCCCCTGGATTGATCTGCAACGCGTGAGGGCCGCACGGATCCCTTGGCCCCATCAGACTATTGATTGGATCTGAAGGGAACCGTTACTATGGGACGAAAAATCTCAAATCTCGGAAGAGAAAAAGAGATACAGAGATGCAACTAGTAGCTCGAGCCATCCGGTCGGCAAAGGAAAAGTAAGAATTTCAGATCACAATGGGAATTGGTGCTCGTTACTGGGATATTGCTCGTATCAACCCAATTCCACCATAGAACTTCCATTACCCAGAAAATTCCCCGACATTTCCGAGCATCCATGATCGACGCCTAATACCTGTATTGTGCTTTTTTGTGTGACAGCAGTTTATAGTATCGCATCACTTCTCCCTTCCCATCGGGTTAGGATGAGGATCCTTGGCAAACTTGGGGGATCCTCAGATCGTCCCTTTCGGAGCACTGCTTCCGTCTTTCATCCTGGTCAAGTCCCCGCTTCTCGCCCCAATCTCCTGGGATTTTGGTCATGTATGTAATCCGCATACAGATCATATACAACTCGAGGATCACTCCTCTTGCCCATACCCCTGTCTGTGTCGCGTTTCGCGTTGTTAAAGCGAATTCGGGGGATTTCGGTCGCAATAGTGTGCTCCGCAATGGCTGAGGCTGTGAATGATAGAGAGTGGTTCCAATGATGCTTCCTTTTCCTTTTCCCTCTTCTGAATCGGGTTTGTTTTGTTTTTCTGGATGTGGCAATGGCCATGATCACAAATGTGACAGGTCTACTTATCTCGATTTCTCCAATCCCCTCCCCTTCATGTGGCTTAGCTGAACAGGCATCGAGAGAGATAGAGCTGTGGAGAGCTGTGGAGAGCTGTGGCGGTGCGTGACGTTCACGCAGGGAGCAGGAAGCAGCATGCGTAGCTCCAGGGTAAGTATTTGTCAAAGGTTGGGGCGACCAATAGTTTCTCTCAGCAAGGATGATTGATGCAGTCCGATGAACAGGGAAGAGGAAAGAAAGGAAGGAAAAAAGCCATGCTCTGGGGATCGTCCACAGGATCCGTACCCCCGCCGCAAGCCCGTTCCATGCACTGCATCCCGATACTGTGGTCCAGATCGGAATCAACAAGAAAGAAAGCAAAAAAAAAAAAAAAACCTGCCCATGTACGTGATGGACTTTCCTATCCCGCCACATTCGCCATCACGCATACCGTTGGGGAAGCCAGGGTGATTCAACCCGAGTGGGAAACAAAGAACCACGAAAGAGGAGATAATCCATGATCTACCAAGGATCTACCTTTAGTTCGATGATCGGATCAGCCCCCAAGTCTATCTAAATTCAAATTCAATGCACACTACCGGATCATGTATGATGTAGGAGTATCCTGTTCTGGCATTCCCATGCTCTAACCGCCGTGCTGTTCCTGATCTAGATAGCTGCAAGAACTAAACAACGGCACTTCGTATTGCGATATTCAGGAGTCCGCACGCTCAACCACTCCTTGAGCCTTTCTGCTCCAGACCCGTGCGCAGGATGCAACATGTTCCTTCACCCCCACCCTCCCTTGCATGTATTCCCTTGTCTGGACTTGATCCGGGCCTATCAGGGGAGCCGGGAGACTTTTCTCTCCCTCGCTCCATCTACCTACTTCTGTAGGTTGAGTTTCCTTCAGTTCTCAATTCTCTTTCTGGTGCGCGGTCAGCAGCGCCGATACGGCAATCCACAGTTGTAGTATCACAATACACTTTGTTCTTGCCGTCCACGGGTGTTGCCCCCTCATGAGCATGGACCTGTAAGACCTGTAAGACCTGCAGGTCGCTGCAGCCTCGTCGGGTTCGTTCCAGCTTTCTCTCTATGCCAGTTGTATTTACCCGAGTTTACGAAGTTGGTATGTATCTGTATGTATGAAGTACATACTTATCATTGTAGGGAAGTCTTCCCTTTGTATCATGCAGAGTGTCGGGGTTCTTGAACGACCAGATCTCAATTCGGGGGATGGACTCTGGTCGATTAAGACTAGGCCTGGAGATGCGTTTCAGGGTGGCCAAACGTGCATGAACAGCTGTTCGCAGCATGTTTGCTAGGGTGTCTTTTCTTGTTTGCAACTCAGCCTTGCACCTTTCTTTGTCTAAATCAGGTATTAGGTGGTCGAATCTGTCCGGTACCTAAGTTGGTTGTATCTCCCTGGTTGCAGCAAAACAACGCAATCCTGCAAGGATTGCATCGGGCGCGTTTCACTTCTGCCACCGACAGCATGAAGTAGCCTGTAGTATGTTTAAAGAGTCTAGACTATCCTTTACTAAAAATGGATGAGATAAAGACAACTGGGGTTACGAAATGAGGTATGAAGTACCTATAGGAATCTATGTAGCCTCACTATGCAACCTTTCAAATTCCAAGCTCTGGACCCCAACTCTGAGATACACTCGGGGAAGATTCCTTGGCCATAATCCCTGCAATATGCTGCTGTCATCACATCGGTGCAGTAGGGCGTTCGAGTGACAAGGTTTAGCTACAGACGCTGTCGAAGCTCCAACTCATCACACCGGGTCTCTAAGCTTCTCGCACACCCTTTCATCATGATCTCGCGTCTTGTGGATACGTATTTGGAATCGAACTTTGATATCAGATTCGGCATTTGAACACCGATCTGTAAAGTCCGTGAACGAGATGCCGAACATCGTGCAACCTTCAAGTTGATCAGTTGGAACTGAAATCTGGTCATCCCGCCCCGATTTGAATGGTCCTCTTGTTTTTGATTGGTGTAAATATTCAATTGGCGATTCTGTATTAAGCAAGAATAATTTGAATGATCTGTACGTATGAAGTAACCATCCCACCCATCTTACATTCCGCATGCACTTGCGATCTTTTCTTCGTGAATGGCCCCCGGCCCCCTGCAGTATCCATACTACATCTGTATGTACCACCAGTAAAAGGACCTGCCAGCGACTGTACGTCACCATCACCGCCGACCCGGAATATAATAGCATGTAGCACAGCTCAACAGCCAGAAAGAGGCGCAAACGTACTGTAATACATATAATAGCCTTAATTAACTCGTTGATCCTGCAGTGCACGTTTGTACACAAAGTACTTTGTATGTATGTTTGGAGCTACCCTGCTCCACTTCTATGCTCTATGTTGTACGACTCAACACTCAACGCGAGTGGTCATTATGCGTCTGCACCCTGTGCATACTGCGAATCTTTAAACCCTGCATTTGCATCATTGAAACGCATTCGTGATCTCAAGCTGTACGCGCCCATCAACCATCGCCTTCACCGAGACGCTGCGCAAGTCCTGTACAATCCAGTCTGCCCCCGCTCCCTGAAGTTTCTCCAGTGAGTGTGTCGTTGTCAGCGCAATCACTTTGAATCCTGCGGCCTTTCCAGCCTTGATACCAGATGGCGCATCCTCCAACACAACAATGTTTGTCGAGTCACCGAGTCCCAGCTTCTCACGGCCGAGCAGGTAGCAGCGTGGGTCGGGTTTGCCTAGCGGAACATCCTGCGCAACAACGAGCATCTTTGGTCTCGCAAGACCGAGGACACCCAGCCATCCATCAATAAGTGCTGAAGTTCCTGACGTAACGACGCCCCATTTGGCACCGGCGGTTTCCAATTCTGTGAGGAGGTCGCGTCCACCAGGGATCTCGACGGCGTCGGAACCATATTGTTGGGGAATCCGGCCTTCGATGAAGTTCACATCTGTTTTTCGTTGACAAGGTTAATATATTGTGGATGTCTTTTGTGTTATCACGAAGATGAGGAGATAACATACACTCCCAGTTGGCTTTGGTCTTGTCGTATAGTTGCATCACATCGATGCTTCGGCGGCCGTGGGAGGTGGCTAGAATGGTCTTAGGGTCAACACCGAGCTCGTCACCAATTCTGTTATGAATTGTATGTTAGTACGTTCCGTAATAGGGTTGTTTGCTTTCGCTTGTAGGTACTGACTGGTGCCAGTGCTTCACGATAGCTAGATATTCTTTTGTTAGCTTCAAATCTCATAATTTTTGCGTTTGTGCAATCGGATTTTTTCTTCATACCGTCTGTAGAGTCTACAATTGTTCCATCGAAGTCCGATAGAACGCCGTCAAAGGTGTGGACTTGAGCAGGAGCGGAGAAAGTCCCTGTGGTGGATGACATGGTGGGGTGAGAGGTGAGGGGTCAAGATGATCGTATATGTGACCTGGGTATTTCAATGGAGAAGACCGGGAGACAAACGACTTAGTCGAGCAAAAAGGCAGCAATTGTGTTTTATCAGTGTTAGAAATAAATAAATGAAACAGAAAACGAGCACCTGGGTAATCTTCAGATTAACGTTGCGTTGGCGGATGCATTACCTGATACGTCAGGCGTCCCGCACACCGCAAGTTTGCACTGTTTGCGTTATGTTGGCCGGCGATCGGCACAACAATTCACCGCTTATCGAAAATCGATTTGTCTTGGCACTCAACTTTTTCGAGGCGGTTGGAGCATCAGTGCGATCATTAGTTCATATTGCTACTTTTTTCTCTCCCGTTGGGTCTGTAGGAAAAATGGTCAAGAACAACTTCGGTAAGACAGCCTTGCTTTCAGAACCCACAATTTTCACCTTCAGACCGGCTCTAACAGTTTTTTTTTCTAGGCAAGAGTTCCAAGCGGGTGCCCGTTCGCCTTCGTCACAAGATTGAGAAGGCCGCTGTTGCTAAGCAGAAGAAGGCGAGAAAGCTCGCAAAGCAGGTGCGTGAATCCAGTTGATCTTACCCATATTGTGAACTCAGTATTTGCTTACGATCTCTTATTTACAGAACCCAGAATGGCGGTCTAAGATCAAGAAGGACCCGGGTATTCCCAGTCTTTTCCCTTTCAAGGATAAGATCCTCCATGATATTGAAGAGAAGAAGCGTTTGAAGCAGGAGGATCAGGAACGCATCCGGGAGGAGGCTCGCCTTCGTCGCGTCGAGGCCAAGCAGGCCAAGAGTGGCAACCAGGAAGGTGTTGAGATTGATGAGAACGATCTGGATGATGATATGGAACTGGAGGGTGATGAGTCGAACCCAATGGCTGCGCTGCTTGCCTCCGCACGAGCTCGTGCTACCGAGTATGACGACGAAAATGGAAGTGACGATGATGAGATGGAGGAGGACGACGACGACGAGATGGATGAGGATGATGAAGAGGGCGGCATAAATTTCAATGACACCACTGTTCCCGATTTGGCCGACACACAAAACCCCACCAAGGAGAGCTCACGGCGCGCTTTTGACAAGGTCTTCAAATCAGTCACCGACGCTGCGGATGTTGTGTTGTATGTGCTCGATGCTCGTGATCCGGAGGGTACTCGGTCGAAGGACGTGGAGCGGGAGATCATGGCCGCTAATGCTGGCTCTAAACGTCTCATTCTCATCCTTAACAAGATCGATCTTGTCCCACCACCGGTTCTCAAGGCCTGGTTGGTGCACCTGCGCCGCTACTTCCCCACCCTCCCACTCAAGGCCTCCAACGGGGCTGGAAATGCTCACAGCTTCGACCACAAGCAGCTTTCCGTGAAGGGTACCTCCGAGACTCTCTTCCGTGCTCTCAAGTCCTACGCCCACAGCAAGCAGTTGAAGCGCTCTATCTCTGTCGGTGTCATCGGATACCCCAACGTCGGCAAGTCCTCTGTCATCAACGCTCTTACCGCTCGCCTCAACAAGGGCTCCAGCAATGCCTGCCCTACAGGTGCTGAGGCTGGTGTCACCACCAACCTGCGTGAAGTGAAGCTCGACAACAAGCTGAAGCTCATCGACTCCCCGGGTATCGTCTTCCCCAGCACCAACGGCAAGACCAGCAAGAAGTCCAAGGAGAACGAGCAGGCCCGTTTGGTCCTTCTTAATGCCATCCCACCTAAACAGATTGAAGACCCCATCCCTGCTGTAAACCTGCTGGTTAAGCGTCTTTCTGCTTCGGATAACCTCATCGCCAAGATGCTCGAGGTATACGGAATCACCTCCCTCTTCCCTGTTAACGGCGATAAGACCACCGATTTCCTCATCCAGGTGGCCCGCAAGCGTGGTCGTCTTGGAAAGGGTGGTGTCCCCAACATTGCGAGTGCCGCTATGACCGTCATCAACGACTGGAGAGATGGCCGTATCCAGGGCTGGGCCAACGCCCCAGTTTTGCCTGTGGTTACTCCCGCTGATGCTGCTGCGGAACCAGGTGCTCCTCTGGCGGATACTACACAAGTTGTTACTGAGTGGGCCAAGGAATTCAAGATCGAGGGCCTCTGGGGCAACGGCGAGGGCGATGATGAAGAGATGGAGTGAATGGAATTCTCATGACTTTATCTTTGTCGAACCCAGTTCGATGCCGGCCATTCTCGCTTTCAATTTCATTGGATACCAAAAAGCAGGCGTTTTATGTTCGGATGTTATAGTTTTCTTTTCTTACAATCGAAGCATTTGTCAATATCTCTAGACGAGCGCAAAATCTATAAATGAACTTTTTTGATTAAATATTTCAACGCAAAGATGAACTAAGAGTGTTTTAATCAAGAGAATGCTTTTGAATGTATATCCAATTTATTAAATTATTTAATAAAATAAACAAAAGTTGTACCTCACCGAAGGTTATAATGTAGGACGATTTGCGTGCGCGGGTGAAGCCATTGATTGTGCAGGCCGGAGTCCCCACACCGCGCCAATCCCAATCGCATCTCGCGACGCGGATTTCGCGTTCTCTCTTCTTTCCGTCCAGCCTCGATTCGCTAGCGACTCGAGAGCCATCCATCACAACAGCGGTTAGCGCATTCATGTGATTTGGGAAACACTTATAACCTGAAATCTAACCCTTTGTCCAATAAAGATCCACGATCCAATTCCAACAATCATCTTGGCTACCCGATCCATCCCCGACCGGAGCATACGACACCAGCGAAGACAAAAGGATTCGAAAAGAGAGAGAACTCCTCATAAGCTCACAATATGCCCCCTCGCAAATCCACGTCCTCGGTGACACCCGCAGACCCGGACGATCAATCACTATTATCGCCGGTGGCACCTAGCACCAGCGACAAACCCATTACCGCAACAGAGCAGCAGATCAAGGCAAGGGCAGAGTTAGGCGTGAGCGTCGAGGTGCGTATACTCATCACCAACACAGAAACAGGATAATCAATCCGAAGAATTAGAGCTGACGTACTCATGTATAGGATTACCTCCTTCCACGCTCGTTGACTATTCGTCTGGCGAAGGCTGTCCTGCCACCCAACACCACAATTCAGAAGGACGCTGTCCTTGCCATCCAGAAGGCGGCTACGGTCTTTGTTTCGTATCTATCATCCCAGTATGCAATGCACTTCCACTCACCAAAACTATCCCACGCGAAGAAATACTAACGAACTTTTACCAGTGCCAACGACGCAACTCTTAAACGGACACTCGCACCTGCCGACGTCTTCGCAGCGCTATCGGAGCTCGAATTCGACTCTTTCCGCTCTAGACTTGAGCAGGAACTCGATGCGTACACGGAGATCAAGGCTGGAAAGCGAAAGGCGAAGAAGTCCGATGCCAACGGTGGTGCGGATGTAGCTCCTGCTGCTGCTGCGGATGAGGATGTCGAGATGGTTGATAACCCTTCGAAGAGGGTGAAGAGGGATGATGAGGGTGGAGAGGTCCCTGGTGGTGATGGGGATGAGACGCAGGATGAAGAGATTGAGGAGGAAGAGGAGCATGAGCCAGAGCAGGAGCAGGAGGGAGAGGATGAAGAGGAAGACGATGCCGAGGAGACGCAGGATAGAGGTGATGAGGATATTGATCGGGTTGAGGACCTGGATCAATCTGCTAGGCCTATGGATCCGGATGCTGATGAGACGGACGATGATGATGGACCTGCTAGTCAGCTGCGTGATGATTTGGGTCTTGGTTAAAGATTGGATTGTTGGTGAAGTGCTTTGGACTGATCGGTTGCATATGGGGGGAAATGTTGTTCCAGCGTCTAGGTCCCTGGTAGTGCTTGGGATTGCTGTATGATATAAATAATGATCAAAATAGTTAACTAAATTTTCCAATTCAGGGATTTGAAACCAAAACTGGGCTGAATCAGCTCTATTATGATGTTGCTAAGGTCAGATGAACACTACTTACTAGTAAACGCTGGAAGCTTGAGATTCATCAACGTATCCATGAAAATCATCATGGATGTGCAACTCTTGCCAGTTGGATACAAGCATACTACTCTTGTCTGGAATAGCTTGGAGGTACTACTAGTATTAGGACTACGAGACATCACGATAACAGGGCCTCAAGCTTAGTGCTAGGTTTATAGAGCCATCTCAACTTCCAATGATTCCAAGGTCGAAGTCACCCCAAGCATCCTTCCATATATATCCATGGATGGGTTGAAAAGTCGAATGTACAGATGTGTATCATGACTGATACTACACAACTTAAGGGAAAGCGCATTTTAAGGATATGTTACGTAACTGGAACCGGAACGAGTGTGGTATATCATCAATGCGAGAATGGCCATGGAAGACCAATAATGTTATTGAAGTAGGGCCAATCCCATAGGTCATCTCAACATCCAAAACGTGTTTACAGTAGTAACAACACATGTAACAAAAAGGGCATGCTATCATACATTATAACCACCGAGCCATTGAAACGCCAACGCCACTCATGCATCAAACCGTAGTCTATTATTGGTATCTTGCGAGAAGGACGGAAGAAAAAAGAGCCCACATCTTCCCAGAGACATTCGGAAGAAGCAGCAAAGAAAAAGAACATCCCATCGATAAAGAAGTCGAAGGGATATCATGAGAAATGAAAGGATCAGAAACCAGAGCGCCGTCTGGGACATGCATCATAACGCGATGGTTGAAAGGTAAAAGAAGAAATGAGAAATGAGGGTCGGAATCTCAGTTGAGGGGAAGAACCGTCAACTAGGACATTCGGTCACAGGTGTGGCTTCTACCCCTTCAACAACTTTCCCTGAGGCGTCCGCGTTCTTGGGAAGATTGGGGAACATAACGACTGGAGCCAGTGCTTTGCCGCCTGCAGTCTTCTTCGTGGCGTTCGCAGGCGCAGTGGCCGATTTTCCGACGGTACCGAAGTTGGTGATCTGTTTGGTTGGTTTGGCAGCTGTCTTGGGTGCTCGCTTCTTGGGCGCAGCAGCAGGCTTACGAGCTGCTTGAGCTGGTGCGGTGGTTTTGGCTGAGCCGAGCATGTCTTTGAGATTACGGCCCTTGCTTGCTGGATTGGCCAACTTGCCCACCTTCTTCGTATTGGGCTTCTCATCGTTGCTAGCAGACGGTGTAAGCAGGCCTGTCTCTTCGATGGTGCGCTTCTTCTTTGGCGTGATAACGACAGCAAGTTTGAATTCTGTTTCCGAATCGGTTTCTGGTTTGAGGCCGAATACAGGTTCTGGCAACAGTGATTGATATGGTGTACAATCCTCCCAATTCTTGAGTGCGACGAGATCCGCTACTTCATCAGTGTTTCCTTGAACGATCAAGTCAAAGCAATTTTCGAACTCTTTTCCAACAGGAGGTTCATTATTGATGAACATTGTCACTCCGTCCTTTCGTGTACGGATGACGGTACATAAACTCTTCACAAGGCGGCGGACACCAGGGATTTTAAGGCTGGTTCCTGCAACAATCAATACGCGAGGGCGAGATTTTACATCTGCGTTCATAACAGAGGTGATAGCTTCTTCATCGGGGTTATGCTCGTTGTACAGAACAATTCGTGGACGCAGACGTCCTACACCATGACTGCGTTGTTCGGCGATGCGACGGTTCCTGTCATTTTCGGCACAATCACCGCACTCTGGCGGGTCGGTTTCCACGAATATACTGGGATCCAGATCGGAAGTGGATCGACATTTTTGGCAGACCATCTTTTGAATGCTGCCGTGAAGTTGAATAGTTACAGGCCAGCGACCCTTGACGTTGAGGGGGACTTCTGTTTGAAGTGGCACCATGGACGTTTCAAGGCCGTCAATGTTTTGGGTATACAGACGCTTGAGGCGATTCTCCTTGCCCAGTCGAGCAAGCATTTGGTGAAACTTGGTAGGTTTGGTCTTTTCGGACTCAATCTTGAGCGACCGCACCAATTCATGAAAAGGCGCCGTCAAGGCGTCATCCTGATAAACAGCCGCATCAAACAAAAGTTTACCGGAAGCCTTCAAATTATGCTTCTTTTGCAATGATTTAAACAAGCCATCTGTGGAACGAAAATCCGGAACTATAGAGGTGTAAGTGGTGGTGTCCCCTGATGTGGAACGCGGCTAGGGGAAAAACTTACTACCCGCGGAGGTGGAGATACCAGCACCAGCAATAACGACAATATCTTTTTGGTGGCGAAGAGTTTCAACAAGTAATTTTGCTTGATCCTTTTGACTTTCGGAAGATTGCGACAGCTTCAGATACTGTGTCGTTCGTTCTTTGGGCAGTGGGTTACGTCTCCTCTTTTTGGCGGGAGGACAGTCTTGGCGGATAGAATCCTCACCTTCCTGCGAAGAGGACGGCGTCAGGTACCGTGCCGCAGGCTCCGGTGATGAACGCGGCGACGAGGCCAAGGAGCTCAAATCCGAGCAATCTGAAACTTCATGATTCATGACGAAGTAATTCGACGCGTCCACAGACAAGTAATAGACAGGTATGGGGGAGCGCGCCGGCTTATGGGGGGGGGGCGAGCTGGGTCGGAGGAGATAGATGGGTTGAGGGGATAGTTCCTGTTTAGCACGGATATGCTGGGAAGAACACGGGAATTGTGTATGACCGACTCATATATGACAAAATCATAGACAGTATAGATCAATGGAAGTGTTCAGGTAGGTAATAATTTCAAAATTGCCCTGTAATAGGGAACGCGCGGAAGGAAGGTGGTTGTAAGAAGGAAGTGTTGGAAAGGGGATATTTGCAGACGATGAGGTCAGGTGTTGGGGGGGGGGGAAGGGAGATCCGATATTAAAGTACAAATTTGAGGGGGGGGGGGGGGGAATAATATAATAACGGAAAAGAAAAAAAAGAATTCGAAACGGCCCGTTCTTCAAAAGCTTTTGTTTTGACTCACGTCCGAACGGAAGATTTAGATCTCACGTTTGAAGGTCGAGGAATGTGGTTGTGATGAACAACGCAACTCTTCGCTCCCAAAACCCGCGGTATGCTGGGCGAATGGGAAGTGCGGGTCAATGATTCGATGATGCGCTTGTTTTGAAGTAGAGTAACATCAGAGAACTCGCGGAGAACACTAAGAGAGATTTCTCCCGGGAAGCTATGTATCGAAGCTATGTATCTCTGAAAAAGTCCTTGGGGGCACCTGGGGGAATTGTGGGAATACACGAATGATTGGATCTAACCGAGTTCCCGGGCATTAGTCCCTCTCTCTTTCCCTCGCGTTAATGTTTTCAACTTTCGCGGATGATTTGGATATTTGCTGCAAACAGTCCTGATTGGTTATACAAGATGTGGGGCGCTTCTTCAGGGTTCTGATTGGCCCAAGCTGGTTGGCAGGGCTACCGTCACATGACCTGTTTGTGTCTGACTAAGCGGGGATGATAGAGATTAAAGACTAGGGGAAAAGAGAGGAAAGGAAGGTCTATAAGAATCAATCTATATATCTAGATCCTATCTGGAACAACTTTATACATCTGGGAAGCAAAGGAGTGGTGTCTAAGTTCTCTTTGTTGCCTTTCAACGGTGCCGCCAATCAATTTGGAAGTTCCCTGGCAGGAGTGGTTGATTCCCCCCTTCCCAACGGAGCCGCCGGTCATTCTCTATCAAGGCCCCGGGGTCTAGATCGTCAATCATCTAAGTTATGCGGGGATAGCTTCCTTCTATATATCGCATGATCAAGGTCCTTGATCTTCATTAAATCCACAGAATCCAAGTGATCATGGATCAGGATATCAATGTTGACGACCTCTTTGGGGAGTCGGGTCCGCTGGATCTGGGCCTGCCAAACGCTCCGCCCCCAACAAAGGGCCTCGCACAATGTCAAGATGAGATGCGTCTCTTAGGGTGTCGACAGTAAGTTATCCTACTATGTCAAAGGGCTATGGAAATAAACTAACCATCTACCATAGGAAGATTGCCTGGTCTCGATTGGGATGTATTGCATATATATCGTCAGATGGACTTCGAGTCAATCTACGTCATTTGAAATGCAATAGTTCAGTTGGAAAATGGGCTCTGAGTGATGAAACTCCACTCGCACCAGTTACAGAAACCCATGGTGGCAATCAACTTGTACACCTATCTTGGAATGAGACTGGCTCCGAAATGGCGGTCGTCGACTGCCTCGGGAGAGTTTCCATCTATTCAATCTCGCTCGCTTTGAATAGCATCTCACCTGTACGACAGGCCCAGTTGGATTCTAGCGATGATAGCAACCAGATTGTTGGCATGATGTGGCTCAACACCCAGCGAATGGCAAGTACTTATCCGATGCTTCTCACAATACGTGTACATACAAATGAAATGATAAAACTTGCTAACATCCCTACCAGCTCCATGCTTTCCACCAAGCAGCCAAAGTCAATGGCCGATGGGCTTACACGCCCTTTCGTCGTCGCCCAATTGGCCCCTTTCACCCGGCCAATAAGAATGCCCTGATCTGTGTTACCCGGGCCGGCCAGATTCGTCTGATGTATCAGAATCCAGACAGCAAATGGACCGAACTCCCTGCAGAGCTTAAAAACACTGGGTATTCAGATAGAATGCTGACCCATGCATCAATTGTAGCAACTGCGTGTAAGATCCTACCTGTTACCCTCATGGTTATAGTCCCCGACTAAAAAAATTTCCTTCCTTAGCTGGCGTCTTGATTGCCACCTACTCTGTGTGCCAGAAGATATGTCTATACAGGGTAAACATCACATGGAACCCGGATAAATGGGAGAATACGCAAGTCAAACAAGGCGCGCAATTCCCGATTCCATCCTTTCGGTTCCAGCATTGCAAGATCGATATGCCAAGCAGTATATTGAATGTCACTCGGGGGGTTGATGAACACCTGAATCAATCATTACCATTCCCCAACTCCATCTATTCATTGACTCGACTTGAGATCATGCCTGGTCAAATCGATAGCCCGACTGGTTCAACGGCCATCCCCTGGATCCTTGCCGTCTTTGCCAAGCCCGTCCATGCTACACCTGAATATCCTGACCAACAAGGGCCTCCAAGTATGATTGTGCGATGGCAATTGGATAGTGCTCCTCAAGCCTTCCATCCAAAGTTCGATGAAGTTACAACAAGGAAAAGCAATAGTCAACCTAAGGTATGCAATCTTCATGGTCCCATGCCGAACTTGAATGAAGTTAGCTGACATACTCGTTAAGTCCAAGATGGAGTTGCGTCGTTTAGATGATATCCATTGCGATAAATATATCATTTCGGTAGATATAGTGGAGCATGGAACTGCTCTGGCTGTGACACACGATGACAGCTCCGTCACGTTTTATGATACGCGAACGATGGCCGTTTTCAACGGACTGGACGACACCAGTACTGTGACATGCCTGGCACAAGCAGGCTTTCAGTACCCTATAGACTCAACAGGTTTGTTCCAAACAATTCGCTTTTACTGGTCTTCTTAGCTTACATATACAGGGGTATCCATTGCTTTCTCTCCTAACTCTTGTGTTTCTGTATTACTGGATACAGAGGGACAACCCCATTTGAGGTTGATGGAACATACGTTCGGATCTAATGATGGTCTATATGATGAAAGTATGTATTCCCCTCCTCCAAAAGTATAGCGAATTACCCAATCACTAACATCAGAATTAGCCAAGTTTTCTTCTGCCGTCGCAGCACTTACACTTGGCTTTAGCCGGGGATGCGGTGCTGAAGTGAATACGGATGATATTCTTATGGTAGCACTGAGGTTGCTTAGACAGGGTGAGTTTGGCGGTTCTTCGATTATCAACTAAGAGATTGGCTAACACAATTAATCAACAGAAACACAATCCGTATTCATTGGTGAAGTGTATCGTGCACTTCCTGTCAATTGTAACTTCACAGTGGAAACAGAAAAGCTCATGACCCATCCTTACATTCCTCGATGTTTGAGCTTGCAAGCTGCACTAGGCTTCAAGGGAAGATTGAAACGTCGTGGTCTTGCGTCCTCCGTTACCTGGACAACTCTTCAGCTACGCCATGCTGCTGTCCTAATTGCATATTTCTTTCAGCACGGCAATAAGGGCCAGAGCGACGCTTCTGATCCAGGTACATGAAACCCCCTCAACTAGCTAAAGGCCACCCCACTAACAACACATACAGAAATTCTACGAGTCATACTTGGAAATATCAAATGGGTCCTTGATTTCTCGCATTACATCCTGAGCGAGGTATTTGACTTAGCAGATGAGTTTGAAGACCTGTTTACAGACCAAGAGGTCTTCGCCCAGAAACGTAAACTACACGTCCCAACCTACATTCAAGGCTATTAGCTGACCAAATCACTCAGTGAAAACGGTCAACTCTGTTCCCCTCCTAATCCTACTCTCAAGCATGTCTCGCGCTTTCCTCCGCTTCATCTGTCGTGGTCTCCGCGGTGTCCACGGAGCCTTCGCCAAACTTAACCCCGCAATGCTACCTCCAGATTCAAGAGTCTACTACACAGAGATCTGCCACGCTCTAGACAACTCCCCCGTCCGCATAGATATCTACGAGAAATTCCTCGCAAGCGTCGACTCCGCCGTCAAACACGCCTACCAAGGGGCGGGCTTCGGAGACGCAGAACGACCAGGCCCCGAAAAGGAACTCCTCGTTAATGCGCGAATCCCACCTGTCCTCGTGACTGCAGTCTCAACAGTACTCAAGCACAATATCCCAGCGCTCAAATCAGAAATCAACTACAAAGATATCCTCCTAACTGACTATAGCTGGCTTGGTTATGGGAATGATGCCCGAACGGCTATGTACCGTAAACATCGGGATGTTGACATCCTGAAGAAAATTGTGCTGCGGCCGACGCTTGCCGTGGGACGGAGTGGAAGGGTTGTTCAACCACAGAAGAGGAGGAGATGTGTACGGTGCAGTGAGGTTTCGGGGGATTCGGCCCTGCCAAAGTCGATTATGTATTTTAGAATGGTTGCTAAGTTGAATTTGTTGAGGTGTTGTCCCTGTGGGGGTATGTGGATGCTTGAGGAGGAATCGGGGTCTGATAAAACTACTGGAGGCTTGTTGCAGGGGCAGCAGCGGAATCATATACCTGCGATGAGAACGCCGGCTATGATGCCGGTGTCTTTGGGGTCATGAGGTTTACATGCTGGTGTTTAGATCCCCAAAGTACCGTTGTCGTGTATGAATTGAATGATAGGTTGATTGAGTACTATATACTACTAGTATTTTTCCCGGCACCCATTGTAAGCGATTCCAAGATCATTCCAAGGTTACTACATCAAACCGTATGGTACTACGGCTTTAAGGATGCGTTCAAATGGCACAATTTGGATATCGAAGCAGGTCCAGTTGGTACTACTGACAGAGCCTTAGGTTGGGATATATGTTAGGTATACAAATGGATCACTTATTAACCGACAACTGTCATTCAGAATCTACATCCAGCCCTTGGGTATCTCCAGGAATATTTGAACAATCTAAAAGTCATGTCATGTCAAGAGTCAATTTGCATCCATCTAAGATACATAATCAAATTCCATTTTTTGGATAAAAAAAGAGAAAATCGACCCTGCCGCGAGGTTTCAGGTCCACACGTTCACACGTCCTGTTTTATGTGTCCAAGGGCAAGAACGTCTTCCCACAAACTCCAGATCCCATCAAGGTTTTTTTTAACTTAAGCCTGTTGATGTACAGTCAGCAGTTGTCCAGATGCAGAATTTCATATTTTTTGCGAAGAAAATGTGCAGATGAAGAATACAGCAACGTCGGATTGAACAAAATGCATTCAATGTAAAACCATGCCACATCCTACAGGCCGTACACTTCTTGCGAATATGTTCAAGGGTGAATCTCATACCTTAACAGCGAACTTGCGCTGGGGGAAGTGGATGGCGCGCTTGCGCTGGCGCTCAGTGGTGCGGGTAGCCTCGTGCTTGGTAAGACGGCGACGCAGCTCACGGGTGAGCTTGGGACGGAGGTCGAGAGGGAGGTACTTCTTGTTCTTGTAGAACAGACGCAGTTGGGCGCGCTGGTTGGCGTTGATGACGGTGAGGATACGGGCGATCGACTTGCGAACGTCGTGGCTGTAGAGCGGAAGAACCGCAAGTCAGTATTTTTGGCATTTCAAGATCGAAAAAAAATCCTTGAATATTCTCCTTGCAAGTTGGGATTTCCATCAGGGATTGTGCGTTGAAACATGTTGTCGTTTTTCTTGTCGTAGTTCGTCGTCCAATGTTTGCCCCCTCTTATCAGGATTTTTTTCCATGTTTGCCGCCCGGTCGCACAACCCCCTCGGTTTCCTTCGCTCACAAGTCGAAATATAGGAATCAGAACGTCGGAATCGAATACGCACATCCGGTTGGTCTTGGAAGAAGCTCCGGAGGAGATCTTCTGGACACGCAGCTGGTTAAGCTCGGTCTTCAACTCCTCGAGCTGCTGGGAGAGCTCCTCCTTGTTCTTGCCCCAGAGCTGACCAGCCTTGACCTTGGACGACTAGAAAACGTAAAACAATCAGCTGGGGGGTTCTCGTTGTATCGGCGGGCATCACGACGTACCATGGTGACTGATGTGTGTGCTGGGTTGTCGGCGTTGAGAATTGAAGATGTCCGATTCAGTCAAATTGTGGTTGTGGGACTAGGGCTAAGCGAGATGGCCGCACTAAACGGAGGCACGTGACAACTTCCACAATTTTGAGACCTGCTGGATACACCCTAACTTTGCTACTTACACCCCAATATCCCTCACCGCCGTATTTGTAATACAACCTAAGGCACGAAGGTATTCGTAATTCTGCCGGCAGCATGAGTACGGTCCGGAATCAAACATATACACTTAAAATCTCCATGTAAAATACATCCATTTTATTAATGATTTAACGACATTTATTATACTAGTAAGTTGACTTATTCCAAGCTAACCTAAAGAGGAAACAGAGGCTGATTTTAAAAACACCGGCAAATATATTTTCAGCCAAATTAACTAGCAAATCTATTGATCTGCGGATACCCAGGCCTTTTATGCCCCTCTATGCTGCAATTTCTATATATTGGCGGCCTCCTCTGAGATTGCTGAGTTGGTGGCTATTGTGAGTCTTGTTGTAACTATTACTTATAAAACTCATAATCTATAATATCTTCAATGGTATCTAACTACTTCTATAGGCTTGGGATTTACCCCTATGACCCCTCTAAGGCTCTGGGGGCTCAAGAGGCTTACCGAAGCAAATCTAAAGCTTGTAATAGTGGCTATAAGCCCTATAAGCTATATAGTATTATATATGACCCTAGTGATATCCATTTTCTCCGATTATCCTATATTCTTAGTTCTTATATAAGAAGAAGATCTAGATAGAATTACGGTAATCTAGTAGCCTAAAGCTACTATTATAGATAGAAGAGATAAAGAGGTAGTAGTTTTTACTTAGTATAATATTGGTTTATTTGGTGGATATATAGAATACTACTGCCTTTACTATATATACAAAATATAGGAATTTAAGGTTTTTCGGTATAGAGAGGAAGATATTTTTTAATTTCTTTCTTTAGATAGCAAATAGCTAGAATTGAAACTTTCTGTATAATATTTAGTAGTAAAAATATATGGAATCTATAATCTATAAATCGTCTAAGTATCTGATCATATAATTGATATTAAATATCAGTATATTAACGCTAAATTATCTATTCAAAGATCTTAAAAGCTCTAAGGAGTATAGTTAAGGTTCCCTATTTAAATATTAGTAGAGAATTTCTTAATAATTATAGGAGAATTACCTATTAATCACACTTAAATACCTAGTATACTGACTTATTCTAAGATATTACAACCTTATTAAGATAAAGATAATTATATATATAATAGTATAAGAATATCTTTATATTTATAGGATTAAGCTATTCCTTCTAGATATAATAAATTAGTTTAGTAAAGATCTTATAATAGTAAGTTTACTAAAATTCCAGCCATTTTTATTTATAATCTTAAGGAGTTAAAATAGTAATAACTTTATACTAGAGCTATTTTATTTTACTCTATTAATAAAGCTTCTCCTGTTGTATATAACCATTTATTAAAGATAGAATTTCCTATTTTTTTATAGCTTTTTTGATCTCCTATTCAAGATACTATCGAATAGGAGTATATATATAGATAAAGAAATACTTATTGATATACTATAGACATAGTATATAGTTAAGTATAAAAACTATTTCTATTATACTAAGAATTATAAGCTCCTTATCTATAAATATAGTTAATAGCTCTAGTATTAATTCTACTACTAAAACTAATTGTAATTACTATAATACCTAATAAAATGATTTGATAATAAAGTCTACTATAAAGTAGAAACCGGTAGAAAATATCTAATTTGTTGATATTATTCCTGTAATATCAAGTAATAGTATTTTAAACTTATTAGTTTTAAATATTATATCTATCTAAAGAATATATGGGTAAAGACATAAAAATCCAATAGAAATCTAGTAAATAGTAAATAAAGTAAGTAAGATATAATCTTTATTATATCTGTAACGGATATACTAATCCCTTAAGTTTAGGAGATCTTAGAGAAGTACTTAAATAGAAAAGTAGTTATTAAGTTATTCTTTATTAAGCACTAACTTAATATTATAAATATCCTTTATAATAATATTATTATCTTCCTATTGGAGTTAATCTATAATCTAGTAAGACTAAAGACCATCCTGGATAGCTTATTTAATAGCTAAATATCTTTTTTTTACTACTATTTAACAAAGGTAGGGAATATTGATTACTAGTAATAGTAGATAATTATAGTCACTATTTTAAATATCTAATATCTATATATCTCTATCTAAACAAAGAATAACTTGGAAAGAGTAATTATATTTCTATATATAGTATTTCCTATATTTTTCTATATTAATTCCTGGTTTTTAGTTATCACGATATTTACTACCTAGCTAATATTAATAGATAACTTAAACTTTTATCCTCTGATAGGTATTTAACTATTTTAATATAATAGTATAGCCTTAGGTAGTTACAAATTAATTTATCTCTATTTAAGCTTTATTTAGTAAAGAATACTTAAGTTTCTAGGATAGAAGTAGCTAAAATAGAGAGAAACTTAGTTTAATATCTAAGGAGATATTAACTAATACTCCTTTAAGAAATTAAGCTTCTTTATTAGGAATTATATTAGTAGTAGTAGGAAAATTATTATAGAATATAGAAGAAGGGGTAATAGAGAACCTAGGATTAGTTATAAAAGATTTATTAGTTTTAAGTGATATAATAATATCTAAATCACTTTAAACTTCTAGGTATAGTAGAGAAGATAAGAAATAATAATACTCTAAAAAGAAATTTATTTTAGTAAGGGGGAGGTATCTAAATATATGTTTAAAATAGTATTATTACTTAAAATATTAATATAGTAATAGGAGTAATAAAAATATATATTCCTGAGGGTACTATAGGGCCTTAACAACTAATTAGCTTCTTTTAATATTTCTGTAAATAGTAGGTTATATACTTACTATATCTTACTATACTTTACTATTTCCCTGTTATTTACCTTTATATAGTAACTTTATATATTTTTACTTCTAGTTTAATTCACTACAACAATACTATTTTAGCTCATTTTTTAAAATATTTTTGGATTAGTAAATATATGCTATTTATCAATCATATGTTAAGATATAATTGAAATTAATCAAAAAATGGAATTATCCAGGCGCTCCGCAATAGACGTCTTTTTTAATATGTTTTGGTGAGGTTTGGTGTGTCCGGCGTCCACCGCCTTACCTGACCGCCATTTTAAATTACACCGCCTTAATACCAACCGATAATACAAATACGGCAGAATTCCCAAAATGGATTAGCCTGGGTGTAAGTAGCAAAGTTAGGGTGTATCCAGCAGGTCTCACAATTTTATTTAGTGCCTCGAAATTTAGGTGTCAGCTATTCAGGCCACAAGGCATTAAGGGATCTTTCCTAATTAGGCTAGCTCCCTTGGCGCACTTACGTCGTCACCCTCTGCTATTATTGTCCGGGGTGAGGTCTAGTAAGAACCCGACCAGCTTGAAGGTGAAGAGGCTTGGAGTTACTACGAATTTTCACCTCATACATTAATCTATTACCTTCCATGACTTCCACTAGCTCCGGTTGGGCGCAACTTCGCCAACAAGCCCGCTCACTAGAAACTCAGGTATCTAATCTAATCCGACCGACTTGGCCGAGGCATTTGAGATATTCTACGAACATAGGACTAACCATGGCCCTTCCAGACCGAGACCCTATTCCACACCTATGCACAATATGCATCGCTTACGAAGCCTCCACCAGAGCCGACAGAAGACGAGAAGCGGGTTGAATCCCAGCTAAAGGACCTCCTTGAACGAGTAGGTGCTGTCCGGGATCAGAAGCCTTGAACTAGCAGGCTGACATTCTTCTCCCACATAGCGTGACTCTCTCATTGCTCAACTTTCTCGACTCCTCGACTCTGAAGCTACCCTTACCTCTTCTGCTCTTAAACAAAACAACCTCTCCCGGCACCGCGAGATCCTTCAAGATCATCGCCGAGAGCTTCAGCGATTGACCTCCGCTATTGCCGAGACTCGTGATCGCGCGAATCTTCTCTCTAATGTCCGCTCTGATATCGATGCCTATCGCGCATCCAATCCCAGTGCCGAAGAAGCTGAATATATGATCGAAGAGCGCGGTCGAGTAGAGAACAGCCACAATATGATGGATGGCGTGCTGAGTCAGGCCTACGCCATTAATGAGAACTTTGGGGTACAGCGTGAAACGCTCGCCAGCATCAATCGACGTATTGTTGGTGCTGCCAGTCAGGTCCCCGGCATGAACTACTTGATGAGCAAAATTGGAACCAAGAAGCGGAGGGATGGAATCATCCTAGGCTGTTTTATTGGTTTCTGTTTTCTAATGCTACTTTATTTCCGTTAAGGGACGGGGCTCAACTCAACTTTCCTGGATTTTTATCTGCCTTCGTGCATGCGAGGTTTCCATTTTATTTCTCCGTTGCAGTTGTCTAGCGACTTTGTCATGATTACTTCTCTGCTTTCATCGAGGCGTCCGGGGTTGGGCATTTCCTTAAGGCGAAATGCCTGTTTTAGCAGGTATGATGATAATATTGCACTTGGCTCAAGATAGCGTTCATTTGTTATCTCTTTTTCCTTCTGTTATACACATTCTCTATTATATATGTACAAATCCAATGTGGAGAGGGGAATTGCATCTTAACCACCGTATCTTACAGGAACTCAAACACTTCCTGGACCTTATGGGCCATCTCATAGGCGAGGACGAGAGCGTAACTCAGTAAGACTTTTTTGTTCCGCAATCAATTTCTCCAGCGCAGTATGCATCGACTCCAACTCTTCAGGATGTGCTGGTCCACTCCCTGCCCACCGAATGCGACAATCCGCATCAACGAGGTAGACATACCCCACATATGTATTTACCATCCCAATAGCCTCCCTCAAGGTCTCATTGAACCCCTTCTCAACCAAGAAGTATCGCGAATGCTGTTCAACGGGGAAATTCTTGCGTAACCGACCCAAAAACCGCCTCACCAGCCATGCTTTCATACGGTTCTCCTCAAGATTGAGGTCCACTCTTTGCGCATACTGGGAGTTCTGCGTGAGTATCTCCTTAAGCACGGGATTCTTATCCTCGCCGTTGTAGTTGCCTGAGAATGTTGCTGTTTGCAGTTCACCCCAAAGACTGCTGAAGAGGTTGACAACACTGACTTTCCCGCGAAGGATTGCAGTTGTGTCTTGGGGGTCTTTTGGTGAAGCGAGGGTTATGCCGTTGAAGTTGGGGAAGTATAATGACTTATCGGCGCGGAACAATCGGGGGTTTGAGATGAAGGTTTTACCCTTGTGGTATTGTAGGTTGGACCATTCGCGGAAATAGGGCTTTGCGACTAGTCGAGTCCTATTGGTTCATAAACATTATCTGATTAGCTTTTCTTCCCAAATTATCTCATAGAATGTGGGTCTAGTAGGTAGTGAGCCTGAGTGTTTGAGATAGTTCAACACGTACAATTCCTTTCGCCGGGCAATGTGCTTATCATAGTCCACAAAATCATCACGTCGCTCTTTGAGCGATCGAGAATCGACACCCGTGTTCTCTCCCACTTGAGGAGGATATTGTGTGCCGATTGGTCTACTTAAGATCGGAGGAACGAAATTGGCGTCGCCTGGCTTGGAAGCTGGTGTGGGAACTGGAGTTTGGTTCTGCTGGAAGCTCACAGATCCTGGCGCATTAGCTGATTCTTTCGGTGTGGAAATCTTCGTCTCAGCATCGCTAGGTCCGTTTGGGCTCTTTGGGCTTTGCTCGGTGGCATAATGGCGGACGGAACGGGGGTGCGCGAAAGGTGTTGTCGTGCGGAATTGGCAGCTCAGGCTCCGATTGGTTTGCAGAAGCGCCGGCTCCAATATGTGGTATGAATATATTGATGACTTCCACATATTGAATAAATATGCTGGCGGGGATCAAATAAGTAAACTTCGAACACGATTGGAGTTCGCGACGAAGTGTGCCTTGGACATCAAAAAGGCCCGAACGGGAAAAGTAAATCACGTGACCTATATATGCATGAGGCTCTTTTCAAGAGCCTCGCGTTGCTAACCTAAAAAAACTTCATAGGTATTTGCGAGAAAATTGGGAGCGTAATTTGTATATAATATTATCAGCTCAAACCCCCCATCTTTTATGAACAATCTAGCAGAATCCATGTGTTGAGAATGTACATGTAACTTCGAGCTTCCATCAGGAAGTGATTTTGAGCACTCATTCTACTTTTAATAGCAAATTAATACTGAGAGGTAGATGTTTAGTATTAAGCCTTAGCTACTACTAGTAATTCCAACGTTTCATCCAACTCTATTTAGGCAGCAATCACGAAATGCAGCAGCAGACGTCTTGAAGTTCAGGATTGGTTGCCGCTTCTATCTCTATTACTGCATGTAAGTTTAAAATGATCCGGTTTCTAATGAAAGAAAGCTTTAATTGCTAAGGTTTATTATCATCCCAAAGTCACAAGTAACATTATTCCTAGGTTGTAGACTGAAGTGAAGTAAAGCCTTGTATATGTTCGGGTCCGGTTAAATAGGCTTTGTCCCGTGACTTGGTGACACTTTCGCGCGACATCGCGTCCTCGGGTGCCTGTCATTTAATCGTCAACCGGACAAGATCATTCCTTGAGGTTCCGTGGACCTGAAACTCAAGTGCGGTACTTATTGCATATCTATATTAGGCAGCTGTTATGAATCATATGTGGCCAGAACGTGCTTCCCTCATTTGGATACCAGACTAGCCAGCAATGGAATGGACGAAACCGAGCAAAGGGAGCTTCTTTGCAGCTCTCGAGAAGCTTGACCAGTCGGATGATAGTGACGACGAATATGACTCGCTAGAAAGGATTGCTGCTCTCGGGCCTTCAAATATTTCAAAGACAACTGCGCCTTCTGTTTCAGACCATTGCGAGGCTCCAGTATACCCTCAGCTTGCTCGGTCGTCTGCAGACCCAAAACTATCATCGTTATCATCGTTATCATTCAATAACCCATCCGCAGACTGCGATATCGAGGAGATCAATCGGAACACCTTTGAAACCCAGAAGCCCCGAAGAACAGAGCAAACTGTCATTCCAACAGTGAGGAGAGTTCATACCTTGGGAGCTATGGCGGGAACCAAGAATGGAGGCCCCGCCTCAAAGAAAAGAAAGCCAAACAATACGAAGATCGTCCCTGAGAATCAGCAGATTTTCAAAGACTTTGTTCTCTGTGAGTATCATTCGACAAATCACCCGTGACTACAAAATTGGGCTGATCATCCTAGTTTTCTTCCCGAACAATGATATCTCTCCGCCTCGTCGACTACGGATCCAACGAGCTCAGGAGTATGGTGCAAAATGGGAGCGGCAATGGTCTAACAGCATTACCCATGTGATTTTAGATAAAGGCTTGGGGTATCAAGATCTTCTCAAGCATCTCAAGCTGGACCTAGTCCCTGTTTGTTTATACCCACAAAGAGCTGGATACTTGGATATTCGCTAACAAACCACAGGAGAAAGTTGTCATCGTCAATGAAATCTACCTATCCGATTGCATCAAATTCCGCTCAGTCCTAAGCCCCATATTCGAACGATTCCGAGTTGATGGAACTCCTGAAAAGGCCAAAAACGCAGAACATACGGAACCTGCGCGAACAGAGCCCAAGAGTCTTGAAACTTTACCCCTCAAGCAATCAAATCGAGAAAAACTACAATGCCAGGGCCAGGAGTCTACTCAAAACTCTTCCATGGATGGCATGACTATATTGCCGGCTAATGAACCCATCAAAGAGCACAATCTGGGGGCAGGGCTTCGTGAGCGCGATGTCCTTGACGATTTGATCGACGAGTCTAAAGCTATAAGCCATTTGGTGAGAATTCAAATTTATCAATCTCATTTCGCTTTACTAATGGTTATAACCAGCCTCTCGATTTCCTCGATTCTGCAGATGAAAGGGCTGGTGCGGGTGTACATGAATCTGATGATGAGTCTGTGGAATCATCAGAGTCGGAAATACCACGAAAGAGAAAAATACCAAAAGGACGCAAGGGAAACGAGGGAAACGAGGGAAACGAGGCAACGGAGTCATGGGCCAAGAGTTTCGCATGCATGCAAAAGTTCGATCCCGATGCACAGCGAGACAATCCAAACGCCAAAACGATCGAAATTCTGCAGCAGATTGTCAATTACTATGACCGAACAGCAGACCACTGGCGCAGTTTTGCCTATCGCAAGGGTATCAATGCCCTGCGCAGGCAGACTGAGAAGATTGTTACACGAAAGCAGGCCCGGTCCATTCCCGGAATTGGGGAACGATTGGCTGATAAGATTCAGGAAATCGTGCTTACCAACCGACTCCGTCAACTTGACAATACGAACTACACAGCCGAAGATCGTATTATCCAGGAGTTTATCGGAATTTATGGAGTTGGTCTGTCCCAGGCGTCCAAATGGCTGGCCCAAGGACACCGTTCATTGGTCGACCTCTTGGAGAAAGCCCATTTGAGTACGAATCAACGTATTGGGGTGGAGCGGTATCATGACTTTATGCAGCGGATCCCACGCAAGGAGGTTGAAGCTCACGGGGCGATCGTACAAAAAGCAGTCCAGGCGGCAGATCCAGATATGCAGGTGATCATTGCTGGTTCTTACCGCCGCGGGGCACCAAATTCGGGCGATATAGATGTTCTCATCACTAAACCGAACGCTTCCCTGGAATATATTCGTGGCTTGATGCAGGATGTGGTGATTCCCAAGCTATTTCAAGATGAATTTCTTCGGGTTGGGCTCGCCACCTCCAAGCGACATGACCATGATGGTTCTAAATGGCATGGAGCGTCCACTGTCCCTGGCAGTCCGGTTTGGCGACGGATCGACCTCCTCTTCGTGCCTGGGGCGGAGTTTGGGGCAGCGTTGCTATATTTCACGGGCAATGATATTTTCAATCGCAGTATGCGACTCCTCGCTCGCAAGAAAGGACTGTGTTTAAATCAGCGCGGGCTTTATACAAATGTACTACGTGACGCGCAGCGGGTGAAGGTCAATCCGGGCCGATTGCTCGAGGGTCGGGATGAGCGACGGATTTTCGCATTGCTGGAAGTGCCGTGGCGACCTCCACAGGAGCGAATTTGCTAAGAGAAGGAGGGTTTTCTTTTATTTTTATTCCTTCAATGGAAAAAAAGGGCCAAATCATATAGTTACTAGTAGTTGCAAAATATATAGCTCAACTAAACATGGAAGTACTACTACCTGATACTATATAAAAATCCTACAGTATGTAGGTGCGGTAAGCCAAAGTCAAATAGTCAGTGTTGGCTGCGTTGTCCTCTTAACACTGGGAGATTCTTCGTTTTTTTTTTCCCTCTCGCAAAGTGTGACCTCACAATCCTCTTTGACCCTCGTATCTTTTTTTCTCCCTCCTTTAACCACCCTTTCATCGTCTTGCTTCAAGTAATTCCCCCCTCCATCTTGACATCATTCCTTCTTCCATCACCGCCTTGACATTTCATCACCGCCTTTTCCTCCACTCATCACCGCCTTGCGTGCGGTGAAGCCGTCGTCTTGTCTTTCCCCCCTTGAGCTTCCCAGACCGCCTGCTACTGCCCCCCCAGTTTTGCCGCACATCATCGTATTGCTCGAGATATTATTTATTTCTCAGACTCGATCTGTGCCTGGTATTCTCCTATTTGACTCCCTCGGTTCTTGGACGTGGGTGCTCCGTGCCTCTATCGGCCTCCGGCCGACCCTTTCCCCATCTATTTCCATCGACCGCGTCTTGTTGTGGTGGGATTCCATCGCGTCTTTTCCATCGAGTTCGCGAGAGGAAAAAAAAACATTAGACTGCGATTGAAAAGAAACCGCGCCATCTGGTCTTTTGATCAAGTCTGGGATTGGACACGCCCACAGAATTTCCAGGCATCAAGTATAACACATTACGCAACACCCTCTCTGCCCTTTTTTTTTTTTGGTCCCCATTTCAAAATGGGACGCAAGCCCAACCAACTCATCCTCGAGTTCTTCAACCGAGGCCCCAAGCTTGAGGACAACAGCAATCGCTACCAACATACTTGTAAAGCGTGCGGAGAACGATTTCCCAAAGGTCGCATCGACAGCCTCACAAACCATTTGGTCAAGAAGTGTCAAGCTATTCCCCTCCGAGACCGTCAGCGTGTACTCTTGCGACTCCACGAACTCCCGGATCTCACCGAGGGCGACGGAAAAGAAGGAGGAAACAAAGGAAAAGGAGGAGAATTTCCCAACCCGAACCGCCCGAACTTCGACGGGCTGAACGTGCTGGCAGAGGCTTCGCGTCAAGTGGGTGCTTCGGACACAACAAAGCGAGGCCCAGGATACACTCAGTCTGTCACGGCTGGTGGGAAGACTGTCATTGTGGATCCGGCACTTGAAGCTGAAGGCTTTCAAGGCCAGGGTCAGCAAGGAGACGTTAAAAACGAAGATAGCACGCTTCAACAAGGTATGAGTTTCAGATAATCAAATCAAGATCGACAAGGACATTGTGAAAGCTAACAACCCTGATAAAGGTTCCTCTCAGACGCCTATTCCTGCCCTCCCTAGCCATACATCAGGCGATCACGCTTCTATGTCACCGCCCCTTGGTGACACATCTATGACTCCAGATTCTGCGAACAATGCGCGTCAATCGCTTTCCATGATTGCCGCTTCTGCTAACGAGATGGTACCCCAAGGCATGATGGATGGGGATAATGATGGGTTAAAGTTGGGTAGTTGGCATCAGCTATCAACTCAGGAACAGCTGCTGTTCGATAGCCTGCAAGAACATGATCCATCTCTTACCGCTGCCACTCAACGTGCTGCCTCATTTCCACGTCCGATTGCCATGAACCCCAATACCCAAGCTAAAGGTTTTGTGAATGAATTCGGGAACTCAACCAAGCCAACCAAGCCCAAAGTGAGAGGACGCTTTACTGCTGAGAGACGCCGTGAAGTCCAGGAAGTCCGGAAGAGAGGTGCTTGTATTCGTTGCCGCATGCTGAAGAAACCGGTATGAGCCATGTGATACACCGAGTCTAGAGAAACTTTCAGCTAACAGCCGGTCTTTTTAGTGCTCTGGTGATACACCGTGCACCACCTGTGCTAGTGTAGAAAGTGCTCGACTGTGGAAGCACCCTTGCATTCGTACGCGCCTGTCTGAGGAATTTGAACTTTACAATGCTAGTAAGTGTCTCTGGACCAAACCCAAAAATGATGGATCGGACCTTGGTCAGCTTCAAATTGAGATTTGAAATTGACAACCTCTAGACCTTCATGCGACTCTTGCCTACCACGACGTCAACGCCGTTCAAAGCCAGCTCAAGTTTGAAAACTACACTGGCCGCATTGAAGTGACACATATGGAAGAGAGCATGGTTTATGTAACTATCTGCGGCCTTCATGGCCAACGATCTTCGGTCTCAACCCTTGACCCTGCTCTTCAAGGACTAGGCGAAGACCAGTTCTCTGGAGCTCCCCACGAGATTTACCTCCTTGACAGTGATTCCGATGATATTCCCGGTAAACTGGAGATGTACATCAAGAAGACTGCGTCCTTCTTCTTCGAGCGCGAGTCTTCTAACTTCATGAAACATACTTTACTGTTAGCTTCCGAGCTGGCTCAATCCAAAAAGGTTAGTCTTCGGCGAAGAAAAACATGAGAAAGAGGAGCAGAAGAATGAACAAAAACTTGCTGACACAAGATACAGGACACTTTGCTTGAACGTGCAGTGGAATTATGGGTGGCTACACACATTTTAGTGGACACCGAGCTTGGATGGAAGACTTATTGCAACCCTTCTCTACCTCCTACTTCGATGAACCACATGTCCCAGCCGAACGACGAGGGGCGCATACCAATCGAAGAAGTCTCAGATTCCGAGACATACGGGCTAATATGCAGTCAGCTTCGTGCTGCCATGGAAAAACGAGCCATGCAACTAAGCAAGTCCGTCATCAATGATCTAGAGAGGCGTCTACTCCAACGACAGAAAACTGGCTGGTTTGAAACATTCCTTGTTGCCATTGTTCTACTGAACTGTGTTGAGCGTACATGCTGGCTCTTCCGCTCGTGGGACAACGACAGCTTTTCCCAGCGTTGGCCCCTCGACAAACGTCCACCTTACTATTTCAACCAATCCGAGCGCTTCGCTGATATCTTGCACATGCTCTTGCGGATGCGCAGTCTTCCACCTAAATCTGTCGTTCGCCCCGAGAGTGGATTATTGAAGGCCGCCGAGGGTAGTGATGAAAATGCCGTGCGCTGGTTCGACTCGATTCAAGTTTCTCGTATGTCATCGTTTTCTCCTGATAATATCTTCCTTGCTAACCTTGTAATTTCTTCAGCATACTACCTTGAAGAACGTGCAAACTCCATCTTTGACCCCTCTGATTCTCGTTCTCTTGACCTGAATCATAGTGCCCGCCTGCTACTACCGGGGAATGCTTAGGCTCTCCTTGTGTTCGATGCTGCGGTCCGTATGAGCATTGCTTTTGTATCTTTTAGCCGGCCCCAAGATGCTTGCAGGTGGAGACATCATTGCGGAAGAAGAATAGGAAATGCATTCTATCTTGATGACCCTTTTGTTGTGGGTCGTCCTCGGTGTTTATTTGGGTTTGTTTTTCCCCTTTTTATCTCCTTTCTGTCTTTCTTTTCTTTGTGGTGTTAAGGGGTTCCCGGTGGGTTACGATCTATATATGTTAGCAATTGATAGTTCTAATACTTGCTTTCATTTTGGTCCCCTTTTTATACAATACAGTAGAGGCTCATATATGCATAACTTGCTAAGGGCAACTGAGTTGAAAGTCTCCTATTTTGGAGAAAAAGTCTATAGAATTCACGTCTCAAGATTGCATGATTTGGGTGGATTTTTTCCCCGCTTGTTCCCCTACTCGTTCTCCTACCTCTCCTGCCTAATCTTCTTCGATCTGTGTTTATATGAGGCTATAACTCTATCGTTCTCGATTATAATCAAATCAGCATGTATTGATCTAGAATAAGAGAAAGCTTCAAGGAAATTTTGTTCTGGTAATCCTATCCTGGCTCTTGACCACCTAAAAATAAATCAAGGGATTGAAGCTCGATATCAATAAACACATACTTATCCTGGTACTTAGCTTAATATTGAATGGAGTTACATTCTTCAGATATCGCCATACATACGAAATTACTAGAATACCATACAATCTCCAGTCAAAACGCAGTCAAAACGAGTAAATACTTGACCTATTTTCTGTCTGGAATTTCAAACTTCAAATTGTAAACTTCGCATAGAATAAGAAGCGCTATAGGTTCACTCTCGAGATGAAAAATAGAGAATTGGATGACAGATCAGATATTCCTCCGTAATAACCCATCGAACCACATATGATATCCATGCAACCCGTATAACTTCCATCAAATGTCCATCCTAGCAGAATAGGTCGTTGCTCTGAAATGTCCCAAATCGGGAAGACCCTGACTGCCGCGAGTTAAGTGGCGGTGTCCGTATTATATCATAGCCTAAAGAGCTAACAGGGGACGGTGATCTCGATCGCTGGACACCCATACAATCTTGTGGGAGTGTTAGTGTCAGTGACAGTGGCAATATCGGTGAAACGGGTTCGGCCTCAATGACGGCTTTCTTTTGAGTCATGGATGTATCCGGTGGTGGCGTGGGTGCTGGAGGGGCCTGCACTGGGAGTATGATGGGTTTCATTTGCGAGAGAAGGACACAATAGAACCGCGGTATACTCTGTGTTTGCCAGCTTCGGACGAATTCACTATTGAACATCAATTGAATGAGATGACAAAATAGCTCCGATCTCAACATACTAGTTATGAAGTATTTTTTCTTCGTTCATATCTGTAGTCACGGCGTTGAGTAAAGGTCCGACGCTCGGATCTTCTTCTGCTGTCGTGATTATGCAGCTTTCTTCAGTAATGCGGAGACCAGGCTTGTTTTTCCATAGAAAGCCCCTCCTCTCCTTCCGGTAGAGAAGAAGAATATTCCTGCTAAACCCGGGCCCGGTTTCTGTGAGTTGAGGTGCAGCAAGGGTGTTGCCAGCCGTTGGATCTGGGGGAGGGATCGTGGGAGACGTGGGAATCGGGGGCGTAGGGGGAGGTGCCGATGTTGATTTGGGATTCATCTCCATGTTTGAATTATGATTCATGGCAAGAGGAGGTGATTTGGGGCCGAGAGAAGTGGATAAAATGGTTGATGCAAGAAGAGATATCCAAGTTCAAGTTGATATGGAATATTGAGATGGGCGCTGCGGCGTAGATGGTTTGGATTTGATGAAAGCCTCGAGAGTTGTGGGGAGAAAGAAGAAGAAGGAAAAGAAGAAGAAGAAAAAGGGAGGTGACAGGATGAATGAAGATCTTGAAGAACAGCAGAGGGGCTTGGATGCATAAGAAGTCAAATGATAATTTGGAAGTTTCATACTATCAAATGTCATTGCAAGGCTAATGACGGTTTTTCAGAAACATAAATAGCAATACTATGTAAAACTGAGGCTATAAGTCAGCAATAGACTAGTATGTCATGTAGGTATATATGAGAGAAAGGAATAGAGAATTATAACCAACAGTCACTTCTATTCGTCAAGACGCAGTATGTAAGTATCAATGTGGAAGAGCCATCACCTCAACAATATTTACAGAATCAAAGAGATGAAAACGGTACATATTTCACCAACTTTCTAAAATGGCCGTAGGCCCAGGGTAACAATCAGTCATAGATGTAGATATAGTATGGAACATGAAGAAAAAGAAGAAGAAAACAGACAATATTGCACAGAAAAAACCCCAGGATTATCTAGCTCATTGCCCCAGCATAAAAATAAACAGATGAGAATCATGATTTTTCCGGAGGAGATTCCTTCATCGCCTCATTCTTAGAACCTGCATGCAAATGCCCATACCCATGCAATTGTTGCGGATACCCTTGCACTTGTGGCTGCACTTGTGGCGGCTGGGTTTGCTCTAAGATGACAGCATAGAACTTTCCCTCATAAGATATGTCCCGGTAGGGACCGGCGCCAACAACCGCCCTAAGGTGAAGGTTAGTACAAGTCTCAGACCGATTATCCCATGATATAAAGCACAGCGAAGCAGGAGGAGAGCAAAAGGAAGAATACGAGCAACGTGGTAGCTACTTACCATCCCTTGTATTTGGGTAGATTGAAAAGATCTGTGAAGAAGATCAAGGTGCGCAAAGGAAGCTCAAGGATAGAAGGCAGTTCTGGGGCATCGCCACAGATGGGGAGACCGAGTTTGTTGATGGGTTCGTAGTGAATACCCACGGGGTTTTGGGGGTTGCGCGTCTCCTCGAAAATGACGAGGCGACGGGTAGGATTAGTTTTGCTCATTGTTGACATTGTTAATCGAAAGTGTCTTGAATTTCAAGTTTGGGGCGGAGAGAAAACAAATATGCTTTCTCTTGCACTCTGTTTTTCGTTGTTGTTGGGGTGTTTTTTTTTTGTCTCGTGCTGACGAGCGCGAAGTGCGCTTTGACTAGGACTCGGTTAATTTGAGACGAAACAAATATTAGATTCAACAAGACCATACCGATATTAACTCTTTCCCTTCCTTATTGATCTCCTTTGTTGTTGCTGTATGATGCGCGACAGAGGCTGCTTATCGCGTTTGGCTCGCCGATTGATTGGATGGAGACCGCGGGGCAAAAAAGGGGCAAGTACACTTTGCGCTGGGAAGTTCACGGCACAAAGCACAAAACACTTGATTTGAAGCTTGGAAGTGACAAAGGAGAAGAACTGATTCTATGTCTTCGAGAGAATGATCTGGCTGAATCCGAGGAAATATGTGTAGTTCGTGATGGACAATCGCGTTCCTTTTATTTGCTGTGCGGTTATCCGAAGTGGGGGTTGATTGGTCTTCAGCAGTGGGAAAATAGACTGAACAAAGAGTGTTTGAAACGAACATATAGACCATATGTTTTTGCTTCATGGTCGGTTGCTTTTACAATAATCACATTCAAACATACGAACAATGGATATTTATATGGTTATTGAAAGGAACAAGACTATTCCTTTTCTTTCAATTTAACATGACTTGTATTCTCTCTATGAGCCAATAATAGACTTGGCATATACAGGACAAGTAAATGGAAAGAGAGAGGAAGAAAGAGGGAAAGAAACAACATGAATGAGAGAATTGTGGACTTGGCTTGGACATCGAACCACGATACTGTGTATGGATCAAGCATAAATGGGCCAATGATATGATATGAAACAGGGACAAAGAAGGGAGGGGGGAAAGAAAGAGGCAGTAAATAATAAAGTTATTTGGGTATCATAGTAGAAAGTTAAAGAAAGATCAGTGGAAGGGAACACATGTGCAAAAACAAAATGTTCATGGGAAGCATCATAGCAGCCATACTGCAAACGCGAGTAAAGATGATTAAACGAATCGAAGAGCGATGAATTGATCAAGTATCAAGTTCGCCATCCAATACTCTGCGTGCTGCATCCAGTCGTCGGCGAAGCACCCGAGCTGCCTTGATATCAGGATCAGGGGAGGTCGTAATAGCCTGGAGATCCATGCAGACGTTGCCGAGACTCGAGAAGAGTTGCTCGAGCATCTGTGTATCATCATCATTGATACCACCGCCTGATGTTGGCGTTACAGAGCCTGGGTGAGGACTAGACGCTGCTCGCACTGTCGAGACGAGAGATGAAACGAGAGAGGTCGGAGTTGCAGAGCCCGTTGTAGCAGACGAGGAGCGGCCGGTCAAGCCCATACGACGCGGCGATTCTTGTTCTTCCATGGGGGTGACAAATCCAGGATTGCTACCCTGGACCCCGCGAGGCGTTTCAGCTCTATCTATTTCTTGAATGGGGCTCGGTTGGTGTGTATGCTGGTGGCGCAATTCTGTATGGGCTGGTGAGTTGGTGTCTTGAGAGTTTGGGGACGACGTACAAAACATACCATGGTTAAAACGACGGTCCCAGTACAGTAAATCATCTTCCTCTTCTGGCATCTGTTCGCCTTCGGTTGCGGTAGCGAATGTTGCCACGGTTGAGACAGACATGTTGCTGTTGGTGCGAGAGTGTCGGATTGACCGATTAGGGCGCGTTGTTTCAACAGATCCTCGGGAACTCTGGCTTGTACGACGAAGCTGACGGGAGTAGTTTCCAAGCGCACTGTGGAGAATGAAATGCTCATAGTCAAACGCATCCTCGCGCTCTTCGTGAGGTCTCGGGTCAATACCAGACGGGAAATCATCCATGCTCTCCAGGTCTTCATCGAGCGGCTCGCGCAAGATCTCATCCAGGGCCTCACGGTCAATATCACCATCATTGAAGTCACCTTCTTCAGCATCCTCATACATGCTCTCCGCAGCAGACCTCCGACCGTCATGATAGTTCTCTAATTCGTCACTGTTCCAAGCCTCCGGGGCATTGGTAAGGCTCGCGCGATTATGATCCACGGGGCTTTCCTCAGTTCGATCTGACTTGCGGTGCTCACTGAGGTTTCTTGCGGGCACGAGATGCTCATTAGAGCCTCGAGCATCTCGAGCATACTCAGAGCTTGCATCGCGTCTTGCTATCGATCCCTGACTGCTGCGCCCATCTCTCATCTCCAGGCCATTGGAATACCAGGGATCCGCTGCTGTCAGAGGGCTAGGGGTACGTAGGCTTTGTAGACTACGACGGCGCAAATTATCCTCTTGGCTCCGAACTTTGAGAGAAGATATTTTGATATGAAGACCCTTCATTTGATATTGCAGATCGCGCACTTGTAATTGAGACTGAGCACGACTGGGCGGGCCATACGAACTGTACACTGGACTGAAATCCCCCGGGTTAGACTTGGATTCGTCGTCTGCTGAGATACCCAGACCCTTTGGTGAATCCGATGGACTGTAATCCTCGCGCACGGGAGACTCCATAGGCTGAGGCGATTGCATGGGTGCTGGAGATTCCAATGAAGGCGGTTTCATAGATGAAATCGATGACCGGTGCGTTAGATATGCGCGAGTCGGTTCATATCGGAACGACCGATCATCGTGATGAAACGAAGAGCTGCTAGCACCCATTGCACTGACCGAGCGGGAGAGCCCTTTCGTATCACTCGACAGAGTCGCCTCGTCGGGAAAGTTTGTGTCACTGTGTACTCGGGAATGCCGATTGGTCGAGGCATCTTGCGAGGGCACAAAAGATTGTCGCCGTAACGCGGATCCTCGACGGTCGGTTCGAGAAATCGATCGATATAGGCCCCCAGCGGGCTGGTGAGCCCCAAGGGGCTGGATATTACCAGGAGCCGATGGTGAAGGCGAAGGCGTTAGGCGCACCGTGGAACGCGCTCGATTAAGGTTACCTTCCATAAGCTGTATAGATGATTGTCAGCATTCCATGTGTTTACCACCATTCGCGCGAATGCGCGGGTGTTTCCCTGATTTCCACATACCGTCAATCTTTTCTTTGCATTTTCTAGAATCCTCTCTGCTTCACTGCTTAATATCGCAGACGAGAACTCTTCCCCAGGACCTTTGCCCGATGCAGCAGCCGTAACAATGGGACTACCAGATACAATGGGGCTCCCCGACACAATTGGATTGCTCTCGGGGATGGCCACATTCTTCGGCTGCTCATTCTCCTTATTCGAGGTCTGATTAACAATCTCATCCTGTATCGGCGACGCCCCCCGTACAGTCTGCGGAGAGGTCATCTCTCTCGAAGGACGCGCGCTTCCCGCACTAACAGTCGAGTTGGAGCTGCTCCAAGCAGTATTGTCCTTCTCTTTCGAATCCGGAGCGATCCATTGCGATTGTGACGAGTCTGTTCCTTCCATCATCTCGTCAAATCCCCCCGAACGCGCGGGCGACAGCTCCTCCCCGATATCAGACAAGCGACGCGGATTCGGCGTGACGTTCACATCATCGTGGGACCAGGACCGTGAAAAATTTTTCTTGGGCCGGCTGCTCGAGGCTGCACTGGAACTGGCATGGGGGTCGGTGTATCGTGCGTTTAAGTTGGAGAGGTAGACCAGCTGGGAGGGCGGGGAGGGAGTCGAAGATTCGCGCTCGCTGCCGTCATACGGCAGGATCATGTCCGGGTCTGGCAGAGTGAGGGAGGGCATGCGGGGGTGATTCGGGCCCTGAGCCGACGAGAGTTGGAAGGGAACAACAACCTTGGGATTCAAAGGATAGAAAGGGTCTTTTACCCTGAGATTTTTACCCTAAAAACATGCCCCTAACGGGCGGTTTGTATGCGGTTTAGCGTAGGTTAAGATCCTTGCCTGATTGGGCCCGGAAGAGGATGAGGTCGATTTTACTATCTATGCAGGGTGTAATGGGGTTATACTGGTTGAGAAAGCATTAGAGATATAATAGATTAGCAGGAGAAGACAAATATAGTTTGATTCTATCTTGATTCTATCCCGGTGATGCATCACTATAGATTGAAGTCTTTAACAAGCATCTTCGACTACACTGATCAGTGATCACACAATGCCCAATTTTATTGCTTATACCGAATAGTTCAGACCAGTTAGAGTTCTTAGCTCGTCCCAGGTTTAAATTACCGGCTTTGTTTGGTTCTGCAGTGGAACTGTTTTAGATTGTGCTAGCTAGACCGAGGCAGACTCCAGACACTCATGAAATGATACAAGTCGTACAAGGGCTATGCATGGTTGAGCCGCACAATGTAAGGCTATGTTTCAGCTGCTTGTTTCGTTTCCCCTTGATTTTCAAATTTTGTTTGATTTTCAAAATTTCATTAAACAAGCTGCTATTTCTGGGCACGAGGGCCTGCATGTTTGCATGGAACGAACCCCTGAGATCCGCGGGTTGGGGGCACGGTTAAGGTCCACTTAGTGGGGAATTTAATTTCATTTCAAGAGACCAAGGTACATTACAAGGTACATATGGTTGAAGAGTATATGGCAAATGTATACGAAGAAGTAATGGATTATCAACAATTTTGGAATCTTTATGCTTTTTGGTCGCGGAACTCCGGTTTATACCTAGATACACATAATACATCGAGAAAGTGCAAGATGAAAGGGGTAAAAGGGGGAGGAATAAGGGAAAAAAAGAAGAATAAGAAAAAAGTCATTAACACTCCAACTTTGGAATGCTTATAGCTTCTGCAAAAGCAACTTGGCACCACTGCTAGTCGGGCCGGCCTTCTTGCCTTCTTGACCCGACGCTGAGGCCTGCTCCAGCGCCTTCTTGTTCTTCTTCAGAGTCTTGAGCAACTCACTCTTCTTCTCGAAGTCGTCAGACTCGGCCAGCGCGACGATCACGAAGGTGTTTGAACCAGTAGCCCACTCCATGACCTCATCGCTGATCTGATCATACAGCAGCTCGTGGAAGTTAAGCGGGGGCTGCACCTTCTCCACAGTCTTCTCCGCGGGGTTGAATCGACCACCCTGCACGAGGGACTTGAGCAAACGTCCCACAGCGGCGGAGTCACGAGTCTCAGTTTGGTTCTTAGCAGCCTCAGCCACGGCGGTGAGGGCAGCAGTCTTATCACCATCGGCGGAGAAGAGCACCTCGCCGATGCATTGACAGCCGAAAGTGGTCTCTAGAAGGTTTGCAGCCCGAGCAGCAACGAAGTTGAGGAGAGCTGGTGAAGCGCTCTTAACAAGCTCTTGGCGTCGGATCTCGGGGTCTTTCTTAGATGTCTCTTGTCGGATATCGCGAATCTCCTTAAGAATCGCTTGGTCATTCTCGGGTAGGAGCCACTTGACACGATCGCCAGCGAATGGGTAAAGAACGGGAACACGAGCAGTCAAGTCGTTGATCTGGTAGTATAATTCCTCATTTCGGGCTTCCTCGGAGTCCTTCTCATTCAAAAGCTCAGGGAAAATGGACTTGGCAGTCAACTTGGTGTCGTCGACAACCTCGTAGGCTGCAAGAAGGACCATGTGAGCGTGAACGTCACCGGCCATCGCCTTGACAGTATCCTTGTAGAAACGCAACAGCAGCTTTCGGTCCTTGGCGTTGGCATAAGCTAGGGACAGACTCATCACGCGAGAACCGGATGGGGTGAAAGCCAAGTTCTTCACCAGATCACCCTCTTCGTCACCTTTGAGCAGCTCAATGAACTCGTTTGCCTCGGTGCTACCGGGCTTGGTGGCAAGGAAATATTGTAACATAGCATCGTGCAACAACTCAAAGCCAGTGGTCTTCTTCTGAACTAGCTGGTTGATCAATTCGTGCAAGAAGTGCATAATGGGCGATCGCTTCTCTGGGTGAGCTTCCAGAATCTTGAGAAGATCGGATGACTTCTCCTTGTCATCCTGGAAAATCACGAACTCCGGCCCGTACCATTCACGCAGAATTCTTGTTTTTTGCTCTTTAGTCGCAGCTCCTCGATAGACATCATCAAGAATCCAAGATCCCTCTGGGTGTCGAATAAGACGCTTCACATTTCCATAGAACTCTGGAACAATCATGTCGCGTGTCTCAGAATCACCATGAGCGAACAACTTTCCAACCAAGAACTTAGCATAGCGGCTCTCCGCCAACTCCTTGTATCTTCCCTTCAGTTCCTGAGCAATTTGCTTGCGCTGTTCCAGGTTGCCGTACTTCAAGGCTGTTTGAACGACACGGACAGAGTCATGCTTGAACACGAAATCTTGAACGCGGCCAGTGATAATCTCGAACAACTCCTTGACAAGTTTCTTGCGCTGCTCCAATGGAACGTGGGACTTGCGGCGCAACTGTTCCCAAAGCTTCTTAGAGCGAGCAATCGTATCGGCATTGGGCTTCGCGGCCTTGCGCTCCAGCTGAAGGGCCTTTTGCTTGGCGTGGGATTCGCGGGATGCGTTGGCGTTGGGATCTGTTCAAAGCAAGCATGACTGTTAGCTCTTCTAATCTCACGTATGGTTTGCAAACGAGGACGTACTCTTGGGTGCTTCAGACCTAGCAGGCTTCTCCTCAGCATCTTCATTAGACACGTCCTCCTCATCTTGAGGGGCATCCTCCATATCAACATCGTCCTCGGGGATTTCATCATCAAGCACATCAAAACCATCGTCTCCAGAATCCGAAACATCGTCAATATCGAAATCATCCTCGTCCGAAGACTCCTCCTTGCGAGCCTTCTTTTTAGAAGAACTCTTATCACTTTTTCCAGACTTAATATCCTTATTTGATCCGGACTTCTTCACCGGTGCAGAGACCTTAGATTTCTTCACATAGTCGGAGCCCTGCTTGGTCTTGCTCCGCTTTCCATTGCGGTCTTCCTTCGCCTCAACGGCACGTTTCACACCGGCCATTATGTGTATATGAGGTAGCAAACTTGGCTACAACTCTAGATCCGGATAGAAAAAAAGAGAAGGGTGAATATCCGAGCTGAAGGTGCTCGGCGTGCTGGAGGATAATTTTTTTGGTTTGCGGGCGGAGGAAGTTTTTTTGCCGATTGTTTGCACGGTTTGCACTGATAAGACAAAAGGATGTAAAGTTTGAAATTAAGTAGGAAAGAGTCTTGTCTTGATGTGTTCTCGATTTGTTTATTTATCTATTTCATAAAAGGGAATTAATGAGACTGGGAATATTTGAAATATACATTCGTGTATGAGTATGAGTTTGCAAATGTAAGTTGTCCACCTATAGACAACTGTCCGCGTAAGAAGCGGACATGATCTCGACGTGCAGCGATTAAAAATCAGTCTGCTCTTCTCATAGATAAAAAATATATACAGAGTACGACCGAGAAAACAAAGAAATATCACCGGAAGGGCATAGAGGAGATTCGCTTCTTCCAGCCCTGGGGCCATATCCATTGGAAACCCCATGGATAATCCCCGAAGATAAACCAGAAACGCCATTCCTTCATCAAAATAACTCATTGGTATCTTTCATCATTCATGCATACTTACTCGCCATTGCCTTCTGACGTAGACCCTGGTACAGAAATTGGCGCTGGTACTTGCATAGAGCCCAACTCCGAACCTCCCCCGCTCTGTCCACGCTTTCTTCCGGGAATGTGAAACCCAAATGAAGTAGAAGATTTGTTGCCGGATGATGGTGCGTCACTAGATGAGTCGCCGAATCGTGCGAAAAGACCCTTTTTCTTGGGCTTAGCTTCGTCATTGAGACCCACGTCTTCAAATTTCTCTTCTTCCATTGCGTCGGCTTTGTCGAAACTTGTAGATCGCTGTGCGGATGATGTGATACGGGAAAATCGGGAGTCGAGTGAAGTGCGGGATGGGACGGCATCGGCGTGTATTATGGGAGAGCGGGCGGAAATATCCTAAAATCCAATTAGTATTCGCTACAGATATGCGTAAGGAAAATTGAATGAGAATGGTGGGGGACATACAAATGATCGGCGGTAGGAGTCGAAAGATTCGCGCGATATTGAGAATGGCTCATTTTCGTCGACCAAGTCGCGATGGTTTGAAGGTCGTGTTGATCCGGGGTATCGGTGCCAGAAGCTTGGTTTCTCAGTTGGGGAAGGCTATTGATTGTTAGTTGAGGGCATTCGACGCCTCGAACCACAGATGGCGGTTCATAGTGAAAGGTGTCGCACCGGAAGATATACTCCGCTGCCATTCACAACTATATAAGACGGAGATCATTAGTACAAGCTACGATGATTCCAAAAAAAAAGCCCGCAATCTTACCACTCAACTTGTACTCTGGAGGCTCGCCATCTTGGCTTTTGCGAATAGTGATCGGTGTGGGACCAGGGCGTGCGTTGGGCGACAAATGATTCTCGTCGAAACCATCCGCTTCCCCACCATTGGGTTGGGATTTGCGGGCAAGGAAGTTGCGAAAGGGAGCCATATTGACAATGAGGGTTGGTCAGGTTGCTCAGGTTACGGTGGGTCGGAAGTCAAAGAGAGTGATGAGCAAAGGTATCTTCAAATTTCACATGATCAGGCCATGGCTCTGTGGTGGAGAGTTGCATGGAGAGAATCAACCGATCCACCAGTCCGGAGCGGGCGGGTGTAAGGGCCCCGAGGGGCATGTACGTCATGGCCCCCCTTTCCCTCCGCGCAATGCAATTAAAGACTCGCAATCACTACCACGCCAAGTTTTAATCCAGGCTAATCCATGCTTTGGGGCTGGTACTAACCAATCCGGGGCATCTTGATGCAAGTTTGACTTTGTTCTTTTTTTGCGCTTTTGATTTCCCAGTCTTGATTGGTTGAATCTTGCTCTTGTGGCTATAGTGACTTTGCCTTACATTCATGTATAGTATGCATTTGGCTGATTGATACATTACACTATGTATGAATCCTATCTATCTTCTTCAAACATAGGCTCTCGCATGAACGGGCTCCGTCGTCGAATCGCAGGACCTTTCACTATAAGGACCACCGGCACAATAGAGAGACCAGCGCCAATGAAGCCCAAGCGATGTCCCAGCCCATCCATAGCCTAATTGGTCAAATAGAGCAAGATAACCAAGTGGAAGAAACCCACTAACGATGTTACGCCCCAGAGAAGTGGACGAGAGTGCTGAAGCGGCATACTTCTCATAGGAATCTGCGATATAGTTCAGCACCGACAGCAAGATGGAATAGATTCCAACACCGGTACATCCAATGCCAAGTGTAGGCACAATCCAGTGCAGTTTTCCATCGCCGACACTAGCCCAGCCGTACCAGAATAATCCGGCGGTGAAAATGATACTTCCTGGTATAGGCTTGCCAGAGGTTTCGTGATCTCTCTGGGCAGAGGGTGCATAAAGCCAGTCTTGAATTGGGTTGAGAAAAATACCAATAACAGCACCTACAGAGATGGCCAGCTCAATAAGCGTGATTGTGAAAGTATCCATCTTATAGTTATGGCGAAACGTGAGACTCACACTATCGAAGAACAGAAATAGGATTCCCCACGCGAAGCTAACCCAGAGCGTGAAGAATAATACAATGGGTTCTGTGAGAAACAAGCGAGTAGGGCGTGCTGTCGAGACTTTGAGTCGTTGTAAAGCACTCGGCATTTCTAGTTCGAATCGAGAGTAAACGACACGGCCTGTCTCCTGACGAATCTTCCTGGCGCGCTTGGACAACAGGGCATGACCGCGAGTTTCACGAATAATGAACCAAAATACTGGCATCAAAGCTAACCCCCACATTCGTTGAACCCAGAAAATCCTAGAGAGCAAGTCAGAGTCCATTTGTAATAGTCTTAGATGATGTAGTACCCTTACCATCTCCATGGGTTACCGACATGTATGGTTTGAAGACTGCCACCGATAAATGGACCCGGTGATATATCAACAATCTGCGAGAACACATATAGGGACATAGGTCGACTGCGGGCTACACCTCCAGGCCAGATATCAGCAATCATACCACCCACAATATTGATGGTAGACGCAGCAGCGCCGCCTCCAAAGAATCGAGTAACTACCAATGTAGCAAGGTTGGGTGCAAATGCAGATGGAAACATCCAAATCCAATATAGAGAGTAGCCCACAAGGTAACCTGGTCGGCGACCCCAAGACTCTGTGAGTGGAACGAAAATTGGGGGTAGAGATGCGGCTCCCATCTGGAAGGTTGTTGTTGCCCACATTAGATTATTGAAAGGTTTTGCTTTGACATGGAATTGTTTGGACATGTATGATTGACCGCCACTATATGAACCGGCAGGAAGGGCGACGATAACAGACCTGTTGTTAGGCAGAGGTTCCATCAGCGAGTGTGGTTCAAGATTTCATGGAGAGGAATAGAAAGATAGAACGAACATGAAGCAGCCATTTATCGTGAGTAGCCATCTATCGGTTTTGCTCCAGTTGAATCTGCAGTGCAAGAGCTGTCAAGTCCTGTTCACAATGGAAATTGTGTTTTCTTTAGTAGCGATAGGGCTCACGGATTTTCTCGGTCATTGAGCCCATCCCAGTCATGTATTTCAGCTCTCTCATTGTTTGGAGGTAATGAGCGCCTAGGATGAGTAATTCTATGAAAGAGAGATCGTGTACTGTCTCATGTTAGCTGTGGGCCCAAGAATTCATATGTGATCATTCATACCTGTCGGAAGAAGGAGCGTCTTCATCCTTTTCCCAAAAAACTAGTTTCTTGAGGCGATAGGTTTCCGACATGGCCATTCATTGTGGAGGTTCACAGGCAAACTTGACTGATTTCTTAGAGTCGACTCGTTGGTCTCGGTCGTGGTATAGAGTGGAAGGGCAAAGGAGACGAAATTTCACCACAAATGGGGCTTCATTACTTTTTCGGGGGCTCGTCCGAGACTTTTTGAAAAATGGAATTACTATGCTATTAATAAAAGTGACATAGAATGAGGCCCTGCACCTTCATAGTAGATTTGATGGAATTCCACTGCCGAAGCTTGTAGGCCGCCTCCGGAGTAGTCACGGTGGCGAGTAGTTGAACCAACTCTTGGCGTGACACGAGCTGAACTCATAATAACATATGTTTTACACTAGATATATTCTCAGGAAGTTGAATGAACGCATACCGTCCGGAGGTAATCTATTGGAGGCAATCTACATAAGTGGAGCAGGTCTTGGCAGGAGAATTGACCCGATCGGACCTGGGAGCTTTGAACTTTCAAAACGGGATTAGCGAGGAAAGGAACACAAATCAAGAAAAGAAATCAAGATCAATTATGTCCATTAAGTATGTTTGGTGAGAATACAGATAGATTTAGTAGAATCAAAAAAGAAGTGGCTAAAGGGTATATTTCTAATTAAGTGAAAATCCGGTAATCTGTCATGGATAACCTAGTGGGAGGCACTCCGCCAAGTCCGCAACCTTGCTTCGGCTCACGCCAGCAGGACCAGGTGCCTGGTACGAACCCTGGGGTGGTCATTACACTCGCGCGAGTAATCCGCGATGCTGTGAGGCCCTAAGCCATGGAAGTGACCCTTCAGGGAAGCAATTCCGCAGAGACACTTCCACCCTGGGGTGGCGTCGCCAGAATACACCGTCCTGTTACAAGGAATTGGGCTGTTTGGTGTGACAACCATTATCTTCTTTTTGTTTTTTAAATTTTCCCCTTATGACTTCATCTTCTCCATCCTCCCCCCTCTCTCCCCCCTTTCTTACACCACAAACAACACTTATTTTTTCTCCTGCAATGCAATCTCCCAAATTTTACGGTTCGTAATTTCGAATGTATGTGATCAATAATCCATCTAAAATTGCTTCTATAATACAAAAACTCCCAACCCAATGCACCAATACTATATCATCAGCCGTGATGAGTTCGTGTCCATCCCCATTTCCAGCTGCTGATATTGGTGCGAGTCCGGGAATTTTTGACTTGATGGTAGGAGATCGATAATGAAAGAAAGGATATAACCGGTAAATGTGAAAGCGATGACTAGGTAGCGACATGTTAGTGACATCAATTTTGGATGAAATCAGGACATTCAAACCGAATTGGAATACTTACTCCACTCTAAAACAGCCGCTGTATCTGATTGCAAGTTGCCGCCAGCGGCTAGAATGCGGAAAGCCACAATAAAGGCTAACTCGACAATAACAAAGGTGATTTTGATCATAAAGCTTGTCATAAGCATGCGCTTGTTCACGCGATTCGAAGCACGCAGGTAGAAGTAGTCCATGCAGATGACCACGGCACTGACCAAGTAGCCCGTCCTAGAACCAGTCAGTAACCTCGAATATCAAGGCATAACAATAGCGCCGTAAATCATGAACTCACAAGAATATAGTTACAGAGGTGTCGTGGAGTAGTAAGTGATCGAGGTTGTCAAAGACAGATAGTGTAATCAGGCCGACGCTTCCAAGCATCGCAAAAAGGAATGAGGCATAGACGAAAAGACTGTTGACGTGCTCTTTATAATGCACGAATTGGTAGAATGTTACGTTCATGAAGAACATTGTGATGAAACTTCCGATCATAAAGAGTGGCTTGAGCTGTTGCGCTCCGATATCAGAAATGAATCTGATGTCATACTGTATTAGTCTCTAACAATTGAACACCAAGTCAAAGCCGTAGGACTTACGGAATGGTTTGTCCAGGCTGCATCCTGCCAAATGTTGGTTCTCCCATCATATACCAGTGTCCCAACATGCCCGACAGCGTGGCTAAAATCATTGAATTAGAACCAATCAAGCTTTCTTCGCATCGCACCCGTTGATACTTACTTAGCCATGTCGAAGCAGAGATGACTGGGAAAACCCAGAAGAATTCGATCAACATCCTGTGGGCGATCGCACAGCGAAGATGCTGCCGACCTTAGCACGTTGTTGACAGCCTGGAGTTGCCGTGAGTGAGATTAAGAGGAAAACCCAGATCCAGCCCTGGGGTTCCCTCGAAGAACACTAGACGCTAAGCTGCATGGGATAATTGCTCAAATTCCTGTCAGGAACCAGGAACGAGGAAATGGCATCAGTGCACCGCCCTTGCATTTATTTGGGTGATCATCCACCAGTAGGAATCATGAACGCCGATCCTGATTTTGGAGTCGAGTTGCCCTGTTTCGGCATTTTGCTTATAAGCTTTTTAAGTTCCCGCGTGGATCGTTCTTTATATCTGATATTCCTACTGTCTACTTGAAGCCAGGTTCAATTTCTGTCGTGGAACATCTATCAATGCCCAGCCAGTTCTGCTGTCCACTGTAGCGGATTAAACACGCTGGAAGAGCTTGGAACAGGCAACCTTGGAGTGTTGTTAGGCAATATGTGGATCATTTCCTCGACTATCGAAAAGAATGGAGCCCCTTTAAACAACCTTAGAAATTAGACTGGCGATCAGTCTTATATGCGCGACAAAAAGAATGCAGGGTGGATACATAGTAAAACCCATCAGAGCCCACTTTTCCTTGCCGTTGCATTTTTTTTGGAGAGCGCCCTACACACCAAAACTTTTTGCTAAAAAGCTGACAACTTCGCGAGATGCCAATTTTTGAATATTCTGAACAAGATAGGATATTTAAAGTAGAAAGTAGTAGCATAATGGTACATCGACATGTTTGATCCATCTAAACTTTGTCTCCTGAAGCACGCGACACGGGTCATGTCCGCAGCCAATCAATGACGTCTTGGTCCAGGGGAAATGGAGCTTAAACTGCGTCAGCGAATCCTACAAGGGGCCACCTTTTTTATTTTCAGCCACTAAAGCTCTTTGGGATGAAATTGACTTGTGTTAAGTTTATTATGTGGCAAATGACTCGTAAAAGGGTTCCACCAGGTGCGAGGCTGCAGTTCAGGGACCTTCGCACTCCGTACGGGGTAAGAATCCACGTTTTTTAAGGCTGTGCAGCCAGGTTCTTCTGGATCTTGGGTAGCAAGATATTAGCGACCGCTTTCATTCCGTTAAGGTTTGGATGAAGAACGATTCCCTCTCGGATCAGCGAGTATAAGCTGAAGCCTCCGACCCATGGCTCTTGGCTGCCCAGCACATGGCCCAAGCTAAGTTCATGAATCGGGACTGTTTCGCACCATTCTGATCTTGCCCCTGCAGCCGCGATATACGCATTCTGCAACGAAGATGCCACCTGGCAATGGTGATCAATCTTTTCTTGACTGAATGAGATATCAACATTGGCTTTTGTACTGGGGCCCACCACAGCAAGATATTCAACTAGATAGACACGTGCTTTGGGAGCTTTCTTATGTATCTGATCAAGAACATCACCCATTCTATGAGACAGTTCCTCTGGTGAGAGGGAAGTAGGGGTCTCCTGTGCCGTGGAGAGGACCGCTATAGCGGATCTGACGGTTTGTATGACGGCATTGGCCATCCACCCCAGCGTAGTGCCTGTTCCAGCATCAAATATCATGTTACCGATGTAGCCGATATCGTTTCCGCCCGCAGTAACCGTGATGATGTCTGCATCTTCGGGAATAGACTCGATCTGGGGTTGAAATACATCCTTTGAAAAGGCAGCACTTTGTGGCTCGACCGTGATGTTTAAAAGGGTCGCGCCAGAGACTGTCAGGTCGGTGAGCTCGGCATTTAGCTCTTTTGCTACGAGATGCGGGTAGTTCTGTCCTGAGCGCCGCGCAGAAAGGGGCTCGAGTTGTGGGGGGATCCCGGGACCCGCTGCAAATGAGCTTCCCACGCTTACGATGCGGAGTTTCTTATCGTCTGTGGCCATGGTGGGAGGTTTGAGGTAGGGATCAGTGTCGTGTACCCGAGGGTGAGACTTGTAGAATGTAGAGCTTGGGATGACTTTTCGAGATTGTGGAGGTCGGCGACAGATGTGGATGCCGATGATGAGTGAGGCTAAAATCTCACGCAATGTGGATTGACCGTGACTCACGTTGAGAATGTGTCCAACAATGAATGCGACAGGGACTACTTGATGAGTCCCGAATGAATTTACCAATATTAATGATTTATTTTTTAACCTATGGAGAATATTAAGTATATGGAGTGAGGGCACTGCGTGTTAAGAACGACGCTGTGAAGAAATCGATTTTAAAATATTATCATGTATCAATCGGAATTGCTAAAGCCAGGGAAGTCAGAGATGAATAGTTCTATATAAGGTCAAATATCTCATAGTGTTACAACGAGCCATCCGAAAGACCTTACCAAGTCATATAGCCGTCTTGCTCGGCAACAAAGGACCCCGAGGCTTGAACGGGTCGATCTGGTTGGGCAAGCTACTCCGCGGAGGCATCACAATCCATCATGTAAATAATGCCCACGTAAAAGGGACGAGATCACACATGAAGTAGGGAGCTCATTGTTTTCACACTTGGTTCGAATGACCCCTTCAGCTTCGCTAGCTACAAACAAACCTATGGACCTCAGTTATCCAAGATGGTTTGGCGGGTCTGCATCGTGCATGGCAGTATTGGTTTCTCATCCGTTTGATCTGAGTATGGACATCTTCCAAAAACCATAAGAGTCATTGCTAATATTAATCTTCGATGTAGTCAAAGTACGAATGCAGACAGTATCAACCGGTGCTAAGGAAGGGTTCGTCCCTACTGGGCTGCACATTATCAAACAAGAGGGAGCAAAGGGTCTCTATCATGGGGTAAGTGGCTTTTGCTATACTCCAATTAGCGTCTATCATTGTATACCGGATAGTAGTCTATTATTATTGCATATGATCAATATGGTTGCACCCGGCTAACTAATAAATCAATCAGCTTTCTGCTGGTATCATGAGATCAGGTTAGTGACAGATGAATAAACCCCAGAGATCAAAGTGATAATGACGGATATCCAGTAACCTACGGAACATCTCGAATTGCTCTCTACGAGGAGATGAAGCAATCTGCGAAAGATAGGGACCAATCCCTTAGCATCCCACTACTAGCTACAATGGCAGCCGTTTCAGGTTTCATCGGTGCAATATTCGGTACACCATCCGATATAGCTAATGTCAGAATGCAAAATGATCGGTCATTGGCAATTGAGAACCGTCGAAATTACAAGCATGTCTTTGATGCTTGGATCCAGATGAAGAGGCATGAGGGCTGGAAGGCCTTCAAACAGGGACTTTGGCCGAATTGTTTTCGCTCTGGAACAATGACAGCCAGTCAGCTGGCTTCATACGATGTATTCAAACGATTACTGCAGAGACTCGGAAAGACAGAGGAGGAGAAGCCTTTAATTCATCTTTCTGCGTCGATTTTGGCTAGCTTAGTAGCGACGTCGGTCTCTAGTCCCATGGATGTGATCAGGACGCAGTTGATGAATTCTTCGGAAAAGATGTCGGTGTTGCAGGTCGTGAGACATCTTACTCGATCGGAGGGTCTTCGGTGGGCTTTCCGCGGTTGGGCCCCTAGTTTTATTCGAATGGGCCCTCAGACTATCGCTACTTTGGTTATGTTGGAGCAGCATAAGCGCGTTTATCGTATGATGAAAGCCGGGGAATGCTAGAATACTGGAGTTTCAAATCAAATAATAACATCAATAATCTTCAATCGAATCATTGGACTCTGAGCAAGGACATCTAAGAAAACGAGAGATGTCTAGGGCTTACACTCGACTACATCTTTGATTGCTTGAGCAACATATGTTACATTTTCCTCATTCAGTCCACTCATGCTCATTCGCCCATTTCCAAGCATGTAAATGTGATATTGATTTTTCAGCCTTTCAACTTGCTGTCGTGATAGCCCAGTGTAGCTGAACATTCCAATCTGTCGTTCAATGTGAGACCAATCACCCCTGGTGTCGATGCGTTCCAATTCCGACCTCAGTGCAGACCGAACATCTTGAATCCGTGTGGCCATTGTCTTTACATCTTCTTCCCATTTCTGACGCAGAGAATCGTCGGACAGAATGGTATCGACTATTCGAGCACCGAACAGGGAAGGGCAGGAAACCTCAGCTCGAGCCAACTGAGTCAAATGCGTGAATGCACCTTGTGTTGAAATACCAGGCGGTGCGACAAGATGTAATGCCCCAATACGCTCCCCATAAAGCCCAAAGTTCTTGGAAAACGATTGGCAGACCATCATGCCAGCTGGTACAAACTTCTGTGGGACCGATAAATCACTAAAGAAGACCGAGTAGAAATGTCGAATCGCCCAGGCGTCTGCATCAGGATCTCCGGAGGCAAAGCCTTGATAGGCACTGTCAAACACGACAAAGAGCCGCCTGCGCCCGATGACCTCTGCAATCTTGCTCCATTGATTGCGCGTTGGATCGTGTCCGGTTGGATTGTGAGCGCAAGGATGGAGGACAACGACATCATTTTCCTCGCCCGTCTCGAGTTCGCTCACCATTCCATCAAAGTCAAAACAACGTTTCTCGGAGTCGTAGTAGGGATAGAGCTGCTGGATTATTTCGGGGGCAGCGGTTTTCCAAATCTCATAATGATTGTCCCAGGTTGGATTTGAGATGAAAACTCTTTTGGATCGGATATGCCGTGCGCAGAACGAAGCGGCCAAGTAGTTAGCACCAGTTCCTGCTATGGTCTGGACCGTTGTAATGTTCTTCTGTTTGGATATTTTGGAGTTGAACAAGAGTTTCCGGGCTTTCTGATTGAAGCTTTCGTCCCCTTGGATGGGCAAATATTCATGAGTGACCTTTTCCTTGTGCAGGATTTCTTCAGCCTGAAAACAAGCGCAATTAGCGAGAGGGAAAATGTTGATGACGCGTCTGGAAACTCACAACTCTGACGCTTGGTAGAACCCAGGGCTGGCACTCTTTATCGCGATAGACACCCTGGCCGAGGTTGACCTTGTTGGGGGAGGAGTCGGTCTTGTAAGCTGCGGTGAGTTCAAATGACTCAGCTAGCGGTAGAATTGGGAGATCTCCTAAGTTGAAGCCACTCATGTTTGAAATGATTTGGGGTATGAGTAGGTGTAGTAGATTGCTGTTGAAATCGATTGTGGTCGAAGCAGTGAAAGTGAGAGATACAAAGAAAAGAAAATCACCAGCGAAGATAACAAACACTATAGGGAAGTCACCTGATAGCAACAATCCTTGATATCCTATAACCTTGGAATTATAAAACAAGCGAGTCACATAATCTTCAATGTTAGATTCATGAAGACAAGGGTCTTTTTTATCTTCCTTCGGGAAACAGCCCGAACCCCGAACAAACACTCGGCGACATTTCCATTCGCCGTACGCGGAAGCATATTCAATGTTTGAGGCGATCGGGACCACAGCTCTCTTTTTTTTTAGTCACGGTGCTTCTTGGGCGGACGAAGCTTGGAGAAAACGTTCATTCAAGTTACCAGTTGAAGCCCGTCTTGCCTGGTCAGTAGCCTGTCGAACTGATTTAGAGGCTTGTGGGAGGAGTTCTAGAGTTTGTAGCAAAATAGACTGCAGATCCTCATAGGGAACTTGATCCAACTTTCCAGCAGAGTAGTCTCTTTCGATGCCTTTCCATAGAAGCTGAACGCCTGCTACCACATGGTGAGGGTATGGGTCAATCGCAACCAATGGAAATGACTCGGGATCATTTTCTGTATCCCGTCTTCTGGGGATTTTGAAATAATTACTAATTCCGAATTGAAGACAGTTGAGTAGACTACCTTCGGCTTCTGACCTTGTCGTCGTCATTTTGTTTAGGAGGTCTTTTCGAGATGCGATTTCCACTGCATCAATCATAATCAAAATACAAAGATGATGATGAACCATTAACTCGTCTAAGTACGGAAAAGGGTCAGTGATTGATGTCTTGAATAGAACGAGACCTGAGACTCACACCACCGGAGTTTCGTATATCCTGAAAGAAATTGCAGACGACGCTCACATGCTTCAAGCAAAGGTCGATAAGTGCCATTAAACTGCTGAATAGCATCCTCGGCACACAAAAAGGCACGTTGAACTGAGTTTTCGCCATGGCCTTCTCGAAGGGCTTCTTTGAGAATGGTGCCCATCTTCCATACGTAAAGTTTCCAGGCTTGTGCCGCGGCAATAATTTGATTAGCAGTCTCTTCGGTGACTGCAAGTCCATCTGTCCGCCAGTCTTCAGATTGCTCATGGAATATATTTGTGCACGCTTTCACCATACGCCAAGAGGTTTCCGATTCCCATCCTAGAAGGCCGGATGAAAGAATGGACTTGGTGTTCAAAGTAAGTGATGAAGAGGTATCGAAAGTAAGAGCAGCCCAATATATCATGCTTTCAATATCCATGAACTCTGTCCGAATTTGATCAGGGGTAGATATCGGAGTAGCTTGGTCTGTAGGCAGAGAAACTTTCGATCCGTTGAATTCCAGGCTTCTTTGTCGGGCCCGAAGAAACTGTACTTGTTGTAGGGCGGCTTGCACACATATTTGAGCGGGTAAACCGTCTTCCTCTTCCTCCTCATCAATTCCCACTGGAACCGGAACCATTGCGAAAAGATATAAACTTAGCATTGATCGATAACATGGCCGATTTATGGATCTAGAAAGATCTTTTCGAAGCTCTCGCCACAAAGTCTGGATTAATGGTGTCTGTGCTGCTCTTTGTGTGGGCGAAGTGCAAATAAGAGGTAGCCAACGTGCAGAAAATGTCTGTATTGCTTTGTTGAGAGTTGCTTCGATTTGCAACTCTTTCTGTAACTCTCTTTGGCTTGGTGGGTGGTTGATTAAACCGGGTTTGCTCTGGCTTTCTAGATTCTTCATCAAGTGATCAAATTGTCTGCAGATCGATGATATGCTAACGGATAACGAAAGACTAGGCTGCATATTTGTGTCATTATCTAAGTGGCCACGCTCTCCAAATCTATGGCCATATTAATGTCTGCTCGCAATGCTCACGGGTACATCGCTCAATTCCAAACTCACGCGAACGGACAACTATAGTTGCCTAACCATGACCCAAAAATAGCTTCGAAGACATTCTCGTACATGTCTTGAAGCCATAAAGACGTTTCTGATGTAATAGGTTGATTTTGAGAAGAAGGAGAAGGAGTTTCATCATTGTTGTCATTCAAAAGACGTTCGCATACTCTGCAAACTGAAATTAGCAAAACGCCCGGCGTCAAAAGACATCAAACGGTAATTCACCTTGTGACCGAAGAACCTTGAACATTGAGTTCTGAGGCATGTAATGTATTCGGGTCCAAGGTCGAGCTTGCGATGTAGGCTGGGGACGGCGACAAAGCCTCATTCCAGCGATGCGGGGAAACTGCAGTTCTGTTTGAAGAGGAGGTAGTTCTCTTCATCCACTGTTGACAATAATCTCATCAGATCTACATAGCCCCTGTACTGCAAGACAGACTTGGAAGCGAAGACATACCTCAAAAGTGCAACGTCGGTTCCGAGATTTGCATCGGCTGCAAGGGGCAAAACCCGCTTCCCGGTGCATGGCATCGCAGGCCACGCGAGATCTACGACATGTATCACAACTTGAGAACTGCTTCCGACGTTGAATACGACCAGAGGGCATACTGTACTTGTGAAGTTTCCAGATCAACCGGGGATATGATGGGTTTGCAGCAATGCTGAGATCGAAGCGGGTCAGACTCCACCCCCGCGTCTTAACCGAGTTGAAGATACAGATACGAACAATGCAGGAGAAGATCGCCGAGACAATTTCCAATAATGACGAGTTGAAAAAAAAGGAGAGAATATGGAATGGGCTCTGCAATACAGAATGATCTGCATTAAAATGGATCTCAAAGTTGCTAATGTCTAGGTATCATGGGATTGATTATTCTAACTATTTCCGAGTCATTCAGATGTCTTTTTCTTTTTCTTTTTGTACTTTTGAATAAGCCCAAACACCATAAAAAGCGAAACAGTACATCTGAGGAATAGAATCGGATCCGAATTTCCCGCATTATCTGTAGCATTCGGCTCTGGCGCACTGACTAAGTGGATCGGATCCGGTCGACTCGGAGCGTAAAGCTCCTTCTTTTTGGCGAATGACGGCGCTGATCAAATCGGCTAATCAAAATTTAGTGTTATTAAGCTCTTTTGTGCATGAAACCCCAGTCTGGGGTTATGGGCGATGCGGACTGAGGCGCCCCGTCTAGTCGGCTTCCCCCCGGTCATTTAGATGTTATTATAAAAAGGCGCTTCCCTGTTTTCATATTTCATACAACCTTGAAGAAAGCAGGTATACCTTATAAGCAAAATTATTTTGGGTTAAGAAGAAATATTGTCACGATATGGCTCGATTCTGGGGCCTAAGAGGCTCAAAGCTTCACATGGCTATCTGGATGGAAGCCTGCTTCGGGGTCATGATTTTTGGTTATAATCAATCATCTGCTGGCGGAGTTCTCTCGGACGCTACATTCAATCTTCAGTTTCCACGCATGGATACATTGTCCACGACTGGAAGTCTACAAAGATACAATTCTAGGATTCAAGGTAGGATCTCAAAATACAAAATCAAAACCAAGGCTGATCAAAATTAGGAACTGTTGTCGCACTGTACACTTTGTTTGGGGTATTTGGAGCTTTGGGCTGCACATTTCTCGGGGATATCTTAGGTCGCCGAAAAACCATATTCGTTGCTAGTGTGGTGCAAGCTGTTGGCGCCATTCTTCAATGTTCGTCTTTCGCTTTCGCCCAGTTTATTGTTGGACGAATCTTGCTTGGCCTCGGAACAGGAGGTATTATCGCCACAGTCTCCGTATGGCAATCGGAAGTCTCAAAAGCGGAATGTCGTGGTGAACATGTCTCTGCCTTCGGAATATTTTGTGGATCTGGCATTGCCTTAGCGTTGTGGATTGCCTTTGGCATGTCATATACACAGCCGAGCTCTGTCTCTTGGCGCTTCACTCTGGCCTTCACCATCTTTCTTTCATTTCTTGTCTGCATCTCAATCTTCTCGCTACCCGAGAGCCCTCGCTGGCTATGCAAGATGGATTGTTGGGAAGATGCTCGGGAAATTTTAGGACTTCTATACGATGAAGACCCACACGGCGAAACGGTAAACAAAGAAGTTGAGGACATTAGACTTTCATTGGAACGTGCAAGTAAAGGATCTCTCGGAGCCATGTTTAAAATGGGACCCCAGAGAGCCTTTCATCGAGTTGTTATTGCTGCAGTCGCCCAGATCTTTCTGCAAATGAGTGGCGTTAACTCTATCACTTACTATGCTCCCACGATCTACCAACAACAGCTTCATTTTGCGCCAACAGAGTCAGGAATTCTAGCCGCATCATCTCAGCTTGTCTTGGTTATAGGCGCAGTATGTTGCACCTGGACGGTTGATCGCTTTGGGCGACGAAAACTTATGATGTTTAGCGCATCCAGCATGGCGATATGCTTCGCCTTTATTGCAGGACTGACATCGCATCCTGGAAACCCCGCTGCTTTGAAAGGCGCAGTATTTTTCCTCTATCTGTATTTTTTCGTTTATGTCCTTGGATTCTTGGGGATCCCATTTCTCTACGCAAGTGAGATCGCGCCAACCCCCCTCCGAGCGGCGACCTGTGGATTATCTACTGCAGTATCGTGGTTGTTTAACTTCCTCGTCGCAGAAGTCACTCCTGCTGCCTTTGATGACATTGGTTGGAAATACTTCATTGTCTATTGCTGCCTCAATGCTGCATTTGTCCCAGTGATTTATTTCTTTTTTCCCGAGACGGCCCAGCGATCGTTGGAGGAGATTGATGAAATTTTTGAAGCCTCGACAAGTATTTTTGATACTGTCTCTGTTGCGCAGAAACTTCCCAAGAGACATCTCTCTGACTTTTTGAGAGAGGAAAAAGGAGCTGAAGCTTCCCATCTCGAGGCTTGAGGAGGATGACAACTATACGTTACCAACGGGAAGTTTTTCTCTACGCTGTCATTAAATACATTCTCGGTGTGCGATAAGATCATTCGATATGATGTCCAATGGAAAGAACTGTTATTCATAAGTGAATGAAAACGCGTTATGCATGCCTATTCGGACCCACATTCGAATGTTATTTTCAAAGTCTTTCGATTTTCCCCATCGACGGAATCAAGCAAATGAGCTAGCCATGCCATAAAATGTCGACGAGTGACACCATTTGAAACACAGAGTGGCGAGGAATGTGCCTTTACACTTAAAAATCAAATTTTAGAGCCTCGCGATCTAACCCGAACTCACAGTACATTGCGCAAACTGGTCTTAGCTGCGCGATTAATACTCCGAAGCTTGCCCGGGACAGCCGCCAAGTGGGTACACAGCGTGGAAAAAGATCCAGACCCCGATAAACATGACAGGAGACCATGTAATTGATAGGAAAGCCGACCAGTGAGATGATTTGACTCGTCACGGGTATGGACTCTGACATGCAGACCAACATGAAATATGCCGGGAGTGACCAGTTTTGCGGAAGATACAATAGACGGAGACTATTGCGCAATAACACCCATGCCCCCCTCTTCTCTACGGACGCGACTTTGTCTGGAACTTCAAGGAAAATTCATACAAAATATTTAGATTGTTGGACTTTGCCTCTATTTGTTTTAATTACATTCTACCTAGTAACTTATATAGAGAAGAGGGATAGAGAAAAAACCACTTGAGATATACAATATAACAAGGTTGTTCTAACATCTAATCTAGAAAGTTTATTTCAAAGTTCCTAGGATAAGGAGAAGCTGCATAAGGAATTCTTATAGGAGTGACGTGATCGGGGTTTATAATGGGATCATGTTTACTACTCACTATTTATAAAATCACCCGATTCCTCGCAAATTTAAAATATCATGTACACAGGGGAATTTCATCATGGCAGCCGATACAGAAGCCAACGTGGCACAACAGCAGGAGCTGGTAAAGCCGATCAAATCATGGAAAGGTTATCTCTGGGACACGTGGGATTTGCCCAGCGATCAGCGTTGGTTGTTGTTCAAGCTTGACGCGTTCGTACTCACGTTCGCATCTGTGAGTAAAACACAGTGACTTGGAGCGTGAATTAAGGCTGACGATTTGAAGATCGGTTATTTTTTGAAGAATTTGGATCTTCAGAATGTTACTAATGCCTACTTGAGTGGCATGGAAGAAGATTTGGAGATGTATGGCAATCAGCTGGTAACAAGTACATCTGTGTTTACAGTGGGCTATGTTATCGGACAAATTCCATGCAACTTATTATTAACTCGAGTTTCTCCTCGATGGGTAATTCCTACGGTATGTGAAATATTTTATTGTTCAAAATTATCCATACCGCACTACCAGGTACTAACAAACTCTGTAGCTTGAGGTTGGCTGGGGTATCGCCACCATGTGCATGTCCAGCGTCAAGTCCTACAAAGCACTTTATGCTCTTCGTTTCATCGTCGGAATTTTTGAGTAAGAAATGATAAGTCGGATTTCGATATTAGTTCCAACTAACCTGTCGTTTGGTAGATCCGGATTTTACCCTGGTATTCATTATTTACTCGGATCGTGGTATACACCTCAGGAAATCGGAAAACGCGCCATGACATTCTGGCTTGCAGGGTCGATTGGTCAGCTTTTCAGTGGGTTTCTACAAGCTGCAGCATATACGAACCTGGATGGCGTGGATGGCCGCGCGGGATGGAGATGGCTTTTCATCATTGATGGCATCATCACACTGCCACTCGCATTGGCTGGGTTTATTTTCTTCCCTAACTTGCCCCAGAGCGGCAAGAAAACTTGGTGGACCTCCGAAGAAGAACATGTTCTTTCAGTGAAGAGAATGCAGGTGATTGGTCGAGCTGGAGAAGAGCCTTGGACAAAGGCTAAGGCGCGAAGGATTTTCTTGAGTTGGCATACTTGGCTTCTCCGTGTGTATTCTTACCCTTCAATTGATGCAAGGCTTCCGACTAATATTGAAAACAGCACTTCTGTATATCGTTTGGAACAATGGATATCCACAGGTCGGCATGGGATACTGGCTGAAAAGTTTCAATGCGACACCAGCTCCTGTTCCTGGTAAAACCTTCACGGTGGCACAAATAGACAACTGTAAGTTCCCTGAAGAGTCTGGTCGTGAAAAATTATTAATGCCATCTGTTCAAAGTACCGTTGGTTACCACGGGTATATTTATTGCTATGGCATTTGTTTGGGGATGGCTTTCCGATGGTCCCATGCGAGGTTCTAGATGGCCTTTCATTCATATTGGTGCTGTGATCACTGTGAGTACTGGGGATGAAACTTCTGCAAATTTGAGTTTCTATACTTATCTCAAATCATTTAATTTAGATTGTGTTCTGTGTTCTCCTGCGTCAAATGCCTCTCTACACAAATATCGATGGCCGGATGACGGTATACTGGTTGAGTTTCATCGGAGTAAGTTCCAAATTATCTATGCAGGATTTTTGGGAAACAAATTAACATCAATTACAGACTGGCGCTGGTCCGTTAATTCTCAGCTGGGCCAATGAGATATGCTCGGCTGATACGGAGAAGAGAGCTCTCGTTGTTGCAATGGCGAACGATCTCGCCTACGTTGTACAGGCAGTGGTATGCGTTTCAAGATCCCGCTCACCGAATGAATCTCTTCTGACAAAAAGATAGGCGCCTAATTTTGTGTGGAAAACGACCGACTTTCCTGCTGCGAAGGACGGATATCTCTGGGCGATAATACTGCAAATTCTGTCGAGTAAGTTATTTCATACTTCTACAGGCTATAAGACAAGCAAGCTAACTAAGAATCAAGTTATTGTGACTGCGGCCATTCAGTATCTTGTTTGGCGGGACAACAAAAAAAGAGTCTCAAGCTGAGATAGAGGGGTCAACTCTAGCATCGGAGCAGATTTCGATTGACGAGAAAAAGTTACCGGAAACAGTGGTTGCCCGGATAAGTTCCGAGTAGATCTCCAGGGCTTGCGATGTGTTTTTCAGAACTTTGTCCGTGACGAGTCTTCGATAGATTCGAAAATCAAACATGGAAGTGGCACCATCAAAGTCTTTTCCAAGACTGCTTGCACGTACATAACGACTGATTGTATTTCCAACCATGGTATAAACTAAATATGTCTGGGACCAAAGGGTCCGATGCCATCGGTCCGCTGCCCTCAGTTGGGGGCTATAGTATAAGGTCATCTGTACGCCCGCCGGGCGTCAATAATGGCTACGGTTGTACTAGTGGGTCCAAAACTGCACTCGGAACAGCCAATTATAATGGAGATAAATGATTAGCCAGAGGCATTTATGAAATGATTCGCTCTAACGAACGGCCCGATGAATGTAGGTCGGACATAGGCGGCGGAAGAAAGATAAACGTGTCCAACTTTTGTTTAGCATAGATATTTGGCACAATTTCAGCTGCTTGGAATTTAATCATAAATAAGTCTAAACCATCGCTCCAAATTGATACTTTGTTTATATCTGCTTTAAAAATTTGATTCAAGCCGCAGACTAACGGCCATACGGAGTATCCATGTCGCAAACAATTGTTCTCGTCACTGGAGCCAATCGTGGTATAGGTAAAGGAATATTGGAGCTATATTTGAAAAAGCCGAACCATGTCGTCATTGCCGGTGTCCGCGATCCAGGGAATGCTAGTTCTCAAGCGTTGGCCCAAACCCCCAGGGCTGATGGGACTGAGCTCCATGTCATCAAGATCGATGCAACATCTGCGACCGACGCGGCCGCCGCAGTGAAGGAGCTCGCGACTAAGAACATCAACCACATTGATATACTTCTTGCAAACGCTGGAATTTGTTTGAACTGGCCAAAAGTATCGGAAGTCAAGATCGAGGATATCCAGACCCATATTGATGTCAATGTGTATGGCTTTATCTACCTTTACCAGGCTTTTCGTGATATCTTGAAAATAGCTAAGAATCCTAAATGGGTGACGATCGGTACAAGCGCGGCATGTCTCACGGTAAGATCCAGTTCATTATCATTATTGACGCGAAGGAACGCTGCTAATCTAAAAATCCTTAAAGTGAGTCGAGCAAAGCCGACATGTTTTCAACTAATTCTCACAGAAATGAACAGGAACTTTATCCCTGCGCGGAATGCATCATATGCTCCTAGTAAATTGATACAGCACTGGTATACAAAGGCCATATCAGCAGAAGATGAATGGCTAACTGCATTCCCGGTTGAACCAGGGTAAGCTTGTTTTTGTGAACCCTCATAAATTCAATGTTGCAAATATTGACCGGTTCCGTAGTTGGGTGCAAACGGAAATGGGTAATCGGGGAGCTGAGACTTTTGGAATGGAAAAAGCTGCTCTCACTGTAGAAGAGAGTGCCAAGGGCGTGGTGCAGGTTGTCGATGTTGCTACGCGGCAAACTCACAGTGGAAGGCTATTCAGACACGATGGTGGAGAAGAGCCTTGGTAGTTTGTATTTCTTTTTGAATAAGTAGAAAGAATCTCTAACGTTAGCAAGACACTCCTAGGAACCGTGGTAAAAATACGTATTCATCTTGTCTAAAACCATCATGATCCAAACAATGGTGTCTACTAGGTCAGGTAGACTTTAGGATCTTTTGAAAGACAGTCTGCTTATATTGCCCTTATATTCCCATTCTAAAACTCTTTACTTAGAGAGATACAAAAGTCTTATATGTTATGTAATAAAAGAAAAAATCCCGTGATCAGCCGAGAATATGAAGAATGAGAATGTTAACGACTCGTGAAGGCTAGTCGAAAATATCACCATCCAAGCTGCTATACCTTGCATATATCACCGGATGTATGCGAGCCAAAATTTTGTACTCCTTGAGCATCATAAACTATCGTAGTTATAAAATCCCTTTCCACTCTTCACTCCCAGTTCACCATTTTGAATAAACCGCTTAAGATATTCTCGTGGCTCTGTGGGAAGTCCATCTCGAGACTCAGCGTAGTGATTCTCAATATCAAGAACAACATCCAGGCCAACAACATCCATCTGTTCACAGGGCCCCTTTGGTGTTTTGAGAACATTCTTGAAGATTGAATCTATTTCTTCAGGGGTACAGACCCCTTCAGAGAGAGTGAGAAGAGTCTCTCGTTTGATAGCTGCCCAAATCCTGCCAGGTTATTTAGCTTTTTTTTTATTCAGCATCTCCGAGTCCTACTATTCGCAAAGGAAAAAGAAAGTTTGGGTAGGTAGTAGTACCTGTTGTATATATAGCCGATTGAGCTTTTCTTGACATGGAAGGGAGAGAACCCATGGGCTTTGCAGCTTTCAAGAAGATGAGCCAAAATTGGGGGATCGGTCTTCTCATGCCCCATTATTTCGATTGCTATAATAGATTTTGTTTAGTTGATATTGAAAATATCGTCCCTTCCTATTCCCAAAGGTCTTACCTGATGTTTCAGGTGGCCAGTCTGATAGTATTTGATCAACCTTATCAGCAACGATGTCTCGTCTCTTATCTTCAGATACATATCAAGACTCACAGCAGTGTGCACTAAGTACCCTTGTTTGGTTCTTCAGCGAAAGGCCGTCTAAAATCTCTGCGATTCCATAGCTACTGGAGTTTGATGCGATGATGGTATTAAGTGGCGCCAGATCATCCAGCTCGGCAATCACCTTTCTTTTCAATACCAGATTTTCAGGAACACACTTTTCCCATCAGTTGTCAGTGGATTTATTTCAGAATCATATAATCAAGAGGCTTACTTCTATCACCAACCATGAATTTTGCAATGATGCTGCAAGTGAATCAGGGCGAGCAATTTCGATTTCCCCCCAATGATCAGCTTCGTCAGGTTTGGCTTCTCGAAGCTGTTGTACATAGTCCAATCCATCCCGTAGTTGCTTCTCCTGGAGATCTACCAAGGTAACGGGACCTCCTTCACTGGACCACTGTAGCATTTCAATTTGTAAGTAAGTCCTAGATATAGCTCAAATAAATTAGAAGAATCACACATACCATATACGCCAGTCTCCTTCCCTGCGTGCCAGCCCCGAGAATGACAACCCTTGTCGATTTTGATGTTGACATTTCCGTTTCTAACTCCTTGAGCAGTCTACCCGGTCAGACAATTGTATAAAGAGATGCTCAATCTAGCTGATCTTTGAGAGTTTTTCTTCTTTAATATTATGTGAAAGATGAAAGTTTGTTCGAAAGCTGAGACTTATTTCTCAAAACCCGTTTATGCACGAATGCCGTTTCCTTGGTGTTATATTTCGGATCCGACTGTGTCAAATTTTTGCGTTTTTTCTCTTTTCCCATCATGTATGATTCGTCCTTCCTGCAAAGGTCCAGTGGCAGGACTTAGACGCTTCTCCATCATTTGGATCGGAACCGATGAGCCGGTCATGGATGAGTGTTAGCTAAGACGTGATTGGTTGATATCAATAACATCGGATCCGATGTGGGGAACGCTGCGCAGTATAAGTTCCTTGCTTTCCATCATGGTTTTATCGTCATTGATGCTCTCCCTACAATGATCTCCATAGATACAAGATAGATATAGGGGTATAAGTGGGCTTGAATTTATACGAACGATAGTCTGTCTTTCATAGCCCACAGGAGGTCCGCTGGGTGGGTAAGCCCACTTACTACTACTACCTATGCCGCTTCTAATTCCCAATGTTGGAGTTACTAGTTGGAAGCAAAAAGCCATGTTGAAGATATAGTATTTACTATGTTTCCAGTGCTCCGAATTTCAATCTGCAGGAAAGCATCGTGCTGGCGGTAATACGAGGACAGAAATAAAGGTGAAAGAGAAGACATCGGAGCTTATGTTTCACACAGTGCTCCTGAATAGCCTTATGACGAAGGGCGGCAATTGAAGAACTTAATGGAATCAAAAAATAGCGCATCCAGGCCACAATGCTGCCACGCCTTACTGCTATATACTCTGTACTTGGATTCTTCACGCAATGTAGATTAGATAAAAGCACATAATTCGCTCAGCTTCAAGTTTCATGGTAGTCTGGAGAATCTTTGTGGGGATCAGTTTCATGCCACATACCCCTTCGTCAAAAATTCTATTGATGAAGAATCTATGACGGCCATGTTACTACTGGGAGCCTTCGTCGGATGTATTTTCATGCCCTTCATGGCTGATTGATACTCTCGAAAATGGGCAATCACAGTCTGCGTCGTGATTTTTGACATCGGAGCTATCATTCAAACTGCAGCACCAAGCTACGAAGCTCTGATAGTGGGTAGATTCACTGGAGGAATTGTTTTTGGAGCTCTTGCGATGGTAACGTACCTCTTCTTTGACTTGAATAGAGTCCCATACTTACAGGAGAACTGTCCTTTACCAGGGTGCCCCTTTGTATATCTCTGAGATCTCGCCTCCCAATATCCGTGGAAATTTGCTCGTCCTTGAATCGATTTCCATAACCGGTGGAGTGGTCATTGCGTACTGGATCACCTTCGGGACCCTTGAAATCCCAAGCGAGGTATCATTTCGACTGCCCTTTGTCTTACAGATGATTACAGCGACAGCTCTTGGAACCGGAATACATTTCTTCTCATATTCCCCACGCTGACTAGCACTGGTTGATCGCAGTGATGACTGCTTGAAGGGTTTGGGGAAATTACGAGGACTACCAGAGAATGACGAGATAGTACAAGCAGAGTTTCACGGTGTGATGGCGGAGGTCAATTTCCAAAAAAAATTGATTCAACAAAAGCGCCACCCGGGAGCGACTGGAGTGAAGCTTGAATACCTTCAATGGATGGACCTTTTCTGCCGCAAACTGTGGAGATGAACTCAGGTTGGTGTTGGTGTCGGTTTCTTCCAGCAGTTCTCGGGGATTAACGCATTTATCTATTATGCACCCACATTATTTACCCCAGTGAGTTATCTGCCATGAGGATTGTGGAATCTTGAACAATTCTAATTTTGAGATAGCTTGGCCAATCCACGGAGCAGTCTCGTGTTCTCTCTGGTGTGTTTGACTGCCTACAGCTGGTCTCATCTATCGTCTGCTTTTTGATTATTGATTGGGTTGGTCGTAGGCCATTGGCCATCTGGGGAGCGTTTGGGTCAGCTACTGCATATGGCATTATTGCTATTTTAGTTGGTCTATTTGAAGACGATGGGCTAGGACATACGTCTGCTGGTTGGACGTGTGTGGCGAGGGCTTTCGTATTTATTTTGATATACGGTGTCTCCTATTCCCCTCTTGGCTGGGCGCTTCCTGCCGAAGTCTTCTCAACATCTACCAGATCCAAAGGTGTCGCATTATTTACGTGCACCATTTGGCTTGCTGACTTCATCGTCGGTATTGCTATCCCAAGTATGCTTGACAGTATAATCTACGGTACGTACATTTTCTTCGCGGCCATGTGTTTTTTTGGCTGGGCTATGGGCATACCTTTTAATTCCCGAAACAAGTGGGAAACCCCTTGAGGAGCTGAATAAGTGTTTGGAGATACCAGTGGGCAGGAGGAAAGGGATATCGTCGCCGAAGCCATCGCATCCCAACACAACCACGCGATGGCGTCGGCTTAGAACCAATCTGTCAATTTACCTATATATTCTTGCCCTATCGGAATGATACTTATTTAGAGCATTAGAAGTACCTTGCACTCAAAATTATTTTACGTAGAGTATTTTCAAGATCCTATATGTAATTTCTTCTAAAAGAATCATGTACATTTGCTGAATTAGGGCCGGAAAAAGCTTCACGCGGTCACATCATTCCACATTATCCACATGGGTTGTTCCAATGCCTTTTCCATCAAAGTCGGTAAGAGCTTCTCCGTGCGCCATATCGCGTTCAAAAATGGCACCAACTTTGCGGGCCTGGCGATCTTTGAATACCCAAATTGTCCTGTCTTTAGAGAATAAAAAGTCGACTTCTTCCAGTGATTTACCGGCAGTTTCCTATTAGGGTCAGTATATTGTCATCTCTCCGGTATAAATGCACATAAGAACGTCGTCACTTACCGGATATAAGAAAAACACGACGATGGCCATCACAAAGCAAAGAGTCATGAAGATCATATAAAGCTTCCATCTAATACATTCAACTGTTAGTACTTAAACTTATACAATCGCAAGGTCAATCAACGGGACCCGTCAACTTACGATATCTCATTCATTGCTGTTGGAATGTAAAGAGCAAACCAAAAATTCTATAATTATTAGTTCTGTATGCCCGGCTAGAGTGAAAAACATGCTCTGTCTAATGACTTACCACAAACCAGTTCGTCGCGGATGTCATAGATGTTCCACGACCTCGAGAGCCTGTAGTGAACAACTCTGGAGGATAGACCCATGCTACACAGGCCCATGTCAATGCGAAGACCATGACATATACATAGACAAAGGCGATTGTGGCATTTGACGCTGTTTGGCTACTGAAATCAAAGTTTGTCTTCTTCGTGAGAGGATCATATACCGGGTTTCCTGAGTAGAATTAGAATAGAGTTCGGGAATATTTATCCTGGATACTCACCTTTCGTTTTCATAATTACTCCAATAAGCATCATAGCAGTACCCATACCAGCTCCTCCAATGACCATGGGGGTACGACGACCCCATGTATCCATCCAGTACATGTTTGGCCAAGTGAAGACGTTCAATACAGCTCCCTGGATACCATTTGCGAGTAGAGAGCCTCGAGTTGAGCTGATACCAGCTTGTTCAAATAAGAATACTGCATAATACATGATTCTGGAGTCAGATTATCGTTAGTACAATCCGTCAAAATAACCGAGGCCTCAGCCAGATGGTAGGATGTATCTTACACATTGATACCGGTCACCTGTTGCCAGAATTGCTAAATGGGAATTAGCGAAGGTTTCAAATGCCCATTTATTCCAGCACTCACCACTCCAATGCCTAGCCAGGTGCGACGTCGATCTCGTCCAACCAACATCTCAATGTATGTCGGGGGTGGGTTTTGTCTCTCCCATTGAATTTTCGACTCAATCTCAGCCAGCTCGGCCTGCACAAAAGGATCATTGATATCGCCATCTGAATGTAATCTGGCCAATGAGTGTAAAGCCTTTTCATGTTCATCGCGCTGTGCAAGCCACCGAGGGGACTCTGGCATGAAATACATGGTCAAGTGCAAAGTGACGGTGGGGATCATCTGAAGTCCAAGTGCCAAACGCCACGATTTGTCTCCATCTAAAAAGCTCGATCCATATTGAATCCAAAACGCAATTAGAATGCCAAAGTTAATACAACATTGCTGAAGAGAAACAATGCGACCACGGATTCTACATTCAATTAGCTAGTGCAATAATTAGCAGGGTAAGAAAGCACCTTACTTTGGAGGTGCAATCTCGCTTTGGTATAAGGGTACCTTTGCGAAGCAAATACAATTAGTAAAAGATCAACTTAATGTTCTTCCCTCTTAATCTCATACCATCATTGCTAAACAGCCGTTTCCCAAACCATTAACAACACGTCCGGCAACAAGAGCGGTAACACCGTTTGCTGCAGTCGATATAGCTACGCCGATTGTGAAGATCAAGGAGCCCAATAGAATAGTTTTGCGACGACCGAGTCGATCCGCAAGAAAAGCACCAGTTAGAAGTGAGCCTGCAAATGACCCAGCTTGGATAGATGCCGTTATTCCGCCCTGCAAAAAGTTTCCGGGGTAGTTCATGTAAGAAAGAAATTGAGTCATCGTCAAAATACCGCCTGAAAAACGAGCGTCAATGTATTGCACCCAGCTGCATTTCGTGAGCAATATGCCGACTCACTCATAGACCCGGTATCCTGCAATTGTTAGAAATCAAGTATGCAGACTTAGGAATTGGTATCCTTACATATCCAAAAGCAACACCTCCCGTACATGGCGCAATGCCATACATGTACATTTTCTTGTCTCGTTAGTGATTTCCATGTTGAAAAGGCATAATGGTCTTACCCACGAACCACCCATTTTGGCTGATGGGTGTCTATTCAGGGATAGTGCACTGATTGTAAGTTTAGGAGTATCTCTTGTGACTGAGAGACCTATCAAGCATTTTATTGTCACAACAAGGAGCTTCGCCGGGTAATTTCCCCTCATTCTGCGTAAAGCTTTGGCCTGCTTTTATGTGGATGCGGGGCCCCGGTTATTTGTTCATTGGCCCCCCCGCGCGCTGCTCAGGGTCTTTGGGACACAGAGGCAATGAATTAAACTATTTTCAATGGCATGTAGCGTTACATTATCTGGATCAAAGTTGGAGAGACGTCGTAGGTTGTAGCCTCGGTATGTAATTGCTTAGTTTAATAACTCGGGACCTTGCAGTCATCCCCGGATTCTCAGTATACCAACCAACTTATCTATGCCTTTCATCCTTGATTCCATGGATGATTAAAGGAGCTGGTTCATGCCTTCCATGATATTCGGGCTCCTATCATCCACCACACAGCGTGTGTCAACGCGTTGAGTATATCAAGAACCCAGGTCAAATGATCACAGGACGAGTCTTCTGGGTATTCGGTGTATTGAGATAGTTGAATCCTCAATTAATGCCCACTTCACTGAGAAGCTTGCTAGCGTCCTCTTCGAATATTGAAGTGATCATGTATCGTTTATCAGGATGATTCCTAGTATTTGATATGGCTGTTGATATCCATTATGGGCATTCGGTCAAACAACGTCCGGTGGCAAATCATCTCTTAGACAAAGAAACAAATGACAATAACACGGTCGCGTCAGGCCGTGAAGTGGAGATGGTAATGATCGGCACTGTCTGTGTCGACCAATGATATTTTTTCCGTCGGATATTTGAATCGGAAAATTAAGTGTTGGGCAGCTCGGCGTCGGCTTGCCTTGGCTACGAAGGAACAGAGCAAATCGTGACCAGTGGGGTGAAATGGCCAGAATTAAGAAGGAGCTGTGAAAATGAAAAAAAAGCAGAGGAATGTCGAAATATTTTTTCTCTCATCTTGGAGTATCTTTCGGGAGCACAGTCGCAAGATGAGTGTTCATCAAACTCCAACGCCGCTATCACGGCTCCTACCGCCGCTCATCCTTGGGGGCGCAGGCTTCAGTCACCAAGTCTTTCGAAATCCCAACTCGGGCCAGGCGCTGGAGGTACTCAAACGCGCATTTGAACTTGGAATAAGGGCTATCGATACCTCTGCATACTACCACCCATCCGAGATTCTTTTGGGGGAAGCTTTGTCACATCCCGATATCACAAATTCCTATTCGCGTGACCAATATTTTTTGATGACCAAGGCTGGTCGAATCAGTTCGGACAAGTTTGATTACTCTCCAGCATGGATACGGCATTCGGTGCTACGATCACTTCTACGCCTGCGAACAGACTATTTAGACGTCGTGTTTTGTCACGATGTGGAGTTTCTCCCAGAACACGAAGTACTTCAAGCCGTCGGGGTCTTGATTGATATGGTCCATGAAGGTCACATCCGATATATTGGAGTATCTGGATATCGTATTGATATCCTCACACGCCTTGCCGACCGTGTCCAGAAACAATATAATCGTCCTTTGGATATTGTGCAAAATTGGGCGCAATTGACGCTTCAGAACGATCGGCTAGCATCTGGGTTGTCAGATTTTCAAAATTCAGGAGTCTCTTGTGTTTGTAGCTCGAGTCCACTGGCAATTGGGCTTCTCCGTGAAAATGGTGTGCCGGTTGGCGATTTGGGCGACTTTCACCCTGCGCCGCCAGGATTGCGGGAAGCAGCGCAAGCTGCTGCTGAATATGTGGCCTCGCGCGGTGAATCTCTCGCATCGTTAGCTTTGCGATATGCTATTCGCCGAGCCCAAGTAGAATCTTCTGATAATTTTCGCGTAACGACAATCATGGGCATTACTTCTGTTGCAGAACTGGAAGAAAACCTAAAGTCAGCCAGAAAGGTTCTTCGGCCAATAGGACAAAACAATTCATGGGGTTGGACTAGTAATGAGAAGGCCAGTGACTCGGATGCGAGTGAGCTCGATCAAGAGATAGAGATATGTGCTAAAGTGCAAGGCATACTTGGGAAATGGCGAAACTATAGCTTCCCCAGCCCAGGAGATGGCTGGGATGTGGCTAATAAACAACCAGTTCAAACAAAACTATGATGAATCCTTCGGCAAACTCTTGTTTTCTAGTGCATTTAGACATATAGGGGGATTAGAATACATACTTCCATGACTGGCAAATGCATAAATATTTATTATTATTAAAATTGCTGAAGATTCGTGTGCATTTTGCCAACCAATTCTTGGATCATACTAAAGTTCCTGCAATGTTACCCTTTCAAAACATACAAAGCTGGAGATTGTAACCGTGACGACTGGAATCGGCTCACAGTGGGCCATGCTTCTCCACTTCTCCACAACATCGTCTCCGCACCCGAAGCCGATTTCTGCTCTCCCCTTTCCCCGCAATACGGATTTTCTTGTAGGCGCTGGGCTTCACCATGTCACATCGAAATCATTCGCGGGTACTGCGAGCATGCGATGCATGTACTCATTCAAAACAACGCTGTGATGGCGAGCAACCATGGTAAGCAGTCGATATCTAAAACACACACAGGTATTGCGGCTAATCAGCAAAACTCGAAGTCGACGATGCGCAGGTATGACACAATTAGAGGCTATTCGTTTGTCGCAATGGACTGACCTGGTCGGAAGAGCGCGATGAATCTTGTCACTATACAAAGACAGTCCGCAAACGCGGTCGCCGCCCTCGTTCAGATTCAAGTCGCTACCCGAGGAGAGAAAAGCGTGGTTCTACTGAACGTGAACCATCACAATACATGACTCCTAGTTCCACAGGCACTGGTGCATCAAATCCTGCTTCTCTGCCAGAAAGCTCCGGTTGCATGGCACCCCCGGATTGCCGAAGACGTACTACAAACTCCACAGATGGACCACCGGCCAACTCGACGGAGTTTGTAGAAAGTCCCACCGATTTTCATACGGCCAATTCTCCATATACCACTCAAACACAAGTTTTTAACGGGTTGTTTCAGATTCCTGCTGATCCTAAGGATCTAGGCCCTAATCAAACTTCACTTTCACCTGGTCAAGTACGAACATTGAAAGCTCTTTTCGTTGAAACTTTCTAATTCTTCTTTAAGATCTCACGCCCCTCTAGTCCTATCCATACTTTCCATAATGACACATTTGATGATGTCTCCAGTAATTCCAACAAATTTCCGCTCAAACAACAATACCGCTGCTTGGACACAATTGCCCATAACTTGAAAGGGATATTGTCTTTGGAAGAGGCCTCAGATATGCTGGAAATATACTTCAACGAAGAGTCAAATTATCCCTTCAAATCTACGTCTCCATACATGTTGGCTCATGTTTTGCACCCCTCAACAATCTCACAACCTACATGTACCCGTCCTATCTCTCCTGCTTTGGTTGTGGTGATTCTCTTCTGTGTTACACAAACCGCTGATATGAGGATATTTGATACGCCTGGCGCCCGAGAGCGTACAAGCGTCGACCTATATCGTCTTTCAGTGGACTTGCTTCAAGCCGAAGATCCAGATAATTATTTTCGCACATCTGGTAAGTCTATATTGGGGCAACAAGAACTTAGACCACACTTCTAACTTCGTCTTTCCATTTGTATTTAGATGGCTGGCAATTTCATCCTCAGACTACAAAGAGCCCCCAGCCTGATACAAGATCGAGCCCGGACTTCCAGCCTTCTGGGAAATCTCTACTTCCTAAACAGCTTGGATCGACTGATATCATTCTGGCGGTTGCTATATTGACATTGGCGATATCTGGAGGTCACTATAAGGCAGATTCTCTTAAGTGGAAAGACAAACTGATACGACTGGTTCGGGCTAGTGGGCTTAGTATGGAAGACCAGGATATCGATCTTGGGCCAGTATTTTGTGGTCTTTACAACGGCGATGCTACGTTTCGACGATGGTTGATTTCGAAGGAGGAGCGACGGCGGTTGTTTTGGCTCATTTACTCATTGGATCGCCATTTAGCATTATCTTTCAACATGCGAATCAGTCTCCCCGAAGGAACATTTTGTGTAAGAAACCCATTACCTGAAACAGTGTGGCAGTCCCTCGACACAGCAGACCTGACATACATGCCTACATGTCAACTTGGCCCACCAACGCAGATCACAGGCTGTGGGTTCTTTGAATACTTTTTACCCTTGGCGTCGCTTTTAGGCCATATCATCGATATGCATCATTATCGCAGCCATCCCAATTTGGGAAAGTTCGTTCCTCAAGCTGCTGTCCATCAGATTGAAGCTATGATATCCCAACGAGAGCAAGAGCTAGATTTTTTGACAAGTCAGATGAATGGAAATCCAACAAATGGCTCCCATAGCCATGGATTTTCCCAGCCCACCGACGGGCTTTCTCGAATGACCGAGAAATTTGGCACCCCTAAATCGGGAACCTCTTTGCAATCGAAGTTACACTTGGTTCATATATACAGCACATATTTGCTCCATGTCTTTTACATCCTTCTTCACGGCAAATGGGATCCAATCTCAATGATTGAAGACAAGGATGACTGGATAACATCGGAGAGCTTCTTAAAATGCGCCTCCCATGCACTTAGCGCAACGGAGGTAGTATCTCGAATTTTGACCCTAGACCCAGAAATGCTTTTTATGCCATATCTATTTGGGATATATCTCCTTCAGGGGAGCTTCATTCTCTTGTTATTTGTTGATCGCATGCCAGAGCTTGGCCCAAATCGATCTGTTGAGGAGGTCTGTGAGACGATCATTCGTGCCCATGAAGTGAGTGTCGTAACACTGGACACAACATTTCAGGTAAGCTTTTTTCATTTACGAAGCCAAAACTCTCGGGCTAACAAAAAAAAAAGAAAAATTTCAGAAGGGTATTCAGATCTATGTTATATGATGCTCAGCAAGCAGGGCCTCACTCGTGGGATGAGCACAAGGCACGGCGCAGAGAATTGCTGTCTTTGTATCGTTGGACACCGTTAGCTCATGGCCTCGCCTATTAACATACGTAGACTTCTAGACTGAGTATATCTATAATTTCAATATGATTCAGAGCACAAGCTTTGTGCAAAAGTGAGCCGCTTCGCTCGGCGCATGTGTGTATGGTGACCACTTTGCCTGGTCAGTCAAATAATCCAATTATGTTCGTCGTATACTTACTTGAGAGAGCAACCCCAAAGTAAGTACATACACCCAGTGATATCAGAAACTACAAAATCTTCATATACTACATACCAAATTCAATTTCCAGATATTGATAATCTTCTGCTTCTTCATGGATAGTAGGCAATACTTGCCCTAGAGTCCGTTCTATTCTCGCTATCATCATTATTTCCTTCTCTCTCGTCTAATATTCGGCCATTCAAAATGTCACTCTAGCCTCATCGCGCCCCGGCAAGCCCTTCAAAAAAAACACCCAACTTTTGCTGCAGGATATCCGCTGATACCGGCTGTTTCAAAGCAATTTATTTTTGGTCCCAATTTTAAACCAAGGGGTCAAAGAGCCTTTTTCATGTTCGAAATTCAAGAAAGGACGCTTTAGTTTCAGTAGTATAGATGATCAAAGCCAGTTAATCCCATTATATATGAGCATATTGACTTTGTTCTAGTCTTTGCTTGAGTCTTAGTTCGAGGTCAATATTTGAAACCGGCGCTTATATTTCACTTTTATCAAAATAGAAAGCCTTTGTTGGAAGGGTCCGGAACAGATATTCTTTTAGCACAGCGTATAGCAATATGTCTTTGTCTCATGGTTTTACTCTGTGTGGACCTTCTTGCCAAATGTATAAAATGAGCTCATTATCTCTCTAAGTCGAGTATCCATACAGTCCACCAAGTTCGAACACTCCTTGAATTGAATCAATCATTACAAACATTCAATATACTTAGAGTCCATATTATTATCTTCACTAGCCAATGACGGCTTGTCGTTGCCTTCGAGCTTGCCTCTGTGGAGGTAACCGCTCTCCTTCATCTAGTAGCAATGAGGATGTTTCTTCTTCTCAAAAACGCCCGGCCATCAACTTTGGCCTCATTAGAGACCCTCTTCGAGATCAAAAGTCACTTCAATCTCGAGGCGCACAAGTATCGTTGGATTGAAGCCCCTGCAGAACCTGGCTGCCCCATTTTTCGAAACTTACTGACGGTTGAACAGCTTGAAAATGACGCCGAAATTGACGTCCCGGAAGATGATTGTATGCTTTCAGATCTAAAACTCCCTGACGAATTCCGGTTGCTTGAGCCTTGGACAACTTATCGGGTGTACTTTGGTGAAAATATCTGAATCGGCCACGTTACACCTGGTGTTATCATCATGCAAAACATCAAGCGTACACACGAAAGCCCCAATATCTCGGAGCTTGCTTTAACTATATATAATAGAGAGTACGATTCAACTGCAGACTTGCGACATATTTTCTTCACAACCGTTATAAACGAACAGACTCGAACTCTTATTACTGAAGATTTGTACCCATCTTGGCCAACTGCTCCGGTAATGACTTGGGAGCATGGTACCCCGCAATTTGAACAAATCATCGGTACGCGGCTTGGACACCTTACTGGGTATATTGTTGGCGGCTTTGATCGTGGAACTCGCCGCATTGCCCGTGTAGTGGGCTATTCTCTTTATCGAGATATTTTGGATTTGCGCTTCGACATCGAGCCTATGTAAATCATTCGCAGATTGAAATTTCCCAAAAAGCGCTGTTTGGTGCTATATTAATATGAGAACCTCTTGTAAGTCCTCGTTACTTTGATATTGGCGAATGTAAAGTTGGACAGGTCGGCGTTTCTGAATGTTTTGTGAGGGGCGGAGGAAAGGTTTCGAAAATTCCCTTGGCATTGTAAGACCGCAATATAGTAGATAAGTATAAGAAAAATGAAGCTGTTTCTTTATTCCATAAATCTTTGTACCAGGAGACGAGTCTTCTTATTGCAAAATATGTGCAGTTTTGGATGTTGAAGGTCAATTATGTGCTATTGTTCTGAGTAGACTTTCAAGGTTGGATGGATAGTAAATTAGATTTAAAGGTCTAGTCAAACTCAATCGAATAATCCTTAACCGACGAACAATAATGATAGGGATGTTTTAAAATGCAATGGGGAGTTTGGATCGGGAAAAGACATCTAATTAGATAAGTCTAAACATATGACATGCACCGGTTTATCAAAGCAAAGAAATATACCGCTAAGCCACTGACTTAAGTCAGGTTGGGCACCTTTGAGAGTACAAAGGTATCATGTAAGTTAAAAATGGCTTTCTCAAAGCCCAGACAATCACTAGTGGCGACCGCGCACCCGTGTCAGATAGGTAATAACCAATACCATGGTGAAGTTGAAAGCTATGAATCCAATGAAGACACCGACATTGCGAGCGCGGTGACTGTAGCTATAATCATATTGTGTGTACTAAGGGTGTGTCTTGTTAGTCGAACCAATCTCGCTAGAGTAAGTAGCACGATAAAAGGGTATTAATACTTACATATGACTGACCATCCTTGTACGGGCAGTACTGACAGTTTTCAGCACTGTCAGGATTGACCAGAAACCCAGTAGCCGTTTTGAGAAAAGATTCGGCATATTGGTAGCAGGTTGTACCGTTGAGCGGTTGAAAGATAGAGACCTCAGAGTCTGTGCAATGAAGTGGCAGATTGTGCAACACGTCCACTACTATACCTTCGTTCAAGTAGAATAGGGGGGAGACCTTGTAGTACCAGCTCCATCCGGATGGTGTCACAGGCTTGGGTGATAAGGTACCGGCAAAAGTATTGCAGAACATGAAGAAAAAGCCGTTGGAAGAAAGAGCGGCTTCAACAGTGGGCATCAATGAGGCGCATAGTTGAGCTAAGCTCGTAGCAAACACAGAGAAAAGCTGATACATCAAGAAGCTGTATCCGGCATGGTTGGAGTCCTGGTAGTAGCCTGTGGGGAAGTACCATAGAAGCCAATACACAAGTGAGGTGAAGAAGGCATATGGAAGCTCCACGATAATGGCAGATAGGTTGAAAGTTAGCCAGTGGTAGGTCAGACTCTCGCGTTCGCGGTGCTCAAAAATGTTTCTCAAGGTCACGAATCTTGGTTGAATTTGCAACCCAAGAGGCGGGCCTACAATCAGGGACATGAATGATGAGAACACGCGGTTGTAAGCACCTTGCTGTGTTGACGGCGAGTTGAGATAAGTCATTCCATTAAGCAGTGCATTTCCAGCATTCAACCAGAACTTAGCTCGAACATAATCCGGCTCTCGCCAGTAGTAGAGCCAAGTTCGTTTGACCATGACAAAAAGCTGGTAATGGAATGGAGCGGCATATAGCGACTGCGGATTATCGTTTCCAAAGTCACTTGTGTGGTTAGTCTCAGAGGGCACCACTGCATTGTGGCCTTCCAAGCCCTTTTCATGACTTTTCTTCCAAATTTCCGCCCAATCAGTTTGAACATCTCTGCGAGTGCCAGCGCCAATGATTTCCAAAAAGTACTCTGCGGGATTTTCTCCTTCGCGGCAAGGCCGAGCATGCAAGGCAAAATGAGCAATTGCCTTCTCACAGTCTTTACCCAGAGGCCCGTCATATACCACCTTTCCACCACGAGCAAGCAGATAGAGCTCATCAAAGATCCCGATCAATTCTGCAGCAGGCTGATGAATGGTGCAGATAATTGCCTGTCCGGAGTCTGCCAGCTTTCGCAAAAGTCGAACAATAGAATATGCTGACTGGCCATCAAGTCCGGATGTAGGTTCGTCCAAAAACAGAATATCAGGCTTCGCGGCCATTTCAACGCCAATGCTAACCCTTTTCCGCTGTTCCAGGTTAAGGCCAGCTCCAGGAGTTCCTATCAATGCATTTGCAATTGAAGCCATGTCCAGTGAACGAATGACTTCCTCGACATATGCATCTTTCTCTTCGAGCGAGAACTCTTGCGGTCGGCGAAGCCGGGCTGTCATCTGCAATGCCTCGCGTACACTTTGCGTGGGCAAGTGGATGTCCTGCTGCTGCACATATCCCATATGGCGATTGAAGGATCTGGAGAGAATCTTTCCATTAAGCGCAAGCGTTCCTGACAATGTTCCAGTCTTTGATCGCCCGGCTAGAGCATTTAATAACGTGGTTTTACCGGCTCCAGACACGCCCATTAGCGCTTTCATATGGCCACTGTGAACTAACCCATTAATGTCCGACAAAAGTCGTTTCTGTCCATCCTTAGTTTGCACATCAAAATTAAGCCTTGTCCAAGTCAAACTGCTCGACTTATTCTTGATCCTCTCGTTGAAACGTGCATCGGGAGTAGTCTCGTCCTGAATTGGGGGAACGTCCAAATCAGCAGGTCCGCTCTCTTGGTCACCAGATTTAGAGCCGGGAGAAGATTTTGTGGACTTCATTCCACGGTAAAATACAGTGGCTAAACGACCTGCTGGTTGTTTTAGTCGCTCCATGCCAGCTCTGCTTCATTGTTAGTACAGGTGTATATGTCAAACAGGGGAGTAAGTGGCAAAGCAGTGTTGTAGACTTACGCTGCAGCTAGACCAAAAATAATAAAGAAAGCCACATTGACCCCAAGATCTCTCCAAAGATTACCCTCCTCAAAGCCATACTGCGCTCTGATATATGACATTCCCGACACGAATCGCTGGCCAGGTTCAGAGCCTACCACAGCACACACTTGATTGGCGATGTCATTATAATCAGGTCCAGATGGTACCAAGTCGGATGTGCTGCACTCGTAGGTTAGACTGGCAAACTCATTGATCATAACAGATTCAAATCCGTAATGAAGCGGCTGGATATTTGGTTAGCCAATCTCCTATCAGTGCCAAGTTGAAGGGTATACCTACGTTCAAGTATCTCAACCAGCCTAGCCACGCCTGCATCTGAGGTATAGGAACGTATAGACCAGTGTACAAGACGTACATGTTGAAGAAAATTCCGACGGGAAGAACAGCACGGTACATGTTAGACGAAAAGACTGCCACCGAGCGGAAGAACATGGACAACGCCAAGTGTTCAACATATACTACGATGAACCAGGTGAAGAAGTGGCTGGCATCTTGCTGGAACCCAGTCAAAAAGTATAGAGGAATGTTCCAGAATACAACAAATATTTTCCACACAATATCCGTCATGATCAGCCCGAATCCATAGGCCATGGGTCGGTAAAGTCGGTATCTCTTGTGCTTAAGGATTAGTTGCCGTTGCGCAAAAGTGCTACGAAACTCCGCCATTGCCTGGAGAGCAGGAACAAGAACTGAGTAGAAAAGAGCAGATGCGAATATGAAGAGAGAACCTGTGTTTCGCTGTTGATTTCGGAATAGGGTTCCTAGAATCAGGCTCTGAACAACAATGCAAATAGCTTCCACGAGAATAGCGCTGTAATTATGCTGAATGATGCGGACTTGGCGCATTGCACAGTATGCGATCTGTTGATATAGCGGTAGAGCATACTGGTGGGATTTGCCAGGTCGAATCACGGCAGGAAGGGACTTTGATATCTGTACAGATGATTGTAGCGCTTTAAAATGTGGACTGCTTCGGAATCTGCTCTGGAACTCGCTTGGTGTGCGAGGTACTTGACTTTTATAAGACTCGTGTACACGGCGAACGCCAGGGTCAGCGGACATGGAGTTCAGAAAGTCGGTGGTTGTGGTGGCGGATGAACATTCAAATCCCAGACTCGAGAAGTATGCCTTGGCTTCCGGGATCGTTCCATAGAATATTTGGTGACCTCCGTTAATGACAATGACCTTGTCGAAGTATGGAACAACAGCATCACTTCCTTGGTAAACACTCATGGCAGTCACACACTGGCTTTGTGTAGTCCACTCCCGCATCATTTCCATAAATTCGAGTGTTGTTGAAGAGTCTAGCCCATTGGTCGGATTATCCAAACAAATCAGCCTAAATTTAGAGAGTAAGTATCAGTATCTCCAATGCAAATCTTAAATAAAAAGTGAACTGAAATACCTTGCACGTGTAGCAAGCGCCTCAGCCAAGGAGACACGACGTCTCTCACCCCCACTCACTCCTCGGACATAAGCGTCTCCAACTTTGGTGTTCAGTACATGACTGAGACCAACCAGTTGTGCGAGAGATTGAACCTTCTCGTCGATTTCTGACGCCGATAACTGAGGACCAGAACGTGCCCTCACTGCGAACCGCAGCGTTTCAAAAACAGTCAAGGTTGGGAAATGGTCATCAGACTCGCCTTCTCTTGTTTAGTACATCTAATCTTGCAAGGGAGAAGTTCCGATGAAAGCTTACCGCAAAATACAGCATCTTGTGGATGTTTATCTATAATAGAGCTCATCGGCTCTCCTCCGAAGGTCAAGTTTCCTTGCACGCCCTTATACTCACTCCACATGCCGGCTAGGATTTTCAAGAATGTTGTGCAGCCACTACCGGGCTTGCCAATGACTAAAATCATCTCGCCAGGCTCGATGGCTGCAGAAAATCCATGCAGGATAAGCCGTGATGACGGGCGATGCATATTCTTCAGGATGGGCTCCAACAGACCCAAGCCTGATTTCGCGTCTGTTAAAACACTAGGGGCAGGTAAGGCCTTTGCTTCCCGTGTTAGTATTTCGTCGCTCGATCTGGAGAAAAGGCTGAGAAATCGGAGTCATTTATTACTTACACCTGTGCCGGTTCCTTCAACTTTAATATCATCAACAACGATCCTTGAAGATTGAGGGTTTTGCTCTTGGGCATGATGAGAAGACAGAAACCTCTTCACGCTCAAGGAAATGGGCTCGACGACCACACTATTAGATAAAACAGACATTGAGTCGTCAGATAACCCAGTAAATTCCATAGCCATGGTTGGTTTGTTGTCAACAGGCGCTGTCATGGTATTCTTCTCCAAATCCCGTTGCATGGTGTCTGTTGCTTGGTAATTCTCCGGTGGGATCATGAATATGGAGAGATTCAATCCAATGAGTCTTGCAGATTGCAAGAGAACTGTTTCGAGAGTAGAACGACATTTTGAGAGGTATTACTAGCGGGCTTAAATATAAAAGAAAATTGGTTGTTCACTGTCACTTCAAGAGTGGAGGAATAGCATAGATTCGCGGACTTCTTAAAGGAGCTTCGGGGGTGACTCCACTATTACCCTGTTAGTCATCTGAAGGACATCCTAAAGGAGTTTCGGAGTTAGCCTGATCTGGGACAGCGTCCAGTAATAAATGAGTTAGTCATCGTTCTTGGATGCTGAGCTAACCCGATTTAATCCTCCTAAAGGAGTCGCGGATCAATGTGCAGCCTTGCACTCCAGAGCCCAACGTGGCAAGAATATTTGAGCAGAGTGCGCTAATCCTATATTGATAAGATAACGGATCTTAGGTATTACGGAATTGAACGTGGATCCAGTTTTTTGGCGTAGCAAACTTCCGAGATCGTAGATATAAATCAATGTCGCCCTCCGGCTGCTCTTACCCTTCCAAGGTTAATATTTTCCCAATCTATCTCTATCCTCCCCCAGGACGATATACAAAGAATGACTCTCAAAACTGGTCTCCAAGGCACCCATGTTCTCATAACAGGTGGAACACGTGGTATGGGTCAGGCAATGGTTCGCCAGTTCCTCCAAGAAGGAGCCGACGTGTCATATTGCGCCCGCACTGTCACCAATACTGAATATGATGAGATACATTCGTCTCTCCCAGCCAACAATCATGCCCGAGCATTTGGAACGGCATTTGACGTTTCTTCCAAAGAAGCTATCGTCGATTGGGTTAACAAGTCTGCTGAGCGGGTGGGGCGTATCGACGTCGTCATTGCGAATGGTTTGTATCCTACCCACATCTCCTCATATTACAGAAAACAATGAAAATAAATTTGCTAATTTTTTACCTAGCATCTCCAATGCACATGGAAGGAGAAACAGAGCATTGGCAGAGTAGTTTCGCGATTGATGTCATGGGATTTGTGGAATTAGTCAAGGCCGCCGAGCCGTATCTTGAGAAATCTCCACAAGCCTCTATTATCGTGCAGAGCTCTTTCATGGGTCGAGAGTTCTACCGCAGTCCACCTGCAGCATATGGACCATGTAAAGCTGCCCAGCTGCAGCATGTGCAGGAACTCTCACATTACTTGGGCCCCAAGGGTATTAGAGTCAACGCTATCTCGCCGGGCCCAGTTCTCTGCGAGGGAGGCTCCTGGGAAAAATCGATGAAAACAATGCCGGACTGGGTGGAAGAGCAACGGTTGAAAATTCCCTTGAAAAGACTAGGAGAACCGCAGGAAATTTCAAATGTCGCAGTCTTCTTAGCGAGTCCGTTAGCTAGCTTTGTCACCGGAACAAATGTTCTGGTGGATGGAGGTATTCATGTGGGGACACAGTTCTAGATAGTATACCTATATTTATCCCGTTTTATACGATTTGAGGACGGCGAATGTCTAGATACCGAATCGGTCAAAGAGGCAAATATATCAAAAATCTTTCAATTATCATAGTCGCGAACTTATACACTTCATTGTATTCCTCTGTTATTCATGCAAAAGCGTTCAATACTTGTCGCTTCAGATTTCAATCTCGGATCCTTTTGCGTTTAGGACTCTCAGCTTCTTCCTTCTTCCATAAACAGTGGCGCTCTGTACAACACCCTCTGAATCCCATGAGAAATCGACTTGACCACCGCCTCGGAGCTGCAAACCACTTACAGATCCACCTACCCACGAAGAAGATATCGCGGGACCCAGGACGATGGTTTGGATGCCATTATCTTGGTGAGATTGCGGTAGATCTTGAATCAAAATTTCCGTAACTGCAGCAACAAATCCAAAGTTGGCATCAATTTGAAAGGGCGGGCTCTTGCCAGAATACTGCGAAAGACCATTTCCGGCCATGTTCTGCTGTATGGCAAAGCGGAGCTCATAGTTCGCCTCATAAGTGTTGTTTAGCCGAGCCCAGCATGCGGATCTCCAGACCTTTTCCCATCCAGCATTTGTCTCGTCTGTTTTGCCATCACCCCGAGACCATAACATGGTTTCAACTGCGGTGCTAATGGTTCTGTTGTATTCTTCGATGGCAACACTATAACCGGGATACCATCCTGAAAGACCGCTCAGATGGCGATGAGTATCATTTTTCACATCGAGATCCAACTTCCATTCTTGTAGCTGCCCCCACGACCCAATGTGAATACCGCGATCTAGGCGAGCTAGAGTATCCACGACTCTGTTGTAAAAGTTTTGATCATCATCGCCGCTATCAGACCAAGTAGCTAGAATTCGGTCAAAGAGCTCCCATAGCTGTTGTTGGTACATAGAGCAGCCAAAAGTTGTTGAGCCATGCTCAGGCGAATTGCAGGGATTTACAACCAAAGTGCCATCTTTGAAGTAGAGATCATCCTGCAGCTGCGACAACCAAAATATGGCAGAGCCCTTGAGCAAAGGATAGCCTTGTTTCCGATACCATGTAACATCATTAGAATAATCCAGCCAGTTCGGAATGTGGAGCGCCATCCAAGTGCCTGCTAAAGGGAAATCAGCCCATACAGCCTCATTCTTCATTCCCGTATACCCGAATGTATTGATCTCGTCATGAATGACCCAGGATGAATTAGTTGCGCCGTATAAAAGACTGGCGGTTTCTTGGCCGTAAGGTACCCAAGTGTCTTCAATAAAATCCCAGAGACATTGTTGAAGCTTTCCAAGTCCGACTTGTGGTGCGGCCCAGTAGTTCATCTGAATATTGATATCTGCGTGATAATCCGCACTCCATGCAGGGTATTGGTCTGCTGCCCAGCGGCCCTGGAGATTTGCTGGAAGTGAATTGTCGCGGGACGAAGCAATCAGCAGATAGCGACCGTAATCAACAAGCAAGGCCTCAAGCCAAGGATCTCCAGTAGTGATGTTGTAGTTTGAAATAATTTCCGCAGTTTCGATTTCACTGGAGCCTAGTGGGTCGAGAAGCTGGAGAGAGAAAGTATCAAAAAGGCTCTGATGGTCTTTGACATGCCGAGCAAGAATTTCATCGAAGAATTGCGATGCTGCAGCAGAAACCGATTTTCTTACTGCGGCAGTGGGATCTACTCCTCGGAAGGAAAAGCCAGCTGCTCTGTTGCCTTTCTTCTGGTCATAATCCGACCCTGCTCCCAGCACAATTGTTACATTTGTATTGCTTGATGATTTTGGTAGAATAATTGAATTCCCAGTGCATTGAGCTGCCGAGGGCTGTAATGCTTGAGAAACTCCTACAAATCTCATTCCAGGGTCAGCAAGTTGGCCACTTATTTGAAGTTGACTACCAACACATGTTGTCTTTGCCAATGTAGAGTTCAGGTAATTGTTGCTGAGTCCGAACTTCACGGATGGAAGAGTAGAGTTAGAGACGATCTGGTAGACACAAATATCGTCTGGCTGGGAACAAAAGATAGATGTATTGAACTCTTGGCTTCCACTTGTGAATCGCACAGAATAAACGCCGTGCTCAAGATCCAGTCCTCTAAAGTAAGATGAATAACTCTCCAGGCCATCTATCTCAACGGTAAGGTTTGCAAGAGGCGTATAGGAACCATATGAATAGATTGGACTCAAAAGTTCATCAACATTCCCAGTGCCATTCTTGAATATTTCTTCGCGTATTCTAGGAAGAAAGTGAGATCGGTCACTTGTCGGATTGCCCCCGAAATAGCTTTTGTTTTCGAATGGTCCGCCAGACCAGAGGCTGTCTAGATTGACATTGATTGACTCCGCACCGGGCTCACCGGTGGGCATGAAACCCAACCGGCCATTTCCCAAAGGGTAAGCCTGTTGTTCAATAGAATCAAAGCTAGCCGGGGATTTTGACCACAGCCGTTTCGCTGCTGATAGATTGCACAATCCAACGATGATAATCGCCTCTTTGACGAACATTCTCGGTGGTTTTGGCTGGTGGCTAGACCCTTTAACGCATATCAGCCAGTGGTCGTGAGTTTGATGAAATGTAAAAATCAAATCCCCGTGGGGAGTTCACTCAATTCTTTTTTCTCGTGAGCAGTCCATGATTTAATATTTCTCCGAACTTCATCGAGGAATCGGATGTCCGTAACGTAGATCATGCACGCGTGCGGGGAAAGTTCATAGTTTTGCAGAAATTAATTACCCGTAATCCCCGTCGAATAATGCAACAGTGGAAAATCCCTACGTACTTCTTTGAATTAAAAGACGTATGCATACAATTATCCGCAGGCGAAAATAACCTGATCAGCGCCTTAGAATTACCCGATGTTTTGATACGAAATCTGAAGACATGACAATAGCTAGCTAGCTTTCAAATGCTCTAGGACAAAATTGATATCTAAACCACGTCCGCGTCCAAACGATTTAGGCTCCGCTAGCTGTTTATCATTCTATTTTTATAGAAAGCTCAACGAAGCCAAGGATTGCAATTTGAAAAGAACCAATGGGGTATGAAGAGCGTCTTCTCTTTTCAGCCTGGGCTTTTTGTTCTCGCGTTCTCTGTCAAATATCAACACGAACTCCCACGTACTCGAAGATCTCGGAGGAATTGGAAGGATTATTTTCGCCTTGGAAGATAATTTCGTGGGCAATCTTCATTTTCAGGTAGCCTTTGTCAAAAAACATAAATTCGACCACCTCCGATGAGCATTCAACATCCAATAAACAAGCATCATTGCTCACCGTTCTTGGGGGAACAAATGGCTTGAGGTCAGGGCAATTTCTGGGATCGATATAAATGTGGCCATTTATTTCTGCCCTTGGTTTTCCGTTTTCGCAGATATCACAATTTGAATCACAGAAGGCATGTATGTCACAGAATTCCACATTTTTCGTCATGCCGCGCGATTCGATATCGAAATGCACTACATATTCAATAGAGTATATATCGTTTGTAGTGGCAGTGCGCTCCAGAGCGAGATCTTGTACATGCTCTTGGTTCGTTGCATTCAAGGCAGACTTGAATGCTGCGTCTACCTTAGCTTTAACAGACCTCTCGCAGTCGATTGCCTTTTGTTTTTCAATCCGTGCCTCTTTAAGTCGTTCTCGTTCGAGATCCTCTTCTTCACGTAGTTCTCCCAGATCATCTTTCCGCTTCTCTCGAAAACCCTTGCACTTGAGGTAGACAAGATTTCGGAGGAAGTGAAAGTGAAACTGGTCTACGAAACCAGTTCAAAGACTCTTTGTCCCGAAATTTATCCAAGTCATCTTTCACGTGCTCATTCGACTTGGGATCTTGAATCTCGCCTGCATCGTCGTCGTCTTCTTCGTCGTCATCGTATCCGTATTCGCTGTCCTCTTCATCATCAAGTTCCAGCGACAGGTCTTCATCGAAGACATCATCATTCAAATTGCCGCCAGATTGCAAGAAAATGGTGAAGGCATTGTCGAACCATTCTGGGTACGACCTTGCATTGTATTTGTGCTCGCTATGGCTTCCACTGTGGGGATTAATGGGTTTGATAAGTCTGTTACGCTCAGTGGTGGCTCTTGGTACGTTTGTTTTGTCTTCCCATATCTGCTAAGTATGCCATAGAGCTTGGGAAGAGTTGTGGGACCCAGCAGTGGCCAAGATGATTCTTGCTGCATGTCTACCCGGGAAAGTGAACGCGACGGGATGCTGCAGCGCGTGGGGCGTACGTCTCGGCCACCCTCATGTCAAAGCCAACTGGACAATTACTTTTTTTTATTTCGATTCACTCGAAATATAGAATTACGGTGATAGAGGGGTTTGATCGACAACTAGTCCAATTCTGAGATAACTAAACTTCGTTCCTATGGACCCAAGCTTTGAATTAATTAAGCTTGTAGCTTTATAAAGCAAGTTCCATACTCCGTATATACTCTGTAATGAAGAGGCCTTCGATGAGCGCCACGTGAGTATCGCTCTTCGCCTCCACGCAAGATAAGGGGAAAGTTGGATTGGGCCTTTGGATTTCGCGTTCTGGATTTCGCGCTCTGTGAGCTGTTTTGTTCGCGTCTATACAAAAAGCAGTGTTTCTTCTCGAGACAGACCCGCATGGTACTTTGATTTCCCGCAAGCTAAACAAAGCCCCACAGCAAATTAGAGAAGAATGTACAGTCGAACATGTATTTGCTGTCGAGCTCGCAAGGTTAAATTTGATCGACAGAGACCATGTGGAGCCTGTTATCGCATGGGGACCGAATGCGTCTATCCTGTAGGGCCAGGGAGGGCGCCTAAACAGAAAAGACAATGGAATGCCGTTGCATTTGTTCTATCAGAAATCTGTTTTCATCCTTCAACCCAGGAGTGCGATCGTACCTGGGGCTATGTTCAAAGAATTTGGAATATTAGGAGCGAAAAGGAAAATAAGGGTAATTTATGGCTGCCAATAAACCGGCTTTTGGCTAAAGCTCAGCGCATACGCGATGCACAAAATATCAGCCGTACAGACAATAAGACACATTGGCGAGTCACCGATGGGCCCCGACAATCTTATAGTGAGCCAACAGTCATTGAACATGAATCTACTGCTTACAATTTCCAGGAGTCAGTTCCTAAGGTATCATCAATTGAGCAGTCTAATTCGGACATCCCTAACAACTCGTGGGACGATGTCTTTGACACTATTCCAAACGACGATATGCTCAGCGCCGTCTATTTACCCGCAGATGGACACTATATTGAGAGCATGATCAATATTTGTATTGGTGATCTTTAAAAGCCAAAGATCGCAAATTTTCATTAACACTGTACATAGACAAGTCATGAATCTCTATTAGTCAGGCAACAAGGCAACAAGGCACACATGTCATGTGGGTCTAAGTGGAATATGAACCACGTGACCCATTCTTGTAGAAACAATTTTGATTCGGTTTGATTCGTTAATCTTGTTCAACCACAGCCAATTTCATCCATATCGTTCCATTATCTTACTCGTCAAGAGTTGCCGTGCACAATCTGCCAGCGTAACTCTGGGACCAGGCGTGCTTCTAGGCGTCACAAATATATGGGTCTTGGTCCCTTGTCTCGGGCTGATTGGTTCGGGAATCATAAGAGAAAATTCTATGCCCCACATGCGCGTTACCATGCTTGGGTGCAAAACTGAGCTTATTTGCCTTCAATTTTGCCTCCATGAAGATTGGGAGTCCAGCACGGGCTTAAGATCATGTCAATACATGGCCAGGTTTGATTGATGAGCATGCACGAGAAAGGATGCAGATCCACTGCAGAACGGTAGAAGCCCAGTCAAGCATTTAAAACGTGGCGAATCCATGGAGATGTTAGCAAATAGAAACAACATCTAATCACCTTCAGCCGTCTTGGCGTGCCGTCAATTCAGGTGGATTTTTCGACAGCAATCACGCAATTCTGGTGGCTTTCTGTTATGTAAAATTTTCTCTTTCGAGAGAGCTTCTTAACTTCCTTTTTTTGCTGTTCTTGGACATCTCATCATCCAGCTATCTGAAAGGTAGAGACGACAGTGGACAAAGTGGTTCAAATCCACAACCAAAATGGCGTCCACAGATTCGAGCACACAAAATGAGTCCCTCGCGGAAGAGCGCGTGGAGAGCCCCGTCCGGTCTTTCTCCGTTCGATCGATCTATCGATCTATTCCCTTCCAAATCGCCATCGCCAGCGGTGTCTCTTTCACTGCTCCGGGCATGTGGGATGCCATGAACAACCTTGGAGCAGGTGGAGCAGCAGTTCCCTACGCGGTTTCTGCAGCTAATGCGCTGGTTTATGGTCTGTTCGCGATCGTCTGTGTTATGGCGGGAGCTATCAACAATCGCATCGGTCTTCGTTTTGGATTGGTTCTGGGATCAATTGGATACCCTATTTATGGCGCTGGTCTTTACACCAACAACTACTCACCAACAACATGGTTTATGCTTTTTGGTAGTGCCTTGTGTGGTATCTCTGCTGGTTTCTTCTGGGCCGCGGAGGCCGCAATTATCATTGGGTACCCAAGTCCTCAAGATCGTGCTTTCTACCTCGGTAAGTTAAATCATATCTGAGCCAGATGAATGATAAAACTGACACCGTATTCAATAGCTATCTGGCAAACTGCCAAGGCAGCCGGTCCTATCGTGGGCGGCGCAATCAGTCTAGGCCTCAACGCCAAGAACTCGGCACAGGGAACAATCAGCGCAGGAACTTATATCGTCTTCATCGTCATTATGTGTCTTGGTCTCCCCATCGCACTTTGTCTGAGTCCAGCAGAGAAGGTCCAGCGTAAGGATAGAACATTGGTTCTAGTGCACAAGCAGCCAACTTGGGCCAAGGAGTTCAAGGCAGCGCTTACGCTGTTCACCACTCGCCGAGTTCTCTTATTGCTCCCTGCTTTCTTCATCAGTTACTTTTACAATGCTTTCATTAGCACCTGGTTAACGGACTACTTCACTGTTCGGTCCCGTGCTTTCTCATCTTTCTTTACCAATTTTGCTGGCATTGCTTCCTCTTTCTTGATTGCGGCGCTGCTGGATCGGCAATCAATCCACATCAAGACTCGGGCAAAGGCCGCATTCTCGGCCATTGTTCTTGTGCTTGTGGGTACTTGGATCTGGGCTTGTATCCTTCAAAATGAGTTCTACAATGCGCCGACTGCTCCCGTATTTGACTGGTTCAAGGGCGGGTTCGGAAAGTCGTATGCTCTCGTTTTCTTTTGGACATTCGGAGGACAGGCATTCCAGCAATATCTTTACTGGCTTGTGGGTCAATACAGTACCGACATCTCTTCTCTCTCATACCACTGTGGTATTTTGAGAGGATTCGAGGCTCTCGGGCAAACTGTTGCTTGGGCGTAAGTTTTCACCGATCCCTTCCTTTTCAATTACAAAATACTAAGAAATCGTAGCATGCAATCTGAGGGCAACGCAAACCACTTTGTCAGTATCGGACTCAACTTTGGCATTACAATCCTTTGTATCTGGCCTACCTGGATTGTTCTATCAGGACTCGAGCATAGCCACGAAGTGCAAGTCACCGTGGATGATGTATCTCACAAGGTACAAGATAATGATACCCAAGCTTAATAAGTGAATATTCAACAGCATTCACCATGCAGGATGAACTTATATCAACAACAATATAATTAATTTCAACAATTCAAAAAAAAATTTCTTGAACTTTCGATAGACATAGAGAAAAATACAAGATTCAAATAATTACCGCAGAGCGCTGCCATTATTCTTATGATACCAATTTAATTTGAAGTATTTAATCTTTCAATGGTTAATCTAGTTACACTATTTATCATAGAAAGCTCATCAAAACATAAAACCCCCACAACCAAGCTGGGCGTATCATACTCGGTTGACCTGGAGAACAGGATAACTAAGCGGCGCGGGTGCAATTACGTTAGCAACAGACCCGTCAAAGAAAAAAAAAACATCAAATTTTGCCCAAAAAGATGCAGGTTTACCAAAATCAAAATCAAAGACAAAAGAATAAGATAAAACCCGGAACTCAGCTTGGGCGATCTCTTCAATTCAGTACTATTTATTCGGAAAATCTCCTTTCATTGCATCCATAATAAATAATGGAGGAATTACCCATCGAGCCAAAGGGTATTTTCTGGCAAAACGACTTCATCACACCAGAGCATGAGCAAAGGCTCATCGCAATCTTCAGAGAGTTAAAGTGGCCCGATCGCCCTGGTCGCATATCTCTCCATTACGGCTACACATTCGACTATAAGACTTTCGGGCTGGATCCGGACATCCCATATCAGGAGTTCCCCGAATGGCTCCAGCCACTGATTCCAACGACAGAGTCTCGCCCACCAGAGCAAGTGTGTCTTCAATATTATCCGCCTGGCGCGGGGATACCCCCCCACACAGATGCGCATATGGCATATGATCAGCTCTATGCACTTTCAATGGGTACGCCGACTATAATGCAATTTCGCCAGGGTGAGAAGCGGAAGGACGTGGATCTTTTGCCTAGGAGTATGATGCAGATGACGGGTGATTCGAGGCTGCATTGGACACATGGGATTAAGAAGAGGAAGACTGATACTTTACCTGATGGGACGGTGAGGCCAAGGGAAGAAAGGTGGAGTATTACTTATCGTTGGAGTAGGGAAGGGGAATGTGAATGTGGAGATCTTGAGTTCTGTGATGTTGTGCAGAGGCGCAATGGGGTTGAGAAGGAGAAGAGATCGGTGAAGGAATTGTCAGAGGGCAGTTGAATTGGTGATGCATCATAAGCGAAAGTTGTATATTTACTATTAAGGTCGTGGAATTGAGCTTCGGCCTATCTAATCGCATAATCAGGTTCATTCCGAGTATTTTGAATCTCTCCGTCGTGTTTATTAGTACACGGTGTGTATTGAATTTGATAAATACTATGTACAGAGGATGCACGAAAACATGGTACAATGGAGGCCACGTCTGTCGAAACCAAATCTGCTTGAAACCAATTTGTTACCACCGCGACAGTGCCCACGATCCCATAGGATGATTTATCTCAAACCATGATTCTTTGGGCGAGGGAGAATGATAAGGGGTTGTCGGTTTGAGTTTCTCTTCTTTTTCTTCACGAATGCCAACAAAATTAAAGGTATCTGGTACATCGGCAGAGGATTCGTCATGTTAGACCGTCATTGCCCGTGGAATCATCGCTTTCAGATACTTGCTGCTGTAAAATTGGAACTTTATAGTGAATGACTTTCCCAAGTCGCCGATTGCAACGAATTTGTGCCATTCCTGACTTGGCTCGCTTGGGGCTTTGAATGTTCAATCGTGTAGCTCTCGTAGCCAAAGCAGATATGCGCGTTGTGAAAATTGGGCAATGCGTGACGAGGTAGAGGCGGGGTTGTATGATATGCGCCACGAAAACCGACAGCCATCTCGTTCAAGTCGCCCAGAAACCCCAAAGACTACATTTTTCTGTTGAAAATCGTATTTATTGCCATTGTGGTAGGAGTAGCCATGTTTTGCATACTCGCTAGAGTATATATTCCATGTTCCGTCGGGATATTTTGTATCAGACTGGATGGAGGGAGAGCTAGACGAATTCCTGGCTTCATCTTTAATTTTCCTCTCCAAGGCGAGCACTTTTTGCATTTTCGATGATTCCGCGTTTTCGTTCTCGACGCATATCTTTGAATTCGATGAACTCTGGGTAATCCCAATCGTCGCTAGTTTCGTCTTCACTGCATGCGTCCCCCAGCTCCGTCAAATCTTCGTCAAATCAACATAGCTTATCGATTGCTTTTCCTGTTCAGTCAGGGCTGTCACTCGGTGATACCATGCCAAATAATCGTAGTTGATCTTTTTCTCCTCAGATAGCTCTTCCTCATCATGATTGCCGTTGACTTGATTGCAATCAACGGGTTCAGGCTTGGGCACTGTTCCGTTTGTATGCGTCGAGACATTCTTCTGCTGCTTAACTATTTCTCTCTGCGCTTTCCATTCCTCGCGTCTTTGGGTCTTGGCTCTCTGAATGCCACGTAGCTTTTGCTCCATTTCTTGCTCTGTTTGAATTTGGTCTTTGGACACATTGATTCGGTTTTCTTAGCCTTGGTATTCTCCTATTCAACCTTTGATTTCCGAGCTCGTCTGTTATCGGCCTTGTTTAATTTGCGTCTGTACTTCCCGGCTTTTCTGACATTGACTGTATCTGTTTTATCGCCTGCCGAACCTGACTCTACCTGGTTGATCGTCGGTTTTCTCGTCTGAGGCATATACGGCTTAATGATCCATGATCCACGGATGCGAGACTAGTGGAACAGAGTCCACTGTATGACGCGCGACGCGTCACGCATCACGTGCCTGATTGTGATCTATTGTGTCACACGTGACCACGCGTCTCCCCATTAAATGCAGAAGTACCTAATACATCTTAGCTTCTTATCTATTCACTATTCCTCTCATTGTGGGGACAAGTTACGTGTATCCATTAGGTGAATGGACATTATAAGCGATACCCCGAGCGCAACAAGGGGCGAGCCAATGAACAAGCTTGCAAATATGCAAGACCGGACATGACGAACAGCCTGGGCCATTTCTACCGTCCCGGAGCCACTAATTGTGGGGACATCCGTGGACCTTCACATCTTTGGATGCCAAGTTACATGTATTCCGTTTCCCCCCGCATGATCTGCATAATCAAGCTGCTGCCCGGGTGTTCTCCGTCCGCCTCCGTCTGATTTGCGGTGGACAAAGAGGCAGCAAAACCCCTGACAGACAAAGCTCGAGATAAGTGGACTACTCAACCCCGCTTGATTCGAGGGGTAAAACGCCACAAACCCCCAAAGTCCAAGAAACAGGATCCATCAGGAGGAGGGCCCAATGGTGAATCTCTGCGTTGATTGATTACCAATTCCAATCTTCATTCATGAACAACGACAGAAAGATGAGGATGTTGCCTTGTGCACCTGAGAGTGGTCGAGGGCAGGGCTAGATCTGAGAAATTCAGGTACACACTTGATCTGCATTGTAATTGGTATTGTCCAATGGGATGAGCCTAGAAAACCAACGTACTCGACTGACGAGTTTCAAATTGAACTTCAATCTAGTCTTCGGCCTTGGATACTTATTAGGGAAAGATTTGCAAGCGCCGATCCCCTGCCGGATTGTTTTCAGGGTGGTGAAGCGGAGATCAGCAGTCCATGTGGGGAACGTGTTGGATGGATGAAGAATTCGCGACATTTTCTATGTATCTTTCCAGGAATTATCACCGAGAAGCAGAGTCCTTAAGTATAAAAGACGGGCAGAAGACACGCATTGGATGCCAGAGCTGGTTGTGATTGAAACAGCCTCGCATCAATGGCATCCATGGCAATGAGATATCTCCTCCTCGGCCTCGGCCTGGGCCTATCTGGTGCCAACGCAATGCCAAATCAAGTTCTCGGCACTCGAACCAATTCCGAAAGTCGATCGAGCTCCGCTGTAGCCTCTGCAGAGTCTCCCACAGTCTATATTGACACCTATGCGGCCACGGTGCAGGGAAATCGATCACAATACGTCAATTCAGTCTACAACTTCAAGGCCATCCCGTTTGCCTCAGCCCCTACCGGCGAGTATCGTTGGAAGCATCCGCAGCACGTTTCTGGATGGTCAGGTATTCGTGATGCGACCCACTTTGCCCCAGACTGTCCACAAACCGGGTCGGATAACTATTCTGAGGATTGTCTGTATTTGAACATTTGGACTCCAGACTCGGTTCCGCTCAACAATGTGGTCAATAACACCATTACTGGCATTGGTGTTTCTCCAGCCAACACGACCGAGAGTTTACCTGTTTACGTCTGGTTCTATGGTGGCCGCTTCGGCGCCGGCTCTGCTAGTCAGTCGACATTTGATGGTGCCGGGTTGGCTGCTAAGGGTGTTGTCGTCGTGACCGTTAACTATCGTCTCGGGGCGTTGGGCTGGCTTGCGCATCCGGAATTGAGCGCTACCTCGGGAAGTGGAACCTCCGGCAACTATGGTCTGGTCGATCAACAGGCTTCGTTGCACTGGACAAACGAAAACATTGCTGCTTTTGGTGGTGATGCTTCGCGGATCACTATTGGTGGGCAATCTGCAGGCGCTGCGTCGGTGTTAGACCACCTCAACAGTGAACTGGCAGATGATCTTTTCGAGCAAGTCATCTCTGAAAGTGGTGCTACCTATCCATCGAACCCGCTCATTGGTAGTCTTGCTGAGAGCTACCGTCATTTGGGCGAAGCTGAAAAACAAGGCGTCTCTTACCTTTCCAGCCTCAACATCAGCAACATCACCGTGGCGCGTGATGCACCCCTCGACTTGTTCTTGGATAGCGGTGATTTGAATGATGTTACTTTCAAGGACACTGTCTTTGCAAACAACTCGGCTTATATTGAGCCTCCCTTGTTTAGACCCGTGTTAGATGGATATGTGCTTCCAGCCACCTACCATGAAATGCTCGTGCGCGGAAACCACACAACTGCTCCCGTGTTGACCGGAGGCAATCTTGATGAGAACGGAGCCACACCAAACCCCGGCTTCACTGTCAGTAGCTACAAAGCACAGAGTCAATACGAATTTGGCAGTGTTGGACTGGCAGAGGAATACTTCAAGCTGTACCCTGCTGGTAGCAGTAACACGAGCGCCGACACCGCCATCAACACCTTCTACCAAGACCAGACGAAGGTTTCCATTTGGCTCTGGGCAAGCGAGTACCTTGCTGGGTCTGCGCGCAATACTTCCGGCAATGGAACCTACCAAACATATACCTACTATTGGACACACGCCCCTCCCGGTCAGGATGCAGGTGCCTACCATGGCAGTGAGCTCAACTATGCGTTCAACAACTTGTATGCGACCGACTTGCCTTGGACTTCCAAGGATTATGAAATCGCCGACAAGCTTTCCAGCTACTGGGCAAACTTCATCAGCTCTGGCAATCCTAATGGTAAAGGTTTGCCTCAGTGGCCAGAGGCCAGTTCAAAGAAGGCAGTCACTATGGAGCTTGGCGACGCGTGGAAGCCCATCACCGTGGCTAGTGAGGAGAAGATCTCATTCATCCGCAAATGGTTCTCCAAGTGGCCAGTTTATTAGTTTAAAAATAGGCAATAGACCCGTTATTGAGTGAAGATAACCGACACTCTGGTAGCTTTTATCTTCATTTCAACCTTTTTGGTCTCTGTATATCGATATTTACAGAATACTAGTATTTTCCTTTCTCTTTCAGAATAGCAACCCCTCCCTAAAGTATGATCCTCTCATGTGCAATCTTGAGCCGCGCGCTAATTGTTTGGTCATCGAGCTTTGGGACATGATCCATTTCGAACTTGACTAATTAGTATACCGTAATTTGGATTTTTGATGTGTCCACGAGTGTTGCTATCGGCCTCCGTAGTTACCTAGCCACTGGCACTCTCCCCTTGCATTGATTTCAATCGGCTGCGGTCATCATCAAAGGGTGTCCCCATAAGCAATCTACTCCTGTCTCAAAAACCCATTGCTCTCTATGAGGATGAGGGGGTTTACAAGCACTGGCGACTATTCGTCGATGGCCCCACAAAGCAAGAAAAGAAAATCCTCCAGGTCATGGGCTCCTCCTCACGATACTATCTCGATCCGTTGAACATTGATGCCTGTGATCTACCTCAGCTTCTGGAAATGATTCACATTTGCGATGTTCCGACTTCCAAAATCCAATCCATTGAAAAAGCGGGCGCAGAGGCAGTGATCCACAATGAATTCCCGGGCTACAATTGTCAAGACTATGTGCTTGAGCTGCTAGATGAATTGGAGGCAAGACAAATCATTATTGGGAGACGAAAATTACAAGCGACAAAAGGATATTGTGAAACGCAAGCAGGAGGGGCTTGAATGAGCCAAATAACTGTGTATCTTGGCGTTGCTGTTTATGAAACAAAGGGGGGCCCACCACTAGCTAAATCCACTAATTAGCAGTTCAGTGTTGGCGTTATCTCCAGTATTAGTAGAATATGCCAATATTAGAATCTGCATAATGCTAAATTCTATCACCATTTTGTGGTCTCAACCCTCAAGAATAATCCCATTGGTGCACTTGCTCAATCCAAGTTCTTCACATTCTTTTAGGCATTCCGGGTGGGGAGGGTGAGCCCTCCGTGGCGTTTTAAGTCAGGAGTAGGACAGGTCTGGCGCCACTTGAAACAACGCCATTGATTTTCCCATGAATAAGTGCCGGGGCTTGGAACCCTCAAAGCACTATCTCACCTCGAGACACTCGGCGTCGTATCTTGATTACAGGGAAATTAAGCTACGCGCATAAATAGCGTCGAACTCTTTGGACAGTAATTGGTTGAAAAATATTAAGGATGGCAGTTCATCTGGATTTCTTCCGATACTCCACATCAAAGCATAAACGAAAAAGGAATGGGCCTTTCTCCTGATTTGAGTATTTGAGCTGAGCTTCCCTTTATGTTGATAAGTTCTTTGTTAGAAAAATTCCATCAGGATAGCACCATGCAGCTGAAAACCCTCTTCCTTGGCCTCGGCTGGCTATCTGTCGGCTGGGCACAGCTTGCAGATACCACCGATTACCCCATCGGTCCGTTGACTTCCTCGAGTACGAAATGGGCTAAAAAGGTCTGTGACATCACAGATTATGGTGCTGTTGCAGATGGTGCGACAGATTCTGGGCCTGCGATCCTCGCGGCCTTCGATGCTTGCTCTTCCGGGGGTGTAGTGAATATTCCATCGGGAACTTTCGCATTGGCAACTTGGGTGACTTTGAATGGCGGCAGTGCATGGGCTATCAATTTGGAGGGAATCATTGTTCGCACAGGTACTGCAGGGGGTAACATGATTTACATTGAGCACAGCACGGATTTCGAGATTTACTCTTCTCGTGGTGAGGGTGCTATGCAAGGATATGGATATCAATTCCATGAACAAGGAGAATACGGACCGCGCCTGTTGCGTCTTTATGATGGTGAGTGATGCTTTATCTAACATTTCCAGTATAAATATTTGAGCTGACAATTTTAAGTGACTAACTTTGCCATCCATGATATCGCTCTGGTTGATTCCCCGGCTTTCCATTTGACGCTCGACACTTGCAACCAGGGTGAAGTATACAACCTAATCATTCGTGGCGGAAACGAGGGCGGTTTGGATGGCATTGACTTATGGGGATTCGATATCTGGGTTCACGATGTTGAGGTAACAAATAAGGATGAGTGTGTGACTGTTAAGAGTCCAGCGAACCATATTCTCGTGGAGAACGTTTATTGCAACTGGTCTGGGGGTTGTGCAATGGGCTCTTTAGGCGTTGATACCGGTACGTTCAAGCTATGTATAATCAAGCATCTATCTCGTCAACTAACTTTATGCCCTAAAGATATCTCAAAGGTTGTATACCAAAATATTTACACGGTTAATTCAAATCAGATGTTTATGTTCAAGTTCGTCTTTCATTCTTGATATCTTAGCTTTACTTATCATAGAACTCCCTCTAACTTCTTCTTTTAACTCCACCTACAGGAGCAATGGAGGCAATGGAACAGGTAAGTTGAATCTCATAAAATCTTCATCTTCACCAGGCAATCTAGCTAACGAAATATCTATTAGTCACCGATGTCACCCTTGAAAACTTCATTGGTCATGAGAATGCGTATTCTCTCTACATTGACGCCTACTGGTCCTCCGAAACCCTAGCGGCCGGAGATGGCGTCTTGTACAACTCTATCACCTTCAAAGACTGGACCGGAACATGCCTGAACGGAGCTCAGCGGCCGCCATTGTATGTTTTGTGTCCTTCAACTCAGCCATGCACCAATATTATCATTGAAGACTTTGCGATGTGGACCGAGTCCGGAAGTACTGAGTACTATAAATGCGCGGATGCCTGGGGCTCAGGATATTGCTTAAAGGCAGGATCAGCGCATACTGAGTACGGAACAGTGACGTCGACTCTGACTTCTGCACCATCGGGCTACACAGCTACGACCATGCCGGGTCAATTGACTGCGGGGCTGGGACTCACTACATCTATTGCAATTCCCACTGTCCCCAACACGTTCTTTCCGGGAGCTACACCGGCCACGGCCCGAGTGTACGGTAGCTAGTTTGCTTACAAGTTGAATTGAATTGCTTCAGGCAAGCATATTATGAAAACTCGCGGGCAATTATGCAGTGCCATGGTTACTACGTTCATGTATTTCATAACGCTTTCCTTCGTTTGCCTTGAAGCAACATCAAGCTGATATTTATGATATTGATAATAAAAAATCTTCAAATCATCAATCTGCCCCGACGAAAAAAAAACTTAAAAAACTTCGGCTGTCCCCGGATGAAATCTCGTTGAGATGCCCAGGTGGCGTGAAAAGATTAATCTCCACCCATTGGTTGTACAAAACGTGGACTCCACCACCTCCGTGGGGGTACTTACGGGGAGTCGTGGGATCTCGGCTTCAGCCCGAAAATGCTCGGTATCCGTCCTTGCTACGAGAATGTAGGAAGTAAAAGGCAAGGAGTCACCTGGGATTCTTGGTGTGTAAATATCTGAGCCCGGTCATTGTTCTACTTGTAATTAGGAGGGTATGTACTGTACTACCAACGTTGTACACTGTGAACCCTTGACTCGGGGTGGAGAAACAACCGACCCGGAACCCCGTGACATTCGGAACCCGTGACTCTCGGGACCCGTGACCTTCACACCACACTTTTTACTAGTGTCTCTCACGTGATCCCCGCTCCATTCCTTGCCGATTCTTTCTTTTTCTACTGCACAACAATAATCTTGGGGATGCGGGTTGAATTAATCTCCACAGACTCTGGATTTGTCACGCCAATATGAAAAGACCATGTGTTGAAAAGCCACAGAACTCTAAACCGGTGTAATGTCGGGGTCCCCAGGGGCACAATTTTCCTCATGCTTCGCTTTTCTCCTCATTCCAAGGTTGTTTACCCGATTCCCCACACACAGACCGGCCCGATTGGCAAATCATGACTGAACACGGGAACCCCAGCCGTCTGTTCTCCGCTTCTCGGAGACCCTACAACCGATACAACTTGCCGTAGCACACACTGAAATCCCGATGGTAGTGGTCAATCTCCACCAGAACCCCCGCAAATGACGATGGTTTTCGCGTGGGGGTCACTGGGGTTTACACACAAGAAAATTAGCGTGGGGTTTGGGGGAAAGAGTTGACCAGGCATTCCTTAAATCAAGGGAGAAGAGAAAAACTCTGCCCCTGCCTCCTGTTCCTTTTTCCTTCTCGTTTTCTTCTTTAGTGAGAAACGAGCCTGGGATCTGTATGCACACACAATGGCCGGCGATATTTCACGAGAAAATGACCACATTACGGTCGACGTCGAGAAGGAGAGGATTGAAAACCTCGAGCATGTGGCTGAGCCACAGAATGCTATTCCACGCATTGACCCAGCTCGTCGAGCTGTCGTCGAGAAGAGTCTAAAGCGCAAACTTGATGCCAGGTGCAGTCTGTTCGTGCTGATTTACATCATGAACTACCTTGACCGAAATAATATCTCTGCCGCTCGCTTGAAGGGTTTGCAGACAGACCTTAATCTCACCGATACCCAATACTCAACATGTTTGAGTATTCTCTATGTCGGATATATTCTGATGCAGGTACCATCCAACATGTTCATCAACCGCATCCAGCGACCCTCGATCTATATTTCCATTTCGATGACTCTTTGGGGTCTCATCTCTACTCTCTCCGGAAACGCAAGGAACTTTGGTGATATGGTTGCTATTCGTTTCCTTCTGGGTTTCGTCGAGGCAGCTTTCCTTCCTGGTGCCCTCCTTATCCTTTCCAAGTGGTACACTCGCAAGGAACTCACAACTCGAAATGCCATCCTGTTCTGTGGTAACCTTATCTCCAACGCGTTCTCTTCCCTTGTCGCCGCTGGTGTGTTGTCCAACATGCAAGGTGTTCTGGGCCACGCTGCTTGGCGATGGTTGTTCTGGATCGAAGGCTCCATTACTATGACCATCGCCATCTCTGCTGGATTTATCTTGCCTGATCTGCCTACCAATGCACGTGGCTTCACTGAGGAGGAGCGTCTCGTCGCCCAGCTCCGCATCATGGAAGACGTTGGTGAAGCTGATACCGATGACAATGAGCAGAGTCCCTTCGCTGGTCTCATGATGGCTCTGAAGGATTTCAAAATCTATATCATGATGCTTTCTTTCACTGCTTACGTCGTGGGATTGTCATTCAATGCTTTCTTCGTAAGTTTCAACCATAACACACAACCCATTGGATAGTTATGCTGACTTTTATTTCTAGCCTACTCTTACAGGTACTCTTGGATTCGGCTATGTTCCTACCCTGCTCATGAGTGCTCCTCCTTGGGTCTTCTCGTGTATTTTCTCTGTCGTCAACGCCTGGCACGCCGACAGGACTCAAGAAAAGGTGAGACTGACACTTCCTCCTGCAATTTAATGAATCTTACTGACCTCTCAGATCTGGCACATCTACGGTCCAATCTTCATGGGTCTGGTTGGCTTCATCATCAGCATGTCAACCCTGAACGTAGCAGCTCGTTATGTCGCCCTCTTCCTCCAAGCCGGCTCTTACGCAGGATTCATCGTCTTCTACTCCTGGATCAGCTCCTCCTTCCCTCGTCCACCGGCCAAGCGAGCCGTCGCCTTAGCCCTGATCAACGCTTTTAGTCAACTTGGTAATGTTGCAGGCTCATACGTGTGGAACCTTTCCGAGAACGGCTACCGCAAGAGTTACGGAATCGTGACTGCTATGTTCGGCATCACTATTGTTGGGTTCTGGGGCTTCCGAATGATCCTTGTCCACTTGAATAAAAAGATTGAGGAAAGTGAGGTTCAAATGGATGCTGGACATACCGAAGGCCAAACTGGCAATGATGGATTTATCGAGAGTGCTGATGAATCTTTGCGCATGCGCAAGGGATTCAGGTACCTGGTTTAGAGTGCTGGGCCACTTGTATCAGATCTCCTCGTGTTTGCACTTTTGGGTGCATGTCAAATTTTGGTTGTAGCCCAAATATTCTGGTTAAATTGGGCGACTAGCACGACTATTTGAGATACGAAGCTATAAGATAGATATCATATGAGCTACCTATACCTAAATTTGAAAGTTTCTGCTTGTTATCTACCCTTGGCGCTCATGACTGCAAACCCAAGCATAATTTTTTTCTAATCTCGAAGACTGTTTCTGAATTCCCATTCTAACAAGCTTGCTGACATATCGAGATGCACTATCCACGCTATTTTGCAAAAGTAGAAAGGCAAGTCTCCATTATACAAGGAATATCATCATTTTCTCTTTATTTCTTCATTTAATGTTAAAATTCTGGTTTCTTCTACATACTCGCGCATGATGTGTGGGCCATTGAATCCTTATACTGACAAAAAACATCCTCGTTCGTCGCACAACCCCCTCGACAAGATGCTGGCAAGTCCAAAGTCTTGCGAATTTATTTTGATATATTCACATTTTCCTCCTCCGCCCCCTCCTCCCTTGCTAGATTTCTGACCGTATGCATCTTGGGTGGTAGTCTTTAGATGATAATGAAGCTCTATTCTCTTTGTTCTCCTACGGAATGAACCGTGTGCCTTTTCTTCAGCCTTTCTCTTGCTGGTCTCTATACTCCATTTTCACTACTTCATTTTTGTCGCCTTCTTTTCCATTCCTTCTTTCATTTTCATTTTCCTTGGCTGAATTCAATCTTTCCAAATACACATTCCCAATACCACACTTGTCGCACTGACACAAAGCCATTCGAAGTCAAAGTAAACACGACTGTGTCAAAGGTGTCAAAGGCTGCCCCGGCTCCGTTGATCAAAGAATCCCGACAGTCAGGCCTTTGCTAGGGAATTTAAAGTCTTTTAAGTTCTTTCATCTCGTAGCCACAACATTGCTGACAGTCTTGTTTGCATGTCTAACACTGTTTGCTAATGGCCGATTTTAGCTATTTTTGTCAATTCAAGTCTCTTTGTTGCAAATTTGTTTTTCCAATATAAATACTATTCTCGTGGCTAGGACTTGGTAAACTGGAGACAAAGACTTGAGGCTACGACATCGATAGTCATCGCTCAATATGGCGGTCAGGGTCGCAGATGACGAGATCGCCCATACGCCTACGAAGAAAGGTCGTCTGGGAATGATGGTTGATAGATTTCAACAGAAGGTTACAAAGTCCAAATCCAAGAGAAATTCCAAGAATAAGACAAAAAGCAAGAAACAGAGCAAGAAAAAGTCCCAAGGCAGAGTATGGGATCCCGAGAAGTCATATGTAGAAACTATAACCCCGCCGAAATTCGAACCAAAGGGCCCTAGAATGAGATGGCAGGTTACAGGGGAGCCTATTTTGGATCCCAGCAAGATTCCTGAAGGTTGGAATGACGAGGAGCCTGACCTCGACCCTGAGTGAGTTTCACTGGTCTTTTAAACTGCAGGGATTCCCCTATGGTCCTCCTGGACACCGCCGCCTGTCACCCATCCGACACACGCAAAGAAGAACGAAATCACTAACAACTATGACAGTGATCTTGACGCACATATTGAAAGAGGCGAGGCGAGGATTCAAGAAAAAATATTACCTGTTGTGTTTGAAGCCAAGCTAAAGCTGTTACAAAGGCGCCTAAAAAAGAGAGAGTAAGAACCATGGCCCTCTTAGGATTGTTTATAATATCTCTAACCTAAGCTAGAATTATGATGAAGCATGCTCCTGGCCTCACATACGATTCTGTACGCCGATTAGAAACTTTATGTATGATCCACGATTGGATTACTAGAACATCCGAATCGGAAACCTGGGAGTTGTTGGAAACTGTCAGGTGTCTTATCACATCCTATCAAAGAAAAGATCTCGAATGGACTCCCGGTCTTGTAACATACTGGTCTAATGGAAAACAACTTTGCCAGCCAAGAACTTTTGACTGGAAGGAGTTTGATGGCTTAACGCAAAGCATAAAGGATGGGGTGCGTTTTGGGTAGAAGGGGTAAGCTAGTAGTTTTCAACTGCAAGTAAAAGAAAGTGGCTAAAGAAGGCTAGCTCATGGTAACAAGCTTCACGGACCTGGGCCCGGGCAGATATTTTATCAGCATAAAACGTTATATCCGGCAGTGTGGCCAAACGAGAGATAGAATAGTGAAGCCAATGTCAAGGTATGTGTCTCCAAGCTCAGGCTTATCCAGTTGCCTTCCCTAGCAATCGATTTCAGGTCTTCTGACTATTTCATATTTCTAGATTCCAATTGCCCTTCGGATACCTGGTGCCCAATCTGGTGTCACACACGCCCCAACGCGAGTTTATCATGAGGTATCGAGTGTCCCAGATTCTGTGGTGGCATCCACCATACCTTTGGCTGGTGAAAAACGACCCGCGCCAAATTTAGAGGGCCCATAGGTAGAAGGAGGCCCACTTTCCTCTACGCGCCACGATATGTACATGCCATATCCACATTATACTTTCTGGATGCAAGACGACACCGGGTCCCAGATCATGCAGATCTCCAGGTATGACCTGGAGCTTTTACAACAACTTGAATCCCGTGCTTCGAGATCCGAGATTCCTTTGCCGCCCGTAATGGGTATTACGGCCTTTTATGGTTGTGACGAAAGATTAGTCTTCAGGGTTGTAAGACCCCTCGAAGTCAACATGTTCGATGATAAAGGGAAGGCAATGTCTCCAAACTGGGATTGGGTAGAGTGCGCCATCAAGAATAGACAAGGTGATCCTGATGTCACCATCAGGCTCGCTGGTCCGTGGCTTCGGCACAGATTTTATACTGCCACGAGTCCAGATAAATCTGGCCGGCTTTACGTTCACGATAAGTTCAGGGGGTTTCTCCATGTAAATAGGCCAGGTGAACTTCGCTTCGGGATCTGGCTCATTGGCTGTCTATATTTTGGAGTCTTTTCATTTCTAGTTTCTTTTTTTTTTGGCCCTTTTTCTCTTTTCTCTCCTTGTTAGTGATTTGTCTCCTTTGGTCTTTAGTTATGTATGTATTGGTTTCAAGCTATCGGTTTCAATGCGCTATTTGAGGTCTAGTTTGTTCCATTTCCAAATTAAATGAGCCAGATCCTTCAGGATTCCTCATAATCTAGAAATATTGCGAGATATCCTGAAAGTTAAGTTGGATCTGTCAGCCCCACCCTCGAGGACTTACTCATGTAGGGAGTACAGCCCTATGGAGTAAAGGTCGTTTAATGCGCCAAGAAGAACAAAAATAGAACCTCCCCAAAGCTGACTTTTCCCTCGTAACAGGAAGACTGTACGAAATACTTGTAGAAAAATCTGATTTGTCGAGAACCTGATTCTAAAATACAAATATTCAAGAAATTCCCCCAGGGGTTGGCCATGTCCGAGCGTCTTATTTTTTTTGCTTTCGGGCAGATTTACCCGGCGTAAAGTCCTCCGTACGGAGTACAATGTGGCACTTGGGTTATTGGTTCTTTTATGAACCCCGCTAATGCCAGGTTATCATGGCCAATGACAGCCAATGCCCTGAATTGCTCGCGTGCACGGTCGTAGCTGATTGAGGGGAGTCAGCTAAGGGGCCACGCGTTCCCAAGGTCCGAGGATACTGGATATGTTAGCATTTGAACAAAAGAGACGACTTTGTAAATATTTAAGACACTGTTCAAGAATGTGAAGTGGCTTTTTTAAGGCCAGCCAGGCCATTTCGGGGGAATTGTCAAACCACCGAGGTGCCGCAGCCCCAATACCACCCAGATAAAAAAGGGTCCAATAGTGGATCTTGGTATCATCTTGGCGATACAAATCAAGGATAGATACTACTACGGGGAATCAGAGGGCCCATTCAGAGCCCAAATCAGAGAATTTCAGGAAAGATGTGGGGTTGGGGGCGGGAGTGTGAGCACACGAGCACTTGCGCACACGAGCGAGAGAGTTTTCCCGATGACGGTGCCAACGTCCCGGACTGCCGATCTCCTACCGGAAGCATCTTATGGTGGAGAGGACGAACACCTGGAATTCCCCTTTACCCTTATCTCCGTCGAAATCAAATCTCTGCGTTGGATCAAACTTTGAACTTCCTACTCTCTTTCGTCTCTTTATGATTTCTAAAGGTCCCCTCATACTTCCTGGTGCGATATGAAATCCCCCTGGAAGCCGTCGGAGGGCACTTCGAAGAGGATCCAAGCCTACTTTTGGGCGGTGGTCCTCTTCGGCCTCAAGGTCGCGAAATCCCCCCAGCTTTATGCTGATCGCGCCTGGGAAGCCTCGCGCAGATACTTCTTCTCCGTGACTTTTATCTCGCTGGTGCTTTCGAAATGCTTTCGCCTCGCCCTACACCACAAATCTTTAGGGATCGTGTCCCTCGTCCTCTGGGGCCCCACATTCTTCTTAGTGGATATCGTAGTGATTCTGGTCGCGTGCCTGTTTACCCGATGGTTTAAATCGTGGATTTTGCGGGATATCGCCGCACTAGTGACTGTGTCATTCAGGTATACTGCTGTGAAACACACTTGTCGAAAAATGATTAGATGCTAACTTCTTCTTCAGTGCAGGTGTTTCGTGCATGGTCGCCGCCAATATCTCCTATTGCTCGCAAATGGGCTATGAGATTCACTGGCGAAAGAGTGCCAAGGGCTTCCATCAGGACTCTCCCCCTCCCGGTTTTCTCCTATCCGCAATCGCCGTTGGTCTGCTCACAGAGGGCTCGATATTGATCAGCGCCTACTTCCTTGCCCCATATCTATTCCGAGTCACTTGGGCTGTTTTGGGTGTATGGGGCTCTATCGTCCCCGCTAAGCTTCATTTCCAGCGTCAAGAGAAAAGCCTCCCCGACCCAGAGACATACGAGCAGGTTGCTTTGGATGATTATGAGGATGGACAAAATGATGACGACTCTGTGGGTGGGCTAGATGCTCCCCAGGCTCCTCCTAAGGAAAAGAAGAGCCGGTCATTACCGTTGCGCATTCTCGTCATAGTATGCAGCTTAACCGTGATACTATTCAGTCTGATCCGCCCACGAGATATGGCTTATAGTTTTTACTCCGAATCTATACCTTTCGCGCCTTTTGGTCGTCCGAAACATCTGCCATTTGACGAAAGCATTGCAGCTTTACCAGGCGATTTCAGCTGGTTGGGGAATAGGACCGCCCTGGACACATTCCCTACCTTTGAATGGTTAAAAATGTTCGACTCTCCAGATACGTCGGCGTTCTCTCCTTTCCAGGTGAACGGGTACGAAGACACGATTCACAAGGAGAACTTTTTCGAGGAACACTACAATCCGTTGAAGGACCCTCTTCACACGCCAAACCTTGATAAAAAGATTCTGGACTCTATCAGTGGGGCCCTTCACAGTGGAGATGTTAAGATCAAGCATATTGTTCTCCTCAAATTAGAGAGTAATCGACAAGACGTGTGGCCCTTCCGCACTGATTCCCTCATCATGGATCTGATCAAAGACTCTTATAAGGGCGTCGTTCCTGATGAGGTCGAAGCAAGACTCGCCAATATTACCCCCACAGCTGAGCGATTGACCGGGTTCAAGACGGGTTTCAACAAGGAATCCGCGCCTGTCAAGCCATATGGTGGTATCAGTGCAAGCAATGCTTACACTGCCGGTACCTATACATTGAAGAGTATCACTGGTAGCGTTTGTGGAATGAACCCCATGGCCGTCGAAGGCAATATGGAATACTACCACGACTTATACCAGCCATGTCTGCCCCAGATATTGAAGGCATTGAATCAGCAACCCGATGTCTCCAGCCAGGCGGACGATTGGACTTCCTGGCCATGGTACTCAAGTTGGATGCAAGCTAACTCTGATGGCTGGGATAAACAAGGTCTGCTTACCCCACGTTTGGGATACGACAGTATCCTCTCGAAGACAGCAATCAACGAAGCTGGTGGTAAATACGTACCAGAAGAAAACGAGCGAGAGGAGAAATACGGACATGAGGACAAAATGCTGAAGAATCATATCCGAGATCTTTTCGCCGATGCTGAGAAGAATAACACTCGCGTATTCCTCACCCACATGACGCATGAAACACATACTCCTTGGTTCAGACCTGGTGACTACGAAAGCTATGATGAGTATATGGGTGGCGCGTCGGACGGACGTAACAAGCAGATCAATGGATATCTCAATACCATGCACTATCAAGATGAGTGGGTGTCCGACATTATGGGAGTTCTGGAGGATGCGGGTGTCGCCAATGAAACTCTCCTCATTATGGCCGGCGACCAGTAAGTTTCTTCTTATTCCAGGATATCTCGGTCTGTAACCATCGTGTCTTAACTAACAATCACAGTGGTATCTCTCTTCCCAACGACGGTGGTATTACAGCAAACCACGATCCACACGTTGCTAATTTCCACGTTCCTCTTCACTTTTCGCACCCCGGTATCCCCCAGATCGAGGTCAGCGATGCAGTCATCTCTACCCAAATTCTCCCCACCCTCCTTGATCTCCTTATCGAGACATCTTCTATGAATGACCTTTCGACACAAATCCTCAAGGATCTGCTTCCTCTATATGAAGGCCAATCAATGCTTCGTCCGCTCATCCCAGAGCATGATGGAAAGCAGGAATGGCATTTCTCTACTATGAACCCCGGTGGCACATGGGTCTCGATGCGCTCAGCCCCTGAGCCATACCGTCTCATCGTGCCGCTCATTCCTGATGCACCATGGCGATTCAGCGATATCGTCACCGACCCATTGGAACTCCACGTCGCCGAAGACCTCGACATTCTTACTCTAGTAGAAATTGTTCAGGTGCGACACGGCTCCCATGCGGCTAAGTGGGTGAACGAAGCCGCGCACGTGGGTCAATGGTGGATTAAAGAGAACCATCGCCGCTGGGGCCACGATCCTGTAGCGGAGAAGAAAAAGGACGATGACGCTTAAACGCCTATCTTCTGGGTTGATATTTTCTTCTTCATTAATACTTGGCATATAACAAGGTTCTTGGCCACTGGCGGGCTAAATTTGCGTGATGATTGAGCAACATGCCATGTGACACCCACAGGTGAAGCCATTGGGTGCTCTGTTCCCGTCGCGTTATGTATATTAATGGGCATTCAACGGCCCCGGTCATTTTCTATTCTCTATTTTCTTATTCTTTGATATCTAGACATGAACACTCCTGTTGGGGGGCTGTTATGTATGTACTCCTGGTAACGAAATTGCATATTAGGCATCGCTTCAAATTGTCATGTTTTGTCCATTTTCATATGACACTTTATGTCTGGATTAATTTAGACTGGATATTCAAGACAAATCTTAGAATTTGGCTTACTAATGTTATGTCTATATGAAATTCTCATCGAACATTCTTTTTTGAGATTGAGGACGTGAAGTATGAAGCGAATGCGCCGACCGACTGGATTTCCTTTCGGTCGATGAAGTTGATGGACAGGCGAGAACACAGCAATACCTTTCTTTCAATAGTCATCAATGTGGAGGCGATATCGCCAGTGAGAATACCGACATGAGCTTGGCGGTCAAAATTGTTGGTAAGTGTTAGCAGGGCCGTGAAAGTAAATGGTCGGTATCAATCTTCTTCCATTTCCTGACTGTCTAAAGCACACAGCTAGAATGATCATGTTCTTATGTGATGTTTTCGTTTTCTCGGGTCTCTGTTTGATCAAGTTCTAGATGTTCAACATAGCCGACTTCCGCAAGGGACTATGTCCTCCCTTCGTTTACAGTATGGCAAATTCATCCCTTGCCACCTTGAAACGGGCCTGTTATGTGGGCATCCACACGTAACTTGACCCTGCTCAATCTGTCTTTTACTTGTACTACTATATAAGAATTTCATTTATAGAGCTCCTTTTTCCATCATCAGCTGCTTAGGCGGTCGAGATCAGCTACACAGATTAGGCAGGGTGGATCTACAATCTAGCACAACTGTAGGTTCGTGGCAAACAAAAAAGAGGCTTAGGAGAGAGTTATTTTTGGATCGCAAAAAAACTGTATTGAAATGTGGGGAAATAAATAAATAGAAAGCAAGGTACAAGAACAAGAGTACTGTATACAATCAATGCCGTTTCGCCGCAGCCATTTGTCCATCCATCATTACGGCCATTTGCCTTATTAACCAATTCACAAGAATAAGTAAAAAAAAAAAGTATCTATCTATCGTATATTGAATGCAAAGAAAAGAGGGGTTTTTGGTCTTTTCTTTCCAGTCGCAGGTCTAAACGGCGACTTGTACACCCATTCGCTCTTTGGCCCCAGCACCTTTTCGGCTCACAGCGAATAGGCCAATCACTAGGCCCAACGCGGCGAATCCAGTTGAGCACCAAAGACCGGTCGAGTATTGATGAGCAAGTCCATGTCCTTTTCGGATATCAACAGCCTGGGTAGTTGCTGCGGAGATAGCAAGAGCGACGCCAGAACCAATTTGAAATGCGGTGTTAAGCTATCGTAATCACAAATTAGAATTATCCATCATAGAAAAGAAGGAGCTTCACTCACCATTCCACCGCAAAGGCTCTGAACCTCTGGTGGAACACTTGTCAAAAGTGTTGTACTCGTCGTAACGAAAATGAAAGACACAGCAGAAATACTGATAAGGGATGTAGCGAGTGTATTGATCCAGCTGTATTAGTTAGTGAGAGCCTTAATGATAGCTGATGGGTTCACATACAAGTCATCGGTATGGATAACTGTCAAGGCACTGGGTAGCGGAGCCAATACCGATAGGGTCAGGCCCGCGAGAAGACAGTATTTTGCGTTCATATATTCGAGCAGCTTTCCAGTTCCCAGTGACACGATGAATCCTATTACTCCCATGGGCAAGAAACGAATGGCGGTCTCACCAGCGGATAAATCATCAACTTTCTGCGCCATCAATACGATATAGTAGATGACATTCTGGTAGCTTCCATAGCAAGCTTTTTCAATTAGCAAATGAGCGTATATTTGTCGAATGATGGTAGACTTACTGAAGCCTGCGATCCAAAGACCCGCAAAATTTCGGATCTTCCAAAGAGAAAGGGGCATCAAAGGGTTGCTAATGTACTTCTCGAGGATAGTAAACCCAACAAGGAACCCAACGGCTAATATCAATAGAACGATAATGAATGGAGTACCCCATCCATACACTCCGCCACTCGAGAGAACAAATTGGAGCAGAATCAAGCCAACTGTTGACAGAATAGCGCCAAGGTAATCCATTCTTCCCCTGTCCTTCCCGGCGTCATGATCCTTGGGTAGAACAATGAGACCTAAGATTCCCAGCGAGCCGGTGATAATGGTAATCAGGTAGAATATGTACCTCCATCCCAACGATGAGGTAAGGAAACCACCGAAGATAAGGCCGGCGCAGAACCCAACGGTTCCCGATGCGGCATAGATTGACAATCCTCGAGTTCGATCAACACCCGTGAAGTATGAACTAATGATTCCAATAGCAGATGGCACGGTAAGTGATGCTCCTATTCCTTGGATTCCGCGGAAAACGGTGAGTTGGATAAAAGACTGGCCAAAGCCAATGGCTAGAGTCCAGATGGACAACCAGCAAAGGCCGGAGCAGAGAATCAACTTTCGCCCATATCTATGATTGTTAGCCAAATTCCATGTTTAAATTCAACATAATCTTCTCTTACCGATCAGATAAGGACCCAGCTAGTAGTAAAAATCCTCCAAACGCCAATGTATATGCTGATATCATCCATTGTAGATTTGTGTTGGATACTTCGAACTCTTCTTGGATCGAAGCCAATGCCATGTTAGAGCTGGTCATGAAAACGTTATCGAGAAATTGCGAGCCAGAAGTAACAAAAAGAATTAAAGCTCCCCTCCAAGACGCAAGCCGACCAAATTTTTGTGGTGACATCTCTAATTGAATGCTGTGTGTATCGTCCAAAGGAGACCCTTTGAGGGTTGAAATAGTATCGCTTTGAATAGTATCGAGAGTGTCTGGCGTTCCGGGGGATACAGGGATAGATGTGTCTTTGCGCTCAAGATACTCTGGAGCATTGACCCTTGAGTCGCATCCATTGTTTTGCCATGAGGTGCTCATCTGGCCACGAGTTCGGCGAATCCAATCCATGATTGAGTTTGTGTTTCAGCTGATTCCTGGGCTTGATAAGAAAGTAGAGGGATAAAAGGGACATTATCAGTATCTTTTATAGCATTCGAAGGGGAAATAAGCGCCCTACGTAAGAAGGTCTGAACTATGAGACTATCTTTGCTTGTGAAAAGTGGGTATTGCCCCTCCGCGAAGCATCCACAGGTGGGCCTTTTTTGCACGCAATCAATACCTACAATCAAGACTTGCACTGCCACCTCCATTCTCAGTAACTTGAAACTGGTGACAGTTTGCAAGGGCATGTTTATTACTTGCTCCTTCGTCTGACAATGAGGCAATATGATCGACAACTCGGTGGTTCATGCCCTTCCCGCCCACTGTGAGGCTCCCCGCTAAAGTTTATACTAAGACCCAAGCTTTCTTATAAATAATGGTTTAATACACCTAACTAATAATTAATTAAATTGGCCACCTTTCCATCCATCTGCCATGGCTAATATCGCTATTCGCTTTGAAGTTGCTAGCATTTGCCATGCTCTGGCTATGCGTGCAAGGTCAACGATTTACAGCGGCATACCTACCCAGATTGCGTTTGAGGGAAGAAGGGGTTTACCCAAATCAGTGATCGACCTTCAAATCAGGAAAGTATTTCGAATTGCTTAATTCTAGCTCTTTGTCATTGGTGAAGATCACCCGTCGAAGGGGCTGCTGATCATCGATCTCTTGGTTCAATTAGCGGGGATCTACAAGGGGTGGAGCTAATCAAAAAATCCGATTGTGCACTTTCGACTGTATGAAATCCCTTCTGTCTGGGAAACCTCGTACCTGGCAGATGAAGGCTGGCAGGAACTGCAATGCACTTTTTCTGCAGCGGTTCCCTTCGTCGAATCTAGTTCATTCTTGGATATGCGTCAAAAAATACGAACCCGAGAAGGAAACAGGTCGGGATAACACAATATCCGTGAAGAAACACATCCACAGTTATGGAATGGGGTATGTCCAAGCTTGCGTAAGAAACTATGTACATGACAGGATCACCCTGGGCCGGCTCAGTGTAAATTAAACGTGTGGGTGACTGGCTGTCGATCGTTTCAACCTGGAATCTGCTTCGTCATACATACATATTAACTTGAAAATTTGGCGTTTTTGAGTTGCGCGTCTTTTTCATTCTCGGAGGCAGGGGGGGCTTTCTCGGCTTGCCGTGAAAGAGAACAGAAAGTCCCGAACTGTAAAGTGAATCAAGCTACCAGCCATGCATGACGTAGAAGTTTAGCTTGTCACTTACCTAGACATCCTCTAGACGTCTAGTCCGATTTCGCAATCAGATAGAATGCGATATTATCTCTTGTGTCCGCGTGTGTGTTTGTGTTTGTTTTTTGTTTTTGTTTGTTCAATGATCGCCCTTGAGAGGAATGACAGCGAACTATCATTTGCACTGAACACTGGCAGGTGGTGAGCTCGATATCCTGTCTCAGCTCGGTAAACTGCCGGCAAGGTTAACCTCCCGTGGCACAGGCCCTCGGATGTCTTCGGTCGGGTTCCACCACGGTGGTGAAGCCGGCCGTCTCGGTGGGCTCCAGGAGCTAAACTTAAAATACACTTGGCTCCTGTGTGCTGATAATCACCCTGTGGGAATTTTGGGTAGGAAGCGCTAGGAAGTTAGACATAGTAGTAGTTAGTAGGCCTGGGTATACTTTGTAGTACATATAATATGGCCTTTACTGGGTGAAAAGGAAAAATTATCTTTGCGAAGTTGCTGTATGAATGAAATTTATTGACTATCGTGGTTTTGGAATGGCTTGCTATCTTGCTAGTGACTGTTGCATGATATAATATTGTTAGTACCTAGTATCATTTTTAACTAGGTTCAATTAATGTTAGTCGATAGTAGTATGATCATGGCAAGACTCGCTCGGCGGTTCCTAGGCTCGAGATAGGCAAGTTATATATGGAAGATTCTGCATTTAGAATTAATTTTGAAATGACTCTTATGATCGGTAATTGTTCACTTGGGGTGACTTTTTAGGAGCTGCTACTACTAATTGTATACTAGTAGTACTACTAGTGTGTAGAGGTTCAAGTTTACCGTGACTGTGATATATCTCTGAAGTTCTACCCGCAAATACCCAGCTGAGCACCTTGAACACACTCTGACCTGGGAAGTCTTGGAAATACTTTATGGAAATTGACAGAATCTTAAAAAATATGACAAGACTCGGTACTTGAATATGAGTAATTCGAAAATAAATCAAATCCTCTCACAAATACTGATAATGATACAAATCACAGTAATTTGATTTTTGATTAGATTTATGATGCAAAAGTTTCCTAAAACTTCCATCAACCACCCCAAGTGGCCGAGTGGAACTCAGCTGTCTTATCTTCCTTGGTCTAGTGGTCATGATTTCCGCTTGTCATTAACACCGTCAAGCGCGGGAGACCGGGGTTCGATTCCCCGAGGGAGAGTTTCTTTTTGCATTTTTGATATTTTGTCGCCTATTTTGAACTTCTTCTTTTCATCTACAATAAAAAAAGAGAAAAGAGAAAAAAACAAGTACGTTTACGACCATGTACTGTTAGGAAAGTACATAGCCATCGCCTGTGTTGTTGAACTCTAAAACAACAACTTCAAGCAGGCAGGCGCACCTGGCAGATCTGCCAACAATAGAAAGCCTAGTCACACTGACCTCAATTACAACACGATGTGATCTTTTTCATCACTCATCACTTTTCTTTGCCCAGTTGCCCATGCGGCTCAGTCATCATCAGCTCTCACTGGCACATAACAAGCATAACCTACGAGTGAGGCCATGGCATTCTGGGTTGATTGGCAGTTATGGGAGAAACTCAGCATGGCACGAATGGTCCTACCCTTTAGAAACACTGAGACAGCGCGCTTGGCTAACAACATCTGCAAATTAGGTATTGGCAATCTTGATCGTATGATCCATCTCTGATGCTCCTTTGAATGGCCCAGTACTAACACCCACCCTAGGCTCTTGTGGTCACTTATGGTTGCTGTGTCCTTGTATACAACAGGTGTAGGGTCCGCAGATATGCCGCGATCGAGGCTCGCCAGAAAGAGGAGGAAGCTGGGTTATACCCCATGCTGAAGAAAGATGACATACCATTCGGCGCCAGAGCTCTAGAGAGGGGAGTCGAAGTGCCGGGAATCTGGATTTCCAGCCATAACTCGCCAACGCCCAGTCCCCACGTTCCTAGCACACCGATCAGAAGTCGATCACCAAGCCCAGCCCCGAGGAGTTTCGCAATGCTACCGCGGAGCCTCTCACCAACGGTGGCACTGGATAGTGCTGCATGTCACCTCTCACCTTTACCATCATATGCTCGTCCTGTCACCGAATCCGAAATTGATATTGTCGCAGCCAACAATTACCGATACGAATCATACAGACCCGGTGGGATTTACTCGCCTGGGATCGTAAATAGCACCCCGACGCCGCACAGGCCATTCCATCGTCGAAGTGACACTTTCCCCGGCAATGAGAAGCGTGCTAGTTTCCATACCCGCATATTACGCGCAAGTCAGATTTTCGACAACAGGCGAAATAGGTCTGGGACAAGCGAACAAGACGAAGCGGTTACAGGATCGCCTATCTATGAACATGAATCTCGTTTCCCAACCGAGCAGTACCGGGGTTCACGGGCTCACAGTAAGCGGATAACGTGGCCTCATCACTGCTTGGAGTAAGGAAAACTAACTCATGTATCAAAGGAATCCTTCGCCGACGATCATCCGAGGAGTTCAGACGCAGAATTAGCCAAATATTCAACGAGAGAATACATATGAATATGCCTGCCGAAGGACTCCAATTCAACCCCAATTTTTCAGAAAGCCAGAGACGTAGGCTTCGTCGTTCGATACTGTCGCCTTTTCGGTCCTCGCATTATTGATTTGCTAAGGCTTTCTTTTCTTGGTACAATGATCCACTCGGGAGATGTAACGACAATATGTTCCTTAGGACATAACCATGGGCCGAGCCCAAAACATGAGCAGTGAACATTACATGAACGGGGGAAGATAGCAAGACCAGGTTTGTTTTTTTTTACTTTCTTCTTGATTATAGCTGAAAAAGGGATATCGCGGGGGGGGGCTTGAATTAGTATAAAGCAGCAGCGTTCCTTGAGTGCATGTCCAAAATTTTATTTGTATTTCTTACAGAGAGACGAGTCACATCGAAGACAATTGCCCATCCTTATCGTAAATAGTTTGTGATGATTATACCCAAACGGTGATAGCGTTGTTGTTGTTGCCTTGTCCATTTGGTAGACTTCGCACGTGACTGCGCGACACACTGGACGCGTCTGGGGAAAAGAATCATTTGGATTCGTGTAGAGCACCAGTCTTTGCCACAAACAGGAATTTATGGGCCACGGCTGCCTAGTGACTCATTTCAATCTCATCCCAAGTGATTATACCCCTTATTAAAGTTCGACCATACCCCTTGAACTACGCCTCAACATCTATCGCCAGAAGACAGCTCGACGCGTTTTGTCAGAGATAACTCCTCGAACACTACCTCATTAGCTGCGACAGCCGAAACCTGAAAACCGAAAAACCAACGATAAGGCGCCTACAGGATGGAGAATAATGGAGAGGCTCAAGGCGAACATGAAGATAGCCAACTGCCAGGCCCAGGTGCTCCAACTCCGCTTTCTGCCCTGGAGGTGAGTAATGTTTCCAATGGGATAACATAACTATGTCTACATCTCCATTATCCGGCGACGTACTCACAATGTGGTATTTAGGGACTCGCGGGGTTGACTGGGAGAGACATCAAGTTATTTGTGGATGCAGGATATCACACAGTTGAGGCAGTCGCCTATACGTACGTCTTGGGCCCATACAGCAGAAGTACCACTGGTTTATGTGGAATGGCTTAGACAGATGCTTATATGATGTGAATTCTTTAGTCCGAAGCGATTGCTGGAACAGATAAAAGGAATTTCGGAGCAGAAGGCGACAAAGGTCTTAGTAGAAGGTACGTTTCTATTTATGTCGCCATAACAGGCCGCTGTCCAACCGAGGGACATGACCAATGATAATGTTTGATATAGCCGCCAAACTAGTTCCAATGGGCTTTACCACAGCGACCGAAATGCATGCTCGACGAAGCGAGCTCATCTCTATTACAACGGGATCCAAACGCTTGGACACACTACTAGGTGGTGGTGTCGAGACTGGTTCAATCACGGAGATATTTGGAGAATTCAGAACGGGTAAAAGTCAGATTTGTCATACGCTGGCTGTCACTTGTCAACTACCCTTTGATATGGGTGGAGGAGAAGGGAAGTGTCTTTACATCGACACAGAGGGAACCTTTCGCCCAGTTCGACTTCTTGCCGTGGCACAAAGATTTGGGCTAGTTGGTGAGGAAGTCCTCGATAATGTGGCATATGCTCGTGCCTATAACTCGGACCATCAATTGCAGCTGCTGAACCAGGCGTCTCAGATGATGTGCGAGACTCGATTTTCGCTGCTTGTGGTGGACTCAGCGACCGCGCTCTACCGAACAGATTTCAATGGACGCGGAGAGTTATCGTCACGACAGACTCATCTGGCGAAGTTCATGCGCACCTTGCAGCGCTTGGCTGATGAATTCGGTATTGCAGTTGTTATTACCAACCAGGTTGTGGCTCAAGTTGACGGCGGTCCATCCTCCATGTATAACCCCGATCCCAAGAAACCCATTGGTGGTAATATTATTGCCCATGCCAGTACCACGCGACTTAGTTTGAAGAAGGGTCGTGGTGAGACTCGAGTTTGCAAGATTTACGACAGTCCCTGTTTGCCAGAAAGCGATTGTCTCTTTGCTATTAACGAGGATGGCATTGGCGACCCCAATGAGAAGGACATGGAAAATGACTAAGCCATAGATCTGCTTTTTCTATTATCACCCCTGTTTCCTATTATTTTTTGACACGATTTTAGTGACTTGACGAGCCTATTCAATATCCCTTGTACTTAACCTTGACTGCGTGGGTGTGAAGAAAATATTGGCATAAACCGATTATAGTGTGTCCTTGCATATGTATTTTAATTGAATAATATCTGCTATTAGTATTCTCTCTTATATGAATAGAATTGAAAGAAAAATAAATAGTTATTTCTAAGTAGAAAACATGCCTAGTTGATGTTGCGGGTCAAAGTCCAAGCGCGCCAAGACTTTGTTTTTTGAGAGCTCCAGCTTTCCGCCCTGCAACTCTTTCCCGCCTTGAAGACATGGGAAGTCTGAGACGACCCTGATCCTTGTGCAGTCCCAGAGCTGTTCGCCATGGCGAAAATCTACAAAGATACCAGGGTTGACCTGCGACCATTTTCGCCAACCACTGTTGCCAATATCCAAATTTCTCCAGAGAGCGCGCTACGCCGGACACGCTTTTCGATCTCATCATCGGCCGACCACGAACCCCCCGTCGCGAAGGACGAAGACGAATTTGCCAAACGATATCTTGCCACGCAAGGGACGGTCTATTTTCGCAAGCGCAAGACCTACCCCCGAACCTTCTTATGGAGGGTGATCAATGACAACAAGGTGTTGGAACTTCAATGCGCGGACCTCACCAAGGCCGGGTTAGAGCAGTTTGAGTACAACGTAACACTACGATTGAACTTCTCCGAGCAGATTATTCCCTCTGGCGTCGCACTAGCAGATCATGAAGATCATGAGGTGCTCAGTGTGTTCGTGATCACGACCTCGAAACAACTACATACATTGTCCCTCCGACCTGAGTTCTTCCGAAGAATCGAATCAATTGACGAAAACGTTACAGACTGGTGCAAGACATGTGTTCCTGCGCCACTCTCATTCTCTCACCCTCACCGATTACACGCCAGCAGTCCACTTGAGCTGTTTGTTTCTCTTGATAACGGCGCACTCTTACGCCTGACTCGCAGAGCCGGGGACGATGGTGGGTGCCTGATGGCCTATTTTTTTTTCTACACAACGATTGGTTTTAAAGAATTACGGGACTAACCTTAAATTCGAATAGGTTCTCATTGGACCCCTCTTACCTTTGACGAACGAACATGGGGTGCTTCGATCCGGGGCCTTGTGAAATGGAATGCAGCCTCCTCGCTTCGCCATAATGGACGAAGCCTCGACCTGAATGTTGCCAATACCATTGCCACGACTTCCGACGAGACATATGTATTCGCTGTTACCTTGAATCACACGTTGAAGATCTGGAATCTGGCGACGAACAAGTTGGCAGCGACAAAGGATCTACTCGGACGTACAATCGATCCTGACACCGTACCATACACTTTGAACCCTGCCGAGACATCTTTCATTCGAGTTTTCAAAGCAGAAAGGGCCTTGGATGGAAGCCATCGCTTCTTTGTGGTGACATACTCTCCATTTGAAGACGGCCGATTTAAATTCTGGGCTGTGAAGGGCGGCCTCACGTCTGATCTAGTCATTGAGGATCTTTTCGCTGATGCGATTTTCCGACCTGTTGATCCAGATGTCACAGGCAACATGTTCTGGAATATTGCGGACTTCCAACTCAAGTCTATGGATGAAGGCAAAGGAATGGAGCTGTGGGTGCTTTGGAGGAATCATGGCCTTTATCAGCTATATACCCTTCATTTCGACCTTCAAACCTTGGTCAAAGATTGGGAGAATAATTGGGTCTCCACGACATTTGAAGCGCATCGACAGGAAACGTTACCTGCTCCGGTTCTGGATGATGTGGTTGATCCAACCGAGAAATGGCTCGAATACCTTTTGCATCCCAATCGATACCTGCCAGAAGTTCTAGAGACTGCTCTAGCCATCTATCAAGAAGCACTGAAGCCTTTGTCGAATTCATCCTCTGGAATCCTAAAGAAAGATATCCCCTTGGCGGAGAGATTGTGCTCTACCGTCGCAGCAACAGTCTCTCTGCGCAAGTATGCTGAAGATGAGATGGGCTATAGCCGTTACCGAACAGACACAGATGCGAAATGGCGCCAGTTCTGGCAAGTTGCAGATGATCTTAACAAACGGCGATTTGAACCGGTATCATTGACTTACGATTCGTATTTTGAAATGCCTTGGCTTCTTCTCTCTGATGCTTGCGCGGTTGTCCGCGAGTGCAATACTACCGAATTATTTGTGCATAACACTGGCTCCGATCTTAGTGATGAAAAGCCGAAGATTGCAGATCGCTGGAAGCACCGCAATTTGAGCGCTGAACTAGGGGGCTTATATGAACAAGCCTCTTCATTGATGAAGGTTGCGTCGGAATTCAGGAAACGATTTTCCGCCGAGCTTGATGCAGCATGTCGGGCTGCTCTTGATACTGAGATCTACAGTGAACCCGCGTCATCCATTACTGACCGGATGGACAATTTCCGTGAGCGCTGTGAATTCGCAGATCAAATTTCCAATAAGACATTCGATAGCCTGGTTTCAGCTTTGAATGAGAACTTGGATGCCGAGAACTTGCCAGGGGAAGCCTTCGACGCCATTATCGACACAATCCCGCTTGGTTTCAATGGAAAGGATTCAGAACTCCAATCAACTTTTTTGGGGCTCGAGTTCTCGTTAGTGGAGCCCTAGAAACTATTCTTTTGAACCGCCGCATTCTCTTTGATCTACTGATCTTGGTTACGTTTGTGGACAGCGAAATTGAACAAGGAGGGCGTTCTAGCTTTGATGCCGCAGGTCTATTCTCTAACATCATTGAGCTAATCAAAGAATACGAAATGATGCATTGGCTCAGCTCCAACGTTCGGAAATGCGCCGACAAGCCTGCAAATAACCGGTCTGATATTTCGACTCCGACATTTTCCTTGAAAGACGCCAAATCTAAGACAAAGAACCAGAGGACAGCGACAATCCTTGAAGATCTGTTTGTTACCGATATCAAGCCGCGTCAAACGATTGGAATGCCCCAGAGCTATGCACTGAGTCTGGGCATCCGAGATGTTTTGGCTTGGGTCACACGCCCGGGGGAGGTGGCGTACCCCAATGCTTTGGCATATATCCAATGCGATCTCATTGCCAAGAACAATATCGACCTTGCATGGGATTTCCTTCGATTTCAAGCAAGTACTTCATGGGCGACTTATGTTAAAGGGCGCTTGTATGTTGCTATGTCAGAATTTGATGTTGCCGCAATCTACTTCCGGAAAGCGGCATACTTGCTTTGTAAGTTACTGATCTGGTTTATTTTATTTGAACTTGGCAAGCTAATATTTCCTACTAGCCTGCGGCAAACCCTTGGGCAACCTGCATGAGATGTCTTCCACACTCCTGGATCTTGTCTCGGTGAACTGCTTCCATAATGGTGTCCCGAAGTATTATCAGCACATTCTTTCAGTATTCGAGCAAGTGCGATCGTTCTCACATGTAGCGGATTTCGCTAGTCTAGCGCTGCAGGCCCTTGATTCGGAAGCATGGGCGGAGCAAGACCCCGATTACACGAGTATGCGAACTGACCTGCTCTCACGCCTTTTCCATGCATCACTCAAGACCTGCCAATTTGACCAGGCATATTCTGCCTTGGCTCGATACCATGATCTTGCTCTACAGCGTTCTGCTCTCAGTTCACTCATATCTCACATCCTCACTGTCTGCGGGCCTGGAGTCGCAGGCCTTGAGCAAATTCTCCGTTTCCCCACGTCTATCGTGCCTAATATTGCATCCCACATTGACGAAATTCTTGTTAATCTCGCCCGCAAACAAACTTCTTTCAATTCATGGCTGGATATAGATACCAATGAGACCGACAGTGCACCCGATTACCACCGTATCTTACAAGCCTACCGGATCGCTCGCAGGGACTACCGCGGCGCTGCTGAGATTGCTTACCGCAATGTTCAGCGTCTCCGCCAGGCAAGAGACACTCCGTCCTCTGCGATTGTCCGCAAGGGTAAGAAAGAAGTTGAAGAAGCTGTTGTTCCTGAAGATGACCCCGAGAGCAAAGAGATTCGGCACGAGCTCTTGTCATTGATAAATCTCTTGGCATCAGTCGATAAGAGCGAAGCATACATCCTTGTCGAGACTGGTCCGCTGTCATTCTCCAGCGCATTTGCCGACCCATCACATACTCGCCCCCGTAGTTCTCATGCCGATGAAGACGGCAATGTTTTCATGGATGATGCGGACGTAGGGTCGCCTGTCTCATTCAATGCCGGACGTCGCTCTTCCAGCGCTTCCTTTGGGTCTACAGGGCGCCGAGGAAGCCGTTCATCTATTAGCGGCGGACGCAGTGGCGTGTCGTTCAAACCCGTCATCGAACAACCCCAAGAGCGTGTCATTGTTACCCTCGAACATCTGCGCCACGAATTCCAATCTGAATTGGACCGTGTTAGTCGCATTGAGCGCGGTGATTGGGAATTTGGTCTTCTGGACGATGACGAGGAGGATATCGATAACGATGAAACGATGGTACTTTCTTAGAGAGCATCTGTGGCCATTTTTGAACAGTCTATACCTTTGCTCTTATGTTCCTTGTATGTGGAGGACTAAGGACGGACGATATTCAATCTTAACAAAATTTTCTGGCAATTTCTTTTTATGCAGCTGGGAATTGACATCGGTGGAGTTTCACGCATCATGTCTGAATAGCTTTATTTTTTCTCGATTCATAGGATAGTTATGTGCAAAATAGGATCTCACATGTTTTTGATGATAGTTTCTCTCTACATTTAGCAACACATACCTCGTATGTGCCCATCAGTATTCAGGGAAGAAATTTATATCTACAGATGTAGGGATATGGCCAACAAGGCATGCGCTACATTTTGAATCAGCCATAGGTCGACTACTACTACGTACAGCCGACCAATATTTACTAAGGCTTCTTAGTTGTTGTCTCTCTCTCCATGTCTCTCTATCTCTAAAGTTCATCTTCGCACGCTGATATTCGAAGTATGATCAATCAATTCCTCAGTCTGACAAATCATTATTAGAGATCATTCAAATTGCAAGACTACAGAGCATTGTCTTTTTGCATTGAAATCTATTGTGGCTTCTTAATAATCAGATCGTTACTACAGCCAAGGAATCCAGGGCTGACCTACGTTGCATGTACTCAAAGAAGAAAACTCTTGGCTGATGCTACCCAGGAGATCTGTTCTATTTTCATTCATCAACCTCAATGGACTTTTTGAATGCAGTTCAAACTACTCTAGTTGATTCGGATCAACACCGCAATTATATGTTAGTGGCCATGAAGTCCTGCTTGCTTCTCATGTTTCTCGCATTTTTTAAAAGAAATCTTTTCATTTTTAATCTAAGAAGAATCGACCGGAGGATTGCCTAGACTCTTGAAGGCCAGGATCCTCGCCCATTGTTTTGTCGAGTTCACATACTTCAGCCCTGCATTTGAGACAACCCGGCCCGTCGTCCCTTGGAATGTCTAGGAATTATAGCCAATTATATTACATCGGGAGTGCATCATGTTGAGTCTTATCATCAGCAAGATCGCTCCAGGACTTAAATTACAAGGCAGTCCTCGGAGCAAAGTGGAATGCCCAGGCTGAAGAAATACCATATCAGCATTCTTCGTACAATTCTGTAGCAAAAAGCGTTAAACGTGATGCTTAGGATAGGGAAGATGGAGATCTGTACCGACAGGGGCGAGCTTGGTGCCGAGAAAGTGAACCATTTGATTTCCCTTATGAACTGTCGCCGATCCTCACTGCTATTCATAACTCGGAAGCAGCGAGGATACAGATCATCGTCAATGGCAAGACTTTTGGATTGCAATCCTCTTACTTTGCACTATGTATATTTTATTGCCATATCAGTGATCGGCAGTGTGATCATTTATATGACTTCAATGCCGATCTCTGATCTACAATATGCTGACGCGTCATTCATGAGCTTCAGTGCCATGACAGGGACTGGGCTGAACGTGGTACGTTCAGTTTGTCAGATCGATCTAAAAATACGTCGAGTTGCTAACAATATCCCAAGGTCAGTCTGTCTTCGTTGACAGTTGTTCAACAAGGTACTATATTTACCCTTTTTATATTAGGACACGCTATTCCAATACTGGGTGTCCTGTCCTTTATCCGTGCTCGAACGCTTTGCTCCATCCTGAGAGAAGCGACTCATAATGAGATAGCTTATCAAAATGAGCATAAAACGCGACCTTTAAGTCAAAATATACCGGAGATTCCGCATGAGAAAGAAGTTCCCCTACCGAAAGAAATACCTTCACTGGAATTCAAACCAAAAGCGGTGGAATCGCTGGCAAAAATTTCAGTTATTGGAGAGCATGAGCCATGCAAGGAGGAAGACTGCACCGTTATCACTGATCTGACGAACCCCACCCAAATCCAACAATTTGTCGTTACCGATGAAAAAAGAAAGGCCAAGAACAGAGGTAGCTTTGTTTCGCGTAGTCTTCTTCGACTGAAGGTTGCCGTGCGAATTTTGAAATGCTATCTGAACTGGACAGTTCCCGCTGACCTCCCTGAGTCTGACGGGATTGAATGCCGAGCACTGTTTTTTCTCTCTGGATTTATTCTTCTCTACTTTATTACCTTTCTGTTTTTCGGTATCTTGATACTTGGGCTTTGTTTGCATTTTTCCTATTCAGAAGTTCCCCTCAGTTATGGAGTCTCGCCATTCTGGGCTGGTGCTTTTCTTGCAACGTCTGCATTTGTCAACAATGGAATGTCTCTCATCGATACTGATATGGCTGCCTTCCAAAAAGAGTGAGTGCTGCCAAGTGAGAGCATTTCCTTGTAAATATGCTAATTTTGTGCCGAGTAGCTTCGCTCCTCTTCTTATCTGCTCCGTCCTGATTCTAGCGGGCAATACCCTTTTTCCTTGTCTCCTGCGCCTGTCTATTTGGAGCGTGAAACGAATACTACCACAAAGACCAAAATGGCGGATTTGGCGTCAAACCCTTGACTTCGCTCTTGCAAACTCCCAAAAAGTCGTACGCTCTTGGTCTGTTCAACATGCTGAAGCTAACCAAGCTGATAGGTCTGTTCCTCCCTGTACCCTACCTGGCATACCTGGTTTCTACTTGGTACGATATTGGTGCTCAATAGCATCATGTGGGGGGCTTTTGAGCTTGCATCTATCCAGGACCAGGAAATAAGGTCCCTTTCTGGTGGAAACCGAGCTCTGGACGGCCTTTTCCAATCGCTATGTATGTGTTTGACATCCGGTGGCATATTGTTAGTGGCATATTGTTAGTGCTAATAAATTATCAAAGCTGTACGTGGTGGCGGTTTTTCCGTAGTGACATTTTCTAAGTTACCGCAAGGGCTTCTCATCCTATATGGTATGTCTCTCCTTTATTCTTATTATTCTTTTATATACACTATTAGAATTGTGCATCAAAATTATTTACTAACGGAATTGCCAACAGGCTTAATGATGGTAAGAAGCCCAAACTTATGATTCGAAAGAAGTTTGTCTAGCTGACTTGTCAATAGTATATCTCTGCTTTTCCAGTGTCGGCAGCAATTGGGTATGGCTTATATCTCATCCTTTCTAAGAAAGATCCTGACGAACAGCAGAAGCACGAAACTTTCCGAAAAACATCAAGCAGATATCTCTAGTATTGAAGAAGCAGAGTCAATATCTAATACCCCAACAAAAGATCAATATCGTCCACGCCTGGCACAGAGCTGGCTTTTTTATCAACAACTTCGCTCGCAATTCAGCCATGATATTTGGTGGCTATCAGTTACTGTTCTTTTCATAAGTATCGCCGAGTCTGATCACTATAAGGCTGAGCCTATTTCTTTTTCGACATTCAATATTATTTTCGAAGTTGTGTCTGCATATAGTTGTGTCGGCGCGAGTATTGGATACCCGGGGAAAAATTACGCTTTTTGTGGAGCATGGCACACCTTCAGCAAGATTTTATTGATTGCAGTCTCATTGAAGGGTCGATTACGCGGGGTTTCCATTGCAATTAACAAGTCAAGTTTGCTTCATGGGTCTCCGACGAGAATGCCAGAGGACCTCAAACTGTAAAGAGAGAGCAGCCTTATTTCAAGGTGATTAGAAGACTATCAACTGTTTGAATATTTGATCAAAATGCATTTTTAGCCTGTACGATGTAATATAAATCAGTGTATAATCATTTTATTGAGAAAGCCTCTCACCTTTTCTAGTACTAGTATATGCACGTAATTCAAGTTTCAACAATACTAGTATATTATGAAATACTGCATATGTTGAATGTTCTAAAGTTGGCCTCCTATTCTTGCTTGAAAATCGCTTAGTAGCTATGAAGTTGAAATTTCTTTATACATGTATATCTTCGTAAATTAAAGAAATTGAAAGTTTTAATCCTAGAGAACGCTTCCCACGCTATTATTGCTCCTTGAGTAATGAATATACATCTCAGTGCGCATTTGTTCCATTTCGTATTCGTATACCACAACCCGCCCTCCATGAAGTGTTTTCACGGTGAATATAAAATTTCCGATTGTTCATATAGTTGGAAGCTCAGGCCAAGCATCTATGCCATCCAGTATAACCATCCCCATGCCTGAAGCCAGATGCGTTTCTGTATGACAATGTAGTAGAAACGCGCCTGGGTTTTCAACATGATATCGAATAGCAACCCAAGCCTCACCAGCCGGTGAAGTAACAAATGTGTCTCTGTATGTGGGAACTTCGTAAAAGCTACCCGGAGAATCCTTTGCTGCATCACTGATAGAGCTCCAGTTAAATTTTCCTTGGCTTGCACCAATCAAAAAAGCTTTGTTAGAATGCTTGTGGATTGGGTGAGGGGGCTGAAGATAGGTTCCCTCTGGAATCGCAAGTTGAAAAACAATGTCCACCCAGGTATTGTTCTTGGTTTCTATTTTGAGAGCAGAAGCTAACTCAGTTGTTTGTGGATTGAAAAGAACGGGCTGAATTTCAGCCAGGTTTGCTGGAAGAAATGAAGTGCCATCCAAAGTCCACTCCCATGATGAGTTGATTCTGCCCAAGGTGAGAAGATGAAAATCGTCGGCATAGGTTGCTGGCTGAATTGGAGGATATGGAGGTAAGCTGGTAGTATTCAATGAGATAACCGAAGATGTTGTATTAAGCCCTCCATAAGTGATGTATGGTATGGATTGGCGCTGGTTCTCATCTCCACCTCTATAGCTAAGCGTTGCAAACCCAGAGATAACTTGATTACCGTTTCCTGCTATCCGGACTGTGTAGTTTCCTGGGTTTTGGTCTAGACGTACCATGACAGAGTATCGTTGTCCATTGTATATCGGTATTGAGTGGGCGAGTTGTGGCTCGACTGAACGGCCATCAACTTCGTACACATACATTGGGTGCTCATCAATAGATAAGACAAGAGCTTTAATTCCAGCTGCACTGATGAAGTTAAAACTAACCCATTCATCGTCAGAGTCGACTTGGAACACTGATTGAAGGCCCTCACTCGGGATACAGCCGGAGTTTAAATTGCCTGGAAGTGCATCGGGATGGTGCTCCCAAAAGCCTTGCAACTGTGGCAAAAATGGATCGCATCTGCTAGTTGTGAGAAAAAGGATATCTGATTTTGAATGAAGGAGATTAGATCTCACCCTTTGTCAGTTAGAGTTGCATTCACAATAGCTTTGACTTCTGGTGCTTGCATATCGGTCAACTCTTCAGGATCCTTGCAATAGACAGAACCCTGGCCATTGACCAGAATACTATCAGAGCAACTATTGGAATTAGTTTGGGGATCTCCGACACTTGGCTTGTAAACTTACAAAATATCATATCCTGTATCCATTTCGGCTTGCATATAGGCATCCGACGTTAGATGGTCCCAATCGGAAAGAAGAACAAGTTGCGGGTCTCTTCGAGCATTCTCCATGGCTTCTATATCTGTAGGATCACTCGAGATCATTGACACTGGTGAATCGCCAGACGATGGTCTGGATTGAACTTAGTATAGCAGATGAAACATCTACAAAACAGACTAACCTTATGTAGATGGCACCGTACAAGCCATCCATCATCCTGGCCTTATCGTGCGAATGATACCAGTATGTTCCATATTGATCCGCATGCCACTTGTATGTATATTTCTGACCTGGTCGTATGCCCCATTGTGAAAGACCAGATACTCCATCAGCCCATGGGGTACCCTGCTGCCTAAACTCCGCAAAATATCACGCCAATTAGCCAGAAACTTAGTATAAGTGAAGAACTGAGTCATACTGGATCCCATGAAAATGGATTGATTGATTGAAAGGTAGATGGTTTGTCACTTCGATCTTACATGGTCAGCAGTTGAAACTAATAGGTATTCAAAGTCATACTAACAGAAACATCATCACCTTCATCTAGGATTAGAGGCGGGCCAGGGAATTGATCATTGACGAAGATAAATTCTCGCTCTACTCCATTCGGCGACCCCTTCTGCCAGGTAAGCTCTAATGAAAAGTGTACTTGAGCTGCTTGAATCAATGCGGCTAGATTTACCACCGTTGGAACGAGCCATTTTGCACGCGCCATCGTTGTGAATATTTCCGGAAAAGGGGGACTTGACAAAGGATAATCATATATTTGACGGGGAAGACGCGATTCTCGTCCTTTTATTTTATCAATAATTATTGCTCGCATACCTGCCAAGCTAGGAACCTGTTGCTCACATTCTTTTTGGGCCGAACGACTCGACCTTCAAACAACAGATCAGAGGTGAATAAAGGGGGTCTTAAATTTTAGGGACACAGTCCCCGAGTTTCTCTTTCTGAAATCAAGAGCATTGAAGGGGTTTAGTTTGCAAAGGGATGGTACAAGATAAACATTAATTTGGAAGTTGAGAAGAAGGCGGCGAGCTCAAACCCCTTCAGGTCTATTTTATAGTGTATGATATAAAGAGGTAATAGACCCACCTCTATTTAATTGTTAGACTAAATTCGAACAATGTACATCTGCTTGCTCTTAAATTCAAATCGCTCTTTCTCTGGAGCTTGCTGTAAATGCGACCACAGGGTGCGGAGAACAGAACAAAGGCAAATGCCGTTAAGTTTGCAAGAAAGCGATACCGAGTAATTGTCCAACCATTTGTAGGCTCCTTACTTTCGGGTTCATGAAGTGCGCGGAAAAGAATAGTCGAAGAAAGTGAGGTGGACCAGATCACGGCTCCGGGATAGAAAATCGATCGGCGAGCAAGTCCAGTCAGACCAAAGCTGAGGAGCTATTGGCTAATTTCATCGAGTTGGTATCTAACTAGGGATGAAGTTGGAGGTGGAGAGTGATGGGGAGAAGGGGAAAGTTAGGGTAGGAAATCCCGGGAATATGCGGCGCAATTCGGTATCACTCACCCTATAATCTGGGTTGTGAGAAGATACAGGAAGGAGAAACCCGCTCCATAGTTTCGATTTCAGTATACAGGACTCTCGATCGCCACCATTGAGCCCAGCGCGTAGGCGATGGAAGCGCTGATATTGACACACTGATGAGGGAAGGTCAGTCCTGGCTCTTAACATTACTTGGCCGAGATTCACAAATCAAGGGTACCTACAATCACAATAAACGCTTGCTCCGTCACAGTGAATTTCCCAGGATTGAGAATCTCCATAGAGGCACAGTCCATATGGGCAACTTCTCCCATGCCCGACCAATAGGGAACACCAGGATTTGGGCCACAACATAGCCGATTGCGAGTGAAGGCTGAGGAATTGTTAGAAATGTGACTTCCAAGTTTCTTCAACGCAGGACGCAGGACTCACATATCGCAAACCGAAGAACTGATTGACCCCAGAAAAAATTATGACAAAGATTGTCATCAAAATCCAGGCCCGAACAGCTGCGGCAATAAATATAAGTAACAGCTCAGTCATCATTAAGAAACATAGTACTTACTGTTGCATTTGATGGTCGAGTCATCTTTGTTCGAAACACATGCGGCGACTTCGGGGACTGGATAATATTGTTAGATGACACTCCGAACAAACTGACGAGCGTGAACATACAAGGTGATTGGTCTCCCTCAACATTCCAACTGAATGCCTCCACTTGCGTAAGCTCAGCAGACTCTGCTCTGTCCGATTTATATACCCAATCTTTCTCGTCTGGGCTGCTACTCTCCGCTTCCAAGTCTACTTGTGGCGTTTCAGATATATCGGCTTTCTTGGTAACAACATCATTCGATGCCATCTTCCAGTTTGCTTCAAACTTCGTTCGTGGCGTATAATGAGGAAAGAACTTGAGATTCCCCCCCCCCCCCCAAAGCTACCTTCGCGGTCGATGTCATGTTTAAAGAGAGACAAACCATCGATGATACAATAGTACCACCTGATCACGGTAAACCCCACCTTTGTGAGCTGATGTCCAAATTGATACTAGTCAACGTGAGTACCCCAACGATAGAGTAGAAAAATAACCCTAGCCTACGGCAGTCTGAAGGCAAATTTAGAGGTGACGCGCGGAGCCAGAGACTACTTGGAAGTACTATCTCCAGTCTAATGTATGTGCAGACTAACGCATGGGGGCGTGCCTCAATGCTCACCTGGGCATATTCGAATATTACATATTCTCTAGTGGAAGACCGCCTGTACTTGAACGTCTTTGATGAATATGTTTGCATTAAAATCCCCAACAGCAATTTGGATTTGGCTTCTCTGATCATTTTCTTTTTGAAGCCTTCCTTGCATGAATAGAAAGTTTAATGGAATAAAACCAATTAAACTCTTATCGCACGCCAATTGTACTCTAATCCGGCAAATAACTTAGTGTCTTGGTTTCTTGATCTAGGCGCAAATTGGCCGATTTAGCATCGAAGAACCCGTCTCAGTTTTTCCTAGTAGGTGGGGCGCCGTGGGTTCCACTGCAGCAGGTTTATTAATCTTCTTCGCCGTATTCATTCCTTTCGAAATATATTTGAGGCTGGGTTATTTTAATGGGAGCGTTGCAAGTTGAAGAACAGTACTTCCACTGGAAAAATATGCAATCACTGATCCTGAATTTGAGATTAAGGGGAATGCCGCCACCTTGGAATTAGAGATTGTAGGTATAGAAGGTCAGTGCGCGATAAGTTATGGATTAAAGAACCACGGATGGGCAAAGCTCCGATTTGCCCATCGCCTCACAAGAAAATGCCTCGGTTGAGCGTCCGGCGAGGTGTGGAGTATCACTTCAATTTCGCTGTGGAGTCTCTCGCCATGGATTTCAGTCTATTTTCAGTGACAGGCTTTGATCATTTGACACGACTTTCTAACGGATATTCACTGCGGTTGGGCAGGGCTGATGCCCTACTCGTAGCTAGCCGTATCGCCGGAGCATTTGATACATCTTAAATCAGTCGCGAAAAAGGTGGTTCTGGTTAAGAGACATCGCTATACCTTTCTTAATGCAATACAGGAAACTGGACGGTTCGTTAGAGCTTGTGAACCAATGCTCTTATAAATATGACAGCACGTATGGTAGTATAAGTTGAAAGATCGAAGTTAAAGAAGTCAAAAGCAGTTAAATTGATATATTTTCGTAATGCCAAGCCAAGATGATGTGTTCTCCGAAAATCTCCATAAAAGTCTGTAAACTTTACGTCAAGTGAATTAAACACCCGTGTCCTCCTGTTCAATATCGTATGTGGAATCATAGGCTTTCCAAGAATCACAGTTTTGTTTGAGAGAATGATAATCGAACAGACTTTTGATTTCATCATACCGCTCAACAAATTGCAAGGCAAATCCTTCATCGGTATGCTAACCAATATGACAGTGCATAAGCCATGCAGCGGGATTATCTGTTTGAAAGGCAATGAAGAGATAGCCATCACTTACGAGCATCGTTGTATCTCTTCGTGGGGGGTTGTTTTGGGATATAGTGCCGTCCCAAGGATTTGAACCTCGAGCAAGAATGAAGAAATCATGGCCGTGCAAATGAATCGGATGGGCTATTGGCATAGTTGTATTGATAATCAGGTAAACCCATTCATCGACATTGGGAAGTTCAATGACAGCGCTGGAGGCGGAAAAATTGGTTTCATGATGATAAATTTGAAGCAACGTAGGATTATCCCACTCGACCTGCATAGTTGTGCTATTCAAGTTCCAGCGGAACAGATTTTCGAGATTTTTCCCTACGGTCACATCTTCCAAATATTTCCATTCCGCGGAGGCAACGGATTTTGACACAATTGGGACCAAATTTCTGACATCTTCATCGAAACACACGAGTCAATACCATAGTCATATGGGCTAGTCTTAGGTGTGCCTACTTTTGACTGATAATGAAGAATACCTTTAATACTATCAACACTTTCATTATCGGTCCCAGTTTCACTGCATTCTGAATTTCTGTAACATGCCCGGTATATTTCAAGTGAATGAGAATACTTTCGTTTCGTTTAACAAGTCGTTTGCTAGCCTATATAGTTTTCCCCAAAGCTTAACCTACCACATACGACCACAGGGTGTGGAGAACAGGGCTTCCCGTCCGCTCAGCCGTACTTAAGCCACACGCCGGTCAGTTAGTAGTATGGTGGGTGACCACATGCGAATCCTGACTGTTGTATGTTTTTGTTGTTTATCCATCCAGTATTCACTCCGTGTGTTGTATAGCAAATGAAGTTTTTTAAGGTTCGTTAACTCTGTAATATCTTTTTAGTCTAAATGGGCGAGTTTTCGTCAAATAAACTCTTCTCTTCTTTCCTGCCTAAATAAGATTCCCCATTAGATATCCATTTGATAAGGAAGACTGAAACAAACGTGACCTATTTGAAAGAAAAAAAGATTTTTTTTATAGATTGTTCAAAGATAAGGACCGCTTGGTATATGGAGACAAGAGCGACATAGGATCGGTATTGCATTCACTTCAAAATTATATGACAGACTCTCAATTTATTGCATATACCGGTGGGCGACCCTGATTTCTACCAGAGATATTTCTACCGTCGTTGACCATCCATGCTTTCCTGTTGAGAAGCCTTCTTGTTCATTTGTCGAAGCCAAAGGCCAAGGCCAAGAGAAAGAATAATGCCCCCCATACGATACTGAGGCTCATCAGAGCTGGGGAAGAAGTATGACCAGTAAATATTAGAAGAGTTACCAAACAAATTGACCATGGCATACATAATGGCTGGCTTAGTTCTGGTCCGCGGTACAGTGCTGGCGATCCACGCCTGAACCACATTAAATGCGGAATATGATCCAGCACACATCAAAAACATGCCAACATATCTAGGCGCGGTGGAACGTGTGGTGATCAACATGACATTTCCCACGATATCGACAATCAGAGGCCATACAATCAGGATTGCCCTCTTATCCGTGTGCTGCGGCAGAAGGGAATTTCCGAAGGAAGTAAAGAAACCAAATACATACACAGGAGCAGTAATAAGGAGCGTTACAGTACTACTGAATCCGAGTGTCTTGACAATAGACTAATACGAGCAAATTGTTAGTTTTTTCTAAAATATTGTCGATGAATGATAAGGGTACCTACTGGGAAAAAGTACGTCCATGTTTGAGAAGTTAGCTGACAGATTTGAAAACCAATGAGCATCCAAGCTTTAGGATTCGTAAATACATCAATAAGAGCCTGTTTTATCGATCCATTCGCATCAATTGCATCATTGGCTGCCTGTGCTAGTCGCCATTCTGAAAATCTTTGCTCTTGTTCCGAGAGCCATTTGCGCTGACCAGATCGAAGAAAAAGTCAGGAAGTAGAAACACTGAAAGATCACCTGCAACAACAGTTCTTAGGCCCTCAATAATGAACAGGCACCTTTCGTATTTCATTAGCTTCAAAGCTTTTGGACAATGGAAGGAGAATTGCGAACCTCCAACCGGCAAGACCTCCGGCGCCATTTAGACCATTCAAGATACCAGCTGCGAGTAGTCCACCAAATCCATTTGCAATTGTGTTGCCACAATAGAGAATTGCAACGCGAGGTGCAATTTCTTGTGGCTTATACCAAGAGCTGACCAACAGAATATAGCTGTCATCAGTAATTTATTATAGTAAAGGTAGAAAAGGTTGGCCGTACAGTGCACCTGGGAAAAAGGGAGACTGCAACCCCAACAGTACTCGGGCAACCATTATGCCAGTGAAATTCTTGGTAGCCGCAGCGCATATAGAAATACCGCCCCAGATAGAAATGGCAACTGGTATATATCGGGAAGGCTTGACACGCGTAAAAATACATTGCTCGGTATTTGGCCAAGCAAATAACCAACAAACTGTCGAGCTCGATTAGTTCATATTCTTTTCCAAGTTTTCAGAGTATATACTTACCATAATAGCAACAGCAGTCTGGTACTGAGTATCTTCAAGACCTAGGTCTTCCTGCATACCGCCCAGTCGTGCATTTGCAATGTTAGAACGGTCTAGAATACTGAAAATAAAAAGCAGACATGGTGATGAGACTAGATGCAAATCAATTTTGCGAACAACTAGCATAAGTCTGAGTCAATACAAAATCAAGAAAGAAGGTATACTTGGAACTCATTGATACCCACGTCTTTTTTCAAAGCTTCTAGTTTCATCTGAAGTAAGACCTTCGAAAGTGGCCTCTTCTGGAGAAAGTTTTAGGATATCTCCAGATGGCTGGTATTGTCTTTGAGATTTTCCACCTCCATGATTAAATTTCTGGCGACTTATGAAGTCAATTAAACACTAACATTTTGACAAGCTGGCTCGACCGGCTTATTTACTTCCCTTCTTCAGACTTGATGCAGGCCACAAAATGAGGGGTTACCCCAGCCCGGGGTTTCCCCAGGTTTCCCCGACATCCTTATCCGCCCGAGCGGAAATCTATGAGCGGAAATCTATGAGCGGAAACCTGGAGCCACAGAGAAGCTTATCCGCCTCGCAGCGGAAATTTGTGTCTACGGATCACTTTCCTATTGCATACAGACAAGCTAGAGTCAAAGGGCGAAAAGAAGAGAGAGAGACATGCCGATCATTTCAAGTTGTTTGAAGATAGCGTCCAGCGGCGGAAACCCCCCATTTCACCTATCTCAGACCGGCAGACAACTACAACACCTAGCAGGGACATCCTATAATTTGAAGTTCGAATCTTGGAAGATTAAGTAGGTAACTTTGCGAGATTGAGCATTGATACTACTATTCTAATATTTAAATATTTAAATTGCATATAGGAAATAGTTTTCTAATTATCTTCTGACTTGTATCTCTACTTCTTGTTCTACGGTGTATTTATTCAGAGTTTAAAGTACAGATATTGCGTAATAGACGTTAAAGGTTGATATACGTATCTACCAAGCGCTAAATTTCACATTCTGGGTCCCCTCCCCAGCGAGTATCAACAGGCTTTGTCTATATCGCCCGCAGAAACAAGTTGCATAAGCTCATCATCTTGTGCGATAAGCAGCATATCTGAACCCCCTTGCTTGAATTTCCGGCCAGGAAAAGTAACAATCCGCGTCAGGAGTAGCCGGGGCAGCACCAACAGCGAGGCGACTAGAGCCTCGTGTGGGATCATTTCCCAGATATCTCTATCTGAAATACTTTCTAAGTTATACTTCGCGTCCAGCAAGTATTCTGGAGTAGCTGTAAAAGCTTATCTCAATAAGCAGAGAATTCCATAGCTGGGCAGTAGCTGTGTGGGACCCTTTGGACGGCTGGTTATCGCTGTTCGGGGCGGACATAGATATCCGGGTGGGCTCCACCCAATTTAGAGACACAATATGAACACAACCACGCTAGTCGGTAGGACTGATTGCGCGTACCTTGGGGTTTCAATCGTTAAAGGCCCCTGATCTGTTTAGATCCACTGGAATCTGCAGGGAGATACGCTAGGCATATTGCGAATCCAATCATTCAACCCGGTTTTGTAAAACAGTTCCGTGCCGAGCCATCAAGACTCGTCCGGGTAAGCACTTTGCTCAAAATCCCGAAAACAGATGTAAGCACTAGAATTGGGATAAAGGGCCAGCTTATAACTTGCAGGTCTGTCTTTACTGCTTTAGGGAGCGCGTAGGAATGTGGCTTCATGGCGAAAAGCGAATGAGAGGTTCATCACATTAGGTGTGCGACGGAAATAACCATCAGGATCTTTCTTGGTCCCCACTATTGATTATGTGCTATGAAGTGGGTTAAAGCGTCATCCTTAGAAGTAGATAGGTCCACGTAGAGTCAGCCGAGTTCTATTTGTCACTCGCGGCAGTAGTAGGCGAGTTAAGAAATGTATATAAAGTCAGGTTGAGACTGCCGTATCCTAATATATTTCACTTCCAAGATTCATTCCAATCATCAAAACTTGCAATAATCAAAGACAATGTTTCTTGAATCGACGCTTATTGGCGCCATTGCCTTCTCTGGCTTTTTTGCATCTGGTATTTTCTAGCCGTTAGTTGAATTTTGCTCTGATTCTAACAGAGAACAGCTCATCAGGGGCCACATGCACAGTTCAGTGCATCAGAGCTGGCAGCGCGGTCTGAAAAGGTACAACAATGCTCCAACACTGTCGGGGAAGGTAAAAAAAAAAGACATGCCCTCCGCCGCAGAGAAATGGCCAAACGGGATTCCAATGGTGAAACCACTTATGAGATCCACGCCCAAGCTCCCAAGTATGATCTCTTGAAGAACGGCACCACCCTTCTGACCCCAGAAGTGAGCGAGGGACCCTATTGGTACCCAAGAAGCCAGGCACTTCACCAAGACATTGCAGAAGAACAAGAAGGTGTCCCCCTTGTCCTAGATATTGCTCTTATGGACATCGATACCTGTGAGCCTCTGACCGGTGTTCTGGTGGATATTTGGGTATGCATGATCGCAGTCATTGATTCGAATCGTTCAGAATATTTGAACTGACTACTTTGTAACAGCACTGCAACGCCACTGGATCATTCAGTTCGTTTACCGGCTTGGATCCCAACGAGTCATTCGGAACGGTGTATAAAGAAAAAACTGGAAAGACATTTTCCACGTCCGGTGGACTTCCCGAGTCCAAGCTAGAGGTTAACATTTTACCGAGGTTTATTTGATGTTTGAATTGATGCTCATTCTTTTCAGGGCCTTTCAACCGACAGTGAGACGTGGCTCCGGGGCATGTGGCCCACGGACAAGCATGGCGCGACCTCCTTTCAGACTGTATTCCCTGGATTCTATGTATGTTGATCATGATCTATCCATTTTACGAATATTCATTATCGATTGGCTGGTAATAGATCGAACGTGCAATTCACATCCATGTTCAAGTTCATACAAACTGGAGCGTCATTCTGAATGGTACTATCTCTCACGGCCGATCGTGAGCACGGGACAGATATTCTTCGCTGAGGACTTGGAAGAGGAGATCATGGCTCTGGAGCCATATGCCAGCCATACTCAGATCTCCCGCCTGAAGAATATCAATGATGGAATTTACACCAATGAGTCATATAGTAAGTCATCGGCACAACCTTTATTCCCAAGACTGAGGGCATCATTTCTTAACAAATATTATCGCAGCCGGTGCAATGACCATCATGGATACCGAACCGCTCGGCGGAAGGTCCTACAAAAACGGAGTCCTTGGATATATTGCTTTGGTATGCTGATCTTCAATTAATTTATAAGACTTGATTCTAACCACTCGATCAGGGAATTGATACTACCTCAATTAAGGATGGTACAACCGAAAGCCCAAGTAAGCATTTCAACTATTCAACGCCTTTGACAAGTGACTGATTTTGCATAGATCCTCCGGTAGTTTCAGACCCTCCTACTATCAATTGAGATAAAGGTATCAATCATCAAATACTCGCATGTCCTTTGACACAATTGACCTAGAAGCTATAAACGTTGAGCGTATTGTGCTATAGTACGACGCATTTGTTAACTGCTTTGGATGTACGAATATTAACGAGAGTCTGGACTTCCTTCTTCATGCCTCGTGATACAAGCATGAGCTCCGATTCACCATGCGACATGTTATTTTTTGCACTTAGCCCTTGCAAATAGAAACCCTCGGTTTCTGAAGAAGTCTTATTACTGTTATCCCTTTATTTGAACGATGAAACACTTTATTTTGGGGTTTGGCTCTCAGAGCTCAAAAGAAATAACTTCTCTTCTATTTATTCGCAAAAGAACCTTTTATAGTAAGATGATCTACTTTTTGCATCCATTTCAAGTGACAATCAGAATGATTTTTCAAAAAAGTCTTATACTGTATTCACGTAGGTGTTTGTTTATATAATCTTGGAAGACTCTACAAGCATCCAAATACACAAAGGATAAAGACATATAGTAGATCCAAAGGAATCTATCTACTTTTCTATCTTAGCATGAGACTTTAGTCATCTAGTCCAGGGCAGTTCTCGCTGGTCTTGGACGTAATATCGTCATAAGGTGAAGGATCAGTCCAGATAATTTTGAAGCTGTATTGAAGTCAGCATGTCTCGCTTCAAAAGTTCCGACTACTTGGATGAGACAGTCGATCCGCAGATCGAAAGTAGCATATGTGGGAAAGACGACTAATACATACCTATCGTCGGGATAATCAGGAGCATCATCGTCGCCTAGTTTATCAACAATGTCGGTCAGGGCATCGTGTTCCCAGCAGATCAGGATATTTCCAGACCCGGTATATCCATCGACAACATCCTTGACGCAGCTAGGGTCATCCCGGTCGCAAGAAGTATCGACAGTCAGGCCCAGGTCCCCTGCTAGAGGCTCCACGGTATCATAGGGGCGCTGACGGCTGCCATCTGTTCTCTTTGTTAGATACATAAAGTTTTTGAGATGACAATAATTGGTAACGGGATTACTTGAGCAAATATAATTTGGCTTTCAAAGAATTCGACCCGTGCAAATAACATAAACTCCCAAAAAGGTTGATGTGCTAACATTCAAAATATTTACTTACCACTTTGAGGGGTTTGCGCCATAATATGGCCAATGTTGTAGCTGGAACTCGAGCTAAAAACATTTCGCAGACATTGTGCACGCTCAAGGCCCTGGGAGCTTAGCCCATCACCATCATCTGGCTTCTCGCCATGTCGGATAAGATAAACGGTTGGATCAGCAACTACGAGTGCGGCGGCAGCCAATATGTAAAGCGAAGCAGCCTTAACCATAATGAAAGTTTTTACAGTATTCAATCAATTGAAACCGCAAAATCTGATGTTAGATCTTAATCTTCAAAGACGATAGAAGGAAAAATCGATTGATTCAAGTTCATGGGACTCATTTGACTGCATTTATACTTGAATCTCACGAATTGAGTTTATACCGTAGATATATTCAATGTTACCTTTCGTGGTGCTCGAGCGGCTTCTGCGGTTACGTATAGCCATTCGTTTTTCTGATCTCCATGTCATGGGTGTCCAGGAGAGTTTGATTCGCTCGACGATCAGCGATCTAATCTGATATAGGTAAATGAAGATGCGCCCGCCCCCGCGCCCCGATATCGGAGACTTGGCTTGGTTTGGTTTAGCGCTCTGGGATGCAGAGAAAATAGTTATATCATTGAATTGGATAAGAGAAACCCCAGTGGGGTAATTCACCAGGAATTGATGATTGGAATGTGGATGAACGCGTGAACGCGTCAACGCGTCATGCCCTTATCGGGCCGGAAATCGGTTTTATCGAGACTCGATGCGGCCATGTTCATGAGAGATCACTGCTCTTATGAAGGGCAAAAAAACTAGAGAAATCGTTTAGATTTGACCATTTTTACATACATTAATGCGATATCATACTTGAATTGCCTAGCTTTGTGTGCGTATCGCGAAATTAGACTCTTATTGATGACTTGGGAGCTATTGGGGGGCATTGGCAAGATCATACCACGGAAAATTTTTGGTTTCTACCCAACGAAATGAATTTCATTCGTTTCCCTATCTTTGAAGACTTGAAGGATATGCATGTAGGTTCCTATAAACTTAAAGTAGGAGTATCATACTTCGTAGTACATCCATAAATCTTCCAAGGTTAGTACTGGTAATACCAAGTTCCAAGTCCACTGGTATTTGAAGTTCATGGGACCCGCAATGTATATTTCCAGCTTCATTCAAGTTGATAGCACATCATGATGTAGTTAGTACTAGTAGTAACTTAGGCAGTACCCAAGCTGTCGCACTATCCTAGCATCTATACTCCCCAATAGGAGCTCATGTATTCATTATTTACTCCTTTTTTCCAGCGCTTTTTGGTGGCAAAATATTATGAATGGCTTGCCGCTTTGCTCCAAAATACAATAAGTCACAGAAATGTGCAGTATTTGAGGATATTATGAAAGGGTTCAACTACTGGAAGGCGGTGTTTGGCTGTCATCCGTACTTCACGGCTCATGATAGGTATCAGCCAACCAGAAGGTTGGAGTGGGATGTTCCGTCAATCTGGGTTTGCAACTACGAAGACGACCCTAGGTAGTGGAGCGATTCTTGCAGGCGATACATTGAAGCCAATACTATTACAACACTGAATGACGGTGTGCGCTACCGCCCGTACGCCTCCGGCGATTGGCTACCTCCCCTCCCGTATTCTCAAATTGCGCCCAAAGAGGCGAATGTCCATGTCCGATGCCTGGACTTTTTGAGAACAAAGTTAACCTAGGGAGCCTCCCGCCCCCTTCTCAAAAAGTGCTTACTAAACGATGCCTTTTCACTCGCTAGCCGTGTGAACACCAAGTCAGATGAAATATATATTTCAAATTATACAACCTCCGTCTATGCCACTGGGAAGAGCTTCGCCCCCCAATCATATCCTGAATATAATGATTCTCCTTTAGGAATAGATTTTAGTTGAAAGTTGACAAGATATTTGTGAAAGATAGCCATGAATATCAGCGGTGATGAGAAACACTAGTGTGAAAAAATCAGCCACTTCGGTTACAGAAGAAAGAGAATTCCCTGATGTAATAATTGATGAATTAAATATGATGTTATAGGCTTCTGCTCTATGTATAGAAAATGGGTTTCCCCGTTGGCCTGTGACGGCGGAGAATGTGGATAGCCACCCCGTGAAAACCACTTGGACAGAGCTCTGGAGATTCGAATGGAAAGAAATTTTACCATAAGCGCAGGGGAGACTACTTGAATAATATGGAAGTAAATTTTAAGTTTAAAGTAACGAAAGCATGGTCACACAAGTGTAAATTGGAAATATAGGTCATTCAATTTGATTTTCAAGTATTATCCTTGATTATCATTAATAGCGAGCCAAGTGATATGCACGAGTATATCAGATTATAGACAATCCACCCAATCGAGTTGCCAAACTCTTGTCAAGAGTCCAAAATGAAGTCAACGAGAGTGCAGAAGAGAAATGATACACTCAGACGCTGACAGCCCGAATAACCGAGAGTCATGATAATAAAAGCATCCCAAGCGTATCAGCAATAAAAACGAGACAGAAATACAAAACGCCTGGCAACCAACTCTGTATGTTGACGTCGATATGTACCGTAAAGTAAAATAAATCAGTGCGCCATATCAAAACAGCAAGCTCGCCAGTAGCTAGCTAGCAAGCAAGCAAGGCAAAAAGGGCTCAATTTGTGCAGTGCCATAATGCAAAAGAAGGGGAGCAAAACCCAAACAAGAAGAGACATTTCGGGAACAAGATCATGTACAAGCTTAATCCGAGTCTTCAGAGGCCATGGCGCTGGAGTAGAGTCGGCTGAAGTGAGACTTGGGCTCTGTCAGCAACGCGTACGGCTCGCCGTTTTCTACGATACGGCCGGCGTCCAGCACCACAACACGGTCATAGTCTAGAATGGTGTCGAGCTTGTGGGCAACAGAGATGATCGTGTGATTGCAGAATTTCTCACGGATGACGCGTTGCATGATTTCGTCTGTCTTGGTATCGATGCTGTTGTTTGAGATTAGCAAACATCATGTACTGCAAGGGGCAGAAATAGAAAAGTGGGCGGTGCTGGGGCGCTCAGATCAAGCCGCATATGCAGGGGATGAGTGACAGGCAGGAACAAAAGAAATTAAATCGGAAGAAGCACGAGTCAGAAATACAAGAAAAAAGGAGAAGTAGATGTGGGGACGTTTGCAATGCGAGGGAACACGTCAGGGGGTGAGACAATAAATGGATATTCACTCACTTGCTGGTTGCCTCGTCGAGAATGAGGATGTTTCCCGGACGAAGAATTGCCCGAGCAAGGCAGAACAACTGCCTCTGGCCGTGCGAGAGGTGGATCTCATCGATGTCGGTGTCTAGGTCTCCCTTCTCCTGAATGGCGGGAAGGAGATGCACGGTCTTCAGCGCAGCCAAGATGTCTTGATCGTTGCAGACACCTGTCGGGTCCGCATTGAGTCGGACACTTCCCTTGAATAGTAGAGAGTCTTGCGAGACTCCATTGATACGGGATCGAATGTCGCGCCTCGGTAGTCGAGAGATGTCCTCGCCATCGACCGTAATCATACCATTCGTCAGCTCGATCATGCGGAAAATGCTCATAATCATCGAGGTTTTGCCACTGTATTCCATGTCAGAGTTGGTTCAAAGTAGAATTTTCAAATCAACCGATTCATTTTGTCAGATTATTGACGAACCTTCCTGTTCGGCCGCAAATGCCGACCTTTTCACCTGCGTTAACAGTTAAAGACACATCGTTGAGAACCGGCTCCGAGGGTCTGGTGCCCAATGTTAGCATACAATAGGTCAAATTTGTTTGAAGTCAAGTAGGAAGAGTCTTACCTGTAGGCCGCAGAAACTGAGTGGAAGCTTACTGCGCCTTTCGAAGGCCAGTTTGGAGGGATCTCGCCATCTTCTCCTGGCTTGTCCTCCGACTCGACAGTTTGAGTAAAGTCTTTGATGCGCTGAATCGACCCAATATGGGTCTCCAGGTTGGTCCAGAAAGTGACTACTAGTTTGATGGTTTGGCTAAACTGGATAACGTTGAGGAGAGCAACACCCACTGAGCCTGCATTCAGAGAAGTTCCACGGAGAACGACCACGAGGACAATCAATAGAATGGCAATCCCAGCAACGACCAAGTCAAGGGAAAGAGTCAGCCACCTCTGGATAGCAAACATATAGTAAAATGGCCGCTGTGAAGTGTCCAAAAGCTGAATATTTTTCTTCTCCATACCATGTTGCCAGCCAAAAGCCCTCAAAGTGACAAGTCCTTGGAGAGAATCCGTAAAATGGGTAAACAGAGGAGCCTTAGCTTCAAGATCCATGTAACGAAGCTGACGCGAAGTTCTTAGGTAGAGTTTTTGGATGAGGAAGAGAACTCCAAGAACAAGTGGGAAAGAAATGGCGGCATACTTCGACCCGACACCGATCAGAGCCATCTGCGCCATGCAGAGAAATACAGTGGCAATAGTGTTGATAGCCGCAATAGGCAGCTCCATGTCAATGAGTTGGAGGTCCTGACTGAATCTGTTGAGAATGGAGCCACTGTCTGTTGTGGAGAAGAACAGCATCGGTGCACTGAGGACGGTAGTCAAGAGTCGACGGTGGAAGAATTCTCCAGACTTGGGTACCATAGTAATGATCATTTGCCAACAACCCACAATCAGGGAGATCATAGCAACACAGCCCAACATCACATAAATTCCAAGGTAATAACCGACACGTTCCCTGGGGTGGATCGTGTCAGACTCAGCCCACCACTGCACCCAAATCGTGGGGAACGAAATGCAGAACACAAAGCCCGCCATCGCAACCACGAAGACCAGAGCAGGAAACCATCCAATTGCATTGATATAATAGGTATAGATTCCAAGATCACTTCCGGTGGCTCGGTTCAGTGGCTCTGGCTCCAGAAATTCTTTCTCCTTTTCAATGGAGTCAATAGTGCTGTAACTGGGAGACTCAGAGAAGCGTTTGGGCTTATAATCCCAATCGGCGGCAGTGAGCCCAAAGCTGGAAACGTAGCCACCGGTTTTGTTCAGAGCACTGAAGCTTCCCTGTTCCATTATACGGCCTTCGGTGTCGAGAACGACAATGTGATCAGTGTAAGGAAGACGTTTCACTGTGTAATAGTAAGCGAGTGAACAGCATATGTAGAATCAAAAGTTCTTACCGGAAGATGAAGCGACAATAATAGAGGTTCCAGTCTCTCTCAAGAGTCCCATATGACCGAAAAGGCTGTGAAATATGCGATTTTCCGTAGTAGCATCAAGCCCACTCAGCGCATCGTCCAAAATTATAATCTTTCGTCTAGCATAGACAGCTCGAGCAAGGGCAATGCGTTGACTCTGCCCGCCGCTGAGGGCTACTCCCTTGCTCCCAATGACACTCCGATCGCCACGTGGAAATTGTCCGAGGTCTTCTTCAAGAGCACATGCCTGGATAACGGTAGCATACCACCTGGGATCATAGTCTGACATAGCAACGATGCTGTCTTTGATGGTGCCATTCATGTGCCACGGCGTCTGGTCACAGAAGGCTACACTCCCTGAAGACAGTTCAATCTTACCATCTGTGCAGGGCATCTCACCAAGAAGAGCCTTGAGAAGAGAAGACTTGCCACAGCCAGATGGTCCAATGATCATCGAAAAACTTCCACGAGGAATGCTGAAATTAATGTCTTTCAATACGGGTCCTTTTTCTGCATCCCAGTTAAATGTTCCATTTTGGATCATTCCAGAGTTCATCGTCGATGAGGTTGAGCCCCGCTTGAAGGATTCAACGGAAGCGGAGTTACTTGAGGACAAATCCATATCACCAGACTTAGAGAGGAACTTGCTTTCGCCCAGATCTTCTAATGAAGGAAGAAAAGGTGATTGTCGTCGATGGTCGTTATGATCCTCCTTTTCGAGAAACTCTTGAATACGAGCAAATGATCCCACGGATCCGGCAAAAGACATGAGCGCCATGACCAGTGTCAATAATGGATCGGAAAGGAGCGAGAACAGTGCCAGAGAAGTATAAACTCGTGTGACAGTTAGAGAGTTACTGGAGATACCTTCGTAAACCCCAAAGGTGAAAATCGGCGCAAAGATCCGGGTCAACCAGGCTGTTACGGTCAGTATTGAGGTCAATTCTGATGGAAGGAGAATAAATACCGAAACCCATGTTCCACACTAGTAAAGTACGGAATTTCTTAGAGATGTTTAGTTCATCAAGACGCAAGCCATGAACAAACTTCATGAAAGAGTTTTGGAGACCCAGCATCTTGACACCTTTGATCGATCCCAGCATACCAGAGGTAGACGAGATTCTTCGCTCAATGGCCTCAAGCCATTTTGCCTGACGTGCTACAACAAATGACATTCCAACGAGAGACCCGATCAATGCCACTGGTGAAATGTTAGTACAGATGGAAGTATGGTAGCTTCGAAGCCCAGAGATATCTAGATGGAACCTACCAAGAGCCACGCAGACAGGAACAACGCATGAGATTCCCAATTGGCGTTCTAGGAGATAAATTGCTAGCGCAATCTCAACCGAGTTTGCCCATATCTCATGCATAGTTTGCCAACCTTGAGTAATTCTCTCAACGTCCGCACTCATCAATGTGAGCGAATTAGCAGGATCAGCATCGCTCAGAGTGAGGGCGCTGGCCTTTTTATAAAGCATGGTAACCAGGATACCACGAGCCATGCTGATACCTCTGTAAGTCATATGTTGGTATTGCCCCATCGAAACCTAGATAGTTGTCAATTGATGTCCAGTTCATGAGAACCGAACTACTCACAGCCAGACCAAGATAAACGAGAGCATAAGCACCAATCAACCCGTAGCCAATATTGTTGGTCGCTTGATTCACCGGCTCATTAAAATAAGAAAGAGATCGTGTTAAAAGGAGCGGCTGCGAAAAGTTGAATGCCACTACACACGCCCGAGCGGGAATCGCCGTAAGAAGGGGCCATTTAGCCGCCTTCAAACACTCCAAGTGAAGTGTATTGGGGGTCTTGCTCTTGACTATGGAGAGTTAGCTCATCGTTGAAAGTCTGTTTAGGAATTGACTGTCTTAAATTACCTTTGCTCCATCGTTCTTCGAAAATGGCCAGCAGTCTTTCAGAGCTCAGCTCCTTGTCCAGAGGAAAGAGATCCTCAATAGAAAGTATACTGCTAAATCCGACGTTGAAAACAGGGTTCAGCCAGTAGAAGACGGATCGATTATAGAAACTAGCAGTCGCTTCTGGAGGATAACCTTGGAATTCAGACTTCAAGATATGTCTCTTTTCGACAGCTTCGAGAATAGCAAGCAGTAGCTTGGCCCCCACTGAAATTGTAGTGACAGTTGCAATGATGTCGTCGAAGGAATTCGCAGATCGCAGCCACAGGGTTCTAGCCCGAGAAACATCGAAAAGCAAGCTGCAGAGGAGGTATGCATTCAAAATGAAAGACGGTCGGACAGACCGTGCATGTTCCGCATACGAGAGTGCAGCGAGAAACAGGACACCGACGGTCAAGATGGCATTTGTCGGGAGAGAAGCTTTCGTGCCATCGGCGGAAGGCAGAGCCCAAAGAACTGTTTGGGTGATTTGAAGTCCGAAAAAAAACAGCCAAGCAGTCTGGTAGTGGGTGAAGGACGCAGGTTAGCCAGGTGAATTCATGATTTGATGTTCCACTGCTTCTGACTTTGGCTTCTCGGAGAAATAAATAAGAAGAGGAAGAAGCAAAACAAACTTACCAGTTTAAGCAGAAGCAACCATGAACCAACAACCTTGGGCCGTTTTTGCGAAAGTTGGTAGATTCGGAAAGGAACAATTATTAAGATTAATGCAATTGGAAGTATTTCGAGAATAGCTTCCTCGAAAAGTAGTGTAAAATCAAATCCACCTCGACATGAACCAGCCCAGACACGCATGGTGTTGTCCACAACGCGGCACGAAGTCGCTGAGGATGTCGAAGAAGCCATAGCTACTCTCCAATAACCATCCAATTGGCGTGAAATAAAGATGGTCGAAGAGAGTAGTTGCCGAAAGAGCTCCACGAGTGTCGTAGATGAAGGAGAGTTTAACAGAAGGTCATGACTTGAAGAGACGCAAGTTTGGGGTCTTGTGGTCTAGATCAGATACATCCAAAAAGGACTTTCAGGCTCTAAAGGCGCATTATCCCTCTGCAGGAGCTTACTACAGTGCATCCAGGAGAGGTACACCCTGAACTCCTATAGGAAATGCCTGTTTGGTTCCTGCAACTTAGTGGGCATTCAATGCAACCTTACACTGACCTTTTTTCGCCTTCCTTTCCTTTTCTTTTTTTTTTTTTTTTTTCTTTTTCTTTTTCTTATTTTTTTCTTTTTAAGAAAAAGTCCTTTACCGATGATGCCGTCTGATGGCATGGTTATTTCGGATTTTTTATTTTATTTGTGGTATTATTTTTTAGGGTCTACATTAGGCGGCACTGCTGGCTAGTTCTCAGGGTTTTCTCTTTTTACTTTACCAATTTATTTTTTATTTTCTCCCTTTCCCTCTCGCGTTTACCCCAGTGGATTTTCTGCACGCATTGTATTTCGGGGGGTTTTTCCGTTTTTCTCCTCTACCATAGCCCGCTGGGGCCAATTTATCCCCTGTCCATGGGCTGTTAATTGGTTCCTTTTCTCCTCTCCTTGGGGATGTGGGGGGACGCAGATGCAGCAGCATCAATAGAGCTCGACCCCCTGGAGTGAATCAAATAATAGTAGGGAAGAGTAAGCTTGCCTGGGTAATAGTTTAGCATGGGGGATAGGGGAAAAATTAGATTAAAAGTTCATACAAGTGATCTCATCCGGTGGATCGTCGGACCAACACGAGGTGAATCCCGAGCAACCTTGCAGCAATATTGTAGTGACGGGCCAATGAGCATTTTGCCTCTGGAGACGGTCAAAAGACCCTCCCCCTAGTTAGGTTAAGCCCATATCTGCCGAAGGTAATTAAACCAGCATTTATGCGAGGGTTATACCTTTCATCTGTATAATTTATGATCCTGAAGATCCCTTGGATGATCCCGATGACATGACCCTTTGAAACAATGCAGCTGGTAGGAAGCTTTTACATAACCTTCGTTGACTGCATAGAATCAGGACTTCAGGTCAGACAATATGATGCCCAACTCTACGGTTCTTGGTGTATGACTAGACTCTCGGTGTAGATGTGAGTTATGTGTCAGGTGTAGCTAGTTGATTGTGCTTTGGGATCTACCCACAGCTTTCGAGGAGTTGAGAATACGGAGAACACTAAACAATTGTTTCTTCCAGATTGCGTGGAAGCTGGAACTCGTGGCGTAATCAAATACCTTCAAATACATTGATTTTATTTTAGGTTCCTTTATTTTTAATATCTCATCTATATGATCCGAGCCCGTTGTGTTGTTTCCCAATTTCCACGATTACCGACGATATCTTCGTTTTAGTTTTTTTTCTTTTCTTTTCTATCTTCTTTTTTTTCTCGTTTTCGGGTGCTTTTCGTTACTACTCCACTAACAGTCCACAGGTAGATCAACCTGTCAACTACGGGATTTGCTTTTGTGAAAACTCACCAGTGGGGGCGAGGCCCGGATGTGCTATTTCCATATTTAGATATATTTGGCGAATGATTACTCTAAGTCTGCTTGCTCGACTGGCTATGGAATAAAACCAAGACTAAGCGCTTGCTGCTCCTGACGCAACATCCGATCAATTCTAATCACGACTGGGGATGGCAAGAAATGCGCATGGCGACGTGGAAGTTCCCCGAGGGCCCAGCCTTTGTGCTTTGGAATACGTACGTACAGCTACAAACCCAGAACCTCGTAAGCGAGGCGTATGCAAGATGTCCAAGGGGGTCCGGATTCTCCTTAAAAAGCGTGGTTGATGGGTGGCAATGTGGAATCAGTCATGGTACTTTTTTACCCCAGAACCCACAATGTCCCCTCCCCCAATTCCAAATCTGTTTTGTTCCATTCTTCCGCGAATTTCTCATCCATTGCACATGAAAAAAAAAACAAACAAACAAACAAACAATTGGACTTCATTTTGAATTTTTGAATCCAATGTCATATCGGGCGATCTCGATTGATCATGTCTAGTGGTTGATCACAGTGTATAATTCGATTTGTTCGCTATTATTCTGTGCCACTAGTGGAGGACTGGGTTTACGCGGGCCTTAACCGTCGCGGGAACTAGAGAGTTTAGTGTTCCCTCAGTGTTCCCCATAGAGCGTCCCCTTCTGCTTCCCGAATGGTTCGTCGGGCTTCGGACTCTCCACTTAGTACAATCGGCTCGTCTTACTAGTTTCAAGCACATACAGCTCATCCCCATTCCTTCGGACCGGTTTGTGGATTAAGCCATTGCGTTCCAGGCGTCGAGAGACCATCCAATTGGCACCACTTACTGGATGTGGCGAGTTCCAAGGCTTGCGAATGTCGGCCGAGGCGGGCGCCTCACTAGGGGGTGGGATGAGGTTAAAGCCGCGACAGCGGTCGGGGATTTGGTAACGAATGATTTACAAGGCAAGCTTGTTTGCTATTGACGATCACACCCTAACTAAACCAGGGAAAATCAAACAACAGTCAATGAAAGGATACAGGGAAATCAACTTCGCCACATGGACGGAGAATTGTTGGCGAGCTACATTCTTCAACAGAGACCATGCTTTTTGTGTGCCGCATTTCTGGAATAATGACATCGACATAGATTTTAGTATTCTGTTCTAGGTCCTAGGCAGTGTTTGAATAGCTGTGGGGGAAGCAAAGGGCTGCTCCTTCTTTATGCGCGGGGCTATTGAATTATAGATTATGAATTTTATCTATCCCCCCCCCTCTTTTTAATAAAAGAGTCATTTTTTTGCAAGGTGATGTATCTTCTAGGGATAGAATAATATGACAGCCCGAAGATGGTCGGGGCACTTGTTGTCCCGAGCGACCACTGGTTAAATGTGGACGGGCCCCGTCGGATAGACCCGCAATCAGCCATTTGACGACGCCCTTGCAGAACTTCCAAGGTTGACTTGGAAGTGTGAAAGGGGCGCTTTCGTTGGGCCATAGTGACCTGCGCCACAAACACCACAAGTCTCCTCTAAGTACCAAGTACATGCGTGGACATGGTCAGTCCCATACTTAATGCTGGTCTCGTGACATGAGCTAGACTTCCAGTCCCAACTATAACCAATAGCGTTAATTACCGTGATTTATTGTCTTAACCCGAGTCTTATTAGTCGGCAACCTTACCCGAACTATTAATCCGGTTTTAGTGGGAGTGAAAGAAGAGTTCTGGCCGTCAGATACAGAAAGGGATGTGTTCTAACAAGTATTTTGGTGCACTACTCGACTAACTCCCTCTTCCAAGCGATTGCGACTGCAACTCCCCCCACCCACAAGTCATTTACTAAAGTTGCAGATCACGGTGACACTCCGGAGAATCCAAATGGGACAATTATGCGAGGCGAATGGAGTGATCAGAACACCATGTCTCGATTATGATCACCGCTACGCCTCCACTTTGTCAATCAGGTGCGCGGTAAATCATAGATCTCCCCGACCCGTATTAGAGAAACCTTGCTGATGCTAAGAGCCTTATGCTTTGTGCAGAGCACAGACTACAACAGCCGCAATGGATCTGTCCAGCTCGGAGACAGGTGAGGCCCTGATCAAGGTGGAGACTTTCTGCCATGTGTGCGTGCAGCTTGGGCACATCCAGTCGGTGTAACAAAATGTAATCGTGTTGAGATCTTGTGAAGTGAATTATAGACTGATCAATGCATGGTTGATGCTGGACCCTACATATTCTTAATCCAGTATATTTTACATTAAGAAAGAGCTGGAGAATCATTCCCTAATCCGGGATTTGATGTACCTGTTCTTGAAAATGTTTTAAACCCTATGCATCTTCTAGAAACCATCGGCGTCATTGGTATCAGCATCAGCACATCGCCAGCTGACGACTAGCAACTATAGATGAGAGAATTAGAAAGGAATGTGAGGAAAATCCCGCGCCGTCTTAGATGACAATGGTGGCGCGGCCCCAATGGCAAGATCACGGCTGTTGACAGCCTGGCGTCCTGCCTTGCTGAACCCACGTTCGAGACTGCAGACAAGGGGTCATCCTGATCGGGAGATTGCGAGTGGATTTATAACCCAGTGAAAGAAAGGCTAGAGATGTGTCAAGGTGTAAATTCATAACGAAAAAAAGAATAAATCTACCGCGTCCAAGGCGTTCAACACACAAGGTGAAATATTACACTCGAAGGCCTTCCTAAACGGTCATAGTGAAGTTATACCCCTGCAGCGTGGTGTTTTGTGTCGAATTTTTCTTTCTCAAATTTTTTTCTGCTACCTAGTTTGGGCAGGGTTTTCCATTTCTATTTTAGTTTTGTTTTCGCAATAACTGTTCGGTTTTTCCCCGTTTGTATTCTACTGTAATTTTCATTTAAATTCAAATTCAAATATGATTAGGATTATTATTATTATGATTATTGTGTCTTAGTCTTTCTAGGCCTTATTCTTCCGTCGGAATCATGGAGCCCCGGGCCTATGAGTGCTCTAATCTTGCTGCTCGGCTGTATTTCGAGAGTACCTTATGCTGTCTGACTCGGTCCCACAGGGGCTAGGATACTGGCTCCACTACTTGACCCGCACTGGCTCCATCTACCGTGGCGTCTCCAACCCTTCCTCATCTAGATCTGAACTTGATGCAAGGAAGATACATGGAGGATCCAGAAATTGCGACTTTTCTCCCAAGCAGTACCATTGGGCCGAGCGCCGTATTACTGTATTTTCATACATACAACCTGTTGGCGAACTAGCGGGAGCATGGCCATGCTGCATGGAGTCCTGATGACCGATTACCGATGGCGTAACTATTTTAGCACTCAGATTAAGAGAGAAAAATTCAAAAATAAATAAAAATAAAGTCACATTTCTTTTAAAGCCACTGAGACATCCGATTTCGCGGGTCTCTGTGTCGAAGATAACCTCTCTTTTGGATCTAATTTATTCACATCCAACCTAATTCGAGGATTATTCTTCTAACACTCGCCCTCCTTCGTTAACAGCTTCGAAAAATCTTATTGAAAAAAGCTGCTTAACAGAAGAAACGAAAGCGGAGAGAAGTGATCAATTGGAATCTTTATAGGCACCTACTCCGACAACATGGCACAATCCTCGCAATGCTACCTTCCTCGCTTCGCTACTGCGGTTGACGGACCGAAACGCCCAGTTTCCATGAAAACCAGACCGACGACTTCGCAAAATGCGCAGTTATTAACCGCATGGCACGAAGGTCGCTTGAACTCGTTGCTGCAGGCCACCTGGGGCCTGGTCCTCCACTACTATCTCCGCACCGAGGATATTTGTTTCGGTTATCAACACATCGATAGTGACTCCATTTCTTCCCGACAACCTGTACAGCGGTCAAATATTACCAACCTCTCCACCGTCCGACTAGCGATTGGTGAAACAGACACAATCCAGCAAATTGTAGATAGATTGCGGGGAAATGATGGAGGCAAGCAGCTCCGTGGTGGCAATATGGAGACCACTCCGGATAGCTTCATGCCCTTCAACACCATTTTGATGTTGCGTACATACAGAAAGGCGCCAGAAACGTCTTGCTCCAAGCCCATGCTGGCAACTGCTCTGCCCGAAAAGGTGCGTTTATTTGCAATAACTCCATGCTTTCCCTCCTTTTGTTGTATACCATCAGAGTCTAATATGAAGTTGTACCAGTGCCAAGTTCGACTCCATGTGAAGGTATTGCGTCGCGATATCAATATCTTCCTTGAGTGGCGGAATGGTGATATGTCTGGGGAACAAATGAAGAGTGTTGCAAACATTTTTGAGGCGATCCTTGCCAAAGCCCTCTCTACCGAGAACCCCGCTATTAGCCAGCTTAATTTGTTCTCGGAGAATGACTGGCAGCGAATTCAAAAATGGAACTCTCACACCCCAAAGTTGTATGACCGTTGCATCCATGATGCTATTCATGACCAGGTGACGAGAGGTCCGGACCGAGAGGCTGTCTGCGCTTGGGATGGGAGCTTAACATATCGAGAACTCGATGAGCTCGCTTCGAAACTTGCATGTCACTTGCGCATGCAAGGTGTGGGGCCTGAAGCTCGAGTAGCCTTGCTCTTTGATAAATCGGTTAGTGAAAGGTCCCTCTAGATTTTGGTTCTTAACTTACGATGTACAGAAATGGAATATTGTCGCCATGCTGGCCGTTATGAAAGCCGGTGGCGCCTTCGTCCCTATGGATCCTACACACCCAACCTCCCGCCTGCAACGTCTGATTGAATCCGTCAAGGCGTCGGTTGCGTTGTGCTCGGAGAGCCGTGCAGACACTCTCCGGCCCATTGTAAAAACCTTAATTCCTCTTTGCACCGACGCAATGGATCGTTTGACAGACCCGGCACTTGGGGTCGACCTTGCATCTGGGGTAACCAGCCAAAATGCTGCTTATGTTCTGTTCACTTCTGGATCAACGGGAGAGCCGAAGGTATGTTTTCACTTGTCAAAATACCTTAAAATGCCTTTTTCTTACACATTACCCAGGGAACCCTCTTGGAGCACCGCGCGTTCCTTTCAAGCTCCATGGCTCATGGTGCTGGTCTCCTCGTCTTCAGGGAATCAAGATGTCTACAATTTGCGGCGCATACGTTCGATGCTAGTCTTGCAGAGACTTTGACTCCATTGATTCATGGCGCATGCATTTGCATTCCCAGCGAGGAGGCGCGTTTGAATGATATCGTGGGCGCAATTAATGAAATGCGAGTCGATCAGGCGTGCTTCACCCCGTCATTCATCAGCTTTATTGAAATTGAAACGGTGCCCAGTTTGAAGGGTCTTGTGCTGGCTGGAGAGGCAATGTCGCAGTCTCAACTGGCAACTTGGTCCAAAATCAAATTGGTCAACGGATATGGACCTACTGAGGCCGGTGTTGCGTCCGTTCTGAACACCGGGGTAACACCTGAGACCGACTGCAAAAATATTGGCCTGCCAGTCGGCGTGCGGACGTGGCTCGTAAACCCTGAAAACCACGACGAACTGGTCCCTGTTGGCTGCCCAGGTGAACTGGTGCTGGAAGGTCCAACATTAGCCCGATGCTACGTCAACAACCCCGAGAAAACAAACGAGTCTTTCATATATGACCCTGCTTGGACGAAAATGGACCGAAGAGGCGTCAACAATCGAAGATTTTACAAGACCGGAGATCTGGTCAGGTATAACTCCGACACGGGTGCGATGAATTACATCGGTCGCAAAGATACACAGGTGAAGGTTCACGGTCAAAGAGTTGAACTCGGTGAAATTGAAACACAATTGAGCAAAGACATTCAGGTGACTCACTGTTCAGTTCTCTTTCCCAAGACTGGATTCTCCAAAGGAAGATTAGCTGCGGTGATCTCCCTCGCCGGACTACTGGCCAACAAATCGCAAGAAGACCTTGAAACTCTGCGATTGGTTTCAGCATCAAGGAAGGCAGAGATTGTCCCTTCGATACGCGAAAGAGTTGCGGCGTGCCTCCCAACGTACATGGTACCTGCAACCTGGCTGTGTGTCGAAGCACTTCCCCTTTTACCTTCCGGAAAACTCGACCGAAAAGGCATCGCGGCCTGGGTGACTGCCATGGAAACGGATCCTGATATTGGGCAGGCAATTTCAAGTCCCTCGATTGACCCTGAGTCATCCCAGCCTGCGAATGAGACAGAGGATAAGCTTGCCGCAGTGTACAGTCGCGTCTTGAATATCCCGCCAGGCTTTGTCAGCTTGGATGAGAGCTTCTTGGCACTTGGTGGAGACTCTATCGCGGCGATGACCTGCATTGGACTAATTAAAAAGCGCGGAATCGGTCTTTCTGTCCAGGATGTGCTTCGGAGTAAGTCCATCCGTGAGCTGGCTACCCGTGCCAAGCCAATCGACCACAGTACGACGTATGAAGAAGCTGTTGATGAGCCTTTCAAACTGTCACCTATTCAAGTCCTCCATTTTGGCCTTCGAAAGGAAGGGCAAGGTCACTTCAACCAGGGCATTTTAACCCGCCTGAGCAAGCCTCTAGACGAGAAGACACTGCTGAGAGCAATTGAGATCTTGGTATCTCGGCATTCTATGCTTCGAGCCCGATTTGATAAGACCCCTGAATCTACGGCAACTTCTCAGAGAATTACTCGGGACATCAAGGGCTCCTACAGATGGCGCGCTCACACTGTCACCAGTATGAACGCCATTAAGCCGATGGTTGCGGAGAGCCAGTCCAGCATCAATTGCTTCTATGGGCCATTGCTTGCTGTGGACTACTTCCGCACAAACGACGAAACTGAGTCCCCTGTCCTTTCGATGACCGCACATCATCTTGTGGTTGACATTGTGTCTTGGAAGATTATCTTGGAGGACCTGGAAGACTTACTGTTGAATCCTGAAAAGTCTACCTCTGACGATGGATCCCTTCCGTTCCAAACATGGTGTCGTCTTCAGGAGGAGCATTCCAGAAACCTGGTCGCCGAGGAGAAAGCGCCGTCTGAACCCCTCCCCAGCATCGATTTTGGATATTGGGGACTTCAAAACAGCGAGACCACATACGGTGATGTAGACTGCGCAACCTTCGAAATTGACGAAGCCCATTCCACGTCTATTTTACTCGAGTGCCACAGAGCTCTGGATACTGAGCCAATCGATCTCTTCCTGGCATCAATGCTGCATTCCTTTGGCCAATCTTTTCAGGATCGCTCTCTCCCGGTTATTTACAATGAAGGTCATGGCCGTGAAGTTTGGGACTCTTCAATCGACATCTCACACACTGTTGGCTGGTTCACTATCCTTCACCCGATATCTGTCAATCAGTTCAACGCTGAAAATGCTGTTGATACCCTCATCCAAGTCAAAGATCAACGTCGAAGGGTTTCTGATAACGGTCGGTCTGATTTCGCAAGCCGTGTTCTGCAAATCGCGGGCCCCCAGTGTGGAACATACCCTCATCCCTTCGAAATGTCTTTCAATTATGTGGGTCAACACCGGGATTTACAGAGGAAAGACGGTCTTTTCCAACTCGTGGATCAGATGGCTGGTGAGACTGGACAGGGTAGCGATGCCGCTGACTTTGGCCGGGTCACTCCTCGCTTTGGCCTGTTTGAGATCTCTGCCATGGTGGTTGCGGGTAAGATTCGCTTCACCTTCTCGTTCAATAAAAACATGCAGCATCAGAATCGCATTCGCACCTGGGTTTGCAACTGCCAAAAGCAGCTTACCAATCTTTCAGAGGAACTGTCAGTCATGTCACCGCGATTGACTTTGAGTTCTTTCCCGATGCTTTCTCTGGACTACGGCAGCCTCAATAGGCTAATGTACGAGAAGTTTGCGGCCCTCGGAATTGAATCTCCAGATATTGTCGAGGATATATATCCCTGCTCACGCATGCAACAAGGCATATTACTCGGTCAGTCGCGCAATAAGTCCTATTATGCCGTCCATGATACATTTGAGATCCGGGGCACTGGATCTACGGCACCAAATGTAGACCGCCTTGCTCAAGCATGGTCTCAGGTGGTGTCTCATCATGCCATGCTCCGGACCATCTTTGTTGAGAACCTCACTCCACGGGATCCATTCTCCCAGGTTGTCTTGAAACATTATGATGCCATTCCAGTCTATCTCCAGTCTTCGGGAGACAGTGATGTGCTGGCTACGTTCGATGCGCAGGAGCCTAAGGTATACAATGGCTTCTCCCCTGCCTACCGGTTCAGCATTTGTCAGACTTCCACCGATAGATTGTTTTGCCGCATTGAGATTAGCCACGCAGCTATGGATGGTAATTCTATTTCCATCATGCTTCGCGACCTGCAACTGGCATACGCCGGAAGACTCGAGGAAATTCGTCAGCCACTGTTTAAAGACTACATCCAATTCCTTCAGGATGCCCCACAAAAAGCTAGCATCAACTATTGGCGCTCATACCTTGCAGGCGCCAAGCCATGCCTTTTTCCAGCCCTGACAGATGGCGAAATCTCTCAAGAGCAGAACTTGCGATCAATCCCTGTGAAATTTGAGTCGTTGTCGCAGCTTCAGAAAATTTGTGAAAAGCAAGGCATTACTCTTTCCAACGCTTTCAATGCTGCATGGGGCTTGACCCTGCGTTTGTTCTGTGGCTGTGATGACGTCTGCTTTAGCTATATGGCATCTTTACGGGATGTTTCAGTCGATGGAATCCAATCAGCTGTTGGACCAGTTATAAATCTGATGATATGCCGCATGAAGATGTCGAGTGATTCAATCTTGAGTGATGTGCTGCAACACATTCAAGATGATTACATGGACAGTCTCCCCTTCAGACACACCTCATTGATTGACATTCAACATGCTCTCAAGCTATCTGATGCGAACTTGTTCAACTCGGGTGTATCATACCGCCGCCTGCCCAGTGCCAAGGACGCCGTGAGCAGCGATATTGAGTGTGTGGAAGTCGGATCAATTCATGACCCGGCGGAATTCCCTGTTTTTATAAACATCGAAGCTACGGATGCTCAGGCCACTATCGATCTCAATTACTGGACCACGACCCTCTCTGATCTGCAAGCCTCCAACGTCGCCAATACGTACATCCAGTGCTTGGAGAGTATAATGAGTGAAATGGAGAATCGCCTCTGCCATATTGATTTCACGAGTCCCACTAATAAGACTGATATCCGTTCTTGGAACAGAACGACGCCCAAAGTCACCGATCATTGCGCACATCAATCCATTCAGGCCATGTCTGCAAGAAAGCCTGATGCTTTGGCGGTAACTTCTTGGGATGGTACATTGACATATGCCAAGCTGGATCAATACTCCTCACGACTTGCCAGTTATCTCGTTACATTCGGAGTAGGCGTCGGAAGCTTGATTCCCACAGCTTTTGACAGATCGCTCTGGAGCATTGTGTCCGTCATTGCAGTCATGAAAGCTGGTGGTGGATGCATCCCCGTTGACAGCCCAAAAACTATGACGCTGATTGAAAAGTGGATCGTCGAGAACTCGGTTCAAGTTGCACTGGCTTCCCCTGAAAAAGCTAGCGTGCTCGAAGAAAGCGTTCCATACGTGATCCCCGTTAGTGAATCATTGCTAGAATATCTCAATGATGACCACCTCTCGCCTACTGCTTGTTCAACTGATGCCGCATATGTGCCATTCACAGCGGGAACTTCGGGATCTCCCCGAGCCGTTGTCCTTGACCACAGGGCAATCATGACAAGAGCACAAGCTTTTGCATCATCGATGCGTATCAACGATGTCTCAAGAGTCCTTCAATTTGCCGCCCAAACTAGCGATACTTTTCTCCTAGAGGTATTTGGGACATTTATGTGTGGTGGCTGCGTTTGCATTCCCTTCGATGGAAAGCCATCCAATCTTCTCACATCCATCAACGATCTCCACGTGAATGTCGCTTGTATGACGCCCACTGTTGCAAGTTTTCTGATTCCAAAAGATGTACCAACTTTGAAGACCTTGGCAATGTTTGGTGAGGCGACTTCAGATGGGAAAGTTCAAATCTGGCAAGCGGACGATCTTCAACTGCACAACTTCTATGGGACCACAGAAACCTCATCCTCCTCATTCCATATCCCACTCCTCCCTGGATTGGATCCGACTATTATTGGGGCAGCAACCTGCTGTGTCGCCTGGGTCATCGATCCTGCAAATCATAACGCCCTCGTTCCTGTTGGCGCTGTTGGCGAACTGGCCATAGAAGGCCCTGTTCTTGGCTCTTCATATCTAGGCCAGGCGCAGTCTGACGACTTCTTCCAAACTCCATCTTGGCTAGCCAGTGTTGAAGGAAGATCTGAAATAGATCAGGTTTCTACTCGCAGATTCTTCAAGACTGGAGACCTCGTAAGGTACAACGCAGATGGGTCTCTCGTCTATTTGGGTGCCAAGAAAGTCGATCGTGAATATTCCCCATGCTCAGATCGCCTTTGTGTTGAAGAAGGCATCCGGAGCTTTTTCCAAGGCAAGCGTCGTGGTATTGTTCACAATGTGCCTTTCGAGTTCGATGAAAGATTCATTGCTTTCGTCTGTCTTTCTGACGATGCAACCGCAACTGCTGGCGAGGAAGTTGTCCAGTCTCCAGATGCTGAGTTTAAGAGCACTATCGCAGCGTTGCACATTTATTTGGGCACCAAAATGCCTAATAACAAGGTTCCGAGTCTTTATGTTCCCATTTCATCCGTCCCACTGACCCCACTTGGCAAAACTAACTTCCAGCGCTTAACTGACGAGATTCTCAACCTCTCCCCCACAACCCTTGCTTCGTTTGATGTTAAGCACTGGATGGGAATGCAGTCAGGAGCAAGTGCCTCCCGCCAGTCGTTCTCCAATACAAACTTTGACTTCTGGAAAGAATATTTGGCGGACATTGAGCCATGCAACTTTCCTCTTATCTCCCACGACACCAGCAAAAAAGGTCGATCGACTCGTACCCTCAACAAGCAGACCCATCAACTACATGCATTCAGTCGACTAGCCGGCGTATCTGTGGATATTCTCTTTCAAATCGCATGGGGCTTGGTTCTTCGATGCTACACTGGGAATGATGACATTTGCTTCGGATATTCCGCTTCAGATGCCGATCACGCCGAATCCATTTCTGCGGTTCGCATCATGTTGAATAACGACCGCAACATGAACGAAACTCTGCAGCAACTTAAAACCGATTTTGAAAAGCGACAGGATCATTTTATCGACCTGACCGTGGTCAAGCACCAGCTTGGCTTCGACGATGCGAATGTTTTCAACACGCTTTTGACCTACCGCGCTGTACCATCACTCCCACAGCGTCGAGCTCGTGACAGTGCAACTTCAAAAGCCTACAATGTCGCTGTCACAGCTCAAGTCTCACCTTCTGTTGCTGAGATTCATTTCAGCTATTCTACCGAGACCCTCACATCCGTTCAAGTTACCCACGTTATCGACACTTTTGACCAAATTCTCAACAACATCATCTCGGTTGACCCTCGCAAACGCGCAATTGGTGATTTAGATCTCCTGTCTCAGCGCTCGTGTCGTCAAATTCGAGATTGGAATGCGGTGACACCCCCACGAGTTGAAAAGTGTGCAGACGAACTTATCCAACAGCAAGCACTCCAGCACCCACGAGCCGAGGCAATCTCCTCCTGGGATAAAAACTTCACCTATGGGCAGCTTGAGATCACATCAAGCAGATTATCTCGCTATCTCATCAACCTTGGTATTAAACCTGAGGTCTTCGTTGTGTTATGTTTTGAGAAATCCGCTTGGTCGATCGTTGCTCAGTTGGCAGTTCTCAAAGCCGGTGGAGCTTTCGTATCTATTGACCCAACCCACCCTGACTCCCGGCTTCAAATGTTGATTCATGAGATTGGAGCTGATTTAGTGCTTTGTTCATCTAACTTACAGTCGAAGATGTCCAAGCTTTGTACCAAGGCCTTTGCAGTCTCACAAAACACTATCTCCCAGCTTCCTGAGTCGCCTCTTGCCCTTCCTGGTAGGCGGCCAACTCCAGCAAATGCCGCCTATGCTATATTTACCTCTGGAACTACTGGAAAGCCAAAAGCAACTGTGGTCGAGCACTTGGCCCTGAGTACAACCGCCATAGCCATGATGGACGCTCTTCATATGAATTCTGCAACTCGCGCTTTGCAATTCTCCAATTACACTTTCGATGTCAGTATCCTCGAAGTGATGATGACTTTGATGACTGGCGGCTGCGTCTGTGTCCCTAGTGAAGAGGAGCGCATGAATAATCTCGGAGGTGCGATACGCCGCATGGAGGCTAACTATATGGCCTCGCCGCCCGCAATTGTCAACACGTTGGAACCAAAGACTGTGCCCACCCTGAAGACCATTATAACTGGAGGAGAAAAGATGCCCGCCCATCACATCGATCGGTGGGGTGACCGGTTTGTTATCAATGCTTACGGTCCCTCTGAAGCCACAGTCGTTGCCACAGTTGGGGTCAAGGTTGACTGGGAGGGGAGACGTGTCAACGATGACCCTACATCAATTGGTACTGCCGCTAATTGTCGAGTTTGGATTGTGGATCCCAACAACTACAACCGCCTACTTCCAGTTGGAGCTGTTGGTGAGATGCTGTTAGAGGGCAGCAACATTGCCCGTGAATACCTTGGCAATCCGGATAAAACTAAAGCTGCCTTTGTTGAAGATCCTGTGTGGAGCCACCATTCTGGCCTACACGGCATATTCAAGCGCAGTGACCGCATGTATCGCACCGGTGACTTAGTACGATACAACAGCGATGGTACCCTTGCATTCATCTCCCGAAAGGATACTCAAATCAAATTCAACGGCCAGCGCATTGAACTCGAAGAAATAGAACAGCAATGCACCCGATGTCTTCCTGAGGGTTCTCAAGTTGCTGTTGATGTTGTTGTTCCCCAGGAGAAAACAGTTGCCAAAGGTCTCGCAGCATTCTTCACCGTCCACGATGAAACCTCTGATCAGGGAGGTACCAACGATCAATTCACGCCCACAATTCCTGGAGCTGATCCTCTTCTTTTGCCAATCTCGCTTTCTAACATGGATGCGGTCCAGAAATTGAAATCTTCTTTGCCGGATTATCTTCCACAAAGCATGATGCCGCGTCTGTTCTTCCCGCTACGAAACCTGCCATTCACTTCTTCGGCCAAGATTGACCGAAGGCGACTTCGCTCAATGGTCCAGACTTTGTCAAAAGAGACTTTGAAGTCTTATATCACCTTCAACACTGGTGGAAAAGCAGCGATCATCTCGGACGATGGCATTGACGCCCAACTCCGAACTCTGTGGGAACAAATATTAGACCTTGAACCTGGGTCTGTTACTAATGAAGATAGCTTCTTCGCGCTTGGCGGTGACTCCTTCTCCGCTATGAACCTAGTTGGTGCCGCTCAGGCGCAGGGGATTTCCCTTAGCGTTGCTACCATTTTCAAGAGTCCAGTCTTAATCGATATGGCGGGCATATGCTCATCATCCATGGAAGGCCCTCCAATCGTACAGAAAGCCCTCGACCCATTCTCTCTATTGCCATCCGGTGTTGACCTCGAGGGTCTTCTTGATGAAGTTATTGAAGGATGTCTCATTCCCAAGGACTCAATTTCGGATGTCTACCCGTGCAGCGCCGTTCAAGAGGGCCTTTTGACTTTATCGGTAAAGCACCATGGTGCTTACGTTGCCCAGCCCGCCTTCCGGCTTGCTGACGGCGTTGATCTTGACAGATTCAAAGCGGCCTGGGAGCAGACTGTTGTCGATCTTGATATTCTAAGAACTCGGATTATTCATACTGATGCCATGAACTTCGCCCAGGCAGTTTTGAAGGAAGACCCCATCGAATGGGTGAATGCTGAGTCCTTCGAGAAGTTACCTAGTGACTTCACTAATCTTCCCAAATATAACGGCGCTCGTCTCACTGGATATGGTCTTGTGCAGCCCAATGGATCATGTACTCGCTACTTTGTGTGGTCTGTCCACCACGCCCTTTACGATGGTTGGAGTATTCCGCTCGTATATCGTCGATTCGAAGAAAACTACAAAGCTTCCTTGAACAAGGAATCTGCTGCTTCGTATGGGCTTTTTATCGAATACATTAACAAGAAGGACATGGCGGAGTCTGACCTTTTCTGGAAGTCCTACTTGAGTGACATCTCCAGTAATGCTTTCCCACAAAACAAGCATTCCGTAGCCGATGCTCTTCGTGCTGGTAACTCTCAGCAACACAGGATGGCCGTTTCCAGGCCCGCCAACAGCATTGACTACACGGTTCCCGTCCTTCTCCGAGCCGCGTGGGCAATTGTGGTCGCTACTCATACCACATCCGGTGATGTCTGCTTTGGAGAGACTTTGTCAGGACGTAATATCGACCTACCAGGAGTCGGTGATATCGCCGGCCCCGTTCTCTCTACTGTCCCTACTCGCATTCAAGTCGACAACAATATGCCAATTCTGCAATACTTGGAGAGTATCCACCAGTCCACCACAGACATGATTCCGCATCTTCATGCCGGTCTTCAGCGCATTCGCCAGATAAATGCCGACACTGCCTCTGGATGCAACTTTCAAAATCTCCTTGTTATACAACCAAATGAAGGAAACCTCAATGACAGCATTTGGATTGATGAAAAACGCGAGACTAGCGAGGACTTTTTTACCCACCCACTTGTGCTCGAATGTGGAATTTCGAAGACCAATATCTCCTTCACTGCTCATCACGACGAGCTTGTTATCAACAGTTGGCAGGCTAGGCGTCTGATTGAGCAGTTTGCTCACATCCTAAAACAGATTATGTCAGTTCCCAAGGGAAGTATCTCCAAGATTTCGGAATTGGAACTTGCCAGTCCAGAGGACAAGCTTGTCATTGCAGATTGGAACAAGCGTGTGCCACTTGCTGTTGAGAAGTGTGCCCATGAACTCATTCGCGAGAAATGCGTGGAGACCCCTAACGCTCCCGCTGTGTGTGGCTGGGATGGTGAACTAACCTACAAGGAACTTTGGGACTTGGCATCATCATTCGCCAATTATTTGGTATCTCGCGGAGTCCGACCTGAGATGATGGTTCCCGTCTGTCTCGATAAATCTACCTGGGCGATGGTCACCCTGCTGAGTATTCTGATCGCTGGTGGTGCTTATGTGCCACTTGATCCTCACCACCCGACCTCTCGGCATGAAGAGATTTTAGCTGATGTTGGAGCCAACATGATTCTGTGTAGCCCATCTTACAGCAACAAATATACCAGGGTTGTCAAGACTGTTATTCCAATCAGCAGAGAAACTTTGCAAGCCTACGGATCCCTCCCCACCTCCAGTCGGTGCAACATCCAAGTCACCCCATCCAATATGGCCTATGCACTCTTCACTTCCGGGAGTACTGGTCGAGCCAAGGGTATCATTGTCGAGCATCGGAACTGTGTTAGCAGTATATTAGCCTACGCCCCAGTCGTTCATATGACTCCATCATCACGCGTCTTCCAGTTCGCATCTTTGACCTTTGACGCCGCTATCTTGGAAACCCTCACTGTCCTTATGATCGGAGGTTGTATTTGTGTTCCAAGCGAAGATGAGCGCCTGAACGACGTATCTGGTGCAATCAGACGTATGAACGTGAATTGGACTTTCCTTACACCGTCAATCGCAAGTATTATCGAGCCATCATCAATTCCATCCATGAAGCACATGGTCGTTGGTGGTGAGAAGGTCACCCAAGAAGTCATTACCAAATGGGCCAACTCGGTGAAGTTGATGAACGGGTATGGCCCCACCGAGACTGTTGTCTTTGCAGTGGTTGATACTGAAGTTGCGTCTCACCGGGATCCGGCTCGAATTGGGTACGGCATTCCAAGCACTTTGACCTGGATTGTGGATCCTGATGATCACCACAAGCTCACTCCATTGGGTGCTGTGGGAGAGCTTGCATTAGAGGGAATGGCTCTTGCCAGAGAATACATGAACAATCCTGAAAAGAACGCTGAGGCTTTCATCGACAATCCAGCTTGGGCAAAGGATTTCAAGAATCAGCTATCTGGGCCCCGAAGGATTTACAAGACTGGTGATCTTTGTTACTACAACTCCGATGGCTCAGTGGAATACATCAGTCGAAAGGATCACCAAGTCAAACTTCACGGTCAGCGCATGGAGCTTGGTGAGATTGAGCACCGTATCGGAGCAAATGATCATGTCCGTCATGCTGTTGTCATTCTCCCCAAGACTGGACCGCTCAAGCAGCGTCTTGTTACTGTTATGTCTATCAACAAAATTTCTGCAGAGATGAAGCTTATTTCGGACAAACCTTGTGAGCTGATTGATGATGAAGACTTTAGCAAGCATGGTCTTTCCGATCTTGTGGAAGTGCAGGCGAGTCTTGAATCTCAACTCCCAGTCTACATGGTGCCTCAGACATGGGCCTTGATTAAAAAATTGCCGATGCTTGTTTCTGGAAAATTGGATCGCAAGAAAATCACGGCCTGGCTAGAGAACATTGATGATGAATCTTACGAGCGTATCATGCAAGACTATGATGCCATGAAACGTGGCCCTAATAACGAGAAGCCCCAGGAGCAAGAACAGGATGGCTCTCTCAAGATTATCAAGGAAGTGTTCGCACAGGTATTGAATATCTCCCTATCGAAGGTCAATGTGGACCGATCTTTTGTCAGCTTGGGTGAGTTTTCAACAGAACTTGGTCACACTTGAAAGCAGTAGCAATTCTAACAAAGTTGACTAGGTGGCGACAGCATCACAGGCATGGCGGTCATTTCGCGGGCGCGTAAACAGGGTCTCGTTGTCACATTAAACGACATCCTTCAAAGCAAGTCCGTGAAGGATCTGGCACGAGTGGCAACTGCCAAGGTTCCTGCCACCATTATTCGTGAGGAGAAAGTTGGGGAGGGTTTCGACCTATCTCCTGTCCAAAAACTCTACATGAACTCCTCAGCCTCATTCAGTGGTGCCGCTCGCTTCAATCAGAGTATCACTGTCCGCATCTCACGCAGAGTTGAAGGGGAGGTCATCCGCCGTGCTATCAAGGCTGTTACTAGCCAGCACTCGATGTTCCGTGCTCGCTTCGATCAGGGCAAAGATGGTAAATGGAAGCAAAAGGCTGCACAGGTACGTCTATTTTTACTTCTATTGGGCAATCGGTCACTAAAGATTCTTCTACAGGATGTCGATCAGTCTTACTGCTTCAGAGTTCACTCCGTCAATGACACCCGTGCAATGGTCCCCAAGGTTGCTGAAAGCCAGTCATGCCTTGACCCTGTTCGTGGTCCGATATTCGCAGCTGATCTCTTCAACCTCCGCACGGGCGGCCAAGTTCTTTTTTTGGTGGCTCATCATCTATGTGTTGATATGGTCTCGTGGCGAATTATTCTGTCGGATCTCGAAGAGATGATTGTATCTGGCTCACTCTCAGACGAGAAGGCGCTCTCCTTCCAAAGCTGGTGTGCCATGCAATCCGACAGGTCTAAGACTCATGATCACTCCCTGTCACTGCCGTTCAACCCAGAAAAGTCCGATCTCTCATACTGGGGTATGGAAGAATCATCCAACGTTTATGGAGATATCAAAATGGAATCGTTCAGCTTGAGTGAGGATGCCACTAGATTCATTCTGGACGACTGTCATGGCATTTTTGGAACAGAAACAGTAGATGTCTTGCTAGCATCTATTATTTACTCTTTCCGCCGTGTTTTCGATGACCGAAAGGTCCCCACTATCTACAATGAAGGTCATGGACGCGAGTCTTGGGACGCCAATCTGGACCTGTCGAGAACCGTCGGCTGGTTCACCACAATGGCACCCCTCCTGGTCGATGAAACCCGTGGTAAGTTTCCAACTATCCCTTCATGGTGCGTATTGCTAATCTGGAATAGGTGATATCAAGGAAATCATCAAGCGGGTCAAAGATACCCGTCGCAAGATTGACGATAATGGTCGCCCTTACTTTGCGAAAAACATGCTTCAAGCTAGTGGCGATGATTTCGAGGTTCCATTGGAGATTCTCTTCAACTATCTGGGAAAACTTCAACAGCTTGAGCGTGAAGATTCTCTGTTCCGCCATCAAGGTAGCGTATTTGACAGTTCGGATTTTGCAGTTGCGGGCGATATGGGTCCGAAGACTGTTCGGTTTGCTCTGTTTGAGATATCCGCTTTAGTTGTCAAGGATCGCTTGAATGTTGCGTTTACTTATAACCGCCAGATGCAGCGGGAGGGTCAGATTCGTCGATGGATCTTGCAGTGCAAGCAAACATTGGAGAAGGATATGTTGGCTCTCGTCAACGCGATTCCCGAGCCGACTCTCAGCGACTATCCTTTGCTGCCAATCACCTACAGTGGCTTGCAAACTCTCACCAACACCACCTTCCGAAAGCTCAGCATTCGCAACAAGCATGAGGTTCAAGACATTTACCCCTGCTCCCCAATGCAGGAGGGTCTCTTGCTCAGTCAACTCCGGGATCCCACTGCTTACATGTTCCATACCATCTTTGAAATGAAAGACCCTCGAAGCGGCAAAGTGGATGCTGAAAGACTTGCACGATCCTGGATCTTATTGGTTGCTCGTCATCCGGTACTTCGAACAACCTTCATTGACAGCAATTATAGTGGCGGATCGTTTGATCAGCTTGTCTTCAGAAAAATACCTGACAACGTTCTACGTGTGGAATGCCCTGACTCCGATGTGCAGGAGAAGCTGGCTGGTATCTCAATGGCTGAACTAAACGCCATGCGCCCTGCCAAATTATCTAACCAGTTCACTGTCTGTAAGACATCCAGTGGTCGAGTAATCGTGAAACTTGAAATTAACCACGCCATTATTGATGGTGGTGGTGTTGATGTCTTACTACGTGACCTTACAATGGCCTACGACCATCGTCTCCCTGAAGGCGCGGGCCCTCGATTCAGTAATTACATCAAGTTTATTCGAACTCAAAACCAAGTTGACGCACTTAGCCACTGGAAAAAGTATTTGGACGGCGTCAGCCCTTGTCATATCTCTCCGAGTGCTGGTTCCCAGCCTAAACGCGAACTCAAGGGCATTTTGATGAACTTTCAACGTTTCTCCGAACTGCTGAAGTTCTGTGAGCAGTCTTCGGTTACTCTGGCAAATCTCACACTTTCTGCTTGGGCAATTGTACTGAAACAATTCACTGGCTCGGATGATGTATGCTTCGGTTATCTTTCCGCCGGTCGTGACGCTCCCGTCAAGGGGATTCAGGACATGGTCGGCATTTTCATCAACATGCTCTGCTGTCGAGTTCAGTTTTCTCCTCGCCAGACTCTCACTGACATTTCTAAGCGTGTTAATGCAGACTATGTCAGCAGTATCCCTCACCAAAGTTGCTCTCTAGCCAGTATTCAACATGAGCTTGGTTGGCAGGGACAAACATTGTTCAACACCACCTTGTCAATTCAGAACCATGGTGTCGCTGGAACTACCAAAGACAAGGGCCTATCTTTCGACCTGCAGCATGCCCATGATCCTAGTGAAGTAAGTACTCCGTTATCCCAGACTTCAATATCCTGTTTCTAATATCTGCGTAGTACGCTGTCACCGTCAACGCAGACATCTCGCGAGGTGCCGAAGGCATCATGCTCCGGTACTGGAACGACATTGTCTCTGACGAGATGGCTCAGTCTCTTGTGGACACGATTGCCAATGTTTTCACAGGCTTTATTGAGTCCCCGACGACGACTATCTCATCGTCCGAATTTAACGGAGGTGTAGCATCAGAGCAAGCATCGGATTGGGACAACTCGCAGGCCACGTTCAATGACAAAATCAAAACCCCGACAGATGCACTGGACGGCGTCGCCATTCAAAAGATTATTGATGATCGAGTTCATCAAATTATTGGACAAATGTTGAGGGATGGCAAACTGATGGTCCCACAAATCCAGACATCTGGGCTTTCGGGCTATGGCCACCCCGACGATGGAATCGACTCGCCTTACCCCTTGGAAGGAACTCAAGGTGCGGATGACTCTGGCGTCTGCTCTGCGACCTCACGATGTAGTGAGGAGGGAGTCTCAGCAGATGTAGAGAGGAGACTTTGGAATCTTTGGAGTACCGCCCTTGGTTTATCGCCAAATGTGGTGAGACACCAGGACAGTTTCTTCAAACTCGGGGGTGACAGCATCACTGCCATGAAAATGGTCAGTGCTGCTCGGGAAGACGGATTTGTTCTTACCGTCGCAGACGTGTTCAACAACCCTGTATTTGAAGATATGCTCGCTACCGTCCGCGCTGCCAACGTTACCCAGCAAATTCTGGATGTGGATCTTCAGCCCGCGCACAAGGAGGTCGATGCTTTCTCTGATAGTAAACCTACTACCTTGACCCAAACCCCATCATCTGAAAGCATATCTGTTCTACGCCCCACAAAAGCGATGGACGATGCGTCCCTGCAAAGTGGTATATGCCCTAAGATCGGTGTTTTCAAGGGTGGAATTGCCGACGTTCTCCCTGTTACTGACTTCCAAGCCATGTCACTGACTGCCACCCTATTCAAGTCCCGCTGGATGTTGAATTACTTCTTCTTAGAGGGAAATGGGCCTTTGGATCTGCGACGTCTCCGCGAGAGCTGTTTGAAGGTTGTCGACGCTTTCGATATCCTGCGTACAGTTTTTGTCTGTTTCCATGATCAATTCTTCCAAGTTGTGCTACGCAAGATTCGACCAAGTATCTTCGTATATGAGACCGATCGTGGCCTTGACGAGTTCACCAACACTTTGCAGCAACGTGACCGTGAATATGGTTCCCGTGAAGGTGAGCAGTACGTGCAGTTCTACGTTGTCAAGAAGAAGGGTAGCGATCAGCATCGCATCATGATTCGTTTGTCGCACACCCAATACGATGGTGTTTGTCTCTCAAAGATCATGTCTGCTATCAAATTTGGTTACGAGGGTAGTCCTCTTCCCCCTGTTACTCCCTATGCCAGCTATCTTCGGCAACTTCCTGGGACTATTGGGCCAGATCACTACAACCACTGGGCAAATCTCTTAAAGGGGTCCCAAATGACACAAGTTGTCCGCCGCAAGGGCACAACTATGTTCCAGAATATTGGCGCTTTCACTGAAATTCGCAAGACAATCGAGATCCCGCCGACAGCTCTTGGAAATGTCACTGTTGCTACAGTCATGCAAGCCGCTTGGGCATTAACTCTCGCTAAGCTGTCTGCTCAACAAGATGTCGTCTTCGGACTCACCATCAGCGGTCGTAACGCTACTGTCCCGGGTATTGAGAATACCGTGGGCCCTTGTGTGAACGTCGTCCCAGTACGTGTGAAGTTTGACGACAGATGGACTGGCTTGGAACTCTTCCGCTACCTTCAAGACCAGCAAGTTTCCAACATGCCTTACGAGTCTTTGGGCTTCCGCGAAATCATTAAGCACTGCAGTGACTGGCCAGCCTGGACTTACTTCACCACATCTGTCTTCCACCAAAACGTTGACTACGAAGGTTCCCTTGAGCTAGACAACAACAAGTACCGCATGGGCGGTGCAGGTGTCAACGACAACTTTGCGGACTTAACAATGGTTTCTCGCCCAGCAGATGAGCGCAATCTCAATGTAACTCTGGGCTACTCCGAGAAGGGTCCCATTCTCCCTGACTTCGCGGAGAGGGTCCTCGATATGGTCTGCGAAACCGCTCAGTCTCTCATTGCGAATCCTTCAACTGCTCTTCCCTCTCCAAGCATGCTGTGCTCGCTTCCTCCTCAGGTCATCGAGGATCTCCCACGTACTACGGATGAACATTTCTTGAGCGCACACCTTAAGTCTCGCTCCATTGCTGAGCTACTTGTTCACTCTGACATCCTCTCCCGCTCCTGGCACCAGGTTCTCCCTAGCCGCGCCTCAAGCACCACGGTTGATATCGAATTAGGCGAAAAGCTCAATACTCAAACCGCCTTCCAGCTTGACTCATCTTTCTTCGACCTTGGAGGTGACATTTTCAACATGGCCCAACTGACTTGGCTCCTGGAGCAGGAAGGCCTCAAGGTTCGCCTAGAGGACTTGCTTGAACATCCGTCATTCTTGGGTCAGATGGCTGTTCTTGCGTTACACAATGCTAAGTATCAAGATGAACTACCACCACAGTTTGCTACCGGAGCGGTATCGCCTGATCCAAATTCCAGGACCCCCGTGGAGAAGAAGAAGACATGGGAGAAGGCGATGACTCTTGCAAGGAAACTCACTCGTCGGAATACCAACAATTCCAATGTTGTTAGCAGTCGAGCTTGATATCTTTTTTGCGTGTCTGAAGCAAGAATTTTGGCCATGGCCTTTTTGTCACTCCTGAAAACAGAGGACCAGAAGAGAGTGGGAGAAAACCAAAAAAAAACCCCGAAAAAAAGAGGAAGAAGAAAGAAGAAAAAGAAAACAAGATTTCCACACAAAAAAGGAAACAAAAAAAAGAAAAAAGAAAAAAAGAAAAAACAACGCAAAATGTCCTTCTATCCACTTGAAAAAGCCATACGAGTCTATTGATAGCTGTGCTTTTCCCCTTATCATGTTTAATGCTTTGTTGTCTTCGAGACAACTTCATACTTTTTTTATACTTCTTCACTATGTTCATTACGCGCTTCATGGGATATGGATTTCGGTTTCTACACGGATCTTATATCTCGGCCTTTCGTTTCTTTTTTTTCGATGTTCATTACTTACTCTCTTTTTATTAATCCTGTCTCTTTCCTCTATGTCTCTTGTGTATCTCCTTTATGCCATGCAATGATAAAATGGAAGCCTATGTCCAACAACGATATCCATCCAGCGTATATACCGTAGTAGAGAAGTAATATTCACGCCGCGTAGAGGTAGCTCGATTCGACCTCGGGAAATGGACCACTAATAGCGGAGTCGCCATATATGTAGCAAAGATCAACAAAGGCAAGAAAAATGCTAGAAATAATAATAATCATTGATATTATAACGCTTAGACAGGGGTATCTATCATATTATCCACAATGCAATCCAAAGCCACGACAAACAGAACAAAGAAAGAAAGTCTAAACAGACCCAGCAGACCATTTTCCACGCGCCCGAATCCGCTTTCCATAAGTAAAGAACAGATATGGAATCGGTATCAGAGCCACAGAAACAAAGCCTAAAATGCTAGCAGCCCACGGCACACCGAGGTTATGAAACATAGCGTTCGTGAAGAGTGGGAATGCACCCGCAAACATCGATCGCAAGAAGGTGTTCGCTGCAATCGCACTGGCAGAAGTCTTCTGAAAAGTATCCACAAGATAATTCAAAGCAGCCTGGAAGATGGTAAAGAAACCAAAGCCCATCATGACAGCCCCGATGATTGGTGCAATCCAGTGTATATGCTTTGGGCTTGTCCAGCCGAATACAAACATGCCGGCGGCAAACATGACGGATCCAACCATCATAGGAGGCAGACGAGCCTCGGGTACAGGCCGATTGTTGTTGGCCTTGAAACGACTGATATAAAAGCGTTGATTTGCGAGATTGACACACGCACCAATAAGGATACCAACTAGGTAGGCAAGGAATGGTAAAGCGCCAACAACTTGGTTCCACCCACGGATTTCTTGGAAAACAATCGGGAAGGCTGCAAGGCTTAAGTAGAGGATTCCATAGACGAATGAGGCGTATAAAGCCACTAGAAAGCAGATTGGTGTTGCAAGAAGCGCGAAGGGGCGGATTAGGTATTTGTTGCCGAGCTCTTTGAATGTGACATCCCATTCTTCGTGGCGAGCATGAAGGGCCCAGTTTCCGCTCTCAAAACGTAACCGACGGGCCTTATATAGCAGCAGTACGGGCGGATAACTTTCATCAACGAATAGGAGATCCATTACGAGGAAAAGCATCATCATAATACCAGTGATCTAGATTTTATTAGCATAATGCCAGCAAGAACAGCACAGTGTCAGGAAATGAAATCAGGAGGGAACTTACATATTGCGTCCATCGCCAGCCCAGGGAACTCTGGCAGATAGCGCCACCAGCAATAGGACCAATGACAGGACCACCAACAACAGCCATGGCATACCCAACAATCGCCGCTCCACGTTGCTCAGCCGACCAAATATCACTCAGCACTCCACCAGTGTTGGTGACGGGCGCCGAGGCGAAAAACCCAGTAAAGAACCGGGTTAGCATGACAGTTTGTAGATCTTTTGAAACGGCAGTGCCAAATGACATAATGGCTGCAATGAAATATGGCGCCAATACAGCGGGCTTTCTTCCATAAACCTCTGAAAGGGGTGCCCAGATTAACGGACCAAGTCCCAAGCCAAACAGCAGCAATGATGTTCCTAATGTGGACACCTCAGTCGATACCCCAAACTCTTTCGCAATCTCATCTGTGCCCGTCGAGTAGATTGAACTCGCCCATGTCGCACCCATGGTTGTCATTCCATACAGAACAGTCGTAATCGCCTTCTTCCTGAACGGCCAATTCAAGGGTCTGTAAGGGTCATCCGGCCCTTCAAAGTCGACAATCATGTCTGGGCTGGTTTTTGTATGCGTAAGAGGGTGTGTGAACTTTGCGATCTGGCCTGGATCTCGACTTCTGATGCGCGAGACTACTGACTGAGCGCGCTGCTCAAAGACCGAACGTCCTGATGCTGCGGTACTTTGCTTCTCGAGTGATGCGATTGGCTCCGCATTGTCATTTTCGATATCATCATGGCCATTTCCAATTATATCGCGGGTATTGCCGCCAACTTGCGACCTAGTATCTTCGGTGCTAGATCTGTCGCTGTAGTCATGTTCGGTCCGTTCAGCCATGACGGCGGCTTGTCCCACTGCGTGACTATATCAAACTAAGGAATTCCGTCCTCTCTCTAGGGCTAAAAATGACGACGGGAGGAAAGAATAAACAAGACTCAATTGTGCTTCCGCAAAAAAAAATCCCAAAGGACCGTCAATCGTTGGATCAATCGCAAAGCGGAAAAATCAATTGCCCCCGCACCAATAATGGGGATCTGTCAAAACTTGTGGGCCCGGAAAAAAAAAGAAGAAAAAAAGGAAAATGGCAATGTAAAAGACTAGCGCACGATTCCAGTGTGTGTATTAACATTTATTTCATTCGGTGACTCGGAGTGGCGCTTGGGGGTCTTTAAGCCAGGCTTTTCAAGCTTTCTCATGGCGCTGGAGATCGGACGTCCGACACCGAGCAAGCCGCTTTATCCGGGAACGGTTTGGAGCTTTGGGTCGTAGATGTGGGGCATAACAAACAATGGATTCAATCTCGACTCTGAGATGAGAATTCAGGTCAGTATCTCATAGGGCCGAGGCGTTTATTATTATTTTCCATCGGGCTCTTATACATATGACTAGGTTAATAGCTAATCAATTGGCGGATTGCCATGGCCAATTTTCCCACACTCGGCGTTCCACACTCGGCGTTCAAGCTATGACCGAGTCAGGATGGGGCGCAAGTGGACACATATGGGTCGTGGTCCGCCAATCGCACTCAAGACAAGGCGCGCGAAGCATTGTGCCAGCCGAGGACGTGGGGGCCAGCGATATACACAAGAACAAAAGGAACCTCGACAGGTTGAAGGGGAGACGGAGAGGTCACATGATCAGTATGATGTCTAGCTCTAACGAGTTCTATGTACAAAAAAGGAAAATCTCTAAAAACAGACAAAAAGAGACAAGAATAAAAGAATAAAAGAATAAAACGCAAAATATCCTCTACTGTACATGGTAGTGGTATGGACAGTTCAAGAAGTCGTATATATATGGTGCTCGTGGTCGTCAAAAGTCATGTTCAAGTTCAAGTTGAATGCATACTCTCCCACTTCCGGATAGCTTCATTCCCAGCTGTGACTTTCAAGCCAATCCGCGCGTCTAGTTCGTAGCTTTCCCATTTGGCAGCATGGTCCAGGTGCTCTTTGCATGCACGAACAAGCTTTTTCTCGGCTTCTGACCCACCAGAAGCCACGGAGTTAACTGACTTGGTATCTGGCCGTTCGGCATTTTCGGACATGCTATCGGATTTGCCCTCGGCGTTGGGAGCTGCCGATACGATATCCGAGGATCCATGTAAGGCATTGTAGGCGGGACGCTCCATCCACAGGTTAGCTGCCATCTCAAAGTTTGCTGCGGGTAAAACCCAGTCATCCTTCAGGTGGCCCTTGAATATAGATTTCTCATTATTCAGAACCTTGGTCTTGAGGATCTGCTTTGCTTCTTCGTGTCGCCGCAGAGACCGGTACACAGCGGCGCGCAAAAGATCCATGATGGCCTTCTCCTCGGGCCCTTCGCGCGACCAGGTCTTATCCGCCTCACTCTCGCACCATGATAACCGGTCTAAAGACTCATGGAGCTGACCTTCAGTCATACGGCTGTGTCCGTTCCAAAAGAAGATCATTTCTTCGATCGGATCTACTCCAATAGCATCCACCAAAGAGACATTCCATTCTTTAGCTCGGGCTTCCCATTTGGCGATCTTACGGGTGACAAAGACATCGAATGGGAGTTGACGTGCCATAAACCGTTTTTTGCCTGCCAGTGGGGGTGCGTTTCGAATGTATTCGGTGGCAGTGTCAGCATGTTCCTGTGCTTTTTTGGGGTCTTCGGTGAGGAATTGTCGGTAGAGAGCGACATGACATGATCCGGCGATATAATAGTACAATGCGCGAGACCAGGAATTAAGATCCACGCACTTTGAAAATTTTGTATGGTTAATAAATGTAGGACAACAAGAAGAAGAAAAAAGCAGGGATAGATCAGCCAAACTCACCTCGATGAAGGCATCCGAGCACACGGTGTATCTGTGCAAAAATAAGGCATTCAAACTCTTCTCAAACACACAAAGAGCTTCAACCTGCTTCAGCGGGCTTTTCTTATTCGCACTGAGGAGCTCCAAGGCACCATCAAGGTCTTTGTTAGCTCCCTTCATCCGTGATTCTTCGAGCAACCATAGTCGACTGTTCGGGAATCGGGAGCGCATTTCCGCCAACAATGCCGCCAACCTTTCAGCCTGGTAACCCTCAACATCATCCTCACCGGGAGTAGGATCGGGCATAATGTCACAATAACGCACGAACCCATTGTAGTATCCCAGCATAGCCAAAGCGGCCATGGCTCCAACCAAGTTATGGAATTTACTGGCCTGCCACAACATCTTCAATCCGCGTTGCTTATCTCCATGAAACCCAATGATGGATAGGAGTTTGCTAAATGCAGGTGGTACCATGGAAATGAGCACCAGAAGAATACCGAAGCAAAAGTTGGCACCGGAGTGAATGAAGATGTCGATCTCATTCTTGAAGATATCCGAGTCGGGGTCATGGGTAATGTTGGAAGGGGTCGATGTTCGGGAGACGGGTTCCGAAGGTGCCTCTGGGGATATATTCAAGCCAGAAACGCCTTTCGCCAGGTCTGTATCCAGGGGAGTAGCGGTGTTGGCAGTTGCGGATGATCCTTTGCTCGAGAAGGTCTTGCTGGATGGTTCCGCTGGGTTGGCGCTGGCCTTGGAAAGGTCGCTGGACCGCGAAGAGAGAGCTTGCTGCATACCCCGGGATTCCATAAACTTCTCTTCCATTTTCAAAATAGCATCAAGCGTGATATATGCTTTGCGCAGACGATAGAAAGCCTTGATACTCTCAGTCAAACTCTCATTTAATACGCCGACCACGGCACCCATGAGCTGCGCGATGGCTTGACACAGGGCATATTCGGTCCCAGCGGTATAAATCTCGGAATGAAAGGCATTGGGGGCTTGCGCGTTTTGCTGTGCACGGTATTGATCGTTGCCGGCACTCGTCTCGGCTTCGTATAAACGTTCGCAGGCTATAATGGAATTAGAATTGACGGGTAAATGGGATGATAGCAGAATTTCAATGCCAACCTTGTTTCATAATCTCTTGTTCAAATCCCAGGGTCGCCCTCACAAAGGCTACCATTCCTTTTCCCAGCTAGTCGCAGCGCTCAATGTTAGTTCAACACAAGCCCACTTGGAATTTGAAGGGGCTACGTCATGGGATAGGAATTGTACATTATGAAAGGTGGAGTGACCCTTGGCCAGACCTTCTTCTGCGCTGTCGACATCGTCGTTTAGAATACAGGTGGCGGCTGAATAGTTTTTGATTTATGAATTTAGTTCAATGTTTCCCAGGTGGCGGGGCGGGAGATAACAACGAACCTTTCATTGCCTCATCCACTTCCCCGCTCGTAAAATTCCACGGTCAGCCAGAGCCTCATTGTACGCCGCATGGGTTCAATGTTGTAGGACAAAGTTCCGAGTAAATATCCTTGGCAGTATAGTATAAGTACCTACAGTCTTTTAATTCGGCCAATGAATCCAATGACTGGGAGGCATTGGTAGGCTTTTTGCCATACAGCCAGGATCCAACGCGAAGCATATTGGAATAAATAAGTCCAGAGCGGATGTCCTCAGAGCAAGAGAAGAAGAGAAGAGAGAGAAGAAGAAGAAAAAGAAGAAAAAGAAGAAAAAAAAAGAAAAAAAAGGCAGATGAAATAAATAAGGGTCGAAGCTAAAAAGGTGAGATCGGGATCAAGATCATGACCGAAGCCGATATTAGCAAGGACGGATCGGGAGGAATGTCAACGGGTCTCCATGTGATGAATCCGAGTGCATCAAGGGAGAAGGGGGAGGGAAGAGGATAAGCCAGATGGACCAGGGGGGAGAAAAGGAGGAAGAATAGGAATAAGTGAGACTTTGCTTTTCCATGGACACAGGTGTTGCCGGTCATGCCGAGAGAGGGTAGTGCAGTGCATAACTATGGAGATAGGATATAGAACTGTGTTCTGTATATATGAATCAATAAATTGACTACATTAACTAACACAGATACAACTATATATTAACTAATACACATGTCCAGATACAATGTACTCCAGTCTTTACTATTTGTTGATCACTATACTAGCTACATCATCGCTGATCCTTATCTGACTAAAGGCGGTCACCGACCTCACAGCACTTGACATATATCCGACCCTCACAGCTACAATATCGCCTTCTTCCATCAACCATCTCCACATCCCAGAGCTTCTTACTCTCTCTCTCCTCGCTTCTTGCATTCAAACACAACTACCCTCATGATGTCGAACCCCACAGACAAGACCAACCCCGCAGAACAACCACAACAGAAGCCCCAAGTGCTGGAGGAAGACGATGAGTTCGAAGATTTCCCCGTCGAAGGTACTCACAAAGAATCCAATTTCGATCATTCGAGCGTTCCACGCTAACTTCTTTGTCATGTTAGATTGGAGCCAGGAGGATGCAGAGCAGTCCGCTGCTAACGGCGGCAATGAACACCTGTGGGAGGAGAGCTGGGATGATGACGATGCCGCCGAGGACTTCTCTAAGCAGTTAAAGTATGCCATCCCTTGACTTCTCCCATCTATTATACCGACTAATACTCTATCTCATTTCAGAGAAGAACTAAAGAAAGTTGAGGCCTCGACCTAGAGGATGAAAGGGGAAAGGAGAAAAAGAAACCTCAACGCCCACACGCGCGCCCGTACATCCCTCTATTCACCCGCTTGCGCCTCTAATTCGCGCTCACTCATATTCACCGAAAGGGGAAGGAGAGATTCGATCCAGTTGCTTTCTTCTGGAGAGATTGTCGAGCGCATACGAATACACATACTATACCCTTTCAATCTATTTTTTCTTCTTCTTTCTTTTCTCCCCGGGAAACATGTGTCAAGATTCAAGATCCCCGAGCGGTCCGATACCTAGCAATGAGGGGGTCGCTGCATTCCAGAAATACTGTCCTGATATAATCTTATGCCTGCCATTTCAGTAAGAATCACCGTCGTTTTCCAGTTGCTGTGGCCAAGTCGGGATACATGCCTGTATTATTATGTGGATTGAAATAATGACATATGTCAACTTGACATTTTCCCTGTCTATCTGGGCAACTGTGATGCAAGTTTTTGCTTCATACGATTTTCTCCCTTTACACCATCTTCTTTCTTCGCTTCAAATGCAAGATCCTAATGTTCGTAGCAATGCTCGTAATATGTACACTTTCCGAATATCAACCCCTCAAGGTCCCCCCGCACTCCCTCCTCATAGCTTCGGTCCCGTGTCTACAAAGTCATCATTTAGCTTTCATACGAGATGAGAAAAGTTCCATTGATCTGATTTTTGAGAAGGAGTAAGATGAAAAAAAAGTTGGAAATTGATTTTTAAGTTATGGACGTTTCGGCTGTGTACATTGCAGGTTCGTGAAGATGGAAATGAATATTGAAAAGTTTCCTGTGCACGCCAAACTTAGGACTTACTGGACAGAGCAGCAACACCAGGCAATTCCTTACCCTCCAGCAGCTCAAGCGAGGCACCACCACCAGTGGAAACGTGAGAAAGCTTGTCCTCAACGCCGTACTTGGCAGCAACGGTAGCAGTATCACCACCACCAATGATAACAATGGAGCCAGACTCGGCAGCCTTGACAGCCGCATCGAGGGTTTTCTCAGTGGCATTGGCGAAAGGCTTCAACTCAAAGACACCAGGGGGACCGTTCCAGAGGATAGTCTTGGCCTCAGCAATGGTCTTCTGGTAGCTCTTCACAGACTCGGGACCGACATCCAATCCCATGTAGCCGTCAGGAATGCCAGAGGCGTCAGTAGCCGCACCAATAGTGGCATCCGCAGAGAACTTGTCGGCAGTGACGTAGTCGACGGGCAGGACGATCTCGACGTTGTACTTCTTAGCCTTCTCAACGATCTCGCCAACAATCTTGCTGCCGGCCTCGTCAAAGAGGGAATTGCCAATCTTGACATTCTCCAGGGTCTTCTTGAAAGTGAAAGCCATGGCACCGGTGATGATGAGGCTGTTCACCTTAGGCAGAAGGTTGTCAATCAGCTGAATCTTGTCAGAGACCTTGGCACCACCCAGAATGGCCAGGAAAGGTCGGGCGGGGTTCTCAAGAGCCTTGGCGAAGTACTCAAGCTCCTTCTTGACGAGGAAACCAGCGGCCTTCTGGGGAAGCTCAACGCCGACCATGGAGCTGTGGGCACGGTGGGCGGTACCAAAGGCGTCGTCTGTGTAAATTGTTTAGCAAGAGCTGTAGAGAGGGGATAATGTCATAGTTGTGTCCTTTTTAAGGGGCGGGAGGATATACATACTGACGTAAATATCACCAAGAGCAGTCAAGCCCTTGCGGAACTCGGCAACCTTCGCTTGATCAGCCTTGACCTTCTTGCCCTCGGCATCCTTAGAGCTACCCTCCTCCTCAGCGTGGAAACGCAGGTTCTCCAACAAAATCACCTGGCCGCCGGAGGCCTTGTTAACAACCTCCTCGGTCTCGGCGCCAACGCAGTCCTCAGTGAAGACAACGCTCTTGCCGAGCAGCTTCTCCAGCACGGGAACGACGGGCTTCAGACTGTATTTGGTGTTGGGCTTGCCATCAGGACGACCGAGGTGGGACATCAGGACAACAGCCTTGGCACCATTCTCAATAGCATACTTGATAGTGGGGAGAGCACCGACGATACGCTGGGGGTTGGTGACGTTCTTATTCTCATCGAGAGGGACGTTGAAGTCGACCTATCATTTTGGAGGATTGGATTAGCAATTGAGGGTAGAATATTGGGTTCGAGCGGGGAATCTGGATTTCCCGATGTCAAGTTTACTTACACGGATCAAGACACGTTTGTCCTTAAGGTCAACGGCGGTGATGGGGAGCTTGTTGGAGAGAGACATTGTCGGTGGAAGTTTAATTGCACTAGATACGAATTAGATCGGCCCAGCTGCGAGGTAAAACAGAACGAAAGGATTTAGTATAAGTATAGGGGCATACCTCAACAAGGGACGGATATGGAGAAATAAAGAAGCCAGAAAGGGAGAAGTTGGTAGTATTAAAAGGAACTCTCAATCAGGGCCACGGTGAGTCGCGACAAGTAAAGACTGGAGGGGCAGAGGCACTTGTGGTGGGGCCCGGTGAGAACAAGATACCCGCATTAAGCTGGTGTTGCAATCGGTACTTCCCGGTGATGTATTCCATGGCAGCTCTATACTTGAACCTATTACGAGAAGATCGTTTAACACACAGGTACCTTTCAACCCATCAGTACTCCCCAGCCAGGTTTGCTATTACCTTCTGGGGCACTAGAATCGGGCTGATCGGGCTGATCGGGCTGATGCGGGACTGATGTCACAACTTTCCCGTTGACTACGGAACATGCCGGACGTCCTGGGTCATTCCATAGCCTCGGACATCTAGAGTCGGGGAATCCTGGGGAGATCGCTAGCATGGGAAGATGCAATTGGCCAGCCTGGAATTGTACATAGCCGCTACAATGGTGGGATGTTTTCGTAGATTCCTTTTCATTGCAACATCCCCAAAAGAACAACCCAAAAAATGGAAACAATCCCTAAAAAAAATCCTGAATAGCAAACCCAGAACATATAATGATCGACAAATTCATACTGAAATGGTAGAAGACAGAAAGAAAGAAAGAAAGAAGAAGAAGGAAACTGTACCCGAATTGATCCCAAGCAACAAAACTTCAAATTACCTTGGAGAAAATGCAACCTTTTGATTCCCCCAGTGCGAAATAACCAAAAACCAAAAAAAAAACAAATTTAATTTTATAGCCTCTGTGCAGGAAGCCCAACAGCCCTGGGCCAACCGGAACGCCTGAACCAATGGATCGCAAACGAAAGCAGTGTATAACCTAGAAGAGGATCGTGATCGTAAAATGTGGCCGCGTGGGCTAATCGTTTCAGGATTCATCAGAGGAATTGGTGAGTGAAAGATATGCGGTCCACGCGATACCGATGGAGGAGACGAATGGCTGTATAGATATAGTCAGTACGATAAGGCAAGGTCAAGTCTCCAGGAGCGACTGAGAGAACTCACAATCTGGAACTGAATAGGAATGACTCGGAAGTTCAAAATCTGCACAGCCGGCCAAAGGACAAAGTTGGCCTTGAGTGTCGGAAGATAAACATCTCGGAGCTTTTGTGTCAAAGCTCTCTTGCCTCCACCTTCAGCAATCGTCATATAAGTGAAGAAACAAGCCAACCCTATTCCCCAAACAAGTCAGCAAAGTTCCAAGCCATCCCAGTCGCGGCAAGAATTTGAACAGAACTTACCGAACGGCGCAAAGATAAATTGGTCAAATGCAACACGTTTAAATACCGGGGTGGTCGGATTTGCCTTGGTGAGAGGGAATGCCCTTGACAGGAAGCCAAACCATTGAAACTGTATGGGGGCCATGAAGAAACCGTACGCCATGAAGCGAGTCAGGCGCTCGAAATCGAATGGGGGCAGGGAGCTTCGGACATGTCCAACTTCCCCAATCGCGGGTGGTTTCTGTTTATCCAAGTCATGAATCTCTATTGAGATAAAACTATTATCATCATCCACCGTTCGTTGCTGCGAGCGAGCCCGGAACGCAGTGATTAATTGCGCAACCGTGTCAGCCACCCCACCAAGCACCTGTGTTCATCTCGTCAGTAATCTATATCTATTGCATAGCGATGTTCGCCCGGTTCGAAGGAGGCATTCGGAGCTTACAGCGTTGGTGACCATGGTCGTGAGCACTATTTCGCCAGCGGAGTCAGCCACGTTGCACACCGCAACGCCGGGATCCGGCGGAAGCTCTCAACTCACCAGGTTTTTCGGCATAGTAGGTATTGAACTTGGCAGCGATTCGAGTGGCTACTGCCATTTCGATGAGGAAGATGATCGTGTGGAGGAGAGGCTATATATTCCATTATGGGCGACTGAGTCAGTTGTGGCGCTCAAAGTGGTCCAGGAAGGGATCCGGAGCAAGCATTTGGAAATTATAAGACACAGGCTCGCCTTGTTATTGCTCAGCGGAGGGGAACATACCACGCGACCGTAAATGTATCGACGATTCAGTCCATCGAGAACTTTCCGCTTCGTGGCGGCGATCATGGTGTAGTTGGGTGGCCGTTTCCCGGAAGGTGAGGTTCAATCAGTGGTTGAATTTCCGGCAGAGTGGCTGCGGCGCGCCAGTATGACGCAAATGAGGTGTGAGAACCAGCGTAAGAAAGAGAAAGGAACCAGATCTGATCCGGTCCCAGTTTTTGCACTGGTACAAAAAGAGTAAATAGCGGATAAGGGGGAACGAGAAACAATTATATCAAGAAATAAGATGATCTGTTTCTACCCCAGATCCGAGAGAGATTGAACAGGTTCAAAGTGTGGATCAATTGATGCGACTCCGCTTCTGACTAAAGAAGTCACGTGGAGATATCACAGCCCTGTAGCCTTGCTCCTACTCTGTTCTGTATACTATAGTTAGTATCATCTCTAAATATAGGTACTTTTCTACACTTTGTCGGCCCCCAAGAATCAGGTTTTATTAAGAGCCACATTTCTCGTGTCTGTATTCTCATGATTATATATGGTTTATGTTCATATATCGTTGCACTATCAATATACATGGTGTGTGTGTGTAGTTCTTCTTCTCTGTTCTTTTTCTGTCTTCGTCACCCATCTCAATCCTAGGATCGAGGTTGATCTCCAGCAAGAATGTCAGGGAGATCTCGAATATCGGTCGTTTCATTCGTATTCGCATCCACAAGTCGCACAGCCTCCAAGCGGAGTGGACCTGTTGCAAGAGGAAGCAACTTGATTTCAGTGGAATGGCAAGTTCCAGGTAACAGTGGCCTGTAGAGATGATCAGCGTCAGATGAGATCATAATAATGCAGAAAAAAAAAGAAAAAAAAAACCAAATAAGAAACTCACCCAACTCGGAAATCAGTACTCAAACTGATCAACTCCGCTTCTTGGCCCACCGAACTCTTCTGCATGGCATGTACAATATTGTCGTCGGTGACAGCTTCCGCCACTTGATCTTCTTTCCGACTAGAAATAGAGGCTGAGGAGGGTCGCGCAACATGCCCTCGAGGGTCAAGCCGTTTACGGCGCGGAATCACAATCAGCGCAAATTTACGTGGCATATTAGATCGGTTCACGATGAAGACCCCCCATGAAAACGGGGCACCAACTTGCACGTTGACTGGTCCTGAAAAGGAGATGGTGACACCCACGTCGGTAACAGAATAAGCGCGCTCCCGTAAAGAGCTACGAGTAGCGGTAGCTGCGGGTGATTGCCCCGAGACAGAGAGGCTCGTGGGCCGATTGGTTCTCTGGAGTGCAGTACTGGGTCCGCCAAATGTGGGGTTTAAAGCCATGGAAAAGTCCACATTGGTCTTCCATTCCATAGAAATACGTGGTTGGCAGTCATCGGACAGAAGAATCACTGCGCTCAGGGAGATGTCTAACACACTCATCATAGCAGTGGAAGATGGATTGGTCTCCGGGCCATACTCCGGAGTAAGCTTGTAAACCAGAGTGACATCGTCCCTAGGGCGGCATTTTAAAGGCAGACTGAGACCAGGGGTATTAGACATAGATTCGAGGGTTCCCTCGGATATGCTCAGTGCTGCTTTGTCGAAAGAAACCTCGCAGTTCAAATATGGCGTTACCTCGAAATCGAGGCTGGCGACAGTCGTAGGAATGCCAGTATAAGAGCTGAGCCGTGAATACCTAATCCTAGCGCTAGCTGCAGGAACAACTCGAAATGGGTGGCCATGCTGTTGTTGAATATTATAGATTGGATCTTCACTGTAGGCTGTGGGTACTACACGAAGCAGTCTTGAGGCGGGAAGAAAGGGATCTTTGTGGGCAAGGGACCTGTCGCCTGCCAATGATTGCAGCATATTGGTCGATGCAGGGACAAGAGGGGGGAGGTAGTCATCTTCAGGGTCTACTGGTCGGCAACCTTCTGAAGGGTTCAAGGTTGCTGAACCGATGAATAGAAGGGAGGGGTGTTGGATTCGATTTCGAGGGCGTTCTTGTCATGTCAGCATGTCGGAATTTGTAGCATTGCGTTGAGTACTCACTCAAAAAACTCTCAATGTTCCATAACAGGTAAATATGGTTTCCAGTGCCACCATCCTCTCCCTCGAATTCGTTGAAAACCACCAGCGGCTCTTCTTCTGTATTCACAATCCCAGAGAAAATCACCTCTCTTGTAGGTGTCGGGTTTTCCGCGACTGATTCTGTCGGGTCCACGGCGTAGACATCCAGTCTGACTTCCAAGCTGGGGAGGTAATGCTTAAGGATAACATCGGTGCAATCGGAGAGTCTTAGAACAATACGAACGGGAAGCGTCTCGTCTAGTGAGCTTTGATCAGTAAGACGAGACCTTCAGCTTAGGTTAAAGTGGACAACATACCGAAAAAGAGAATAGATCGTTGAGGAATTGAGGCAAGAACTGAAGGTAGATCATCGGCGCCATCTTCTAATGCGGCGGTCAGAGCTCCCTCGAGATCAAGTGCTGGAGAGTGCGGCACGACTGTTTCCAGCACTGCATGCCGCAAGAACTCGCCAGGGATCTCCAGGCCAGACATTACGACTGGAATCGTCGCATGTGAATGATCTCAACAAGCTCCTAGGGTAATTGACAACAAGTGCTGTAGGCGCAATAAGGAGATACGGGATGATAAGATGAGAGTGCAAACCGTGCAAACTCCGAGCTTCATCCGCGCGCGCTTCGCTTTTTCTTTCTTCTTGATCCCCATCAGTCTACACCTCTAGTGCAACCATGAACCCAAAGAATGGCCCAGGTGGTGCCTCAACCATTTGGCAGGAGGCGCGCAATGCCGAGGGAAGGGTTTACTACTATAATGTGCAGACAAAAGCGACACAATGGGCTAAGCCCGTTGAGCTGATGACTCCTGTTGAGGTTGGTATCTCCGCTACGTTACCCTATGAAACCCTGTACCAATAATCATATATATTCCAGCGTGCGCTAGCAGATCAACCTTGGAAGGAGTATACAGCGGATGGTGGACGAAAGTACTGGTATAATACGGAGAGCAAACAGAGCACATGGGAAATACCTGAGGCTTACAAGAATGCGCTTGCGCAAGCTCCTCCTGTGCCAGGTCCGCCAGTGGCGTAAGCATACCATATAACCTTGGAAGCTTTTCTTTGAATTTGTCTAACACTTTTCAGTGCTCCTTCTTTCGTTGCAGGTGGCGGTAGCTCCTACTCGCACCCACACCATGAACGCGATGATTACGATCGGGGTGACCGCGGCGATCGAGGTGACAGAGGCTACAACGACCGACGAGGATACGGTAATTTCGATACAAACGGCATGGTTGCTGCCCCAGCAATGAACACTTCGGAGCCCGAATACGGCTCTATCGAAGAAGCTGGGGGCGCTTTTATGAAGATGCTCAAAAGGCACAATGTGCTGCCCGATTGGACTTGGGAGCAGACCATGCGGGTGACGATTAAGGACCCGCAATATCGGTCTCTGAAGGATCCGCGAGATCGTAAAGCTGCTTTTGAGAAATACGTGGACGAGGTTCGCACGCAGGAGAAGGGTCGGGCGAAAGAAAGATTCGCTAAGCTCCGAGCAGATTTCAACACTATGCTGCAGCGCCATCCTGAGATCAAGCACTACAGTCGCTGGAAGACGATCCGTCCCATTATCGAGGGTGAGACGACTTTCCGAGCCACCAGTGATGACAACGAGAGACGCCAACTCTTTGAAGATTACGTGATTGAGCTCAAGAAAGCCCATGTGGATCAAGAAGCCGCTACACGGAAGGTCGCCATGGATGAGTTGGTTGGTATCCTTAACGGTCTGGACCTTGAACCGTACACGCGCTGGTCCGAGGCTCAGGTGGTCATCGAGTCCAATGACAAGGTGCAGGGTGATGTTAAGTTCAAGTCTTTGACCAAGTCCGATATTTTGACTGCATTTGAGAATCATATTAAGTATTTGGAACGTACATTCAATGATGCCCGTCAGGAGCAGAAGACTGTTCAAGCCCGCAAAGAGCGCCGCAACCGAGAACATTTTCTCGAACTCTTGAAGGAATTGAGGTCTCAGGGTAAGATCAAAGCAGGAAGTAAGTGGATGAACATCTGCCCTGTGATTCAAAATGATCCCAGGTACCAAGCTATACTGGGTCAGTCTGGGTCGACTCCCCTTGACATGTTCTGGGATATGGTGGAGGAGGAAGAGCGCTCGCTTCGTGGTCCTCGTAATGATGTGCTGGATGTTCTTGATGTAAGCCAGACTACCCATGCACTTTTCTTCTTCTTTTCTTTTCGTTCTTCTTCTGTTGTACTCACACATTCACTAGGACCAACGCTATGAGGTTACCGCGAAAACTACCTTTGAAGAATTTAAACCTGTCGTCGAATCCGACCGGCGAACCTCTAAAATTGACCCTGACACGCTCCAGCTCATCTTCCAACGTATCCAAGACAAAGCAATTCGCCGGGATGAAGAGGAGAAACATGCAGCTGATCGCCACCAACGCCGTGCTGTCGATGCACTCCGTTCACGAATCAAGCGCATCGAGCCCCCACTGCGGGTTACGGATACCTGGGATCAGGTCCAACCTCGACTAGAAAAGTACGAAGAATACAAGGCCGTCGAAAGCGACGAGATGCGGGAGTCTGCATTCGACAAAGTAATCCGACGCTTGAAAGAAAAAGAAGAAGATCTAGAGAAAGACCGCGAGTTGCGAGAGCGCGATCGAAGCCGTCGAGACAATGATCGTGAATATCGCAGTCGGGGAGAACGACGAGGTGGCAGCCGCGCCAGTCGCTCGCCCGAGCCAGACGCCTATGAGGCAGATCGACGCAAAGCCCAGGCAGATCGCGAACGATCTTACCGTACGCGTGACGATCGCGGCGATCGCAGCGATCGAGATAGAGAGCGTGACCGAGACCGCTACCGTGATCGGGAGCGGGAACGGGACTTCGATCGCCGCCCAGGCAGGGATTTGGACCGCCGGGAAGACGAACGTGAGCGCTTATACCGTACTCGTGGTGATCCTCGTGGAAGTCGCGATGAGCTCGATTATGGAGAAACCCGCAGCACCACTAGTGGTGGAGACCGTAGACGCAGACGGGAGAGTGACACTGAGAGTGTAGCAAGTCGTTCTGTGAAGCGATATCGCCGGGATAGTCGTGAACGGGACCGCAGCAAGGGACCACGACGAGACCGTGGAAGAGAGCGCCCTGCCATTCCTGAGGAAGACATCAAAGATGCAGAAAAGGCAATTCATTCTGGAAGTGAGGAAGGAGAGATTGAAGAGGATTAGATTGAGGAGACGAACTATACCTACTACAATTTGACTTAGAAGAGATCAAATATCAAGCTATATTCTTTTCTTTTTGGAACTTTTATCCTAAGTTTATATGACATTTCTATACTAGGGCACCTAACTATCTGCCGCTTATCACACCTGCGCTATATACTTTAAACTTCACTGGCATAAGTGCATATACATGTACAGAGACGAGTTCTGCTTTGGATATCTGTGTTGGTGGTAAGGTAACATGGATAGAATCTCCCTTAATACCCTGCAGCATTTGGCATAGTCTCCGGAGCATCCTTTCGGAACTTATTAGTGATCAAATTACCAAAGGAGGGTGACCATGCAACCCGTGGAGTCAGAACTGGCAAATCCCACAGCTCAGAAACAAACTTCAGGATCGAAGTATGAGTAAAGTCGCCACCCCCAGCGCTGGGCTTATTCTGGACCACGCCTTTCTCCACCCAAGGTGAAATCAGCATAGCAGGAACCCGGATACCCAAGCGATCGAAATGGAAAGTGTAGTTCTTACCATCTGGAGCCTGCTCTGTATATGGGATATTATCACCAGCTGGAACGCCCGTGGGAGGAGCAACATGATCAGCAAATCCACCATGCTCATCCCAGGTGACGATGAACAGAGTGTCTTTCCATTGTGGGGACCCACGAACTGCATCATAGACGCTCTTCATGAAGTTCTCGCCCATATTGATTGGGGACTTTGGATGCATAGATGTGTAAGAGCAGCATTCAGGATTAATCCATGTGAATTGGGGGAGCTTGCCATTTTTGGCATCTTCGTAGAATCGGTCAATGGGGAGAACATTCGTGTTTCCCATTCCTGACTTGGCAGTCCATTGGTAGAATAATGCATCGGGAAGGAAGTCTAACGATCCTCCATTTGTGGTGTTTTGATAATTTATCCAGGTGATGTTGTGCTCTGTTAGCTGCTCAAAGATAGATTTCTGGGGCAGCATCGAGGTGTTGTATGCATTATCGTTAGATCCATGGCCTAGATGATAGGTTAGTTACCTAATGATTAATTTTCCAGGATTGTTGGTTTGAGATGATATATGTATCTGGCACATACCATGAACAGTTCCAGAAGTCAAGTAGGCTCGGTTGGGGTTTGTCGGGCCTGGGATGGCGGCAAACCACCGATCAAAAAGAACAAAGTTCTCTGCCATAGCTTCTGTGACCGGAACCAAATCTGGCTGGTAATAGTTGATGACTTCAGCTGCCTCCATCATGTTTTGTTGAAGGCTATACATATAGCTCTGCTCGGTGACAAACCCATTCATGGACGATTTGACATTTGTAGAAGGATGGTAAGTACCAAAGACCTGCATATTCCCGCCGGTGATTGTGTGGTCAGGATCATCAGAGGCGACATTCTGAGCAATCCCAGCAGCGCAGATATTCTCTGAGTGTGCCAGTGATACATTAGCTGGGTTGCAATAGGCGTGGTTGACAAGGCCATCTATAGCTGAGTTATAGGTAAACCCGCCAGCTAGGGTATCGAATGAACGATTCTCTTGAACAAGAACCACAACATTTTTAATATTTTGCATGCCAGAGCTAGTAGGAAGTGCTGTGGCTCCAAGGAACAGGGCACATGTGAGGAGGACAGAGGACAAAGCCATGGTGGCAGAGAGATGAAACGGGACTCTTTGAGGGACAAAGAATTTCGCCAGGTGAACAGGTGAACAGGTAAACAGTAAAAATTAGTAGGTCAATGGGCTTCTATTTATCTGATTAATCTAATGAGTCTAGTCTACTCCTTGCATTTCTGACTCGGAATCTGAATTAACCCAATATTCGCTTCCCACGCGACCTCTTGCCAGGCTTGGAAACATGTGCAGATCAGCTAGAAAATCCTTATGCCACATATTAGACGGTCAATCTACTACTGCAGTAAATACTCACTAGTCCTCTATAGATCCTCAACTTTGCTTGGCTTCCCCACACAACCCCCACTGGTCACACGAGCGTGACTGGCATGCCCCACATCTCGTCCCTGGCTGTCCTTTGGTCAGGCATAATCTTGGTCACCTTAGCTCAAGCCAGCCCGGTGATCAAGAATGGAACGTTGCATTATCATTAGCTTAGGTAGATGGTTAAGTGGGGATGTGAAGAGGGGTTCCGTCAACATACTCGCCTAGACATGCCGAGACAAAGGTAAGATCAACAATGTAACATGCAGGACATCACTCGAAAATTAGACCTGAGTGGGCTATTTTCCGCGGGGGTAAAACATATCATAATCGGTTGAATGAAAAGATGCGAAGGATTTATGGAAATGTAAATAATGGATATGTAAATAATGGATATGTAAATAATGGATATGTTACTAGTAGAGCGCTCCACGCTTTTGCTACTACTATATCGCGAGTAGCGTATATACTTATGCGTGTACCACTCCTTTTCTCCATATAGCTTTAGGTAGTGGGGAAAATAACAATTGAATGTAACGCATGCATCATTACGCAGATATATGCCTTTGTCTGGCCTTCTGCCTTGCATATGTAGGTACAGTATCTATTCCCGCCTGGGCATGCTGTGTATTGAAACTCAGATGTATGTCTATTTGTCTATTTCGCCCTTACATTATACTGTAAGTATGCTTTTCAGTCAAGCTCCATTGATAGGGCTTGAAATGGTACATTTTTTTTCCGTGTAAAGATAAAGTTTTCCCATGCGCTGCCTAGGTTCTAACTAGCATAGACCTCGGGCTATACTCCTTTCCCGTTATCCGGTTTCGGGCGGAGAACAATGTGGTTGAAATGGCCCTGAAGCCACGCTATCAAGTCAGATGGCCTGATTAGAATAGTATGACCAAATAGACTTTTTCTCATTAAATTCTCCGATATTCCAAAGAAAAGAAAAGAGGAAGGGGGAAATAGGAGGATGCAAAGAATGTCCCCATCGGATACATACTCGGCCCATATCAAAGTTGAACTCCCGCCCTTAAGAGTCTCTGAGTCTCTATTCAGGTGTTCGATGCTGAGAATCTTTGCAGTCGTTGAGTGCAAGAAAGTTCATTCTCATGCTAGGGCGCGTTAATCTGAGCTTCATACATATATAGGTAGTATCTACTAAGCTTTTCAGGCCTTTGTATATAGACATAGATATACATGTAGTAGGTAGAGGTAGTAGTAGTAGCAGTAGTAGTAGTAGTAGTAGTAGTAGTAGATAAACAGCTCTGCTACATACTTGGATGCACACGTGTCTACTATAATATAATGCTTCAAATATGCCTTCGAAGTAGGCTGCTCATCATTGTCATATTGTTGAATGCTGATCGCCCGGCACTGCGCATAACTCCGGGCGCACTCGGTCTAGTTGCAGGCCCTAGCTTATCTCCGGTGACGTCGGCCACACTCTATGCCGATTCATGAAGAATCAGTCCCCCACTAAATATGCCGAACCAATTGCGATGAAGAGCGGGCCCGTCGACCGGTGTAGAGGTTCGGATGTAAGGAGTAGACAAACTATGTGTATGAGGTATGGAATCTGTTGACTGAAGCTGCCGGGAGGCGATCATGAAAAATCAGGTATAAAAAGTCTCTCCCACCACGGTAAGAACACCATCCGTTATCAACCTTCTTCCAATTCCTGCCTCTCTGATTTCAACCATTAGACCATTCTATAAGACCCAGGAGATCTTTGAAGGAGAAATATATACCCACAAACCTTGGAAATGCCTTTCATTAACGGTAAAGAAGTCGGTCCCACTGGCTATGGCACCATGCGTAAGTTGTTCTGTTTGCAGAGATCTCAAACCCCCTCAGTCTGTAACAAGGCCAAAGAGATTGACAACACCCAGGAATGACTTGGACTGCTGAGCCAACTCCAGATACCGCCGCTTTTGAAACCCTGAACAAGGCTCTAGAGCTTGGTGCCAATTTCTGGAACGGCGGCGAGCTGTACGGGACCCCGGAGTACAACTCGTTGCACTTGATGAACAAGTACTTCACCAAGTACCCCGAGAATGCCGAGAAGATTGTCCTCAGTATCAAGGGAGGCCTGCAAGTTGGCTCTTTAACCCCAGATGGCTCAGAAGAGAACATACGCCGTAGCGTGGACACTTGTCTGAAGCTGGTGGGCGCGAAGAAGATTGATATCTTTGAGTGTGCACGCCAGGATCCGAACTTTCCTATTGAGCATACCGTGCAAGTTCTCGCGAATTACGTGAAGGAAGGCAAGATTGGCGGAATTGGATTGAGCGAGGTGGATGCCGAGACAATCCGGCGCGCGTATGTGCATGAAAGAAAAATTTCGATTCTGATATGCTACATGAATATATCACTAACTGATCTCTATAGAGCTAAGATACACCCCATTGCCGCAGTCGAGGTCGAGGTGTCCATGTGGTCACCCGATATTTTCGAAAACGACATCGCCAAGACATGCGCTGAGCTCAACATCCCCGTCGTTGCTTACTCGCCGCTGGGACGTGGCGCCTTGACCGGTGCCCTCACCTCGGTATCCGACATTCCCGAGGGCGACTTTCGCCATCACTTGGCACGCTTCAAGGAAGAGAATTTCCAGCAAAACATGAAACTTATCAATGAGGTCAAGAGCCTAGCCGGTCGAAAGGGGGTTGCACCGGCTCAGGTGGCTTTGGGATGGATTCGAAGCCTGAGCGACAAGCCCGGCATGCCTACTATTATTCCCATCCCCGGAGGTACCACCGTCGATAAGGTCACACAAAACCTGAGTGGAGTCAAACTTTTCTCCGTTGAGGAGATGGCAGAGGTCGATGCTATTTTGAAGCAACATACTGTTGCTGGAGGACGATACGTGTAAAATAAGTAAACCTGCTGGATTGTTAGAACGAGATTCCAGATATACAACAATGAATGACAATGCATGTATAGTTTAATAAGAGAGATCAGATCAAGTGTAGAAGAGTCAACATACAATCTCACAGAAATCGAACCCGAAAATCCAATTTGGAGATTGTCTGCATTGCAGAATTCTTCTTTGTGTTCATCAGGGAAACAGGGGTGGGGGGAAAAGTAAACATAAGATGAATCTTACATTGTAGATGGCTAGCTCAAGACAAGAAAGCTGGTTATTAGTGTGATCCCTGAGGGAGTAAGGGAAGAGGAAAGCGCAATGAAGAAAAAATAAAAATCGAACTTAAAGCTGCATATTTGTCACGTGATCCGGGAGCGACAGCAGCTCCATACATCGATTGACTTACTCCTTGAAACTAACAAGCATTCTCGATTCAACACTCCCCCTCAAGTCCCCGATAAATCTTTGACAAAGAACCTTTGTCGCTGGCCTTTATTTATTCACCATGGCCTCTCGCGATTCCCCCGGTTCGCCCCTTTCATCCGTCGGCACTGCAGAGGACTCGGACCATGAAACAGTCAAGCATGAAAGTCGCGCACAATCACCATCAGCCCCATCCAACATGCCTCCCTCAAAACGACGACGCACTGGTGTCGCATCTTGGGATCGAAATACCCCTCTGTCATCTGTTCAAGATGATGCTCCTCCAGCCTCACCAACAGCCTCCATCTCCTCCGATAGCTCCGGCGATGCTCCAGCTTCCGACTTCCCAGCCTACTTAGGCACCGCTAACCAGGACGATGATTACAGCGGTCGAACTTCTGACCAAGTCACCATGTGCCTGTGGGATGGGTGCACGGCCGGTGATCTCGGGAACATGGATGGGTTGGTGCAGCACCTCCACAATGAGCATATCGGGAGCCGACAGAAACGGTACTCGTGTGAATGGATCGACTGTTCCCGCAAAGGTCAAACGCATGCCAGTGCATATGCTCTTCGTGCTCATATGAGAAGTCACACCCGCGAGAAGCCGTTCTACTGTACCCTACCAGGTATATCCCATTTCCTCCCTCCTGCCTCCTGCCCTACATTTCATGCGGAAAGCTTCTACTACGCTCCTATGAGGTTTAATCATACACAAGGCACACCACTGAATTGAGCTAATGGCATGATCTTATCAGAATGTGACCGTAATTTCACTCGGTCTGATGCCCTCACAAAACACATGCGCTCTGTCCACGAAGTCGACTCCATGCGTCAAGCAGACGCAAAATTGAATGCTAGCGGCACGACTAGTGTAACGGGCACACCGGCTTCAAAACTTCAACGCATTCGATTGAAACTCACGCATCCGCAAAAGGATGGCGCTGATGGTGACCACCCGGACCATATCATTTCTATGAACGCTGCACCTCTAATAGACGCCGACACGGAAGACATGATGATGCCCGAGTATGGACCCGAGCTTGGGTTCGATAGCCATGAGCTCGCCACACCTCCACATGACCTATACAGGCTACTACGGCGACAAATCTTTTGGGCGGAAAAGGAAGGGACGCAGCTGCGTGGGGAGTGGGATGAGGTTCGACCGCAGCGCGAACGCGCGTGGCGAGAGAAGGAGGCTATCTTTGAGGATCTTATCGATGCAGAGTTGAGGCTCTTCAGTGCTATTCTTGGGGATTCAGATGTGACTGTTCCGCCTGCGACCAGTTTGGGGTCATCGGATCCGTTAACCGGTCTACAGAAGCTTCAGCAGCAACAACAACAATTTGCCCGCCAGCAAGAACAATTGAGAGCGAAGTCTGCAGAGGCAGAAGATAGTACAGCCGTGGTATAGTTCTTTACCAGTTTTCTCTGAGCTCTCCGCTGTGTTTTCATTTCCTTTGTCCTTTTTCTGTTTCTCTCACCCCCTTCGGTTCTTCATTTTTTCGGCGTGCATGGTGTTAAAGATTTTTACGCTTACGGGCCTAGGAGGAATGGGCAATTGTATGAATAATTTCTTTCTTGATACTGGGCTACGTAATATCCCAGGGTTTAGTTTATTGAACTAATTTATGATGGGTTTGTGAACATGGATCCTAAACACATATTCCCACCCATCGATAAACGCAATATATGTGGACGAGGCAATTGGAGTCCGAGAAGTCCTGAATAGGACTACTTTCTTTGTTCTAATCAAATAATGTATGAAATTGGACATCACAAATAGTGCCCCAAACTAGCTGAATGTCTTGTGCAGCGTAAAAATCAATCGACGCCGTGGTAGCCACTCCATAGGATACAAATGTGCTGAGAAGCAAAATAACATGACAAGATGATACCAAATAGAGGATGGGTCGAGGGACAAAAGTAGAGGGGGGAAATTGAGAGAGAAAAAAAGACGGTCTGCCAGGACAGTCTAAACAACTGTATATTGGCGACCCCAAAGAAAAAAAAAGAATAAGAACAGAAATTAAATCTGGGCAGATCCAGCTAGCCCAGAACCCCGCCCAGTAGGAGAGATGAGGTCAAGTCTTGCGGTCTGCCAAGGAGGAAAGATGAAAGTAAAAGCAAAGCTGGGGAGACAAAAAGGATAGACAGAAACTCCAAAAAGAAGACCCCAAACACGCCATGCAAATATCGTCTGACATTCGAATCATTTTCCAAGTCAAATCGGACTCCCCTTCGGTGTCTGTTTTGGGTTGCGCAAATCATTCGACGCCTTTCGCAATGCCATGCAACTCGGTGCATCCGTATGTACTTCAATGAAAGAAATGATCATTGACTTTTGAATGTTGGTAAAAAAAAAGGGAAAAGAAAAGAAAAGAGGAAGAAGAAGATAGAGAAGAGAAGCAAAGGGGGAGAGAGATAAATAGAGAGATATGAGGGAATAGTCGTGACTGAGTTATAAGAAAATGTCCGAAATTCCGCCAAATGTAGACAAGGGCTTCGTCAGATAGTGAGTCGTGATATGCGGTAGACGGAGATGATGAAATCAAAGAATTCAATGGCCAAATTAGGCCCTAGAGGCCTTAGCTTCTTGAACCTTCTTGAACATTGCCTGAAGCTTTGCACCGGTGACTTCACTATTGGGCCAGTAGTTGACGGAAACATAGTCCCTAGAGGAGGATTAGAGATGAGGAAAGGGAGGGGGGAGGGATTGGTAGAATGTCAGGGTTGGAACTTACCACAGACGCTTTTCGAGGGAGGCCACTGACGTGTCGTCTCCTAGGGTTTCACGAATAAAATCACCAATTTTCATAATGGTTGTTCTAAGCTCATGTGCTCGTTTGCCCTTGTCCGGATAGTTCTTAGCCGTGATTTTTGATACGTTGTCCAAGATGCCCACAATAGGTTTCAGCACCCTGAAAGCCATGTCGTCTTTCTCTTTGCTAGAGCCGCCGTTTTCTTGGGATTTGCGTCGACGTAGCTCATCATTACCAGCATCAGAAATCCGACGTCGGTGACGATTGGCGTCATGTCCTGACTTGGGACGGTCGTGACTTGGTGTATGGTTCCGGTCAACACCATCTCGGCCGCCATGGGAGCGCTGCCGGGCACGATCCACTTCTCGCTGGCCTTTGCGGGTCGATGGAGCAGGGGACGCAGAGACACTACCGCTGCCAAGGCGCGAATTGCGCTTGTTGTTCCGGTGGTGGTTGTCAACTGCACGTCGGGCGCTAGCATTATTGCCACTACTATATTTGTTTCGCAAAACGGAAAGTAGGTACTCCGCTCGGCGGACAAGATGAACGGCGCCGGGTGACTTCGTGGACCTTTCCTCGCCCTGCAAACGCTGGGTTTTTCTTTCCACCCGATGCTCTTCTAAGAAGAACTTTTCACTGAGACCCAACTCTGTGTCATCACGAATTTGGGCCCAGGCACCGAATCCATGCCGGGCAATGCCTACCAAGAGCATACCGTCCTCTTGAGCACCCCAAGGGCAACTGTAGTCAGCCAATTTAGTGGCTTCTGGAAGACGAAATGTTCTGAAGTCGGCGGGTAAGGTCGTCATCTTTCGAACCAGCCGCATATCAGGAGGCCGGTCCACAATAGTCCAAGCATTCAACCGCTTGACGCCGTGATGATCAAACAAAACTGCTTTTTGCTCTTTCTTGGTGAGATTCTTGCCAGATTGCTTCATGGCCTCCATTTGCGTTAAGTTATCCTGGACAAGGGAGTTTGCCTTGTCAGTCATTTCGCGAAGAGCAGCGCGTACAGTCTCCCGGTCACGACTCTGTAATCGAGCATCTTCAAGAATAAGCTCTTCGCAATCATCCAGATCGCCGTAACGGAGGAATGCACGGGACAGAGCTCGGTACTCTTTCTCTCCCAGAGGACGCATGGGATCTAATGAGCTATTATCCTCGTCATCGCCCTCATCAATGGCGACTTGAGCCCGAGCTTGGCGTTTGGCTTTGCGTTCTTCTCGTGAATCCCGTGACTGGGTGGCAGCTTGACGTTTTCTCGGTTGGTTTTCCTGGATCACATCTGCAAGATATTTCTCATCTGCCTTGCGTTTCTCATCGGCCTTGATCTCATTTAGTTGTTCTTTGGGAATGATGTCATCCCAGCTGAGATCATCGACCTTGATGTCGACAAAGTCAAAGGCCTTCAAAAATTCCTCGCCACCGTCAGCTTGAATCTGCTCCGTTTCTTCGGTCTGATGAAGCTCGGCGTTGGCAAGCACGGAGTCAATGTCCAACGATTCCAGCTTCTTTTGGTTATCGGTTTGTTCGAACATTCGCTGTCCACGTCGCTTCAGAATCCGAGAGATGTCTTCCGTCGAGTTTGGTTCCCCAATTACTCGAGACATCTTATTTTGCATCTCAGAGGCTTCCTTGTCAGTGACACCCCGTTGTATGGTGATAAATTCTAGCAGAAGCTTGTTTCGTGCTCTTTCGATAACTTCTTCTTCAATCGTGTCTTTTGAAACGAGACGATAGACACTGACGGGCCTGGTCTGGCCAATACGGTGAGCCCGTGCCATGGCTTGTAAATCGGCTTGCGGGTTCCAATCCGAATCAAAGAGAACGACAGTGTCCGCTGTCATCAAATTGATCCCAAGACCACCGGCACGTGTAGACAGAAGGAATGCAAAATCCGTACTTTCGGGGGCATTGTAATGTTCAATTGCCAAGCGACGGGCCGCCGAGGGGATAGTTCCATCCAACCTTTGATATTTGTAATTACGGTACTCCATATACTCACTCAGGATGTTGAGCATGCCAACCATCTGACAGAAGATCAATACGCGGTGGCCATCTCTCTTCAGTTTTCCAAGAAGTTGATCCAACAACATCATCTTTCCACTGCTAGTAATCATAGCACGCAAGATATCTTCACGTCTAGTACTGCCTTCCAAAATCCTAGCCTCCGCATTAGGAAACATGAAAGGGTGGTTACTTGCTTTCTTCAGCTCCATCATGATGTTCAGAAGCGACTGCTTCATTCCTCTGGCACCGTCATTTAGCGCAGCATAGTTTTTCGTGAGAATGTTTTTGTAGTACTCTAGCTGGACATCGGAGAGTTCCACACGAATGATCTTCTCAGTCTTTGGAGGGAGGTCGGATTCCACCTTGGACTTGGTACGTCGTAACATGTATGGCTGAATGGCATCAGTCAACTCAGCCAGCTTTTGTGATGCAGCGTCAGAGTTGAGATCCATATCGACATCCACTTGGATCACACCGGGATTTAAAAAGTCCATAAGGGATGACAACTCTGCCAGATTGTTTTGGATCGGAGTGCCCGTAATAAGCAGGCGCGCCTGGCACTTCCACTCCACCAGCTTCATATAGAGCTGAGAGTCGCGATTCTTCAAACGATGTGCCTCGTCAACGGCCATGAACTGCCATTTGAATTGTCCAAGGAATGGCGAGTCATTCATGGCATACTCATAGGTCGTTAATAACACGTGGAATTTTGGCCGCTTGGGATTACCATCCACCATCAACTCATAATCACGGAGAACACCACGAGCTTTTTCACTACCGTTGTAAACAACATAGTTCAGATCAGGTGTCCAGTTGTCGAAGGTATCGGCCCATGCTGGCATGGTTGACAAGGGCACAATAACAATAAAAGGTCCTTGTTGTCGGCGAACATGACGCATCCAGTTTATGAAAGACACGGTTTGGACTGTCTTGCCTAGCCCCATCTCATCCGCTAGCACCACATTTCGATCTCTAACCCAGTTGAAAGCAAGGAAGTTCAGACCCTTGATCTGGAAGTCCTTTAGCTCGCCATTTTGCAAAAAACTTGGCGTGGTATGAATTGCCTCGAACGTATTGCGCGTGGCCGGATTTGATTCCAATTTGTCAGAAACGGGATGCCGGGCGGAACGATCAATGAATCGATCAATTTCGCGCTGTGCGATGACACTAATCAGATCTTCCGCCTCCCACGTACATGAGTCGTAGAAAAGCCGTTTCCATTTGACGAGATATTCAGTTATGCCATTGTCCTCTCTGGCACCGATCACTCGTTCAACCTGTTTGTAATCCTCAATTGCTTCGACATCTCTTTCACGGTCGAGGTTCCATTTTTCCCGATCTTCTGGGGGGGCGTCTGGGTCATGCTTAAGCCGAAGATCTTCATTCAGCACCTTGCGAACATAATTGTCCACTCGACGAGTGCTACGGTAGTTCACAAGGTCTTCATTCGGCACCCAACTAGAATGGTAATATGACTGATCCTGCCACTTGATGTAAAACTCGAAATCTTGGCGATCTGTATCAGGATTATTAGGATCGACGCCATCTTTAAGTCGATGGTTGAGGACGACATCAACGGCTGGTCTATTATCTTCCTCGTAGCCTGAACCCCAGTAGCTCGGTTTGAGCTCATCTGGGTCCTCTTCGAATATTTCATCATCCTCGTCCTCGTTGTAGTTTGATATCTTAGACGCGTTTCTTGTGGAGAAACGAACTTCGGTGAAGGAAGACTCGTTGCCTGTAGCTTGCTGGAGGCGGCGGCGTCTTGCCTTATTCGCACGAGCACCTTTGCCGCCATATTCATCGCTGTCTGTCTCCGATAACGACGAGGCAGTTGCTGATCGCGAGGTCTTTGAGGGCTGTTGAGAAGGCTCCTTGCGCCGGCGCTTAGAGCGCGGCGCGACCGAATCGGATTCAGAATCGGATGAATCTGCAAGACGACGTGTTGTACGGGCACGACCACTCCGACGCAACCCAAACAAGTCCGCATTTTGGTTGATATACTCTCGCTCATCCGGCGGTGATGATTTGCGCTTGAGTCCTTGGTCGGCATGCGGGGATGCAGAGTTTTCACGACTTGACTGGGCCATGTCATCATCGCTATTTTCCATCACTACATCATCATCATCTCCATCCGAAGCCGGAGATTCGGCATCGTATGAATCATCCGCGGCATCGGGCTCGGGGGAGGACTCGTAGACAGGATAGGACTCGACTGGATCGGATGGGGTATGTTCGTTCTCTGCAATCGCATCGATATTGGGCTCGACCTTATCAACAGGGAGGGAATGCGAATATCCGTTGGACATTGTGGAAGTAGAAGGAGGTCCTTGACCCGATGGGATCACCATGCTAGATGCTATGACCGAGGGGCAGTCAGCATTGAAGCTCAATTCAAGTTGGCAGGCACATTATGTACGTGTATTTCGGTAGAACAATGATACGCGACTCAGTTCGCAGGGAATTAAAGCTTATATGAGGTAGATTGGGGTATGATATCAAGACTGATGGGCTTTGATAGTTTTTGATGCTGGGTGGCATGGACGCGGTCACCACTGAAGCAGGCAGCAAGAGAGCATTGACCGCGACGATCCACCAAGGATAAACAATAAAGGCAGATTCTGGGGATTGTGTTCATCATTCTCTTCCCATGTCCTTTAACATGTATAAATTGGGGGATTCTGGCAGTGGGTCGATGGACGCGGAGAAGTACCCGAACGAAGCGCTTTGGCGATATGTTTGGGGATAGGCGTAGAGGAAAAGAAAAACTTACACTCCATAGCGTGGTGACCCCAGAATAGGGGAGGCTAGGGTATCAATGTTGTAAAAAAAGAAATGGCGGGCGGCGAAGGCGACGATGATGGAGATGAAGACAAGACGAGTGAGGGAGAGAGAGTTGGGGGAGGATTGATTCGGGTTTGGTTTGGTTTGCAGGCAAGGATCGGCCTTCCTGCCCGATAATTCAGGTATCAATTCTCCCGGGTTTCAAATTGGGACTAGCGTATTCGCTTCGCGCATGAACAACTGGCAGTCATGTGACCGCGTGGTCATTCACGGATCATCTGTTATTCCGGTGGACTGTCGGGAACCAATCAGCTTCAAGCTAAATAATGCGGACGCCATCCAGGCGGTCACTTTGTGTCAGCCTGAGGCATGACAGCCCACAATAAGAAAGAAGAAAGCCGGTTCATTTCTGCCCCCGACGCTGCCATTGTTGTCGTCTTCAACCCCGTCAATTTGAGTCTGCGCAGATACCTGGTGCGTTTACTGCGCCTGAATACTGTGTTGCATCAGTACCGATCTCGCCCAACCCACCGGATCTCTTTGGAGAAGCCCTACACGAATTTCTTGTTACCCGCTTTTATACATAAATAACGCTGGTTCCTTGAACCGAAGCCTTCACCATGTCTGACAAGCTCACTCGGTATGAACCTCCCCCCCACGCGATGGAGCACAGGTTTTCGTTTTTTGATATATGACGCGTTGCTAACACTTTTGCGCTTTGAAGTATTGCCATCATCAACTCGGATAAGGTTCGTCCCAAGTACCCCGCTAACGCGAAAGGAAAAAAAATCTCGTTCACAACCCGCTTACGTCAAATCCTTTCGAATATGTAGTGCAAACCGAAGGTATGATTGTTAAACTACCTGGTAGGAAATATGGTGCTGATTGAGTATAGAAATGCCGTCAAGAGTGCAAGAAGTCCTGTCCGGTCGTCCGTAGCGGTAAACTCTGCATTGAAGTGACCGCTGAGTCGAAAATCGCATTCATCTCCGAGCGCCTGTGTATTGGTTGCGGTATTTGCCCTAAAAAATGTCCCTTCGGTGCCATCCATATCATCAACCTGCCCACCAACCTGGAAACTCAGGTTACCCATCGGTACTCGGCCAACAGCTTCAAGCTCCACCGTCTTCCTATGCCCCGCCCCGGTCAAGTCTTGGGTCTTGTTGGAACAAACGGTATTGGCAAGAGTACTGCGCTAAAGATTTTGAGTGGCAAGCTGAAGCCTAACTTGGGTCGCTATGAAAATCCACCCGATTGGGAGGAGATTCTGAAGTACTTCCGTGGCTCCGAATTACAGAGTCAGTATATAAAAAATGATCTCGCAAAACGTTTCAATTTACTGACTCAAGCTAGACTACTTTACCAAGATCCTGGAGGATGATCTGAAGGCTGTTGTGAAGCCCCAATATGTCGACCAGATTCCTCGCGCTGTGAAGGGACCTGTCAAGGGTGTGCAGGAACTCATCCAGAGCCGCTCCCAGCTCGACAACATGGAGGAGATCATGGATGTGCTTGGTACGGCCGCCCTTTCCCCTTTTACAAAAAAATATAAACACTGACTAGCCTCTCATAGAGCTGAGACAGGTTGCGGATCGCGATATAAACCATCTCTCTGGTGGTGAGCTGCAACGTTTTGCCATTGGACTGGTTTGTGTCCAAAAAGCTGACGTGTAAGTGTATCTCAAGAAAATTCATTTGACACTATATCTAACCTCATTCCAGCTACATGTTTGATGAGCCTTCGTCTTATCTCGATGTCAAGCAACGTCTAGCTGCTGCCCGTACTATCCGTAGTCTCCTTCGCCCCGATGACTACGTTATCGTTGTGGAGCACGATTTGTCCGTACTCGATTACCTTTCCGACTTCATTTGTGTCCTTTACGGCCGCCCAGCTGTCTACGGTGTCGTGACTCTGCCTTCCTCGGTTCGCGAGGGCATCAACATCTTCTTGGATGGACATATCCCCACTGAGAATCTGCGTTTCCGTGAGGAATCTCTCAGTTTCCGTCTGACTGAAGCGGGCGATGATTTCCTCGTCGATAAGGATCGCGCTTTCAGCTACCCCAAAATGGAGAAGACTCTCGGTGGATTCCACCTGAAAGTTGAGCCTGGCAAGTTCACCGATTCGGAGATTATTGTTATGATGGGTGAGAACGGAACTGGAAAGACCACGTTCTGTAAGATGCTTGCTGGCGCAGAAAAGCCTGACCATGGTTCATCGGTGCCGAAGATGAACATCTCCATGAAGCCCCAGAAGATCACGCCCAAGTTCCAGGGTACCGTGCGTCAGCTGTTCTTCAAGCGTATTAAGGCCGCTTTCCTCTCGCCCCAATTCCAGACTGATGTGTACAAGCCCCTGAAAATGGACGACTTCATCGACCAGGAGGTTCAAAACCTGTCTGGTGGTGAGTTGCAGCGTGTTGCCATTGTCTTGGCTCTGGGCATACCTGCCGATATTTATCTCATTGACGAACCCAGTGCCTACTTGGACTCTGAACAGCGTATTGTTGCTGCCCGTGTGATCAAGCGTTTCATCATGCACACCAAGAAGACCGCTTTTATCGTCGAGCACGATTTCATCATGGCTACCTACCTGGCAGATCGTGTTATTGTCTTTGACGGCAAGCCTTCCGTAGATGCTCGTGCAAACACTCCCGAGTCTCTGGTTACCGGCTGCAACAGGTTCTTGCAGAGCTTGGACGTAACCTTCCGTCGTGACCCCAACAGCTACCGCCCTCGGATCAACAAGTACCAAAGTCAAATGGATCAGGAACAGAAGTTGGCCGGCAACTACTACTTCCTGGAAGAGGAGGCTTGAAAAGGGCATCTTCAATGAACATCACCGCCGCCATCACCGCCGTCATCGCCGTGATGGCCGCGAATCAGAGCGGCGGCGTAACCGACGGCGCGGTAAGCGAAGTTTCAGGCAGTTCATGGCGTTCCTAGGCGTTTTTAGAGCCCCGAGGAGTATTCAGGGCATGGGTCGCTTCCTTGTTAGGAATTCCCCTAGTGGCAGCAAGGGTCTGTTGGACACTGATGAAGAAGATGACGGTGATGATGATGGTGATGGTGATACGAATAGCACCATATGTGGCTAGCCAGTGACTTCCACTGATTTTGGGCCCAGTATCTCATCATCTCTTCTTCCGGGTCATCAAATCAGCATGCCTCATATCCACCCTGCAACTGATCTCTCAGGCTCTCCGGTCTTCGTTAATATGCATATCCGGATATGTTGGTGGATCCGTTTCCTAGACTTTTGAGTCTAGTGGTTCTTGGTAGACATGCTTTTTTCTTTTTCTTTTTCCTTTTTTTCAATCGGAGTTATTTGATGGGTTTCAAAAAGCTCTCCATGACTTCATGAATGGTATAGAGATGAATGATTTCTTCAGAAGAGAAAGCGGGAGGCATTAGCCCCAACATGGGAAAAGTCACTGTTGAATAGCTTCATATTGTACATGTGCATAGATAAATGCACGTTCGTTTTTTCTTTCAAACCTTCTTGATCGATGAAATTTTTTTAATTATAGTTTTCTTCTTCTTTTTCTCCTCTTTCTCTCTTTCTTCTTTTCTCTCTCTTTTTTTTGGAAATGCTGCTGGGACTGTAGTGATTATAACTAAATAATGCACATGCCTTGCATTGCTGCATGTGGTGGTGGAGTGGTCGAACACAGTGTGATTAGTAACTGAACTAACTGCGTAGCAACCCCAGCACCCAGCACCCCCTTTTACACCCAAACAACATCTGGACTTGATGAGTCTTTTGGAGGGGCGTTTTTATATCTAGCTACATTCTTCTGATTTAATAACCTTGGGAAGACCTCTTTGTTCACTTTGAAAGCATATTAAAGCATCTGATGACACATTGTTTTCTACATACACCCTTCAGCTGAATTGTCCGCAGAATGGCGAGTGTACTAACTGAGTCACAATCGAAGGAACTGTATATTCATTTTCATTTACCTCCTTCCCGAGAATCATTTCGCTAAACCTTTATACAGCCAGAAAGCGATAATTGGATACCTATCAACGATAAACGCTGAAAAGACCGCTGCCACTATGCACGATGAGCTGGGGTTCAACAAGGGCCCCACTCATACATATAAGCAACTTGCACACATACTAGAGAAGAAATGGACGACCAATACATTACTTCAAAGAAAGGTAAGTTGTTCTTTTTTCGAAGTATCGCCCTCGAATTTTTTGGAATTTGATACTAACAGTTGTCAGGTTATAACCTTAGAGGCCCAGATAGATCGACTGAGTAAAGCGCTAGAATCATCTCCTCAATTCCAGTCTCGCAATCGAGACCCATTCAAATGGCTCCCCGTACAGCCGGCTCATACTTTGAAATCTCATCGAGCCGCGATTACAAGTGTAGCTTTCCACCCAACATTCTCCTCCCTAGCCTCCAGTTCCGAAGACTGTACTATCAAAATTTGGAACTGGGAGCTTGGTGAGCTTGAAAATACTTTCAAAGGGCACACAGCAACAATTACAGGACTGGATTTTGGTGGACAAATTGGGCGTACCTTACTTGCGTCCTGTTCTAATGACCTCCTTATCAAATTGTGGGATCCCACCAAGGGCTACGCTAACATACGTACTCTCTCGGGGCATGATCACACTGTTTCTTGCGTCCGATTTCTCACCCCGAATCAAAATACCCTTGTCTCGGCTAGTCGTGACACATCTATCCGTTTTTGGGATATATTGACCGGCACCTGTGTGAAAATGATCTCTACGGATTGTGGTTGGATTCGGGATCTGGCACCCTCTTATGATGGGCGATGGCTGGTCTCGTGCGGCAGTGATCACAACGCAACCATTTGGAACGTTGCCTCTGGTAGTTGTCAGACAATACTCCGAGGCCATGGTAATCACTTGGAATGTTGTGCCTTTGCACCTCCGACAAGTTACTCTCACCTTGTAGCTCTAATGGACGCGAAAGAGCCTCCTGTGGGTTACTCGTTGGGATTCGTTGCTACAGCTGGGAGAGATAAGACGATCAAACTCTGGGACCTCCAGGGGGTATTGATTAAAACTTTAGTGGGTCATGATAGCTGGGTACGAGGCCTGGTATTTCACCCCGGTGGAAGGTTTTTGCTCAGCATTGGTGATGATCGAACTATAAGATGCTGGAATCTTGCGGAGGGAGCAAGGTTATGGAAAACACTTGATAATATCCATGATGGTTTCGTCAGTTGTATCTGTTGGGCACCTTGTGCAGTGTCCCTTATCGAAAGGCATAGCTCGTCAAAGGAGTTTCTGGAAACCCACCCAGTTCCAGAGCATGAGATGATAACATCTGATTTCCCTTGTGTCTTAGCCACTGGAAGTACAGATTCCAAGGTACACGTCTACGCCTAGATTTTTGTATCACCCTCGGGGCTCCATTAGCCTTGAACTTATTACATGAGGAGAAAACGAGCCGCAGAGCAACCGCCATATTGATACATGATACATAGCTACTAATTCGACTTAAAATATGCTATTTAATCACTGGACATGTCCCAAGGTTGTAGGTAGGAGCCGGTTTTACAAAGACCAAGTACTTAATACAATTGCTAAGCCAAGGATTCGTCGCGATATAAATACATTCTCAAACTACGGATCACATCATATCGTTCAATCTCTTCTTCTTTTGGGAATACCCATTCGAAGGTATTGGTGAGTATATATTATCACCGTGACCGATCCCATCACTTGTTCAACCCAAGCTCATCTGAGCTGTCAACCAAATCGTTAAACCTATCCGCAAGCGTGCCGTAGACGGCGTCCATAATGAATGGGACATCAGAAGCCTCGACGCGGTTTTTGCCCTCCCAACCAGATCCAATCTGAATATTCTTGAAAGGCTTATCCTTCCCATTCTTGATGGTTGTAGTAAAAGTCACCTCATCGGCAGAAGTCGTTGGAGAAGGTGACGGGCTATACTGCTGGACTTTGGCTGAAGTGGCCATGATGTTTTGTGGGTGAACTTCTTCCGCCTGGATAGTCGGGGTTGGGGCCAGTGAAGGGGTGCTTGATGGAGTATTCGATGAGTCTAACGAAGGGACGCCTAGCATGTCTAGAACATCGGCGAGATAGTGCTCGGTATCCGGGATAATTCTCTATTCCACTGTTAGAAAATGCAAATTCGAAGTGAGCTATAGAGCTATAGCTTGGCTTTGGTTTCATGCTCCACTGACTGGCTCGCGAGGCTGAATAGTTGAGGCTCGTTGGGCTCGGGTCTCATCACTCGAGTCGCAGATTGGGACGGCGTAAACAGCAGTGGTCAAAAGAGCCATTACTACCGCGACGCTCAAGGACGATCTGAATCTATAGAAAAGCATTGTAGTAATTCTTTTTTGCGCGAAATCACAAGTTGAACTTGGCTGTATCAAAGAGCGTAGAGAGGTGCAGTGTTGGCAAATGTAAAGTACACAGGAACGCTAGAAGATCTCCACACGCGAGGTCGATCGGGTATCCACTGATGATTCATATATAGCTTGTTTTCTCAGGATATGGGAATTGTTGTTATCTTCTGGAATGAGGATTCTACATACTCAAGTGTCGGACGAGTGTCAACTCCCTCCCCTCCTCAAATATTACCTAACAAACCTAGCATCTTAACACCTTAACGATTTACCAGTAAAGGATTCGACGAATTTATTTATGCTCAATTGATTCTCCACGCAATATATGTCATATCGCCCTTCTGCAAAAGTTCTAACGAGGTCGTTTAAATTGAAAAAAAGTTGGTTTCTTGGGAGATGAAAGACACGAAGCTAGGGGTGCGTGATGTCGGCTCCTGGAATGACAGCCAGCATTCCAATTATTTCGGATACCCAATAAGACATTGACTTGTTAGATCATAATTACAATGCTGAGAAACAAATAAAAATTTAGTTGACTACAGAGATTATAGAAATTAGAGGATATCAAGCACAGCAGGTACGGCTGAAAGATATACTCCACTCCATAGGCTCCCTAGGTGCTCCACATTAGTATTTATCAGTTTAATGTACTACGCTAGGCCCAAATATGATTCAGCTGATGGTTTATTCATGGTTTATTCATAAATCCCATCGGCAACGTATTCGATTGCTTCATTGGCTCAGCATGATAAAAAATAATTCGAAAATGCACTGGTATATAGAAAAGTGCATCGAGTTCTGTAGTGTGGTATAAACCCATCCGCGTATTCCAAGGTTCTAAATAACTATACTCCTTAGGAATAGATTTCTACTCGTCCCTTTTCCCTCCCATGGCATAATCTGCTCGTATGAACCTGCTCAAAGACCATTGCTAAACACCATCGTTGAAGGTATAATGATTCATCCATCTCTAGAAATCACAATCAGCACACGAGACTCGCCCAGCTCTCTGAAAAGAAAGAATAATATATCCAACATACCTTATCATACGGCTTTGAAGAATCGCAGAATCGAAGGTCGGTTGCAAGACGAATCACATTATCTGGATCGTGATTCAGCGTCGATGCATGGATCTAGATCATAACAATTAACCTCGCAAAAATGAATACTTCCCAACTGAGGAATATCATACCATGTGAGGCTTGTGCAAGACAACATCACCCGCCTCGTAGGCTGAGACTAGCCAACGTCGACCATTTTCACGAGCAAATTCAGCGGGGAATTCCGATAACAACCCAGTGGCCATCATGTTTGAGTTGAAGGCGTTTTTGGCCTCTTCATCACTCAACCCTGCTTTTTTTGCCTTTTTGTAAAATGCCTGCTCTAGCTCAACACCAATGCTGTCCCCTGTGGCAAATATTAGCACTGATTAAGCGGGCCTATACAAGCAGCTTCAACTTACCATTCTCCAGATAGATGAGCCCACCACCATTCAACTTAATATCACCCATGGGAACCCAGGCAGTAATACTTGTTGGGTCGCCGTGCCGTAAGAAGATTTGATCATAGTGCACTCCAATTGGCTTAGAACCGGGGATATTATTCCTCAGTAAAGTGCGGCGCAGGCTGAGGGTATTTTTATTCCAACCAGAAAATTTTGCAACAAAGTCATAAAGCGCGGGGTGGTTACAAAACTTCTCTGCATACCAATGTTGGTAATGAGCATCCAAAGCAAGATCTACAAATGCCGCCGCCTGTTCACCCCCGGGCCTTCCATTCCCATCAGCATGTCCTGCTCCAATGCCAGGGTAATCTTCATGACTTTTTGCGGGGTCGAAGATGCCTTCAACTGGCTCGGAGCCAGGTTTGAGAACGCCAGTAGACTTGAGGTATGAAAAGTATGCATTGCGAGCCTCGAGGACATCCTCTCGTGGGAGGACTTGTTTCAAGAACAGATATCCGTCTTCTTCATACCTCTTGTGGAGCTCCTCGAGGGGCAGTGTGGGATCCGAAGGACGAAGAAGGGTCGCATTTTCCGAGTTCAACGGCCCGTCGCTGACCGCGAGGTTTTCTGCTAAGATGCCAACCATTTTTTAGACCGATTTTCCTTTAGATTGAGACAGTAAGGGCGGAGAGAAAAGAAGTTTTAACAGAACCAACTTCTCTCGACTGCAGATTGGCGCGAACTTATAGTCTCCTGCTGTCATCACGGGGGGGCAGTCAACAAGTCATACAGAAAATGCATCCAACCGGAAGATCACAATTATTATCCATGCCCCGCTCACAAGGGCCCTCGTCGACTGTTTTGTGGGGCGTTGACAACAAAGAACACTCTTCAGGCTGCACGGTGCCCATGTCACAGCCGCATAGGTAATTATTCCCGCCTGTTGTCGCGGGAATTCATACTTGATTAGGCATTTGGTGGGACCAGGCAAGTTCTCCACTGCGGGCGTTACTACTCTTTTCTCTTCAGGCGGGGAAATGGGGACAGCGACTGGCTGTAAGTGATACATCAAAGACCCACACGGAATGGATATCTGGGGTTCACTGGAATATTCAGTAACACGAATCGACGATATTCTGTGATCATCTTTCATAACGACGTGAGGATGCCTCGGGAGTTATCGATGTCCCCAACTTCAGCACTGAGATATAGCACGGACAAGTTAAACGTATTACCCGGACTATGGCACCTTTGCGACCATGTTACCTACGTACCCTAAACCAAAATTACTATCCTGAGTCTGTGCGATCGTGCACAAGGAGGTTAGCGCTTGAAACATCACAATATACATACATCATATAATATCATATCCCAGGCCACCCAGACTGGTTTATATGCAACGTTACATGTTTCCCCGATTCTCCTGGATAATAGAATAGTAGTAGATCATATTGTATTCTTCTATATTTTCATGACTATCATGATGCGCTTGGTTTACATTGTCCCCAAACGATAGTATTATCAGTAATCAACGCCAGCCCAGGTGCATGATCGCTTAACTGTAGATTCTCTTTCTCTCATGATTCTTCCTCGTTGACCCATTCGCTGATGCGCCACGATGCAACATCGTTTTCAATAACCAATTTCATGGTTTGAAAAACAATGTGTTCGTATAATTCGCGTCCTGCAGCTCTTGCTTTTGCGTGCCATGGCCCTTGGCCTCCTGACCTGGCATCATTCCGGTTTCGCCATATACCTATTACAAGGTAATTGTATTAGTTACTAGGCACTGGTATAGTATCCAAAGGAATGAGTATGTATTAAACTTACAAGTTGCCAAGTTTTCCCGCTTCTCATTTTTTGTACCGAACCAATATTTCAATAGGCCGCCACTGGCAGTAGCCTCCTGATGCGAATGTGCATCCAACGCATGCAAATAGTCGTTGTCGATCCCTGGTTGTAACTTGGATCGAAAAGATACTACATAGAATGTTTGCGTTGTCCATGTGTGATGTTCCACTTCCGAAAAACCTCTCAAGAGATGAAAGACCTCATCCCAATTGAACGAGTCCAGATAGTCTGCCGTGGCATAATCGTCTCGAATTGGCCTGAAATAAGCCAAGGCTAGAGTCAGGAGTCGACTCTGCGTGTCCAGCGTATTTAGGTCCAGCAGATGGGGGGATGTGTTATACGGGGAGACAATTAGACGAGAATCCGATTCTGCAGAGGTATATTGGTCCCTTTCGTCAAACCCCAATTGACGAGCTGCAGCAGCGCGAAATTTCAATTCGTCAAAATCCGTCGTTATGAGATCATGACGGATTAGTCGATTGAAGGCTAATTGAGGGCTAATTGTCTTGCTCAAATCCTGGTTGGTCGGTGCAGTGCTACTGGGTAACTGAGTAGCTGTATCGATTGCCATCCTGGGGACCCTGAGCAGTGCCTGATCTCCGACCTTGAAAGCCGAGATATCTGAGATCGAATGTCAAAGAGGTCAAAGAGGCAATGTCATGCAACTCAGTTTTCCTGAAGAGGAGACGCTCTGCTTTTTGGCAGGACAGAATATTGGGAGGAATTAAATGAGCAAAAAAGAAATAATCTACTACGAAGCGCACATTTTGTGGATCTTTCTAGGATCAAATATATAAGCACGCAAGCCCTGCACACCGCTACCATGTTTTCGAACTGTGTGTCAACGTTTCCAACCCCTGATTGCGAAAGAAAGACAAAGGATTCGGCATTCGGCAATAGCACGCCATATCCTTCAAGTGGCGGTGTTACCATTTAAGTTTCGGGTCAATTTGTTGAAGTCTTATATGCATATTCTACATTGTAACCATCTTCCTTGTTACTAATAGAAATACATTGATTCCTTCATAGGTTGCCTTTGCCTTATCGTGGACGTCTATTGGGACGTTGACAGCTGACTCCACATGTTTCATACAAAACCCTAAATTTCTAAATTTTCTTCAATTGTAACCAAAGGACCAAGTAAAAAATTCTAAAAAATAAAAACTCTTTTTCCTTCTCTTCATCCTTCTGGGTCCTTACCGCTCCCATGAAACACAGGATAAGATCTTAGCACAGGGCGTGGCGACATTGGAACCTTGAACCTTGGGTCTTTGATCAAATTACGTGATTTCATGCAAAATTCCCGACTTTGATCCCGTGAGACCCAATTGGGAAAATCATTCATGGACATGCCTAGGCTAGTCATATGCTGCTAAGGTTATTATTAAGATTATTTATTGCATAGTTATATTGTACAACACCCGGGCATGGGCGTTGGGTTTCTATATAGGTAGTAGGTGCCTTAAGTAGTATGGAGAATTGCTGAAATCGCTTCTTAGTCGCAAATCGAGCCTTGAAACCTTCCAACTTGGGTTATTTTTCGAGAATGGTACATGTACCTACCTATTATCTACTAGTAGTATCCAACTATATTATTAAAGTATATAGATAGACATTTATATGTTCCCCGCATGCAGGGCTTCCCCATACGCCGCGATATATATAAATTACGCACTTACTATGTGCATGTCCTACTAGTACATGCCAGTCCCTTCTCTTAGTTTTAGAAACTGTATCTTATGGATATATGATCTTTTTAAACAAACAAATTTGGTATCACACGAAATTAATATCAAAGCCAGATCGCCCGTTGTCAGCCGTGTCTGAACGCCACCCAAATGCAGATCCGCAATAAACAAATAGGACAAAATGCGGATTCACTTATGGCTTAGTAGGTGGACCCATCTTGCCATCTCCAGTGTCTATCTTTTTCTTGGGTGGCAGGGCTGGGACTTTAAACCCTTCCTTCTCTTTAGTTTGGCTACCACTTTGACCGCCGCCAACTTGTGTAAACGTTCCAGAGTTGAACCAGCGGTCTTCTTCGGCCTTACGTTTTCGACTGAGCTCAGCTTGCACTTTAGGATCAACCAGCTCGAGTCCCTGAACGGGGGTAAAAGCAATGGTACTTGCAGTACCGGCAGAGCCGCCACCTAGTGATGTGCCTACACCTGAGCTCCGAAGACCCTTGGATTGAAGGACACTAGCAGTACCACTAATGCCACCCTGGCCAAATCCACGCAAAGAGGAAGCGGTGCCACTCGCAGAAGTGGCAGCACCCCAGCCCTTGTTATTCTTGCTGAGCTTCGCACGGGTCCGCTGGTCGATTTGTGTCGCACGGATACGACCATCATTCTGTTGGCCCAACATACCCAACCCAACGGTGCCTTCACCAGCGCCATAGCCAACCTCTGACTCCTCCTTGCCAAATGCAACACGGTTCTGAGCTTTGCGCAATTCGGTCATGGCAATGGCCTCCTTGGCTTTTCGTGCACGTCGTCCACCACGCTTTCTGGACGGCTTGTCGTCCGGCGCCGGGAGGGCCTTCACGCCAGAGTTAGGGGCAGCCTCAGTCAATTTCTCTAATCGTTTGAAGCATTGTTCTTTCAACTCTTCGCCCAGGGAGCCATCTTTGCTGTAGTTTGAGACGTCGGCACGAGCTGCAAGAACCATCTTTGCGGAAACAATCCGGATGGCTTGTTTTTGAAGGTCATTAGGAACTTCTTGAATAAGAGGCGAGTCGTAGAGAAAGCCTTGTGAGCGGACTCCATGGTTCGTAGCGAAACCCAATCCATCCTGCCGCCTGGATCCTTGCGCACCCAAATTACATGCTGGGATTTTTGCCAGTTCCAGTAGTCCACCGGTCTGGTTGAGAAATTGAGCAGCGGTTTGAGGCCCGATCAGTGTGGCTAGGTTGGGGGCAATTTGGTTCACACGAGACCGAATACTCTCTGTCAGAGCAATACGTTCACGATCAAGACGGATAATCTTCTCGCATATGTCCATAACCACCTTAAGCTCTGAATCGCTCATCTCGCGGCCGCGAGTGGTGGTTCCTTCGACTGCCACGACCATCAGAGAGGGCCCATCCAGGACAGATTTGAGCGACTCCTCTGCCAAATTGTCTGCAGAGTTGGAAAGCGCCTTAATATCATCGAAGGGACCATTTTTGAGAATGGCAACAGTTTTCGCATATTTAATAGGATTCGTGACGAGGGTCTCTAGTTCGGGAAATCGGATAGAGTAGTGATCGCGTAGAACTTTGTGTAGTCGAGTGAGCTCGTCTCCTGTTGTAATTGAACGATCGAATTCATTTGTTGCTTCTGCGCCTTCTCTGATAGCAGCTTGTTCCTCATCAATATCCTGGTCCTGATCTTGATCTTGTTCGAGGTCTTCATCTTGTTGAAAGTCTTCTTCATCGTCTTCAAAGTCGCGCAGTAGTTCCTCGGCGGTGGACATGTTGGTGTGAGATGCGTGATAGGGTGTGTTTGAGTGATAGACGGCAGCAAGGAAGGAAATCAATTAAATGGTTCACCCTGGTGCCACCAAGACTCTTAGAAGGTGTCGAGAATATCTCTTTGCCTTTTAAAATTGGTATGCGATAAATCAAGCGGAAGCTGCGCTTAGTCATGGAAGCTAGTTCGGGTGGCGAGAGGAGCCGTTAATGCATGTTCGCCGATTCCGAGATTAGATTATTTGACTTGAAGTGACGAACCAGACCTATCATCTGCTCACTTGCGACGGGGGGACGGTGCTTGACGTTTATTTAGGACAAAGAACCACCTTTGTGATTTGGGCTGTCTTAGCTCTCCCATTTTTGTTCTTCTCCGGTTACGACTCTGCCGATTAATTCAACCATTAAATTTCGTGGCTCCCGATCAATTCTCAACATACCACTTCAGATTCGCCCGTGAACCTCATATTTCTTCAAATAGCCACCCACCATGGAGGCGTCTCGAGGCCCTCCCCGGGTCAAAAACAAGGCCGCCGCGCCGATCCAGATATCCGCAGAGCAGCTCCTCCGTGAAGCTGTAGACCGACAAGAGCCTGGCCTGCAGGCCCCAACACAGCGCTTTGCCGATCTGGAGGAGCTCCACGAGTATCAAGGTCGCAAGCGCAAGGATTTTGAGGACTATGTACGCCGCAATCGAATTAATATGAACAACTGGATGCGCTATGCCGCATGGGAACTGGAACAGAAGGAATTCAAGCGCGCACGATCCATTTTCGAACGCGCCTTGGATGTTGATTCAACTTCTGTTATTTTGTGGATTCGGTACATCGAAGCTGAAATGAAGACCAGAAACATCAACCATGCTCGCAATCTTCTTGACCGCGCTGTCACCATTCTCCCCCGCGTCGATAAACTCTGGTACAAATATGTCTACATGGAGGAAACCCTGGGTAATATCCCCGGTACGCGGCAGGTTTTTGAGCGATGGATGTCATGGGAGCCCGAAGAGGGTGCATGGGGTGCTTATATCAAGCTGGAGAAGCGATACAGCGAATTTGAAAGAGCGCGAGCAATCTTCCAGCGGTTTACTATCGTGCATCCCGAGCCACGGAATTGGATCAAATGGGCCCGATTTGAAGAAGAGTATGGGACAAGTGATTTGGTCCGCGAGGTTTATGGCTTTGCCATCGAAACCTTGGGAGAGGATTTCATGGATGAGAAGCTTTTCTCAGCCTATGCCAAGTTCGAGGCCAAGTTGAAGGAATATGAGCGCGCCCGGGCAATCTACAAATACGCTTTGGATCGTCTGTCTCGTTCGAAGTCAATGGCTCTTCACAAGGCCTACACAACCTTTGAGAAGCAATTCGGTGATCGGGAAGGTGTGGAAGATGTGATCCTGTCCAAGCGTCGGGTTCAATATGAGGAGCAACTGAAGGAAAATCCCCGCAATTATGACATCTGGTTTGACTTTGCGCGCTTGGAGGAAACCTCCGGAGACCCAGATAAAGTCCGAGACGTCTACGAGCGGGCTATCGCACAAATCCCTCCTTCACAAGAAAAGCGCCATTGGCGCCGATATATCTACCTCTGGATCTTCTATGCGGTGTGGGAAGAAATGGAGGCGAAAGATGTCACGCGTGCGCGACAGATCTATCAAGAATGCATACGGTTGATCCCACACAAGAAATTCACATTTGCAAAGGTGTGGTTAATGAAGGCACAGTTTGAGGTTCGGCAGATGGAGCTGCAAACTGCGCGAAAGACATTAGGAATGGCGATTGGAGCCTGTCCCAAAGATAAGCTCTTCCGTGGCTATATCAACTTGGAGCGGCAGCTCTTCGAGTTTGTGCGATGCCGTACCTTGTACGAAAAGCAGATCGAGTGGAACTCCTCTAATAGTCAATCTTGGATCCAGTATGCTGAACTTGAGCGTGGCCTGGATGATCTCGACCGGGCGCGCGGTCTTTACGAGTTGGGCATTGAACAGCCTACCCTCGATATGCCGGAATTGGTATGGAAGTCTTACATCGATTTTGAAGAGTACGAAGGGGAGTTTGACCGCGTTCGGGCCTTATACGAACGTCTCTTATCCAAGACAGACCACGTGAAAGTGTGGATTAATTACGCCCGATTTGAGATTAATATCCCCGAGGACGAGGAGGATGAGGAGGAAGCAGAAGAGCGACCAGTCAGCGAAGAGGCCAAACGTCGTGCGCGAGCGGTGTTTACTCGAGCACACAAGATATTCAAGGATAAGGAGCTTAAGGAAGAGGTATGTTCAAATTTCTCCGTGTGGATCTTCAGTATTTCTGTTCGGAGGATGTGCGCTAATACTCTCTTTTAGCGAGTGGAATTGCTTAATGCGTGGCGATCATTTGAAAACACGCATGGCTCCGCGGAAGACATTGAGAAAATTGAGAAACAGATGCCCCGACGAGTCAAGAAACGGCGTAAGCTGGAGGATGACCGGTATGAGGAGTACATGGACTACGTATTCCCGGCCGACGACCAATCGGCGGCTAATCTGTCCCGGCTCCTTCAAACGGCGCACGCGTGGAAACAAACCCAAGGCTAGTAGTAATGGAAACGGGGCTTATGGGGCGTGGTTGTATGATCTATTTTCAATGTTGGGACAATTGTATGTATCCATGTATGGTGTGGGATTTAATCAAACCGGATTTCAGCCCCATGGTCTGACGGAGGGCAAGAAGAGGACTGAGCGACAAGTAGAAAACCTGGAAATGACCAGAAAACACGGACCTCAGGATTATCTTCTCTTTTGAATTTCTCTGTTCCTTTATACCCTTTAATCATCTATCTACAACGACCGTTGGGCCCACGAGGGTGCAGAGTGGGAACTTCTGCATGGCTAGTTGGGGGCCAATCCATTGGATTGATTTATTCAATACACATCCTAGTACTAGTACGCTAAACAAGTGGGGAGTGTACCCTCTGTCTCTGTCTCTGTCTCTGTCTCTGTCTCTGTCTCTGTCTCGATATCTGTCGGTCTGTTTACTATGTATGTATAATGGTCCCGAAGTCACACTATGCACGAGCCAAGTAGGATTCCATGGTTCCAAAGTTTCGATTGATCCACTGGTTACGAACAAGAACAAGAACAAGAACAAACAGAGAGGATGAAGAAGAAATAGGGGGTGGTTGGGGTATAGTTCAATGTTTGCTATACTTAGGTTGTTGGCACAGATGATATTCCTTGCAGCTTCCTACAACCAACCCCCCCCCTTCGATGCATGGGGAAAAGCTTGCAGATGGTTCCTGACTTGTTCCTGAGACCAGGACCCACTTTTATCAAGAGAAACACGACACTTCCGTGGTATTTTGTTTTTTCGAAGATGGGGGAAATTCTGTGTACGTAGACTCCTGAACTGAAGGGAATAACAATCATAATAATTACAATCTACCTCTGTATACTTCATACTATAATCCATGTAACTATAAACTAAGTAAGTCAAACTCCAAATTAAACAGGAAAATGAACCGCGGATCTATTTCGTCATGGTCTCGGGTTCAGGGGCTCATTGAGTAAGATGATCCCGCTAACCTTCTAGGGTGTGTCTCACTCCTTCTCTTCCCTCCTCCTTCTCCTCCTCCTCCCCCTCTCCGCGGTGCATGTTGCATGTGTGTGTCTGTCTCAGTCCTTACCCTCTTTCCTGTGCTGTGCACTTGGTCCATTCGGTTTGTTATGATCGTTCTTGCTGATTTGTTTCGTGCTTCACCACTAATACCCTGGTCAGCTTCATTCTTTCGCGACGTGTCGCCGAAATATACCCCCATTCCCTCTCTCTCTCTCTCTCTCTCCACTTTTTTCCACCAACGCGTGGAACCTCTTTTTCCACTCACCACGATTCGCTGTCCCTTCTTCAACCACTGTGACTGGTCATCAAAACTTTCGCCTTGATTTCCGCCGCTTCCGAATCTTGACAATCACAAATTTCGATCCCGATTTCAGCATACGAAGAACAACGGAACGAGGGGGGGAATCGCAAAACAAAATACATCAGCCGAGATGAGATAGTGCTCTGGTAGTCACCCCCATCTATCTATATTATCTGGGCCGATCCTGCCGGCTGGTATCGCATCCATTTCGTCTTTCCTTGGTCTGGTATCATCCTTTGAACTCAACATGACTATACCGCAACCCCCAATGGCCTTGACGGGTCATTGTTCGGCAATATACAACAATACCCTCTATGTTTACACTCCAGATGGGTTTGCATCCATCTCTCTCGAACAGAGTACGAAACAAAATACCACTTGGACTCCTTTAACCCCCGGCGTCGCTGTCACCGGCGCTGCGTGTGTCTCGGCGGCGATTGAGGGCAACAAGGATAGTTTGGCATTCTATGTAGTCGGCGGGACCGGCAACTCATCCACGTATTCCGGAATCCAGCGATTTTCCTACAAGGAACAGAAATGGTCAAATCTAACTTCTGCTGGGTCCGGTAGCCTTCAAAATCGTACCTCTCATGGCATTGGATACTTAGAATCATCGGCTTCAATTCTAATGTATGGTGGGGACGCGCCGAGCCATCCCACTGCTGACGGGTCTTCTCAGGACACTTTCACTATTAGCACTACCACTCCCTATACAGTTAAATCATTTAACGACCAGGGTGCCCCTACCGCAGCTAATCCCATGCTCTTGACTTGGAATCAATCCGCAGTTGCCCTGCTTGGTGGTTCATCCTCGAACACAAACATTTATATCTACGGCGACTCCGGTTGGACATTTTCCGGCGCCACCCTTGATGCTCCTGTTGCGTCTGCTCTTTCATCCACAAATCGCTGCGCCCTTGCAATTGATGACGATGGCAACAAGATTTTGCAGGAGTTCAATCTGGACGTCTCCCCCAACACTGTTACTAGCTACGAAATGATGAAAAAAGGAGAAGCGTTGAGCCCGGCTACTCATTTAACCGGCTCTACTTCAAAACGAAGCTTCAGTGTCTACCCCTCATATAACAACTCGAATGCCCCGACTTCCAAAAAGTCCGACTATTCAGTTGCCCAGGGTAGCAATAACTTAGTTGTTCTCTCTGGTGGAAGCGGTGATAATTCATTATCCATCTTCAATCAATCGAGCAATGATTGGGTTAATGCCACAGAGCTCTTCTATGTCAGTAACTCGCAGAATCCTCTACATGGAACCACAACAACGGCATCAACCACGTCTACAACACCCTCTTCTACCGCTTCATCATCTGCCACTTCATCCCCTGCCGCTGCCGCTTCAGGGAACTCCGGTGAGCATATTGGTTTGATCATCGGTGCAACTCTTGGTAGTATATGTGGTGCCATTGTTATCCTGGTGGCGATTTTATTCCTGCTGCGCCGTTCAAGACTAAAGCAAAATCAAGATGATCAAGGGCATGGTGGGGCTGGCAAGGACCGTCTGAGTTTTCAAGATCAAGGCATTGAACCTTTGACTGGGGGTGCCTATCCCATGGCAAAGAGCCCTGTTCCTGTTGCAACGGTATCAGATGATTCTCTGGCGATCATGTCCGGAAGATATGCTGGAGAAAAGTCTTTGGGGCCTCCTAGCCAAAACTACGGCTATGGACTGTCTAAAAATAGCCCACTTTCCACCATCCCATCGAGCGGTATTGCACCATCAAGCATGTATTCCGATGATTCAGATCGGTCTGCTGCTGTTGCTGCTGCCGTCGAAGCCATCTCTAGCCCTGGTAATAAGCCTGGAGATCGCACAACAGATGAGGGATGGGGCAAGTACTTTGAAGACAACAGTGCGACGAACCTTGCTGGAATGCCGTCCGACCGCTCTACTGTTAGCTCTGTATACACCAGATCCGATTATCGTGGCAGCGCCTGGCCAATGACCAACCTTGCCCCTTTAAATCACGGTTTCCTCGATCAACGACCACTTGGCCGCGTGGCTAGTGGCAATCCTGCAACAGAGAATACAGGTTCAACCGATCGTAACCTCATTATTCCCGAGAGTCAATCGGCGCGAATTTCCAGTGCGGATTCGGTCAGCGTCCTTTCTGATGATGACCCCCACGATACAAATTGGACTGGTGCGGGTCACAGCAGCTGGTTAGGTCGCCCAACGAGTAGTAACTACAGCACGAGCTTTTACAACTCAAGCAACACTAACCTCCCCGCCGCAAATCCTCAACACGGGTTCGCACGCTACTCCAACGGCCGCAAATCCAGCGTGGTAATACCAGATGATATTGACGAGCTACCCCATTCTGGGACCATGAATTCAGATATGAGCTGGCTTAACCTTCATGCCGATCGTTAAGCACCATTCCTCTAAAACAAATCTACATCGACCACACTCTTTGCCCACTTCGCCTTTACATGCGCGTCTTCCCTCTATGTGTGCTAGTTGACTCTGGCCCGCTGCGATTTCTCACGTTCTCCCACACCGTCCTCTCTTTCTCTCTCTCTTGCTCTCTCCCTCCCCCTGATTTTTGAATGATTCCTTGCATGGCGTTTCTTGGTCGTTCATGTCTTGTAAAAACTTACTGGTCGGTGTCGCATTTCTTTCGTTGCATCTCCCTTGCATCTGCATGTCTTTTGTCTGTGTACGAGCGATTCTTTAGCGATGTCCCACAGCTTTTCCCTTTTTTTCCAACTTCTGTCTCTGTCTGTCTACGTGTCTGTCCATATTACTCCGTCTGGTTGACTCCCTTGCTCTCGTGCTGATCGAGCACCGGTCAACTTTGCGTTTTGTACATATTTGAATCCTGAAATAATGAGTGGCTGGGTACTCTCTTTAAGGTTTTTCATAAGGCTTTGCTGTGCTGAATTGGTTAAAATGACCACGAACGATAATCTATCAAATTATGTCTCCAGATGTTTGATTCTGCTCAACAACCAATCTGGAATCTGAGGTTTCTGTTCCCATCCAGACCTCCATTCTTGATCTCCGCCAGGTTGAGCATAGACGGCCGTAACAAACCAAACGTCACGGCCAGGTTTCAGATCAACGGTCAACGATGGAAGCAACGTGCGGCCATGAATCAGATTTGAATTCGGATCAGCAAGCACAATCCGTCCAGGACGTCCACTGGCACCTGCATAAATCTCTGTGATACCAACAGCACCGGCAGAAGAGACTGTCAAAGCACTAGACCCATCCTGTACCGTACCCTCCTCTATCACCTGGCCATCACCTGTACCTGGTCTCTTCTCCAAACGGCCGAGCATTCTTCCATTGTCACTTCGGCATCCATAAATCGCAAAAGCCCCCTCGGAAGTCTTCAAAGCTCGCCCCGTCCGAACTCGATGCGCCCTCAAATGCCAGTTTGGTGTCCTTTCACCCGGGGGGATGAGGATTGTCTCAACCTCCACATCCCCCCAAGGCTCCCATCTTGAGACTAAGACCGGCACATCATCGGATTCAGGATACTCAAATCTGGCATCCTTTGTTACTCTTCTCGTTTTCCAAACTTCTCCATCAGCGTCGTCACAAAGTGCAAGCATGCTATCTGGCGCATACTGCTCCAGTTCGTAAGACCCTGTAGGAACTGAATACCCAAATGATGCGCTATATGCGAACTTTCCATACTTTGCATGCGTCCCTCGCATAGCATAGTGGCATGCCTGTCCCGCTGAGAGCAAAAATGAATGTCCACCTCTTCGCACAGCAATATGTTTCGGATACGTCAGAGCCTTCACCTCCGACAGGCTGCGAGTTGGGTACGCCTCTTCAGCTGATTTCCAAAAAGGGTGCGTAGTTGGCAGTGCGAGTGCTAAGAACGAGAGACAACACCAGTATGGGGATCCGGGAGAGTTATAATTCTCCGTCAAGTAAGGATTCGCATAGCAGAACCCTAGGTTCAAGGTTCCATCGTTGGAGAATATGTCTGGTTGGTTGGTCCACCAACGGAAGTGACGAAGGAGAAGACCTTTTACCATGCCCCAAGTTAGTGGGGAGGGAAGGTCGACATCTGCATACGCCAGAGCACCCCAGAAACCAGCCATGGCAAATCGATAAGTCATTGAGCGGCCAAAGGGGATTGCGCTGCCTGGGAAGAGTAAGACTGTGTGTTAGCCTTTGGTTCTGTGTCTTCTCTTGGTGAGTAGTCACTGGGACTGGGTGGCATGTATATATCAAGGAGAAAACTAACCATCTGGAGCGAAATAGTGCACGAAGTCCAAGGCGAATTCCTTCGCTCTGGAGCGGTATCTCTCCGCACGTTCCTGGTCAAAATCCCCTGCTAATTTTGCATATAGCAGCTGCAGAAACTGTATTGCAAATGATCCAGAGTAATAGTCCATTTGGTGGTGGCTTTTTGGGCCATCATTGCTCCAACCTCCACCAACATGGAATGTATCGAGGTGATCCATATCCGCCTCTATACGAAAGTGGGAGTATTCTGCGCCGTTCCTTTTCAACCCCAGGTTGGCAAAAACCCGAAACCAGAGCCTATATAAGAGGATGTTAGTTGGAGTGTTAAGCTAGAAAGTCAGACGGGCGGGAAAGAAACCAACCAATTTGTGTTTGGCATCTCCAGATCATTAATCTGTCTCATCCAATTCCCAACATTTCCCCTTTGCGTTTCATTAAGCGGCGTCCAGAAAGTGTTCGGAGCAACAGCCAGTGCAAATCCTAGCGGACACATCTCTACCATCCTCTGATCCGAATCTTCCAAATCACCCCAATATTCTGGATGGTTTGGATCACACCCATTGGCGATTCCTTCACGCCACCGCTCTGCATCAGGGTAATTGTGATCTCCCGCCGCGAGCAGTGACGCGAGACCCCATAACGGACGCGCAAATCCTTCGATTTGGGCACCACCCTCATCGAAGCGAGTAGCTGTTGAGCCAATTTTCACACGTGTCTGGGCGGGCGTGAAAAGAGGCAAAAGAGGGTTTAAAAGGGAGGTGCACGCATCTTGAAGATCGGATCTCGTAAGGAGGGGATTCGTTGTGAAAGGGTGAGTGGGGGATTTGCCGTTGGCGTTTACAGACATGATTGATTGATTGTCTGTGGGAGAAGGCTATCTTTCTTTTGTTGCTGGGGAGTTTCAACTTGGGGTATTCTGTATTGGGCTGCAGTAGATGCTAAAAAGAGGGATGAGTGTATAAAAAGCCTTTACTTGGTTTCATTATCGGGCGTTGCTTCTCTTATGTACCATGGGACAAGATCCGACTATTTACTGCGGAGTATTACTCGGCTATATAATCAGTACAAGTAGGGCAATTAGCCGGAAGTTCAATATGGTTGGCTCGTCTTTTGCCGTTGTGCCTCAATCCCGGTGCTCGGGTATAGATCTTAATCGAGTGTGGGGGTGGAATGTCTTATCGGTGAACAGGCCGATGTTGGGGTCCGGGGTAATTATCCCACCTATCAGTATATACAATGTATCGGATTTTGCTCGGAACACCGACCGAACACCGACCGAACGCCGACCACCAGGCAAAGAATTTTGTATTTTCTTGTGAATAATTAAATTATTCATTATGGTCATTGGGATCATCAGTTATAAACACCTAAAACCACGAAAAGAAATATATAAACAAGCGTCGCTCCAATCCCCTGTATATGTCGGCAGTAAAGATGAACAAAACTCCCAAAGACAACTTGAATGGCAGCCATGCTTAGGTATCGCCAAGTAAAGAGTGCAGAATACCTAATAAAATTTCGCCAACCATGACCCTCGTTTGGAAATTTTCCTAAACTCGTTAACAGCCGGGCTGACAGGTTTTGTGCCTGGCTCCTCGATATCCATGGGATGAAGCTGAGAATAGCCAGATGATATGCCGTGACTATTAATCCCATCCGCTTTGGAACGGATATAATAATGCTCGTCGGCCTCTTCCATCCCAATGAACCACCGTTCCTTCATTTGACTCCCAGCTGGACCACAACCACAAGCACCTCTGAGTCGAGAACTTTGTGGACTATTAACCGCCAAAGCGAATAGGTTCTGTGGCTCTGTAAAATCAGTGATTTGATGCCCGCGGGCTTCGATGATCATAAAAACCAAGCATATTGCGCTGGTGAGGAAGGCAAATATCAGGACTACATAAAAAGCCCCTTGCCATTTCTCCGTGCCGCCAGAGGCATACCCTACCGCTTGCAATGTGGCTTTAAAGTGCTGGTATGTGGGAGTAGTGAGGATATCATTTGGGGTATTCGTGTAGTTCCATCCCTGCACAAATGGCGCACTTTGGGTACTGAGGATCAACGTGCTTCCTACCATGACAGCAAGCGCCTCGCCTATAGATGGCAAGGCCGGATTAAGAGTATACGTGTCTGTTGCGTTGTCGTGTGAAGGCATCATCTGCATGATTAAACGTTCATTGCTAGCCTGAGAGTTCGTAATGCCAGATCCCAAGCTCAGTGCGTTGGCCCATTCTGTCGCAACATTCTTCCAGTCTGAAGACCACTCGCCCTCAATAAAACTGGGATCATGGCGGTTGTATTGAAGATCGTTGGAGGTATCTTCACAATGTGTGGAGAGAAGTGCTCCACTTGATTCCGCATCATAGCGTGTCGAGCAGACACCAGTTTCCTTTGCGCGAATTGCACACATCACATACTCGGGGTTAGGCACCGAAGGCTTGCCGACGAGATAAACCGCATTTGCAGACCAAAGGCCGGTGGTGTTGGTGATAGTATTGTGTATTTGTGGGAATGTGCCAAAGACCGGGGGCCGCTGGCCATATTTTTCACCAAACCCAAAGATGGAATCAACGACTGTGCTATTAATCCATGACGGATATTGTGGGATATCTGGCGCTGCTGATACGCTCCAGGTCGTGGCGCTGAAATTGGCGTTTGGCCATGAGGAGTAAACGAGCGGTGACAATTCATCCTCGGACATACCAACGCAAAGCACATTCACGGCAGGGGAGGGAACGGATGCTTCGATGATATATTGGCCTTCGCCAGACGATTGTTTTGGCTGGTGAATGTTATTTTTCTGGTCCATAGCTGCGCCGGGTATACCACCATGCGGGAATGCCATAGTAATATTGTTGATCATACGGTTGTGCCTCTTTGATAACTCAGTTATATCTTGAATCTCGATCCAGCTTCCGGTCACTGTCGTATTATCCCATATTGAACCTGTCGGTTTTGGGCGTTTGTCCAATCGATCAGAGGTGTTACCCTGGTCGACCAGGTTGCTCCAGGTGGTGATCCACTGTTGGTAATTGTGATATGCTGTCCCTGCATGTTCGATTTGAAGACATGTGTCATTTCTTGCCTTCAAATCCATTGATTCCGGGATGGGCGTTTGGCAGTTATAGGCAAGATAGTCGGGATTACCAAAGCTGGCATAGACTTTCCCCCATAGTGTAGCTTTTTCGTTGGGACCCATGATGAGCTTCGGTGATACTGTTGTAATATAAAAAAAGAGAGAGAAATGAAATCAGAAATCAGAAATCAAGGGATTTAGTGTGGAGTTGTAAATGTGGCATTCATGTGGATGTCTCGACCTACCCAACGCTTCAGCTGCTGTAGTATATAACATTGCGACAATTGAAGAGGTCAAGGCCATAAGGCCCAGAAATGTAAGTGCAGAATATCGGAGGGTTTCCCAATGCACTAGCATTGACCCTGGCTGCATGATCCACGAGCGCATATTCATATCGGATATGCTGATGCCACGAGATTCTCCGGTGAGGGCGCGTCGACTAAGAACTTGACCCAAGAAAGCAACACAAATGGTGACATAGGCCAACTCAATTGTTTTGGCGAAGAAAGCACAAAGAAGATTTGCAGTTGATGCAGCCACGGGGGCTCCACTCCCAACTCGGGTCCATCGAGGTTTCCAGAACGCCACAGCGAGATAGACGCCAGAGAAAGCGGTCGCGTAGATCGCTAACAAGAAGATAGAAACGGGCACCCAACTAAATCTTCGTTGAAGAACGGTCGAGCGGCTCGGGCAATTAGTCGGGTGTTCTGGTGTAGAGATGGTGGGGATCTGGGGGGTTTTCAAAAAGCCTGGGGTGTTGGGTTGACTAGGCTCGCTCGAGCGAAATGAATCTCGTTTACCCCGTGCGGGGAAGGCATCGCCCGACCCATTAGAGATCCCTAAACCTACATCGCGAAATACCTCGTCGGAGAAGCTTTCGCGGGACTCATAATGATGTAGCAAATAGGAATAATCTGGCTCGGGTGAAAATTGACCTCGGCCAAGTGGGTTCCATGAACGATTGGGTCGTACTGTAACAAGATCTTCTTCTTCGGGTAAAATTGAACGCTGAGAGTCGCGCGAGTTGGTCATTGTGAAAAGGATAGGGAAGAGGAGGAAGAGGAGGAGTAGGAGGAGGAAGGGGAGGAAGAGGAGGAAGAGGAGGAAGAGGAGGAAGAGGAGGAAGAGGAGGAAGAGGAGGAAGAGGAAGAAATCGGTATGCAATCGAGATACATTATTCTTTTCTTTTTTTGAACTGAATTCAAGAATAGCTTGCAGCTAGCCATAAACCTTGGTCAGGTTCGCAACTTGGGGCCAATTTAAAGGAGTCAAAGGAAAAGATTAGGCGCTTGGCATCCTAGGACGATCCTTATTTATCCGAGTCAAAGATCATGGCTGAGTGAGACGGCCCCGCGAGTACATAGTAGGGGTCCACTTAACGGCCTTCACCAGTCAATACTAAGCGGGTCCCTCCTATCGTTCAGCTCTAAATATAGAAGCTTAGTAGTTACCGTAGTGATTAATTAGTTCTTTCCAGGCTATCAATGGTAACTATAGGAAATTGGTTAAGGCCCCTACACGCTGTAGGCTGGGCGGCCTGCTAAGCTAGGCTATACCTAATAACGTGGTCGGTAAGCGAGTAAGCCATGTAAGTAAGTGAGCCACCTAATCAATTTTTCGCGTCTCTGAGAACACATCTATCTTCAACCCACCACCATGCCACCAAAACAGAGTATATCAAGCTAGGATTCTATCCAATAAGAAGGCTGTATATTACTTGCTATAAGAGCTATAAAAAACAAGGAAATTATCTCTATACGATAAGCTACGACCAGATTCTATATTGATTGCTATATATTTATATATTAACTACACAGCACCACAAATTAAGCTGAATCTCGTACTAATAGTTATAAATTAACTAAAATTAAAGAGAATATTCTTATATAACAGATATTATCTCTAGATATTTATAGTATAGCCCCTATATAAGCTTATATATAAGAGATAGCTAATATTCTTCTTAAAAAGTATAGTTCTACATAGATTTAAACCGTCAGCAAAATATAGATATATAATTTTATCTAATATTATCTAGAGATCAAATTATACTTCTTATAATAATATAACTACTAAAGGGTACTATAAGAAGATCTAAAGATTATTTAGAAGTAGTTTAATCTTATCTAAACTACTATCTAATAATATAATATTGTAATGGTTACTAAGTTGTCAGGCTAGAGACCTGTGACTAGGCAAGGATATCGGATAGTAGAGATCAAATAGAACAGTTGATATACAGAACTGATTCTTGCAGGACAAGAATCGTAGCTATTGTTCGTGCGTTTTAATATTGCTAGAGCTTGCTAGGGCTTAGGGCAGTCATGCATTAGCGGGTGTATCGTGGTAGATTCGCCCGCGGAGCGGCTATGAATCGTACCCGAATCGTACCCGAAGGGATTCAGGAATCCCGTGACAAATATCCTTATAAATAATATCTTTAACTTCGATAAGATTAGATTTACTATAGGACTTTATTTAGTATAAAAAGTTATTACTTAAATAGAATACTATAGTCAAAGATTAGTTTTATAACTAAGAAATTATAAGTAGATTACTATAATTAAGTTAATTAATATATTAGGATAGATACTTCTACTAATAATAATCTTTAAAGGAAAGTAATATAATGAAGTATAGTTTTAAAAAAACTTCTACCCGACTAGCGCTTTAAAATTAACTAAAATAGATAGATAACTAATAAAATAGGCCTTCATTAACTTTAAAAATAATTTATCCTATTAATAACTTACTATACTTATAGACAATATTAACTTCTTATTCTTAATAGATATAGAAGCTATTTATTCTAATATTTAATTAAGTCTATAAAGATTCTAATATTATTCTAATCTATATATCTATATATTTATTATATCTTTTATAACCGCTTAATATTAGATATTTTATAGTTTTAAAGTATATATATAATAACTATATTAACTAAAAAATATAGCTTAGAATTAACTATATTAATAAGCTTAGCTTCCTTCTTACTTATCTAAAAGCTTATATTAAAGCTTTTAAATTAAATATAATTTAAAATAGCTTTTAAGTAGTAGGATTAGTACTATTTAATCCTAAGTTAATACTATTAAAGCTTATTATTTAACTTTATATATCTATATCTCTAGAAAGCCGTAGTAGTTAAGCGAGTATATTTTATCTATATATATCTATAAATATTTATAAGCTTTATAAGTAAATATTCTTAATTAAAATATTCTTTAAGTAATACTTAAGAAGTTCTTTATTACTATCCTAAATTATATTAAACTAGCTTATTAAAGACTATTAAATTATAATACAAAAAGATATACTTCTTAAGATAGAAAATAAGCTACTATATAACAAAAATAATATATAAAAGGAAAGATATAAATATATAACAAGATAGATAGTATATAAAGATAGTCTATCTATATAAAAGACTCTAGAGCTTTAAGAAGCTTATAATTTCTTCTTCTAAGTAAGACTAGGTCTATAGGTATCTTTAGTATAGACTATATAAATACTAAAGTAATAGGCTTTACCTAAATATAGTAATTATAGTAAAATTGGGTATAGAAAAACAGTATATCCAAATATAGTTAAATAAATATAAAGGCGTTATGGTTAATATATATATATATATATATATAAGTAGAGGAAAATTGATTAGGTGGCTCACTTGCTTACATGGCTCACTCACTTACCAACCACGTTACAGATATAGCTATACTGATTATTACTAGCTCTCCTAGGTATATATCTGGTGAACTAATGCAATCCTTGTAGTTGTTTAAATATACTCAAATATATAAGCTGAATTACGACAAAATTTAATCTTGATTGGCTATAATACTATTGTGTCACTAATGATTTGAAATCAAGTTTTTTTGCTACTTTTACTGTTATAGGCTGATGCCTGAAGGTTAGCCATAGCTGTACCGTGTCTAGGGCTTACTATATATTGAACCCCTGTGATGTTCCCGGAGTTTTGGTACCTAAGTTTTTGAATTATATGACTTAAGTTATATAACATCTGGAAGAGGTATATTATATAACTCCTGAATTTTGATAAAAGCTATATAAGTATATATAGACCTATATAGACCTATAGGTATACCTATTAATAAACCTACCCATTTATAGATATACCTAAACCGCCTATAATATATCTATAAGTAGGGTAAATAATAAGATTATATAATTTGTATAAAAGATAAAGATATAGGCTTTACTTAGCTATATAGCTACTATATTTAATTATATATATTATAGAGATTTATTATAATGGTTACTAAGTTATCAGGCTAGAGACCTGTGACTAGGCAAGGATATCAGATAGTAGAGATCAAATAGAACAATTAATATATAGACTGATTCTTGTTGAATAAGAATCGTAGCTACTGTTTGTATATTTTTATATTACTAGGGCTTAGGGCTATTATATATAAGTAGGTATATCGAGATAGATTCGTCCACGGAGTGGCTATAAATTATACCTAAGTCGTACCTAAGGGGATTCAGGAATCCCGTGACAGTTTATTATTCCTTTTTAATAATAGTTGACTTAACTATCTATATAACTTATATTTCATTAGGTAATCTATATAGAGTAGTATTATATTAAATAAAGCTTCTAGGACTAATACTATCTTAGATATCTTTATATATAGATATAAATAAAGTAATATAGCTTCTTTAATATCTTTAAGATAAAAGCTTCTCTCTTATCTTCTTAACTCTTACCTCTTCCTTCCTTTTAACTTTTAACTTTTCTATCTCCTCTCTCTCTACTTTTATCTTATTTCTTTTTTAATATATCTGATACTGTTGTTACTAATATTTCTAGTGGTTCTTCTTACTAAGATAGTTATTATATAATAAGAGATAAAGATTGGGCTAGAAGTAGAGATAATAGTAATAGTAATAGTAATAGAGGTAATAGGATTAATAAGTATAATAGAAGTATCGCTAGTACTTCTATTAGCTTATATCCTTTTTATAATTAAATTGCCTATCCTTTATTTATATTTTATATTAGATATATTACTAAAATAACTCTTTACCCTTCTATAGATACTATTCCTAAAATTAGATATAACTAGGATTATATAAATTTAATTACTTATACTTTATATAAAAAGTATAGTAAGAATTACTTCTAGATAAGGTTTTTCTTTAAGTTATATTTAATTTAGTACTAATTTATCTTAGATATCTTATAGAATTTATAATAATTTATATTAGTTTTAGTTAATTCTTAATTAGATATATAAAGTTTAAAGTAATAATACTACTATAGTAATTATTAATAGTATTGTATCTATCTAGAATAAGAAAACTAAGACTATAGCTATAAAAAAATCTATTTATTTCCTAGTATCTTTTTAAAAGATAATCTTTATTTATCTTTCTGATTATAAGCTTTATTTTAATTTATAGAATATAGACTAAGCTATAGGAGGATATATTATATTTATTATTAAGTAATAAAAGGAGTTAAATCTTAAAGATAATTTACTTTTTACTAAATCTTTTAGTTATTTTAATAATCTTTTATACCTATAGATTAATAATATTAGTTTTACTTTTAAATAAAATAGTATTTAATCCTTTTTTATAGAGGTTATAATAGGATATTAGTATAATATAACTTTAGTTAGGATTACTTTAACTCTAGTTATAATAGTAATTATTATTAATATTAAGATATTTATAGCTTAATATAGAATTCTATAGTAGTTTTTTATTTTTTATCTTATTTATTCTTCTTTTTTTTTAACTAAATAGTCTTATTTAGTATAATTTTTCTTTATCTAGTATTAATTTAAAGATATTTTAAGAGGATTTTAGAGGGTTTTTAATATTATTATAATATTATTTTATAAGCTTAGTTTTTCTTAAATAAAGTTATTATATCTTTTATATTTTCTAAATATTCTACTAGTTTCTATTAATTATATTTTAAAGATTATTCTATCTATTTTATATAGTAATATAGTACTTTATTAAAAACTTTTTTATCTTAGGTCTCTTTAATTTCCTATTCTTCTTTATTTTTAAGTTCTAGTATTAGTATTTATAAGTTATTATTATTTTAGCTATTCTATAGTTTAAGAAGAGAGATAGAGAAGATATTATATAATCTTAAGTATTTTTCTAATAATATAATATAATAGGCTTAAATACTAATTTTTATAAGAATATAGAAAGATCTAATTTAATAAAAAGATAATTTTCTTTTTTTAGCTTTAAAATAAAGGTTCTTTATTAAAAGAAATATAAATATTTTAAGTTTAAAGTCTTTTAACTTATAGGTTTTATTATAGGATCTCTATTATATTTTCTATATAATTTAAAGCTTTTTTATAGTCTTTTCTTAAATATTTTAAAGGTAATTTATTTATTTTTTAGTATTAGAAATCTTTTTCTTAAGTATTTTATTAGAAGTTTAGATTTAGAAATTAGGATTATATTTAAGTAATATATAAAAAAAGATCTTATTAGTTAATATATTAATAGTATTATTATATATAAATTATATTATTTTAAGAAATTAAATCTAGTTTAATTATTCTTTATTAATAAAATACTTAAGATAATCTTCTAAAACCTAATTAAGTCTTTTTATTTATTTATTAGTTTAGAAATAGAATATAATAGAAAACTATAGTTTAATTTTAGAATAGTAATAAAGTTATAACTAGAATCTATTTATAAAAATAGATTTTTAATTAAAAATAAATCTTTTTAAATTTCTATATTTAAGTTTAATTTAATTAAAAAAGAGTTTAATAAGATTTTTTATAAATATTATTATTAATATAAAAAGGAATTAAAAGAATTTTATAAGTTAATAAATAATTATTAGAATTATATTATATTCTTTTCTTTTAAAGATTATAATTAAAAGTCTTATAATAAAATCTATATTTAATTTTATAAATAATTAATAAAATATAAAAAAGGATTAGAGTTCTTTATAAAAATAATATCTAAGTATTTTAACTTTTTAATATATTAAATATATTAAATATATTTTAATATATTCTTATATATCTTTTAGTAGATATTCCTAATAGAAGTTCCTTTTTAAAAGTTCTTTTATATATATTCTTCTAAAATATTCTATAAGTTATTTATTATAATAAAACTTAATTAATTTTTATTTTAGATTTTTAGTAATAGGAATATAGAGATATTCTTTATAATATAAAAGTTTCTTAGAGTTAATACTTTAATACTTTCTTTATAATATATTTTTCTAAGTTATATTAATTCTTTTTTAGACTATTTTATCTTTATCTTAAAGTTTTTTAATTAATAATTTTAGTTTTCTTAAGGATTTATCTATAAGTAGATCTTTATTTATAGTTACTATAAATATTATTTAAAGGAATATAAATTAAAAGTAATTTAAAACCTTATAATATATTATATTATAATCTTAATTTAGAAGAAACTTAGTTATATTATAGTCTTAACTTAGAAAAACTTTTTTATTATCCTTTAGATCTAAATAATTAGCTTTATTAGACTTATTTATAGTCTTCTCTAGATTCTTTTAATCTATAGGAATAGTAATATTATTTTAAACCTAGCTTAGCTCTAACTCTAAGTTATTAACTAAATTATTTATAATTAGAGAGAAAGATAGTAATAGACTTCTATAGATTAATATAATTATAATTATTAATCCTTACTTTCTTTTACTTTCTTTTCTAAATAGTATTATATTAATAGTAAACTACTATATTCTTATAAATAATTTAGTTATAATTCTCTTATAAATTAGTTCTAATATCTTTTTTATAGATAGAGACTTCTCTTTTTTTAAGATATAGAATAATCTATCTATAAGATTAGTTTTTCTTAAGTAATAGTATATTATAAAGTTAAATAAAATAAAAGAAAAATATTAATATATTTATCTTTTATTAATCTTAGATTAATCTATACATAGTTTTAGATTATAGTAATCTATTAGAATCTTAACCTAATATTAGTTTCTTTTAAAATATTAATACTAGTATTTAAATAAATAAATAATTATAAATAGTTTTTAATCTAGTATTATATAGTTTTATTCTATAAGTAAGAATTTCTTTAACTAGAAGATAATAAAATACTATATTTTTTAATTATCTAGCTATAAAAGGATTCTATCTATTCTAAAACCTAAAATATTAGTTTTAAATTAAATAGATCTTTTTAGATTAAAGTATTATAAAAGAGATATAATTAAAAAAGTATTAATAAGATCTTAAAATACTTTTGACTTATAGTTATTTAGCTTAATATTTTTTGGTTTTTTCTTATTTTTATTTCTTTTAAGAAGCTTTATAAATAGTAATATAATTAAGAAATATTTTTTAATAAACTTTTAATAGAAGTTATAGAATCCTAAGAAGACTTAAATCTTTTTATAGGATATAGATTATTTTTATTCTTAGATAGCTTAAATCTATTCTAGGTCTATAAAGATACTATTCTAACTAATAATAAAGCTAAGGAATTTAACTTATTTCTTATAGAATTAATATTTAGAGACTTTAGTAAATAGTTATACTTTTCTTAATCTTTTAAATATAAGATAAAGATATTCTATATATTCTTTATAGGTTTTAGAGAAGATAAGAATATTATCTAAATATATAATATAAATAATATTAAAAAGGCTATAAAGTATAGTATAGATATAGCTTTAAAATATTATAAGTATATTAATAAGACTAAATAATATAATTATATATTTAAAATAGCTATATCTTATATAAAAAGCTATCTTCTATTTTTCTTTTTCTTAAATATAAATTTAATAGTATATATCTTATATATTAATTTTACTAAGGAATTAAGTCCTAGAAAGATAGTTAAGAATCTCTAAAATAAGAAGTAGAAAGTATTGATTTTTAACTAAAATCTTATTTAGATCTTAATAATTAATATAAAGCTATAGCTCTTTATTCTTTTTAGATATAAATAGAATAAGTATATTAACTAAGCTCTTTATATAATAGTTACTAAGTTATTAGGCTAGAGATCTATAACTAGGCAAGAATATCAGATAGTAGAGATCAAATAGAATAATTAATATATAGAACTAATTCTTACTGGATAAGAATTATAGCTATTATTTATATATTTTAATATTAGTAAAGCTTATTAGGGCTTAGGGTAGTTATATATTAATAGGTATATTATAATAGATTTACCTATAGAGTAATTATAAATTATATCTAAATTATATCTAAAGGGATTTAGGAATCCTATAATAATTTATCCTCCCCTTTTAAGGATAGTCGACTTAACTATTTATATAACTTATATTTAATTAGGTAATTTATATTTAGTAGTATTATATTAAATAAAGATTCTAAGATTAATATTATCTTAGGTATCTTTATATATAGATATAAATAAAATAATATAGATTCTTTAATATCTTTAAGATAAGAGCTTCTCTTTTGTTTTTTAACTCTTATCTTTTCTCTTTTCTTAGCTCTTAATTCTTAACTCTTTATCTTCTTACTCTCTACTTTTATCTTATTTCTTTTTAATATATCTAAGGCTACTACTTCTAGTATTTTTAGTAATTCTTCTTACTATAGTAGTTATTATATAACTAGAGATAAAGGTTAAGCTAGAGATAGAGGTAATAGTAATAGTAATAGAGGTAATAGGATTAATAGAGATAATAGAAGTATTACTAGTATTTCTTCTAGCTTATATCCTTTTTATAATCAAATTACTTACTTTTCCTTTATATTCTATATTAGATATATTACTAAAATAGCTCTTTACCCTTCTAAGAATACTATTCCTAAGATCTATTATAATTAGGATTATATAAACTTAATTACTTATACTTTATATAAAAAGTATAGTAAAAATTACTTTTAGATAAGGTTCTTCTCTAAGTTATATTTAATTTAATACTAATTTATCTTAGATATCTTATAGAATTCACAATAATTTATATTAGTTTTAGTTAATTCTTAACTAAATATATAAAGTTTAAAATAATAGTATTACTATAGTAGTTATTAGTAGTATTATACTTATTTAAAGTAAAGAAAGTAAAACTATAGCTATAGGGGGATCTATTTATCTCTTAGTATCTTTTTAAAAGATAATCTCTATTTATCTTTCTGGTTATAAGCTTTATTTTGATTTATAGAATATAGATTAAGCTATAGAGATATATATTATATTTATTACTAAATAATAGAAGGAGTTAAATATTAAGATTAGTTTATCTTCTACTTAATCTTCTTACTATCTTAATAATCTTTTATATCTATAGATTAATAATATTAGTTTTACTCTTTAGTAGAGTAGTATTTAATCTTTCTTTATAGAGATTATAGTAGAATATTAATATAATATAACTTTAATTAGGGTTATTTTAATTTTAGCTATAATAATAATAATTACTAATATTAAGATACTTATAGCTTAATATAGAATTCTATAGTAATTTATTATTTTTATTTTACTTATTCTTCTCTTTTTTAATTAAATAGTCTTATTTAGTATAGCTTTTCTTTATCTAGTATTAATTTAAAGATAATTTAAAGGGGTTTTAAGAAGTTTTTAATATTATTAAGATACTATTTTATAAGCTTAGTTTTTCTTAAATAAAGTTATTATATCTCTTATATTTTCTAAGTATTTTATTAGTTCTTATTAATTATATTCCAAAGGTTATTCTATCTATTTTATATAGTAATATAATACTTTATTAAAGACTTTTTTATCTTAAATCTCTTTAACTTCCTATTCTTCTTTATCTTTAAGTTCTAGTATTAGTATTTATAAGTTATTATTATTTTAGCTATTCTATAGTTTAAGAAGAGAGATAGAGAAGATATTATATAATCTTAAGTATTTTTCTAATAATATAATATAATAAGCCTAGATACTAATTTTTATAAGAATATAAAAGGGTCTAATTTAATAAGAAGATAACTTCTTTTCTTTAGCTTTAAAGTAGAGATTCTTTATTAAAAGAGATATAAAGATTCCTATTTTAAAGTTCTTTAGCTTATAATTTTTATTATAGGATCTTTATTATATCTCCTATATAATTTAAAGCTTATTTATAGCCTCTTTATAAATATTTTAGAGATAATTTACTTATTTTTTAGTATTAGAGATCTTTTTCTTAAGTATTTTATTAGGAGTTCGAATTTAGAAATTAGGGTTATATCTAAATAATATATAAAAAGAAGTCTTATTAATTAATATATTAATAGTATTATTATATATAAATTATACTATTTTAAAGAGTTAAATCTAGTTTAATTATTTTTTATTAATAAAATATCTAAGATAATCTTCTAAAATCTAGTTAAATCTTTCTATTTATCTATTAGTTTAGGGATAGAATATAATAAAAAACTATAGTTTAATCTTAAAATAATAATAAAGTTATAATTAATATCTATTTATAAAAATAGATTCTTAATTAAAAATAATCTTCTTTAGGTTTCTATATTTTAATTTAATTTAATTAAAAAAGAGTTTAATAAGGTTTCTTATAGATATTATTATTAATATAAAAAGAAATTAAAAGAATTTTATAAGTTAATAGATAATTACTAAGATTATATTATATTTCCTTCTTTTAAAGATTATAATTAGAAATCTTATAATAAAATCTATATTTAGTTTTATAAATAATCTATAAAATATAAAAAAAGATTAAAGTTCTTTATAAGAATAATATCTAGATATTTTAACTTCTTAATATATTAGATATATTTTAATATATTCTTATATATCCTTTAGTAGATATTCCTAATAAAACTTTCTTTTTAAAAGTTCTTCTATATATATTCTTTTAAAATATTCTATAAGTTATTTATTATAATAGAGTTTAATTAGTTTTTATCTTAGGTTTTTAGTAATAGGGATATAAAGATATCCTTTATAATATAAAAGTTTCTTAGAGTTAATACTTTAATACTTTTCTTATAGAATATTTTCCTAAGTTATATTAATTCTTTTCTAGACTATCTTATCTTTATTTTAGAGTTCTTTAATTAATAATTTTAGTTCTTTTAGGGATTTATTTATAAATAGATCTTTATTTATAGTTATAGTAGCTACTATTTAAGAGGATATAAATTAAAAGTAACTTAAAACCTTATAATATATTATATTATAGCCCTAACTTAGGAAAACTTCTTTATTATTCCCTAGATCTAAATAATTAGCTTTATTATATTTATTTATAGCCTTCCCTAGATCCTCTTGATCTATAAGAGTAGTAGTATTATTTTAAACCTAGTTTAGCTTTAACTCTAGGTTATTAGTTAAGCTACTTATAGTTAGGGAGAAAGATAGTAATAGACTTCTATAGACTAATATAATTATAATTACTAATCTCTATTTCTCTTTACTTTCTTTTCTAGATAGTATTATATTAGTAGTAAACTACTATACTTTTATAAATAATTTAGCTATAATTCTCTTATAAATTAGTCCTAATATCTTCTCTATAGGTAGAGGCTTCTTTTCTTCTAGGATATAGAATAACCTATCTATAGGGTTAGTTTTCTTAGAGTAGTAATATATTATAAAGTTAAATAAAATAAAAGAAAGGTATTAATATATTTATCTTCTATTAATCTTAGGTTAATTTATAAATAGCTTTAGATTATAGTAATCTATTAGAATCTTAACTTAATAGTAGCTTCCTTTAAGATATTAATACTAGTATTTAAATAAGTAAATAATTATAAATAGCTCTTAATCTAGTATTATATAGTTCCTCTCTATAGATAAGAATTTCTTTAACTAGAAGATAATAAAATACTATATCTTTTAATTATCTAGTTATAAAAAGATTCTATTTATTCTAAAACCTAAAGTATTAGTTTTAAGCTAGATAGATCTCTCTAGATTAAAGTATTATAAGAGAAATATAGTTAAAAAGATATTAATAAAGTCTTAAAACGCTTTTAATTTATAGTTATTTAACTTAATATTCCTTAGTTTTTTCCTATTATTACTTCTCTTAAGGAGCTCTATAAGTAGTAGTATAATTAAAAAATAATTTTTAATAAATCTTTAATAGAAATTATAGAATCCTAGGAAGACTTAAATCTTTTTATAAGATATAGACTATTTTTATTCTTAGATAGTTTAAATCTATTCTAGATTTATAGAGATATTATTTTAATTAATAATAAAACTAAGAAATTTAATTTATTTCTTATAGAATTAATATTTAGAGACTTTAATAAATAACTATATTTCCCTTAATCTTTTAAATATAAGATAAAGATATTCTATATATTCTTTATAGATCCTAGAGAAGATAAGAATATTATCTAAATATATAATATAAATAATATTAAAAAGGTTATAAAGTATAATATAGATATAACTTTAAAATATTATAGATATATTAGTAAGACTAAATAATATAACTATATATTTAAAATAGCTATATCTTATATAAAAAGCTATCTTCTATTTTTCTTCTTCTTAAATATAAATTTAATAATATATATCTTATATATTAATTTTACTAAGGAATTAAGTCTTAGAAAGATAGTTAAGAATCTCTAAAATAAGGGATAGAGAGTATTAATTTTTAACTAAAATCTTATTTAGACCTTAATAATTAATATAGAACTATAGCTTTCTATTCTTTTTAGATATAAATAGGATAGATATATTAGCTAGGCTCTTTAATAGTCTAATTTAACTATTTATTAAGTTTTTATTAAAATACTTCTATAACTCTATAAGTTCTATTTATAAGAGGAGGTAGATCAGACTATATAGAGATAATATATCTTCTTTAAGTTTAATTAAATAGTTAGTCTCTTTTTATAATAGTATTATCTTAGAGTTTTATATCTTAAATATATCCTAGAATACTAGTAATTCGGAAGGGATTTAGTCTTAACTTACTATTAATTTATCTTTTTCTTTTTCTAGAAGGAGCTAGACTTCTTCTAGGGTTTTAATAATTATAAAGATATAGGCTTAGTTCTTATATACTTTTATAAACTAATAAGATTTTAATTATTCTATTATTTTTCTTTTATATTTAAACTACTATTATTTCTACTATAGGACTAATATAATTTATATTTCTTAGATAGTTATATTTAATAGTAATATTAATAATCCTAATAGATAAGAATCTTTATTAACTATAATATAGAGATATAAAAACTTTTATTTAGTTTTTTAAGAGTTATATATAGTAATTAAAATAGTTTATATACTATAGATAGAGATATTTTATTAATTTATTACTTCTAGAATAGAGATATTATACTTAGTTTAATTAAAATAATATTTCTAAATAAATTTATAATTAATAAGATCTATCTCTATATAAATATTAATATTTATATATATCTTAATATTATTTTAGATATAAATTAGGATATAGAGATAAATAACTATTCTTACTTAAGACTAAGAGTTAGAATTTATAAGAGTTAATTTAATCCTAGTACTTTTCCTAAGTCTTTTAACTAAGTATTATTATAGTAATACTAAGATCTTAAATAAGCTTTCTAGATCTTTATTTCTAGGGTTTATAATAATAGATAATATTTATTTATCTAATAATCTAGTTTACTATAATTAAAATAATTATTTAAAAAGATTCTAATAGATAGATTAGATAGATTAGATAAGTTAGTCCTTCTAATAAATATATTATTTAGATTATTCTTATTCTAAGAGAGAAATAATTAAGATTTATCTCTAAAGTAAAAGAGATTTAGATATAACTTAGAGTTATTATAATTTAGATTAGATCTAGAACTATAAAAATCCTTTAAATATAGATTTCTAGGATCCTTTTAGTCTTATTCTATACTATTAGACTAATTTAGAAATAAGTTATTAGATTATAGATATTTTAAGCTTAAATTTAAATTATTAATAAATAGATTATATTTATATATCTTTACTTTTATAAATTCCTAGGTATTTAATACTTCTTCTATTTCTTCTACTTAAGTTTTAGAAGAAACCTTTATATATTAGTAAATATATAGTATTAACTATAGCTATAGTTTTAATATATAGTAGTATATTTATTTATTCTAAGAGATCTAAGAAAAATAATATTCTAGATCTATAAAATAATAATAAAAGGCCTTTAGTTCTTTATTAGTTTATTAATAATAATACTTTATCTTATTACTAACTTCTCTAATAAAGATATTTTTATTATATATTAAGATAAGAGTCTATTTCTTAAAGTATTCCTAGTTATTAAAATAATTATTATTATTATCTTTAAGATATCTTTTCTCTATAATCTAGTTATTTTTATAGTTAGAGTTAAGATATTTAACTCCTATAAGAATCTTTATCTTTTTATTCTTATAGACCTTAGGATTATCTTAAAAGATATATTTAAATTATAAAAACTAATTTACTTATTCTTAAAGACTAAATAATTTCTTAAACTTATTAACCTTAAAATCCTTTATTTTCTTATATATTTTAATCTTAGTTCCTCTATAGTTATAGATAGATTATCTAGAAAAGTCTTAATATTAATTCTAAAGACTTAAATAGAAAGCTTTTTAAAATAAGTATAAATTATAAAGAACTCTTTTAGATATTCTAGTTTATATCTCTTTTTTTCTAAGATATCTATAGTAATACTTCTAAGTCTACTAATACTTTTAATTATAAGATTATTAATAATTTCCTTAATCTAGTCTAGACTAGATTTAGTTAGATTTATATATTAATTTAGAACTAATTTAATCTTAAGTTATTTAATAATAAGAAAGAAAAATATAGTAGATTTAGATTAAGTACTATTATAAGAGAATATAAAATTTTAGTATATAGAGAATACTATTATTAATCCTTAGATAGTTAAAAGAGAAGAATTAGAATTATAATAGTTACTAAGTTATTAGACTAAAGACCTATAACTAAATAAGAATATTAGATAGTAGAGATTAAATAGAATAATTAATATATAAAACTAATTCTTACTAGATAAGAATCGTAGTTATTATTTATATATTTTAATATTAATAAAGCTTACTAAGACTTAGGGTAGTTATATATTAGTAGATATATTATAGTAGATTTACCTATAGAGTAGCTATAAATTATATCTAAATCGTATCTAAAAGGATTTAGGAATCCTATAATACTTTAATAGTCTAATTTAGTTATTTATTAAGTTTTTATTAAGATACTTCTATAACTCTATAAGTTTTATTTATAAAAAGAGATAGATTAGGTTATATAAAGATAATATATCTTCTTTAAGTTTAATTAAATAGTTAGTCTTCTTTTATAGTAGTATAATCTTTAAGTTTTATATCTTAAATATATCTTAGGATACTAGTAATTTAGAAGGGATTTAGTCTTAATTTACTATTGATTCCTTTTTCTTCTCTAGAGAAAACTAGACTTCTTTAGATACTTTAATAATTATAAAGATATAGGCTTAGTTCTTATATACTTTTATAAACTAGTAAGACTTTAACTATTCTATTATTTCTCTTTTATATTTAAACTACTATTATTTCTACTATAGGACTAATATAATTTATATTTCTTAGATAATTATATTCAATAGTAATACTAGTAATTCTAATAGATAAGAATCTTTATTAGTTATAATATAGAGATATAAAAACTTTTATTTAGTTCTTTAAGAGTTATATATAGTAATTAGAATAGTCTATATACTATAGATAGAGATATCTTATTAATCTACTACTTCTAGAATAGGACTATTATACTTAGCTTAATTAAAATAATATTTCTAAATAAATTTAAATTAATAAGATCTATCTTATTATAATATAGATCCTTATATAAGAGGATCCCTATTCCTATTATTATATAACCCCTAAGACTATTAGAACCTCCTATTCCTATTTAATATAGCTCTTTAAGCTATATCTTAGTTAATCTTCTATCCTATAGCCTATCTATAATATAATTACTTCTAATCCCCTATTTATTATATAAGCTAGTCTACTAGTTTTTAATATATAACTATCTACTATATCCTAATACTATATAGCTTTAACCCCTATATTAGAAGTTAGACTACCTATTAATTATAGACTAGTTACTAAAGCCTATAAAGGCTCCTCTACTATTATTTCTATTTAAAAATCTTAAAACCTATATTAAATACTATAATATAAACCCTAAAACCTAGTTTATATACTATAAATAAATATATAAATATCCTAAGAAAGTTAGAAAACTAATCTATCTATACTATTAATAATACTATACTACTTAATAAAAGATTATTTATCTAACCTAAGAAATTATCTAGATTAAAAAAAAACTTATATAAACCTATAATAAACTATCTAAGAAAAATAGTATTTTTAAATATTAAAAAAAAAACTAGTATAAACTTAAGAAAATCTCCTAGAATATATTTATAAACTAGAATCTATTTACTAAAAATATAATTAAGTCTTAATAATTACTATCTTTACTATAAATATTTCTTATATAAGTCTAATTCTTAAAGTATTTACTAAAAAACTATTAACTTTAGTATTAGGAATATCTCTATTATCTAATTCCTATATTATCTATTTCTCTATCTTTTCTAAATATCTTCTAGATCTTTATATATTTAATAAAGATTATAAAGATCTCTATTAATTTATATCTTAGATTTAAAAAAAGTTAATTATAAACCTTAATTAATTTCTAACTCTAATAAACTAAATATTATATATAATAAGTTAACTTAAAGAAATTCTATATATCTAGATCCTATTATATATTTAAAATAGAAGTTATATTTTATCTAACTATAGAGAAATCCTAAATATTCTTAAAAATATTTTTAGTAATCCTAATTATATAAATAATATCTAAGATAAACTCTTCTAATTTTACTAAACTAATAAGAAATTTAGCTAGTTCTTTATTAAATTCTAATACTTTATATTTAAAAAAGAAATACCTAAAGAAACCTTATTTATATTATTAGAATAAACTATTAACTAAGAATTCTATAGAATATTTCTTTATAATAAGCTCTTAATCTATAAATACTACTAGTTTATAGCTTTCCTCTAGAAGCTTAAAAACTAATATATATATTATAATAAAGTAATCTAATCTCTTATTATATAACTAGTACTAATATAGATATAAGTTTATAACTTATTTTTTTATTTAGAATAATTACCTAGACTTCTATATAGTAAGGAATAGTTCTTCTATCTTAATATCTATATCTACTTTTAATCCTATAGATCTAACTTTAAACTACTTTATTTATTAAAACTATAGTAAATACTTCTACTATAGAGCTAAAAGTTATTTTATCTAAAACTATCTATATCCTAATTAATACTCTATATAAATATACTTTATCTATATAGAAAGATCTACTTCCCTAGAATACTAATATATTACCTTACTAAAATAATATCTTTAATCTTTACTATCTAGCTATTTCTTATATAATAAACTACTAAAAGAAGTAAACCTAGTCTAAACTATAACTAAACTAATATAATCTATATAATCTATCTATTTATTACTATTATCTAAATATTACTATTATCTAAATATTACTATTATCTAAATATTACTATTATCTAAAGAACTACTATTAATAAAGAAATCTAATACTCTAATCTAATTATATTACTAATTACCCTAAACTAAAATAAGAAAGAAATTCTAATATATATAATAATTAATAGTAGTACTAAAGAAGAGTATTTTATTAATATTAACTAGACTAAAGAATATAGTCTTATATAAGAACCCCTAAAGAATCTAATCTAACTAAAAGGCTTTAATAGCTAAGAATCTAAGAGTAGATAGATAACCTATTTTATATAAATAAAGATAACTACTAGTAAATACTAAGAAAAAACTAAGTTCTTAATTATTTAACTTATATACTATTTAATTATTCTTAGACTACCTTAGCTTAAGATCTATAATCTAAAAGTCTAGTTTACTATTTATATAATTAAGTTTAATAATATATATTATTAGAAGAATTATAATATTACTATATAAAGCCTAAAGATCTATACTATATATAAAATTCCTCTAAAAGCCTATTTCTATAATTAACTAGACTAATCTATCTATCTAAGATCCTAAGATATTAAAGCTATAAGCTTAAATACCTATCTAATATATATTAGAAACTAAAAGAATTACTAACTCTTTATTATAATAATTAAAGATATTAAAGCTACTTTAAATAAGAAACCTAAAGAAAAGAATCCTACTAATTATTTATTTACTGAATTTTAAGATTATACTAATATATTCTCTCTAAAAGAAACTAATAAACTATTTCTATATTACTTATATAACTATAATATATAACTAATAGAAGATAAAATACTACTATTTAGATCTTTTTATATTATATCTTATATAAAGCTTATTATTCTAAAGAACTAGATTATAAAGAATCTAAAGAAAGGGTTTATTTATTTAAGTTTATCTTTTATTATTTTACTTATATTATTTATTTATAAACCTAGTAGTAATTTATAATTCTATATAAACTACTATATCTTAAATATAATTATAATTAAAGATTACTATTTACTATTCTTAATAAAAGAGACTCTAAATAATCTAAAAGAAATAAAATTCTTTATAAAAGTTAATATTATATTAGTATTTAATAATCTCTATATAAAGATTAGATAGGAATATCTTATAGTATTTTATATAAAACTTAGATTTTTTAAATCTCTTATAATACTATTTAGACTTATTAGAGTTTCTATAATCTTCTAAAGATTTATTAATAACTCTCTCTATAACTATCTAGATCTATTTTATATTATATATCTAAATAATATCTTAATCTATAGTTATATAAAAGCTAAATATATTAAATATATATAAAAAATCTTATAATAACTCTATAAAACTAGTTTATTTATAAAACTATCTAAATATAAATTCTATATATATAAAATAAAGTTCTTAGGAATTATTATTAAATAAAATAATTTCTATATAGATCTAAAGAAGATTTATATAATTACTAAATAAAAGACTTTAATTTACTTTACTAATATATAGATCTTCCTAAGATTTATAAACTTCTACTAATAGTTTATTTAAGATTTTTTAAAACTAATTATATAATTAATCTATCTAACTAAAAAAGATATTATCTTTATCTAGAATCTTATCTATTAAAAAGTATTTAAAATATTAAAGTCTATTTTTATATTTATCTTTATCTTAATCTTTTTTAATTAAATAAAAGATATAATACTTAAAACTAATATTTTTAACTATATCTCTATTAAAGTAATCTTATAATATAATAACTAGAATATTCTTTATCCTATTATATTTTTCTCTAAGAAATACTTTATAATAAAGTATAATTATAAAATCTATAATAAAGAACTACTTATAATTATATAATATTTTAAAAAATAGTATTTAGAGTTAAAAAGAATAAACTTTTTAATCTCTATAATTACTAACTACTAAAACCTAGAGTATTTTATAATAATAAAGCTTTTAAATTAATAATAAGTCTAATAGTCTAAGTTTCTATCTTAGTTTAATTTTAAGATTATCTATTATTCTAGATAATAAGATATTAAATTTAATACCTTAACTAGAAGATTAGAAAATCTTTCTAAAAAAAGGAATAAATAACTCTAATACTAAAGTTATATAATCTTAAAAAAAAAGAACTTAAATAATTAGATCTAAGATAATCTAAATATTAATATTATAATTATATAATAATCTAAATTAACTCTATTAAAGTATAATCCTAAATCTAAACTAACTCTATTAGAATATAAACTAATCTCTAAAAGATCCTAAAAATCTTTAAGATTTATTAATAATATTCTATATAAACTACTTATTATCCTAAAGAAAGCTTTTAATAAAATATATAAAAAAGATAGAGAGTTTTAATTAATCCTAAAAATCCTAGATCTAAACTAATCCTAATATCTAAAGATTATATTTACTAAATATATATAAAATAGAAATTATCTCTTATTTAGAGACTAACTTTATATTCCTAATAATAAAAATCTAAAAAATAAGTTTATATAACTTTACTATAAAATCTTTATTACTAAATATCTTAAATATTTAAAAATATATAAACTAATCTTCTAAAAGTATTACTAACCTAAAATCTATTAATATATTATTTATTAGATCTAAAACTATTATATTTATTAAAAGATTATCTTATTTTAAGAAACCTAATAAAAAGTTTTTTATTCTTTATTTATATCTATATAACCCTAGTAAGATATTTTAATAAATTTTATTATATATCTATTAGAAAATAATAGATTTAATACTATCCTAATAATAATAGACTAACTTATAAAAATAAAATATTTTATATCCTACTATAGAACTTATAATACTAAGAAAGTCTTTTAATTATATATTTAGTATATTTAGAAGTTATATAACTTATTTTATATAATTATATCTAATTATAGATCTTAATTTATATTAGAACTCTAGAGATATTTAACTTAATATTTATAAATTATAAACCTACTATTAACTATATACTACTCTAAGACTAATAGTTAAACTAAATAAATAAATATAATCTTAGAATAGTATCTATAAATATATATTTTATATTTATAAGATAACTAATTAGAATAGCTTCTATTAGCTAAATTTACTTTAAACTCTAGTAAATCTAAGACTATTAAAGTTTTCTTATTCTTTATTAACTTTAGATTTTATCTAACCCTAAGATTTAAACCTATATAACTAGATCTCTATCTATCTATTACTATTCTAGATATTAAAAAGATTACTATATAAATAAAAGATATTACTAAGTTTATATAAAATAAAATAATATCTATTTAAGTCTATTATAAAGAATCTATAAACTAATACTACTAGTCTATTTAAAACTATTAAATTAAATAACTAGTCTAGTTTAGTATCTAAAATATTAAGACTCTCTATCTATAGAAGAAACTTAATTAAAAGAATCTTAGTCTATTTAAGATTCTTAAGACTATAGACTTATATATCTATTATCTAAAACTTCTACCTAGAATAAAGATCTATTCTATTTTTAATATAAACTTACTTTACTTTATTTTAGATAACCCTCTTCTAATATAAAAATAACTTTCTCTACCTCTAATTAAAGTTAAAAGTCTTAAAGAATAGGTTATTAAAAATATTCTAGACTCTAAATAGGAATAATAAGATTATATAAAACCCCGCTTAAAGTATATTATAAAATAGTTAGATTATAATAACCCTATAGAAAAGCCTACTAAATACTTAGAGAATACTAGAGAGATTATAAATAACTTCTATTAAAAATACTTATTAAAGCCTAGTCTAATCTAAATACTATCTTAGTCTTATAGAGCTTAGCTCTAAGAAGAGAAATAATATTATAATATAGATCCTTATATAAGAGGATCCCTATTCCTATTATTATATAATCCCTAAGACTATTAGAACTTCCTATTCCTATTTAATATAGCTCTTTAAGCTATATCTTAGTCAACCTTCTATCCTATAGTCTATCTATAATATAATTAATTCTAATCCCCTACTTATTATATAAGCCAGCCTACTAGCTCCTAATATATAACTACCTGCTATACCCTGATATATCTCTATATAGATATTAATATCTATATATATCTTAATATTATTTTAGATATAAATCAGGATATAGAGATAAATAACTATTTTTACTAGAAGTTAGAATTTATAGAAGTTAATTTAACCCTAGTACTTTTCCTAAGTCTCTTAATTAAATATTATTATAGTAATATTAAGATCTTAAATAAGCTTCCTAGATCTTTACTTTTAGGATCTATAGTAGTAGATAATATTTATTTATCTAGTAATCTAGTTTACTATAATTAAAATAACTATTTATAAAGATTCTAATAGATAAATTAGATAGATTAATTCCTTTAATAAATATATTATTTAGATTATTATTATTTTAAGAAAGAAATAATTAAGATTTATCTTTAAAGTAAAAAAGATTTGAATATAACTTAGGATTATTTTAATTTAGATATAGATTAGAGTTATTTTAATTTAGATTAGATATAGGACTATAAGAATTCTTTAAGTATAGATTCTTAGGATCCTTTTAGTCTTATTCTTTACTATTAAACTAGTTTAGGAATAAGTTATTAAATTAAGGATATTTTAAGCTTAAATTAGAATTATTATTAAATAGATTATATTTATATATCTTTATTTTAGTAAATTCCTAGGTACTCTATACTTTTTCTATTTATTATATTTAAGTTTTAGAAGAAATCTTTATATCTTAATAAATATATAGTATTAACTATAACTATAGTTTTAATATATAGTAATATATTTATTTATTCTAGAAGACCTAAAGAAGATAATATTCTAGATTTATAAAATAATAATAAAAGGCCTTTAGTTTTTTCTTAATTTATTAATAATAATATTTTATCTTATTATTAACTTCTCTAATAAAAGTATTTTTATTATATATTAAAGTAAAAGTCTATTCTTTAAAGTATTCTTAATTATTAAAATAATAATAATTATTATTTTTAAGATATCTCTTCTCTATAGTCTAGTTTTTTTATAATTAGAGTTAAGATATTTAACTCTTATAAGGATTTTTATTTCTTTATTCTTATAGATTTTAAGATTATCTTAAAAAAAATATTTAAACTATAAGAGTTAATTTCCTTATTCTTAAAGATTAAAAGACTTTTTAAATTTATTAATCTTAAAAACCCTTTATTTTCTTATATATTTTAATCTTAGTTCCTCTATAAGCTATAAGTAGATTATTTAAGAAAGTCTTAATATTAATTCTAGAGACTTAAATAAAAAGTACTTTAAGGTAAGTATAGATTATAAAGAACTCTTCTAGGTATTCTAGTTTATATCTCTTCTCTTCTAGACTATTTATATTAATACTTCTAGGTCTAATAATACTTTTAGTTAAAAGAAAAGAATTAGAATTATAATAGTTACTAAGTTATTAAACTAAAGATCTATAACTAAGTAAGAATATTAAATAGTAAAGATCAAATAGAATAGTTAATATATAGACTGATTCTTGTCGAATAAGAACTATAGCTATTATTTATATATTTTTATATTACTAGGGCTTAGGGCTGTTATATATAAGTAGGTATATTAAGATAGATTTGTCTACGGAGTAGCTATAAATTATACTTAAGTTATACCTAAGGGGATCCAGGAATCCTATAATATTTAGAATGATAAGGCTTTTAATAATTTATTATCTTAATTTAGATTAGAGTTAATTAATTTAAAATAACTAATTATTAAAAGAAATAATATATTATTAAATTTTTATCTTCCTATACTATATTATTTCCTATATTATCCTACTATATTGGTATCCCTATTGTATTTATTACTATAATATCTATACTACCTGATCTAACCTAATTGAGCCTATTTATTTTATTTATCTTTATACTTAGTATATATTATATAGTTGTTTCCCTTACTATAAGTTAAATATATCTATATAATATACCAATTTCGCTATAAAGATCTTATTTAGTAGTATTATCTTCTAATAGTATCTTCTATAAGGCTATTCCGATGTGATTACTATATTAGCTAAGAATATATATATCTATTTATAGAAGATCTAATAGTATAGAGATCTACTAAGGGATAGAGAGCCTAGAATAATACTAATAATAGAATAATACTAAAAGTGTTATATTATAAAAATTTCTACTTACAAATCACTATATAGAAGTAATTATTATAATTATATATTAAAGACTACCTAATATTAGTTAAGTATATATAAATTGAGGGATTTCTATAAAGATTATATATAATTATATATTATTTACTATAAAAGGTTTCTACTCTAAACTATTATAGGATTATTTGTCTATATAAGACTAGAGTATTGCTATAATAGTATATCCAAGGGGATATAAAATATTAATTAATATTAGAGATCTAGTTATCTTTAGAAGAACTTTAAATCAAAGAAAAGCTATTTAAATAGTATTAAATCTTACTAGAAAGGCTAGTATTTAATAATATAGAATAATAATTATAATAATTACTACTAGATAGATTAATAATACCTAAACTAGATAAAGAGACTTTCTAAGTGTTATAAATATTATTTACTGAACTTAAAGAATATTACACTACCCTTTAGAATAATAACCTAATGAATTATATAACTATTATAATATTAGTATATAATACTATCTAAGTGTTCTAGAACAAATAATAGACTTATATACTACTATAAATAGATCAAACATAAGTTTTCTAAATATCTTAGTAAAGAGAAAAGATAGGATCGTTTCTAGAAGTGTCGTCAGAAAGACTACAGCTTTATTAGGTATATAATAAATTTATAAGAAGCTATAATAGAATATAGAATTAATATATCTAAGCTGATACTTATTTAATTCTTATAAAAGGGTATAAATATACCTCTCTAAAGATAATAGACTAAAGACTATAACTATCTAAGTACTATATTTAATATTATTAAAAGATTTATATAATATAAATAAGAAGCCTTAATTACAGATTAAAATAAGAAAAAGGATAGTAACTAAGGGTATAATTATAATCCTAATACTATAGATTTAGATACTATACTATTAAATAATACTAATTAGAACTATAATTAAAGATATCTAATTATAGAAATAGCTTATTTAGATACTATAATTATAATAAACCAGGTTATATTACTTATAATTATAGTTATCTAAAAAAGAATTAAGACTTAAAAAAATAAATATAACTAATAAGTATAAAGCTTTTACTAATTGCCTAAGAAAGGCTTTAAAATTACTATTTAACAATAGTCCTAATTAATTTAATCTAACTATAGAAGTAATTACTATTCTAGAGGCTTTATAAGAGTTAAAAAAAAGGGAAAAGAATAATATTGTATATATTAATATATATCTTAATATAATAGGTAATTTATTATTATACTATATAGTTTTAGTATATAACCTAAATTAAGATATAACTATTTATACTTTATTAGACTATAGTACCTTATATATCTTTATTTCTATAACTTTCTTATATTAAAATAGATTAGACTATCTCTATAAACAAACCTATAAGAATATATTTATTTATTTACTAAATAATAATAACCTAATAATATAATTTTATATATAACTACTAATTATAATTAGAAGCTAATATATTAGTATTACTATATAGATTCTTAATATTCTAGAGTTTAAGCTTATATTAGGGAAGGATTTCTTATATTATTAGAACCCTAATATTAATTAGAGAATATCTATTATAAAGATTTATAATTAAAGTTATTTATATGTTATATATACTAATAAATAAAGAAGTTATTATCTACTTAAAAAAATAACCTAAAGCTAAATTTAATATTAGTAAGATAAGCTAAATATATATTAAAAGATAAAATAAAAGAAATATTATATATAATCCGCCTAACTATCAAAAATACTATATCTAAAAAGAAGATATCGAATTATCCTGATTTAAAGATTTATACTATCTTAAATAATTATTAAGATATATATAAATTAGTATTACCTTAAGAGTTACTACTAGAATAAGCTATCTCTTATAATATCTATACTAGAGATACTATATTTATTAATATTAACTTATATTTACTATCTAACTTAAAGTTATAAGAATAGTCAAAATAAGTTTAAGAACTATTAGAAAAGGATCTAATTTAACTATCTACTAGTCCTTAGGACTTCCCTATCCTATTTATTCTAAAAAGGAATAGTAGCTAGAGGATATATATAGACTACTAAGTATTAAACAAACTAATATTAAAGAATAGATATATCTATTACTATATATCTAAGATTTATAAGACTATATTAGAACTACTAAAATTATATCTAAGATAGATTTAATCTCTAGATACTAGTAAGTTTATATAGGAAAGGAATTATTTGAAAAGTCTATATTAAATACTATTTAGAGAAAGTATAAATAACTTAACGTGAACTACAGTCGGCCGAGCGGCCCCATCAAAATTCAAAAAACCATCAATTTTCAATAACTATTAAAACAACAAAAACAATAAAATATTGACTATTTAATATATGTAGGGTATTTATTATAAGTATAGCCTTTAGTTCTATATCTAGAATATATTATCTACTGACATATTATAGATATAGAAGGTAAAGCTAGCTTAGCTTCTGTTTTTGTAGATATCTCTAGCAAAGATATATCTTTATATTTAGTTTTATTTATAACCACAATATCATCTTTACCACCTTCTAAACCTCCAAATAAGCCTTTTTTATTAATAAATTAATATTTAATAGTCTTCTTTTTTAGTTATTTTTTATTAGTAGCTTCTAATTAGCTATAATAATCTTAAAGAAAAAGATAGTAATAAACGATTTTAATAGTTATATCATATATCTTCTTAATCTTTCGTTTAACCGGTGAATATATAATTAAAGATAATGATTCTAGACCTTTTTTGATCGAATATTACGATTTAGTGAATTTTGATAGAGTCCAAAAAGTATTAAGGTTATTATTACTACTAGATAATACTAGTTATTAATCAAAGATTTTAAAAGTAAGAAGACTATCTAGCTCTATATTTAGCTTTTCTAAGACCTTATTAGGGTCAAATAGGACTAAACTAATAGCTAAAAAGCTATCTTAAATATTAGAAGTCTTAAAAGTATTATTTCTTATATATATAATTAATTCAAAGAAGTCTTCTTTTTTAATAGTACTAATACTATCCTATATTAAATTTAAAACTACTCTTCTATAAAGCTATTTTAAGACTATAAAACAACTAATATCTAGAGATTATAATAAATAAGATAAATATATAGATATATAGATTATAATAATAACGTTTTCTTTATAAATTCAATTAAATTTAAGGGTTAAATAGCTTCTATAACTATTAAGAATTAATAAATAGTATTTTCTAATTCTTTTTCTAATATTTAGAATAAAATAGTCTTTTAATTACTATAAACTAATTTTATCGATTATTTAACTATGTAAACTTATAATAAGATATAATCCTTTCTAGTTTAGATATAAATAAGATTATAGATATTCTAGTAATAGTATACTTTTAAAAATAAAGACTAGTAGAAGAATAATTATATTTACTTTAATATATTTAATTAATATAATCTGTTCATAATTTCTAGCTTATAATAAAACTTTTTTTTATAGTATTTAGCTAAAGTAATAATCTTTTAGGTTATATTAACTCCTATTATAAATCTAGATTTATTAAAATTAAAAATATCGTTAGAAACAATACCCTATTTTATAATAGTATATTTAACTAAATTAAACTATAGTTTAATAACTTTAGGGTCCTCTAATAGAGCCCTTTAATAATTATATTTATATATGAATTAAGTTAAGAGATTTAGATATTATTTAATAAATTAGGAAAGCTAATTAATCCTAACCTAAGAAGATATATTTTTCTATGCTTAAAGTAAAATATTAGCTATATTTTAGGTAGATAAATAAAGAGCTATACCTCTTATATCTATATCTAATAGCTATTTTTCAATAGATTCTTCTTCTAATTAAGTAAATATATACCTATTTAGCCGTTTTTTATTATAGATTCACACTTATTAAGCTAGGCCTTCAAAATTAAGACCAGTAGTTAAAAAGACTATACAGCGGCTGTAGCAGAGGGATATTTACTATCTTTTATAGCTTATATTGCTAATAAAAGACAACCCTCTTATTCGGTTAGCTTTTTTTTTCGATCAGAGCACTAGGGTGGCATATTTGTTGTGGTTGAAAAAAAAGTGCTATTTTAAAAGTGGATTTTTGATGGGGCCGCTCGGGCGACCGTGGTTCACGTTATTATATAAGATAATTTAAGATTAGTTAGAATTAAGCTATATAGTGCTTTTATAAAGATAAATTATAAATATTTATGATTCTCTATATATATAATTATACTATAGATATCTTATATACTACTTTTCTGTATGAATACTTAAGATTAAGATGATCTTTGATTAAGTAGGGGAGGATAAGATAATTTTATTTAATTTTTCCTATATACTTTATATATTATAATCTATTATATTTGTTTATATATAGTAATATCTATATCTATATCCGTTGCTATCTATCTAGAATGGCTGATTATATATGATCAGACCTTATCTGTTTACTATGTTTGTTTAACTAGAGTATATATATTAACTATTGTTTCCCCTAATTTAGTAATATATACCTATTTGTACCTTAAGATCTTACTATTTTTTCTTTTTTCTTTTTCTTTTTCATATTAGCTTCTCTATATTACTAAGGTCTTAAATTACTAAGTTTACTATATATATATCTCTCTCTATGCTTAATATCTTTATATTACTAATATAAGAAACTTATAATTAAGTCTATTATTATATATACTAATATCTTAATATGGAGTCTACTAACGCTAATATATAATATTAAAGAATTATAGTTAATTAGAACTATAACTATAGGTACCTTCTCTATCTTTATTCCTATACTATCCTATCTTAATTATAATTACTATACTCTATAGCTATTGCTAGTTAGATCTCTATAGGCTCTTTAATTAACTAGTTTATATTCTATAGCTTCTATATTAATCCTATAGAATTAGCGAAGGATAATACTTATAAAGATAAAGTCTATAATAATATTAGATACTAGTATATTAGCTAATAATATATCTAGTATTAGCTAGAGGTCTTTATTAGAGAGCTAGAGAGCTAGAGAGCTATCTTATAGTACTTTTTAATCTAAAGTTTATATTCTAGTAATATATAGTAGATAGATTAATTCCTAAGGTTATATTTATAGTAAGATAAGTCCTCGATATTGATCTTATTAGATAGGTAGCTATAGTATCTTTATCTAAATATAATTATATTATTATTGATATTATTGCTTTTCTTTTCTTTTACTAGTATTTAACAGTTTTCTACTAGATATCTTAATTAGCTACTTTATTACCTTATACTTCTATTTATTCTTCTAAATCTTCTTTATTTTCTAATAGATATAGGTTTTAATAGCTTTACTAAGAATAATATAGTAGTCTTAGGTAGTATTATAGGTCTCTATAGTAGTCTTTTTAGTAAGCTTATTAACTTATTTATTATTCTAGATATCTATATATATAGATATTTAAGAAGGAAATATTACTATTAGTATTAGTAAGAATACTAAAGATTTTAAAGATTAAATAGAGAAACTATTATTTAAAGAATATTTTATATACTATAGTATTAATAGTACTATTGAGATCTTTGGGTGCGAACGGGCATATATTGCTAAGTTAGGGGAAACGACAGTTAATATATATGCACCGGTAAACAAATATAGTAAATAGATATATCTAATCACGTGCGATCAGATAACTATAGATAGATGGTAATAGATATAGATATAGATATTACTATATATAAACAAACGTAATAGATCGTAATATATGAAATATATAGGGAGAATTAGGTAAATTTATCTTATCCTCCCTTACTTAATTAAGATCGTCTCGATCTTGAGTGTTTGTGTAGGGCGACGATATATAAAACACCTATAGTGTAATTATATATATAGAGGATCACGAATATTCATGATTTGCCTTTTTGAGAGTGCTATGTTACTCGCTTTTTTGGCTACTTATGAAGCATCTTATATAATAGTATATAATAATATATCCGGCTGTATAGTGGATAGTCTTATTGTATAGTATATATTGTGTAAGGGAATACTAGTAATATTGAGGATTGTTATATAATAGTAGTATCCTAGGGGTGTTAAGGTAGTAGAATCTCTTAAATTATTCTTCTAGTATATAAATCGATAGTCTTAGGCTTAATAGTAGCCTACTGGTTATTTTCCGGATAGTTTTAATAATAATATAGTGAATAGTATAGAGGGAGAGGCTGTGATTATAGGTTATATAGTATTTGCCGAATAGTATTATAATTGTTCCTTCTAGCTATATAAACACCTATATTAACCTAAGGTCTCTTACTTAGCTTTGTAGAGCTTCCTGTTTATAGGGGGTCTATATAAAGTATTAACCCCTCCTCTAGCTGTAAGCCCTTTTTCTCTTCAACCTTCTATTATAGCTTAGTAATTAGTATTATTAACGTAATTCCCGGTCGGGCTGTACACCCGGCCGAGCTGTACACCCCAACCCATTAGAAAAATTTAAATCGATATATATTGGCCAACATATATTAATTTAGCTAAATAACGCGATTTATACATCGATTGATCTTATGGCCAATATTCCCACATCCACTACACCGAGGCGGAGCCCTTTTGGCTGGCTGACCTGGCTGAATAGGCGTTTTGCCCTGTGTATTCGAATCCACCGGAGTAGCTTCATCTAGTAAATTTAGCTGCGTAGCTAGTTATAGGCCCTCTTCGACCGTTAGGCCAGTATCACAGGGTATCTACCTATTTGATCGATTGCGTTTTTGGCGTTTTTTCTCATTGGCTGTACGTAAATTTGCGTTTTCCTGTGCGAGTAACGCTATGTTGTATAGCGATATATAGTGACCTTTAATAATTTGATCTAACATAGTCTTCGATAGGCTTAGTGGGCTATTTGACCGTTGTTTTAATAGATCTTTCATCATAGAAGCTTATTTTTGTAGTTGAATGACAGTTCTCGGCGTTTTTGGTATAAATTGGCTAGATCTGCTGCTTGGTCGGCTTCCTAGGGGTATTAGTGTTCATAGAGAGATATTAAGCTTCAAAAGCACTCTTTCTAGATCAATAGGCACTAGGCCAGCAGCTATAAAGCTATTTTAAATAATAATTAGCTTTTTAAACACTTCCAGTCTTACACGTTAGTAGTCATCCAGAAAATCAAACTTATCAATATGATTATAGCCTACACGCGCAAGATCACTTATAAAACGACCGTATACACATTTAAACACTGCGAAACATCCAACATCAAGCAGTTATAATAAATACGAAGAATACGCAGGCATACAAAGTGGTATAATATTGTTTTCTACGCAGATTTGGTCAAATTTAGCCATAAGATAACTACTATAGCCATCAAGAATCAATAGCCGAAACCGGCCATATACGCGCAAATTTGTACATAGGATGAATAGTTTCTGTAGCCAACGTAGGCCAATTTCATTAGTAGTCCAGCCATTATTTGAGACCTCAAATCACCAGTCTTTTGGTAGATTATCAAACCAACCAGCCATAGCAACTTAGCCTTTAAAAACTATACATAGCGGTAGCGAATAGCCATCTACACAAATAGTTTCAATAGCAGTAACCCATTCGCGGTTTCCTGGTTGTAATATAGCTCTCCGACCATAGTATCCAGCCCACATAACCACTTTCTATGTTAAAATAAGACCCATTACAAACCCTGTCTCATCGAAGTTGTAGATATCCTCCATTTGGATACCGTTATCGTCAATAGCACGTTATACGGTCGCAAACCACTCTCGTAGCGATTTAGGATCTTCGTTTAATGCGCGTTAATAGTCATAACACCTAGAGAAGCATAATCGAATCTCTTCGCGTCGATTTATAAAGCTTGATGGCCAATTTTTACCAACTGTTGGTGGAGGGTAGCTACCACGCACAGCTAGTAGTATATTAGCCATCTCTCGTACAGTAGCTGGCCTAGGCGCTGCTCCACGTGTATCCATAGAGATTATCCATTCAACAAGTGAATCCTCTTCTAATTGTGTCAGTTTATGGCCATTTGGACGTATATCGACGCGTGATTGTACACCATTGACGCACGTAGCCAGCGTTATATAGGGGATATCGTATAGCTTTGCTGCTGCGCGGAGAGAGTTGATACGGCCATCTTTGATATCTTTAACGGCTAATAAGATCCTACCCTCTTTTCCGGCAGAATTTCGAGACGATTGGGCGCGAATTGGTGGCATAGTGGCTGGTTAAAGTTGGTATATTGGTAGGAAGATGTGATTTTTGATGGGGTGTACAGCTCGGCCGGGTGTACAGCCCGACCGGGAATTACGTTATTATTATTATATTATCTTTCTCTCTAGTAGTATGATTCTACTTATTTACTAAAGCTCACTAATATCACCTTCATATTGTTTTCTATCCTTCTCGCGTGTTGTTATATCACACTCTCTCTTCCTTTATATACTTTTTCTCCTATACTTCTCTTTCTAAACATCTTATTGTATCTCTTCTTTTCCAATAAGTATAATTCTAGATTCTTATAGTATTACTTAAGCTAAATATAAGCTAATATCTTGTTTCTTATAGAAATATTGAACGTTCTACCTCTTGATATAAATATGATTGTACCCTAGAACTTTAGTGTTAGATCTTAATTTATAAAAGTTGTTATATATAGTAAAGGTATTAATATATTTAGCAATACCTTTCTTCTTGACTTCTAATCTACTTCTGATCTTATACTTATTGCTGTACTAATTATATATAATATGGATTAGTGTAATATTAATAATATTAAAGTTAATTTAAAAGGATAAAGATATATATATATTACTTAATAAATCAGGATGGCTATCTTTTTGTTATATATATATTATTTAATAGGTTATAGGCCTTTTCTTTTATATATAGTTGTAGTTCTTAATAGTAAAGATATTATATTTAGCGGCTCTTATACTTTGTATATATATAGGAATACTATAAGTAGATACTCTTTCTAATAATATTCTTCTAAGAACCTTATTTACTTTATATAAGCTACTTATCTAATCTTCTATTATTATATCTTATAATATCTAGTTAAGGATCCTGTTGTGGAAAATAATAATATAGGGGATAAGGAAGTATCTTCTTCTATTGTTATACTATAGAAATATTGTTTTACTACTTCTATATCTTCTTCTAGAGAGACTATATCTCTTATTTTTAAGAAGCTATATATAACTGTTCCTACTTCTTTTACTCTAGAGACTCCTATTTATACTAAGTTAGTCCTATCTTTTATAAGAAGGACTTAGAAGATCTAATCTCCTTTTCTTATAGCTTCTTCTTCCTCTCCTAGTCTAAAAGGATTTACTTATACTATTAATATTAAGTGTTCTAGTAGGCTAGTCTATCTAATAGACTAGTATTTTTCTCTACTAGATGATTATAATATCTATTATTATATTAAAACTAGTAAGTTTAAGCTAATATTAGTAGTGTATAATTAGTTTTCTCTTATAGAGTTTTGACTAGCCTATAATTATATATAGATAGTAGTAGTTCTAATAGAATATTATATTCTTAATCTTAATAAGAGTAAGGCTAAGTTAAAGGGGAATCTTTTTATACTTAATATAGTTAAGGCTATATTTTAAGTAGTTATTCTATCTATAAAAAGGGATAATTATTATAAGAAGAAGTCTATTCTTAAGAAAGAACTTAAAGAGTTTAGAGATATTATTTATAATAAGCCTAAACTTTCTATCTATAATACCTTTAATAATAAACTTTTATTTAGTATATTACCTAGATCTCTAGTAACTCCTTTAAAAAAGACTATTAGTAAATAACTTGTTTACTATAGTTAGCCCTATAAGGGTACCTTAGTATAATCTATACTATTTTATGCTATTTTATGTTATTTTATGATATTTATAACCTTTTTTTAGGGATGATTCTTAGTATTTTTCTGTGTTTGATTTAATTGTATTTTCTTTTATATTTTTAGCTAGTACTTAATAAGCCTTATATATCTAATATAAATCTTTACTTTATCTTCTTCTTTTTTTATAGATTTTATAACTTAGCCTTTAGGATTATAATAGTAAAGGGGCTATCTTTTATTAGTATCCTTTTATATATTATTATAGTATATAGAATACTTCTTTTTAGAAGAATATCTCCTTCTATATCTATATCTTTATTTTTAGAGGTATATCTAGCTCTATTATTATTACTTAAGTCTAAACTTAACTCTTCTTATAACTCTTTAAGATCCTTCTATTTTAGATCTCCTTATATATATTAGTGTTTTACTATATATCTATATACTTTCTTAATAATATATTTTATAATTGTATCCTCCTTTACTAAACTTTATTATATACTATTATAATAGAACTCTTCCTACTCTTTATAAATAAAAGTTAATAGGTCTAAGTAAGTTAGTAGTAGAGTATTATTTTTTAGGATCTTCTAGATTTCTTTAGATCTCTTTAGGTTTAAACTAGCTTATTGTATTATAGTTTAAGTAGCTTATAATATCTATAGTAATTTTAGATTATCTACTCTTACTTCTAGAAATCTTAATTTATTTATAAGATTTTAGAGTATATAGCTAGATAGCTCTACTAAAATATATATTCTAAGGATATAGACTACTAGAATATAATATAGTCTAAACTACTTATTTTTAAATTTCTTTCTACTTTTATTATATATTAATATCTAGTTATTCTTCTAGAAGCTAGTTTTTATAACTTTACTATTATAGATATAACCCTTCTTAATTATATAATTTAGTAATAATTTGTTTATCTTTGTTTATATATTATTTAAGTTCTATAATATATCTAATCTTTCTGTAAAAGGTTATACTACTATTATATTATTATTATTACTAGGTATTTATAGTTATTTGCTATATACTAAATAAAATAGGCTAAACCCTATTATACTATATTTATATATATATATAGCAAAAATAGTCTGTGTTAGATAAAGATCCTATAATTTCGTTAGTTTGTTTATTAAATATTTTATTAGTATTTGGTCTAATAATCTATTAAAGTTTTTTATCTTTTTATTTGTATATAGATAATATAGAGTAGTTATTTAATATTAGGTATTAAGAAGCTAGATATAGTATCTTACTACCTTAGCTAATAGATTCTGGCTATTGTTAGTAACTATTTCTCTTAGTGTACTATAATTTATAAAGATCTAATTATATATAAATTAATCTAAAGCTTCTTCTGTAGCTTCCGGAACGGCTTGTGCGATAACCTAGCTAGTAGTATAATTAATTATAGTGATAATCTAGTGATTGCTATTAGATATGTAAGGAAGGTATCTAATTAGGTTAATACCCTATTATTTAAATAGATAGATATTATTCTCTACTATATGTTAAGCTATCTCTTGTTTTAATCTTTTTTAAGGATTCTGGCTGACTTAGTATTTAGAGTACAATCTTATAATATCTTCTATATCTCTTTTTATATTAGACTACTATACTTATAAGTAAATAACTCTATTTAGACCTAGGTATCCTAAATAACTAAACTTCTTATAGAGGTATAGTAATAGTTCTTTACAAAAGAGAGGTTCTAAATAGGATGTATAAACCTTATCTTTATAGATAAAGATTAACTAACAATAAACTATATTTATAGACTTTATCGGTAACTTTATATTATAATATAATAAGTTCGGAGCAAACTTTTCTATAGCTCTTATAAGCTTCTTATTGGTAAGGAGTATTCTTAAATCTAAATACTCTTCTATAGTTGTTAGCTAATCTTTTTCTAGGACATTTATAACTGTCTGTTCTGCTATAGTCGAGATTGTGGTAAGAGTAGTGTTCTAAATCGGAGGGAATAATATGTTTGTAGGGCCTTTACTAATAAAATCTGGCCTTTTGCTAATAGTATTAGGAATAATTGTCTCTTTATCTTTCTAATACTAAATCTTTAGATTATACTTTTAATACTTTATAACCTAGTGAGTAAGCTACTTACTATAGGTTAGTAATATTTATAAATATTATAAACCTTAGTAATCAGTTATAATAGTTGTTTTCGTATTGTTTTCTAGATAATAATCCTATAGATATAAGGTCTTTTTAATAGCTAATAACTCCTTTTTATATATAGGGTAATTCAATTCTGCGCCAGAAAGCTTATAATTATTAAAGGTTATAGGATAGAGTTTTTTATTCTTATTTACTTAGTTTAGGACTATTCTAATAGTCTATTTAGATATATTAGTCTTAATTATAAACGGTTTTATTAGATTAGGTTAGATTAATATAGAAGTAGTAGTAATAAGGTACTTTAATTGTCTAAAAGCCCTTTTATATACTATTAACCACGAAATTAGATAAAGCTTATCTTTTTAGAGCTATTTATTAGGCTTCTTTAATAATTTATATAGAGGTATATAGATTCTAGTAAAATCCTTAATAAACTATTAGTAATATATTATAAGTCCTAAGAATTATTGGACTTTGTGTATATTTATAGGCCTTAACTACAATATAATTATATTAATCTTTATTAGTATTACTAAGACTTATTCTCCTTTAATATAGAATCTATAGAACTTAATATATTTAGTAGTAATCTTATATTTTCCTAATATAGTATATAGCTAATATTCTCTTAGTATAGCTAATACTTTTTTAAGATACTTATAATATTTTTCTATAGTTTTTGAGAAGATAAGGATATTATCTAAATAAACTATAATAAATTAGCTAAGAAAAGATCTTAATATATTATTTATAATAGATTAGAAAGTAGTAGGTATATTATATAGCCTAAATAGTATTATAATCTACTTATATTTTCCTTATATTATATTAAAAGTAGTCTTTTTAATTAACTATACTCCTATTTAAACCTACTAGTACCTAGATATTAAATCTATCTTAGATATAATCTTAGTAGTACCTATATAATTAAGTAGATCTTAAATTTACAATAGTGGATAACTATTTTTTGACATTAGTCTATTTAATATATAATAATCTATATATATCCTCTAGTTATTATTTAGTTTTATAATAAATATTATAGGGAATCCCTAAGTACTTATAGATAGTTAAATTAGATCTTTTTCTAATAGTTTAGATACTTATTTTACTTATTCTTATAGCTTTTGCTTAGATAATATATATAAGTTAATATTAATAGATATAGTATCTTTAGTATATATATTATATAAGATAGTCTATTTTAGTAATAACTCTTATAGTAATATTATCCTAAAGATATCCTTATATCCTATTAGAATAGTATAAATCTTTAGGTCTCTATATATAGGAATCCTAAATAACTTAGGTACTTTAAACTCTCTTATTATTTCTAGATATATAATATATAATACTCTTTATATAGACTTATACTTTAGTTCTTTTTGTATCTATCTAGCTAATATTAAATTTAGCTATAGGTTATTATTATTTAAGATATATCTATATTAATTATTAGTCTATATAATATATATCCGGCTATGATTACAAATCTTTATAATAGATGTTTTCTAATAGATCTTAGGGTTCTAGTACTTTAGGAAATCCTACTTAAGAATAAGTTTATATTCTAGTAAATTAAGTATCTATACTAAAATAGTTATATACTAGCTTCTAAGAGCTATCGGGAGTTAAATCTTTAATCTTATAATAAGCCTTTTTCTATTAGGTATTTAAATATATATATCTAAGCTTATTTTACGGTAGTTAGGATATAAATAATTTTTCTTAAGGAAGTTAATAGAAATAAAGATATAGGAAATACTATAATTAAGTAAGATATAAATAGCTATATTTCTATTTTAGCTATATACTAAAACTTTATAGTATAATAAGGAATCTCCTATAGTATAGAGATCTATCTTAATATTAATAAGTTTAGCTTTCTTCTTATATTTTTCTATACTCTCTAGCTTCTATAAAATAACTAGGATAGTAAGAACTACTAATACTAGGTTTAATAGATCTAGATCTATATATACTAGTGATTTCAAAGTCTTTTTTATATAGTTAATAAGAGCTTTAGTTATCTTAGTTATTCTTAGTTTTTTAACTTCTTAGTATATCTAAAATCCCTATTCTAATTTTTCTTAGGTAATTAGTAATTCTATTTAATATATCCTTTCTTATTATAATTAAAATATATCTAAGTTTCTTTCTATTAGTTATCTTTTAATTTATTTATAGATTTAAGAATATCTAAGTCTATTATATTAGGATTATACTAGTTACTATATAGATTACTACTTCTATCTTTCTTTTTTAGATAGCTAGTAATTATAGCTTCTTATTTAAACTATATAAAATATTTAATTATCTCTATAAGTCTTATTAAGTAATTTTAGTCCTCTATCTAATACTTCTATAACTATGTTTTTATATCCTTCTATAGGAATTAAATTAGAATAGTCTTTAATATCTTAATTCTATATTTAGCTATAGTCTCTTAGAGATCTATTGTATATTTAATAAAAATATGATCTCTTTATTAATACTTTTAGAAGCGGTCCTATTATTTTTTTTTACTAAGATATTCTAAGAACTTATATTTAATCTATACTCTATATATTATAAATATATAAACTTCCTAGTTAGGATCTATAACTATAATATATTATTTATAATATTTCTAAAACTAAGCTGCTCTTTCTTTAAGAGTTCTATTAGTTTGAATTATTTTATTATATTCTTCTAGTTATACTCTAGTAAACTATATAATCTTATAAAAATAATATTTATAGTTATAGAGATATTTTTGTATAGTATCGTCCTAAATTTGGCTATTATATTTATTAATTATATGGATACTCTTTATTAATACCTATTTAGTAGCTAATATACTTAACTAGGTATAAATAGTATTAGATATTATATTATACTAAGTAGCTTATAGTACTCCTTACCTTATATATTTATATTTAAATATAGTAGTAGTCTAGATAATAATTTTAGATATAGCTACTAGGTTATTATTAGTATTTTATATATTTATATAAGTCTTTATAAATATTAATAGAAGGATAGAAAATATATATATAGTTCACTTATCTATAGATAGAGCTTACTAGTAATCTTCTAATCTATTATTAATAACTTTATATAGGTAATGATTATCTATTATAATTAATATATTCTAGCCTTTTCTTTAGTAAAATTAAATATATTGACTCTTCTTTTCTTTATAGTAAAGTTCTTCTAAAGATATTAAGTTCTTACTATATTTACCTTTTTACTTCTCTTAGAGGTGGTTATATTATAGTTCTTAACTATTAGTCTTTAGTTTCACTTAGAAGGATACCCTAAAATAGTATAGTTAATATAATATAATGTAATAGCTTGAAAATAAAGCACTGACGTATATAGATCTATAGGATTTACTATATCTTACCTATACTTAAAGCCTTAACTATTTAATTATAGTAGTTTATACTTATCCTATAAACTTTAGTTTCTAAATTCCCTTAGATAAAAGCTATATATATAGTATTAAGCTTTTATATACTATTACTATATTAAGACCCCTTCAGCGGACCTTATTACCTTTTGAATTATTTTTTTTAGGGTTATATAGATATTTATATTACGCCTCTAGTAGTCCCTAATAGGCTATAAAAGGTATTATCTTTAAAGTAATACTACTATATAAGATCTTTAGATGCGAATAGATATATATTACTAAGTTAAGAGAAACAATAGTTAATATATATATACTAGTAAACAAATATAGCAAACAGATATATCTGATCATATATGATCAGATAACTATAGATAGATGGTAACAGATATAGATATGGATGTTGCTATATATAAACGAATGTAACAGATCGTAACATATGAAATATACAGGGAGAATTGGGTAAATTTATCTCACTATTTATAAATTAGAGAAAAGTATAATATATTATATTAGTAGATATTAGTTTTAGTTTTAGTATTAGTATTTATATATAGTTTACTAAATTAGTTTAATCTCTATCTCTAAGCTATAATATTTAGTATTATATACTATATAGATCTTTAATATCCCTATCTTATTTAATAAGTATTAGTTATTTTTATAAATATCTTTAGAAAAGTTTATTATAGTTTCTAGATAAATATTTATTTAGTTTTTTTATATATCTACTATAGCTTCAAAAAAATTGTTAAAATATTTATTCTTTTACTAAATTTACTCTTCTAAAAATATCTATTTATAGAACTATTATATAGAAAATATTGGAAACTAGATATATTATATATTTTTAGATAAAATTAAATAATAAGATAAGATTGTATTATTTTCTTCTATATCTATAGCTATTACTATATAAATACTCTATAAAATATCTATAAAAGTATTATAGTAAAATAGATTTTCTATATAATAATAATAAATAAACTCTAGATTAAACTAGAGAAACTATATAATATTTTAAATAATATATTTATTTATTTAATTATTCTATTATAGTAAAATTAAAAAGTAAGCTTCTAGTTAAACTAAAGTTTTAAATACTTATAGGATTTATAGATATAAGAATTATAATACTTAATAAAACTAATAATATAAGCTTTAGCTTTACTAATTTAGAATAAATAGATATAGTAAAAACCAATTTTTTATATTAAATACTAAAATATAATATTATATTTAAAGCTATATTTTAGTATAGATTTTCTATAAAATTAAGATATTCCTAGCTTTATTTTTATCTAGAATAATTATTTCTATTTTATTGATTTAGCTATTAGTAGTAAATCTTTAAATTATATAGATATTAATTAGATCTATATTATATAATAGATAAAAAACTTATAAAAATAGTTCGTTTTATAGAATATTTATAGATATATTAATTATTTTTAAGTTTCTCTCTAATATCTAAATCTATATATTATATTTAAAAAAAAGTCTATATTTAAAATACTAAATATTAGAAATAAGATAATTCTATTTTACTTTCTCTAAATTTAATATATTTTATTAATAAGAATTTATATTATATAGTTAATAGAGATCCTATAATTTCTATTAAGATAATCTCTAGATAATAGACTATATTTTTCTATTAAAAAGCTAATTTTATATATAATAATAGCTTCTAAATACTTCCTTAGGATATTTAATAGTATTACTAATTAATAAAACTTAGATATTTAGTAATTATAGTTATTCTTTTTATAAAGAACTACTATAGTTAATTATTAGAAATATAGTAAATTATAGCTAAACTATATATAGATATTAAATAGCTTATAGAATATATCTAGTACTATTAGGATTTTTATAGCTATATACTAAAATATATTAAGAATCGGATCTTTACTAAAAAATTTATCTATAGATATATTTATTACTATTTTTTTAATCTTATACTTAATAATCTCTAGGAAAACTAGTAGTTCTAGATACTTATATTTATTAATATTAGTTAAATTAGTCTTTAAGAATATCAAGGAAAAGATATTTTAGAAGACTTTAGTCTTAATTTCTAATATTTTTATAAGAACTTCTTTTAGTAGCTTTAGTAATAGTATAATATCCTTTTTATATACTTTAAAATAACTATATATCTATTTTATTAACTACTATAGATCCTATAGGTCTTTTTCTACTATCTATTATATCTAATATTAATATATTAAATAAAGTCTCTATTTAATTAGTTTTAATTTCTTATTTCTTACAATTATATTTACTATCTAATTCTTTAAAAGATAGTAATAACTTTATACTTTTCTAAGTCTATATACTTTTTATATTTTTTAATACCCTAGGTTAAAATCTAGATATAAGAGTAGTAAAAGCTTTATCTATAGAATATACTTTTTAAATTATAGTATAAATTATCTATAAAAAGATACTAAACTCTAAGTTAAGATATTTATAAGTAGTATGATTCTTAGTTTTAATATCTTCCTAGGCTATATAGTATATATTAAAATTACTTATAATTAGACTTGGCAAACGGGTGTAGGCATACCTATGGTATATCTATAGGTACAGCTTTTTGGTTTATATCTATCTTAGAAAAGGTACAGGTATAGATCCTATATCCCTGGTAAGGGTATAAAACCTGTAGTAGATATAACTATATCTATATTAACCTATAATAAATAGTTAATTAGCACTTATATTAATTTTATATACTATTATTAATTAAGTACTACTATTACTATCTAATAAACTATTTCTTGTTAGCTAGAGTATAGTAAGATCTGATCTTAATTAAGTATTATCTATAGTTTAATAGCCTAATATATACTAAATAACAGGTTTATAAGACTATCTTTAATAATAAGACTATCTTTTAATAGAAAGACTAGGTCTTATCAGTAAATAGTTAGTAAAATAAACTTTTAGTAGAAAGATTAGGTAATTATACGTACTAGTTAATTTCTAGATAAATTTAGTAATCTTAAAACTAGAATACTATTTAGTTAGTCTTAGTTTTTATTATAATCTTTTATTTTATTTAACTTTAGATGTAGGAAGTATATTATTATTATTATTGTTATTTGTTTTTTAGGTAATTCTAATACTTAATCAAATCTCTATAAATTTAATAAAAATAACTATCTCTCGTCAAATCCAATTATTGGAATAACTCGCTAACTAGAGATACTAGGAACCTAAGACCCAATTTAAATTCTTAGTTACTTCGCTGGCTATATTTTGATATTAGTTTAATCTAATGAAACGGCTACTATCAAGGTAATACGGTCTAGGGAAGCTTTTATATATTCTAATTATTAAATTATATACTATCCTATACTACTAAAATCTATCTAGAGATTAAAAATTATACCCTAAAAAAGAATACGTAATACCCCTTAAAAACTTATAATAGACTAAATTACTAAAAAAATATATAAAGTACTAAAGAAGATAAAGAATAACAGCTTTATTAATCTATTTAGTACTATATTTCTTAAATAGATCAAAAAGTATACCAAAAATATCTAATAAAATAATATACCTACTATATAGAAGAAACTTATAGTAATTAATACTCTCTAAAATAAAATAAAAGCCCTTAAGGTAACTACTGAATTATTATTATTATCCAATACTACCTAAACCTATATGTCTATAACTTATTCTAGTATATTAAACTAGTAATATAATACCTATTATACTAGACAACTAGCTTCTCTCTCTACTAGTAGTAGCTTAACTATAGTATTATAATCTAATTGAGAAATTATAATTAAGATATCTAACTAATACTATTAAATATAAAAAACAACTATCTCTCGTCAAATCTAATTCTAAGAATAGCTCGCCAACCAGAGGCCCTAGGAACCTGAGACCTAGTTCAAATCCTTAGTTACTTTGCTAGCTAAATTTTGATATCGGTTTTATTTAATAAAATGGCTGCTGCTGAGGTAGCGCAATCCGGTGATGGTTTTTTATATATCCTAATCGTGGAATTTTATACTATCCTTTACCGTTAAGATCTATCTAGGGATTAAAAATCGTATACTAAAAGACTTATATCTCTCCGGAGCTTACAATATATTAAATTACTAAAGGAGTATATAGGGTACTAAACAAGATAGAGAATACTAGCTTTTCTAGTCTATTTAGTATTATATTCCTCTAGTAAATTAAATAGTATACTAAAAATACCTAATAAGATGATATACTTGCTATATAGAAAGTACTTATAGTAATTAGTATCCTCTAGAATAAGATAAAAGTACTTAAAATAACTACTAAATTATTATTATTATTATTAAATACTATATAAACCTATACTTCTATAGCTTATTTTAGTATATTAAGCTAATAATATAGTACTTACTATACTAGGCTACTAGCTTCTCTTTCTATTATTAGTTTAGTTATTTTTAGTATATTATCTATACTATTATAATTTAATTTGGAAATTAAAATTAAGATATCTAATCAATACTATAAGATAATATAAAAGTTGTCCTTTAACAAAGCTAGTAGATAAACTAAAGTAGATATAATAGATATTAGTTAAAAAAAGATAGTCTCTATTTCTAAGAGATAGCTATTACTTCTAGGTTATTTAGAAACTATAGTCTAATAATATAATATTGTATACTAATATAGCTATAGGTATAGAGGTCCTTTAGTATTATAATAATTAGTTAAAAGTATTTAGACTAGATATCTATACCTAATAGCTAATCTAGGATATAGTAATTTATAATATCAAGATATAAGAGATAAAGCTTATATTAGAGACGTAGATAGAGAAAGTAAGGAAGCTATAATACTAGAATATAGTAATATAAAGTACTAAAGAGAAGCTATTTAAAGAAAGATTATTTAAAATTATATACCTAAGGTAGCTTACTATCCCTAAAGACTACTAGTATTATATCTTAGTGGTTATAGAGATTACTAATCTTTAGATAACTAATAATATAATTAATCTAGGTATAGTCTAGAATAGTAAGCTTTACTATATTATAGCCTTTTACTAAGCTATCTAATAAAATAAGAGGTACTTACTATAGCTAAGGTAGCTATTACTAATATATTATATTACTACTATATACTACTATACTAGTAACTAAAGCCTAGCTTAATCTAGCCTAAAATTTTAGTACTATAGACAGAATAGATAGTAGTTGCCGGAAGCTAGTTAGATATATCTATCTATATACTATAGTTAGCTTTACTTCCCCTAAGCTATATAATATTTATAGATCTTTAGAAAAAGGGATATAAATATCTAAAGGACTCTAAGAATAAATCTAAGACTAGTAGTAGGGCTCCTTAGCCTATAGAGTCTAATATTATATTGGTTATTAATATCTAGAAGTAGGAGTATAAGTATATATAGCTATAAGAATAGGAGTATATATAAGAGTATTATATTTATCTAAATAATATATAATTAACTAAGATAGTAGAGAACCTAGAACTAATTAGTTATTTTCTAAGGCTTAGCTAGATCTCTATAGAAATATTTATCTTATATAAGAGAGCTTAAGTATATAGCTTAGAATAGCAAATAGAAGAAGATTTTATCTATTTTAATAACCTAATTAGCTTAAACTATTTATTATCTTCTACTTTATTATAGCTACTACTATATATATTAGATTCTATACTATCTCTATTAACTAATCTGATGATATTGTTCTCTAATATTTAGTTATATAGACTTAACTAATACTCAAAAGAGTCTATATTATTATAGTAGATATTTACAAAGCTTACTATATAGGTATTAGTCTAGATTAATAAAGTAATCTCTAAAGTAGGAGAGATCTATAATCTAGAAGACTACTCTAATTTCTTATAGAGCTTCTTATAGGAGGAATAAATTAATTCTAACTTATTTAATATAATATAAACTATAACATAGGGATAATATAGTTATTTCTTTATAACTAGAAGATATTAGATATAGATATAATTATAGTATAAAACTTATAGTAAAATATTCTTTTTAATACTATATACTAGTTAGTATTAAAATAGTTCTAACTATTATATCTCTCTATAAGGAAGAGGGAGCTTCTAGATATTATAATATAGATATCTAAAAATATTAATCCTATAATCTAGTCTAATTGATTTATAAACTATAACTATTAAATTCTAAATCTATATAGGAAAAAGACTAGTAATAAATAGATATATATCTTTATTTATAATCTTTATAAATAGCTAAAGAGCAGATTAGAGCTATTTTTTATTTTATAATAGGAGATCTAGATATAATAAGATAAATATATTATAGTAGGTAATATAAATATTTACTATAATTATATAAAAAGATATAGGAGTAAGAACTATATCTATAGGTAAAGATTTTATTATGATTATAGATAAATTAGAAATAGAGATAATTATAGGGAAGAATAGAATAATATAGAAGTAGTAATATAGTAAGAAAATATAATTATCTATTTTAGATCTTATATATATTAGTAGGAATCTTATTAATTAGCTTATTATTTATAGATCTATAGATAATATTAAATATAGCTTAGATTATTAATTAATATAGATATTTTTAGATATTAAAAACCTTTTTATTTTACTATAAGAATATAGAAACTAGTAAGTCTTAGATATTAAAAGACTTACTAAATTTATTATTGAAAATATATAATCCTAGCTGTTAAAATAGGTTACTATAGACCAGCTAGGATTAGAATTTAGTATATTTTTTATAGATAATATATCTATATTATTATTAAGGAGTATATCTTTTAGACTATCCTCTTCTTATAGATATAATAGGTTTTAATACTAATTACTAGGAGGTTATAAAGGATGTAAGATATCTTAAAAGAGTATAGAGCTAGTTCTATTAGTTAAATAACTAGATAATATATATTATTATATATAATCAAAAGGTGAAGCTTATTAAATAATAATTATATTTAATATATTAGTATAGGATACAATAAGCTATAGAAAATAGATCCTAGGAGCTCTAATAATTAATAAAATAGATATATAATTACCTAGGAGTATATAAGAAGAATATTATATTATTATAAGATCTTAGGGTGCGAACGGGCATATATTACTAAGTTAGGGGAAACGACAGTTAATATACATACACTGGTTAAACAAACATAGTAAACAGATAGGGCCTGATCACGTATAATCAGCTAACTATAATAGATAACAACAGATATAGATATAGATATTACTATATATAAATAAATATAATAGATCATAACATATAAAATATATAGGGAGAATTAAGTAAAAATATCTTATCCTCCCCTACTTAATCAAAGATTATCTTAATCTTAAGAATTTATATAGAGTAGTAGTATATAAAATACCTATAATATAATTATATATATAGAGGATTATAAATATTTATAATTTACTTTTAAAAGAGTGCTATACAGCTCAATTTTAGCTAATCCTAAATCATCTTATACAATAACTTATATTAGTATATCTAACTATATAGCAAATAGTCTAATTATATTATAGATATTATATAAGGGAATACTAATAATATTAAGGATTGTTATATAATTTATAGTACTCTAGGGGTATAGAGATAATAAAGCCTTATAAATTATTTTTCTAGCTTTTAAATCGATAGCCTTAGGCTTAATAGTAGTCTATTAATTATTTCTAGATAGTTATAGCAATAATATAATAAATAGTAAGGAAGAAAAGACCATAATAACAGTTTATATAAGGTTTTCTAAATAGTATTATAATTACTACTTCTAGTATTATAAATACCTATATTAGTCTAAGGCCTCTTACTTAGCTTCACAAAGCTTTCTATCTATAGGGACCTATATAAAGTATTAATCCCCCCCCCCCTAACTATAAGCCTTCTTTCTCTTTAACCTCTATTAGTTTAATAATTAGTATTACCTTATTATTATATTACCTTCTTTTAGTAATATAATTCTACTTATATTCAAAAAAAGCTTATTAACACTACCTTTTAGCTTATTTACTATCCTTCTTATATATTATTATTTTTTATACTCTCTTTCTTTATATAATTCTAGATTCTTATAGTATTACTTAAGCTAAATATAAGTTAATATCTTATTTCTTATAGAAATATTAGATATTCTACCCCTTAATATAGATATAATTATATCCTAGAACTTTAGTATTAGATCTTAATTTATAAAAGCTATTATATATAGTAAAGGTATTAATATATTTAGTAATATCTTCCTTCTTAATTTCTAATCTACTTCCGATCTTATACTTATTACTATACTAGTTATATATAATATAGATTAGTATAATATTAATAATATTAAAGTCAATTTAAAAAAATAAAGATATATATATATTACCTAATAAATCAGGATAGCTACCTCTCTATTATATATATACTATCTAGTAGATTATAGGCCTTTTCTTTTATATATAATTATAGTTCTTAATAGTAAAGATATTATATTTAGTAACTCTTATACTTTATATATATATAAGAATACTATAAATAGATACTCTTTCTATTAGAAACCTCCTAAGAACCTTATTTATTTTATATAAAATACTTATCTAACCTTCTATTATTATATCTCTTACTATCTAGTTAAAGATCTAGCTATAAAAGAGAATAATTATAATATAAAAGAAGCTTCTTCTCTTATAATTATACTATAAAAGTATTATATTACTATCTTTATATCTTCTTTTAAAAAGACTATATCTCCTATCTCTAAGAAACTATATATAACTATTCCTACTTTAGTAACTCTAGAGACTTTAGTTTATACTAAGTTAGTTCTTTCTTTTATAAGAAAGACCTAGAAAATCTAATCTCCTTTTTTTATAGCTTCTTTTTTCTCTTCTAGTCTAAAAAGATCTATTTATATTATTAATATTAAGTATTCTAATAGTCTAGTTTATCTAATAGACTAGTATTTTTCTCTATTAGATAACTATAATATCTACTATTACCTTAAAACTAGTAAGTTTAAACTAATACTAGTAATATATAATTAACTATCTTTAGTAGAGTCTTATTTAACCTATAATTATATATAAATTAAGATAGTTCTAAAAGAGAATAATATTATTAAGTATAATAAGAATAAAGCTAAGTTAAAAAAGAATCTTTTTATACTTAATATAGTTAAGACTATATCTTAAGTAGTTATTTTATCTATAAAGAAGGATAATTATTATAAGAGGAAGTTAGCTCTTAAAGAAGAACTTAAAGAGTTTATAAATATTATTTATAAAGAGTCTAATCCTTTTATTTATAATAATTCTAAACTTTCTATTTATAATACTTCTAATAATAAGCTTTTATTTAGTACCTTATCTAAATCTTCTATAACTTTTTTAAAAAAGACTATTATTAAATAATTTATTTATTATAATTAGCCTTATAAAGATATCTCTATATAATTTATACTACTTTATATTATCTTATAATACTTTATAATATTCCTAGGAATAATTTTTAATATTTTCTATTTATAATTTAATTATATTTTTTTTTCTATATTCTTAGTTAGTACTTAATAAATCTTATATATCTAATATAAATCTCTATTTTATCTCCTCTTTTCTTTTTATAGACTTTATAACTTAGTCTTTAGGATTATAATAATAAAAGGATTATCTTTTATTAGTATCCTTTTATATACTATTATAGTATATAGAATACTTCTTCTTAGAAGAATATCTTCTTCTATATCTATATCTTTATTTTTAGAGATATATCTAACTCTATCTATATCTTTATTTTTAGAGATATATCTAGCTTTATTATTATTATTTAAATCTAAACTTAACTCTTCTTATAACTCTTTAGGATCCTTCTATTTTAGATCTCTCTATATATATTAATATCTTATTATATATCTATATATTTTCTTATTAATATATTCTATAATTATATCCTCCCCTACTAAACTTTATTATATACTATTATAATAGAACTTATCCTACTTTTTACAAATAAAGATTAATAGATCTAAATAAATTAATAATAAAGTATTATTCTCTAGGATCTTCTAGATCTCTTTAAGTCTTTTTAAGTTTAAACTAACTTATTATATTATAGTTTAAATAACTTATAATATCTATAGTAACTTTAGATTATCTACTCTTACTTCTAGAAGTCTTAATCTATTTATAAGATTTTAGAGTATATAGTTAAATAGCTCTACTAAAGTATATATTCTAAAAATATAAACTACTAGAATATAATATAATCTAAACTATTTATTTTTAAATTTATTTATTAAATACTTTATTAGTATTTAGCCTAATAATCTATTAAAGTTTTCTATCTTCTTATTTATATATAGGTAGTATAGAGTAGTTATTTAATATTAAGTATTAAGAAGTTAGATATAGTATCTTATTACCTTAGCTAATAGATTCTAGCTATTATTAGTAATTATTTCTCTTAGTATACTATAATTTATAAAGATTTACTTATATATAAACTAATCTAAAGCTTCTTTTATAGCTTCTAGAATAGCTTATATAATAACCTAGCTAGTAGTATAATTAATTATAATAATAATCTAGTAATTACTATTAGATATATAAAGAAAATATCTAATTAGGTTAATACCTTACTTTTTAAATAAATAGATACTATTCTCTACTATATATTAAGCTACCTCTTATTCTAAACCTTTTTAAGGATTCTAACTAACTTAGTATTTAAAATATAATTTTATAATATCTTCTATATCCTTTTTTATATTTAACTACTATACTTATAGATAAGTAACTCTATTTATATCTAAATATCCTAAATAACTAAACTCCTTATAGAGATATAATAATTATTCTCTACAAAAAAAAGGTTCTAGATAAGATATATAATCTTTATCTTTATAGATAAAGATTAATTAATAATAAGCTATACTTATAGACTTTATTAGTAACTTTATATTATAATATAATAAGTTTAGAATAAACTTTTCTATAGCTTTTATAAGCTTCTTATTAATAAGAAGTATTTCTAAATCTAAATACTTTTCTATAGCTACTAACTATTCTTTTTCTAGGACTTTTATAACTATTTATTCTACTATAGTTAAGATTATAATAAGAGTAATATTCTAAATTAGAGAGAATAATATATTTATAGGGTCTTTATTAATAAAATCTAGCCTTCTACTAATAGTATTAAGAATAATTATCTCTTTACTTTTCTAATATTAAATCTTTAGATTATACTTTTAATACTCTATAACCTAGTAAGTAAGCTATTTACTATAGGTTAGTAATATTTATAAATATTATAAACCCTAGTAATTAGTTATAATAGTCATTTTCGTACTATTTTCTAGATAATAATCCTATAGATATAAGACCTTTTTATATATAAGATAATTCAATTCTATACCAGAAAGCTTATAATTATTAAAGGTTATAGGATAGAGTTTTCTATTTTTATTTACTTAGTTTAGAACTATCCTAATGGTCTATTTAGATATATTAGTCTTAATTATAAATAGTTTTATTAGGTTAGGTTAGATTAATATAGAAGTAGTAGTAATAAGGTACTTTAGTTATCTAAAAACCCTTTTATATACTAGCTGTGCCTTACCCTATAGTCTGGACACTAAACATGTGTACCCGCATTTGGTGTCCCGCAGCGCAATGCAATTCTCATTGTAATGTAATTTTTCTTTTTATATATCTTTATTGCTATAATATACTACCTTAACTATACCTGATTCTACTAAAACTGAGGTATCTTGTATAAATGAGGCTATGCAATTCGCTCGAAGCAAAAAAACGCCAAATTTACGTAAGGTCGCGCGGAAATTTGGCGTTAATTATAATTTGTTATAGTGTCGTATTAAACGGAATATAAGGCTAAAAATAGAGATAAAACTATTAAATTATACTCTAAATACCTAGTAGGAGAAGGCTTTAGGCTATTAGATAAAGGCTTTAGATACTTCTTTCCTCCTCTTAACGCTTATTATTATAGAATATTAGACTAATACTATATTGGCCTAGTCAAAGACACTAGATCGGACGGTTAGAAAAGATTAGGTATATTGTTATATTAGATATTTCCTAGATATAGAAATAAAGCTTAGAAGGCAAAAAATTATTGATTCTAAGTATCTAGGGTATATAGATATTGTAGAGCTATATTATTAGTATGATTTATTAGCTAAAGCTCTTAAAGATATAAAGCTATAGAATATCTACAATTTTGATAAAACTAGCTTTTAAATTGGGTAAGGAAGGACTTACTAAGTGTTTACTAGTAAACTAGGTAAAACTATAGACCTTTCTAATATAAAGTATAGTAAAAGGGTTATAGTTATAGAATATATTATAGCTAATAATTAGTGAATATAGTCCTTAATTATCTTTAAAGAAGTATATTATATAGAGTTATAGTATAATTACGAAATACCTAATAAATAGATAACTATAACTATAGAAAAAGGCTATATTATTGATAAGCTTACTATATATTAGATAGAAGAATTTGACTGAGAAATATATAGTTATATCCAAAAAGGAGAATAATATATTCTTTTAGTCAATAGCTATAGCTTATATCTAATATTTAAATTTCTTGATACTATAACTAAAGTAGGTATTAAAATCTTTAGATTTCTATTAAATTGAATAAACTATCTTTAATCTCTTAATAGTAAGCCTTTTTAGGCTTATAAGACTTATTTTAAGATATAAAATAACCTTATTTCTTAATAGGGTAGAGGTCTTCTTATATTAAAATTATTATTCTTAAATAACCTTTACTAATTTTATAATAAAGTCTTTATATCCTGGATATATTAGAATATCTTTTTAGATCGAGGAATTTATCTAGTTAATACAAAAAAAGTTTATAAAAGTCTTAAAAATACTCTTCCTCCTATCCTAGATATTAAAATTAATCTATTGGGAAAGAAAACATCCTCTTTAGAACCAGCCCTTTTATTATTAAGTTTAGAAAATATATCTTTAAAAACCTTTAGAGATATTAAAGAAAGACAGAAATATCTCTCTTCTCTTCTTTATTAGCCTGATTTAACACCTAAAAAGAAAAAAATACTTATATAGGTTCTAGATAAGTAAGAATTCTATTTTAATACCTTAGCTAATACTACAGCTACTATATAAGAAATAGCTACTATCTGAGCTCTATAAGAAAAAAAAAACTACTAGACGGCGTATTGTAGGCCTTAGTAAGGATAGTATAATATATATTAAAGATACTAAACATAATATAGCTAAGAGGAAGGTAAAAGAAGTTAAAAAAGATAAAAGACATACAGTAAGGGAGATAAAGAAAAAGTATAGTCTAGCGGCCCTCTCACATAAGAAAGTCGCTGAGATAGAGGCAAATATAGAGCTAATATATAATGACTTGGGAGAGGTTATTACTATTTGTGATTAATTCTAAATTGCTAAGAAAATTGTATATAAAGACAAAAAAATTGAATTGCAGTGAGAATTATATTACGCTGCGGGACACTAAATAGGGCCCTACTTATTTGGTATCCAGACTGTAGGGTAAGGTACGGCTACTAACTACAAAATTAGATAAAGCTTATCTTTTCAGAGCTACTTATTAGGCTTCTTTAATAATTTATATAGAGATATATAGATTCTAGTAAAATCCTTAATAAACTATTAATAATATATTATAAGTCCTAAGAATTGTTAGACTTTATATATATTTATAGGCCTTAGCTATAATATAATTATATTAATCTTTACTAATATTACTAAGACTTATCCTCCTCTAATATAGAACCTATAGAACTTAATATATTTAGTAGTAATCTTATATTTTCTTAATATAGTATATAACTAATATTCTCTTAGTATAGCTAATACTTTTTTAAGATACTTATAGTATTCTTCTATAGTTTTTAAGAGGATAAGGATATTATCTAAGTAAACTATAATAAATCAGCTAAGAAATAGTCTTAAAGTATTATTTATAATAAACTAGAAAGTAGTAAATATATTATAACGTATTCAGTAAGCGAGTGACGTATGTAAGCGAGTGACGCACCTACTATATATTATCTATTTTAAATACATTTTTCTTAACCAAAACACCATTAAATTAATTTAACTAACTAGCTTCTCTATCTAAGTATATTTCTCTTCTATATCCTAGCTTCCTATATATTCCATATCCTCGTTAGCCCTATATAGATAGCTATAAACCCTCTAAAACCTACTTATAATAGATATTAATATAAGCTATTTAGGCCTCAAATAGCTCTATATATAGCTCACAAACTTCTTAAACTAAGATATTACCTTTGTAAGCTATCTGCCTAATCGACCGAGTCCACTTTTACTTCTACTTCTTATTAGTAGTGTGTAATTCCTTAATTTCTTACGCTTATAGAATATAACTTTATATCTAGAGTTAGAAGTCTTTTATAAGCTGGTTTAATATATAATCTAATAGACTAGGTAGACTATAAGATTATATACAAAGTAAAGCTTTAATTGATAAAGCCTATCAATATAGTTTTTTCTCTATATAGGGAGTTTTTAGTATAAAATTTCAGCTTAATTCGCTATTTTAGCTTGCTAGGGGTATTAGGATTCAAAAATAAATATTAAGCTTTAAAAGTACTTAATCAGGTAAAAAAGATATTAAACTAGCTACCCCGAAGCTATTTTTAATAGTATTAGGTTTAAAAACCTTAATTTAGGCGTACAGATATATCTTAAGGAAATCAAGTTTATTAATATAGTTAATCCTAAGATATATCTTTATTTCAATAAGCTAACTATATAAGTACTTTAATACTACAAAACAACTAATATTAAGAGGCTATAAAAGATATAATAAATATATAGGTATATAAATTAGTATAATATTGTTTTTTTTATAGATTTCGTTAAATCTTAGGGTTAAATAACTTCTATAGTTGTTAAGTATCAAAAGTTAATACTAATCCTTTAACTATAAAAAAGTCGACAAAATAAAGAGCTTTTTAAGCCAATAAAGACTAATTTTATTAGAAGTCTAGCTATTTAGGCTTACTTCGAATCACTAATTATCCAGAAGGTTATTAAACTAAGATTCAATAAAAACCTTACCTTTAAAAATTATATATAGAGGTAAGACCCAACCTAAAGTATTTATATATTTAATTATAATTACCTACTTATAATTTCTAGATTATAAAAGCAATCACCGACTATAGTATTTAGCCCTTATAATAATTTTTATAATTACTATTAATCCTATTACGAAACCAATCTTATCAAAATTATAAACGTCGTTAGGATTAATACTATATTAAAGTATAGTTTTTTAAACAAGATTAAACTATTTACCAATAATTTTTAGATCTTCGTACTTTATATATTTATAATTATAGTACCTTAAGAACTAGTTTAATAGTTTAAGATATCTTTTTATAAAGTTATAAACCTATTTTTCTCTAACTGTTTAAATAGGGGTTATTCTATAAGTCTTAAGAAGAATATTTATAGTTTCTTATATAGTAGTCAGCCAGGGCGCTACTCTACAATTATTAAGTAATAGGATCTATTTTCAAAACGTTTCCTCTTCGATTTCTATTAATTTATATAAGTTGGCGCATAAATTCACACAGTTTTGAATACTATAAAGACGGCAGCGAAGTATTGGCTCCGATATATTAAAACAACATACTGCTTTACGAATAGCGCTAATTTCTTGGTTCTTTATAGCTTAAATAGCTAATAAGATCCTACCCTCTTACTTAATTGAGTTTCTTGAGATTTAGAGGCGAATTAGTAGCATAATAGGTAGTTGAATTAATTAAATACTAATTCATAGACGCGTTTTGGGCGGGGTGCGTTACTTGCTTATATACGTCACTCGCTTACCGAATACGTTATAGTCTAAATAGTATTATAATCTACTTATACTTTCTCTATATTATATTAAAAATAGTTTTTTTAATTAACTATACTCTTATTTAAACCTACTAGTACCTAGATATTAAATCTATCTTAAATATAATCTTAGTAGTATCTATATAATTAAGTAGATCTTAAATTTATAATAGTAGATAACTATTCTTTAATATTAATCTATTTAATATATAATAATCTATATATATCCTCTAGCTACTATTTGGTTTTATAATAAATATTATAGAGAATCCTTAAGTACTTATAGATAGTTAAATTAGATCCTTTTCTAATAGTTTAGATATTTATTTCTCTTATTTTTGTAGTTTTTACTTAGATAATATATATAAGTTAATATTAATAGATATAGTATCTCTAGTATATATATTATATAAGATAATCTATTCTAGTAGTAACTCTTATAATAATATTAACTTAAAGATATCCTTATATTCTTTTAGAATAATATAAATCTTTAGGTTCTTATATATAAGAATCCTAGATAACTTAGATATTCTAAACTTTTTTATTATCTTTAGATATATAATATACTATACTCTTTATATAAACTTATATTTTAGTTCTTTCTATATCTATCTAGTTAATATTAAATTTAGCTATAGGTTATTATTATTTAAGATATATTAATATTAATTATTAGTCTATATAATATATATTTAGTTATAATTATAAATCTTTATAATAGATATTTTCTAATAGATCTTAGGGTTCTAATACTTCAAGAAATCCTACTTAAGAATAAGTTTATATTCTAGTAAATTAAGTATCTATACTAAAATTATTATATACTAACTTCTAAGAGCTATTAGAAGATAAACCTTAAACCTTATAATAAGCTTTTTTCTATTAGATATTTAAATATATATATCTAAGTTTACTTTATAATAGTTAGGATATAAATAATTTTCTTAAGGAAGTTAATAGAAATAAAGATATAGAAAGTACTATAATTAAATAAGGTACAAATAGTTATATTTCTATCTTAGTTATATACTAAAACTTTATAGTATAATAAGAAATCTCCTATAGTATAGAGATCTATCTTAATATTAATAAGTTTAACTTTCTTCTTATATTTTTCTATACTCTCTAGTTTTTATAAAATAACTAAGATAGTAAGAACTATTAATACTAGGTCTAATAGATCTAGATCTATATATACTAATAATTTTAAAGTCTTTTTTATATAGCTAATAAAAGCTTTAATTATTTTAATTATCTTTAGTTTTTTAACTTCTTAGTATATCTAGAATTCTTATTCTAACTCTTCTTAAATAATTAATAATTCTACTTAATATACCCTTTCTTATTATAATTAAAATATATCTAAGTTTCTTTCTATTAGTTATCTTTTAATTTATTTATAGATTTAAGAATATCTAAGTCTATTATATTAAGATTATAGTAGTTACTATATAGATTACTACTTTTATTCTTCTTTTTTAGATAGCTAGTAATTATAGCTTCTTATTTAAACTATATAAAATACTTAATTATCTCTATAAGTCTTATTAAATAATTTTAGTTCTCTATCTAATATTTCTATAATTATATTTTTATATCCTTCTATAGGAATTAAATTAGAATAGTCTCTAGTATCTTAATTCTATATTTAGCTATAGTCTCTTAGAGATCTATTATATATTTAATAAAAATATAATCTCCCTAATAACTCTTCTAGAAGTAGTCTTATTATTTTTTATTACTAAGATATTCTAAGAACTTATATTTAATCTATATTTTATATACTATAAATATATAAACTTCCTAGCTTAGATCTATAACTATAATATATTACTTATAATATTTCTAAAACTAAGCTACTCTTCCCTTAAGAGCTCCATTAGCTTAAATCATCTTATTATATTCTTCTAGTTATACTCTAATAAACTATATCATCTTATAAAAGTAGTATTTATAGTTATAGAGATACTTATATATAGTATTATACTAAATTTAGCTATCGTATTTATTAATTATATAGATAATAATCATCTATTATAGTTAATATATTCTAGTCTTTTCTTTAGTAAAATTAAATGTACTAACTCTTCTTTTTCTTTATAGTAAAGTTCTTCTAAAGATAATAAGTTCTTACTATATTCCTCTTTTTACTTCTCTTAGAGATAACTATATTATAGTTCTTAACTACTAGTCTCTAGTTTTACTTAGAAGGATATCCTAAAATAGTATGATTAATATAATACAATATAATAGCTTAAATATAAAGCGTTAATATATATAGATCTATAGGATTTACTATATCTTACCTATATTTAGAGTCTTAACTGTCTAATCACAATAATTTATATTTATTCTATAAACTTTAGCTTCTAAATTCTCTTAGATAAAAACTATATATATAGTATTAAGCTTCTATATACTATCACCACATTAAGACCCTTTTGACAAACCTTATCGCCTTTCGAATCATTTTTTCTAGGGTTGTATAGATATTTATATTACACCCCTAGCAGCCCCTAATAGACTATAAAAGGTATTATTTTTAAAATAATACTACTATATAAGATCTTAGGATACGAACAGGTATATATTACTAAGTTAGGAGAAACAATAATTAATATATATACACCAATTAAACAAATATAGCAAATAGATAGGGCCTGATTATATATGATCAACCAACTATAATAGATAGCAACGGATATAGATATAGACGTTACTATATATAAACGAACATAACAGATCGTAATATATAAAATATACAGGGAGAATTAGGTAAAAATATCTTAATTACTAAAGTTACTAGAAGGAGATCTTATAGAAATATTGAAAGTTAAAGCTAAAGCCTTTTAAATAATCTTTTATCCTATATTCCTAGAGTCTAATCTAACTAATATTAAGAGAAAATGTATTCAGTAAGCAAGTAATATATGTATAAGCAAGTGACGTACCTACTATATATTATCTATTTTAAATACATTTTTCTTAACCAAAATACCATTAAATTAATTTAACTAGCTAGCTTCTCTATCTAGGTATATTTCTCTTCTATATCCTAGCTTTCTATATATTCTATATCTTTACTAGCTTAACGTAGATAGCTATAAACCCTCTAAAATATATTTATAATAAGTATTAATATAGGCTATTTAGGCTTTAAATAGCTTTATATATAGCTTATAAACTTCCTAAACTAAGATAATACTTTTATAAGCTATCTACTTAATTAACTTAGTCTATACTTACTTCTACTTCTTATCAGTAGTATATAATTCCTTAATTTCTTATACTTATAGAATATAACTTTATATCTAGAGTTAGAAGCTTTTTATAAGCTAGTTTAATTATAATCTAATAGACTAGGTAGACTATAAGATTATATATAAAGTAAAGCTTTAATTAATAAAGTCTATTAATATAGTTCTTTCTCTATATAGGGAGTTTTTAGTATCAAATTTTAACTTAATTTACTATTTTAGTTTATTAGGGATATTAGGATTTAAAAATAAATATTAAGTTTTAAAAGTATTTAATTAGGTAAAAAAAAGTATTAAACTAGCTATCCTAAAGCTATTTTTAATAGTCTTAGGTTTAAAAGTCTTAATTTAAATATATAAATATATCTTAAGAAAATTAAGTTTATTAATATAGTTAATCCTAAGATATATCTTTATTTTAATAAACTAACTATATAAATACTTTAATATTATAAAATAGCTAATATTAAGAGACTATAAAAGATATAATAAATATATAGAAATACTTTAATATTATAAAATAGCTAATATTAAGAGACTATAAAAGATATAATAAATATATAGGTATATAAATTAGTATAATATTGTTTTTTTCACAAATTTCGTCGAATCTTAGGGTTAAATAACTTCTATAACTATTAAAAATTAAAAGTTAATACTAACCCTTTAACTATAAAAGAATTAATAGAATAAAGAGCTTTTTAAGCTAATAAAAACCAATTTTATTAGAAGTCTAGCTATTTAGGCTTACTTTAAATTACTAATTATCTAAAAGATTATTAATTAAAGATTTAATAAAAACCTTATCTTTAAAGATTATATATAAAGATAAGATCTAACCTAAAGTATTTATATATTTAATTATAGTTACTTACTTATAATTTCTAGGTTATAAAAGTAATTACTAACTATAGTATTTAGTTTTTATAATAACTTCTATAGTTATTATTAATCCTATTATAAAACTAGTCTTATTAAAATTATAAATATTATTAAGATCGATACTATATTGAAGTATAGTTTTTTAAATAAGATTAAACTATTTACTAATAATTTTTAGGTCTTTATACTTTATATATTTATAATTATAGTATCTTAAAAACTAGTTTAATAGTTTAGGATACTTTTTTATAAAGTTATAAACCTACTTTTCCTTAATTGTTTCAATAGGGGTTATTCTATAAGCCTTAAGAAGAATATTTATAGTTTCTTATATAGTAGTTAGCTAGGGTACTACTCTATAATTATTAAGCAATAGGATCTATTTTTAAAGTATTTCCTCTTTAATCTCTATTAATTTATATAAGTTAGTATATAAATTCATATAGTTTTAAATACTATAGAGATAGCGGTGAAGTATTAGCTTTAATATATTAAAATAATATATTACTTCACAAATAGTACTAATTTCTTGGTTCTTTATAGTCTAAATAACTAATAAGATCCTATCTTTTTACTTAATTAAGTTTCTTAAGATTTAGAGACGAATTAGTAGTATAATAGGTAGTTGAATTAATTAAGTACTAATTTATAGATACGTTTTAGGTAGGATATATTACTTACTTATATACATTACTTACTTACTAAATATATTAGAGTTATATTATACTAATATCCTATTATAACCTCTATAAAAAAGGATTAAATACTACTTTACTAGAGAGTAAAACTAGTATTACTAATCTATAGATATAAAATATTATTAGGATAGTAAGAAGGCTAAGTAGAAGATAAATTAGCCTTAATATTTAACTTCTTCTATTACTTAATAATAAATATAGTATATACTTCTATAGCTTAGTCTATATTCTATAAATTAAAATAGAGCTTATAACTAGAAAAATAAATAGAGATTATCTTTTAAAAAGATACTAGGAGATAAGTAGATCCCCTTATAGCTATAGCTTTACTTTCCTTATTCTAGATAGATATAGTATTATTAATAACTACTATAGTAGTATTATTACTTTAAACTTTATATATCTAGTTAAGAATTAACTAAAGCTAATATAAATTACTATAAATTCTATAAGATATCTAAGATAAATTAGTACTAAATTAAATATAACTTAGAGAAGAACCTTATCTAAAAACAATTTTTACTATACTTCTTATATAAAGTATAAGTAATTAAGTTTATGTAATCCTAGTTACAATAGATCTTAAGAATAGTATCTTTAGAAGGGTAAAAAGCTGTTTCAGCGATATATCTGATATAGAATATAAAAGAAGAATATATAATTCGATTATAAAGAGGGCACAAGCTAGTAGAAGTACTAGCAATACTCCCTATAATATTCCTATTACTTCTAATACTCTTATTATCTCTATTATCTCTATTATTGTTACCTTTACCTCTAGCCTGATCTTTACCTCTAGTGTATAACAACTATTATAATAAGGAGGATCCCCGAAAACACTAGAAGCAGTAGCCTTAGATATATTAAAAAGAAATAAGATAAAAGCAGAGAGTAAGAAAATAGAGAGTTGAGAATTAAGAGCTGAGAAAAGGGAAAAGATAAGAGTTAAAAAGACGGGAGAGAAGCTTTTATCTTAAGGATATTAAAGAAACTATATTACTTTATTTATATCTATATATAAAGACACCTAAAGCAGTATTAGTCCTAGAATCTTTGTTTAATATAATATTACTAGATACAAATAGTTCAATTAAATATAAGTTATATAGATAGTTAAGTCAACTATTATTAAAAGGGAAGGATAAATTATCATAGGATTCCTGAATCCCTTCAGATACAATTTAGGTATGATTTATAACTACTCCGTAGATAAATCTATCTTAATACACCTACTAATATATAACTATCCTAAATCCTAGTAAGCTCTAGTAATATTAAAATATATAAACAATAACTATAATTCTTGTTCTACAAGAATTAGTTCTATATATTAACTATTCTATTTGATCTCTACTATCCGATATCCTTACCTAGTCATAGGTCTCTAGCCTAACAACTTAGTAACCATAATATAAACTATTAGAATATAATACTTACTATTAGATATATAAGAAACGTATCTAATTAGGTTCATATTCTACTATTTAAATAGATAGATACTATTCCCTACTATATATTAAGCTATCTCTTATTCTAAATCTTTTTAAGGATTCTAACTAGTTTAGTATTTAGGGTATAATTTTATAATATCTTCTATATCTATTATAGGCTAGTACCCGGTATAAGGTCACGTAGTATATGTAACTATAATAGCCTAATACATAGAACACCTACTTAGTAATTCTCTCTTTGAGCTTTTTATATATAGTATATAGCCTAGCTTAATTAGATATAAATTCTACTTTAGCCCTTTACAAATAAAAAGCTTCTAATTAGATATTGTAAAAATCTAAAACCATATACGAATCGTCATTGAATTAAGAGTAATTCGGTAATACGACCTCTAAGTAAAAGATATAGAAGTCTATAAGCCTACTATTATAGATATAGATACTACTATAATAAATAGTATAGTTATAAGCTCTATAGAGTAAATAAAATAAGCAAATTGATATAGAATATATAGTATAAGAAGAATTAATACGACAATACGACTAAGAGTATATTATCTAAAATAAATAAATCTATTATCTAGAGACTATAATAGAGTAATTAGTCTTATAGTTAATAATAATAATAGTAGGGGAACTAATTTTAGTATATACTATAAGATATCTCTATTAGATATACTAATTAAATAATATATCTTTTATAAAATTCCTATTTAGATTAGAGAAGGAGTTTATAGGTATAGGTATTTTTAAATAGTATAATAAAATAAAGGGATAGATCTTATTACTTAGTTTTATAAAATTAATACTAATATAAATACTCTTAATATCAATACTCTAGAAGGATTATATTATATATATATCTAATAGTACTAGGACTTAATAGATTAGACCCTAACTACTATAGTTAACTAAGTTAAATTCTATATAAAATACTATTAATTAGGGCCTAAAATAAATAAATAAGGAAAGTAGATTAATTATAAAGAGATAAAGAGATAATAGAATAAAGGAAGATACCTTTATTATAGTAAATAAGACTACTTTATTATAAAATATTCCTTATTAGCTATATAGTATTAAAAACTAAAAGAGAGATATTCTTATAGGATTAAAGATAAAAAAAGTAGATATATAATTAACTATAAGTTAAGTATATTAGCTTTTAAGAATAAACTCTTTTTAAATAAGAATTTAAAAAAAGAGTAACTCTAGTTCTAAATTATAAATAGAAGTAAAAAGAAGACAAAAAACTACTAAAACAAGAAATATTACTATTTCTAATTAATACTGGAGTAAATAAAATCTAATTTATATAAGTCTTAATTAATAATAGATACTATTATTATATAATTATAAATAAAGTATTAGTTTAGTTACTTAATCTTCTATATATTAAGATATTTATATAGATCCTAGATAAGATAGTCCTAAATTAGAACTAAATTACCTAGGTTATATACTCTAATCTAGATATTTATAGTTACTAGTAAAAATAAGGATTTTATTCCCTAGTAGAAGAATAGTATAATATTAGAAGATCTTTAACTATAAGATATTAATAATTAATACTTAGTAAGAAAAGGATATATTAATATATTTATAAGAAATAAAGAGTAGATAAGATACTAGAACTATAACTATAGACTATATAACTAGACTAACTAATATAAGGAGAATATAGATTAAGAAGTTAATAGTCTAAGTATTATATAACTTTATTTATAGAGAGAAGTAGCTGAATTAACTATAAATTAGTAAAGTTATAATAGATAATATTAAGAAAATACTATATCTAAAGAAATAGAATAATCCTAAGGATAAGCTACTAAAATACTATTAGTAGTAGTTAGATATCTTTAGCTAGTAGTTAGTTAATAAGTTATTTCTAAATTAACTAAGAATTAACTATAAAATCACCCTAAAATAAGACTATAATAATATTAAAGAACTATCCCCATATAGTCCTCTCTATAGTATAAATAAAGAAGAGTTTCTATATCTATAGAAAATATTAATAAATCTTTTTAAAAAGAGCTTTATCTAAGTAAATAAATTATTTATTATAACCCTAGTTCTATTAGTAAGAAAACTAGATAAAGAAGTATAATTCTATATTAATTACTATATATTAAATAAATTAATAGTAAAGGATTATTATTTACTATTATTAATTAAAGAGATACTAAGAAATATAAAATAAGCTAAATAATTTTCTAAGCTAGATATTATTATTACTTTCTATAAGATTTATATCTAACTAAGAGAAAAATAAAAAATAATATTTTAGATATAATATAGTCTATATAAATAGAATATTATTTTATTTAGACTAATTAATATACTAATAACTTTCTAGAGATATATTTTTAGGACCCTATAAAAGTATCTTAATAATTTTATATCTATATATAGATAATATTATTATATATAGTAATAGATTATAAAAGGATTACTAATAGAAAGTAGAATAAATACTATAGAAACTATAGGAAGTAGACTTATAATATAATATTAAAAAATCAGAGTTTAAATAAGATTCTATAAAATATCTAGGGTTTATTATATAAATAGATAAAAGAATCTATATTAATCTAAAAAAGATTATAACTATTTAAGAATAGGAAGTACTAAAATTAATATAAGAAATATAGAGCTTCCTTAGATTTACTAATTTTTACTACTTATTTATATTTTAATTTACTAACCTCTTAGTACTCCTAATAAAATTAATAAGAAAAGATATCTAATTTATATAGAATAATAACTATTAATAAATATTTAAAGAATTAAAGGCCTCTTTATTAATACCCTAATTCTAGTATATTTTAAAGAGAATAAAGAAACTATTATTGAGATAGATATATTAAGATAGGTTATAAGAGTAATCATATTATAATATAGATTAGATAAGTAGCTATATCTATATACTTATCTCTCCTAAAAACTATTACTAATAGAGTTAAATTATAAGATTTATAATAAAAAGCTATTAATAATAATATATATTCTCTAAAAATAGAGACTAGAGTTAAAGATAGTATCTTAATTTATTATTATAATAGACTATAAAAACCTATAATACTTTAGTAAAGTATAATATCTAAATAAACAATAAATAAGATAAGTAAATATCCTTATAAAGTTTAACTATAAACTAAAGTATTAGAAGATATATAAAGCCTTAGTAAAGGGAGACTAGTAAATTACTACTAAAGTAAATATAAAAATAAGTCTATTAGAGTATTATCTAGATAAATAAGGGCTACTTTACTTTAGATAATAAATATAGATCTTAGATAATAAGATACTATATATAAGGATTATATAGAAGATCTATAACTCTTATATTATAGTATACCCTAGTTAAGATACTATCTATATAATACTATTATAGAGATTCTTCTAACTAGGAGTAATAAGAGATATATAATACTTCTTATAAAACTATATAATTTATAGCTATAGTATTATATAGTATAATATAAAATATAGACTATTAAAACTATTACTAATTCTATAGTAAATATAAATAGAATTATCTATAGATTTTATTATAGAACTACCCCTAATAATATATATAGATATAATAAATTTAATAGTAATTATAGGTTATACTAGTCTATAAAAAAGATAACTAGATATAACTAAATTTATAGAATATATATATATAATAATAATTAAAGAAGCTAAACTAGCTATATACTTAATATTAAGTTTTAAATATTCCTATACTTAATATAGTATAATTAGAGATACCTACTAATATTTATCTAATATTTTATATAGAGCTAGTTAGACTAGTTATTTTAGACCTATTTCTATTATAGATTATAAATAATTTATATTCTCTACTAATACTAGTTAATAAAGAACTTAAGTATAAAATAAAAAAGATAATAGATATAAGATATAAGAAAATTAGTTAAGGATACTATAATAAAGCCCTAGTAAAATAGATAGCTTAGATAGAATAGATCTAGTAGTCTTAATAATATTTAAGATTACTCTATATTTAATACCTTTAAAAGACGATTTAGCCTTATTTTGACTCTATTATAGGCTTGAAGATAACCGAATATAACTATAATATATATAAGAAGGACCACCCTAAAGGAGGAATACTATTATAGGCTAGTACTTAGTATAAGGTTATATAGTATATATAACTATAATAGCCTAATACGTAGAACACCTACTTAGTAATTCTCTCTTTAAGCTTTTTATACACAGTACGTAGCCTGGCTCAATTAGATATAAATCCTGCTTTAGCCCTTCACAATATCTTTTTTTATATTTAACTACTATACTTATAGATAAATAACTCTATTTATATCTAGATATCCTAAATAACTAAACTTCTTATAGAGATATAGTAACTATTCTCTATAAAAGAAAGATTCTAAATAAAGTATATAAACCTTATCTTTATAGATAAAGACTAATTAACAATAAGCTATATTTATAGACTTTATTAATAACTTTATATTATAATATAATAAATTTAGAATAAACTTTTCTATAGCTTTTATAAGCTTCTTATTAATAAAAAGTACTCCTGAATCTAAATACTCTTCTATAGCTACTAGTTATTCTTTTTCTAGGACTTTTATAATTATCTATTCTACTATAATTAAGATTACAATAAGAGTAGTATTCTAAATCAGAGGAAATAATATATTTATAGGACCTTTACTTTAAAATCCAGCCTTCTACTAATAATATTAAGAATAATTATCTCTTTTTCTTTCTAATACTAAATCTTTAGATTATACTTTTAATACTCTATAATCTAATAAATAAACTACTTATTATAGGTTAGTAATATTTATAAATACTATAAATCCTAGTAATTAGTTATAATAATTATTTTCATACTATTTTCTAGATAATAATCCTATAGATATAAGATCTTTTTAATAACTAATAATTCCTTTTTATATATAAGATAATTTAATTCTATACTAGAAAGCTTATAATTATTAAAGATTATAAGATAAAGTTTTTTATTTTTATTTACTTAGTTTAGGAATATTCTAATAGTCTATTTAAATATATTAGTCTTAATTATAAATAGTTTTATTAGATTAGGTTAGATTAATATAAAAGTAATAGTAATAAAATACTTTAGTTATCTAAAAGGCCTTTTATATATTACTAACCATAAAATTAGATAAAGCTTATCTTTTTAGAGCTACTTATTAGACTTCTTTAATAATTTATATAAAGGTATATAGATTCTAGTAAAATCCTTAATAAACTATTAGTAATATATTATAAGTCCTAAGAATTACTAGACTTTATATATATTTATAGATCTTAGTTATAATATAATTATATTAATCTTTATTAGTACTACTAAGACTTATTCTTTTTTAATATAAAATCTATAGAACTTAATATATTTAATAGTAATCTTGTATTTTCTTAGTATAATATATAGCTAATATTCTTTTAATATAACTAATACTTTTTTAAGATACTTATAGTATTCTTCTATAATTTTTAAGAAGATAAGAATATTATCTAAATAAACAAAATAAATTAATTAAGAAATAGTCTTAAAATATTATTTATAATAGACTAGAAAGTAGTAAATATATTATATAATCTAAATAATATTATAATCTATTTATATTTTCCTTATATTATATTAAAAGTAATCTTTTTAATTAACTATACTTTTATTTAAACCTACTAATACCTAAATATTAAATCTATCTTAAATATAATCTTAATAGTATCTATATAATTAAATAGATCTTAAATTTATAATAATAAATAATTATTCTTTAATATTAGTCTATTTAATATATAATAATCTATATATATCCTCTAACTATTATTTAGTTTTATAATAAATATTATAAAGAACCTCTAAGTACTTATAGATAGTTAAATTAGATCCTTTTCTAATAGTTTAGATATTTATTTCTCTTACTCTTATAGCTTTTATTCAAATAATATATATAAGTTAATATTAATAGATATAATATCTCTAGTATATATATTATATAAGATAATCTATTTTAGTAATAACTCTTATAGTAATATTAACTTAAAGATATCCTTATATTCTTTTAGAATAATATAAATCTTTAGATCCCTATATATAAGAATCCTAGATAACTTAGGTATTTTAAACTCTTCTATTATCTTTAGATATATAATATATTATACTTCTTATATAGACTTATACTTTAGTTCTTTTTATACTTATTTAATTAATATTAAATTTAGCTATAGGTTGTTATTATTTAAGAAATATCTATATTAATTATTAATCTATATAATATATATTTAGCTATAATTATAAATCTTTATAATAGATATTTTCTAATAGATCTTAGGATTCTAATACTTTAGGAAATCCTACCTAAGAATAAGTTTATATTCTAGTAAATTAAATACCTATACTAAAATTATTATATACTAACTTCTAAGAGCTACTAGAAGATAAACCTTTAATCTTATAATAAGTCTCTCTCTGTTAGGTATTCAAATATATATATCTAAGCTTATTTTATAATAATTTAGATATAAATAATTTTTCTTAAGAAAGTTAATAAAAATAAAGATATAGGAAGTACTATAATTAAATAAGATATAAATAACTATATTTCTATCTTAGCTATATACTAAAACTTTATAGTATAATAAGAAATCTCCTATAGTATAAAGATCTATTTTAATATTAGTAAATTTAGCTTTCTTCTTATATTTTTCTATATTCTCTAGCTTCTATAAAATAACTAGAATAATAAGAACTACTAATACTAAATCTAATAAATCTAGATCTATATATATTAATAATTTTAAAACCTTTGTTATATAGCTAATAAAAGCTTTAATTATCTTAGCTATCTTTAGTTTTTTAATTTCTTAGTATATCTAGAATTCCTATTCTAACTCTTCTTAAATAATTAATAATTCTACTTAATATACCCTTTTTTATTATAATTAGAATATATTTAAGTTTCTTTCTATTAGTTATTCTTTAATTTATTTATAGATTTAAGAATATCTTAGTCTATTATATTAAGATTATATTAATTACTATATAGGTTATTACTTTTATTCTTCTTTTCTAGATAACTAATAGTTATAGCTTCTTATTTAAACTATATAAATATTTAATTATCTCTATAAGTCTTATTAAATAATTTTAGTTCTCTATCTAATGCTTCTATAACTATATTTTTATATCCTTCTATAAGAATTAAATTAGAATAGTCTCTAATATCTTAATTCTATATTTAGTTATAGTCTCTTAGAGATCTATTATATATTTAATAAAGATATAATCTCCCTAATAACTCTTCTAGAAGTAGTCTTATTATTTTTTATTACTAAGATATTCTAAGAACTTATATTTAATCTATATTTTATATACTATAAATATATAAACCTCCTAGCTTAGATCTATAACTAAAATATATTATTTATAATATTTCTAAAACTAAGCTACTCTTCTCTTAAAAGCTCTATTAGCTTAAATTATCTTATTATATTCTTTTAGTTATACTCTAATAAACTATATAATCTTATAAAGGTAGTATTTATAGTTATAGAGATTCTTTTATATAGTATTATATTAAATTTAGCTATTATACTTATTAATTATATAGATACTTTTTATTAATATATATTTAATAGTTAATATACTTAACTATATATAAATAGTATTAGATATAGTATTATTATACTAAATAGCTTATAGTACTTCTTACTCTATATATTCCTATTTAAATATAGTAGTAATCTAGATAATAATTTTAGATATAACTATTAGATTACTATTCATATTTTATATATTTATATAAGTCTCTATAAGTACTAGTAGTAGGATAGAAAATATATATATAGTTTATTTATTTATAAATAGAACTTATTAGTAATCTTTTAGTCTATTATTAGTAGTTTTATATAAGTAATAATTATCTATTATAGTTGATATATTTTAGTCTTTTCTTTAGTAAAATTAAATATACTAACTCTTCTTTTCTTTATAATAAAGTTCTTCTAAAGATATTAAGTCCTTACTATATTTCTCTTTTTACTTCTCTTAGAGATAATTATATTATAGTTCTTAATTACTATTCTCTGGTTCTACTTAGAAGAATACTCTAAAATAGTATAGTTAATATAATATAATATAATAACTTAAAAATAAAGTACTAATATATATAGATCTATAGGATTTACTATATTTTACCTATATTTAGAGTCTTAACTATCTAATTATAATAGTTTATACTTAATCTCATAAACTTTAGCTTCTAAATTCCCTTAGATAAAAGCTATATATATAGTATTAAGCTTTTATATACTATTACTATATTAAGATCCCATTAGCAGACCTTATTACCTTTTGAATTATTTTTTCTAGGGTTATATAGATATTTATATTATATCCCTAACAGCCCTTAATAGGTTATAAAAAGCACTATCTTTAAAGTAATATTACTATATAAGATCTTAGGGTATAAATAGATATATATTACTAAGTTAAGGGAAACAATAGTTAATATATATATACTAGTTAAACAAATATAGTAAATAGATAGAGCCTGATTATATATAATCAGCCAACTATAACAGATAGTAACGGATATAGATATAGACGTTGCTATATATAAATGAACGTAATAGATCGTAATATATGAAATATATAGGGAGAATTAGGTAAAAATATCTTAATAGTAATATCGGGATTCTTTAGGTTAAATTTCTTATAAGATATACTATATATTAAGACTAAAAAGAACTTTTACTATAGGTATTCTATCTAAATATAATATACTATCTATTCTTAATCTCTATATTATAAATAAACTTAATTTACTATTAGATATCTATAATACTATTACTCTAGAGAATAATATTGTTACTGGGTATTACTTAGCTAACTGATAATTAGATTATTACATTAAGGTATATAGCGTGCTGTGGCTATAGTTGATGTTTTGTATAAGAGAGTTGTGTATTTGTACTAAAACTATATATTTCTTTATAAATAAGAGCTTAGATTTAAAGTTATATGATATTAAATATTTTTTATATAATATTAATATCTTTTTAATTAATACCTCTTTTAGTAAGATCTAGTTGTAATATAATATATGTAGATAATAGTCAAAAGAATTATAATATTAATATTACTATATCTATATTAATAAAAAGATTTATAATTATACTAAAAGCTTCTAATTTAATTTATTCTATTAAATTATATAGTATTAAGTTTATACTAATGCTACTTTTAAAGGAAATCTATTAATAGCTATAAATAACTTATATTATTTATAGCTATTATTTTTATAAATAGTTAAACTACTATTAAAGTTATCTAATATTTCTACTATAGTTCTAGCTAGTATATTCTTTATAAGATACTAATATTAGTAAACTATATTTGTATCTACTAACTAATATAGTAGCTATAGATTCGATAGTTACTAGACTACTAGAGAATTATTAGTAATAAATTTATAGACATATTAGTTTAACAAGCTACTGATTCTAATATCCCTTTAGTAAGAACCGTTCTTCTCTTTATAACTATATATATAATCCTATAAGATACTATAATAGAGAAATAAAAGGATAAATAGATATAATTAGAGTATAGCTAGACTATTAAAGATCTATTTCTTGCGCCTATTAAATCTATCTTCCATCTCTATTGTCTCTCTAGAGGTCTCTTAATAGTATACTTATCTAGATATAATTAGAAAAGATTATCTTACTATTATATTTAGCTATATATACTAGTTAACTGGCTTACTAGGCTAGAGCTAGTATAATAATCATCTAAATTCAGAACTATAACTTATATTCTTAGTTAGTTCTATAATATATAGCCCCCTAATATTATATAGCTATATCTTAGCTTTGATTAGAGCTAAAACATACTCTTAGAGTCACCTTATAAGTCTTTCTATATTATTGTATAACTATTATCCCTCCTATAGCTTCAGCTGTATAGGGCAATTGTAAAAATTTAATAATCGGAGGATAGAGAAGAAGATACACCAATTAAAAGTACTCTATTATATATAGCTTATATTTACGATTTCTTATCTATCTCTCTATCAGTATTAGTGATATAGTAAGTGTAGATAAATATTATAGTATAGTAGTGTTATTATATAAGCGAATAGATATATATTCTAGGATATAGAGATAATAATAGGGAAAAGGAGGTACAAGCATAGTATAGAGGAAGATATAGTATTTATACTATTTGTATCCATAGGCTACAGCGAGCCTACAGGCCGCAGTACACACCTACGTTTTATTTGTATACAATTAGTCTTCTCTCTCTCTGTTCTATATATAATATAGTTATTCCGGCTATCCTACAGTACCCTGCCGGAAAATCGGGCTGTATACCTAATAGTTCCGTGAATGAATCAATCAATTAATCAATAAATTACTCCTTTATTATAATTTCCTATAGTATTATATATATAACTATAAAGAAGAAAGGGGTTCTAGCTAGGGGGATACTAGAATCAGTAACTTATTAAGCTAATATATCTATATACTTATTACTAGCGATTCCGTAGTGGCCTAGTAGCTATTAAATCTATAATTACTATACTAGTTAATAGATACAAATATAGTTTACTAATATTAATATTTCATAAAGGATATACTAAGTAGAGCTATAGTAGAGGTATTAAATAATTTCAATAGTAATCTAGCTATGTATAAAGATAGTAGTTATAAATAGTATAGACTATAATATATACCGGTAGGTTTCCTTCAGAAGTGGAACTAATATAAGCTTAATACTATATAATTCAGTGGAATAAATTAAATTAGAAACTTTTAGTATACTTATAGATCTTCCTATTAATATAGATATAATAATACAAATACTATAATCCTTCTTATTACTACTTAAATATATTATTATAGTATTTAGGTCTATAGTATATAATATAGTATTATAGTCGATTACTATCTATTACTAGTTTGTTATAATAATAATTAATAGCTCCTACTATAGAGAGGCAATAAATAGTTTAACTAATTCTAAGCTATCGATATTAATATCTTTATATCGAAAATATTATTTAAGCTAGAGAAGAAGGGACTCTATAGCTACTTCTACACTGATTAGATATATCCATTAACCTAACTAGCTATATTATTGAAGGAAAATATATTACTAGATATTAAACCATTTACGTCAAAAAAGATACCTAATTAGGTATATAAAGAGATAGAGGTATATCTATTCTACTAGTTGCTAAATTATAACTAGAGCTAGAGGGATATAGAGAAGAACCTATAGTATAGAGCTAGCTATAGTCTAGAAGATACCTATAATCTAGTATAAAGCCTATTTTTAGATAGTAGTTAAGACTAAATTGATCTCTTTTTTGATTATTTTTAATTAGTATACTCTATATATATACTATATAGAATAGCTAAAGCTAATCTATAGAAAGAGTATAGCTATCTATATATAATAGAGTCTAGTATAATTATAAGATATATAGTACTATAGCAATACTTTTAAAGATAGTCTTTTATAGTTAGATTTTTGTTTAGGGTTATACTAAGATACTAAAGCAAGACTACCGGCTTAATCTTAATACCCTAGATAATTACTTACTTAGTTAACGTAATCCATTACCGAGCCGCCAGAACCACCGAGCCGCCAGGCTAACACGAAACGCGTTAATTAATTAGATCTTCCTTCTTCAACCACCTACTATGCCACTAATTCGCACCCAAAATAGTTAAAAATTAACAGAACAAAAGGGACGGATATTACTAGTTATTCAGGCTATTAAGAAATAAGAATAGCTCTCTATTAGTATAGTAGTATACTATTTTAATATATCTTATACAACCCTCCGTGATCGACTATATGGCTATCAAAACCGACGCGAAACATATACAAACGGTTATAAATTGACTGAAATTGAGGAAGAATTGCTTCAAAAATGGATACTTTCTATAGATAATTGTAGAGTAGCCCCTTGGTCTACTACTATATGAGAATAGTAAATCTACTACTATTTGTATATAGATCGATCCCAGTTCAAATAGTTAGCGAAAATTAGGTTAATAAATATATAAAAAGATATCTATAGCTTTTAATCTAATTCTCTAGATACTATAATTATAAGTATATAAAATATAAAGATATAAAGATTATTTAAGAATAGTTTAATCTTATTTAAAAATCAATCCTTAAAAATAGTATTAATCTAGATAATATCTATAACTTCGATAAGATTGGTTTTATAATAGGTTTAATTATAACTATAAGGATTATAATAAGAGCTAAATACTATAGTTAGAGAGTATTTTTATAATCTAGAAATTACTAGTAGGTAATTATAATTAAGTATATAGATATATTAGGATAGATACTTCCTCTATATATTATTTTTAAAAGTAAAGTCTATATTAAAGATTAGGATAATAGTCTTCTAAGAGATTAGTAACTTAAAGTTAGTCTAAATAGATAGACTTCTAATAAAATTGGACTTCGCTGGCTTAAAAAAATCTTTATTTCTTTAACTTTTTTTTGTATAAAAAAGAAATATTAATATTTAATCTTTGATAGTTATAGAAGTTATTTAACTTTAAAGTTTAATAAACTTTATAGTAAAAATAATATAATTCTAATTTATATACTAGTATATTCCTTATATCTTTTATAGCCTCTTGATATTAGATATTTTATAGTTTTAAAATATTTATATAGTTGACTTATTAAGAATCAAATATAGATTGGGATCAATTATATTAATAAATTTAATTTCCTTAAAGTTTATCCTTCTACCCGAGATGAAGTATTCAAATTAGAGATAATTAAAAATAACTTTATAGTAGCTAGTTTAGTCCTATTTAATCCTAATCGAGTTATTTTAAAGCTTAATATTTAACTTTAAATACTTATTTCCCCCTTAAGCTAGGATAGTAAATAGGAGCTAAAAACATCTTTAAACTATATCTAATTATAAAAGTAAATATCTTCAATTAAAGAACTACTAAAATAACACTTATAGAGCCTACTAAGTCTGCTAAATTCTATACTTAACTAGATTTTAAAAGCTTACCAAATCAATATATAATCAAATGCTTTTCTTAAGAAAGAAATAAGTGATTTATGCGCTAGAATAGAGAAGAAGAAGCAAAAAAGGACTAGATCTAGGTAGTAGATACCACGTGAAATAGGTCTATTAGTTGTAGAGCTTTAAGACTTTATTGATCTATTGGCTATACCCCTAGTAGTACAAGGAGTAAGGCGGGCCTAGAGGCTATAACTACCTTTATAACCACGTACGAGAGCCTTACCAAAGTGTGGATTATATGGGAATGAGGGACATAAAAGAAACGTATATCCAAATAGAGCTATATAGGTTATAATATCAATGAATTAATATTTTGGTTGATATAATTGCGTTTAAATCTATTAGGTATGGATTGCCTGGCGGCTCGGTGGTTCTGGCGGCTCGGTAGTGGATTACGTTAGTATAAGAGAGCTAAGGCTATAGTAAAGATCTATGGGGTCTAATACTCTAGTATTCTTCTTCTAGAAATAAATTAGACTATATTTATTTAAGAAGAAGACTGATATTATATATTAGACCTAGACCTTAGTAATTTTATGAAGATATTCCAATAAGTAGTAGTTTATAGTAAAATTAGAGTTCTATACTAGGATATAGATATTATTAATTTAGCCTATGATTAGTACCTTTCCAGAAGCTGCTATATAGATTTTATTAATTAAATTAGTATTATAGAATTAAAATAGTATTAGTAAGAGAAGAGAGTCTTAAGGGATACTAGTAGCTATTAGCTTAGAGCTAAATCAGCTTTCTAGTATTACTAATACTATATAATAGTTAGAGAGAAAGCTTACTATCTAGTTAATAATAACTTTTAGAATATAATACTTCTAGAGGATATAGATTAACTGGAAATAGATGAGATTATTAAATATCCTACTATTATTAAGAGTTAACAAAAATATTATATAGTTACTATATTTTAGCTTTAAAAATAGCTTTATTAAAAAAGTAAATTATATATAAATAGCTTATATAGCTATTAATATAAATATCTAATAATAAATGAAATATTTTAATAAGATAGAAGAGATAGATAGCTATAATTAATTTTAAGATCTTTTTTAATATCTCTAATAGTATAATTAACTACTAGGCTTTTAAATTATTATAATTAGATTTATTATGTTTATAGATAACTACTATTAAAAAATCCTAGAAGACCTTTAGATAGTAGCTATATTATAGATATATAGTAAATATTAATATAAGATAAAGAAGTAAAACTAGGTAACTATACTTCTATATAATATTAGAAAGACTTATTAAGCCTAGTATATTAAATAGTTTTATATACTAAATAGCCTATTCTATCTTTTAATTAATGATATCTAGAGCTTAGAGAGATAGAGAGTAGTAAAAGCTTTTAATATTATCTAGATCTATAGCTAGTATAAATAGAAAGAGTACTATTTTAATATAGTATTTCTTTTCCCCTATAGAGATAAACTTTATATATAGATATATCTTTATTAATATATAGTATTAACATAAATAATATCCTAGATATACCCTTACTATAGGCTTACTTAATTAGTTACAAAAACCTGTTTAAAGATATAGTAGCCTCTTCTATATCCTTATACTATATAGTTTAGTCTCTTTCCTTTATTATACAGTCTATTTAATATCTTAGTTAGTAGAATTCTTCTTTATATTCTAAAGAGTAAGTCTATTACTACTATTAATAGACTTACTTTATAGTATAATTTAGTAAGCTTAGTTTAATAGTATATATTAGAAATAAATAGTTAGAAATAATCTATTTAGTTAGGATATAGACCTTAGATATAGCTAAAGATAATATTAAAGATATATAGTATAGCTTAGTTAATTTAATTAGTAGTATTTAATTTTAGTAGTATTTTTTAAAGACTACTATCTATATCACTTAGTTCATTATATACTATTCTATATATTCTATAGTCTTAGTAGCTATTGTATAGGTATTTATCTTAGTTAGCATTAGTATATAGTATACTCTATAAAAAAGAAGGAAGCCTATATTAAGTTAAGCCTATATTAAGTTAATAGTACTAGTAATATAGTTATTGTAGATAATTCTTTTATATATTATAACTCTATACTTAGTAAAAAGCTTAAGCCTATGGTTACTAGTTATTTATTAAAGCTTACTGAAGGGTTTCAAGTCGAACTATATAGTAGTAGTAATTATAGTAGTATTAACTCTAGTTTAGCTTTAGATATAGATTCATAAATATAGATCCTACTAAGAGAGATATTGATTAAGAGAGTACTGATATTTTACAAGAGATACTTAATATCCTATAACTTTAAGTCTAAGCCCTTACTTACAAAGAAGTATATATATTGATATATATCTATAACTTTATCTTAAAAAGACTACAGGTATTAGATATAAGACTATATAGGATTAGTCTCCGAGAGCCTATAAATAGATATCTATAAAGGATTCTATCTAGTAGTATACTTTAGGCTTCTAAATAGTAAACAAATCGCAGTTATAGATATTAAGCTTACTAAATAGATACTTATAACTAAATTAGCTATTTTATAATAGTTAATCTATAGAATATAAAGTCTCTAGGGCTTTATTATTAATTTAATTAGGAGGATCTAATAATTATAGTAGTATTATAGTTATTACTTAGTTTATTATTAGACTTACTGATTATATAGGTACTACAGCTATAATATATCATTTTAGTATATAATAAGATATTAGACGTTAAGATTAGTATTAATATAACTACTATAGAGAATATTACTAGTTCTAGCTCTAACTCTTTGGTTTAGACTACCTTTATAGCCTCTTTAGTTTTATTAGTATTTATTAAGTAGTATATATAGGACTTTATAGTTATAGAGAGAGCATATATAATTTATACAAACTAGATTATTAATAGAGTTTTTACAATAACGTGAACCACAGTCGGGCAAGCGACACGGTCGGCCGAGCGGCCCCATCAAAATTCAAAAAACCATCAATTTTCAATAACTATTAAAACAACAAAAATAATAAAATATTAACTATTTAATACATATAGGGCATTTATTATAAGTATGGCCTTTAATTCCATATCTAGAATATATTATCTACTAATGTATTGTAGGTATAGAAGGTAAAGCTAGCTCAGCTTCTATTTCTATATGTATCTCTAGCAAAGATATATCTTTATATTTAGTCTTATCTATAACTATAATATTATCTTTACTACCTTTTAAACCTCTAAATAAGCCTTTTTTATTAATAAATTGATATTTAATAGCCTTCTTTTTTAGTTATTTTTTATTAGTAGCTTCCAATTAGCTATAACAATCTTAGAGAAAAAGATAGTAATAGATAATATTAATAGTTATATTATATATCTTCTTAATCTTTTGTTTAACCGGTGAAGATATAATTAAAGATAATAATTCTAGACCTTTTTTGATTAAATATTGTGATTTAATGAATTTTAATAGAGTCCAAAGAGTATTAGGGTTATTATCGCTACTAGACGATACTAATTATTAATTAAAGACCTTAAAAACAAGAAGACTATCTAGCTTTATATTTAGTTTTCCTAAGATCTTGTTAGGGTCAAATAGGACTAAACTAATAGCTAAGAAGTTATTTTAAATATTAGAAGTCTTAAAAGCGTTATTTCTTATATATATAATTAATTTAAGGAAGTCTTCTTTTTCAATAGTGTTAATACTATCCTATATTAGATTTAAAACTACTCTTCTATAAAGCCTCTTCAAAACTACAAAACAACTAATATCTAGAGATTTTAATAAATAAGATAAATATATAGGTATATAGATTGCAATAATATTGTTTTCTTTATAAATTCAATTAAATTTAGGGGTTAAATAGCTTCTATAACTATTAAGGATTAATAGACAATATTTTCTAATTCTTTTTCTAATATTTGGAATAAAATGGTCTTTCAACCACTATAAACTAATTTTATTGGTCGTCTAACTATTTAAACTTATAGTAAGATATAATCCTTTCTAATTTAGATATAAATAAGACTATAGATATTCTAGAAATAGTATACCTTTAAAAATAAAGACCGGCGGAAGGATAATTCTATTTACTCTAATATATTTAATTAATATGATCTATTTACAATTTCTAGCTTATAATAAAGCTCTTTTTCTATAGTATTCAGCTAAAAAGTAATAATCTTTTGGGTTATACTAACTCCTATTGTAAATCCAGACTTATTAAAAAAATATTATTAGAAACGATATCCTATTTTGCAATAGTATTTTCAACCAAATTAAATTATAGTTTAATAACTTTAGGGTCCTCTAATAGAGTCCTTTAATAGTTATATTTACATAAGAATCAAGTTAAGAGATTTAGATATTATTTAATAAATTGGGAAGGTTAATTAATCCTAACCTGAGAAGGTATATTTTTCTGTACTTAAAAGTAAAATATTGGCTATATCTCACAATATAGATAAATTAAGAGCTATATCTCTTATATCTATATCTAATAGCCATTTTTATAATAGACTCTTCTTCTAATTAAGTAAATATACCTATTTAGCCGTTTTTCTGTTATAGATTCACGCCTATTAAGCCGGGCCTTCAAAGTTCAGACCAGTAGTTGAAAAGACTGCGCAGCAGCCGCAGCAGAGGGATATTTACTATCTTTTATAGCTTGTATAGCTAATAAAAGACAACCCTCCTGTTCGATTAGCTTTTTTTTTCGATCAGAGCGTTGGGGTGGCATATTTGTTGTGGTTAAAAAAAAGTACTGTTTTGAAAGTGGATTTTTGATGGGGCCGCTCGGCCGACCGTGTCGCTCGGGCGACTATGGTTCACGTTAGTATCTAAGAGAATTAAAAGACTGTAGGATATAGGCTTTAATAATTGGTTTAGCTACTAGAGTAGTAGAAGGGATTTTAGTAGAATTAGATATAGTAACTATAGTAGTAGTAGTTTAGTTGTAGAGCTTCTAAACTATTTTTTATACTATAAGAAATGTCTTATAGATTTTAGCTATAATTCTAGTATTTTTAGTAATAAAGGGATTAGATTTAATCGATATCAACTTAGTTATAAATATATTAAAAGAAACTAAGCTTATGGAAGCTATACTCAATAATAATATTATAGTAAAAGAAAATAATACTGTAGGAGATATAGTATAGAGCTATAAGCTATTTAATTAGCATAAATAAATAATCTATAGCTATTTAATATAAATAGAGTATTTATAATTAAATATAAAATACCTTTTTCAGTTTATTATATTATATATAGATAGTATATTTTATATAGCTTTAGTTATAAACCTATAGATACTCTTTAGAGTTATAAGTCTTTATTTAGTATATGTAGTAGATTTTATATCTATAATTATAATATAGTTATAGCCCTAGTAGTTAAAATAGTACTAAAGCTAATAGGTACTATTAAAGTATTAATAGTTATAGTTATTTCGCTATAGTACTAGACTAAGAAAGATAGCTTAATTAGTTATATCTATACTACTAAATTTAATTACTAGCTTAGTATATTATAGCTTTAGCTAGACTATCTTCTACTTTACAATCAGCTAGTTTATAGTAATAGTCTTTATATTAAATAAAAGATATTAGATATTCTAAGCCCTAAGTTAGGTAGTAGTATTAGAGTTTTTCGGATTAAAAACCTTATAGAGTATACTATATATTAAGATAAAGAAGATCTTATATTTAATATAGATATTCTATCTAAAGATAGTGTATTATCTATTCCTAATCTCTATATTATAAATAAGCTTAATTAGCTATTAGATATCTATAATACTATTTGTCTTAGAGAATAATATTACTACTAAATATTACCTAGTTAGCTAATAACTAAATTATTGTATTAAGTATTAAATCATTATAAATATCTTTAATACTATAATTAGTATATTTTACTAGCTTCTATTTATTCTAATAGAGAGAGTTTACTAAGCTTCTATCTATATCTTAAATACAAATCTAGAGATATTTATATACTATATATAGCAATACTATAGAGCTACTAGTCGATAAGCTATTTAACGGTATAGTTCTAACAGTAGCTTAGAAAAGTTAGCCTAAAACTAGAAACCAATAGCTAACTATATTATAGTAGTTTAGTAGTACTATATGGACTAGAGTTCTAGTCTATATAGTATAATAATCAATTAAATATTATATTTTATTTAATATATTAATCTAGATCTTATTAAATATATTAAATTATACTTAGAGATATTATAGCTTCACTAAAAGCTTATTTTCTATTATTTATCTAGTTAAAGAGATTGCAATATCAAGAAATAGACTAAGTTTATCTAGAATCAATGGAGAGGATATATTAAATTTAATAATAATTATCTATTACTTAGCTATTTTTAGTACTATAACTACTATTGTACAAAGATTACTTAATAGAGCTAATATAGTGAACAAAAGCTATATTATCAATAGTAATCTTTAGTTATAGACAATAGAAGTTACCCCTTTTGTTTTTAACTTCGACTTTTTGCCCATTTCGGTAGCATATACACCGAAAAAACAGTATTCACACATCAAAATAGCGATTAAAACGCTATATACTAAACAGTATACAGGGTGCTATGGCTATAGTTAATATTTTGTATAAGAGTTGTCCCTATTGTTACTAATAATATTATCGATTAAGATATGGTCTAGAATAGTAAGATCTATATAGTATAGACCTTCTATTATAAAGACTAGATAAAGCAATACTAAAAATATTAAGCTTTTAGTTCTATATATTTATATTATCCTAATTAAGTTAAGTATAGTATCTATACTAAAGGATATTTAATCTAAAAGTATTATTTTAAGTATAGGGAGTTTATTCCTATTAAATATATAGATTACTATAGTAAATACTAATCTACTTATTGATTATATCTAAAAAAGCTCGATATATAGATAGCTATTCATAACGTGGTCGGTAAGCGAGTGGGCCACCCAGCCTCTTTTCATACACTTAAAGACATATATATCAACTACAACGCCTTATATTCATATAATTCTATTTGGACATCCTGTTTTTCTATGCCCTATCTCACTATAATTACCATATTTAGATAAAGCCCGTTGCTTTAGTACTTATAATAGAGCTTTACTACTTTGATATCTAGACTTTAATCTAGAGTATTGAAAGACTTTGAAAAGGATATGGTAGTTTAGAAGATTATAGAACTATTATTATCTTCTAGAGGATTGGATAGTATATATAATTATGAAAAATAAGAAATTAAAAATAATGAAGTGAAGACTTTACTTAGTAGATTAATTTTAGATATAGTAAGTAGTAAAGAGAGATCTATAGGGTTTATAGTAGTTAATAAAGTAGATATATAACTAGCTGTGCCTTACCCTACGGTCTGGACACTAAACACGACTAGCCGCATTTGGTGTCCTGCAGCGCAATGTAATTCTCACCGGAATATATTTTTTCTTTTTACATATCTTTATTACTATAAGGTACCACCTTAAATATGGCCGATTCCATTGAAACTGAGGTATCTCGTATAAATGAGGCTATGAAACACGCTTCAAGCCAAAAAAAGCCAAATTTACGTAAGGTCGCGCGGTAATTTAGCGTTAATTACAGATTGTTATAGCGATATGTTAATTATAATATAAAATCTAAAACAGAGGTTAAACTATTGAATTATACTCTAAATATCTATTAGAAGAAGGCTTTAGGCTATTAGATAAAGACTTTGGATACTTCTATTCTTCCTCTGATGCCTGCTATTATAGAATATTAGGCTAATACTATACTTATATAATTAAAGACACCTAATCGGACGGTTAGAAAAGATTAGGTATATTACTATATTTGTTGTTTCCTAGATACTAGGATAAAGCTTATAAGACAGAAAATTATTAATTCTAAATATCTAGGAAATGCAGATGTTATAGAGCTTTTTTATTAGTATGATTTGTTAGCTAAGGCTCTTAAGGGTGTAAATCTATATAATATTTACAATTTTGATAAAACTGGTTTTCAAATTAGATAAGGACAGACCTAATATATATTTTCTAGCTAATCTAGTAAAGCTTTAGACCTTCTAGATATAGAATATAGTAAAAGGATAATAGTTATAGAATATATTATTGCTAATAGTTGGTAAATATAATTCTTAATTATCTTTAAAGGATAGTATTATATAGAGTTATAGTATAATTATTTCATATCTAATAAATAGATAACTATAACTATAGAAAAAGGCTATATTATTAATAAGCTTACTATATATTAGATAAAAGAATTTAACTATAAAATAAATATTTATATTAAAAATAGAGAGTAGTATATTCTCTTGGTCGACAGCTATAGCTTATATCTAATATTTAAATTTCTTGATACTATAACCAAAGTAGGTATTAAGATATTTAGATTTCTACTAAATTGAATAAATTATCTTTAATCTTTAAATAGTAAGTCTTTCTAAGCTTATAAGGCTTATTTTAAGATATAAAATAATCTTATTTCTTAATAGGATAAAGGTCTTCTTATATTAAAATTATTTTTTCTAAATAACCTTTACTAATTCCGAGATAAAGTCCTTATACCTTAAATATATCAAAATACCTTTTTAGAGTAAGGAATTTATCTAGTTAACGTAAAAAAAGTCTATAAAAGCCTTAAAAATACTCTTCCTTCTATTCTAGATATTAAAATTAATCTATTAGGAGAGAAAATACTCTCTTCGAAACTAGATCTTTTATTGTTAAGTCTTAAAAATATATCTTTAAAAACCTTTAAAGATATAGAAAAAAGGCAAAAATATCTCTCTTCTCTTCTCTGTTGGCCTGATTTAACGCCTAAAGAAAAAAAAATACTTATATAGATCTTAGATAAGTAAGAGTTCTATTTTAACTAATATCTTAGCTAATACAAAAGCTACTATACAGGAAATAGCCGCTATCTGAGCCTCGCGGGAGAAAAAAACTACTAGACAGCGTGTTATAGGTCTTAGTAATAATAGTGTTATATATATCAAAGATACTAAATATAGTATAGCTAAGAGGAAGGCAAAGAAAGATAAAAAAGATAAGAGACAGGCGGTAAAGGAATTAGAGAAAAAGTACGATGTTCCTACTACACTACGTATTACAGAGGCTTAAAGAAAAGAGAGGTAGAGGTAGAACTATTATATAGTGAGTCAGGAGAGGTTGTTGGTTTTTATGATAAATTCTAAGTTGCTAAGAAAATTGTATATAAAGGCGAAAAAATTACATTCCAGTGAGAATTACATTGCGCTGCGGGACACCAAATGCGGCTAGCTGTGTTTAGTGTCCAGACCGTAGGGTAAGGCACGGCTACCTTAGAGTATAAAAAAAAGATATTATACTATTACTAAAACTACTAGAAGAAGAGGCTCTTATAGAGACTTTAAAAACTAAAGCTAAAGTCTTATAGAGTACTTTTTTCTCTATATCCCTAGAGCTTAACTTAATTAATACTAATAGATATAAGTATCTAGAATTACTAGTTTTCTTAGAGATTATTAAGTATAAGATCAAAAGTATAGTAATAGATATATCTATAGATAAGATCTATAGTAAAAATCTAATCCCTAATATATTCTAGTATATATCTATAAAGATCCTAGTAGTACTAGATATACTCTATAAACTATTTAATATAAAGGGCTAAAGTAGAATTTATGTCTAATTGAGCTAGGCTATATACTATATATAAAAAGCTTAAAGAGAGAATTACTAAGTAGGTGTTCTATATATTAGGTTATTATAATTATATATATTATATAACCTTATACTAGGTATTAACCTATAATAATATCCTCCCTTTAGGGTAGTCCTTCTTATATATATTATAATTATATTTAGTTATCTTTAGACTTATAATAAAATCGAAACAAGGCTAAATTGTCTTTTAAAGGTATTAAATATAGAGTAATCTTAAATATTATTAAGACTACTAGATCTATTCTATCTAAGCTATCTATTTTACTAGGGCTTTATTATAGTATCCTTAACTAATTTTCTTATATTTTATATCTATTATCTTTTTTATTTTATACTTAAGTTCTTTATTAACTAGTATTAGTAGAGAATATAAATTATTTATAATCTATAATAGAAATAAATCTAAAATAATAAGTCTAACTAGCTTTATATAGAATATTAGATAGATATTAGTAGATATCTCTAATTATACTATATAAGATATAGAGATATCTAAAACTTAATATTAGATATATAGCTAATCTAGCTTCTCTAATTATTATTATATATATATATATTCTATAAATTTAGCTATATCTAATTATCTTTCTTATAGACTAGTATAGCCTATTGTTATTTATTTAATTACTCTTTCTATAGAGCTTATATAAAAGTAATTATAACTTAGGCCTAATTAATAGCTTCTTATAATCAATTTATAAATATTTTATCTATAATTCCTAGTTATATATAGGTTTTATAGGATTCTTCTATCTCTTCTATCTTAATAAGATTAATACAATAATTATATATAAAGAAAAAGGGAGATAATCTTATTATACTAGTATTATAATTATTAATTACTATAGTAATAATAAGAAGTAATATATCCTAATTATTCTATATATAGATTATAAATATATATAAGATCTATTTAACTTCTTAGTTTATATACTCTATAGTACTATCAGATTATAGATAGAAAATAATTAATAGTTAATATTAAATCGATAACTTCTTATATACTATTTACTAGAATATACCTATAAATTAGAATCTATAGTTACTTATAACTATTTATAGTAACCTATAGTATATATAAAAATAGATAAAGAATATATCTACTACTCTCTTAGTAATTATCTCTACTATACTTATAAGAATTATACTCTTTATAAGCTAGTCTATAATTACTATTAAATTTATTATACCTATATATACTATTAGAAGTAGTTCTATAATAAAATCTATAGATAATTCTATCTATATTTACTATAGAATCAATAGTAGTTTTAGTAATCTATACTTTATATTATACTATATAGTACTATAGCTATATACTATATAGTTTTATAAGAAGTATTATATATCTCTTACTACTCCTAGCTAGAAGAATCTTTATAATAGTATTATATAGATATCATCTTAACTAGAGTATACTATAATATAAGAGTTATAGATCTTCTATATAATCCCTATATATAATATCTTATTATCTAAGATCTATATCTATTATCTAAAATAGAATAGCCCTTATTTATCTAGATAGTATTCTAATAGGCTTATTTTTATATTTACTTTAATAGTAATTAACTAATCTCCCTTTACTAAGACTTTATATATCTTTAATACTCTAGATCAGTAGATCTTATATTCTTCTATTCTTATTATAGTATAAGCTTCTTAAATAGGAATATTTCCTTCTTAAAGTTAATTCCCTCTATTACTAGTAGATTAGGTTATCCTACCTTAATCTATATCTTTTTTAATAGGATTTAGAACTAATTCAATAGCCTTTTATCTATAATATACTATAGGGTATCTTAGCTTTACTATAAAAGTATATTAGATTATATAGTAAACTTCCTAAGATAATACTTTAGTTTATAATTAAACTCTATAAGGATATCTATCTATCTTATTTACTATTTATTTAGATATTATACTTTACTAAAATATTATAGGTTTTTATAGTCTATTATAATAGTAAACTAGAATACTATCTTTAACTCTAGTCTTTATTTTTAGAGAATATATATAATTACTAGTAGCTCTTTATTATAAATCTTATAATTTAACTCTACTAATAATAGTTTCTAAGAGAAGTAAGTATATAAATATAACTATCTATCTAGCCTATTTTATAATAAGACTACTCCTATAGCCTATCCTAATATATCTATCTTAATAATAATTTCCTTATTCTCTTCAAAATATATTAGAATTAGGATATTAATAAAGAAGCCTTTTAATTCTTTAAATACTTATTAATAGTTATTATTCTATATAAATTAGATATCTTTTCTTATTAATTTCGTTAGGTATACTAAAAGATTAGTAAATTTAAATATAAATAAATAATAAAAGTTAGTAAATCTAAGGAAACTTTATATATCCTATACTAATTTTAGTACTTCCTATCCTTAAATAGTTATAACCTTCTTTAAATTAATATAGATTCCTTTATCTACTTATATAATAAACCCTAGATATTTTATAAAATATTATTTAAACTCTAATTTTCTAATATTATACTAGACCTACTTCCTATAGTTTCTATAGTATTTATTCTACTTTCTATTAATAATCTCTCTATAATCTACTACTATATATAATAGTATTATCTATATATATAGATATAAAATCATTAAGATACTTTTATAGGGTCTTATTAATATATCTCTAAAAAGTTATTAATATACTAATTAGTCTAAATAGAGTAATATTCTATTTATATAGATTATACTATATCTAAAATACTATTTTCTATTCTTCTCTTAGTTAGATATAAATCTTATAGAAAATAATAATAATATCTAGCTTAGAAAACTATTTAGTCTACTCTATATTCCTTAGTATCTCTTTAATTAATAATAGTAAATAATAATCCTTTACTATTAACTTATTTAATCTATAGTAATTAATATAGAATTATACTTCTTTACTTAGCTTTTTTATTAGTAGGACTAGGACTATAATAAATTATTTATTTATTTGAATAAAGCTTTTTCTAAGAAGATCTATTAATATCTTTTATAGATATAGAAGCTCTTCTTTATTTATACTATAGAAAGGATTATATAGAAATAGTTTCTTAATACTATTATAATCTTATTTTAGAGTGATTTTATAGTTAATTCCTAATTAATTTAGAAATAATTTATTAACTAACTATTAACTAAAAATATAACTACTACTAATAGTATTTTAGTAATTTATTCTTAGAGTTATTCTATTTCTTTAGATATAGTACTTTTTTAATATTATTTATTATAACTTTATTAATTTATAGTTAATTTAGTTACTTCTCTCTATAGATAAAGTTATATAGTACTTAGACTATTAACTTCTTAATCTATATTCTTCTTATATTAATTAATCTAATTATATAATCTATATAGTTCTAATATCTTATCTACTCTTTATTTCTTAAAATATATTAATATATCCTTTTTTTATTAAGTATTAACTATTAATATCTTATAGTTAAGGGTCTTCTAATATTATACTATCTTTCTACTAAAAAATAATATATATAAATACTTATTCCTACTAATAGCTATAAATATCTAGATTAAAATATATAACCTAGGTAATTTAACCCTAATTTAGGACTACCTTATCTAGAATCTATATAAATATCCTAATATATAAAAGATTAAATAACTAAATAATACTTTATTTGTAGTTATATAATAATAGTATCTACTATTAATTAGGACTTATATAAATTAGATTTTATTTACTCTAATATTAACTAGAAATAGTAGTATTTCTTATTTTAGTAGTTTTTTAACTTCTTTTTACTTTTATTTATAACTTAGAACTAAAGTTACTCTTTTCCTAAATCTTTACTTAAGAAGAGCTTATTTTTAGAAGTTAATATACTTAACTTATAATTAGTTATATATCTAGCTTTTTTATTATTAATTCTATAAGAATATCTCTTTTTTAGTTCTTAGTACTATATAGCTAATAAAGAATATTTTATAATAAAGTAGTTTTATTTACTATAATAAAGATATCTTCCTTTATTCTATTATCTTTTTATCTCTTTATAATTAATCTACTTTATTTATCTATTTATTTTAGGCTCTAATTAGTAGTATTTTATATAGAATTCGGCTTATTTAACTATAATAGTTAAGATCTAATCTATTAAGTCCTAGTACTACTAGATATATATATAATATAATCTTTCTAAAATATTAATACTAAAGATATCTATATTAGTACTAATTTTATAAAGCTAAGTAATAAGATCCGAAAATATAGTAAAAATATTATAATTTATTAATAAATTTATTATACTTTTATTTAAGGATCCTAATAAGATCTATCTTTTTATTTTATTATACTATTTAAAAGTATCTATATCTATAAACTCCTTCTCTAATCTAAGTAGGAATTTTATAAAAGATATATTATTTAACTAATATATCTAATAGAGATATCTTATAGTATATACTTTAATATTTAGATCCTTATAAATACCTTTAAGATAGTCTAGAATTATCTATAGATCCTTATTATTTTATTATAATTTTATAAAGATTCTAGTATTCTTCTAAATAAGCTTCTTAAGCCTAGAGAATATATATATAAACTAGTCTTAGGATAAGCTAATTACTATACTATCTATATATAGTTTATTCTCTATTATTATATACTATATTAGCTGGTTAACTACTTTTCCTCTAAATAGGATTAGATCTAGTAATTATATCTTTAGATAATATATAGGTTCTAATTATAGGGATTCTAAGATTAATTCAATTATAGTTTATACTAGAGTTAGTTCCCTTACTATTATTATTGTTAACTGTAAGACTAATTACTCTATTATAGTCTCTAGATAATAGATTTATTTATCTTAAGTAATAGACTCTTAGTTATATTATTGTATTAATTCCTTCTATATTATATATTCTATATTAAATTACTTATTTTATTTACTCTATATAGCTTATAACTATACTATTTGCTATAATAGTATCTATACCTATAATAATAGGCTTATAGACTTCTATATCTTTTACTTAGGGGTTATATTACTAAATTAATCTTAATTTAAGGATAATTTATATATAGTTTTAGATTTTTATAATATCTAATTAGAAGCTTTTTATTTATAAAGGGCTAAAATAGAATTTATATCTAATTAAGCTAGGCTATATACTATATATAAAAAGCTTAAAGAGAGAATTACTAAGTAGATATTCTATGTATTAGGTTATTATAGTTATATATATTATATAACCTTATACCGGGTACTAGCCTGTAATATTTAATATTTATATATAGCTTAACTATAATCTACTATATTTCTAATAGTTAATTATAGTAGTTTTTTATAAAAAGAGTAACTATAATTACTAGATCTTTAAGTCTTATTAGCTAATAGTATTATTAAATATCTCTAGGAAGTATCTAGAAACTATTATTATATATAGAGTTAGTTTTTTTATAGAAAATCATAGACTATTATCTAAAGATTACCTTCATAAGAGATATAGGATCTCTATTGACTATATAATATAAATTCTTATTAAGAAAGTATATTAAACTTAAAGAAAGTAGAATAGAGTAGTTTTATTTTTAATACTTGATATTTTAAGAAGTCTATAATAATATTTTATATATCTAGTTATTTTATAATCTCTAGAACTAATATCTTAAATCTAGATCTTTTCTCTTAGATATAATATATAGATTTAGATACTAGAGAGAATTTTAGAAATTATCAATATATCTATAAGTATTTTTTCAAGATTATTATTTTTACTAATCTTTTATTTATTCTATGATATAGATCTAATTAATATTTGTATAATTAAAAGATCTATTAATGTGTTTCCCGGGTAACCAGACAACCCGGCTAGGCGAGCGACCCTATCAAAAATCTACTTTCAAAATAGTACTTTTTTTTTAAACCGTAATAAAGATGCCACCCTAATGCTCTGATTGGAAAAAAAAGCTGGTCAAATAGGAGGGTCGTCTTTTATTAGCTATATAAGCTATAAAAGATAGTAAATATACCTCTACTACTACTACTACTACTACTATATAGCCTTTCTAACTACTAGTCTTAACTTTGAAGGCCCGGCTATTAATAAAAGATATTAATTATATATTAAATAACGATATAGTTATTATATTATCTCTGAAATCAAAGAAGAATTAATAGAAAATTAACTATTAAGTATAGATTTAAGAGATATAGCTTTTAATTTATTTATATTATAAGATATAGCTAATTTCTACTTTATATATGAAAAATTAATTTTTCTTACTATCCTATTATCTAGTATTAGTAAAAATTAATCTATAGAGTTTATTAAATAATATCTAAACCTCTCTAGTTATTTCTTATAATCACATGACTATTAAAGAACTTCTAGAAGATTCTTAAATTATTAAACTATAGTTTAATTTAGTTTAAATAATAATCAAAAAATAAAATATTATTTTAGATAATATCTTTAATTTTAATAAGAGTAGTTTTACTATAGATATTTGTTTAGTATAAAAGATTATATTTTTAGTAGAATATTATAGTAAAAGATATCTTTTAAAATTATAAATTATAAATAGATTACTACAATTAAATATATTTAAGCCTCTAGATGTATTTTATTATTACTTTTATTAATAAAAAAGATTTTCTTAAAATAATTATAGATATAAGATTAAAGACTTTTAAAAACTTTACTATCTAAAATAGGTTTCTAACTACTAGATTAGTATTATTTAGTACTAATAGGATCTTAGAAAAGTTAAATATATACTTAAAATCTCCTCCTACTCTTAAAATCTTTAATTAATAATTAGTATTATCTAGTAATAATAATAATCCTAATATTCTTTAGACTCTATTAAAATTTATTAGATTAAAATTTTTAATTAAAAAAGATCTATAATTATTATCTTTAATTATATCTTTATTAGTCAAAAATAAAAGATTAAAAAGATATATCTTTACTATATATACCTATAGAAACTAAGACCAAGCTAGCTTTATCTTCTATACCTATAATATGTTAATAGATAACATATTATAGATATAGAATTAAAGACAATACTTATATTAAATACCCTATATATATTAAATAGTTAATATTTTATTGTTTTTATTGTTTTAATAGTTATTGAAAATTATTAGTTTTTTGAATTTTGATGGGATCGCTCACCTAACCGGTTCGCCCGGCTAATCGGGAGTTACGTTATTAGTAGTTAGATTAAATAATATAGAAATAGCTATTATAGATAAAAGTGAAACTAGAAATATCTTAATTTTATAAGAAATCTATACTAAAATATAACTTTAGGTATAATACTATATTTTAGTATTTAATATAAAGAAATACTTTTTACTATATTTTATTTATCCTTAACTAATAAAGCTAAAACTTATACTATTAGTCTTTTTAGATGTTATAATCTTTATATCTATAGATCTTATAAAGTATATAGAATTCTAATTTAATTAGAAGTTTATTTTTTAGTTATATTATACTATAGCTATAGAGAAAATAAACAAGTTACTAAAAATATTATATAGCTTCTCTTTAGCTTAATCTAGAACTTATCTGTTACTATAATATAGAAGATCTATCTTACTATAGTATTTTTTATAGATATTATATAAAGTATCTAAGTAGTAGTAATTATAAACATAGAAAAATATATATAGCCTTATCTTATTATTTAAATCTATCTAGAAATATATAGTATATTTAATTTCTAGTATCTTCTATATAGTAGTATTAATAATATTACAAGCTAAGCTTTTTTTACTCTCTATATAGATGTAAATAGATTAATTTAGAAAAGAAATAGTTATATAGATTTATACTAATCCTATCTTTATTATTCTTAAATTAATATTCATAGAAAAGTAAACTTAGTAAAAAGATAGATATCTTAGGACTCTTCTAGAAGTTATATTAGATATATAGAAAAGCTAATAGATATTTATTAAGAATAAGATTACTTTAGAGAATATATATATGAAAATAGTTATTTTTAAAATATCTATATTTTTAATTATCTATATTAATAGATCTAGCTATAAAACTAAGATTAGAGTAGTTATATAAACCAATACTATCTATAAGAGTAGCTAATATTTACTAAGTAGGATAGGAATATTAGAGATCTATATAATATATAGTACTAAACATTATAGTTTAGAGATAGGGATTAAACTAATTTAATAAGCTATATATAGGTACTAATACTAAAACTACAGTCAAAACTAAGATCTACTAATATAGTATATTATATTATTCTGTAACTTATAAGTAGTACTATTAGTACTATACTATTTAAGAATACTCTCTAGGTAATAGTTTTTCTACTTAACTTTTAAAACCCTTAGTATCCTTATTAATACCAATATTAATATTTCCTCTTATTAGATATCTATTTATATAGATATCTAGGGTAATAAATAAATTAATAAACTTGCTAAAGAGGCTACTATAGAGATCTATAATACTACCTAGAACTACTTTATTTTTCTTGGTATAGCTATTAAAGCCTATATCTATAAAGAGATATTGTAAGATAGCTCTTTAGCTCTCTAATAAAGACCTCTAGCTAATACTAGATATATTACTAGCTAATAAACTAGTATCTAATATTATTATAGACTTTACCTTTATAATTAGTATTTAAATTAATTCTATAGGATTGATATAGAAGCTATAAGATATAAAATAGCTGATAAAAAGTCTATAGGGCTATAGAGATATAATTAATAATAGCTATAAAGTATAGTAATTATAATTAAGGTAAGGGAGTACAAGAATAAAGATAGAGAAGGTATCTATAGAGTTATAGTTCTAGTTAACTATAATTCCTTAATATTATATATTAGTTTTAGTAGACTTTGTATTAAGAATATAAAAGTAGGTAATAGTAGTAGTAGTAGTAGTAGTAGTAGTAGAATTGATTGACCTGTTATAGCCTACGAAGTAGGCTATGCCAGGGTTACTATTAGGCTAGCTATAGTTAAGAAGAATAGTACTAGTGCCGGGCTTAGGCTTTAGGTATCTCTAAGTATCTCTAGAAGGTATGCCTAAGTTACTTGCCGTTGCTAAAGAAGCGAAGTAAACATAATATAGATAAAAGAAATACGGAAAGAGTATATAAATATACTAAGTAAATAAACAAAAATAAATATACTAAATATATTAAATACAATAGTGATCTTTTAACGATATATATTACTATGCTGTAGTTAAACTTTCCTCTAAGATCTTATATTCCTTACGGCTCTGTCCTATAAGCTACTTCTTACTTTATATACTTCTTTTTTCTACTTCTAATTAGCTTTTTTATATTATTGAGGCCTTAAATTACTAAGATTGTTATTGTATCATATTACTATATCTTAAAAAGCTTCCTTATATTACTAAGGTAAGTTCCTAGTTAGTACTTAGCCTATTATATAATATATCCTCTTTTTAATACTATTTACTAACTAAATTCTTTTAATATTAAGGAGATATAATCAATTAGAGTTATATCTCTCTAAGTACTTTCTTTATTTTTATTAATATACTATTTTATATTATTCTTATTTATCTATATCTATAACTTTTAGTTTATATTTAGATACTTTTAGATCTATAGTATAGAGCTAGCTTAGTATATGTATAATAAAGATAAAGTTAACTACAATATTAGATATCTTCTTCTTTATAAGAAGTATATTTAGTATTAATTAATTAAAGCCTTTTTTATATAGTTTAAGACTTATTATATATCTTTTATCTACTTAGAGTTTATACTTTAGTAAGATATATCTTATTGATTAATTTTTAAGATTATATTTATATTATAGTATATTATAGGTATGAATTTTTATAAGGTAAACTATTATAATTATCTTTCTTATGTATAGTTATATTATTACTAATATTATAGCCTTTCATTTCTTTTACTAGTATTCTAGAGTCTTCTTATTTAGTAGTTTAATTAGATATTATATTACTTTTACTGTTTTTATCCTTTTTTACCCTTTTTTTTAATTTCCTTTGCTTCCTTCTAAATATAAGCCTTTATCGCTGTATTTAGGATGATTATATAGTTTTACATATTATTGTGGTTTTGATTAGTTATATATTTAGTGGATATTATAGCTTCTTTAGTTAGTTTATTGACTTCCTTATTATTGAAGATCTCTATATAAGTAGGAATCTAGTGGAACTTAATATTAATATTTGTATTGGTAAGGATATATAGTATTTTAAGGGTAGAGTAGAGGAAGTATTAGCTAGATAATATTTATAGATAGTAGAGTATAGATAGTGTTATCTAGGAGTTATTGAAGATTATAGTATATAGTATAAGTAGTTATTAATTATAAGTTCTTTTTTAGATTAACTTTATTATTATCTTTAGATTATAATATTTTATTTTATAGATTATTATTATTTTTAATATGTTTATTTAGTTTTAGAGAAAGCTGTTTTTCTTATAGGTAGTATCTATTTATATAATCATTCTAATCTTATCTTTTTAGTTAGAACTATCTATATAGATAATTAATAGTATTAGGCTTTTAAAGATAATTATCTATAAGTAGGTATTTTTTGTAGTATCTTTATTTTTAATAGATATTTTTAGTGGTATTTACTATAGTTTTTGGATAAATATTTATTAATTTTTCTATTTATATCTTATTAAGTTAGCTTTTAGGGGAATTATTAGGTATCTAATTTTTTTGGTTCGGTTTATTTCTCTACGGGTATTTATTTATAGAAATACTATTAAAAGGTTCTTTCTTTTGATTATAAGCTTCAGGATAGTAAAGGTTAGGTTTATATAAATCTATATAGCTATCTTCTTAATTTAATTTATTTAGATCTATATTAGTAGTAGAAATGGTTTGGCTTCTAAAGTTATAAGTATAGTAATATAGAAGATATTAGAGATTAGGTATATAGTATATTTTTAGATAGAGTTAAATAGTATTATAAGTTTTTTTACTTACTTTTAGATTTATAATTACTACTATACTAATATTCTATATAGTATATATAGTAGTATCATTATAAGGTAGATTTAATATATAGCCATTACTAATAAGCCCTATATTAAGTCTAAGAGGCTCTATATTATTTCTAAGGACTTATTTATCTTCTTTATTATTTTGGCTTAGTAGAAATTAAAGCTTAGTTCTTAATTAAACTAGAAGCCTAGATATTTAATTAGTTTAGTAGCCGCTAGTATAATAATTAGGTTACTAGGTATATCTATATCTAGAAGAATAAGAGATATAAGTTTAGGTTTTATAAGCTCTAGATATATGAAGTAAAGTAATAAATACTTCTTCATATTAAATATAGAAGCATATCTATATATCTATAGCTATATTTTAGTATAGATTTCTTATAAGATTACTAAATTTACATCTTACTCTTGTCTACTATAGTAATCTCTATATTACCTATCTAGTTATTAATAGCTAACCTCTCTATAGTATAGGCTTCTAGTAGATTTATATTATAAAAAATATATAGAGTTAGGAATAATAATAATCCTTATAGAATACTTATTAGTATAGGAATTATATCTAAGATATCTTCTAGTATCTAGATCTTTATACTATAGTCTATTAAAAATATCTATATCTATAGTACTAGATATCCTAGGTATTATTTCTATAGATTATAAAGTAATTATAGATATAAGATATTATTATAGGCTCTAGAGATATCTAATATTAAAAAGAAGACTACTCTATTCTATTTTCCCTAGGCTTAGTATACTTTATTAATAAGGATTTATATTATATAGTTAGTAGAGATTCTATATCTTCTACTAAGATAATCTTTAGTAATAGACTATATTCTTTTACTAGAAAACTAGCTTTATATATAATAATAGTTTCTAGATACTTCCTAAGGGTATTTAATAATACTACTAGCTAGTAGGACTTAGATATCTTATAGTTATAGCTATTTTTCTTATATAGTACTATAGTAATTAATCGTTAGAAGTATAATAGATTATAGCTAAGCTATATATAGATATAAAATAACTTATAAAGTATATTTAGTACTATTAGGATCTTAATAGCTAGATACTAGAAGGAATTAGGGATGAGATATTCTCTAGGAATCTTACCTATAGATATATTAAATACTACTTTTTCGATTTTATACTTTATAATCTCTAGGAAAACTAATAATTCTAGATACTTATAATATATTCGGTAAGTAAGTAATATATATAAATAAGTAATATATTCTACCTAAAACGTGTCTATGAATTAGTATTTAATTAATTTAACTACCTATTATATAACTAGTTTGCCTCTAAACCTTAAGAAACTTAATTAAGTAAGAGGATAGGATCTTATTAGCTATTTAGACTATAAAGAACTAAGAAATCAGTACCGTGAAGTAGTATATTATTTTAATATATTAGAGCTAATACTTCACTACTATCTCTATAGTATTCAAAAGTTTATGAATTTATATACTAACTTATATAAATTAATAGAAATTAAAGAGAAAACACTTTGAAAATAGATCTTATTACTTAATAATTATAGAGTAGTATTTTAGTTAACTACTATACAAGAAACTATAAATATTCTTTTTAAGACTTATAGAATAACCTCTATTCAAATAGTTAGGAAAAAATAGGTTTATAACTTTATAAAAAGATATCTTAAACTATTAAACTAGTTCTTAAAGTATTATAATTATAAATATATAAAGTATAAAGACCTAAAAAAATTTAGTAAATAGTTTAATCTTATTTAAAAAACTATATTTTAATATAGTATTAATCTTAATAATATTTATAATTTCGACGAGACTGGTTTTGTAATAGGATTAATAGTAACTATAAAAATTATTATAAAAGCTAAATACTATAGTTAATAATTGCTTTTATAATCTAGAAATTATAAATAAGTAACTATAATTAAATATATAAATACTTTAGGTTAGATCTTATCTCTATATATAATTTTTATAGATAAGGTTTTTATTAAATCTTAGTTTAATAATCTTCTAGATAATTAGTAATTTAAAGTAAGCCTAAATAGCTAGATTTCTAATAAAATTAGTCTTTATTAGTTCAAAAAGCTCTTTATTCTATTAATTTCTTTATAGTTAAAGGGTTAGTATTAACTTTTAATACTTAACAACTATAGAAGTTATTTAACCCTAAGATTCAATAAAATCTATAAAAAAAATAATATTATACTAATTTATATATCTATATATTTATTATATCTTTTATAACCTCTTAATATTAATTATTTTATAGTATTAAAGTACTTATATAGTTAGCTTATTAAAATAAAGATATATCTTTAGATTAACTATATTAATAAACTTAATTTCCTTAAGATATATCTATATATCTAAATTAAGGTTTTTAAACCTAATACTATTAAAAATAGTTTTAGGGTAATTAGTTTAATATCTTTTTTACCTAATTAAGTATTCTTAAAACTTAATATTTATTTTTAAACCTTAATATCCCTAGTAAGCTAAAATAGTAAATTAAGTTGAAATTTTATACTAAAAACTCCCTATATAGAGAAAGAACTATATTAATAGGCTTTATTAATTAAAGCTTTACTTTATATATAGTCTTATAGTCTATCTAGCCTATTAGATTATATATTAAACTAGTTTATAAAAGACTTCTAACTCTAGATATAAAGTTATATTCTACAAATATAAGAAATTAAAGAATTATATACTACTAATAAGAAATAGAAGTAAAAATAGACTTAGTTAATTAGATAGATAACTTACAAAGATAATATCTTAATTTCAGAAGTTTATAAACTATATATAAAGCTATTTAAGATCTAAGTAGCCTATATTAATACCTATTATAAATAGGTTTTAAAGGGTTTATAGCTACCTATATAAAGCTAGTAAAAATATAGAATATATAGGAAGCTAGAATATAGAAAAGAAATATACCTAGATAAAGAAGTTAACTAGTTAAATTAATTTAATAGCATTTTGGTTAAGAAAAATATATTTAAAATAGATAATATATAGTAGGTGTATTACTTGCTTATATATATCACTCGCTTACCGAATATATTAATTAGGGTTGTTTTAACTCTAGCTATAATAGCAATTATTACTAATATTAAGATACTTATAGCTTAATATAGAATTCTATAGTAGTTTATTATTTTTTATCTTACTTATTCTTCCCTTTTTTAACTAAGTAGCCTTATTTAGTATAACTTTTCTTTATTTAATATTAATTTAAAGATAGTTTAGGAGGTTTTAAGAGGTTTTTAATATTATTAGAATACTATTTTATAAGCTTAGTTTTTCTTAAATAAAGCTATTATATCTCTTATATTTTTTAAATATTCTATTAGTTCCTATTAGTTATATTCTAAGGACTATCCTATCTATTTTATATAGTAATTTAGTACTTTATTAAAGACTTTTTTATTTTAAATCTCTTTAACTTCTTATTCTTCTTTATCTTTAAGTTCTAGTATTAGTATTTATAAGTTATTATTATTTTAGCTATTCTATAGTTTAAAAAGAGAGATAAAGAAGATATTATATAATCTTAAGTATTTTTCTAGTAATATAATATAATAGATCTAGATACTAACTTTTATAAGAATATAGAAAGGTTTAATTTAATAGGAAGATAACTTCCTTTTTTTAGTTTTAAAGTAGAGATTCTTTATTAAGATAAATATAAGGGTTTCTACTTTAAAATCCTTTAGTTTATGATTTTTATTATAGGATCTTTATTATATTTCTTATATAATTTAAAGCTTTTTTATAGTCTTTTTCTAGATATTTTAAAGATAATTTATTTATTTTTTAGTATTAGAGACCTTCTTCTTAAATATTTTATTAGGAGTTTAAATTTAGAAATTAGGATTATATCTAAATAATATATAAAAAGAGATCTTATTAGTTAATATATTAATAGTATTATTATATATAAATTATACTATCTTAAGAAGTTAAGCCTAGTTTAACTATTTTTTATTAATAAAATATCTAAGATAATCTTCTAAAACCTAGTTAAATCTTTTTATTTATTTATTAGTTTAGGAATAGAATATAATAAAAAACTATAGTTTAATCTTAGAATAGTAATAAAGTTATAACTAGAATCTATTTATAAAAATAGATCTTTAATTAGAGATAATCCTTTCTAGGTTTCTATATTTAAATTTAATTTAATTAAAAAAAAGTTTAATAAGATCTTCTATAGATATTATTATTAATATAAAAAGGAATTAAAAGAATTTTATAAGTTAATAGATAATTACTAGGATTATATTATATTTTCTTTTTTTAAAGATTATAATTAAAAGTTTTATAATAAAGTCTATACTTAGTTTTATAAATAGTCTATAAGATATAAAAAGAGATTAGAGTTCTCTATAGAAATAATATCTAAATACTTTAACTGCTTAATATATTAGATATATTTTAATATATTCTTATATATCCTTTAATAGATATTCCTAATAGAATTTTCTTTTTAGAAATTCTTCTATATATATTCTTCTAAAATATTCTATAAGTTATTTATTATAATAAAACTTAATTAGTTTTTATCTTAGATTTCTAATAATAAAGATATAAAGATATTCTTTATAATATAAAAGTTTCTTAGAATTAATACTTTAATACTTTATAAAATATTTTTTTAAGTTATATTAATTCTTTTTTAGATTATCTTATCTTTATCTTAAAGTTTTTTAATTAATAATTTTAGTTCTTTTAGGGATTTATCTATAAATAGATCTTTATTTATAATTATAGTAATTACTATTTAAGAGAATATAAATTAAAAGTAACTTAAAATCTTATAATATATTATATTATAGCCCTAATTTAGAAGAAACTTAGTTATATTATAGTCTTAATTTAGAAAAACCTCTTTATTATTTCTTAGATCTAAATAATTAGCTTTATTAGACTTATCTATAGCCTTTTCTAGATCTTTCTAATCCCTAGAGATAGTAATATTATTTTAAATCTAGTTTAGTTCTAACTCTAGATTATTAGTTAAGCTATTTATAGTTAAGAAGAGGGATAGTAATAGATTTCTATAGGCTAATATAGTTATAATTATTAATCTCTACTTCTTTCTACTTTTCTTTTTAGATAGTATTATATTAGTAGTAAACTACTATACTTTTATAAATAATTTAGTTATAATTCTCTTATAAATTAGTCCTAATATTTCCTCTATAGATAAAGGTTTCTTTTCTTTTAGAATATAGAATAACCTATCTATAGGGTTAGTCTTTCTTAAATAGTAATATATTATAAAGTTAAATAAAGTAAGAGAAAGATACTAATATACTTATCTTCTATTAATCTTAGGTTAATCTATTAGAATAGCTTTAGATTATAGTAATCTATTAGAATCTTAACTTAATAATAGCTTCCTTTAAGATATTAATACTAATATTTAAATAAATAAATAATTATAAATAACTTTTGATCTAGTATTATATAGTTCCTCTCTATAGGTAAGAATTTCTTTAATTAGAAGATAATAGATTACTATATCTTTTATCTAGTTATAAAAAGATTCTACTTATTCTAAAATCTAAAATATTAGTTTTAAGCTAGATAGGTCTCTCTAAATTAAAGTATTATAGAAGAGATATAATTAAAAAGGTATTAATAAGATCCTAAAATACTTTCGATTTATAGTTGTTTAGCTTAATATTCCCTGGTTCTTTCCTATTTTTACTTTTTTTAAGAAGTTTTATAAGTAGTAATATAATTAAGAAATAATTTTTAATAAACCTATTTTAATTAATAATAAAGCTAAGGAATTTAATTTATTTCTTATAGAATTAATATTTAGAGACTTTTATAAATAACTATACTTCTCTTAATCTTTTAAGTATAAGATAGAGATATTCTATATATTCTTTATAGGTCTTAGAGAAGATAAGAATATTGACTAAATATATAATATAAATAATATTAAGGAGGCTATAAAGTATAATATAGATATAGCTTTAAAATATTATAGGTATATTAATAAGGCTAAATAGTATAACTATATATTTAAAATAACTATATCTTATATAAAAAGCTATCTTATATTCTTCTTCTTCTTAAATATAAATTCAATAATATATATCTTATATATTGATTTTATTAAGGAATTAAGCCCTAGAAAGATAATTAAGAATCTCTAAAATAAGGAGTAGGGGATACTAATTTTTAATTAAAATCTTATTTAGACCTTAATAATTAATATAAAGTTATAGTTCTTTATCTTTTTTAGATATAAATAAGATAGATATACTAGCTAGGCTTTTTAATAGTCTAATTTAACTATTTATTAAGTTTTTATTAAGATATTTCTATAACTCTATAAGTTCTATCTATAAGAGGAGATAGATTAGACTATATAGAAATAATATATCTTCTTTAAGTTTAATTAAGTAGTTAGTCTCTTTTTATAATAATATAATTTTAGAGTTCTATATCTTAAATAGATCCTAGAATATTAGTAATTCAGATAGGATTTAGTCTTAACTTACTATTAATTTATCTTTTTCTTCTTCTAGGGAAAGCTAGACTTCTTCTAGGGTTTTAATAACTATAAAGATATAGATTTAGTTCTTATATACTTTTATAAACTAATAAAGCTTTAACTATTCTATTATTTCTCTTTTATATTTAAACTATTATTATTTCTACTATAGGGCTAATATAATTTATATTTCTTAGATAGTTATATTTAATAGTAGTATTAGTAATCCTAATAGATAGGGATCTCTATTAATTATAATATAAGAATATAAAAATATTTATTTAGTTCTTTAAAAGTTATATATAGTAATTAGAATAATCTATATACTATAGATAGGGATATTTTATTAGCTTATTACTTCTAGGATAGGGATATTATACTTAGTTTAATTAAAGTAATATTTCTAGATAAATTTATAACTAATAAGATCTATCTCTATATATATCTTAATATTATTTTAGATATAAATTAGAATATAGAGATAAATAACTATTCCTATTTAAGACTAGGAATCAGAATTTATAGAAGTTAATTTAATCCTAGTACTTTTCCTAAGTCTTTTAATTAAGTATTATAATAGTAATACTAGGATCTTAAGTAAACTTCCTAGATCTTTACTCTTAAGACTTATAGTAGTAGATAATATTTATTTATTTAGTAATCTAGTTTACTATAATTAAAATAATTATTTAAAAAGATTCTAATAGATAGATTAAATAGATTAGTTCCTTTAATAGATATATTATTTAGATTATTTTTGTTCTAAGGGAGAAATAGTTAAGGTTTATCTTTAAAATAAAAAGAATTTAGATATAAATTAGAGTTATTATAATTTAGGTTAGATCTAGAACTATAAGGATCTTTTAAGTATAGATTTCTAGGATCCTTTTAGTCTTATTCTATACTATTAGACTAGTTTAGGAATAAGTTATTAGGTTATAGATATTTTAAGCTTAGATTTAAATTATTAATAAATAGATTATATTTATATATCTTTACTTTTATAAATTCCTAGGTACTCTATATTTCTTCTATTTATTATATAAGTTTTAGAAGAAATCTTTATATATTAACAAATATATAGTATTAACTATAGCTATAGTTTTAATATATAGTAATATACTTATTTATTTTAAGAGACCTAAGGAAGATAATATTCTAGATCTATAAGATAGTAATAAAAGGTCTTTAGCTTTTTATTAATTTATTAATAATAATACTCTATCTTATTGCTAACTTCTCTAATAAAGGTATTTTTATTATATATTAAGATAAGAGTCTATTTCTTAAAGTATTTCTAGCTATAAAAGTAATTATTATTATTATCTTTAAGATACTTCTTCTTTATAGTCTAGTTATTTTTATAATTAGAATTAAGATATTTAACTTTTATAAAGATCTTTATCTCTTTATTCTTATAGATCCTAAGATTATCTTAAAAAATATATCTAAGCTATAAAAATTAATTTACTTATTCTTAAAAACTAAATAATTTCTTAAACTAATTAACCTTTAAAACCCTCTATTTTCTTATATATTTTAATCTTAGTTCTTCTATAAGCTATAAATAGATTATCTAGGAAAGCCTTAATATTAATTCTAAAGATTTAAATAAAAAGCTTTTTAAGATAAGTATAAATTATAAAGAACTCTTCTAGGTATTCTAGTTTATATCTCTTTTCTTTTAGAGTATCTATAGTAATACTTCTAAGTCTACTAATACTTTTAGTTATAAGATTATTAGTAATTTCTCTAATCTAGTCTAGACTAGATTTAGTTAGGTTTATATACTAATCTAGGGTTAATTTAATCTTAGATTATCTAATAATAAAAGAAGAAGATATAGTAGGCTTAGATTAAATACTATTATAAGAGGATATAAGGTTTTAGTATATAGAGGGTACTATTATTAATCCTTAGATAGTTAAGAGAGAAGAATTAGAATTATTATAGTTACTAAGTTATTAAGCTAGAGACCTATAACTAGATAAGAATATCGGATAGTAGAGATTAAATAAAATAGTTAATATATAGAACTGATTCTTATAGAATAAGAATTGTAGTTACTATTTATATATTTTAATATTACTAGAGCTTACTAGGGCTTAGGGTAGTTATATATTAGTAGATATATTAAGATAGATTTATCTATAGAGTAGCTATAAATCGTACCTGAATCGTATCTAAAGGGATTTAGGAATCCCGTGACAGTTTATACTTTTAGAATATATATTTTAGTGAAGCTATTTAGCTATATACTTTAAAATCTTATAAATAGATTAAGACTTTTAGAAATAAAAGTAGATAACCTAAAGTTACTATAGATATTATAAGCTACTTAAAATATAATATAATAAGTTAGTTTAAATCTAAAAAGACTTAAAAAGATCTAAAAGATCCTAAAGAATAATACTCTATTATTAACTTGTTTAGATCTATTAATCTTTATTTATAAAGAGTAGGATAAGTTCTATTATAATAGTATATAATAAAGTTTAGTAGGGGAGGATATAGTTATAGAATATATTATTAAGAAAGTATATAGATATATAGTAAAATACTAGTATATATAGGAAGATCTAAAATAGAAGAATCCTAAAGAGTTATAGGAAGAGTTAAATTTAGACTTAAGTAATAATAATAGAGCTAGGTATATCTCTAAAAATAAAGATATAAATATAAAAGGAGATGTTCTTCTAGGAAGAAGTATTCTATATATTATAATAGTATATAAAAGGATACTAATAAAAGATAGTTTTGTTACTATTATAATCCTAAAGACTAAGTTATAAAGTCTATAAAAAGGGAAAAAGAAACAAAATAGAGATTTATATAAGATATATAAGACTTATTAAATACTAGCTAAGAATATAGAAGAAATATAATTAAATTATAAATAGAAAACACTAAAAATTATCCTTAGGAATATTATAATATATTATAAGATAATATAAAGTAGTATAAATTATATAGAGATATCTTTATAAGGCTAATTATATTAAATAGATTATTTAGTAATAGTCTGTCTTAAAGGAGTTATAGAAAGTTTAGGTAAGATACTAAATAAAAGCTTATTATTAGAAGTATTATAAATAAAAGGATTAGGCTCTTTATAAATAATATTTATAAATTCTCTAAGTTCTTTCTTAAGAACTAACTTCTTTTTATAATAATTATTCTTTTTTATAAGTAGAATAACTACTTAAAATATAATCTTAACTATATTTATTAAGTATAAAAGGATTCCCTTCTAACTTAGCTTTATTTTTATTATACTTAATAATATTATTTTCTTTTAGAACTATTTTAATTTATATATAATTATAGGTTAAATAAGGCTCTACTAAAGATAGTTAAGTATATATTACTAGTATTAGCTTAAACCTACTAGTTTTAAAATAATAGTAGATATTATAGTTATCTAATAGAGAGAAATACTAATCTATTAGATAAACTAGATCACTAGATATTTAATATTAATAGTATAAATAGATCCTTTTGGACTAGGAGAGGAAGAGGAAGCTATAAGAAAAGAAGATTAGATCTTCTAGGTCTTTCTTATAAGAGAAAGGACTAACTTAGTATAAACTAAAGTCTCTAGAGTTGCTAGAGTAGAAATAGTTATATATAGCTTCTTAGAGATAGAAGATATAGTCTTCTTAAAAGAAGATATAGAGATAGTAATATAATACTTTTATAGTATGATTATAGAAGAAGAAGCTTCTTCTATTGTTATAGGCCAGTGCCCGGTATAAGGTTATATAGTATACGTAACTATAATAACCTAATATATAGAATACCTACTTAGTAATTCTCTCTTTAAGCTTTTTATATATAGTATATAGCCTAGCTTAATTAGATATAAATTCTACTTTAGCCCTTTATAAATAAAAAGCTTCTAATTAAATATTATAAAAATCTAAAACTATATATAAATTATCCCTAAATTAAAAGTGATTTAACAATATAACCTCTAAGTAAAAGATATAGAAGTTTATAAGCTTACTATTATAGATATAGATACTACTATAGCAAATAGTATAGTTATAAACTATATAGAGTAAACAAAATAAACAAATTAATATAGACTATATAATATAGAAGGAATTAATACAATAATATAACTAAGAGTATATTATCTAAAATAAATAAATCTATTATCTAGAGACTATAATAGAGTAATTAGTCTTATAGTTAATAATAATAATAATAAGAGAACTAACTCTAGTATAAACTATAATTAAATTAATCCTAGAACCCCTATAATTAGAACCTATATATTATTTAAAGATATAATTACTAGATCTAATCCTATTTAGAGGAAAAGTAACTAACTAGCTAATATAATATATAATAATAGAGAATAAACTATATATAGATAGTATAGTAATTAGCTTACCCTAAGATTAGTTTATATATATATTCTCTAAGCTTAAAAAGCTTACTTAGAAGAATATTAGAATATTTATAAAATTATAATAAAATAATAGGGATCTATAGATAATTCTAGACTATCTTAAGAGTATTTATAAGGATCTAAATATTAAAGTATATACTATAAGATATCTCTATTAGATATATTAATTAAATAATATACCTTTTTATAAAATTCTTATTTAGATTAAAAAAGAAGTTTATAGATATAGATACCCTTAAATAGTATAATAAAATAAAGAGATAGGTCTTATTACTTAGTTTTATAAAATTAATACTAATATAGATATTCTTAATATTAATACCCTAGAAAGATTATACTATATATATATCTAATAATACTAGGACTTAATAGATTAGACCCTAATTACTATAGTTAACTAAATCGAATTCTATATAAAATACTACTAATTAAGACCTAAAATAAATAAATAAGTAAAATAAATTAATTATAAAGAGATAGAAAAATAATAGGATAAAGAAAGATATCTTTATTATAGTAAATAAGATTACTTTATTATAAAATATTCTTTACTAGCTATATAGTACTAAGAACTAAAAGAGAGATACTCTTATAGGATTAAAAATAAAAAAGCTAAATATATAATTAACTATAAATTAAGTATATTAGCTTTTAAGAATAAGCTTTCTTTAAGTAAAGATTTAGAAAAAAAGTAACTCTAGTTCTAAGTTATAAATAGAAGTAAAAAAGAGTTAAAAAACTATTAAAATAAGAAATACTACTATTTCTAATTAATACTAAAATAAATAAAATATTAGTTTAGTTATTTAATCTTCTATATATTAAGATATCTATATAGATCCTAGATAGGATAATCCTAAATTAATCCTAAATTACTTAGGTTATATACTTTAAACTAGATATTTATAGCTATTAATAAGAATAAATATTTATATATATTATTCTTTAATAGAAGAATAATATAATATTAAGAGATCCTTAACTATAAGATATTAATAGTTAATACTTAGTAAAGAAAGGATATATTAATATATTTATAAAAAATAAAAAGTAGATAAAGTACTAGAACTATATAAACTATATAATTAGACTAATTAATATAAGAAGAATATAGATTAAGAAGTTAATAGTCTAAGTATTATATAACTTTATTTATAGAGAGAAATAGCTAAATTAACTATAAATTAGTAAAGTTATAATAAATAATATTAAGAAAGTACTATATCTAAAGAAATAGAATAATCCTAAGGATAAACTACTAAAATACTATTAGTAGTAGTTAAATATCTTTAGCTAGTAGTTAATTAATAAATTAATTCTAAATTAAACTAAGAATTAACTATAAAATCACTTTAAAATAAAACTATAATAATATTAAGAAACTATCTTTATATAGTCTTCTCTATAATATAAATAAAGAAAAGTTCCTATATCTATAGAAGATATTAATAAACCTTCTTAGAAAAAGCTTTATCTAAATAAGTAAATTACTTACTATAACCCTAGTTCTATTAGTAAAAAAACTAGATAAAGAAGTATAATTCTATATTAATTACTATATATTAAATAAATTAATAGTAAAGGATTATTATCTACTACTACTAATTAAAGAGATACTAAAAAATATAGAATCAGTTAGATAGTTTTCTAAGCTAGATATTATTATTACTTTCTATAAGATTTATATCTAACTAAAAGAAGAATAAAAAATAGTATTTTAGATATAATATAATCTATATAAGTAGAATATTACCTTATTTAGACTAATTAGTATACTAATAACTTTTTAGAGATATATTAATAATTTTATATCTATATATATAGATAATATTATTATATATAGTAATAGATTATAAAAGGATTACTAATAGAAAGTAAAATAAATACTATAGAAACTATAGGAAGTAGACTTATAATATAATATTAAAAAATCAGAGTTTAAATAAGATTCTATAAAATATCTAGGGTTTATTATATAAATAGATAAAAGAATCTATATTAATCTAAAAAAGATTATAATTATTTAAGAATAGGAAGTACTAAAATTAATATAAGAAATATAGAGCTTCCTTAGATTTACTAATTTTTACTATTTATTTATATTTTAATTTACTAACCTCTTAGTACTCCTAACGAAATTAATAAGAAAAGATATCTAATTCATATAGAATAATAACTACTAATAAACGTTTAAAGAATTAAAAGGCCTCTTTATTAATACCCTAATTCTAGTATATTTTAAAGAGAATAAAGAAACTATTATTGAGATAGATATATTAAGATAGGTTATAAGAGTAATTATATTATAATATAGATTAGATAAGTAGCTATATCTATATACTTATCTCTCCTAAAAACTATTACTAATAGAGTTAAATTATAAGATTTATAATAAAAAGCTATTAATAATAATATATATTCTCTAAAAATAGAGACTAGAGTTAAAGATAGTATCTTAATTTATTATTATAATAGACTATAAAAACCTATAATACTTTAGTAAAGTATAATATCTAAATAAACAATAAATAAGATAAGTAAATATCCTTATAAAGTTTAACTATAAACTAAAGTATTAGAAGATATATAAAGCCTTAGTAAAGGGAGACTAGTAAATTACTACTAAAGTAAATATAAAAATAAGTCTATTAGAGTATTATCTAGATAAATAAGGGCTACTTTACTTTAGATAATAGATATAGATCTTAGATAATAAGATACTATATATAAGGATTATATAGAAGATCTATAACTCTTATATTATAGTATACCCTAGTTAAGATACTATCTATATAATACTATTATAGAGATTCTTCTAACTAGGAGTAATAAGAGATATATAATACTTCTTATAAAACTATATAATTTATAGCTATAGTATTATATAGTATAATATAAAATATAGACTATTAAAACTATTACTAATTCTATAGTAAATATAAATAGAATTATCTATAGATTTTATTATAGAACTATCCCTAATAATATATATAGATATAATAAATTTAATAGTAATTATAGGTTATACTAGTCTATAAAAAAGATAACTAGATATAACTAAATTTATAGAATATATATATATAATAATAATTAAAGAAGCTAAACTAGCTATATACTTAATATTAAGTTTTAAATATTCCTATACTTAATATAGTATAATTAGAGATACCTACTAATATTTATCTAATATTTTATATAGAGCTAGTTAGACTAGTTATTTTAGACCTATTTCTATTATAGATTATAAATAATTTATATTCTCTACTAATACTAGTTAATAAAGAACTTAAGTATAAAATAAAAAAGATAATAGATATAAGATATAAGAAAATTAGTTAAGGATACTATAATAAAGCCCTAGTAAAATAGATAGCTTAGATAGAATAGATCTAGTAGTCTTAATAATATTTAAGATTACTCTATATTTAATACCTTTAAAAGACAATTTAGCCTTATTTCGATTTTATTATAAGTCTAAAAATAACTAAATATAATTATAATATATATAAGAAGGACTACCCTAAAGGGAGGATATTATTATAGGTTAATACCTAGTATAAGGTTATATAATATATATAATTATAATAACCTAATATATAGAACACCTACTTAGTAATTCTCTCTTTAAGCTTTTTATATATAGTATATAGCCTAGCTCAATTAGATATAAATTCTACTTTAGCCCTTTATATTAGGGATTAGATCTTCTCTAGGAGCCTTCTCTATAAATATATTAATTACTATTTCTTTAATCTTATATCTTATAATTTTTAGGAAAACTAATAATTCTAAATATTTATTTTTCTTAGTATTAGCTAGATTAGGCTCTAGGGGGTATAGAGAAGAAGACTATTTAAAAGGCTTTAGCTTTAGTTTCTAATATCTCTATAAGATCTTCTCTTAGTAATTTTAGTAAGAGTATAATATTCTTTTTATATACTCTTAGATAGTTATATATCTATTTTACTAATTACTAGAACCCCTAGGATCTATTTTCTATAGTTTATTATATCCTATACTAGTATACTAAGTATAGCTATTACTTAATAAACTTTATTTTTTGATTTTATATATTAATATATATTATCTAGTTATTTGGCTAATAGAACTAGCTCTATACTTTTTTAAGATATTTTATTTCTTTTATAGTCTTCTAGTAATTAGTATTAAAACCTAATTATATATATAAGAAGAGAATAGTCTAAGGGATATACTTCTTAATAATAGTATAGATTATTTATAAAAATATATTAAATTCTAATCTTAGCTAATCTATAATAGCCTATTTTAGTAGTTAGAATTATATATTTTAAATAATAAATTTAGTAAGTTTTTTATTATTTATAACTTATTAGTTCCTATATTTTTATAATATAAAAAAAGAAGATTTAATATCTAAAAGTATCTATATTAACTAATAATCTAAGCTATAATTAATATTATTTATAGATCTATAGGTAATAAACTAATTAATAATATTCTTATTAATATATATAAGATCTAAGATAAATAATTATATTTCCTTATTATATTATTACTCCTATATTATTTTATTCTTCTCTATAATCATCTTTATTTCTAGTTTATCTATAATTATAATAAAATCTTTATCTATAGGTATAATTCTTATTCCTATATCTCTTTATATAATATAGTAAGTATTTATATTATCTACTATAATATAGTAAGTATTTATATTATCTACTATAATATACTTATCTAACTATATCTAGATCTCTTATTATAAAATAAAGAAAAGCTTTAATCTACTTTTTAGCTATTTATAAAGATTATAGATAAAGATATCTATCTATTTACTACTAGTCTTTTTTCTATATAGATTTAAAATCTAATAATTATAGCTTATAAATTAATTAGACTAGATTATAGGATTAATATTTTTAGATATCTATATTATAATATCTAGAAGCTCCTCTTTCCTAGTAAGAGAATATAATAGTTAGAACTATCTTAATATCAACTAGTATATAATATTAGAGAAAGTATTTTACTATAGGTCTTATACTATAATTATATCTATATCTAATATCTTCTAGTTATAGGGAAATAACTATATTATCTCTATATTATAGTTTATATTATACTAGATAAGTTAGAATTAATTTATTTCTCCTATAAGGAACTCTATAAGAGATTATTTTATTAATTCAGACTAAGGTTTATATAGTAAGCTTAGTGAATATCTAATATAGTAATATAGACTTCTTAGGATATTAACTAAGTCTATATAACTAGATATTAGAGGATTATATAATTAGATTAATTAGTAGAGGTAGTATAAAGTCTAGTACCTATAGTAATAGCTATAATAGTTATAATAAACTAGGAGATAAACTAGAAAATAATAAGTAATTTAGGTTGATTAGATTATTAAAATAGGTAAAATCTTTTTTATTTACTACTCTAGGTTATATACTTAGGCTCTCTTATATAAGATAAGTATCTCTATAGAGATCTAGCTAAGTCTTAGAAAGTAGCTAACTAGCTCTAGGTTCTTTACTATCTTTATTAGTTATAAATTATTTAGATAGATATAATACTCTTATATATACTCTTATTTTTATAGCTATATATACTTATACTTCTACTTCTAGATATCTATAATTAATATAATATTAGACTCTATAAGCTAAGAAGCTTTATTATTAGTTTTTGATTTATTTTTAGAGCCTTTTAGATATCTATATCCCTTTTTCTAGAGATCTATAAATACTAGATAGCTTAGAGGAAATACAGCTAATTATAATATATAAATAGATATATCTAACTAGCTTATTGGGATCCACTATACTAAACTTTCTAGCTAGACTGAGTTAGTCTTTAATTATTAGTATAGTAGAATATAATAGTAATATAGTATATTAGTAATAGTTATCTTAGCTACAATAAGTACTTTTTATTTTATTAAATAGCTTGAATAGGTAGTTTTATACTTCTTATTATTAGAATTTATATATTTAATAGCTATTAGCTTACTATATTCAAATAGATACTCTTAGATTAAGTATCTATTAGTATAGAGATTATATTTAGCTATATTCAGATAGTATATTTATATATATCTAAACTTTTAATATTTCTTATACTACTTTATACAGTTATCTTAATAGAAGACTATAATATAGTAAAGCTTACTATTCTAGACTACTTCTAGATTAATTATATTATTAACTATCCGGGGATTAGTAACTTCTATAACTATTAAGATACAAAATTAGTAGTTCTTTAGAATAGTAAGCTACCCTAGGTATATAATTTTAAATAGTCTCTTCTTAAATAGCTTTTTTTAGTATCCTATATTACTATATTCTAGTATTATAGCTTTCTTATCTTTTCTATCTATATCTCTAGTATAAGTTTTATTCTATATATTTTAATATTATAAATTACTATACCCTAGGTTAATTATTAGATATATATATCTAGTCTAAATATCTTTAACTAACTATTATAATACTAGAGAATCTCTATATCTATAGCTATATTAATATATAATAATATATTACTAGACTATAGTTTCTAAATAACCTAGAAGTAATAGCTATCTCCTAGAGAAGAGACCTTTTGTTTTTAGTTAATACTTATTATATCTACTCTAGTTTATCTACTAGCTCTATTAAAGAATATTTTTATATTATCTTATAGTATTAGTTAGATATCTTAACTATAATTTTTTAATTAGATTATGATATTATAGATAATATATTAGAAATAGTTAAGCTATTACTAATAGAGAGAGAAGCTAGTAATATAATATAATAAGTACTATATTACTAGTTTAATATACTAAAATAAGCTATAGATTTATAGGTTTATATAGTATTTAATAATAATAATGAGATCTTTGGGGCGAAATTGGTATATTATATAGGTATATCTAACTATAGTAGGGGAAATAACTATATAATATATACTAGACATAAAGATAAACAAAATAAATAGACTTAATTAGGTTAGATCGGGCAGTATAGATATTATAGCAACAGATATAACAAAGATACTGATATAATAGGATAACATAGGAAATAATATAGTATAGGAAGATAAAAATTTAATATCCTCCTCCACTTAGACTTAATTGTCTACAGTCAATTAAAATAAGTATAAATATATCTAATTATATAGTATTACAAATTAGTAATATTATAATAATAAGATATAGTCTAAACAATAGTATCTCTTTATCTATCTTAGGTAGATAGTTCTTTATATATAAATATATATAATTATATTAATATCTATAGACTAAATATATATAATAATATTAGATATTCTATATACTAAAATATATAACAGTATTAGATATATTTATTTATTAGCAAAGAGAACAAATAGACTAAAGTTATAATATTAAATAGATTATCTAGTTATAACACCTAACTATCTTAGATTATATTAGGATAGAAAGAATTAGAGCTATTCGCTACTACTAGCTTATTAAACTTTTAGTATAATAAATATCTAATTCTTAGTAAAGGGTTTTTAAAATATAAAAAAGTCTAAGATATTACTTAATAACTTCTTTCTTCTTATATATTATATATTCTTATATCTTTATATTAATTATTAACTACTCTTAAACTATAATAAGTTTATTAAATTCCCTATTAGGAAATAAAAATAAAAGATATATTCTTCTAATATCTTAAAAATATTTATCAAAATCGGCCTAGAAATAGGTATACTAGTATAATAGAGACTAATATATTAATAGTTACTATCTTACTTAGGCTTAAATAAGATTCTACCTTTTCTTATTATATCTAGTCTCTAGGTTAATATTAAATATATATTATTTTCTTCTCTTTATAATTATTTCTTAGTATATATTATATAGTATTATAGCTTTAAAAGAGATATATTTATTCTAGATATTATTATATTATATTTAGAGTATTACTCTTAGACTTACTCTTAGACTTACTCTTTTATTCTAAGTATTATATTTTTTAGATTATATAATTTCTTTTATTAATATATCTTTTCTTATAGTAATTACTATAACAGTACTAAAGGTTTAAAAATATCTTCTTAATAAGATTAAAGATCTTAGGATTAATTATCCTAATAATCTATTAATAATTCTTATAACTACTAAATATAATAAGCTATTTACTAATCTAGTAATAATATATAATATTAACTAGCCGTGCCTTACCCTACAGTCTGGACACCAAACACGAATAGCCGTATTTGGTGTCCCGCAGCGTAATGTAATTCTTACCGGAATATAATTTTTCTTTTTATATATCTTTATTACTACAAGATACTACCTTAAATATAGCCGATTCTATTGAAACTGAGGTATCTTGTATAAATAAGACCATGAAATATACTTAAAGCTAAAAAAAGCCAAATTTATATAAGATCGCACAGCAATTTAGCGTTAATTATAGATTGTTATAGTAATATATTAATTACAATATAAAGCCTAAAACAGAGGTTAAACCATTGAATTATACCCTAAATATCTATTAGGAGAAGGCTTTAGGCTATTAGATAAAGACTTTGGATACTTCCTTCCTTCCTCTAATACCTATTATTATAGAGTATTAGGCCAATACTATACTTATACAATTAAAGACATCTAATCGGACAGTCGGAAAAGATTAGGTATATTGCTATATTTATTGTTTCCCAGACACTAAGATAAAGCTAAGAAAGTAGAAAATTATTGATTCTAAACGTCTAGGAATTACAGATATTATAGAGCTTTATTATTAATATGATTTATTAGCTAAGGCTCTTAAGGATATAAATCTATATAATATTTATAACTTTAATAAAACTGGCTTTCAAATTAGATAAGGATAGACCCGATATATATTTTCTAGCCAATCTAGTAAAGCTTTAGATCTCCCGGGTATAGAATATAGTAAAAGAGTAATAGTCATAGAATATATTGTTGCCGATAGTTAGCGAATATAGCCCTTAGTTATCTTTAAAGAATAATATTATATAGAGTTATGGTATAACTATCCAATACCTAATAAATAAATAACTATAACCGCAGAAAAAGGCTATATTATTAATAAGCTTACTATACGTTAGATAGAAGAATTTGATTATAATATATATACTTATCTTAAAAACGGAGAGTAGTATATTCTTTTAGTCGATAGCTATAGCTTATATCTAATATTTAAATTTCTTAATATTATAACCAAAGTAGGTATTAAGATATTTAGATTTCTACTAAATCAAATAAATTATCTTTAATCTTTAGATAGTAAGCCTTTCTAAGCTTATAAAGCTTATTTTAAGATATAAAATAACCTTATTTCTTAATAGGGTAGAGATCTTCTTATATTAAAATTATCCTTCCTAAATAATCTTTACTAATTCTAAGATAAAGTCCTTATACCTTAAATATATACAAATACCTTTTTAGAGTAAGGAATTTATCCAATTAATACAAAAAAAGTCTATAAGAGTCTTAAAAATACTCTTCCTCCTATCCTAGATATTAAAATTAATCTATTAAAAGAGAAAATATCCTCTCTAGAACTAGATCTTTTATCGTTAAACCTTAAAAACATACCTTCAAAAACCTTTAAATATATAGAAAAAAGACAAAAACATCTCTCTCCTCTTCTCTGTCAGCCTAATTTAACGCCCAAAGAAAAAAAAATACTTATATAGGTCTTAGATAAATAAGAGTTTTATTTTAATATCTTAGCTAATACTACAACTACTATACAGGAAATAGCTATTATCTAAGCCCCGTAGGAGAAAAAAACTACTAGATAGTATATTATAGGTCTTAGTAATAATAATATTATATATTAAAGATACTAAATATAGTATAGCTAAGAGGAAGATAAAGGAAGATAAAAAAAATAAGAGATAGGTAGTAAAAGAATTAGAGAAAAAGTATAGTATTCCTACTATACCACATATTATAGAGGCTTAAAGAGAGACAGAAGTAGAACTATTATACAGTAAGTTAAAAGAGATTATTAGTTTTTATAATAAATTCTAAATTACTAAAAAAAATTGTATATAAAGGCGAAAAAATTACATTCCGGTGAGAATTATATTACACTACAGGACACCAAATACAGCTAGTTGTGTTTAGTATCCAGACCGTAGGGTAAGGCATAGCTAGTATAATCTTAGCTATATGAAAATTATTTCTAAGTAATAAGCTAAAGCTATCTTTAGTTAATATAATAAGATTCTTTTAGATATATTATATAGTTATTATACTTACTAATATAGTCCTTTTATATTCTATATTATTGTTATTTTTAATAATAGTAATATTATATTTAGGGGTTTTTATACTAGTTATTTATATAAAGATACTATAAATTATTATTTATTCTAAGAGATATCTTCTTCTAAATTAATTATATATCTTTATAAGTATTATCTATATTTATCCTACTTAATTAATAATAAGTTAGTTAATATTATCTTATCTTCTACTATTTTAACTAAGAAGTATAAACTTACTTCTTCTAAGGGTTCTTCTATTACTAAATATTCTTTAAATACTTTAACTTAAATACTTTTAACTATATCTTTAACTCTAAAGAAGACTATTAGTAAAGAATATCTTATTAATTAGTATATTTCTTCTTTAGAAAATAAAAATATATATAATTTAAATTAGATAACTTCTTAGAAATAGTTTCTATTAAATATATAGAAAGATTAAATAAGGTTTTATATAAGAATAGGATTTATCCTAACTAATAGATTGAAGAAGAGAAGAAGTCCAAGGATAATAATCTATTTACTATAGAAGTAGTAGATATAGTTAAAAAAGAATATTATTAAAAAGATTAATAATCCTCTTACTATTTATATATTTTCTATAACTTCTAGTTTTATTTAGTTAACTTTAACTCTAACTAAATATAATTATAGTTATTCTTATAAATAGTTATTTTTTTTTCTTTCTTTTTATATAGGAATAACTTAATAATCTAATATAATATATTCTAATAATTTCTTTTTCTCTTATTTAGAAGTAAGGCTTTCTTAGCTAGTACTTTAGATAAGCTAAAATATCCTTTTAGAAATAGTATAAAATATATAAGATTTCTAGGAACTTTACTCTTCTTCTCTATAGACTTATTTATTTAGAAGTCTTAGAAAGTATTATAATAGTAAATAGGCTATTCTTTATTAATATTTATTTATAGGTATTAGCTATATAATAAACTAGTAATCTATAAGTATAAGTTTATTATATATTATCTTTTATATTTCTTTAAATAAATACTTCTAGAGATATTTAAGTATCTTTATCTATCTCTCTTTTATAAGAATCCTATTCTTAGATAGAATTATCTTTTAAAATATTCTTATTAGATAATATATCTTAGTTATCTAGTATCTATCTTTTAGAGTCTTTATTAATTAACTCCTTATTAGAAGAAAGCTTAAGTTTATTTAATTTATTTATTATATATTTAGATATAGAATAATATATTCTCTATATAATATATTTAATAATTATTTCCTTCTTTACTAAACCTTATTATACTTTATTATAATAGAACTTCTTTTATTTCTAGTAGATAAATATTAATAATTCTAAATAGATTAGTAGTAGTATTTTATTCTTTAGGATTCTTTATATCTCTTCTAATTAGTTAAGATATCGAATAGATACTAGTCTTTTATATAATAAAGTATATAGATTATAATATCTATAAATTCTTTAGATTATCTATAGTTATTTTTAAAAATCTTAATCTATTTATAAAAGATTAGAATATATAGTTAAATAGCTTTATTAAAATATATATTCTAAGAATATAGATTATTAGGACTTAATATAGTCTAAACTACTTACTTTCAAATTTCTTTCTACTTTTATTATATATTAATACCTAATTATTCTTTTAAAAGCCTATTTTAGTAATCTTACTATTATATATATAATTTATCTAGATAATATAATTAAGAAGTAATTTATTCATCTTAGATTATATATTATTTAAATTCTATAAAATATCTAGTCTATCTATAAAGAGTAGTACTATAATAATAATAATATTATTATTAGATATATATAGATATATATTATAAACTAAATAAAATAAGTTATATCTAGTTATTATATATTTATAAATATATATAGTAAAAATAGCTTATATAAAGTAAATATATTATAACTTTATTAGTTTATTTATTAAATATTTAGTAAGTATTCTATCTAATAAACTATTAAAATTCTTAATTTTTCTATTAGTTTAAGGGTAATATAGTATAGTAATATAGTAATAAGTATTAAATAAATAATATAATATTAAATATCTCTAGCTAAAAGATTCTTACTATTATTAGATATTACTTCCTTTAGTACTCTATAATTTATAAAGATATAATTATATAAGAACTTTCCTAATATTTCTTTAATAGTATATAAAATAGTTTCTATAATAATCTAACCTATAGTATAATTAATAGTAGTAATAATCTATTTATTACTATTTAGTATATAAGAAAGATAACTAAGTAGATTAATTTATTACTATTTAAATAAAAATATACTACTAGAAACTATATATCTAGTAATCTCTTACTTTAATTCTTTCTTTAGATTTTAGCTTATCTAATATTATAGATATTTCTAAGTAGTTTCTATTATCTCTTTCTTTATATTTAGCTACTATATATATAAATAGACTACTCTATTTAATCCTAGTTATTCTAGATAACTAAATTCTCTATATATATATTATAATAATTCTCTATATAAGATTAGTTCTAAAAATAGGATATAAACCTTATCTTTATAAATAAAAACTAACTAATAATAAACTATACTTTTAGAGTATATTAATAATATAATATTATAATAACTTAAGTTTAAAATAAACTTCTCTATAGTATTTATAAGTTTTTTATTAATAGGTAATATATTTATATTAAAATATATTTCTATAGTTAATAGCTATTCTTTTTTAAGGATTTTTATAATTATTTATTTAGAAATAGTTTATAGAGCAATAAGAGTAATATCCTAAATTAGAAGGAAATTAGATATATTTATAGGATCTTCTTCTAGGAAGTCTAGTTTTCTACTAATAGTATTAGATATAATAGCTTCTTTATCTTTCTAATACTAAATCTTTAGATTATACTTTTAGAATTTAGTAATCTATCTAATAAACCTTTTACTATATGTTATAGTTATTTATAAATATTATAAACTTATATAATTAGTAATAATAGATATTTTCGTACTATTTTTAATATAATAATCCTAAATATATAGTATTTTTTTAATAGTAAGTAGTTCTTTCTTTTAGATAGGATAATTTAATTCTATACTAGTAAGCTTCTAATTATTAAATATAACTAGATATATCTTTTCTTATATATTACTCTAATATAGAGCTATTCTAATAGTTTATTCTAATATATCTATTTTAATTATAAAAGGTTTTATAAGATTCAACTAAACTAATATAAATATAGTAGTTATAAGCTTTTTTATTCTTTAAAAAGCCTATTTATAGTTTACTAACTAAGAAATTAGATAGAGTTTATTATAATATAACTTTATATCTAGTTCTTTTAATAATTTATATAATAGTATATAGATTTTAGTAAAATTATAAATAAATTTTTAGTAATATATTATAAGACTAAGGAATTATTATACTTCTTATATATTCTTAGGTTATAGCTATAATATAATTATATTAATTTTAGTAGATATAAGTAAAAGCTTTCTATCTCTAAGATAAAATCTATAGAATTTAATCTTTTTTAATATGATTTAATACTTCTTAGGAGATATATATAATAAGATAAATTTACCTAATTCTCCCTATATATTTCATATATTACGATCTGTTACGTTCGTTTATATATAGTAATATCTATATCTATATCTATTACTATCTATCTACAGTTATCTGATCGTATATAATCAGATATATCTATTTATTATATTTATTTACTGGTATATATATATTAACTATTATTTCCCCTAACTTAGTAATATATACCTGTTTATATCCTAAGATCTTATATAGTAGTATTATTTTAAAGATAGTATCTTTTATAGCCTATTAGGGGCTGCTAGGGGTGTAATATAAATGTCTATACAACCCTAGAAAAAACAATTCGAAAGGCGATAAGATCCGCTGAAGGGGTCTTAATATAGTAATAGTATATAGAAGCTTAATACTATATATATAGCTTTTATCTAAGGGAATCTAGAAGCTAAAGTTTATAGAATAAGTATAAACTACTATAATTAGATAGTCAAAGCTTTAAGTATAGGTAAAATATAGTAAATCCTATAGATCTATATATATTAATACTTTATTTTTAAGCTATTATATTGTATTATATTAACTATACTATTTCAGGATATTCTTCTAAGTAAAACTAGAGACTAGTAGTTAAGAACTATAATATAGCTATTTCTAAGAGAAGTAAAAAGAAGAATATAGTAAGGATTTAATATCTTTAGAAGAACTTTACTATAAAGAAAAGAAAAGTTAGTATATTTAATTTTACTAAAAAAAAGGCTAGAATATATTAATTATAATAGATAATTATTATCTATATAAAGTTACTAACAATAGATTAAAAGATTATTAGTAAGCTCTACCTATAGATAAATAAACTATATATATATTTTCTATCTTTCTATCGGTACTTATAGAGACTTATATAAATATATAAAGTATTAATAGTAACCTAGTAGCTATATCCGAAACTATTATCTAGATTACTACTATATTTAAGTATAAATATATAAGATAAGAAGTATTATAAACTACTTAGTATAATATAATATCTAATATTATTTATATCTAGTTAAGTATATTAGCTATTAAATAGATATTAATAAAGAGTATCTATATAATTAATAAATATAATAGCTAAATTTAGGACAATACTATATAAAAGTATCTCTATAACTATAAATACTACTTTTATAAGATTATATAGTTTACTAGAGTATAACTAGAAGAATATAATAAGATAATTTAAGCTAATAGAGCTCTTAAAGGAAGAGTAGCTTAGTTTTAGAAATATTATAAGTAATATATTATAGTTATAGATCCTAATTAGGAAGTTTATATATTTATAGTATATAGGATATAGATTAAATATAAGTTCTTAGAATATCTTAGTAAAAAAAAATAATAGGACTACTTCTAAAAGTATTATTAAGAAGATTATATCTTTATTAAATATATAATAGATCTCTAAAAGACTATAGCTAAATATAGAATTAAGATATTAGAGACTATTCTAATTTAATTCCTATAGAAGGATATAAAAATATAGTTATAGAAGTATTAGATAAAGAACTAAAATCACTTAATAAGACTTATAGAGATAATTAAATATTTTATATAATTTAAATAAAAAGCTATAATTACTAGCTATCTAGAAAAGAAGAATAAAAGTAGTAATCTATATAATAATTAATATAATCTTAATATAATAGACTTAGATATTTTTAAGTCTATAAATAGATTAAAGAATAACTAATAGAAAGAAACTTAGATATATTTTAATTATAATAAGAAAAGATATATTAAGTAGAATTACTAATTACTTAAGAAGAGTTAGAATAAGAATTCTAGATATACTAAGAAATTAAAAAACTAAAGATAACTAAGATAATTAAAACTCTTATTAACTATATAAAAAAGGCTTTAAAATTATTAGTATATATAGATCTAGATCTATTAGATCTAGTATTAATAGTTCTTACTACTTTAGTTATTTTATAGAAACTAAAGAGTATAGAAAAGTATAAGAAGAAAGCTAAACTTACTAATATTAAGATAGATCTCTATATTATAGGAGATTTCTTATTATACTATAAAGTTTTAGTATATAACTAAGATAGAAATATAGTTATTTATACTTTACTTAATTATAGTACTTCCTATATTTTTATTTCTATTAACTTCCTTAAGAAAAATTATTTATATTCTAATTACTATAAAATAAGCTTAGATATATATATTTAAATATCTAATAGAAAAAGACTTATTATAAGATTAAAGGTTTATCTCCTAATAGCTCTTAGAAGCTAATATATAATAATTTTAATATAGATATTTAATTTACTAGAATATAAACTTATCCTTAAGTAGGATTTCCTAAAGTATTAGAACCCTAAGATTTATTAGAAAATATCTACTATAAAGATTTATAATTATAGCTAGATATATATTATATAAGCTAATAATTAACATAGGTATATCTTAAATAATAATAATCTATAGCTAAATTTAATATTAATTAGATAAATATAAAAAGAACTAAAGTATAAGTCTATATAAGAAGTATAATATATTATATATCTAAAGGTAGTAAAAGAGTTTAAAATATTTAAGTTATCTAAGATTCCTATATATAGAGACCTAAAAATTTATACTATTCTAAAAGAATATAAGAATATCTTTAAGTTAATATTACTATAAGAGTTATTACTAGAATAGGCTATCTTATATAATATATATACTAGAGATATTATATTTATTAATATTAACTTATATATATTATCTAAATAAAAGCTATAAAAGTAGAAGAAATAAGTATCTAAACTATTAGAAAAGAATCTAATTTAACTATCTATAAGTATTTAAAGATTCTCTATAATATTTATTATAAAACTAAATAGTAGCTAGAGGATATATATAGATTATTATATATTAAATAGACTAATATTAAAGAATAGTTATCTACTATTATAAATTTAAGATCTATTTAATTATATAGGTATTACTAAGATTATATTTAAAATAGATTTAATATCTAAGTACTAGTAGGTTTAAATAAGAGTATAGTTAATTAAAAAGATTGCTTTTAATATAATATAGAGAAAATATAAGTAGATTATAATATTATTTAGACTATATAATATATCTACTACTTTCTAGTCTATTATAAATAATACTTTAAGATTATTTCTTAGTTAATTTATTATAGTTTATTTAGATAATATTCTTATCTTCTTAAAAACTATAGAAGAATACTATAAGTATCTTAAAAAAGTATTAGTTATATACTATATTAGGAAAATATAAGATTACTACTAAATATATTAAGTTCTATAGGTTCTATATTAAAGAAGAATAAGTCTTAGTAATACTAATAAAGATTAATATAATTATATTATAGCTAAGGCCTATAAATATATATAAAGTCTAGTAATTCTTAGGACTTATAATATATTACTAATAGTTTATTAAGGATTTTACTAAAATCTATATATCTTTATATAAATTATTAAAAGAGCTTAATAAGTAGCTCTAAAAAGATAAGCTTTATCTAATTTTGTGGTTAGTAGTATATAAAAAGGCTTTTAGATAACTAAAATATCTTATTATTACTACTTCTATATTAATCTAACCTAACTTAATAAAACTATTTATAATTAAGACTAATATATCTAAATAGACTATTAGAATAGTCCTAAACTAAGTAAATAAAAATAGAAAACTCTATCCTATAATCTTTAATAGTTATAAGCTTTCTAATATAGAATTAAATTATTCTATATATAAAAAGGAATTATTAGCTATTAAAAAGGCCTTATATCTATAGGATTATTATCTAGAAAACAGTATAAAAATAACTATTATAACTAATTATTAGGGTTTATAATATTACTAACCTATAGTAAGTAGCTTACTTACTAGATTATAAAATATTAAGAGTATAATCTAAAGATTTAATATTAGAAAGATAAAAAGGTAATTATTCCTAATACTATTAGTAAAAGGCTAGATTTTATTAGTAAAGGCCCTATAAATATATTATTTCCTTTGATTTAAAATACTACTCTTACTATAATCTTAACTATAGTAGAATAAATAATTATAAAAGTCCTAGAAAAAGAATAGCTAGTAGTTATAGAAAAGTATTTAGATTTAGGAATACTTCTTATTAATAAGAAGCTTATAAAAGCTATAGAAAAGTTTGTTCTGAACTTATTATACTATAATATAAAGTTACTAATAAAGTCTATAAGTATAGCTTATTATTAGTTAGTCTTTATTTATAAAGATAAGGTTTATATATCTTATCTAGAACTTCTCTTTTATAGAGAATAATTACTATATCTCTATAAGAAATTTAGTTATTTAAAATATCTAGATATAAATAGAGTTATTTATCTATAAGTATAATAGCTAAATATAAAAAAGGATATAGAAGATATTATAAAATTATACCCTAAATACTAAGTTAGTTAGAATCCTTAAAAAGATTTAGAATAAGAGATAGCTTAATATATAGTAGAGAATAGTATCTATCTATTTAAATAATAGGATATTAATCTAATTAGATATCTTTCTTATATATCTAATAGTAATTACTAGATTATTACTATAATTAATTATACTACTAGCTAGGTTATTATATAAACTATTCTAGAAGCTATAGAAGAAGCTTTAGGTTAGTTTATATATAAATAAATCTTTATAAATTATAGTATACTAAGGGAAATAATTATTAATAATAGCTAGAATCTATTAGCTAAGGTAGTAAGATACTATATCTAACTTCTTAGTACCTAATATTAAATAACTACTCTATACTATCTATATATAAATAAGAAGATAAAAAACTTTAATAGATTATTAGACTAAATATTAATAAAGTATTTAATAAATAAACTAATAAAGTTATAGGATCTTTACTTAATATAGATTATTTTTACTATATATATATATAAATATAGTATAATAGGGTTTAGTCTATTTTATTTAATATATAGTAAATAATTATAAATTCCTAGTAATAATAATAATATAATAGTAGTATAATCTTTTATAAAAAGATTAGATATATTATAGAACTTAAATAATATATAAATAAAGATAAATAAATTATTACTAAATTATATAATTAAGAAGGATTATATTTATAATAATAAAGTTATAAAAACTAGCTTTTAGAAGAATAACTAGGTATTAATATATAATAAAAGTAGGAAGAAATTTAAAAGTAAATAGTTTAAATTATATTATATTCTAATAATCTATATCCTTAGAATATATACTTTAGTAGAGTTATCTAATTATATACTTTAAAATCTTATAAATAGATTAAGACTTCTAGAAGTAAGAGTAGATAACCTAAAGTTATTATAGATATTATAAGCTACTTAAACTATAATATAATAAGTTAGTTTAAACCTAAAGAGATTTAAAAAGATCTAGAAGATCCTAGAGAATAATACTTTACTACTAACTTACTTAGATCTATTAATTTTTATTTATAAAGAGTAGGATAAGTTTTACTATAATAGTATATAATAAAGTTTAGTAAGAGAGAATATAATTATAGAATATATTATTGAGAAAGTATATAGATATATAGTAAAATACTAATATATATAAGGAGATCTAAAATAGAAGGATCTTAAAGAGTTATAGGAAAAGTTAAGTTTAGACTTAAATAATAATAATAGAGCTAGGTATATCTCTAAAAATAAAGATATAGATAGAGTTAGATATATCTCTAATAATAAAGATATAGATTTAGAAGAAGTATTTTATATACTATAATAGTATATAAAAGGATATTAATAAAAAATAGTCCTTTTATTATTATAATCCTAAAGGCTAAGTTATAAAATCTATAAAAAAAGAAGAAGGGATAAAGTAGAGATTTATATTAGATATATAAGGCTTATTAAGTACTAACTAAGAATATAGAAGAAAAATATAATTAAATTATAAATAGAAAATACTAAAAATTATTCTTAGGAATATTATAATATATTATAAGATAATATAAAGTAGTATAAATTATATAGAAGTACTCTTATAAGACTAACTATAATAAGTAGATTATTTAGTAATAGTCTTTTTTAAAGAAGTTATAGAAGATTTAGATAAAGCATTAAATAAAAGCTTATTATTAGAAGTATTATAAATAGAAAGTTTAGAATTATTATAAATAAAAGGATTAGACTCTTTATAAATAATATTTATAAACTCTCTAAGTTCTTTCTTAAGAGCTAATTTCCTTTTATAATAATTATTTTTCTTTATAGATAAGATAACTATTTAAAATATAGTCTTAACTATATTAAGTATAAAAAGATTCTCTTCTAACTTAGCTTTATTTTTATTATACTTAATAATATTATTCTCTTTTAGAACTATCTTAATTTATATATAATTATAGGCTAAATAAGACTTTACTAAAGATAGTTAATTATATACTATTAGTATTAGCTTAAACTTACTAGTTTTAAGATAATAATAGATATTATAGTTATCTAATAGAGAAAAATACTAGTCTACTAGATAAACTAGACTACTAGAATATTTAATATTAATAGTATAGATAGATCCTTTTAGACTAGAAGAAGAAGAGGAAGCTATAAGAAAAGGAGATTAGATCTTCTAGATCTTTTATATAGAAGAAAGGACTAACTTAATATAAACTAAAGTCTCTAGAGTTACTAAAGTAGGAATAGTTATATATAGCTTTTTAGAGATAGGAGATATAGTCTCTTTAGAAGAAGATATAGAGATAGTAATATAATACTTTTATAGTATAATTATAAGAGAAAAAGCTTTCTCTATATTATAATTATTCTCTTCTATAACTAGATCTTTAACTAAATAGTAAAAGATATAATAATAAGAGATTAGATAAGTATTCTATATAAAGTAAATAAGGTTCTTAGAAGGATTCTAATAGAAAGAGTATCTACTTATAGTATTCTTATATATATATAAAGTATAAGAGCTACTAAATATAATATCTCTACTATTAAGAACTATAACTATATATAAAAGAAAAGGCCTATAACCTACTAAATAGTATATATATAATAAAGAGGTAGCTATCCTGATTTATTAGGTAATATATATATATCTTTACTCTTTTAAATTAACTTTAATATTATTAATATTATACTAATCTATATTATATATAACTAGTATAGTAATAAATATAAGATCAGAAGTAGATTAGAAGTTAAGAAGGAATATATTATTAAATATATTAATATCTTTACTATATATAATAGCTTTTATAAATTAAGGTCTAATACTAAAGTTCTAGGATATGATTATATCTATATTAGAGGGTAGAATATCTAATATTTCTATAAGAAATAAGATATTAGCTTATATTTAGCTTAAGTAATACTATAAGAATCTAGAATTATATCTATTAGAAAAGAAGAGATATAATAAGATATATAGAAAGAGAAGTATAGGAAGAGAATTATATGAAGGAAGAGAGTATAAAAAATAATAATATATAAGAAGAATAGTAAATAAGCTAAAAGGTAGTGTTAGTAAGCTTTTTTTTTTAATATAAACAGAATTATACCGCTGAAAGAAGACGATGTAATAATAAGGTGATACTAACTATTAAACTAATAGGAGATTAAAAAGAAAGAAGATATATAGCTAGGGGGGGTTAATACTTTATATAGACCCCCTATAGATAGAAAGCTCTATAAAACTAAGTAAGAGGCCTTAGGCTAATATAGGTATTTATAATACTAGAAGTAGTAATTATAATACTATTTAGTAAATACTATATAACCTATGATCATAGCCTCTCCCTCTATACTATTTATTATATTATTATTAAAACTATCCGGAAAACGACTAATAGGCTACTATTGAGCCTAAGGCTATCGATTTAGATACTAGAAGAGTAATTTACAAGGCTTTATTATCTCTATACTCCTAGGATATTACTATTAGATAATAATCCTTAATATTACTAGTATTTCCTTATATAATATATATTATATAATAAGACTATCTACTATATAGCCGGATATATTATTATATACTATTATATAAAATACTTTATAAGTAGCTAAAAAAGTAAGTAATATAGCACTCTCGAAAAGGCGAATCATGAATATTTATAATTCTCTATATATATAATCATACTATAGGTGTTTTATATACTATTGCTCTATATAAATACTTAAGATCGAGATAATCTTAATTAAGTAGGGGAGGATAAGATAAATTTACCTAATTCTCCCTATATATTTTATATATCACGATCTATTATATTTGTTTATATATAGTAATATCCATATTTATATTTGTTGCTATCTATCTATAGTTATCTGATCGTATATGATCAGATATATCTATTTGCTATATTTATTTACTAGTGTATATATATTAACTGTCGTTTCCCTTAACTTAGTAATATATACCCGTTCACACCCTAAGATCTCAATAACTAATATTTTTGTAAAATATCTAGAACTTCTCTTAAATATTAATAGTATTTCTCTATAGTATCTAAGAAAATAAGGATATTATTAAGATAAATAATAACTATTTAGCTAAGAAAGGGTTATAAAGTATTATTTATAATTAATTAAAATATTACTAGGATATTATATAATCTAAAGAGTATAATAAACTATTTGTACTTTCTCTAAATAATATTAAATATAGTCTTTTTAATTAATTCCTTTTCTATATAAACTTACTAATATCTAGAGATTAAATCTATCTTAGATATAATTTTAGTAATTCCTATATAGTCTAATAAATCTTAGATATATAGTAATAGATACTTATTCTTTAATATTAGTTTGTTTAATACTTAGTAATCTATATATATCCTCTAGCTACTATTCTTTTTTAGAATAAATAAGATAAGGAAGCCCTAAGGACTAGTAGATAATTAAATTAGATCCTTTTGTAATAGTTCTTGAACTTACTTTAACTATTCTTATAGCTTTAAGTTAGATAGTAAGTATAAACTAATATTAATAGGTATAGTATCTCTAGTATAGATATTATAAGAGATAGCTTATTCTAGTAGTAACTCTTGAAATAATACTAACTTATATATATCTTAATAATTATTATAAATCTTTGAATCAGGATAATTTATATAATGGTTACTAAGTTGTTAGGCTAGAGACCTATGACTAGGTAAGGATATCGGATAGTAGAGATCAAATAGAATAGTTGATATATAGAACTGATTCTTGTAGGATAAGAATTATAGCTATTGTTTATATATTTTAATATTAGTAGAGCTTACTAGGGCTTAGAGTAGTTATATATTAGTAGATATATTATAGTAGATTTATCTACGGAGTAGCTATAAATTATACCTAAATCGTACTTAAAGAGATTTAGGAATCCTATAATAATTTATCCTTCCCTTTTAAGGATAGTTAACTTAACTATTTATATAACTTATATTTAATTAGATAATTTATATCTAGTAGTATTATATTAAATAAAGATTCTAGAACTAATACTACCTTAGGTATCTTTATATATAGATATAAATAAAGTAATATAGGTTCTTTAATATCTTTAAGATAAGAGCTTCTCTCTTATCTTTTTAACTTTTATCTTTTTCCTTTTCTTAGCTTTTAATTCTTGACTCTCTATCTTCTTACTCTCTATTTTTATTTTATTTCTTTTTAATATATCTAAGACTACTGCTTCTAGTGTTTTTAGTAATCCTTCTTACTATAGTAGTTATTATATAACTAGAGGTAAAGATTAGGCTAGAGGTAGAGGTAATAGTAATAGTAATAGTAATAGAGGTAATAGGATTAATAGGGATAATAGGAGTATTACTAGTACTTCTACTAGCTTATACCCTCTTTATAATTAAATTATTTACTCTTTCTTTATATTTTGTATTAGATATATTACTAAAATAGCTCTTTATCCTTCTAAGGATATTATTTCTAAGATCTATTATAACTAGGATTATATAAACTTAATTACTTATACTTTATATAAAAAGTATAGTAAAAATTATTTTTAGGTAAGGTTCTTCTCTAAGTTATATTTAATTTAGTACTAATTTATTTTAGATATCTTATAGAATTTATAATAATTTATATTAACTTTAGCTAATCTTTAACTAGATATATAAAGTTTAAAGTAGTAATACTACTATAATAATTATTAATAGTATTATATCTATTTAGAGTAAAGAAAGTAAAACTATAGCTATAGAAGGATCTATTTATCTCCTAGTATCTTTTTAAAAGATAATCTCTATTTATCTTTCTAGTTATAAGCTCTATTTTAATTTATAGAATATAGACTAAGCTATAGGGGTATATACTATATTTATTATTAAATAATAAAAGGAGTTAAATATTAAGACTGATTTATCTCCTATTTAGTTTTCTTATTATTCTAATAATCTTTTATATCTATAGATTAGTAATACTAGTTTTACTCTCTAGTAGAGTAGTATTTAATCCTTTTTTATAGAGATTATAATAGGATATTAGTATAATATAACTCTAATTAAGATTACTTTAATTCTAGTTATAATAATAATAATTATTAATATTAAAATACTTATAGCTTAGTATAGAATTCTATAATAATTTATTATTTTTTATTTTACTTATTCTTCCCTTTTTTAACTAAGTAGTTTTATTTAGTATAGCTTTTCTTTATTTAATATTAATTTAAAAATAATTTAAAGGGGTTTTAAAGGGTTTTTAGTATTATTAGAATATTATTTTATAAGCTTAGTTTTTCTTAAATAAAGCTATTATATTTTTTATATTTTCTAAATATTCTACTAGTTTCTATTAGTTATATTCTAAGAATTATTCTATTTATTTTATATAGTAATATAGTACTTTATTAAAGATTTTTTTATTTTAAATCTTTTTAACTTCTTATTCTTCTTTATCTTTAAGTTCTAGTATTAATATTTATAAGTTATTATTATTTTAGCTATTCTATAGTTTAAAAAGAGAGATAAAGAAGATATTATATAATCTTAAGTATTTTTCTAGTAATATAATATAATAGATCTAAGTACTAATTTTTATAAGAATATAAAAAGATCTAATTTAATAAAGAGATAGCTTCTTTTCTTTAGTTTTAAAATAAAGATTCTTTATTAAAAGAGATATAAAGATTCCTATTTTAAAGTTTTTTAGCTTATAATTTTTATTATAGGATCTTTATTATATTTCCTATATAATTTAAAGCTTTTTTATAGTCTTTTTCTAGATATTTTAGAGATAATTTATTTATTCTTTAATATTAAAGATCTTTTTCTTAAGTATTTTATTAAGAGTTTAGATTTAGAAATTAAGATTATATTTAAATAATATATAAAAAAAGATCTTATTAATTAATATATTAATAGTATTATTATATATAAATTATACTATTTTAAGAAGTTAAGTCTAATTTAATTATTCTTTATTAATAAAATATTTAAGATAATCTTCTAAAACCTAATTAAATCTTTTTATTTATCTATTAGTTTAGAAATAAAATATAATAAAGAACTATAGTTTAATCTTAAAGTAATAATAGAGTTATAACTAGAATCTACTTATAAAAATAGATTTTTAATTAAAGATAATCTTCTTTAGGTTTTTATATTTAAGTTTAATTTAATTAAAAAAGAGTTTAATAAGATCTTCTATAGATATTATTATTAATATAGAAAGAAATTAAAAATTTTTTATAAGTTAGTAGATAATAACTAGGATTATATTATATTTTCTTCTTTTAAAGATTATAATTAGAAATCCTATAATAAAGTCTATACTTAGTTTTATAAATAATCTATAAAATATAAGAAAGGATTAAAGTTCTTTATAGAAATAATATTTAGATATTTTAACTTTTTAATATATTAGATATATTTTAATATATTCTTATATATTTTTTAATAGATATTTCTAATAGAATTTCTTTTTTAAAAACTCTTCTATATATATTCTTCTAAAATATTCTATAAGTTACTTATTATAATAGAGTTTAATTAATTTTTATCTTAGATTCTTAGTAATAAGAATATAGAGATATTCTTTATAATATAAAAGTTTCTTAGAGTTAATATTTTAATACTTTCCTTATAGAATATTTTTCTAGACTATTTTATCCTTATTTTAGAGTTCTTTAATTAATAATTTTAATTTCTTTAAAGATTTATCTATAAGTAGATCTTTATTTATAGTTATAGTAGCTATTATTTAAGGAGATATAAATTAAGAGTGACTTAAAACCTTATAATATATTATATTATAGCCTTAACTTAGAAGAAACTTAGTTATATTATAGTCCTAACTTAGGAAAAACTTAATTATATTATAGCTCTAACTTAGGGAAAGCTCTTTATTATCCTCTAGATCTAAATAATTAGCTTTACTAGACTTATCTATAGTCTTCCTTAGATTCTCTTAATCTATAGGGATAGTAGTATTATTTTAAATCTAGTTTAGCTCTAACTCTAAATTATTAACTAAATTACTTATAGTTAGGAAGAAGAATAGTAATAGATTTCTATAGACTAATATAATTATAATTATTAATCTTTATTTCTTTTTATTTTTCTCTTTAAATAGTATTATATTAGTAATAAACTACTATACTTTTATAAATAATTTAATTATAATTCTTTTATAAATTAGTCCTAATATCTTTTTTATAGATAGAGGTTTCTCTTTTTTAAGATATAAAATAACTTATCTATAGGATTAGTCTTCTTAGAGTAATAATATATTATAAAGTTAAATAAAATAAAAGAAAGGTATTAATATATTTATCTTTTATTAATCTTAGATTAATTTATAAATAGTTTTAAGTTATAGTAATCTATTAGAATCTTAACTTAATAGTAGCTTTTTTTAAAATATTAATACTAATATTTAAATAAGTAAATAATTATAAATAGCTTTTAATCTAATATTATATAATTCCTCTCTATAGGTAAGAATTTCTTTAACTAGAAGATAATAGAATATTATATCTTTTAATTATCTAGTTATAAAAGGATTCTATCTATTCTAAAACCTAAAGTATTAGTTTTAAATTAAATAGATCTTTTTAGATTAAAGTAATATAGAAGAGATATAGTTAAAAAGGTATTAATAAGATCCTAAAATACTTTTGATTTATAGTTATTTAGCTTAATACTCCCTAGTTTTTTCCTATTTTTACTTTCTTTAAGAAGCTTTATAAATAGTAATATAATTAAAAAGTAATTTTTAATAAACCTTTAATAGAAGTTATAGAATCTTAGGAAGATTTAAATCCTTTTATAGGATATAGACTACTTCTATTTCTAGATAGCTTAAATCTATTCTAAGTCTATAGAGATATTATTTTAACTAATAATAAAACTAAGGAATTTAATTTATTTCTTATAGAATTAATATTTAGAGACTTTTATAAATAGCTATACTTTTCTTAATCTTTTAAATATAAGATAAAGATATTCTATATATTCTTTATAGATCTTAGAGAAGATAAGAATATTATCTAAATATATAATATAAATAATATTAAAAAGGCTATAAAGTATAATATAGATATAGCTTTAAAATATTATAGGTATATTAATAAGACTAAATAGTATAACTATATATTTAAAATAGCTATATCTTATATAAAAAACTATCTTCTATTCTTTTTCTTCTTTAATATAAATTTAATAATATATATCTTATATATTAATTTTACTAAGGAATTAAGCCTTAGAAAAATAATTAAGAATCTCTAAAATAAAAGATAAAGAATACTAATTTTTAACTAAAATCTTATTTAGACCTTAATAATTAATATAAAGCTATAACCTTTTATCTTTTTTAGATATAAATAGGATAAGTATACTAGTTAGACTCTTTAATAATCTAATTTAATTATTTATTAAGTTTTTATTAAAATACTTCTATAACTCTATAAGTTCTATCTATAAAAGGGGATAGATTAGACTATATAAAGATAATATATCTTCTTTAAGTTTAATTAAGTAATTAGTCTCTTTTTATAGTAATATAATTTTAAAGTTCTATATTTTAAATATATCCTAAAATACTAATAATTTAGGAAGGATTTAATCTTAACTTATTATTAATTTATCTTTTTCTTCTTCTAGGGAAAGCTAGATTTCTTTTAGGGTTTTAATAATTATAAAGATATAGATTTAGTTCCTATATACTTTTATAAACTAGTAAGACTTTAACTATTCTATTATTTTTCTTTTATATTTAAACTACTATTATTTCTATTATAGGACTAATATAATTTATATTTCTTAGATAGTTATATTTAATAGTAATACTAATAATCCTAATAGATAGAGATCTCTATTAACTATAATATAGGAATATAAAAACTTTTATTTAGTTCTTTAAGAATTATATATAGTAATTAGAATAATCTATATACTATAGATAGGGATATTTTATTAGTCTACTATTTCTAGGATAGAAGTATTATACTTAGTTTAATTAAAATAATATTTCTAAATAAATTTATAATTAATAAGATCTATCTTTATATAAATATTAATATTTATATATATCTTAATATTATTTTAGATATAAATTAGAATATAGAAATAAATAACTATTCTTATTTAAGACTAGAAGTTAGAATTTATAAAAGTTAATTTAATCCTAATACTTTTCCTAAGTCTCTTAACTAAGTATTATTATAATAATATTAGGGTCTTAAATAAGCTTCTTAGATTTTTATTCTTAGGGCTTATAATAGTAAATAATATTTATTTATCTAGTAATCTAGTTTATTATAATTGAAATAACTATTTAAAAGGGTTCTAATAGATAGATTAAATAAGTTAGATATATTAGTTTCTCTAATAGATATATTATTTAGATTATTCTTATTCTAAGAAGAAAATAATTAAGGTTTATCTCTAAAGTAAAAGAGATTTAAATATAACTTAAAGTTATTATAATTTAGATTAGATCTAGGACTATAAAAACCCTTTAAATATAGATTTCTAGGATCCTTTTAATCTTATTCTATACTATTAGACTAGTTTAGGAATAAATTATTAGATTATAGGTATTTTAAGCTTAAATTTAAATTATTAATAAATAGATTATATTTATATATCTTTACTTTTATAAATTCCTAGATACTCTATACTTCTTTTATCTATTATATTTAAGTTTTAGAAGAAACCTTTATATATTAATAAATATATAGTATTAACTATAGCTATAGTTTTAATATATAATAGTATATTTATTTATCTTAAGAGATCTAAGAAAAATAATATTCTAGATCTATAAAATAATAATAAAAGGTCTTTAATTCTTTATTAGTTTATTAATAATAATACTTTATCTTATTATTAATTTCTCTAATAAAGGTATTTTTATTATATATTAAGATAAGAGTCTATTTCTTATAGTATTCCTAGTTATTAAAATAATAATTATTATTATTTTTAAAGTATCTTTTTTCTATAATCTAGTTATTTTTATAGTTAGAGTTAAAGTATTTAACTCTTATAAAGATCTTTATTACTTTATTTTTATAGATCCTAGAATTATCTTAAAAGATATATTTAAACTATAAAAGTTAATTTACTTATTCTTAAAGATTAAATAATTTCTTAAACTTATTAATCTTAAAATCCTTTACTTTCTTATATATTTTAATCTTAGTTCTTCTATAAGCTATAGATAGATTATCTAGAAAAGTCCTAATATTAATTCTAGAAACTTAAATAAAGAGCTCTTTAAGATAAATATAAATTATAAGGAACTCTTCTAGATATTCTAGTTTATATCTTTTCTTTTCTAAAGTATCTATAGTAATACTTCTAGATCTATTAATACTTTTAGTTATAAGATTATTAATAATTTCTTTAATCTAGTTTAGATTAGATTTAATTAGGTTTATATACTAATCTAGAACTAATTTATTCTTAGATTATCTAATAATAAAAAAGAAAGATATAATAAGCTTAGATTAAGTACTATTATAAAAGGATATAGGGTTTTAGTATATAAAGAGTACTATTATTAATCTTTAGGTAGTTAAAAGAGAAGAATTAGAATTATAATAGTTACTAAGTTATTAGACTAGAGACCTATAACTAAATAAGAATATTAGATAATAAAGATTAAATAGAATAATTAATATATAGAACTGATTCTTATAGGATAAGAATTATAGCTATTATTTATATATTTTAATATTAGTAGAGCTTACTAGGGCTTAGAGTAATTATATATTAATAAGTGTATTATAGTAGATTTATCTATAGAGTAACTATAAATTATATCTAAATTATATCTAAAGGGATTTAGGAATCCTATAATAATTTAGTATCTTTCTTTAGATATAGTATTTTTAGTAGTTAGATAGATTATATATAATATATTCCTTACTTTACTTTTTAATATATATCTAGTTTATTTTATTAATATTAAATTTAGTTTTAGATTATTTCTTTTAAGTAGATAATAATTTCTTTATTTATTAATATATATAATATATAAATAACTTTAATTATAAATCTTTATAATAAATATTCTCTAATTAATATTAGGGTTCTAATAATATAAGAAATCCTTTCTTAATATAAGTTTAAATTCTAGAATATTAAGAATCTATATAGTAATACTAGTATACTAGCTTCTAATTATAACTAGTAGTTATATATAAAACTATATTATTAGATTATTACTATTTAGTAGATAAATATATATATCTTTATAAGTTTACTTATAGAGATAGTCTAATCTATTTTAATATAAGAAAGTTATAAAAATAAAGGTATATAAAGTACTATAATCTAATAAAGTATAAATAATTATATTTTAATTTAGACTATATATTAAAACTATATAGTATAATAGTAAATTATCTATTATATTAAGATATATATTAATATATATAATATTATCCTTTTTTTTCTTCTTTAACTCCTATAAAGTTTCTAGAATAGTAATAACTTATATAGTTAGATTAAGCTAATTAGGACTATTATTAACTAATAATTTCAAAATATTTCTTAGATAACTAATAAAAGTTTTATATTTATTAGTTATATCTATTTTTTTAAGTCTTAATTCTTCTTTAGATAACTATAATTATAGGTAATATAACCTGGTTTATTGTAATTATAGTATCTAAATAAGTTATTTCTATAATTAGATTATTTTTAATTATAGTTCTAATTAGTATTATTTAATAATATAGTATCTAAATCTATAGTATTAGGATTATAGTTATATTCTTAGTTATTCTTCTTCTTTTTAATATAACCTATAATTAAAGCTTCTTATTTATACTATATAAATCTTTTAATAATATTAAGTATAGTACTTAGATAGTTATAGTCTTTAGTCTATTATCTTTGAAGAGATATATTTATATCTTTTTATAAGAATTAAATAAGTATTAGCTTAGATATATTAATTCTATATTCTACTATAGCTTCTTATAAGTCTATTATATATTTAATAAAGTTATAGTCTTTCTAATAGTATTTCTAGAAATAATCCTATCTTTTCTCTTTACTAAGATATTTAAAAAACTTATATTTAATCTATTTATAGTATATAGTAAAGATATATATAATATAGACTAGATTAGATATACTAATATATTTATTATAGTATCTTTAAATATAAGCTATATAATTCTTAAAAGCTCTATTAGAATAGATAACCTTATTATACTCTTTTAGTTTAGATCTAATAAACTAAGTAATTTTATAAAAATAATATTTATAATTATATAGGTACTTTTATATAGTATTATCTTTAATCTAATTACTATATTTTTTATTAGGATAGATATTTTTTATTAATATATATTTAATAATTAATATATTCTTAGATAGTTAGTTTAATATAGATATAGGATATTTAGATAATAATAATATAGATACTATAGATACTAACTATAATATATAAGTCTATTATTTATTCTAAAATACTTAGATAATATTATATACTAATATTATAATAATTATATAATTTACTAGGTTATTATTCTATAGGATAGTATAATATTTAATAAGTTTAATAAGTAATATTTATAATACTTAGAGAGTCTTTTTATCTAGTTTAGATCTTACTAATCTATTTTATAATAACTATTATAATTACTATTTTATATTATTAAATACTAGCCTTTCTAATAAGATTTAATACTATCTAAATAGCTTTCTTTAATTTAAAGTTCTTCTAAAGATAACTAGATCTCTAATATTAATTAATATTTTATATCCCTCTAAGTATATTATTATAGTAATACTCTAGTCTTATATAGATAAATAACCCTATAATAGTTTAAAGTAGGAACCTTCTATAATAAATAATATATAATTATATATAATCTTTATAAAAATCCCTTAATTTATATATACTTAATTAATATTAGGTAGTTTTTAGTATATAATTACAATAATTACTTCTATATAATAATTTTTAAGTAGAAATCTTTATAATATAATACTTTTAGTATTATTCTATTACTAGTATTATTCTAAGTTCTCTATCCCTTAGTATATCTCTATACTATTAGATCTTCTATAAATAGATATATATATTCTTAGTTAATATAGTAATTATATCTAAATAACCTTATAAAAAATACTATTAGAAGGTAATACTACTAGATAAGATCTTTAGGATAGAATTAGTATATTATATAGATATATCTAACTATAGTAAAGGAAACGACTATATAATATATACTAGGTATAAAGATAAATAAAATAAATAAGCTCGATTGGGTTAGATCGGGCAGTATAAACATTATAGTAGTAGACACAACGGGGATGCCGATATAGTAGGACAATATAGGAAATAATATAGTATAGGAAGGCAAAAATTTAACAATAATAATAATTTAATAGTTATCTTAAGTATTTTTATCTTACTCTAGAAGATACTAATTACTATAAGTATCTTCTATATAGTAGATATATTATCCTATTAGGTATTTTTAGTATACTTTTTAATTTATTAAAGGAATATAATACTATATAGACTAGAAAAGCCGGCATTCTCTATCTTATTTAGTATTCTCTATACTCCTTTAATAATTTAATCTTCTATAAGCTCTAGAGGAATATAAGTCTTTTAGTATATAACTTTTAACCCTTAGATAGATCTTAGTAGTATAAGATAGTATAAAATTTAATAATCAGGATATACAAAAGCACTACTAGACTATACTACCTTAATAGTAGCTATTTTATCAGATAAAACTAATATTAAAATATAGCTAGCGAAGTAACTAAGAATTTGAACTAGGTCTTAGGTTCCTAGGACCTCTAGTTAGCGAGTTATTCTAAGAATTAGGTTTGATAAGAGATAGTTGTCTTATTATATTATTACTAATATAGAGAGAAGTTAATAATTTAATATTATAAATTATATAATACTAGTTTAATAGATTAAAGTAGACTATAGAAGCTTATATTAAAGTAATTTTATTAATAAGATTATTATTTTAAATTCTTTTATATCTATTTACCAAGGGTATTGATAGTTATTAGTATCTTCTTTAGGGTATCTATATTATCCTTTTAGATATTAGTAGTATAGTTTTTAAGATTTAATATAAAAGTATAAATAAAGGAGTTCTTATAGCTATTGTTATCTATATTATTGATAATTAGTATATATCTTTAGTAATTTAGTCTATATTAAGCTTAGGTATAGGGATTATAGTCTTTTAGAGAAGACTTAGCAGTATAAAATTTTAAAGGTTTTTATAGTCGGGATATATAAAAGTACTACAAGGCTATACTACAACGGTAGCTACTATTTTACTAGGTAAATCTTATATAAAAATACAGCTGCTGAAGTAACTAAGATTTTGAACTAGGTCTTAAGCTTCTAGGACCCCAGAAAAGCAAGTTATTCTAAGAATTCGATTTGCTGTGAGATAGTTGTTTTTTATAATCTTAGATTAAGTAGAGGAGGATAAGATAATTTTACCTAATTCTCTCTATATATTTTGTATATTACGATCTATTATATTTGTTTATATATAGTAATATCTACTACATCTGTTGCTATCTGTTTATAGTTATCTGATTATATATGATCGGATCTTATCTATTTGCTATATTTGTTTTACCGGTGTATGTATATTAACCGTCGTTTCCCCTAACTTAGTAATATATACATGTTCGCACCCAAAGATCTCACCTACATTGCCACATCCTAACATCTCCTTTCTCGGTAGAATTATAGGTACTCTATTACAATAGCTAGTAAGATTTTGGCTTGATATTATCACTAAATATAGTTTCTGGACACCAGATCTTGTCCTCTAGAGCAGTAGGTAAGCTTGATACTTCTATTTAACACTTATAGGTAGGAGGACCAAGCGCTATAGGATAGTAATATCTAATCTATCCTCTTGGCTGCTATTCTAGGTAAAATAACCTTGGTGTTCTCATAAACCAAAAAGGTGACCCAGGTGCTTGGTAAGACCCGAACAAGGTTGGGCCCCAGCCCTTTATAGAAGCCGGAGATCCCCTCACGGGCCCAGACCTGCATGATAGCATCGGTGGCACCGCGATATAGTAGATGGGCGTCATAAGTCTGTAAGCGAGATCTGATCACTTGGTACGGATAGGTGACACACCCTGCAAAGATCTTTGAGAGGCTGGACAGCGTAAGGAAGTCGATATTGTTGAGTTCCCGTGTCGCTGGTCGAAGTTCCGTTCCCTGATGACTATTCCATAGTGACCGAGAGCGAACCAGTTTCAACTGTTCATAGGCCATGAATTGTAGAGCGCCGTGGCTGACCCCAAACAAGGCTGGGACAAGGCCGCGATAGAAACCTTGTACTCCCTCAGAACTGTATATTTGTTTGGCCCCTGATCTAAATGAGGAATATGCACCCGGGGCTTGTGAGCCCGTCGAAAGCATACGAGTTTTGATCACCCATATTGGATTTGTCAGGATCGAGGTGAGCGCACCTAGAAAGGATGTATGATTAGATTCAATGAAGAAAGAAACAAAAAGTAGAACGAACACGTACCTGCAGCCCCCGAGGCTAAAAAGTAATCAGAAGCAGTGAGTGCTCGCATGTCTCCCCGGAATGAGCAGACGGCATCCTTGAAGGTACTATAGCACAAAAAATACAAGGCCCAGCTGGTAGAATTTCCAATGAGATTTGGGGCCAATCCTCGATAGAACGCAGCCAAACCTCCTTCATGTCCGGAAATATCACGAATGATTCGCAAGGAGCTGCCGAGTCGAGATGTAGATGTGCGATCAACTTGGAATGGGAGAAGAAGGAGAAAAAAAGTCAGAAGAAGCAAAATTTGGAGGACAAATTATCCTGTACCTTGAAGCCTAGTCTTTACTAGATCAAGCGGATGAAGGCAGAGTGTCGAGATAACTCCTGCAGTGAATCCTGCTACGGTCTCCACAACGGATGAAGACAAACCATCCCGAGCCGTCATGAACCTTGCACGATAGAATCGTAGGGAGGGAAATTGAAGACCAGGTGATTAACTCCGGTAGAAGGTTCCTTGGGCTATATCCATTGGAAGCAGCGGTCATTGAAGCTTTCAATGATGACTAAGACAAGGTTGGTTTTCTGCCGCGGGCGGAGAGAGACAAACCGGCAGAACAGAACAGAATGTAAACTACAGCACATGTATAGTGATAAAAGACTTGCATAAATTCTAAAATTGGAAGAGAGGAATGATAAATTATCAACAAATTGGTAGGTTTTTTTTCTTTCTTTAAAAATACAGGGAATCAAAGGCCAAGATGTTGCCTGAAAGTCCAACAAGGATGTCCCGAGGGACTATGGATGAAGAATTCTGACCCGTGTCATTCCATCATGAGAAAGCCCCAGGGTGTGTACAGTAATATCCCATCTTCATTTCAAACTTTGTGGGCATTTAGGCCAATGGAGAAAACAGCCTGGTACTAGATTTAGAGGGTTGTCTTTCCTCTCGGGCGGGGGGGGGGGGGGGGGGATATTCGAGTTCGAGTTCGAGTTCGATACATACTTGAACAGAGATGGCTTAGGTTCGCTGTACGAGTAGCCTGTTTATCTTCTGGTTAGCCCAAAGTTTCATATTCATAAATCTCCTGAATCCTACATACCAAGATAGACAATAAGAGGGAGATATCCGCTATTCGATCGCCCGATTAGGTCCGGTCACTGTTGGGGGTTTATCGCAAGAGAGCTCACTAATGAATCGCAACGCGGGAGATATCAATGACCTTGGAGACACGTTCCTGAGGAATAGAAAAGACCTGTTAGCTAACTCGAAAATGTCATATAAAGACGATGATAGGAGAAGAAAGATGTGAAAAGAGTTCTCAGTTCATCTTCACAAAGGCACTACTACTAACCTTGGTCTCTTCAGAGAATTGAACCATTGTGGCGGGTAGATAAATGGCCTAGTAGGTCACACAGAGATAGATAAAAAGAGGTTGGCGAATTCTTGAAAACACGAATGCGATGGGTAATGGTTGGGTGGTCGGAGAGAAAGGAAGGGGAAGAAGGATGATGGGACGTGATGGATTGATCGCGAGTTATGTCAATGCTCAAAAGTTTTTGCGGAACCCCGTTCCAAGCTTGACCTTCCCTTCCTCTTTAAATCCACACCACAACCCAATCTCACAAGTTCTCACCACGCATATTCTTCCCCGGCAAATATCGCTATATCTACTTGAAGATCCTAAAACCAACATTCGTTTGACACTTTTTTTGTCCCCCTCAATTTGCGACACCTCTTTTCAGACAGATTACCGCCATGTCTGGCGCAAGGCATTGGTAAGACCCTTTGAGACTCGGCGCTGGGACTCTCAAGCTAATCAAACCCAGGGAGCAGGATAAGGAGGCTACTGTCTACATTGGAAACCTAGACGAGCGCGCTTCGGATAGTCTAGTATGGGAACTCATGCTCCAGGCTGGTCGCATCGTTAATGTTCATTTGCCCAAAGACCGCGTTACCCAGTCGCACCAAGGGTATGGCTTCGTGGAGTTCATCAGCGAGGATGATGCGGAGTATGCATCAAGGATAATGAATGGAATTCGGCTTTTTGGAAAACCTATTCGTGTGAATAAGGCCTCGGCCGACAAACAAAAGTCCGTGGAGATCGGCGCAGAGCTCTTTGTTGGTAACCTCGATCCAATGGTCTCTGAGCAAGTCCTTTTCGATACTTTTAGTCGCTTTGGAAACCTTGTCAATCTCCCCAAGGTTAGCTTCATTTCCATATTCCACCCATTTGGGTCAGCATTGGTATCCACAAGATAGCTAATTCTTTTCATAGATCGCTCGCGACGACAATAACCTATCCAAAGGTTATGGCTTCGTCTCATTCGCCGACTTCGAGTCCTCTGACGCTGCGATTACCAACATGAATGGCCAATATTTGATGAACAAGCAAGTATCGGTGCAATATGCTTACAAGAAAGACGGGAAAGGCGAAAGGCACGGTGACGAGGCTGAACGCACGTTGGCTGCGCAGGCTCGAAAGCATAATGTTCAACCACCAACTCAACAAGGGTCTTCCGCTTCGATATCCGGGGGAGGGCCAGCCTCCGTTGCAACCCCGGCAATACCTAACGGTGATAATTCTCGGCCAGTGAGTACTACCCCCCAGATATCCGAGCTTGGCACGGGCCGAGGAATGCCACCGCTAGGTTATCAAGGTATCTCCGTACAGGCTCGACCTGCTCCAAATGCCCCAGCACTCACTACTCCACCCCCGGGCTTACCCGCTCGTCCACCGCCATCCCAGGCTGGATACGGCGGTCCTCAAACTTTTATGCCCCCTGGATTTAATGGCGCGGGGCAACAAAATTTTGCACCCCAAAGTGCACCGCCGCCTGGATTTTCTCCGCCTGGCTTTGGCCCTCCAGCTGGTACACCAGGCGCATCTCCCTCACTGCCGCCGGGTTTTCAGCAGCCAGGGTACGGGGGTGGCCATTGAGCATTAAGGATTTATAGCACATGAGTTTTTATTCTTCTCTTCCAATATGTTGCAAATCTGGATGCCATGCTTTCAGGATAACGATAAGATGACAGAGCCTGACTTGGGGTGTTTTATTTATTCCTTGATCAAATGCCTTCTCCATATCTGGCCTCCAACGATCAGGTTGTATCTCGAAGAGCCACTTATCAGCCACCAAGATTGATTTCAAAAGAAGAGGCGTGTCTTCTTCTGAAAAGCTTTTTACAGGGACGGGTGGGCAATCCATACTCTAGCCATAGTTCTACGCAATGATCGAGAGAAATTATGCTTAGAGATATAATGAATAAAACAGAATGCCTTCATACCAAGAAACAAGCAGTGCATATATAGATAGCCCATTAATTTTGGGAAGTAGAATTGTTGACGAGAAAAACGGGGACAAATGGAATATGCGGCTTTGGAGGAACGACAACCAATGTATGAGAGGATTCGAAGAAAGAATAAGAAAAAGACAAAGAAAAAAAGCAACGAGAAAAAGGGAGGAAAAAGGGAGGGAAAAGGGGGGGGGGGTGGGAACCACAATGAAAGAGTGAAAGAGAGGGGGAGAGGAATACAGAGAGGGACAACAAGAGCATGATGGTATTCGCATTGATTGGGTGAGCTAAACGGTGAAAGAATTATATAATTTATGAAAACGAGACGAATTTAGGATCCCGGGGGCGGCCATCGGGGCCAATGTTATTTCGTGCAAATCGCTGTTCTGTGTAGATTCGCCGGGCTTCGTCAAAATCGACTTTGCGAGTCTTCATGATCTTTCGTACTTCTTGCTTTGCTCTCTGATCAAGGCCTGCTCTGGGGTCTCCATCGGCAACGTTAGCTGTGATGTCGAAATGCGAAGAGCTCAAGCCAGCTTCCAGGTCGCCTGTGAAGCTTGATGGTAGTCGATGATAGATATGATCGGGAACAGGTAGTAAAGGTAGCCATCGTGATCGAGTCAAATAAAGCCCTGCACGAATACCGATCAGTAAGGTTAGTTTGCTAGGTTCAGCCTGCCCAAGGGAACTGGCATGAGGACCTACCTGTGCCGGAGATGATAACGAAGAACAGGAGCGCATAGAAAAGCGTGTAGGTCATGATGGGCAGCAGGAATTTCCAAGAGAGTGATATGACTGCAGTCTGGCAGAAACAAGACCAAACCCCCTGCCCTAGTAGTCGAGAGTCAAAAATCTCACAAAGCGAACGAGATACTCTCACGCCCCCAAAAGGGAAACATGCATTCGTCATCGTTCCTGGGTAGGAGAATTGCTAATACCACCCCTCAAATGGCTAAACCCACCCCTTCTAAGCTCACCGCCGTATTTGTAATACCACAAGGCACAAAGGCATCAATTTTCTGCCGGCAGCATGAATACGGTCCAGAATTAAATCTCATCTCCACGTAAAAAGCTTCCATTTTACCACACATTTAACGACATTTAATATGCAAGCAAGTTATCTCATTCCAAGCTAAACCTAAAGAGGAAACAGAGGCTGATTTTAAAAACACCGGCAAATGCATTTTCAGTCGAATTAACTGGCAAATCTGTTGATCAACGGACACCCAGGCCTTTTATGCCCCTCCACGCCGCAATTTCCACATGTATTGGGTCTCCTCCGAGATTGCACAGTTGGTGGCTGCTGAGAGCCTTGTTGGGACCATTGCTCATAAAACTCACGATCTACAGCATCTTCAACAGCATCTAGCTGCTCCCATAAGCTTGGGATCCGCCCCTGTGATCCCTCTGGGCCTCGGGGGTCTTGCCGGGCCCCCGAGGCCTGTGATGTGGCCACCGAGGCCTGTGATGCTGTATACGATCCTCGCGATATCCATACCCTCCGATCATCCCGAATTCTTGGCTCCTGTATACGAAGAAGATCTGGATGAAACTGTGGTGAATCAGCCTCCTGAAGATGCCACTGTAAGTGGAAGAGATCAAGAGGAAGTGGCTTTTTCTCATTATAATATGGAATAATTTGATGGATGCATGGAATGCCCCTGCCTTTGCCGCATACACAGAAGATAGGAATTTGAGGTTTTTCGATATGGATAGGTAGATATGTGTTGATTTCTTTCTCCAGACGGCGAATGGCTTCAAGGGAAATTCTCTGTATGAGATTTGGTAGTAAAAATGTATAGGATTGATGATCTGTGAATCGTCCAAGTGTCTGGTCATGTAACTGATATTGAATATTTGAATATTGACGTTTAATTGTCTGTTCAAAGATATCAAAGGCTCCAAGGAGAGAAGTTGAGGTTCCCTGGCTAAATTTTAATAGAAAATCCCTCAATAATAATAGGAGAATTACCTGTTGATCACGTTTAAATGCCCAATGTGCCGACTCATTTCGAGATGTTGCTACCTCACCAAAGTGAAAATAATGCCGAGTATAATGGTGTAAAAACATCTTCGCATATATTGGGTTAAGCCATTCCTTCTGGATATAACGAATTAGCTTAGAGAAGATCTCATGACAGTAAGTTTGCTGAAATTCCTGCCATTTTTGTTCGAAATCTTGAGGCGTTAAAGCAGTAACAATTTCATGCCAGAACTGTTTCATTCTCCACCACCGATGAAGCTTCTCCTGCCGTATACACCCATTCTTCAAAGAGAATATCTCTTGTTTTTTTGCAGCTTCTTTAATCTCCCATTCAAGATACTGACGAATAGGAGTACGCGCATGGGCAAGGATGCACTTATTGATATGCCACAAACAAAGCATATGGTTAAGTGTAAAAACCATTGGTATAGCACTGAGAATTGCAAGCTCTTTGTCTGTAAATACAGTCAATGGCTCAGGGATTGATTCTACCGCTAATACTGACTGTAATTGCTGTAATGCCCAGCAAAATGAATCAGTAGTAGAGTCTGATAAAAAACAGAAGCCAGCGGAGAATGTCTGGTTTGTTGATGTCATTCCAGTAATATCAAGCAATGGCATTTTGAACTTGTTGGTTTTAAATGTTGTATCCATCCAAAGAATATAGGGAAAAAGACGTAAAAATCCAATGGAAGTCCGGTGGATGGCGAATAAAGCAAGTAAAATATCGTTGTTATCCGATCTACAGCGGATACACCAATCCCCTGAATTTGGGAGGTCTTGGAGAAGTGTTTGAATAGATGAGCGGCCGCCAAGTCGTCTTTTGTTAAGATCCATCTTAATATTATAGATGTTCTTCGCGATAACATGTTCGCCTTCATTCCTGAGCTGATCCGTAATCTGGCGAGGCCAAAGCCCCTGCTGGATAGCCTGTTCAATCTCCAAACCTCTTTTTTTCATAGCCATTTGGCGAAGATAAGGAATATTGACGGCGGGTGATGGTGTATGGTTATGGCTACCATTTCCAATTTCCAATAACCATATATCTCCATGTCGACGAAGAATAACCTCAAATGGACAGTTACACTTTTTTGTACGGCCTCTTCTGCGTTTTTCTGCATCAAGTCCTATAGTCCGGCGGTCACAATATTCACCACCTCGCCAGCATTGGTAAATAACCTTGAGTTTTACCCCGTTAGAGGATTTTGAGCGTTTTGAAACAACTGCATAGCCTTGGGTAGCTGCAAATTGATTCATCTCGGTTTGAGCTTCATCCGGCGAAGAATACTCGAGTTTCCAGGGCGGATTCAGCTTAAATAGAGGGAAACTTGGCTCAATATCTGAGTATATATCAGCCAATGGCTCTTCGGGATATTGAGTCTCTTCGTCATAAATTGTGTCGATAGTGTTGAGAAAATCATCGCGGAACGTAGGAGGAGGGGTAGTTGACAGCCTAGGACTAGACATAAGAGATTCAGTAGTTTCCAGTGACATAATAATAACCAAATAGCTTCAAATTTTCAGGGGTAGTAGAGAAGATAGAAAATAACAATACTCTAAAAGAAGAAATCATTTTAGCGAAGGGGAGGTATTCAAATATATGTTTAAAATATTGTTATTGCTTAAAATATTGATATGGTAACGGGAGTAATAAAAATGCACATTCCTGAGGGTACTGTGGGGCCTCGGCAGCCAATCAGCTTCTCTTAATATTTCCGTAAACGGCAGGTCACATGCTCACTACACCTCGCCATACTTTGCCATTTCCCTATTATTTACCTTTACATAGTAACTTTACATATTTTAACCCCTACTTTGATTTACTACAGCAATACCATTTTAAACCATTTTTTAAAACCCTTCTGGATTAATAAATATACGTTATTTAATAATCACGTGCTAAAATATAATTGATTGTTATCAAAGAATAGAGATATCCGGGCGCTCCGCAATAGACGCCTTTTTTGATGTGGTTTGGTGTGGTTTGGTGTGTCGGGGCGTCCACCGCCTCCATTGACCGCCCATTTTAAATTACACCGCCTTGTTAACGGCTCATATTACAAATACGGCAGAATTTCCCAAAGCGGCTTAGAAGGGGTGGGTTTAGCCATTTGAGGGGTGGTATTAGCAATTCTCCTGGGTAGGACAGCTGCCTGGATTATTAGGCAGGAAGGCAGCAAGGCAATAATAACACAAACAAGACAAACAGCCAACTCTAATTCACTAGAAGTCACGGGACCCCATAGTTATGCCATTAAATCTTTCCAGCCTTATTAACAAGGCACCAATACCATTCCCAAAGCGGCGGGCTTAGCGAGACTCATTTGGGAAATCTATGAACCTCTTCACACACCAAAAATCACGGGCTTAGAATCAACTCTCAATCCCTCCATATACCAACTCGTCATCATGGCCGCCGAACGCACAAACGTCTCCAACGACCTGGTCTGGCAGATCACCCGTATGTTCTAATCTCTAAAAAATTCATCTTGAACGGAAGTTAATCCGTGATGGAGCATAGGTAACCAGAACTCTTATCTGGTTCGCCGCAACGCCGGTGGTGGTTCCCAGTTCTCTCGGGACCCTCTTAACTTGCAGAACAAGCACTCCTTCAAGGTACGGCGCCTATCTTTTTTTTCTTGTCCTTTTGTTTTCATTCGAAGTCTTGATTTGGTGGGGAAATGACACTGACCCGCGCTTTTTATACAGTATGCCGGTTATGCCAACAACAAGGTATCGATTGCTCCGCCAACCCCCTCTACTGTGAGACAGAAACTCTAATATCTACCAGGCCATCGGTGTTCAGTCCGATGAGAACGGCGGTGTTACCGTGACCACCAAGAAGGCCGGTACTCCCCAGCAACCCGGAAAGACCTTCGTTACCGTGAACTACGGCCCCAAGACCTCCACCCGCAAGTACGTCATCATTCTTCGATATATCATGCACTTGGACTTCAATGGTTGTTGGTGCTAACCCAACGTTTAGGATCTACAAGGGTGTCGCCGACCAAACCGCCCAGAACGGTTACCGTGCCGACCTTCGCGAGGAGGCCGTTGCCCGTGTCAGTGCTGTTCGCCGCTCTCAGCAGCCCAAGAAGGACACCCCTGCTAAGCAGCCCCGTGGTGTCAAGGCCCGCAAGGCTGCCGAGAAGGACTCCGAGTAAATTCGTCCTCAAGCAAAAAACGACAAGTGAATAATCGGGAGGGCGTATGCTGTTGAGAGGAGGGCCTGTTTTGATGCGCGTCTGGAGACTGTCGTCATACAGGATATATTATCGTTGGGGGCGATCCCTGTAAACTACCTAGGCGATAAAGTTCCCTGGAAAAGAGCGCCGCTCTACTCTCTTTCCACGATGGGACCGAAAGAGCAGATACAATGCAAGATGAATGAACCAAAGCCAAGAATTGGTTCTCTCTCCACCTCCCATGGCCTTGAGCGAAGCATAGGATATTACTTAACTTTTCCAATTAAGGCGGCTTGGTTTGTATGAGCGCGGGAAAAGTCTCAACCTCTTCCCGACTAACCGAAACGATGGCCTTTGAGTAATTGATAGATGTAATTTGACTCCCGAGGTCCACCCCGGATGCTTAAGAGATCAGCCAGTCAGCAGTCGGGCCGAACGGAGAAAGCGATCTTGATGACATCGGTACATATTTAAGCCTCGGGTCTGGGCCAGCAGGGCAACTCTGCGGTGGAGTCAGAGGAACTCGCCGGAGCATGACTACGTATTGTATGAAGTTATGATGTGATATCCTGGGCCGTGGGGAAAGGACCTTTAACGGGCTCCCGCCTTTTCCCGATCCTGGAACCCGAGAAGAGAGGAATTCACAGGCGAAGACGAGAATCACCGGGGAATTCGGCAAGGAACTGTATGATACCGACAACCTTTCCTAAGACTTACACATGAGCATGGATCAATCCAATGGAGTAAATTGGGGGTGTGGGATGGATGTACACAGTGTGTACTGTAAATGGAGGAGGGGGATCAGTCTAAGCCCAGTTCAGGCACCGGTCTGGAGGAGGGGAATATTACCTTGTTGGGACATTTTGGGAGGAGAAGGTATCTTGAAGAGTCTATTCTTTGTATTCTTTATATCTCTTACAGCATTAATAAAATTCTGAATCCAATAGTAGGGACCTAAGTATCAATACTATAGTAGTAGTAGTAGTAGTAGTCGTAGTTTACGAATAGAGCGCTTTCACATTCCTAATATCAATAGTAATAAGCAGTAAGTAACTGTGAAGCAACCAGTATATACTCTAATAGATACTTAGATACCTACCTATCTAAGTAGTAGTAGTAGTAGTAGTAGTAGGAGTAGGAGTAGGAGTAGTCGTGGGTATCAGAGAGATATACTTAAGAAATTTTTGTGTATAGATATTATCTCTCGTCAGGACTATACTAATATAATACAATTACCGTATTACCTATAAGAGCTTCCCGAAAGGCTCAGTGGTTCCACCTGCTCACTATTACTAGTACAGTAAAGTGCCTGTGCTCAATTCCGGGGTGACTTGCTCCTAGGCTCTTTTGCCCCTCCCCCCACCAATACATTATAAACCCGATTCTTTCCCCCTCCCCCTCAACATCATCTCTACTCCATCTTCTTCCCTCCCATCCAATTCCACCCCATTTATCCTCTCCTACATCATGGTTAAAGCTGGTATGCAAATCCATTGGTATTCTCCTTAGGATTTCTCGTGGATCATCAGCTAATTACCCTAATTACCTTATAGTTGTTCTCGGTGCCTCTGGTGGCATTGGCCAGGTGTGTTTCGCCTTACGCGCTCTTCTTATCTTCCCTGATGCTTTCCTCGGAGATCCCCTCGGAATTCTCAATACTCCCGGACAAACCACACTGACAACATTGAGCTCTAGCCCCTCTCTCTTTTGCTCAAGGCCTCTCCGCTGATTGATGAGCTTGCCTTGTACGATGTTGTGAACACCCCCGGTGTTACTGCCGACCTTTCCCACATCTCCTCGGTCGCCGTAGGTTTTCCACCCCCTCTCATTAAAACACTTGACAAAAATCACTTATTCAACTCCTTTACAGAAAATCTCCGGCTACCTTCCCAAGGATGATGGCCTGAAGAACGCATTGACCGGTGCCGACATTGTCGTCATCCCAGCTGGCATTCCTCGTCAGTATCCAGCCCTCCTTCCTCTTCCTCAATTACCTCAAGCGAACGAGCTTCTAATATTATCAAAGGCAAGCCCGGCATGACCCGTGATGACCTTTTCAAGATCAACGCCGGAATCGTCCGTGATTTGGCCAAGGGTATCGCCGAGTTCAGCCCCAAGGCTTTCACCCTGGTTATCTCTAACCCGGTCAACTCCACTGTCCCCATCGCTGCTGAGGTCTTCAAGGCTGCCGGTGTCTTTGACCCCAAGCGTCTGTTCGGCGTGACCACCTTGGACGTTGTTCGTGCCGAGACTTTCACACAGGAATACTCTGGCCAGAAGGACCCCTCAAAGGCTACCGTTCCCGTCATCGGTGGTCACTCTGGCGAGACTATTGTTCCCCTCTTCAGCAAGGTCTCCCCCAACTTCGACATTCCCGCAGATAAATACGAGGCATTGGTCAAGCGTACGTGACGACCTTTTATTGGGATCTGGCTATTTGTTCATTAGTTGACTATTTTCCCATAGGTGTCCAATTTGGTGGTGATGAGGTTGTGCAGGCCAAGGATGGCGCCGGTTCCGCCACTCTGTCCATGGCCTACGCTGGTTTCAGGTATATTCATTCCCTACGCCCTAAAATAACCAGAGTACATTGGCTGATTACTCGAAGATTTTCCGAGGCCGTGATTAGAGCTGCCAAAGGCGAGAAGGGCGTTGTTGAGCCTACTTTCGTCTACCTGCCCGGCGTTCCCGGTGGCGATGCTATTGCCAAAGCCACTGGTGTCGAGTTCTTCTCCACCCCCGTGGAGCTTGGCGTAAGTGTTTGATGACTACTTTGTAATAAGAATCCCTTGAACTATATGACTAACTACAACACGATGTTTAGCCCTCTGGCGTGGAGAAGGCTATCAATGTTCTGGACGGCGTGACTGCTCGGGAGAAGGAGCTTCTGGCCGCTTGTGTCACTGGGCTCAAGGGGAACATCGAGAAGGGTGTCGAATTTGTCAAGAACCCACCACCAAAGTAATGCATATCCCCTACCCACTCCGGTCCGTGACGCCTGGTGATCCTAATATGGTCTCAAACGATGGCTTGTCACCCTAATAATGTCAAAAGCCTTGCTAATCATGATTATCCCGGAAAGATAGGCTCTAAGTGTGAGATTATGAGATTATGACAGCAGACATAAATGTAATCCTCATATGGTTAGGGTTCCACACACAAGATAACAACAGATATGTATGAAAGGATTGATTAAAACTCCTCGTCCTTGGTAGTTTGTATTAAATTTAAGCCCGGGGGGTATGTCTCTTTCTTTGTAGAGTGTCCGCCAACAGATATATGGCGGTACCTAGATAGCATTGCCCTCATCCAGTCCAGCTGGAGAAAGGTCAACACCATTAAAAGAAAATGGGGAAATGAAATCATGTCGGTATATCGTAGGGGTGCTCTTCATAGCGGGGATAACAAAGTAATCATCATGGTCGAGCCTGGACCGTTTTAATCTGAAATGTTGCACCTGGAAGATCCGACGTCTCTGCCTGCACTGTGGTAGTAATCCCAAGGTTTGCAAGCGCACCACGGATTATCCCGCAGGGAAACCAGAGATACTATAGTACTTCAGTCAGTTATGCACGAGGGTGAATTCAAAGTTGTTGATCTGAAAGGAAAAGAAGTGCTTCATACCGCCTGTGCCATCGATACGGCTTCGCCGCGTGCCGTCATGCTCATACGGGCAAATGGTCTGAACGCGCTATCCGTCAAGACGTAGACTCCCTGCTCCCATTCTCTTTTAGTATTGCGAGGCAAGACTTGGTGGTTGCGCTGGCTTTTGGGTGGGCACATACCCGGTGATTGGTTTTTAAATTATCGATCTGCTTTCTGAACAACACCGTCCATAGATCCTTGCAGAGAAACTTTATGACGTCCAAGTTATCGGTAAAACGGGGTCGATCGCGGGAGAACCTGCAACGATCGAGATTAGTGGGATTAGAACAATATCCCTTATGCCAGATGCATGCGTGTCTCAAAGATCAAAGGCGGAATAGTTGAACGGGAGCAATATACCTTTCTGCAAGTCCTTGCCCTACTCGGTATCCTAAGGATTCAAGTCGGAAAAATGTGGTTTCTCTAATCTCTCCGTCTTCGGGTCCATGGTCATTGGTGGACAGCTGTTTGGCCAGACGCTCGGCCATCGGGACCAGCTCGATGAGCAGGAAGTCAAAACAGGAGGAGCTGAGGGCACGAGCATTGGGATCGGAGATAGTCAGCGAAGCTGACGCATCAAACGACATAGCGAGACAACTGAAAGGAGGACAGATGAACAATAGGTTTAGTGGTTGGGTGACCCGGGGTGAAGGTGAAGTTGAAGTTGCGGCTGCGGCCAAGGTAATCAGGATCGGGAGAGCGGAGTGTGTTTTGATTAGTTGCTTTGGTACTCGGTAGAACCCACTGCGAAGTTTCCCCCACTACATAGTTACCTACAATGACATGCGCCTCCCCCCTTAAATTATAAAAAAGGAAACAACTACAAGTAAAATAAATATATACAAAGGAGTATTTGGAACTAGGTAGATGCAATTGCAATGCTGATCCATTCCTAAATAACTTCTCTCTTCAAAGCATAGGAAGGAGTAAGTAAAGATATGAAGATGAGCTAAATCTACTCAGCCACCTCACACCATTCATAAAGATCTTTTAAAAAAAAACCAGAGTCACGCCCCAAACACCGTGGCATGATGCATACAAGATATAGGAGAATCACAAGAGAAAGAGAAAAGGGTAGGGAAGAGGGAGAGGGTTTCAATGAATGAACGGGCAAATTGTAGGCAAATTAGCCATTCATTTCAGCCTAGTACGGTTGGGGATATCGTCCACTTAGAGGACTACTCGCAACCGGTTGATGGGGATCTTGTGATGAAAATCCTCGAGCAGAAAAACCCAAGGCTGCCCGCTTCAGAGGAGGGACAGGAGATTCATCGCCATCGTCATCGTCACTACCCGTCAAATCAATTATTTGGGCGACAGGGCGTTTTTTGCTTGACATGCGAACAACTGAGGACGGTGTGGATGTTTCTCTGGACTGGGCAGGTGTGCGTTCCAGCAGAATATTAGAAGACGTAGGCTCCTGTTTCACTACACTGGCACTAGGCTCGCTGATCTCTATCAGATCGTCGTCGTCGTCTGTGGCTGGTGTAGCTCCACCCATTTTCGCCGCATCATTATCATCTAGCTTGGACCATGAGCCACTTGGCTCCACCACAACTTGGTCTACTTCGGTGGAGCGAAGAATTTCATCCACATACCTATTTCCTGTTAGTATACAACCGATCCAAGAAGGAAAGAGAAAGAATAAAAAGATAGGGAGGGGAAATGGTCTTACTGGTCTACTTGCAAAGACTCAAAGCTCGTGGATTTAGTGCACACAGGGCACGTCCAAGTGGGCGCTTGTTTTTGTAGCTCAAGGAACGATGATGCATCGAAGCATTGGTTGTGAGTGCATACCACAGAACGGCAGGGAACCTGAATACGCAGGGTTGATAACGGACATTTGAGCGACATAACACTCGAGGTAGCAACGATGTCGGAATCTTCTGCCCGGTTTTTCACTGTAGCCTGAATTAGAACGAAACTTCCAGTGGGCGAATTAAAAGAATATCACGTACTTTCTCGAAGGACTTGTTCCTTGGAGATAAGCTTTCGAGATTTTAATTGCGAGACTAGTTCGTCAACTGGGTGCAGTTTGACCATATTGGCAAGAACGAAGAATTTCTGTCAAGGTTGTTAGAAATTGAACTTCTATCGGTTGACAATCTTTAGCCGCCGCACACCGTGGGTAAGGTTCACCTTCTGTGTTAATGCATAAGTCATAACGATATTATTTGGGTAGTTTGGCTTTTTGCGTAAATACCAAGTAACATCTGCGGGTTGTGTGGTGCCGGGTTTATTCTTCAGTCCCCGAAGGTTGGCCTTCACTTCATCCAAGTTCGCCTTCAACTCCACCTGATGGGGAAACGCGATATCCGATTTGGTAAACTGTTTAAGACCTGAGTCGGCTGTACAGTAGATCATAACTCGGATATTGGAATCTCTCTCCAGTCGGGCGACATCGGGTTGGGAGAGGAAAATTTTCAGCTCTACACTGTCCCTGGTTTGCTCACGGACTAGGTTATTTAAGACACCGCCGCAGCTTTATAGGAGGGCCAAAGAGAACTTACCCTTGCATTCGACAATCGGAGTGACAGGTGCTATAACTGTAAAAAATGGACTATCCTTGAAAACGATCGGGCCTGTATGAATCATCAGTGGGCTGTCAATTCAATATTGGTGATACTGGTGGCCGAACCAGAAGTGTGGGGATGGGGGGACATGGAGTTTCCCACTGTAAGTCGACGCTGAGATGATGTCTGCGGTGCAGCAGGAGAGTTTTGAAAGCGAGGATTTGGGGTTGGGTCGAAGGCGTGTGATCCCGGTAGACAGACTTCAATAATGCGTCGTCTTAGGGCATCGTATCGGACACTGTTGCCTTCTGATTGGCATAACCGATCAAGATCTGAGATTTGAAAACAGGAGTTAGCCAATGTAATTGAGATTGAGATTGAGATTGAGGCGCAAAAGGAGCAGATAAACAAGTCATTGAGGCGTCAGATGGGTCAGAGAGTTGTGAAAGAGAAGCAGAAGGAAGATAGATGGGAGGAGTATGGGAAAATACAAACAATCGATGATGCGCATCTGCAGCGCAGCTTTTAAACCAGATACAGCCAGGCCTTCTTTGCGTAGGAGATCTTTTAGCTGGGGAATTGTCAAGGTCTTGATCAAGGCGACCAGACGGGGGAGCTCAGTGGCCTGGCCGGACGCCATCACGCCCTAGTCAGAGAAAGAGAAGCCTCAGGTAGTAAGATATGCCAGGCCAGTTTCATAGACTGTACCGAGATACATGTCAATCAAATTGACCGGCAAATCTGTGACAGGTTCAAAAGAGAAAGGAGTCGGATATCGAATCCTCCTTTGGAAGGTTTGCCTCACCTTGTCGTCGCAACTTGAGAGTACTGTGAGAGGGAGGTTCACGGAATTTCGGCGGATGACATAAGATGGGATCGTATCTTGATAACAGATAAGGCAATCGATAACCGATAACAAGAAGGCAGAAAAGAAGAAGAAAAAAAAGTTCTGAGCAAAAGCAAACACCGCCTTGAGAGTAAATTCCGTCTGCTCTTATCTCTTCAAACCCCAATTTATTCAAGCAGGCAAAGATCAATCACTCTATACTATTTTGTGCCCTCTTATCTTGCTTTTTCACTCGCTTTACATCTGCCTCCACTCCCTCCCCCCAGCTCCACCATGGCTAAGAGTATTCGAGCCAGTGTCTCCAAGCGCAACCGGGCTAATCTGCGCAAAAAAGTGTTCGGTCCTGTGGTGGATGCGCGTACGGAACGACTGGCCGCCAAACTTCAGGAACTTGCGTCGCAACCTCGCCCAGAGACCTCAGCAAAGTCAGAGATGGAATTAAAATCAGAGGAAACCGGTATGTTTGGTTTTGAGGGATTCATCATCAATTCAAAGAAACGTGAATCTTTTGCTAACCTTCATTATTATAGCCGATCAAGATTCGGGTGCCAAGGCTGCTGCCGCCGATGAGGGTGAGTTAAATTCGAGCATTGCACAACTTGCTTAAAGTATGTACAAAATAATCTAACGATTTATTTCCTCTTAACTTAGCTATGGACGTGGATACCAAATCTTCCAAGTCTCGATCTCAGAAATCCGGACGGGTGCAGAAAAATAAGAAACCTCGCAACTCGATCGTCTTCAAGGCTCATCCATCCAAGGTGAAGAAAGGGCCGAAGAGGAAGTAAATCTGGCGCTGAAGCCAGTGGGAGTCCAGGAAATTAAAGACAGCAAATGAAAAAAGGGCGTTGGGAGTCTTCTGAAGATGATCGATTTCTTTGAGTCTTGTTTTACATATTGGAGGCTTGCTACATATATAGATTACATATACTTGAGATGTAATCTAATGAATTATTTAAACTTACCATTGTTCCAATAGGAAATATATCTTCTATAATAGCTACATATCTACTATCCCGAGGTCAAAGGTATGGTCTGTCCACAACCTGATGTACTACTCCGTACTGCGTCTGCCCCGATATCGATACGAAGGCGGTGTAGCCGTCGCAGGCATCATTGTAAACATCCACCGCGACAATATCGACCTCCTTTTTGAAGGCTCGAGCCTGAAATCAACCCCCCTGATAAGTGTGCAATGGCAATTTCTCCAGGATGGTGGGCAATTACGCTCGCCAATGTTCTGGTTCTGGTGGGGATTCTCACCTTCTCGACTGGGTTTTTCCCCTACAAACCCCTTCTTCCAGGGCTAGCCACTTTCCAGGAGACCGATTCAGATGTGACTCCAGTCTTTGATAAAGTCATTTTCATGGTGGTAGATGCGCTGCGCAGGTAATATCCATTCATATATCGTAAATAATCTCGAAGACCATTGGCTAAAGCTGGATTATAGTGATTTTGTTTACTCAAATCAATCAGGGTTCTTATTCACCCAAAGGTTGGTTAATTCGCGATTTATTCTAGAACCCCATGAGAAAACACTATATATAGAAAACAGAGAAGTTGACTGTGCTCTAGTTTGATTCGAGCGGGCGCTGTGCTACCATTCACAGCCCATGCTAGCTCTCCGACAGTAACCATGCCCCGGCTGAAGGCGATGACTACAGGTTCTGTGCCCTCTTTTTTAGATGTGATTCTGAATATTGCCGAGTCAGATACTTCATCAACTCTTGCATACCAGGATACATGGCTCGCTCAGCTGAAGGCTCGGGGAGATCGCTTGGTCATGTATGGAGATGATACATGGCTTAAACTGTTCCCGGGGACATTTGACCGAGCCGATGGGACAACCAGCTTCTTCGTATCCGTTAGTAATCCCCTCCCTTTCGAAACTTACTCTTTAATTTGAAGCTAAGAGATATTATGGCAGGATTTCGTCGAAGTCGATCAAAACGTGACACGACATGTCCCCACAGAGCTGGCAGAAAATGATTGGTCTGCTCTCATCATGCACTACTTGGGTCTTGATCATATAGGGCACAAGGCTGGACCTAGAAGGTAGCTAGCCATTCTTCCCGTGAACTTTGACGTTCAAGGCAACTTCTAACATCTCACCAGTCCTTTCATGCTGTCCAAACACCAAGAGATGGATGCTGTCGTGAAAGATGTTTACACGGCAATGCAACAAGAGCCACACCTTCAATCAACACTTTTTGTCTTATGCGGGGATCATGGTATGAACGATGCTGGAAACCATGGTGGCTCGTCTGCTGGCGAAACTTCCCCGGCGTTATTATTTCTCTCGCCCAAATTCGAAGCCTTGGGGCATAAATTGGAAAGCCCCACTGAGCCATTTGAGGAATTTCAGTACTATCGGACGGTTGAGCAGGCAGATATAACCCCAACCCTTGCTGGACTACTTGGCTTGCCCATTCCATTAAATAGTTTGGGGGTATTTATTCCCGAGTTTCTCAATGTGTGGGATTCTGGTATGTACCACCCCCCTTGACCGAAATGAATTCTCGAGTTGACTAGCTAATCTGCTTCACTCAGGATCACAGAAAATGAGTATATTATACCGTAATGCTCGCCAACTACTGAACGTCATTCAAGCTACATTCTCTACCACCTCGTTTGACGAACAGGATAGTTCCAGTTGTAAATCGACTGGCGATTCTGGTATCGAAGGCGCCCAGTGCGCATGGTTTCAAATCCATCAACTGTCGGGTGGAAACGCACCAGATGATTTATTTCCAACAGTTGGACCTGTCCTGCAGCGGTTCTCTCGGATCGCTCAAGACGTAATGAGCAGTACTGCGAGCAATTATAATGTTTTCAGGCTTGCGCTAGGCCTCTTCACCACTACACTCGCAGTATTGCTCGTTTTACCCACGGTTTATCAAGACTGTGCGCGGTCCAAATACACGGGAGGATTCCTAACGTTTCTAGTGGTGAGCTACGGAAGTATGATGTTTGCAAGTAGTTACGTGGAAGAGGAGCAACAATTCTGGTATTGGATCTGCTCCGGGTGGCTGTTTTATCTGCACGCGAAGTCCACATCTTTGAGCCTATTTGTCCCCCGCCCAAAGGTTGGATACTGGAGTATCCGTTGGTCTACGATGAGCACGCTTGGCCTGATTGCGTGTCACCGAGTACTGCGTCGGTGGAACCAGACTGGCCAAAAGTTCACGGCCGAGCCTGACATCGCGCGCAGCTTCCTTCCAATTCATCCTCCGGTTTTTTGGATTCTAGTAGCCCTCACATACATGGATGCTAGCCGGGGGTTTCTTCAAAGCATGCCATCTGCAGGAATTTCCCGATTAGGCGCGCTCATAGTACCAACGATGGCTTTCATGTTCAAATTGAATTTTGTCGCAAACGACTCTCCCGAACTATTAACAGGATCCTTCCTTTCATGGGTTGTGGGAGAATGGCCGGGTACCTTTTCATTAGTCCCACAGGCCAGGCTCGTATTTGGAGGGATTGGTTGTTATGCATTGTTGTCAATATTCAATCGAAACCGGGCAGGGGGTGCACGAGGTAAGATTTCACCCCTCTCCTTAGATTTCATCGCTAAGAACCATTGACTGACGGCTCTCCATCGCTAGCCTCCAACACTCTATTCCACGAGGCACTCAATCTGTTTCTGATGACCCAATCCAGAGCCACTAACATCCCAATTTTCCTTGTATTCCGAATTCAATCCGCAATTCTGACCCGAATGAAATTGAATGGGATTGAGGTGACAATTACAACCTTGATCATGCAGTACATGACGTTTTTTGCCTTTGGCGGCTCCAACTCAATTTCCTCCGTTGACCTGTCAAATGCCTACAACGGTGTCGGCAGCTATAGTGTGATCATGGTAGGAATTTTGACATTTGTGAGCAACTGGGCAGGCCCCATCTGGTGGGTTTCGGCGGGCCATTTACTGCGGCCACGTCGGGATATGGGATGTCACAGTCGCGCCGCGCTGCTGACTTTCCACATTGCCGCATCTCTGGCATCTGTTATGGCTGCTTGCACAGTCTTGCGATCCCATCTATTCATTTGGACGGTGTTCTCGCCCAAATACCTGTATTCAATGGCATGGGCAACAGCGAACCACATTGCCATAAATCTGTTCGGCGGCATCAGCCTAGCCGCCCTTTGGAAAGGACAATAGGATTTATCTTATAGAATTAATCAATATCAATTCATGCAAATTGCCCCGAGGCGATAGAACAGGTATACCATGCATAACATCGGCGTGTTCGGGAAAGACCAGGTCAAACATCGTGATTTTATAAAAGACCACTGAAAAGGTCATCTATAACGTTTTTCTTTTGTTTGGATGTCTTTTTCGTAGATTTAGCGCTGTGTATTTTCTTTGTACTAGATCTCTCCTTCGAAGAGAGTTGATGTGACTGGGTCAAGACAGGGAGCGTGTTAGGATCGTCACGACTAATACGTTCACCCCGATCTTCAGTTGAAACAGGCACAGATCCAGTTTTCGCTTTCGCTTTAAGCCGCGGTTTCGCGTCTAACTTGCGGTCAGCTCCAGTGGCCTTGGCTAGGCGTGCTAAAGCAGCCAGAAGTGTTACGCCCAGCGTGGAGAACTGATTATCGGCGACCACCGTAGAAAATGCACTAAGAAAGTTAGCAAGCCTCTCTTGAAAAACGGAGTAAATGTTAGAAGGCTTTGCAAAATCGTTGACATACAGGTAACATCGGGGAACCAAATGTGCAGCCAGATGCTGCTGGTAGCGCGCTAATGCTGCGACCGAATCAACAGATCGCAAATCTGCCGTACTACGCTTCAATATCGCTAGCCATTTCCACCACTTTGCTCGTTGGTGCTGGTTTTTATTCCGATGGTATACCAAATGCAGTATAGAGTGTACCGCTGCTATCTCCTGGGTGTCCATGTTGATGGTTGAGGTTTTGTCGAGTCTGGGGAAATTTCCTGTTCAAATTATTGCCGCCCCACACCTGCCCAGTCATCAACCGCCTATTAGAATCAACGACTACATACGAAGGTTAAGCAGAAAGAGATATATTTACATGGCCATAATTCAGAGTGAAGAGTTCATTCAAGAAATAAGAAATTTAGCAACGAAAAAGAAAAAAGACGTAACAAAAGAATGAACGAAGAACCAAAAATGAGTTTTCCCCTAGAATGACCCCTTGATCGGTCATACGGTACCCCAAGATCCTGAAAGGAATCCTAGAGGAACTGGCCAAGAGAACCTTGGAGAACACAGTTCATGATCCAAGCACAGTCAATCCTGGGATGAGAACCTGTATCACAGTTCTCAAAAACACAAAAAGTTCCAAAAAAAAATATTGCAACGCCACTCCTTCCTTTATATCCGGTAATCCAACGTGGTGGCAGCACACCAGGGTCCCTAAAAGAGTCCCTATGTGAACAGTTGTAAACCCAAAGCAAAACCTTGGATCTACTGGCTGTTCAAGTAACCGGAGCAAGAAGGGATGGAGAGGAGAGACAAGAAAGGGAAGAAAGAAAGGAAAGGAAAAGCAGAAGAAGATGTCGACGAGGCCCTGAAGAGTCAAAAGACAAAAGGCTGAAGTGAAAAGTGTGTCAAGCAGAAGAAGATGGATATGGGGTTTCAGCAGAGAAGACAAAGCAGAAGCTGAGACCCAAGGTTCGGTATCAAGTTCTGGGCCATGGGATCCTTGTAATGAAATGAAACGACAAGAAAATTCTCCATCGAAAAAAATGAAAATTCATTCCTGCAGTCGCCTAATATCCGGGAAAGATCTTAGCGCCTAGGGCCACCGGGGGGCGAGCCTTGATAATTGAAGCTTCGTCCACGTTGAAAGGAATGCTCGCGAGGGTCTTGGTTTGAGTCTCGATCACGTCGATGGGCATTTCTAACAGGAGTATCGCCATAACTAATTTCGGAATGGCGACGTGGCCTGGCGGGTCCATCTCCCGAGCGAGGTGGGCCGCGATAAAGTCCTGCAGAGATCAGTATACTGATAACCCGAGTAATCGAGATGAACAATATGGTCTTACCAGTTCGCCTGCTTCGTTCAACGCCCTTTGACAGAGTCCAAAAGTTATTCACCGGAGGGAAGGGAACCTCTGAACCAGCTCGGGGTCCCGCCACATAGAACAACTTGTTCAAATTAGTACATGGTCAACAATGACATCGATGGACAGCTTACTTTTGGTCGGTTCCGAGGAAAGTCCAGAATGACTGGGCTATTACGGAACTTTTCAATAAGAGCTGCTTTCCCTTGGGAAGCTGTACCAAATCGTTAATAATTGGATAGAACAAGAAATAAATACTGTGAGAATATCGACGAGAAAGGTCGGGATGACAGAGGTGTACTAGGAGAAACGACGTACTTGCGTATGAGATTTCTGCAATCTTTGCTGGACTAGCAGGGAAACCTGGCCTATTTAAAATTTCAGTCAGCGCTCATCCATGTATCTCACAGGGGATATAATTTCGACTAACCAGTACTGTCCATGTCGCTGAACAAAGAACTGGGAAAATACTTTAGTAAACCGAAGAAAGAGCAGAAATAGATGCAAAGTACCGGGATAATATCACGCGCCTAGGCAGAGTTAGTTTGTAGGCCACCGGAAGGAGAGATAGAAAGAAACCAACGCACCGAAACGAAGTTGACAAAAGCATAACCGACACTAGATAAGGGATTAGAAATCACCAGACACAATCTTACATCCGCCGAACTAACTTTTGCTGCTCTTCAAAATCTGTAATACAAAGGCAATTAGCTGGCGGTTGGGGTTGAGGCGAGAGAACCTTTTGACTCACCCATACGCAGGTACATAAAATCGTAATGACCAGCAGAAGTTTGATCCAGAATGGCCTTCAGATTCTCCTAGAGGGGGTTTAGCCGTTTCACGATAAACAGGGAAATAATAACAGAGAAGACTTTATTTACCCATGTCATATCATTGGGAACATTTTTAAGCATGACCTGTCGAAGAGAACATAAATTATCAGTAAAAAAGAATCAAATGATGCCCAAATAATATTATTTACCGTAGTGCGAGTATCGGAATCTCCGTGAATGCGAATGGTGTCAATGGTCTGTAACTGGCTAGAAGAGGCTCGGTCTGGTGTAGGCGGAGACCGATCCCGGTCTTCTGGGGACAAGTAAGGATCAACATGTGAGGATCGTCGATCCCTATGAGATTCTTGAGTGGCAGTCCAATGGCGAATTCGATGGCCCCCTGGGTTTCGATTGTAAGGAAGCACCTCAAGGACAAAGGTCTGCAGGGCATGTTAGGTACATCTGTATACTTCTTGTGGTACGATGGGTGACATACCTCATTCCTAATAGTATTGAGAGCTTTCAATGCATTGACAGCGTGCTGTGCATCACAGTAGCGGACTACCAATTCGCGCATCTCAAATCTTGATTCGCCCTTTGGGCCGTCATCAGAGGTTTCTCGAATACCGCACACGGGACCCACAAGCTCGAGTACAAGTTTCACAGCATCCACAATGTCGGGCACCTCGAGGTCGGTACCGGGTCCAGAGTAGACGATAACTATGACTTGATCCTCCATAGCGAGGCCGCATGGCGCAAGCCTAGAACCGTGCCGGAAGTGGTTCTCATTGATAGGCTCAACAATCCAACTTGGATGGTTATTGGTGATGTTTGTCGCGCACTCTTGAGCTTGGCGCAGGTCAGTAAAGGCCACCCACCACTGGCCTCTAGTATTCAATTCCAAAAGATTAGGGCCGATTGTCGTTACGAAGCCCTAGTTCGCCATTAGTGTCATTTCCAATCTGAGGGCTGGTTGGGGCGAAGAGTGGTTAGGATAAGGACAAATTACTAACCCTATTACGAAGGAATTGCAAGAGATCAAAAGCCTCGGTTTCCACCGGCACATTCCGTACTAAGAATCGCCGGTCGTGTGGTCGAAGTTCTCGGCGTGGCTGGGGGTTGGGAAGAGTGGGCGTTGGCTGTTCGCGTCTTCCAAGGCTCCCCCCCATGCTTCCAAGATAAGAACTTGCACCATGAGCCGGAGTAGACAATGGATAAAGAATATCCACACCGTGACTCTGGGCTGGAGTCGAATAGACGTCCCGATGGCTGACGAGTCGTGCATTCGAATTGCAAGGAACCCCATAGTCAGCGGTGGTGGGATAGAGACCCTCCATTCTATCCTGGTCCTGTGAACGGGTGGTGAAGCTGTAGGGATGAGAACTGTTGTATGAATACACGCCACTATTTGAGGCAGTAGACAACTGAGGCTCCAGATAACTGGAAGGCAGGAATGACTCCATTTGCAGAGTCGGCCCATGTGGGACAGCGAGGGGATTCAAAGTATGGCCAGAGCCCCGGGCCTGTGGTCCCGAGGCAGAACTCCGAGTCAAAGGCAGATACTGGCTAGGTGGATGGTAGAGATCCTGGTTGAATCCCTGCATAGCTGAGGACACTGGGGTGTAAGGCTGCACATGTGAGCCCCGAACGCTACCGAAACCATCTTCCATGTGCTCTGATTTGAACTGAAACGAATCCTTAGAGCTCATGGGAAATTCATGTCGAGGATAAGGATCTCTGATAAGCTAGAGTGTCAGTTTGATACATACAAACAACAAACGGTGGGGGGGTTGTTTATTTTCATACGGGGAAGAGCTATCATCCATTTGAGATCCTCTCATAGAGCTTCGAGGCTCCTGGTTTGATGACAGTGGCTGTGGGAAGCTGGAGACAAATGTTGCCAACTGAGTGCCTGGTGAAGTCTTGGTCTTGGAGCCAGCACTGCGAGTTGATGGAGCGGCGCCAGCTGGGGGATCCGGCTGTGGACAGTTCATGACCAGCGATTGATTGAGTGTTATCCACTCGAACTTGGACAATTGCTTTGAATGATTGAAATATCAAGAAGATATGAGCTCAAGGACGGAAGATATGGATAGAGGATATGAGGAGATGGAATAAAAAAAGAAAGAAAAGAGATGAGAAGAGACGAAAGGCCGAGTTGCTAGAAGCAGCCAGATGAGGACTAAGAGAGGAAGAAGGAGGGGAGGCGAAGAGGGAGAAGAGGAGGCAGCAAGAGATTGAAGCTTTTAAACCCTTGGGAGAGGCAGTTTGTTTCGATTGTTTATTGCCATTATGAGTATTCCGCTTGTTTGGGATATGATCTTGGAACCAATGATAAATTGATTATGAAGAACCTGGACTATTCCTTTGGAAGCCCCTCAAAGTCTCCCAAAGCCTCTCTCATTGACAATCAAACAACCTTTGAAGTAGGTAACGATGAAGCTGTTTATTGCACTTGAGGGGATGTACAGCTATATCCTACAGGGCTGAAAGTAGGCGAGCTTATAAAGTGGAGTACACCAGTATCTACTATTAGTGATGGATTTTTATACATTATGGTGGAACCTAATCTCAATGTTAGTATTTATGAAAGGTTAAGGTTCAAAGGCAATAGCTTATTGACCAGTACTACGCTCTGCCTACAAGAAGAACAAGAGACACACCGGAATAATATTATACCCGTCCTTCTCTCTTTCTAGGGCAATATCATATATGATGTACCACCCGAGACTGTAATTTGAGTGTACTTCTCATCTTTCAAGGCGGTCACCTGCAGTAAAGCCCGAGAACTAGGTAATAACTGGTTACATTACACAGCCTGCGGATTGTTTGCATCAGTGCAGGTAATACCTAGAAGTTGGAGGTATACTTCGATTTGAAGGATAATATTTCCCATTAATCCTTAGTGGATCAATCCCGATGTTAAAGAGTTAAATGTTTATCCCATATATTTCAAAGATCACTCTTCAAATAACCTGATTCTTTGGAGCTGCTAGTATATCTGGATTCTGGAGCTAAGAATTCTATCCGGCATCCATAGAGATATTCAGGCACTAAGGCACCAATGTTATTCAACCATCAAGCAAGTAGGTCGACGGGTATCGTAACTTGCCCGCTCAATCCAAGCTCCCTCTCTCTCTCTCTCTCTCTCTTCAAGCGGGCAAACAGGGAAACATCTCCTATCCTCTCCTTTCCCCTTCGTTCCAAACAACCATAAGGCATCATGCCTTCCATGCCACCACCTTTACCTGAGCCGCATGTTTTAAACCAGGTATGTCTCCTGAAGCTACCAACATACCTAATTCTGGGCGCAAGGACAACAACCTAACCACGTCATACCTACTATATAACCAGATCATCATCTCGCCCTCCGATACCGATTACCTAGATCAACTGATCCCTTCTATCCGAGAATACAGTGTCGGCAATAGGACCCCGCAGCTCCTACAGTCCCTTTCCCGGTTCGCGAGCGACAAAGAGGCGGAAATCGAAGGCATCTGTAACACCAACCACCAGGAATTCGTCTCCTCTGTCAATTCACTACTACGAATTCGAGAAGGCACGGTCTCTTTGACGGCGGAAATCCTAGACCTCAATCAATCTATTCAGACAAGTACGGAACGACTGGCGGAACAAAAGAAAGCCTTAGTAGAATCAAGAGGCCATCGGCAGAATATTGATGAGACCTCGCGCGCCATTCAGGATTGTTTGGAAGTGCTCCGCCTTGCCAACCAGGTCCATGACTTGCTAGCCAAGAAAAATCACTATGCCGCCCTGCGCGCTCTCGAAGAGCTACAAAATGTTCACTTAAAAGGCGTAACCCAGTATAAGATTGCCGTTATGATTCAACGCTCGGTGCCGGCCACCCAGCGCGCGATCGCTGAGGCAGTCATGTCAGATTTGAATACCTGGCTGTATCGGATCCGTGAAATGTCACAGTATTTGGGTGAGATCGCTCTTTTCCATACCGATCAGCGCAAGTCTCGACTTAAGGAAAGGGCGGAGAAAATCCCCTATCTGGAGCACTTCAATTTGAACTCTGCCATTGAATTGGTGGCCGATGAAGATGAAGAATATGATTTATTAGAGAATGAAGATTTGCAGGTGGAATTCACTCCCTTATTTGAATGTTTGCATATCCACCAGTCATTGGGGCAAATCGAGAAATTCCGGATCGAATATGCCAACACTCGCCGACGACAAAAAGATCTGTTAACCCCTCCCTCCATCACTCTTATAGACGAGGATGGAGCAAGCCTTCACAATCTTCTAGAGGAAATGGCAGGTTTCGCTATTGTCGAAAGAGCCACAATGAAAAGAGTACCGGACTTAAGGTCTTCAGTCGATGTATGTCTTCTTGCTCATCCCTTCTTTTTACACCTATGGATTCAAATTCATACACACACACATAAATTAACTCGCATTTTGGGCCAGATCGATGAGCTTTGGGATTCCATGTGTCAGGCTGCCGTGGGCGTAATTTCGAAAGCCCTTCATGAAGTGGACAATGCAGAAAATATCCTCAAAATCAAAAATTTGATTGCATTATTTATGCAAACTATGAATGTCAGCCATACCCTCTTCTTCATATACTTCAATTGGACCTCATGCTAAACACCGACTATCCTTTCAGACATGGAATTTCCCGGTTCGCGTGTTCGATGACTTTCTCTTAAAGCTTTTTGAGAAGTACTCCGAGCTCCTTAAGCGGAGGTTTAGCGATGACTTTCAAGAGGTATATCTTCCCAAGTCTCTTTATGCCCACACCGCCCTTGCGATCTCATTGAGCAAAACACTAACATCACCAGATTGTGTCAACGGATGACTATATGCCCATGCCTATTCAGACCTTGGAAGAGTACGATAAGGTGCTCAATGTGAGCTGGTACAATTCTGGAAAGCCCCATGAGGAACAAATGTACGCTCAAAATTTCCCAACCTTACCAACGCTTTAGAACTAACCATGGTATCAGCTTTCCTTGCATCCTGCCATTCTCAAGGATGTATCCACTCTGCTGCATTGACATTCGAAATTTTTTAAACCAGTTTTACTTCTTCGCCAATGACGACTTTTCGCATCCAGATGTCATCGACGAGACATTGAAAGATGTAAGTACTGCTCCAAGCTTCATTTCCTTACTACACTCGATAATGACTTTCTAATGACTTTCAATAGGCATTGGATGATCTTCTATCCCGCAAGGTTTGCGATACTTTAGTGGAGCGTCTTTCTTCGCAATATTTGGGACAGATTGTTCAAATTCTCATCAATTTAGAACACTTCGAGGCAGCCTGTCGTGAGCTTGAAATGCTACTTGCGGCTGCCAGAACTCAAAATTCTACGGGAACATCCATTACTTTAAGAGCAACCGAAAAATTTCGAAGCAACAAGAAATCTGCTGAAAAGCGCATCTTTGAGGTGGTCAATTCCAAAATCGATGACCTTATCGAAACAGCAGAATATGAATGGATGTCAACTAAACCACCTACGGAGCCTAGCAATTATATGCAAACCTTGACTCGCTTTCTCTCTAATATCATGAATTCCACACTGCTAGGGCTGCCAACCGAGATTAAAGAGCTCATTTACTTTGACGCCCTCAGCCATGCAGCGAATATGATTCTGGTATGTGGCTGATTTCTTTCCTATCTCCCCCGGATCATGTGTATGTCAGGCCCAAACTAACGAACGTCACAGGCCCAACCATTGGCTCCAGAAGTCAGGACCATAAATCCAAATGGAGTCGCAGCGCTAGCAAAGGACGTGGAGTATCTAGCTCAGTTTGTGGACAGTCTCAATGTTCCCATCTTGCGTGAAAATCTCGATGAACTCCAACAGACCGTGCAGCTAATGCAGGCGGACAATGCCGACGAGTTTTATGATATTTCAACACGCAATAAGAAGTATGGGAGAGTTGATGCCATGCAAGGACCTATTTTGCTTGAAAAGTATGCTGCCTTCCCAAAGCTGGTGTTTCATGTGACATTAACTAACATATATAAGACTTACGCGCACAGTCCAGGTTCCAAGCAAGGTGGACAAATTCACTACCCTTTCCTCGCGTTTCAAGAAGACTCAATTGTAATTGAGTGCATTGGATTGATTGGAGGGGAGAATATGCTTTGAGCAACTGAGTTTCTAGTTTAATGAATGGATTATATTATACTAGTCACAAAAAAAGCTTTATATGAGACTACGATATGCAAAACTATTTTCAACACGATATCTGATTCAAATAATTAAAACCCTAATATCTACCGCAATACATTTCCACGACCTTACTATTGAATATCCAAAGATAAAGCTTATAAACCATTTGTGATACACCTAACTGCCTTCATTTTTGGCTATACAAGTGATTTATCGTTACTATGTACAGGCAAGTAGCACATGCGCAACTAGGCAGAAGGCTGCACGGCTAATCGACTTCTTGGGTTTGTCAGCTTCGACCGGTTTTAGAAAATAGCCTGATCTGTTTAGAAAAAAGTGCTCTGCGATTTGGCTCAACTTTGCCTTGGATTGTCATAGAGCATATATTGGATTGAAAAGGTAAACCAAACACCATTCAAAGAAGGATGGAAGAAATGAAAAGAAGAGGCGAAGAGAAAGTGAAAGTGAAAGGAAAACGCAAACAATAACCAGTATTCGCCAGAAAACGCGCGTAGACCCCTGAAACAACGGACGAAAAGAACCAGTTTCCTTACAGGAGTTCAACTCACTAAACTTCGTTAGTTGAATCGGGAATACGAGATATCGAAACCACTCATACCTGCTGAGGAGGGAGATGCGGGTAAGCAGCATACATGCCCTCGAACATTTGAGATTGGGGCTGACCATATGCTCCAGTGGGGTCTGATTGAACTGGACCCGGATACATTGTGGGCTGTGGACGATATTCCTGTTCCTGCGGAATACCATGTTGTCCAAGTGCCCCGTAGTCTGCAGGGCCCATGTGTGGCTGAACACCGTGCTGAGAGGGTGGTAACTGGCCTGGAGCCGCCGACGGCCCTGGGACACCAGCCTGGCTCGATCGCTTGGCGTGTGAGGCGGCCTCCTCTCTGGGGACAATGTCAATCAAGAAATCGAACATGTCGGATTTGGAGAGAGCTGCAGCAATGTCAGAGCGTTGCAAGGTGCGACGCTTGTTATCTTCGGCATGGATCCAAGCACGCATTGTCAGCTCCGTGATGAAGATATCACAGCCCTTTGCAAACAAGATCGGGGCCTCTGCAGATATCATTTTGACTTCCGGGTCGGCCTTCATCACTTTCTTGATTCGAGCGAGTGGCAGCTGATGGATTTTGTAATCGTGATTCTCGCCTTCCAAATGATTGATGACATGCTGCCAGTAAGTTGTCAAGATATCACGAGCGGTCCCTTGCAGGCCTTGGTTCACCTGTTTTTTTTGGCGTCAGTCATAGAATAAAAGATGATTGTTCGGGACTTACATTGGCCCAGGTTCCGGTATACAGCTCAGCAAGAGGTGCATATCCTTGTGCTGAAAGCTGATCGATTTCAAGGGTAATTAGTAACGATGCGAATATGTTTCAAGGACGTATTTTAAGGAGTTGAGTGGATTCCACTTTAGATTCTCCTGAAGCATACCTGTGCACTGGCGCCTATAGAAATGAAGAAAAAAGAAGATCAGAAAGCAGTTCGATATTCACGCGATGGATAAATTGCGCGGATGACACCTCTAGTGCGCCGGCCAAAGCCAATGTACGCCCTCGTTCAGGCGCGATGCGGCATAGATATCCAATCACAAGGGGAGATGTAATGGTGCTCATTTACCATAGTGTCCTCCATTCCGTGTATCATATACAGGTGGTTGTTGTTGGCCCTGCTGCGGTCTACCCTGCTGGCCTGTGCCCTGGGGAGCTGAATCCATGACAAATCGCGTTTCGCGCCCGATGTATTCGGAGGTAGTGACAAGCGGAGGGGGATTCGAAAGCCCCGTTAAATGGGTCGCGGGGGTCTAATCCAAAAGAGAACGAAGAGACAAAGTGGTTCCTGGTGGTGTAATCGAGTGGGACGAGGCAAAGTCTCTGATTAGCTCTTGAGGTGTGGGAGGAAGCGCGTGTCGGTCGCCAAGCATGGAGGTGCTCTCTCAGCTCTGACGTTTCCGGGTTTCTGAACCCCCGCTTCTTACAAGGACCAACTTAAGAGATTAAGAAACAAGAGTATATAAAAGGAACTCCCAATGGTATCAAAATTGAAGTATATTCAGTCTATCATATGTCTTTTATACAGATACCTTGTTAACTATTTACGATTTAGTTTTGTTGCTCGACATTCAATCATATATTGATGAAAGCCAACTTTAGGTCGGTTGGACTGGATTCCGTGTATGTACCGGTACTTATAATAACACTAGTCTCTCTGCCATTTAGAGGTACCCAGTACCTCCAAGCTATAGTTGCACGTGACCCATTTGTTTTCCGTGATTAATATTTATCCGTGCCGAGCAAAGCAAAGAAAAGAGAGAAAAAAAAAACTTATAAAACCCACTTCCCATTGAAGTCCTTTAGCTTCCTTCAATACCATCCACCCTGTATCTTCAGTGACAGGTATGGTCGGCTCAACTCATGTGAAGGTCGACGTCCAACCTCAGGAAGAGGTGGATTTGTCTGATGTTCAAATCCAACAGCTTCTGCTAGAAGCAGAAGGCCGCCTGCGTGGCTCGGATGTCCAAGTCTCTGATGAATTCGACCCTACATCTTTTAGGTATTTATACCCACACAATCGAAGATATCTTACTAGGCAGTACTGATCATTACAGAATTCCTAAGCTTTCTTCCGAGTCTACTCTTGAGCCATATGTTCGACAGAGCAATGACATCGCAGTCGTTGATTCGGCGCAGCTCATCGACCCGAAGCAGAAAGAGTTAGCTAACTCATTGCGTTCAATTCAAAACCCAAAGAAGACATCCAAGGTACGCTCCTACTCCCATTTTCCTTATAAGTTTCCCAGAGACGAGACTCCTCGTCACATCCACCCCGAACACTTTTTTGCTATGAGGAAGATTTTTCCCAACGCTTAAGCGCTTGATACAGCGTAACCAGTCCGTTTTGGGCTGTGCTGTACCAGTGAGAGTTTTATTTTTCATAGTTACTCTGAGCAAAAACACATCACAACATTCTTTTTCTTTTGAAAACCTGGAGCTGTGCACTCGAGACTGACACTTCATTTCTTGATAGGACAAGCCTACAGCTGGGCCTGAATGGTTCAACCTCCCCAAGACAGAGTTGACAACAGAGTTAAAGAGAGACTTACAAATTTTGCGGATGCGCTCTGTACTGGACCCCAAACGGCACTACAAAAAGGAAAATGGAAAGGCGAAGGTACCTGAGTTCTCTCAAGTTGGGACAATTGTACAAGGGCCTACCGAGTTCTTCAGTGGTCGTATTGCCAAGAAAGACCGCAAGAAGACTTTCGTTGCCGAGGCGATGGCCCTGGAGCGAGAGAACAGACGCTTCGAGTCCAAGTATCGTGACATCCAAAGTACAAAGCAAAGTGGAAAGAAGGCATTCTACAGCAATCTCCGGGCCCAAAGAAACCAGAAGAATAACAAGTGATTACAAGTCTATTGACCCAAGCAGAAATGTCTTGGCGTATTCAGCAGCAATTTTAATTACACTTGTTGGGCAGACCACGGATCCTCATGTCTTTCCTATACCACCACGGTCACTTGCGCTTGGGATTCAAATCGACTTGGTCTTATTGTTGACCGAAAGCCTTCACAACAATTTTCGTCACCAGTTGCTGTCACTATCGTCAGCTTTCAAATCCCTGCTTGGTGCTAGAACAGCAATTACTTACTTGCATATCTAAAGCTGCCGTCCGGCCAGCCTCCAAAACCTCTTCATGTGTTGCCTTACCTTTCTCCAGAATGGCATTGAGCTCACCGGCGTTTTTGTCTTGGAGCAATTGCTCGTCCCCACGCGGGACCGGATCCAGCACCGCATTGTTCGTGACCAGACTGAATGCCAACACACGAAGGCCACTGTGCCTTGCCACTACAATTTCTGGCACAGTCGACATGCCCACGACATCGGCTCCTAGTATGCGAAGCATTCGGCTTTCAGCCCTTGTTTCGTAGCTTTGAATACTGTCAGCAGCCTAAACAAGGCCAAGTCTGCTGTGAAGCATCAGGTGTACTCACGTTGGGCCTCCCGCGAAGGCGTATACGCCTTCATGCAATTTCCTTGTCTTTTGGGACGGTATGGTTTCTTTCCATGCCTGGTGGACATGACGACGCAAGTCAAGGTCATATGCATCCGACAGAGGTGGAAAGCGGACGCCAAATTCCTCGGCATTCGGGCCTCTTAAAGGATGCACCCCGGCGAGTCCAGCCAAAAAGATATGCTAGAGGTTCGTCAGTAAATGTAAATAGCTATCTTTCGTGAGCGGTTTGCGGGAAAATAAAAACTTGCGTCATTCAATAACATGATGTCGCCCACATTATAATCCGGATTTAGGCCACCAGCCGCATTTGTCACTGTTCCTTTTCCTTAATTCTTGTATCCTTGCATGCAGTAGATGTATTTTCAATAGTTGATTCCTGGACTTACAGATGACTGTATCTACTCCGAGAAGTTTGAATACCCGGATAGGAAAGGTCACCTGGTCCATAGAGTTGCCTTCATAGTAACTGATCAATACTTATCAGCCATTTGAAACCGACCAGATTAGCTAAAGATGTAAGCCTAGTAAAACTCACTGGGCACGGCCAACCATGAAAACGGCGGGGACTTTCTGGCCCAGGAGCCCAAACACCAGTTTGCCCGCGTGTCCAGAGACTTTGATTGTTAGTCTTGGGAGGGGTTCAACTTTCTCATAGGGCTACTGACCTGTTGGACGAGGAAAATGAGGAATCGATGCATAATCGTATTCTACTCGAGGATCTGCTTGGACAGTGTCTGCTAGTCCACTTAAGCCGGAACCACAAACGATTGCAACTTGTGGCTTTCGCAGACTCTCTGGCAGGCTATCAGTCAGGAAAGTTATCGCTTCCTGGGTCTGGTCCCAGATGGACAAATCAGGTGGAGTCATGTTTAGTGTAGGAGGTTTCAAGGTTATCTTCGTGGCGTATAAGGATGCAAAGAGAAGAGGAAATGTTCTTCGTGGAGGGGAGTGGATCACCATCAATCTTTCTGTTGCTCTCTGATAGTACTGCGGAGTCATGTGCGGTCTTATTGGCTAGAATGTGTAGAACCCGCCGTGCAGGGTTACAAGGATATACACGGTTGACTCTTGCCAGTGATCATGAGGGGCACTACTAGTATTTACTGGGCCAGTAAAGGACCTATATATATATATATATATTTAAAAGATACCTATCTCATAAGCTGTAGGCAAATATAAACAAAGTCTGCTCAGGCTCTCTTCCTATCCTTTCTTTACTATTTGATACTGTGTTGTAAACCCGTTCCAAAGCCATTTATCAACGATTAAACCAAAAATTACATAAAAATCTCAAATCCACACAATTAACAGAGTTTCAGAGGAAATTAGATCCAATTCATTTCTCCCTAGATTATGAGCCTTGGGTCAGGCCAATTCCCAGCCGATGAGTGTTTGGGTCCATGGTACCCTGGGCAAAGGCGGTCAGCCGCATCTTCAACCGCAACGAAAAATCCAAAACTGCGCGGCTTTTGTTGTCTGGACTTCAATCGACCCAATGTTTGCAAACAAGACTCGCTCCTTACTGGGGGCTGGGAAAAATCTGCGGGTAAGCAAAATATATTCAAATCTATGGTTTCTGGCGCGGTGTTCTCTGTACTGACGAAAGAATGGTGGGAAATCAAGGTTCCTGTGCCCGTACGTTCGCTATCATCCCCGAGTCAACCCAGTGCGCCGACTTCAACCCCGGAGACAGCGTCTCAGTCTGCTCCAGCTCCCACAAGCTCTGCTCCTAAATCAACGTAAGCCTTCAATGCGTACCATGCTCGAGTTTTGATGTCTAGGCCCAGGAGCTGATTGCGATTCCCAACTTTAGATCGGAGCCAACAAATTCCGAGTTGTTCGAGCCACGCGTGAAGGAATGGTTAGTAGAATACATCCTGTGCTCATTGAAAGGGTACAATCATAATATCAGGGAACGATTGACTCACTGCATATCAGGGCCGACCGTCTAGGAGCTTTGGGTAAAGATACCCGGCTACCCCGAAGCGTGCAAGCGATTTATATGCGACCCCTCCGAAGGAAAGCGGAATATGGCCTCCCAGTTTGTGATCTTCAACTTCGATCCTACACCGTCGAAAATGTGGAATTCTTTGCCGACTTTGCGGTGCGCGCCGCCTACTACCTCAACCTCCCCGTCTCCGGTCCAGTACCCCTTCCCCGTATTGTCGAGCGCTGGACTGTCCCGCGAAGCAATTTCGTTCACAAGAAGAGTCAGGAGAACTTTGAGCGAATTACCCTTCGCCGGTTGGTTCAAATCAAGGACGGGAACCCGAAAGCCGTCCAGGCATGGCTCGCTTTCCTGCGGAAGCACGCGTTCTACGGAGTGGGCATGAAAGCCAATATCTGGGAACATGATAGCCTTGGTACGTTCGACCAGTACCATCAATTAACATTCCAAATTCAATTTGCTAACCCTCGACAGATGTCGGCAAATCCATGGATGAGTCTCTTCCGGAGATTGAAAAGACATTGGGCTCACATCTCGCCCAATTCGGCCAACGGAAAGATAACTCTATTGAGCAGAACATGTTCGATACTCTGGACAATGACCGATTTGCTGAGCGCAAGAACCTTTAAAAGTCCTAGAATTGAACAGGCGCTTGAGCTTCGCATTTGGGGATTCATTTCGGCGTCTTGTAGCTTTACATTTTTGTCTTATTTACTCTTATCTCGCTCTCACGGAGCTCCATGTATTGTATATCTACCATCATATCCAAATCGAATGAAACAATTTGGGAATCATAATAATCCCAGGATCTTCTCTCGTGGCTTTGAATCAAGAACCAGCACCGCATTCTTTCATACCTAGTTACCCTTTCATAACTTGTGGGCCGTTTCTCTCTCCATTAAATTGTTTTTATTTTCGCCCAATTCCGCTATCTAAATGAGATGAATGACCACTGTTCATCATAAATCATGTCTGATTCGAGAATACATACCCACCACATATAATCGTCACGTGACCAAGATGATGTTTTTGTGCAGCGTCGCGGAAGAACATGGCTCCTTACTATCTATTTTCTCTTTGGCGATAGGCATCTTATTGCCTCATTTATACACATCATAAGATGAGCATCCAATTTTGTCGTCGTGCAAATGCATCACTAAGATCAGTGGGTGGACAATTGCCAAAGGCCCTCCCCTATCAATCTTCCCAATGGTATCGATCCATCAGCTCAGCAACCTCTAAGTCCGCTCCAGAACCCGTGATATTTTCTGGCATTCAACCAACAGGTGTTCCTCATCTTGGAAACTACCTCGGTGCTCTCCAACAATGGGTGAAGCTACAAAATACCGCGGCGCCGGGAACCAAGCTGCTTTTTTCCATCGTGGACCTCCATGCCTTAACAGTACCGCAGGACGCAAGCCAATTGCGAAAATGGAGAAAAGAAGCATTTGCAACTTTGCTTGCTGTAGGGCTGGATCCTAAACAGTCTACTATCTTTTATCAATCCGATGTGTGCAGCTAAATCCCATACTTACTAATGGGCGAATGAAGGCTAACGAGATTATGTTACTGGATGATAGGTGCCAGCTCATGCAGAGTTGATGTGGATTCTTAGCACAGTGGCGTCTATGGGATATCTCTCAAGGATGACCCAGTGGAAGGTATACTGGGAGATTACACTCATCTCAAGTCAAATCCACTAGCTAATTAGACTTCTAGAGCAAGCTGCAACTGCCAGAGGACACGACGCTAGATGATTCTGAAGCTCGGGCACAATTGCGGCTTGGTCTGTTTTCGTACCCTGTGCTTCAAGCTGCCGATATTCTAGTACACAGGTAACGTGTTTCTATTGTCCTATGTCATTGAAAAACAGGGAGATAGAACGGATTCTAATTATCTCCTAGAGCCACTCATGTTCCTGTCGGCGAAGACCAAAGACAACATCTTGAATTCTCAAGGTATACGGCCAATAGTTTCAACCATCTTTATGGGCCCATATTCCCCACTCCAGAAGCTTTGATCTGTAAGTGCAGTTGTTGCTTAAGCATGCGTTCATGCGTTCATGGTTGTTAACCGCTAACCGAAACTAGCCCCGGCCAAACGAGTGATGTCTCTGAAGGAGCCCGGGTCCAAAATGTCCAAATCCCACGCGGATGAACGGTCCCGAATTATCCTAACCGACTCCCCCCAGCAGATTCACAAAAAGATCAAAGTCGCACTCACTGATTCAGAGCCAGCGATCACGTATGATCCGAGTCATCGACCTGGAGTCTCCAACCTCATTGAGATTCTCAGTCATTTTGAAGGTATTACCTGTGAAGAGATCGCTGCAGACTTCCAATCCACAAGCCTCCGGTCATTGAAGGAGCACGTTGCCAGTCGAATTGCGCATCATCTCCAAGAAATTCGGGAGCGATATGTAGAACTCATGGAGGACCGAACGGGTATTTTGGATACGGTCGCTCAGCAGGGCGCAGAAGTTGCGCAAGGCAATGCTGCACGGACCATGCGACAAGTTCGTGAGGCTATGGGTCTATAAGTGTGACTGATTGCCCTCTTTGGGAAGAAGAAGGCAGCAGCCGTATGTATTTTTAAAAACCCCCAAAATTGTACTATACCTGTTGTAGACAGAGCACGTCTGAACTTGGGAGAGGTGGAATTTCATGTACATTACAGATTACAGGGGCAAAAAGACTCCAGCGTTCATGAGGGGTGTTTTGATTGTATGCCAAGTACTTGGTATAAACCCTGTTCGTTGTTGCTTCGCCAAGCGGCAAATTCAGGGTCCAAGCAAAGAGCCTCACTTCATTATTCGACTATTAATAACCGATTGGGGGCGGTGCAAAGTGACCTTGCCAAGGGACTCGCCTCTTTCAGGTGGTCATGTTCGTCGAACATAGCCCTGAAATTGAGTGTTGGCATTATTCATAGGCTGTATATATTAACTATTGCCCTCTCAGGCCCACTTAGTCCTGACAGCCAAGCTCACAGGCTCCAGACTGGGGCAGATGTACTAGTATGTACTAGTATGTACTATAGAAATAATACGAGACTTTCCCGAGGATGGAATTTCCCACGTTTCCCCCGGATATTCAACCTGAACCTGTATATGATGCTACATACATATGTACTATACGTAAAGATCAGAGTACAAATCTATATAATCTCGGTTGTGAGCGCATCCAAGGTTGAACGTATCGTATCGGGCGTTGCAGCCTAACCCTGAAGCGTAGCGGAGCGTCATCTATCCGCGTCATCGGTGTTCCGGCTTCCCAACCACGTACGTTGCATACGTATACCTCACGCTTCGGTTCTTTCGAAGAGGCGAATGTAGGAGACAAGAAATGAAATGCAATTCCATCAGATATCCAGATATCCAGATACTTTTTAATCTTCCCATCTCTTGGCTGTATTGTACTTGTATTGGTAAAGGGGAAAGTGGTGACGCGCCATACGCTACAGAGGACTAAGTGGGTCGACTGTAGCCTTTCAGAAGTTTTAGGGGCATTTGGCCCCAAAAGCTCAATTTCGGTTAAGCCGGAGCAGAATTAAACCAAATCATGAGTCTCATGTCCCTAAAGCTGGAGATTTTTAGTGGCGCACAGCCGCATCCCACCTGAAGGACCCTGGTCCATTAGGATTCCATTATAACTTGACTCGCGCCTCGTTCGTAGTGGATCTGCTTTCTCTCTTCCTTTCCTTTGAACCCCAAAAGCTCTTTTCTTCACATACAGCAGAGTTTCCCCCTCCCCCCTGTTTCTCGGAAAGGAACCGAATACAGCACGTCTCATTGCCGATCGACTATAACATTCCCCGGGGACCATATCCGGAGGAACCGACGAACATGAAGAATTCACTCTTTTTGTTAGCAGCCTGTGCGCTTCCAGCACTGGGTCGTTTAGCTCTTCACGAGAGAGATGTTCCAGCGGTTGTTAGCTTCGATATCAAGCGGAAAGATGTATCGGATCCCGTAGCTCGAGACGTTGCGAGGCGGAAGCGGTCGGAGACAGTCAGCTCCGGGTTGGACAATGAGGTATGTGAAACTGCTATGATATCAGCCATCTTACAACAACCCATTGCATGTTATATATCCCAAAACTGACTGGCGCATAGTACAACCTCTATCTGTGTAATATCACTCTAGGCTCCGATAAACAAGCTCTACGTCTTGTCATCGACACTGGGAGCAGCGATCTCTGGGTGAATGCGCCCAATTCAACTTTCTGTGAGGAATATAAGGAATACTGTGACTACTACGGTACCTACGATGCGACCGACTCGGATACATACTCTTACGTTAATTCCGATTTCAACATTTCCTATGCCGACTCCTCCAGCGCAGGTGGTGTATATGCCACCGACACCCTTCATATCGGTGATGCCGAACTCAAAAGTTTACAGTTCGGTATTGGTTACGAATCCTCTTCTGAAGGTGAGTAACCCACTCTTCATGCGACAAAAACAAAATTGCAATGTTAGACTAACTCGAACTTTAGTGGGTGTCCTGGGAATTGGATATACGACAAACGAAGCCTCAGAGTCCACCACAGGTGAATCATACGCCAACCTGCCTAAAGCAATGGTCAACAAAGGCTTGATTCAGTCCAATGCATACAGCTTGTGGTTGAATGACCTCGATTCCAACGAAGGCTCCATTCTGTTCGGTGGTATCGATACCGGCAAATTCCACGGCGAACTTGAGACCCTACCCATCCTGAAGACCCAGGGCGTATACGCAGCATTCTACATCACCCTTAGCGGGGTTGCCTTGACCAATTCGTCGGGAACGAGCAATTACTCCACTTCCAGCTCTCTTCCAGCTGCGGTTCTTCTTGATTCCGGCAGCTCTCTGACCTATCTTCCAGACGCCATCGTCGAGGATATTTATGACGAATTGGATGTCAGCTACTCGAGCAGCGCGGGATATGGATATCTGCCCTGTAGTTACGCCGAGAAGGACTACAAGTTCACCTACTCATTCTCAGGTTTGACCATTGACGTCGATATCAGCGAGCTCGTCATGGACATGGGTGGCAATGAATATTACAGCAATGGCGATCGCGCCTGTGCTTTTGGTATTGCTCCAGCCGGAAACACTGACGCCGTTCTTGGTGATACCTTCCTGCGCAGTGCCTACGTGGTCTATGACCTGGCCAACAACGAAATCTCTATGGCCAACACCAACTTCAACTCCACAACTAGCCACATTTCCGAGATCGGAACTGGTGCAGATGCTGTGCCCAGTGCTACTGGAGTTGCCAACCCGGAGACAGCTTCGTCAAATCCTACCGCCAAGCACGGTGGCGTCCCTGATGCCACTGATCTTCCCGGGTCGAGCACCAAGAATGCCGCTATTCCAAGACCCACTCAGATGCCTAAGCACATGGCGCTGGGTCTGGCCGGTGCTGCTCTGCTCGTTCTGTGAGCAACCTATTTTTAAACGTCAATTGATGTCTTAAATCTTCGTTTCTCTTCTAGATATTTGCATATTTCTGGGGTTTCTTCGGAGTCAGTTTGGGGAATACCTGGACCTTTTCATTTCTTTTCATTTTTTGGATGTTGATAATATACTTCATGTGCCATGATTATAACCTCAATATACATACATACCAACATACCTATTTATTTCTTTTTGCCGAAAAACACATAACACAGGACTGATGTAAATTTCAATAATTTTCATATTGGAAGTGAATTTTTAATCGAAATTGATTCCAGCAGCTACGATAATACGTACATGGAGAAACCTCCTATCCCGCTTCCCAAGGTGCGACCCGCGATGCTTGGCATTTTGCTATCTACCAGCCGCCATCGATTTTCTCTTGAAAAAGTTTCTTATATCACCACCATGCCACGCATATCAACATCTTTACTCATTAAAGCGTATCGAGAAAACTCACTATTGCCGTTACTTCTTCGAGAGTGCCGCTCGCTGACATCCGCGAGAAATGAATTGCGATGGCTTCGCGAACGCGCTCTGCATGATAGCCAGTCAGCTTCGAGACTGACAAAGGGATCACTATTTGGATGGCGGACGCGTCTCAGATCCATGTGCCAACGACGGTCTAAAGGGGTTCCACTGCAGTACATTCTTGGCGACCAGCCGTTCGGCGATTTGGAAATTATTTGCCGGCGAGGTGTCTTGATTCCAAGGTCTATTGCACCTCTTTCATTTTATTTCGCGTCCCATATCGCATTGAAGCTGACTAACACGGTCCTCCAGGTCTGATACCGAGTCCTTTACTGTGCAGGCTGCTAAGACTGTTCGTCAAATGGCCCTAGAGCACATGCACGATAATCAGGCCCCGCAAATGGAGAAACCTCTGCGGGTGTTGGATCTGTGCACTGGAACAGGTTGCATAGCACTGTTGTTGCACACACTTCTTGCTCCACAATTTAAAGATCTTATGATACTTGGAGTAGACATCAGTGATAATGCTCTAAATCTGGCGCGAACCAATTTGGAATACAATCTCCGACAGGGTTTGCTATCCAATGACGCTCTTACCCAAGTCCACTTTCAGCGTGCCGATGTTCTTAACAGAGGACTTGGTGCTGGATTGACGGTGAAAGAGGCTCTAGAACAACACTTCAATGGACTGGGAGGGAAGAGCGAGCCACATTCTGCGCTTGGGCTTGATTTACTGATCTCCAATCCGCCTTATATCTCCACCGTGGACTTCCGGAATGGCACTACGTCACGAAGCGTTCGACGATTCGAGCCAGAACTAGCATTAGTGCCGCCTGCTACTTCTAAGTCTGCAATACTCGAAGGATGCAATCCGGAAGACATATTTTATCACCATATCCTCACTCTTTCGCTCCAATCAGTTGCCAAAACCACAGTCCTTGAGTGTGGGGATATAATGCAGGCTCGCCGAGTGGTCGCTATGCACAAGAAGATGATTTCACATAAGTCAGGATACTTTGACACGCAAATATGGCCAAGCTCTGAGCGAGATTTGGCAGAAAATGGATTCCATCATAGTGATGGAGCGCGCTGTGTTATCATTACAAGGCGAGATAATGTATGAAAATGATTTAAGATGGCCACTTTCTAGTAGCATCTATGTATGAGCCAATCATATACATAAAGAGCCGGAGAATCAGCCCCTTGATAAATTTTGTGTCATATCTTTGTCCCGTATAGAACCTATGATCTAAATTTCCAAGCTAGACAGTCGACTATATTGAAGGGCCGTGCGGGTGATTAAGATTAAACATCTGACCTAGGAAGTCCAAATCGTTGTCCATCATAAATTCTCCAAGATCCACGTTGGACCACATAGGATAATCTGCATTGTCCGCTGAGAAGATTGGCGGGCCATTCAATGGAGCTTGCACATTGCTAGTACTGGCCAAACTGCTGGGCTTTTCTGAAGCTATATTTTTGTATCAGCATACAGTGTTGATCCCAGACTCAGACACCGTCTAATGAAAATACAGAACTTACTGGTGGCCTTGAGCATCATAGAAAGCTGTGCTAAATATTCAACACATCGCTCAATGACACGATTTCCCGAATCTAGATGGCGTAGCGCGTCCGCAGCGAGGTCGAGATATTGTCGCGAGTTTTCTATAGAACGCCATTGGTCTGGGTTGCACTGGCGTTCTTTGGAAGAGACTAGAAGAGCGCCAAATATCACCAGTCCCGCATTAAAAGCTAGAAGAGTAATTATTAAAAAATACCGTCCACGGTTTACGCGAACCATGAAAGCACGTAGGAAAACTTACTATAGTATAAAGAATAATACCACGCACCGAGCAGACCTCGATGCCAGCCACCAGAGGAAGTGATGGTGTAGACGGTGGAGATAATCGATATGGCAGACTCGACGCAGTTCTGTACCCCTGTAAACCCCATCTGCTGGACAAGCTTATTTTCTGATGAAATTGAGTCATCTGCATTATATGAATCCAAGTAGCTTTCCAGAAATCGCCGGTAGAGAAGAATGCGTAAATTATGATATCTCACGGAGAGTACGATTCCGAATCGGTGGCGAATGGTTGATTCAGGGTCCAGCTGTGCCAAATTTTTTGAGAGCAAGGGCTCGTGCCAGAGCCGGATACCAAGTGATGGTACAATTGAAAAGCGCCATTCCTCGAGTTGACGCTCTCCCTCGAGGATTTGAGGCACCGCATTTGCTGCAGTCGGTGGATGCTCAAATCCCAAGTTCTGACTGTAGCAGTTATCAAGCACGTTGTACAGGACAACATATAATTTTCTGGGACTGAAAGTCAGTACGATCAGGCAAGCTAGTTGATAATACAGATAGCGATTGAACTGACATTGCCGCTGTAAAGAACCAACCATCTAATTGGGGATGTGCGTCGGATTGTGAAGAGTTCGCTAAAACTTGCATATCTTTCACAGGCATATCCAATTTCACATATGATTCCGGAATAGTACAGGGTCGACCAAATGTCATACTCAACGTTCTAGTCAAGATGTCAATGACTATGCGCCTGGTAGGGGAAGAATGAAACATACCGATCGAGTAGAATGCAACCGTACCAGGTTCGCTTGCGAATTTCACTCTCTACGGGAGAAAAGCGTCGATTGGCTTCCGGTGAGTGCAAACCAAGCTGAAAAGCAGCGGAGATAGCCAGGCCATGCGTTGTCCATGCTTGGACCGATTTCTGGGTTCCCTGAAGATATTGACCCAGAACCAACAAGTATTGAACTATTGCGTAAATTATTAGTAGATTCTTTGTTGATCAACGAGGTTATAATTGACAAACCCATTTCAAGACTAGCGTTACGTTTCGAGTCTTTATCACAGAGCCCATTTGCTCTCTGGAAGTGAATATCTGACTCTTGAATTCTTTGCCCAGCAGGCAAATCACCTTCAGTGTGAAGACTTGTAGCAATGGCTAGAATAATGTTGAGTAAACCTAGCCATGTTCGACGTACTCGCTTGAAATTATCTTCTTTCATTCGAAAGTATGTTTCGCAGAATGACGACTCGTGGATGAACGGTAAAAGTTGACCGGTCTTTTCAAAGTATATTTGAACCAGATGCCAGGTGCGCTGCTCCGAAGGTAATGCAAAGATGTTGATCTCGACCTTGCCTGTTGCTGAAGGTTTACTTCGGGAATCACCTGGTGATGGACAAGATCTTGAAACATTCAACATGCCCCCACCGATTTGAGGAGAAGATATGGAGGTGATACCGTTTCTTTGTTGACTTCCTCGTGCAAGGGCACGAGAAATATGTCGCATGAATGCGATATTGGAAGATGGGCCTTTTCAAAGGGTTAGTTTTAACAACCCACGTAGATATGACTCTTTGTCCAAATTGGACTCGCATATTCTCGTAATATCATACCAAAAAACCCACAATCCTCTTCATCCGTGAAATTCATAGCGCCCATTCCATCAATTGAGTTCTCGGAGGTATCAATTTCGCCGAATTCGGCTCTTCCTCCCGGGGCAATTGCATGAGAAGAAGGCGCATGGTGGTCTGGTTTAGACATCTGAAACGCTTCCCTTCCATTCCCTGTTGTTTGCTTCAACGCCGGTGTAGATCCATTTACGGTCGTCGGGGAAGGTGTTTCTCCCTGGCTTTGCTCCAATCTGCGAATAGAAGCCTCAATATCTTGGATTCGATGTTCAAGGCGAGCCAAATAACTATTTGGAGGGTCAGAATCAATCGTCTTTGGTCGATGCACATGTACATAGACATATGAATGTATATGTACGATATTTCTTTTTGCTTCAGAATGATCTCAAACTCACCTTTTCTCCACTGTCAGATTGTTTGATGCTCCAACATCCTGGTAAACACAGTCGCACCCGAGCTCTTTGCATTGAGTGCACGGTCGACCTCCATCACACTGCCCCTCTATTAGTTAAGCTCCGCTATTATTCAATTGACATACATACCCGGGATTTCCGGTGACGACACGAATGGCAGGCTAAAACTGCACGTCGGCGTTTAGGGGGATGAGCCGGCTGTGACATGGCTTTTGCATTCGAACGAGGAGAGAAAAAGCGGGGAGATCAGCATCATGAGAAGCCGAACTCCACTCCCTACAGTAGCCTTGACAGCGGTGAGTCTTCTTGTTGCACTTTTCCGATGAATTCTACGTCGTTTCCTCTTTTCGTTCATGAGAATGCTTCTATCGAGATTGGCCATTTAACGTTATTTCTCCTCATTTCTTGGCAGATCCCCACAATGATGCGCTAAATGGAAATCCGGAGTATGTGAGAACCAAACTATGATACTCATGAAGTCCCGAACTCCCCGGATCTTACCCGAACTCCCCGGAGAATATAGATGGGATATGTGCATGTATGCCATTGAGCGGTTGACAATGCATTATTTAAGCCCGTGGCGTTGGCTAATCTGATCTCTGATACTATTATCATCTACTAGTACATATCGACGTCTTCAATTTCTTCAGAATGGTATGTGGCATGGTTTCCTTGACTCGGCTGTGGAGAATAGAACAAAGCAAAGAAGAACATAATTGATTAACACAATAACCGTGACTTATAGAGTCCTCGAAAAGTTCACATTGGTATTGTTGGTGCGGGGATCGGTGGTTTAGCTGCAGCTATCGCTATGAGTCGAGCGGGCGCCCAAGTCACTGTGTTGGAGGCCGCGGAAGAATTGGGTGAGGTATGATTCAGTTCGCCTACCACATAAAAGAAAGATAATAGAAAGAAACCTTTTTTGACACATCCATTCTCTCTATAGATCGGTGCAGGAATCCAAATGACCCCGAATGTGTCTGTGCTCCTTCAACGCTGGGGCGTGGACAAGATTATTGGGGAGAACCTGGTACAATTTGAGGAACTAAATATGCGGCGTAAGGATGGCACGCCGGTTGGGTATACGAAGATTGATACCATTGAGAGAGACTTACAACGACCATGGTGGGTGGTCCATAGGGCACATCTCCATGAGGGGATGGCTACAATTGCGACACAGGCCGGGTCTACAATTAAGATCAATTCGCGGGTTGTCGAAATCCAGCATCAAACAAGTCCAGTAATAGTGAAAACCCAGAAAGGGGATTCCTACACATTTGATCTCTGTGTTGGTGCCGACGGAATCAACAGTGTCGTGCGTCAGACATTGTTTCCTGGTGTTCGCCCAGAGCCCCCAACTACTAATTGTGCATATCGGGCTATTGTACCGTATGATCAGATTCGTCAGGATCCGGTTGCCAAAGAACTTGTGGAAAAACTCACAATGGAGGTCTGGATGGCTCCTAAATCCTACATTATTACCTACCCAATATCGGCAGGTAAGATGTTCAACTTGGTGCTCTCGCACCATCGACCAGACAAGCTACGAGCAACTCAAGACACTGTGCTCCTTGAGGAAATGCGGGAAGAGTATAAGGATTACGATCCACGCATTAAACGAATTGTTGATATGATCCCAGAAGTGGTAAGTTATGACAGGAAAGTTGGTGTTCTAGCATATCAAGAAAATACTCATACCTAATCTCATAACTAGTCTCGCTGGCCACTTATGGTGACCGGGCCCTTGAAGTCTTGGTCATCGCCCCAAAATAATGTGGTTCTTATTGGCGATGCAGCCCATTCCATGGTGAACCATATGGCCCAAGGGGCAGCCACCTCAATGGAAGATGGCGCTTTTCTGGCCAAGTGTGTTGAAGCCATTGTCCAGGGCAAAATAGGGGTGAACGAAGCCATTGAGATCTACGAATCTGAACGCATGCCCAAAGCCCACGCGAAACAGCAGGTATCCTTCATCAACGGAGCAATCTGGCAGCTGCCCGACGGGCCATTACAACAGGGGCGTGATAGAGCAATGGCCCCCGAGCTTCAAGGCAAGTATTTCGTGCGGAGCAGTAATCTCTACGGAGATCCGCAGACCGTGTTGGATGTTTATGGCTATGACGTCGAAGGACATGCCGAAGATGCGGTGCGAAAATACTGTAATGACGGTATGGAGCATGTTCATCCTGTGACAGGCGTCACTCCTGGGCTGCAGCGAAAGTATATGGATTGGTTCTTGCCGGATCAAAACACGCAAGCTGGGAAGCTATAATTGATGAAGAACATGTACAGATGATACTTCAGAATATTCCAAGGCTACATACTAGTAGTACATACACACACCCATTTAGAAATCCCATCCCTTGCTATGGGCGATAAATATTTTCTTTTTGATTTCTACGATTTACATTTACATTTGCATATACTTTAGTACGAACAATATATCAGAGTAAAGTTAGTCAGGTTGTTGGCAGGATTCTATATTGGTATATTGCTTTACTTTGTAAGTCTTAAGGCCGACTATGAAATATCTAACTCTTCGGTATTAACAGTAGGGAAAAGGAGGAAGCCATGGTTGTCTTGTGCGTTCTCAAATTTTGAACCTTGGGATCTGCCGAGCCTTACAAGCAGTGGAAATTCTATCTGAATTTACTAGAAATTTGGAAGATAAGATATCCAACATCAACGGAATGAGTTAAAATGTCAATTCGTTGTCATGAACATGCATGCATGCCTTCTGATCTGCTTTGGGGGAAAACGTATATGTACAGAAAAAGTAGGACTCCTCAACCGCTATTTGTGGCGATCGTCCATTTTGTGTAGGTATTAAAACGAATATGGAAATGTACACCGCAAGAAATTAATGCAGGTGGGTTAAGAGAAATTCGCCCGAATGAAGAGACTCCATAGGGTCATGATGGTCATGATGAATGCTGCAGGAGACTCAAAATTCCCTTTGAAAAGTAATAGAGTTTTGAAACCAGTCCCAGGGCCTAGCGTCGATGCCAAGCGCGAATGCTGCAAGATTGGTGCTGAGGAGACGGCGGAGAACCTGCTCCTACCTCAGATGTTTTTCTTCTTATCTTCTGAGGAGTAGCTGCGGTCATCAACACCTTCCACGGTTTCGAGAATGGCTTCCATCTCCTTGGCTTGGCGCTTCCATTCCTTCTCGCCCATTTTGGTCTCGCGTCGGAAAAGCTCTTCGTTAGGCTTGCGGTAGCTGCCACCAAGACGGTCCCAGAGGGTGGTGAACTGCCCATAATTGTAGTTGAAATACAAATGATGCATGGTGTGGCATGCGGCGCCGTTCACGATCGGGCTGTTGGCAACATACTCACCATCGTGAATGAAGACAGTCCAGAGGTTGATGAATCCGAACAGGAAGACATAAGCCACTTTTTGGAGAGGGAAGATGAAAGGAAACACATGGTATGGCACACTCTGAGACCAGCCATCCAGGGGGTGGAAGGCATGGGAAGCGAAAGGGCTGGGCATAATCCACTTGTGATGCGGCTTATGGAGGGCCTTATAAACGCGAGGGTGATGCAAGCCACGGTGAATCCAGTAGATAAAGAAATCGGTAAAGAAGATGAAAAATGGGAACTGCAAGATGCTGTAGAAGGGAAATGGTTCCTCGGCGACGGTGTCGTAGAGTTTGGCATATCCTCGTACTTCCAGAACAAAGAAAGGTGCAGTCAACAGGGCCATTGGGGGCATAGACTCCATGGCTTGTCTGATTTCCATGGAGATCTGGTTTCGTAGGAATTTAGGGTGTTTGTAGGTGGTTTTGTCCCAAACGAAGATGTAGGAGAGTGTCGCAACGACGAAATAGACTAGAAGACCAAAGATCCTGAGCTTGAAGTTAGTTTCGAGAAACATTAGATCGAAAGGGGGTGGTTTTGCAGGGAGTGGCGCATACCAAGTGATCAAGAAGAAGCTGGTGAATTGGCGGTAAATGTTGTTCCGCGGCCATGCGCTGAGATAGGCATATTTAGTGGGCTCTAGGCGAAGTAGTTGGGTAGCTGGCTCATAGATGAAAGGCTCAGCGGCGCCGAACAAGGAGAGGGAACTGTTGGCAACATTGACAAAGCTCGGGATGGACGCGGATGAGAGGGAGGTCGGGAGGAGGGTGGAATACAGGCGATCACCAATGAAGGTGTCCCACAGTTCTAGGATGATATCCATGATCAACACGCGTAAGACGAATGGGGGTGGAGGTAATTGGTGAAGGAAGAAAACTTCAAGGGGAGAAGAAAGCCTGAGGGGCGAATGATAAATTCTGCCCGCATCACACCAGCGCGGAACGGAATCTGCCGCCTTAATCAGCCTATCGAGAACCAGGAACCAGATCATGCTATGCGGGCGGTTATGAGAAATACACTACTTAGAATTGACTTTTACGTGTATATATAAATATATAGTATGTTCAATAACTAGTTAATACTAGATGAGAGCCAGGGAATTTCTATATCTCTGAATTGTATCTAAATCATCAATTTTTACTTTATACCCCGTGAACGTGGATATAACTTAGAGGGAACCATGAATCTGATTATGGATTTTTACTTTTTTACCCCTTTTACACGGCAGATTAGAGTATGCACGTCTATGTTAGGCAATACAGATGTCTTGTTATTGAGGCAAAAAGCTTACATAATATTACCAGGCATCAAGGCACCCAGACGAAGTCTCCACCGAACCACAAAATTCTCAAGCTCGCGACAATCTGGGAGGATCCAGTCCTCTGCAAACGGCGCGGGAAGCCTTGAGGGAAATCTCCCCCCTTTCCCTCTTTCTAGTCAAATTGGCTATTTAATAAGATGGGAGAAAAGAACAAAGGCAATCCTTACTGATACATGAAGAGAAACATCTTAAATTCTAAATTTTAGTCTAATTCCATTACAATTTTCCATCGAATTCTCTCTATGTAACTAAATTCAAACTAACTACGTAACCCTCCTTGACCCTGCCAAAAAAGGCCAGAACCTTCAGTTGCGCTTCTCGTCTAGTTGCGGTCGCTTCTGGCGCTAACGGCAGTAGCCGCCCAATTCTGCCCGCCCCAAATTCAACCCAGCCTCTTTCTTCCCCTCTACAACTCGATCCTCCATCCACATCTCATCCACCACTTCATTCCTAATCCACAACTCCCTTCCGAGCTTCTCTGTGGTCCTCTTTGGATCCACTTGTCTCCCGCTCCCCTGGTTTCCTTTCATTGCTGTGGCTAGCTGCCTGGTGTCGCACCGCCAAGCAGCATTGCCCAGTGATCCAGCTTAGTGACCTTGTCCCTCAGCTGCGATTCCTGATCGCATACTTTGTCGCCTATCCCAACCACATCTTCCAACTTCCCGTGGTTGATTTCACTTACCTGTGGTAACGCCGACCTCTTTCGATTCCCCCAGCAATCCATCATGTACAACACTCACCGCGGCATGGTGGCTGCTCCCAACTCCCGTCTGACGGAGTTGTTGGACCAACTGCGCCAGGAATTCGAGACACAATCTCGGAGCACCGGTGAATTCGAGCACCAGTGTATGTGTTTAACCTTCCAATTCTTCAACCCCATCTGATGCTCTGTCCCCTTAAACGCGCAACTTTGGGACATCCCCCTATCTATTCAGGTCGCTAGCCTGTTCATGGCTGCGACGTCAGGGTCACGAAATGCGCTGAATTGTTTTCTAACTGATAGATGCAGTTACCGGCCAGCTCCAAGAGATGGAGATGATCCGCCAAAAGGTGTATCAACTGGAGCAGACCCAGATCAAGATGAAACAAGAGTAAGTCGAAATATTTACACTTCTCTCTCTCTCTCTCTTTATCCCCCCACCCCCACCCTCCCTTCTTATTTTGTTATACGCAATTCGCGTCGGAATTAATATTGATGATGTCTTGTTTAATTTGTAGCTATGAAGCCGAAATTCGCATGCTGCGCCATGAGCTAGAATCGCGTGGAGTCCAAACCGTCCCTCATGTCGCACCTGGTGCGACTCACACAGCCCCCCAAGGCCAGCCGCCGCAGGTCGGCCATGGCCCAAGTAACTTATTCAGTGGTATTATGACCAACCAAGGAGCTAGTGGTCCCGGTCTTGCCCCTCCCCCTCCCCAGGATCAGCAGCCTCCCCAGCATGCCCTTCAACAACAGCCTGCCTCGGCCGCCCAGCCTGGCCAGCCCCCGCAGAGCTCTTTTGGAGGATATCCACCTGGCGCTGCTGTGACCGGTATGTGAGAGCGAGATGGGACCTATTTCCAAGTTACTGACGTATTTTCTTTTTAAAAAATAGGTTACGGTGGCCCCCCTCCACCCCCAACCGCCTCTCCGGGCCCTGGTAAGGGTCGCCGGGCTGCTCCAGGTCCAGCCACTCCCGTGCAGACCCAGATTGCCTATCCAGACCCTCGCGCCTCGCCTCAAATTCGCCCTACGCCTCCTGGTGCCCAGGCTGCACCCATTGTTCGCCAGGATCGCCCTGGTAACATGCTCGCAAACTGGAACCCTGAGGATCTCCCTCCGTCGCAAAAGCGTGAGGGTACGGATTGGTATGCGGTATTCAACCCAGAGGTGCAGCGTGTGCTAGATGTTGAGCTGGTGCACCACCTCAGCCATGACAGTGTCGTCTGCTGTGTTCGCTTCAGCCGTGATGGTAAGTATCTGGCGACAGGTTGCAACCGCTCTGCGCAGATCTTCGATGTGACCACAGGTCAGAATGTGGCGACCCTGCAAGATGAGAGCGTCGACAAGGATGGCGATCTTTATATTCGCAGTGTTTGCTTCAGTCCAGATGGCAAGTATTTGGCCACTGGTGCCGAAGACAAGCAAATTCGAGTGAGTCTAATCTAATCCTCATTCATCAGCACTTCCTCCTCGGATATGAATGGAATTGCTAGTGAAACACTGAAGATTGTACTGACAGCTGAAAATTAGGTCTGGGATATTGCCTCGCGAACCATCAGAAATACATTCAGCGGTCATGAGCAAGACATCTACTCCCTTGATTTCGCTGGCAATGGCCGTTATATTGCTTCTGGTAGTGGTGACAAGACTGTGCGTCTCTGGGATATCCTTGACGGCAAGCTTGTCTACACTCTTAGCATCGAGGATGGAGTCACTACCGTGGCCATGTCTCCCGATGGACATTATGTGGCTGCTGGTTCGCTTGACAAGAGCGTTCGCGTGTGGGACACTACCACCGGTTACTTGGTGGAGCGATTGGAGAACCCCGATGGCCACAAGGACAGCGTGTACTCGGTTGCCTTCGCGCCCAATGGTCGCGACCTGGTCAGCGGCAGTCTTGACAAGACTATCAAGTTATGGGAGCTCACTGTCCCACGGGGCATGCATCCTCACAGCGGTGTCAAGGGTGGCAAGTGTGTTCGGACATTTGAGGGCCACAAGGTTGGTGCCTTTTCTTCTTCTTCTTCTTCTTCTTCTTCTTCTTCTTCTTCTTCTTCTTCTTCTTCTCTCTTTTGTCCCGTTCCTTATCACGCTATTCCTCCACGGCCCCGGTTTTTTTTTTTTAACTTATTTGGTTTTTGTTTTTTCTATTGTTTCTACATCATGACGATCAAATGTCAACCTGTCACTCTTTTCCTTCCGCTAACCTTCTTCTTTTCAATTAGGACTTCGTTCTTAGCGTTTGCCTGACGCCCGATGGCCAATGGGTGATGAGTGGTTCTAAGGATCGTGGCGTTCAGTTCTGGGACCCAGTCACTGGCAATGCCCAGATGATGTTGCAGGGCCACAAGAACTCCGGTAGGTTCTTTCTAATCTTTGGCTTTATCTTTATCTTTTTCTTTTTCCTTTTGCAATATGTGTGTCAATTTTGTTCTAATACTGACTGGGTTTCCGCGGATATAGTAATCTCTGTTGCGCCCGCCCCGACCGGCAACCTCTTTGCGACTGGCAGTGGAGACATGCGTGCACGGATCTGGAGGTAAGCATTCCTTGGGAGTTCAATCACCACTAGTTTCCTTGTTCCTTGTATCACTAACCCACAATTTGTTTAGATACTCCAACTACAATGGACGGTAAAAGGGGTAGGCAAAGTCCCGGCGCAATGTGACATTGTTTTCTTTATTCTTTATTCTCCATTTATCTCTTATGTTCATGTCTCTTTTTTTTTTGTTATGTTCTATCGAGAAATTTTGCTTGGATTTCCATTTTACAAGCCGGGTTGGGCTCTTCGAATTTGCTTGGTGTCTCCATTTCTTCACCTTATCTTTTTGCGGTCATGTTCCTCTACTCTTCTCCACTTTTTCCCTTTCTCCCTCTCTCTGTGTGCTTGAATTAATGCAATTCACCAAAATAAAATGCAAACATCCAATCCTGTAAATCCATTTTGCTCGGTGTAGCACAGAAAATCGAATGGTAGATCGGGCCAAGTTGACCCAGGAGACTCTAAGCCCCTATGGGACCGGATAGCCACCAACAGAACCAACTCGTGATCACGGGTGACCCTGGATGTGGTCATAGGTGATACAAAAAGACCGACCTGTCGAATCTACCAAGTCGATCAGTAGAAAAAACCCAGGGTAAAAAATAACAAATAAGAGAAAAGAATTAAAAATTAAAAGGAGAAGGAGTTCCAAGTGGATCCCCAGGTACGAGAAAGGGTCTGTGTGTCCCCAAACACCCCCAGACTTGCCCAGATGGCTGTTCGATTCCCCTTGGAACCCCAGTCGCCTCTCAGCTGATCGTCTGGTTGATTGGGACTAGGGGAGACTGGGAAGGGGGGAACAAGTCCATGGATTGATTTTCTCTCTCTCTCTCTTTTTCCCCCTGCAGGAACCATAAAAAGGGGAAGCAGGTGAGAAAAAAAAAAAAGGCCACAAATGCACGACGTGCAGGAAGAGGAACCAATTCTAGAAATTACATTGGCAAAGAAGAGGGGGAGGAGGAACAAGAGGGGGGTGGACAGAGAGAGAGCACGGAGGACAAGCTGCATGACTCCAGATGTGACAGTCACGAACACGAACCCACAGGATCGCCGATGATCTGGGAGCTGAAACCGATCGGGAGGGAATTTCCAAGGCCATGGGCGGCTAGCCAGGATATTCGCTGGAATGAAGATCGGACACTATTGGCGACTATCGGACGGGCGCATCCGGATGCCCCAATGAACGGGGGCTTACTCGTCGACTGCAGATCCTCTGGTCCACTTTGAAAGCCCGAAGGCCCGGCCCGCCCTCGAGGTGATGCATTGATTTGTTTTTGATGGGAAGAAAGGGAGGAAGATGTGGGGGATTGTATTGGGAATTTGAAAAGAAGGAAAGTGGAAAGGAGAAGAAAGAAGAGTGAATGTAGGTCTACTCAAGTGCTTGGGCTGGGGAAGTGAGAAAGGTCAAGTAGGTCTACTTTGACTTGGGGCTGCTTAGTCATGTTAATCTTCGCCAGTCGCGGCTGTTGATATTATCTATGTCTCTCTCTCTACACCGAGATTTCTGGGGCACACGCTAGTCCTTGGGGCTAAAATATATATATAATAACTATTATTATTCAAAATTTAATCAAAATAGATGCGTCCCATTCTTTTTCAGGTCGCCTCTTTTCTCAAAAAAGCCCGGATCCCTGGACGATCGCCCATGCACGTCTGGGCACGCATCGTTCTTCTCTGAACTCCACTTCTCTCTCTCTCGCTTTTTGTCATTTCTTTCTGCTCATTTCTATTCTTTTGCTTTTTCTGCTCTATCTAACACAGACTGCATGTTTTCTTTTGCTCCGGAGAAACGTCACTCGTGTATGAAGTAGGTTGATCTCCACTAGTCGGCAATCTTATATGCACGCAACACCTATATAGAACCCTGCCCCTCGACCACCTTTTGCCCGCTTGGTCTACTTCTTATATCCCGACATCGTCGGCTTCAACTTTCAGACAGAAGCCAAATTTCATCTCCGTTGAGACACAAACTGCCCAAAGGAAAAAAATTACCCTAAAATCCCCCCCAAGAAAGAATCGAGGACATCCCAGACAAAGCATATACTATTCCTCAAATCCCAAGAAAAAAAAAAGAAAAAAGAAAAAAAAACCGCCCCCGAACAAAGCCCATTGGAAATTGATCACTTCCGCATCAACAATCCACAAAGCAACAATGGAGACGGCGGAACCGGTGTCATCTTATGACTTCCCGGGCCATGTGGGTGCTTTTACTGCTCATCGACGGATGGAATCGTCTCTCTACCCTTATTACTCTCATCCACCATCAAACCCATCCTATTCCCTACCATACCATGCGCCACCAACGACAGCTTACCACTTTGGCTCTCTAAATCAAACCTCTCACCCTTATGGGCATTACTTCGTGGCCAGTCAGCCCCCGCTGTCATCGCCAGTGCGTCTGGCTGAACCCCAGCCACTGCATTCGCTGCCTGAAATCAAGCCAGCCAAGAACGCCATCAACAATGTCGGAAAGAGAGCCTCGGACCGTGAGCTTCCAGGGGTGGCTGTCAAGAAACAACCCTCGGATTTCGAGTTCTCCACCGGAGTCGATGTTTTGATGAAGGCTATTCAAGCGAAGCCAGAGTCTTCACCATCCCCAGTTCAGCAATCGCTGCCACCTCTGCAGCAACTGGCACCATCTAGCTATTCAAGCTATCAAAGCTACCCAAGCTATGCCATGTCACCGCCTCGCTGTCTCATGAACAGTGAGGGTCAGTTGTCTCGGTCTGGGAAGAAGCGCAAGTATACTTGCACCTTGCCAAACTGTGGCAAGAGCTTTGCACAGAAGACACACCTGGACATTCATACCCGAGCACATACTGGAGATAAACCTTTTGTAAGTTTACTTTTATACATACCCACACTGGCTTTTACATAGTCTTTGAAACATTCCAGCTAACAATATGCAGATCTGTAAGGAGCTTTCATGTGGACAGCGATTCTCTCAGCTTGGCAACTTGAAGGTAGGAAAGCATATTCTCTCATGTCAATAAAAAGAACCGTTCTTATCTAACTCTATTCTCTCGAATCTAGACACACGAGCGCCGCCACACAGGGGAGAAACCCTACTCATGCGATATCTGCCACAAGACCTTCGCTCAGAGAGGCAATGTGCGCGCTCACAAGACAACCCATCTTGAGAGCAAGCCATTCACTTGCCTACTAGATAGCTGCGGTAAGACCTTCACCCAGCTAGGAAACTTGAAGGTAAAAAAGAACCTCCCCGTTTGATACACCCAGGTACATATCCAATTACAATTCAATAGCTAACATTATGATTTTCTTCTTCATATAGTCCCACCAGAACAAGTTCCACGCATCGACCCTCCGTTCATTGACGATGCGATTCTCCCAAATCACCGATACTGGAATGGTGAACCCACAGGACCGAGATCTGTGGGAATACTTTGCTTCCCTTTACAAGAATAGCAACAAAGGTATCAAGGGCCGAGGAAAGGACCGACGTATCCTAACCACCAAGCGGTCCATGCATGTAGCCGACCCAAAGTCCCGGATGCAGTCGATGGAGTCTGAGGAAGATCCCACCCAGCTCCGCCGAGGCAGCTACGAGGACAACATTTCTATGTACACCGGCGGGTCTAGCAGTGACGGGGATGAACCAGGACCATACTTCATTGATCGGCGGCTGCCATAGATCACGACCCGTGTTTTGATCTTTGTGATCGTATCTTATTTTTCTCTATCTTCTTTTATTCCCCCTTTTTGTTTTGTTTTTCCCTTTTCATTTTTTGGATTTTGGCTTTGGGTTTCAAGACTTAGTCGAGAAAAACGGCGCAATTCGGATATTCGGATCCTGGACATATACCCGGGGTTTCTTTTGTGTGATTTCTTTTTAGGGGCATTGTTGTTTTGAAGGGCTTTATTTTGATATGTTGATTTCTGAGCCCAAGATGTATATGATTTCATGAGCTGGGTTGTTCTTTTCTGATTCAATTTCTCTTTCTCTGTATTCTATCTTTCTATTTTTGTGTTTTGCTGGCTTCGGATCTTCCAGCAAAAAGGGGACCATTTTGTACCTGTACACGAAAAAGTTCTCCACACAAAAGGGTCTTCTTTTCTTACTATTTATCTTATTATTCCCTTTGATATATCTAAATATGTATACCTGTATAGCGTACTTCGTATATAGATTCAACAAACCATGACTAGAGTAGACTTCGGTTCCGATGTCCTGTCCTGGGTCCCCCGTCTAGTGAGTGGGCCTGTTAGCGTTTGCCATGACAGCTGCCTGACCACATGTGCACTCAGACACGAGGGGTGGAGCATTGGGCAGATCCAAAGGATAATCATCTGGATCCAACTAATTTACAGTAGTTCAGGGGTACGTGCACCAGAATCTCGTGGGTCTCAATTGCGAGGAGATCGTCAATTATGTTTGCTTTTCCCCCCTCTTTCTCTCCCTTTAATTTTATATACGGAGTAGATCCTCCGTTCAACTGCATTCGCGTATTCATGCATTCGTATGTATATGTGGATTTTAGATTTATTTTGTTTTTTGAGAATATGGATTGGCTAGTGCGGGAGCACAAAATGCTCGTGAGATTCAGTAGTGTACAATTGTGCGTAGGACAAAGATTGAGATATCCTTTGCTCCCCCGCGAACATCCATGCGTAGATCATGCCGTGGCACACGATGTGGATGCTTTAATAAAAGAAAAAAGAAAAAAGAAAAAAGAAAAAGAGGGCAAAAAGGGAAAGAAAAAGCAAAAACAAAAGGCAAAAAAAAAGTGGGAAAGTTGGCTCCAAGTGACACCGCGCGACTCCACCCTTCCACTCCTGTCATACACTATTGCTCATCTGCATCAGCAATCTTAATATCTCCATCATCGGCATCTTCAGCATTATCTGTCTGAACAGGTGGGGCCGTCGTGCCCACTGGCGTGGCGTTAGCCAAGGCATCAGTAATGAACGCCTCTTCCACAGCACCCTTTCGTCGGAACACTCGGAGCCATCGGCGTCCCCATTGGCGTATGATAGCGTCTTCAGGAAGATCACCACTGCCATCCCCTCGTTCCATTAGCTCATCGTTACTTCCAGAGGCTACCGAAACGATGGCATCCTCAATAAACCTGAACAAAGTCTGCATTTCCACTCGCTCGCGAGCTAGTGTCTCATCCAAGACGCTCAGCTGTGGCTCGTATAGACCGGACTGGGTCCGGGCAGCGACGATCTGGCGCATGCGATTGGTGACCTTGCCGACGGTAGCAGAGATCATCTCGTAGATATGAGACTTGGCTAGCACGGTCCCGGCATCCAGGGACTCGGAAAGGGCCCATTCAAGTACTGAAAGGGGGCTGATGATGGTGTAATTCAGGAGTTTATCAATGATATTGATGGCGATACCGGGCTGATCAGACCAGTATTCCATCACTGAAGTGATGATTTGGCAGCGGGCCCGCTGAGATACAGGCCCAATGGCCAGCAATCGGTCTTTGTTTCGTTCGATGCATGAAAGAACGTGAGAGAGCGATTTGGACCCTACAAAACAGATAGAGGTCACAAGGGCGTCCGTGGAGGGGATCTTGGGATCTTCCACTCCCAGACTTTGAGCCTGCCCCTCAATGGACGCAATTATCGGCTGGATTTCTTCGTCGTCCGCCTTCTTTCGGATAAGTTGCATGATTTCCTGCCCTTCCTTGGAATAAGGTGTCACTGTTATCACGTAATGTTAGTGGCAATGGATAATATCGTTCAGCAAGAATGGACAACTGACTCTCAGAAAGATATTTGAACTCTGGGGTATCTTTTTCTTTGCCCTCAGTAATCAAGGGGATGTATTGCTCCAGCAATGTTCCCTTAATACGTTGCGCAAAGCTGAGGCGGATTTCCTTATCTAGAGCTCCGTGCACGAATGCTAACTTGGGGTGAATGGCTGGGAGGTCGAGATCGTCGACCCTATCACATTGATGTTAGTTTTGCATGTTTGCGTGTAGCATGTTTATAGCAAATCACTTACCACTCGCTCCATTTCCATGTGAAGCCAAAGTTGCTTAGATGGTGAGCGAACCAATCCAAGAAACGGTTGCTCAACTCCAAATCCATAGTCTCCAAATTGTTGTATAAGAATCGAATCGCACGACCCAAGCTAGGCGCGATAGCGGCGGGGGCGATTTTGCAGCATTCCGTCAGAACAGAATGGTAGTAAATCAGCTTGTGCTCAGGAGTGGGCAACTGATACAGCTGGGAGAACACTGCATCCACCGCGATATCCTCTGGCTTCCACGATTGACCCTCACCCGCGAGATCACGCATCCGGTCGAAGGGCGTGGCACGCTTGACGAAGGTGTACGGGGTGAAGTAACAATCCACGTCGATCAAGAACTTGGCGGTAGCAACGCGATTGAAGTCAAGAAGGTTGATTGTGTCCACCAAAGCATCTCTCAAGAGCAGAGATGTGATATCGGAAGGCGGAGGCACTGTGTCGATTTCCTGGTTGGCGTACACGGAGATGTAGACCTCTGGGAAAAGAGGACGAGTCCCATTTGGAACGGGATTCGGAACATTGATCTCGGGGAAGGGAACCTTGTTTACAGGCTCGAATGGCTTCTGGTTAGGATCTTGTTCATCCTTTTCAATTTCCTGGACACCCTTCCAGGGACGGGGAAGACACTTAAGCTCCCAGCCTGCGCTAGCTTCGCCTTGTAGTTGGCTTTGCAGAAGACTGATCACACTTGGTCCACTAGCCTCCTTGTTCTCGTCGGGACTAAACGTGTTCACTAGATCGACTAATGCGTGCGGAGTAGATGCAATGATGTCTGTTTTCTCGAGAAGGGCAAGCGCCTGAGATTCAAAGCCGATGGCTGGAGAGACCATCACATAGGGAATTGTGAATTGTATAATCTTGACAAGCTCTAGGCCAAGAAGCTATATTCAATTATTAGTATTACAGGCGGTCGCAGCAAGGGCAGGGTCAACATACGTCTTCCGAGGATGCTGTTTGAAGATCAACCGCGCGGGCAAATAGCTCCTCCAAAAGTGGGAAAACACCATCGCTCTCAAAGAGGGGCTGTAAACCAGCGAAGAAACGGAGAAGAAGCTTCACCTCTCGCCAGGACCCTGAGTCGATATACTTTTGCAGAGCTGCTCCAGCCTTCTTCAATACCTCCGCGCCAAGCTCAGCCTTCAGGTTGTAGGCAACGAGGATTATCGCGGCCACGAATGGGATTTTCATCGGTTGCTCAAGGACTCTGTGCGCAGGTTTCAAAGTATCAGCAATAATTACTTATAGTCGGGTCATCAATCGCGCAGCCATACAATTCCAAGGATATGTTGACGAAGGTGTCGCGTAGCTCCTCATCATCATAATTCTCCGCCACGGATTTCGCAACTCCCATGATATCATCCTCGACTCTCCGTGCAGCCTGTCAAATTGACCAAAACATCAGTATTTATATTGACGGGTCTTCGTCGGCGTTCATTGGAACAGAATCCAAGAAAGGGCGACAAGGGAAATCGTACCGATTCAGCGATTGTAAGCAGTTGACGGCGAACTTGTACTAACAGTGGCTCTTCGTATCTGCGTCTTTGAGGGCGGCGATCAAAGTCATCGTCGTCTTTGAATAAAAAAATATCAGCTGTGTTCCTATGGAAGCTTCAAAGGTGATATTTCATGTCGCTCACCTCTGTAGCGGCGCTTGCGCCCTCCTCCGCCACCTCCACCTCGGTAGCCATTATTCCGACGCTCGTAGTCAGCCATGACGCGCAAAGTCTGAATGGGACAATGGGAGATCAAGGCCAAGAGACAATGGTGGTAATCAGAGGTCGGAAGTTCTGAGCTGCAAGGTCAATTCAAATGGCAGCTCCGGAGTGGGGAAAATCCGACCCGAGCTTGAGCAACAAAACCCAAAACATCCAATGAGCCAGTTGACTACTAGTTACTAAGTAGCTAGAAAGGCTATTAATGAATGGTAAGGTAAATTTCTTACTTTTTCTTACCCATCATGAAAATGAGATTCTCTAAAATGATGCTATATGATCGAGCTGCTTGCTATTGAAGTAGGAAGCAGTAAATAAATACTTCATAATGCTTACACAGTTAGTATGAAGCGCACCGAAATCCCATATAATGAATGAATGAATTCAAGTCTGCTCTTTAAGGGTACGTAATTGTGCTTCAACTAGCCAGGTCGACAACCAGTCAAATATTCCGTCTATTTACATAGATGATGTGCAAGGCCCCTGCTGGGCGGGTTGCACGAGTTATAAGGGCTTACTGGTGGTGGAACTTATGGTAGGTTGAAATGGAAAGGACTTGAGGGTAATCAATGCTTTGTGGTCTGATACTTATATCAAAATGCTATAACAAAAGAATGCCTTTCTTCTTACGTGACCAGATCCGAGCAGGGAATCCGTTATGTTACAGCGGCGCAGCTCTACAGGGCCACATGAAACAAGGAAATCATCAGCTGGAAAATGGAACGTGAATCTCATCACCGATAGGAATCCCGTGGGGGTTAGGGAGGGGGAAGGGGGGGTTAGGGACCATAGAGGTGCCAGCCTGGCCCAGGGCAGTCGGGCAATGACATTTGCAATAGAGAAACAAGGATCAAAAGAAGAGACAAAAAGCAAAAGTTCGGAGGCAAAAAAGGGGGGATAGGGGAGGAGATAGAAGAGAGGAAAGGGCAAAAGAAGAAATAGAAGAGGGGAAGAAAAGAAAAAGAACAAATAGTAGGGGAAAAAAACACATAAACAAAGTTTCTAGCGCTGCAAAGTCGAAGGGGTTGTGGGTAAATTTGGCCACACAGGCGGTCCCAGCCGGGATAAGGTGAACGAAAAAGCCTCCAGACCACGGTGATGCATATCGATATGTCCCGGGTCATGGACCTGCTGCGTCCTGGGTCATCATTTCCCTTCCCCGGCCGAATGAAGCCATGCAGTCTTCAATCCCGGAAGGCAGACTTGCACAGAAAGGGTATCACTTTTTCCTCCCAAGTGTCGCAGACACCTCAAAAAATAAGAACTCCAGGTCGTAACCTCCCACGGTTGCGTGACAATCATCAGCCTCCCATTTTCCATCTTCTCACCAAAAAAAAAAATGAAACGAATCCAGGTTTCCGCTCAAGGATGAAAAATTATGTTCACCCTTCCCATCGGTTCCTTCCTCGCTCAAGATCCCATCTCCTGACAGATGTTGTAGTCCCGTCAATGGCCTACTGTTTGTGATAAGGTAAACAAACTCAGCAAAGGCCCGTGTTCTCCATTTCAGAGCGCCACTCGAAACATGATGGTACTCAATCGATAAGTCCTCGAGAATCTCTCGCGCATTGTGCGAGACGCACTACGAACAGACATGACTCTCGCTGAGGTGGCATCTACCCGCTCAATCGAGATGAGCCATCATCTCCTCCTTGGACAAGGGCTTGAAATTGTTGATGTCGAGGCCACGTGCTTCCAGAGCTGGACGGGCATGGGGAGGAACAAGTTGGTCATTCAATTGGGGTGCGATAGAAAGTTCTGTTTTTTTTTTAATCTTAGTTAGAACAATTTTCTAGGACGAAAGTTTGATCCGAGTGAAGCTTACCATGCCGGGAGAAATCAAAGAGAACGGGCAGATCCTTGGAGGGGTTGTTGTGATGGCGCGAGTCCGGTAAGCGGGTAGCCGGATCCCTCAGCTCATCGAAGAAGGGGTGGCACATGGCCTCAATTGCCGAGAGTCGCTGTGTTGGTGTGTATTCAAGAAGAGCGGAGATTAGATCGATCGCCTCGGGTGTTGCTTTCCGGAATACCTAGGGTTTGGTGGTTAGCATGACCAAGTAGGGAAGGACGAATCACAAAGAAAAGATCGTAAAATACCTTGTTGAATGGATGCGGCTTGATTTGAGGGAACTTGTGTTCCATGTAATTGGGGTTCATTGTACGAATTTGTTCACGGGTAGGTGTGCCAAGAACTTTGATGATTTCCACCAGTTGGTCAATGCCCGATTCACCAGGGAAGAGGGGTTGTCCGAGCATCAGTTCAGCCATTACACAACCAGTAGACCATACATCTAAACGGTGGGGAAGAATCGAGAATTAGAAAAAGAATTCGAAACCATTTTACCGAGCATAAGTAATAAATCATGGAGGGAGATCTCAAACAATTAGGAGGGTGGAGGGGAGAACGCACCAATCTTGGTTGTGTAGTTTGTCGCACCGAAGATCAACTCCGGGGCCCGGTAGTAGCGAGAGCAAATGTAGGAAACGTTGGGTTCATTCTCAATCAGGATCTTGGCAGAACCGAAATCGCAAAGTTTCAAAATGCCTGTATTGGGGTCGAGGAGAAGATTTTGAGGCTTGATGTCGCGATGGCAGATTCCTTGTGAGTGAATGTAGGCCAGCGACCGGAACAGCTGGTAAATGTAGAGCTTCACCTCAAGCATCGGCATTGTCGTCTTGAGTTTGTTGAAATAGCGCGAAGCTCGATAGACGGTTTCTGGGACATACTCAAGCACCAAGTTGAGATACACTTCGTCTTTCTACACGAGGGGAGGGGGTCGTCAGCTGGAGGGGGAATGGGAATGCCGGGGAGGGGGGTTAGGAAGGCGATTTTAGCCACATACCCTATCACCGTTGGAGTAGTAGAAAGCCTTCAGCTCAACGATATTGGGATGGCGGACAATCCGCATGATCTGCAGCTCACGATTCTACGAGACATTAGTATCCTATGATGGTAGTAGGGTTTCCGAGCGAATCCGCCTCTTACCTTGAATCGCTTGTCCTGGAGAACTCTCTTGATGGCAGCATCCTCACCACTGGGGGACATCTTGGTTTGAAAGACCACACCGAAGGAGCCATTGCCGACGATTTTGCACTGAGTGTAGGAGATTTCCTTGTGCTCGCCTGTAAGGCCATCTTGGACCTTTTCGTGGATTACCTCTACAGCGGGAAGAAAGGCAAGGTCAGTGACGGCAGAGGGGAATTCCAGGCCATTGACAACTTACCACCCATGCGCAAACTTGGGAACAACCCGGGGCGACTCTGTGACATGGTGGGGAGGGAAGATGAGTGCTATGGAAGAAGAGGAAAGGAACCCGTTTTGGGTGTGGTAAATCGGTGGAGTCAAGCTGGGAGGGGAGGGGAGGGGTGGGCGGAAGGTCCGAACGGGGCGAGGTTGAGAAGAATGGATGACTGGGTCAAATGCCAAGAAGCCAGAGGAAGGAAGAGAGAGAGAAAGAGAGAGAGAGACAGAAAATGGAGCAGGGAGAAAGGAAAGGGAAAATGAGATAAAATCAAATCAAATAAAATCAAAAAAGAGGAATCAAAATCAAAAATCCAATAAAAGTCCAACTGGGCGAATTGGTATGGGGGAGTAATGTTTCTTGAGCCAATAATGTCAAAATGAGGGAAATCCGAAGGGTTAAGATTGGGGGGGGGAGAGAGAGAGAGAGAGAGAAGCAGGTAATATTGTGTAAAGTGAGGTACAGTCGTGTAAAATTGGTAAAATTGGTAAAATTGGTAAGATTGGGTATTAATGGGTACGGACGTTGATTGGGAATCTCACGCTTTTTTTTGTGGGTTCAGAGCATGAATAATACCATCAAGAAGGGCAATCCTTTTCTTGTACAGGAAGGAGGGGAGCTGTTATTTTTAACTAAGAATAACACTATTATGTAGGATGATGGATTCAAATAATTAAAATCATTTTCCTTTGTTTCTTTTACTCCTGGGCAGTAATGGTGCGCCTTTTTTTTTCATTATGTCAAACCAGAAACCGAAAGCATAATCTGGAAAATCTAAATAATAAAAATAGGCAGAGAAAGAAAAGAGGGGAATCGCCCCAAAAAAGAGACATCTCACACTAACAGGAAAAAGAATCCAGAGTATGAGAAGCACGGTTCTATAGGTATTATTTTTATCGATCTATATAGCTAACCCAGGGGTAGATCAAAGATGTCCTCTCTCAATGAGAAGATTATTTATTATAGTAAACCTCCTCATATAAAATATACTTCGATCATCTAAATCATTCATCTTCATCTTCATCTTCATCCTCAGCCTCTTCCTTTCCCCTAGTAATCCTGGATTCTGATCTCTCGATTTTCCATAATACCAACAAAGTACCCGCCCAGGTGGTCCATACGGAAAGGTCGAATAACCGTTACCACACCAATCTTACCGCGGGAATGATCTCATCAATCATACATGTCCATGCCCAGGTTCCCCCCAAAGTGGGCTCGCCCACCCTGGAACTGTGGCCTAAGGTACCCGGTAGTGAATTGATGAATTGGGTTTCCCCCGGCCATGTACATGAACGGAGTATAATACAGAACCAACGACGAGATCTATAAGGGCTCGTCATTCATCATCTATTTCTGGCTTGACTCCTCTCTCTTGCTCTCCACCGGCTAACTTCAGTAGTGCTTTTTTTGCAGCGTGCGCAGGTCACGTTGAGGGTCACGTTGAAGGTCACGTTGAACGGAGACACTAATGTTCCGCAAGTCCCGTGTCGGCTGACCAGCCGTGATTTTCCCAGGAACCACGCTGATTGGTCAATCTCAGGGGAACCTCGTGACTATCATGTCATCGAGTCCAGCTGACGATGAGTTGGAAAGCACTAGAGAGAGGCAAAAGAGGCGAGAGCAATGGCAGAAAAGAATAGCCCAAAGAGCTTGGGCCAGTGACGGGTCCGTGGAGCTATAGAAATCTTATTTCTTGAATCCTCATCGACAAAGATACCTTCAGTGTCAGGCGGCCGAATCCGTTCTTGATCGATCTACATGTACGTTCAGACCGAGCTTTGACGCCTACACTTCTACATTTCTACAGTATTATTATTATTCTTTTATTTTCACATTCTTTTTCTCTTGTCCCTTTTCAAGTCGATCTGGTTTCAAAGTTTGAGCTGAGCCACACATGCCATGCGAGATACGGCATGAACGGGACCCGGCAGCTCAACACCGAACTGTAGATCCCCGACTCATTCGCCCATCCCAAGGTGCAGGGATCCCCTTGGCATGTGAGGTGAATCGCCCAGCCGATTTCCGGCTCCGAGTAATTGGAATTACAGCTAGAGAGAGAGAGAGAGAGAGAGAGAGAGAGAGAGACTCCGTAGAAATCCAGTCAAATAAATTCAAATCATCCAAACAGGTCTTTTCGAACGATCGCAATAATGTTCCCCTTTTTTTAGGTCTCGGGAGGAAGAGTATACGAAGTATGGGAAAGCTAAGAAGCTAGGGAGCTAAAGGAAATCTATAAACAATAGAAATGGAGACTACCAAACCCACAGGGCAGGGCTAGACGCCTCTTTGCTTTTTTTTCCATTCAATCTTTTTATTTTATTTTTTACACTCTCAATTTTAGCGACCATGTTTGTTCGATGAAATTTAAATCGCGGCTTTTTTTCATGGTTTGTCCTTGGCCAGATCCTATCATACCGATGACCAAGAATCTAGAAAATGTCTCGGTTCCTGACACATTTGCCCCTGATATACTGTAGGCACAGTATGATAGGTACCTAATAACCATTTCACGACAGATCGTTTCAACACCCCCAGTGCTCAGATCCACCAATCATGGACAAATATGGGCAAAGGTCCGCATCCCAAGCCCAACATAGCAGCTGCCGTTGAGGACCAACCATTCTCTCGACGCAGACCTTGCAGATGTTAATGCACCTCGCTGAAAAAAATACAAAATAAATAAAAGGTTTTGGGAAACCTTACGAAGCTCCCGACCATCTGAAAGGCTCTGGACAAACCATACTCGGCAGAACCGTTCGTTCTTTTGCGGGATACCGTTATTTACAGTTTATGGGAGTATAAAGTGGTTGATCTTTCCATATGTGCAAAAATAGAATATCTTGGAGGCAAAGCAAGCTAAAACAAAGAAACAGAAAGAAAGAAAGAAAAAAATAAAAATAAAAAGCCAGTGCGCAAATGCCTGTGACCTTCGTAGCACCAGAAAAGATCGACATCACCAGATCAGTGCATATCAACTCGCCACAGATTTTTGTCAGGCGATGCCGCTGTCATCCATTCGGACAGTGACGTAGGGGGAACGAGTATACAGTATAGACTGTTCGTGTAGAAATATAGAAATACATAACAACAAATAATAGACCTACCACATCTAGTAGGTAATCGGGATAATCTTCCCACATTCTTGACGATCTCCAGTTCCCACGAACACCGAACCAGTCAATCTTGATCCAATACTAATCTCCTGTTGGCATGGATTCAATGGTTCCGGGTGGAACTTCTAATTTCACCCACACAAACTAGTTAACCCTATCAATTTCCCAACATACCACGTTGTGTTCCTGGCCCTAGGTCTCGGTACTTCGCAGATTTGGTATGTGTGATCTCCTGCAGATGGAACCCGTGGAAAGGGGGCGGGAATGGCCCGTTCAGGTACATACATGTACACACTTACAACGGAAGCAAGGGGAAATGGACATTCTTGTCTCTGTCAGACACGTGGGAAATGAAGTGATTTCCTTTTATCCACCGGGCATTATTGCCATCGGATCCTCGCAAGAAACATAATAATGATAACAACAATCATATGGAATCTGTCATATGTAATAACCCAGGAGGTCGCACCACTAGACAATCCTCGGAGGCAGAGGAATTTAGGAATGCACCAAAATATGCGAATCATGAAATCTCGTCGAGGCTCATTGGCCCTGCACCCGAGAAGAGGATCCGACTCAAGTGCTCCTGCTCCCGCCCATTGACTACCATGATTGGCGCTTTGAGGAACTGATGCTGTATTGTGTACAATTCCCCATCATGCGTTAGGATGAGGGATCTACTCTTTCTACAATGACGATCCAAATTTACCATGGAGTGTATACGCTGTTTCCTTCCCCCCTTTGGTCTGATATTTCCCCTCCGCACGCGTCTATCGTATTTTGACGCTATCCCAGACACGGGAAACCGGGAACCGGGAATCCACGTTATCCCAGCCTTTTTTTGTGTTCATCGTCCGACTTTAGCATCAAGACTAGGACGGAACCAGGATCAACAATCTCTCCCCTCTTTCTCCTCTTCAGTATGAATGTGAACATAAAATAGTGTTAGGTTGTCCTTGGTACGGAGTACTCTGCCAAATGTACCTCCTCATTACTATCCCACTATGCCATGGTGAGATGTAGGCTGAATCCTTGCAATGCATATGATCAGGATTGGAAAGAAAACCCACTCCACACATATCCTGAGCCAGTTAAAGAGACAACCAACCCGAAAATTTTTAATGGCTGATTTCATTCCCAAGTCCCAACCAGTTAAACTTCCCTGGTTGCCAGTGATGATATAGTATCTCTTTTCAGAGAGCGGGTATACACACCCACTCATAAGAACTTTGGATGACAAAATACTTGGAAAGAGAAAATTGACCATCTCCCGTCTGTGCATAATGCCTCAGCACTAGCCTCCCTCAGTCTACTTTCAAGAGAGAACGAGGTTTTACCGCGCCGGCGAATCTCCATACAGTCTCGATTGGACCATCCCCCGAGGGGAGGGTCTCGAGCCCCCCGCTCGCAAAACTGTAAATGTTCAGAGCATCCCGCAAGTCGCTGTTCCATTTGATGGTCCCCGCAGGGGGTTTTTGTCTCCGGGTCTGCCATTGTTCCGACCAATGCAGGTCGACCAACTCGGGACCAACCCGGGACCAACCGTTGTGAGTTGATGATGTCAGGCTGTGAGCAAACACCGATGCCGCAGCCCACGACCCCCACATCCAAGAAATAGTATCATTAGGAGAGAATCTACTGAGGAATTGAGAGTCGATTGACATCGCTTTTCCATAAAGTGTTGGATTATACTCAACAAGTAAATACAATATAGATATACTACCATCTGTACTCTATTTCTATCGGGGTGTCAGCCCTTCAGATGTCTCCATTTCCACTCTTTCATCTTGCTCTTGATCAATAGAAGTCTCTCGTTCACTACGTCCAGGTTTGCTAGTGGAGCCCGCCCCCTCTCTCCCCAGCAAGAAGAACAAAAAGCAAGGAAATGGACATGGTATTTGACCGAGACATGGTGGGGAAACTAATGGGTTGAACGGTTTGCTCCCAATTGTGCAAAGCTATGTCCACATCTGCACTCCGCAGTCTCTTCGTTGGCGGATGCAGTTCTCCAGTGATCCACTTGTTGGTGGAGCCCACTTTCTCGGTTGCCTCTCATGATGGACTGTCCAGGTGGCTTTTTTTTATTTTTTATTTTTTATTACTTTCTTACTGTCAAGGTGAATACGATTACCATATCACCTGATGATCGATCAATGCATCGTCTTTTCGTATCCCGTGTATATATCATCGTATGTCTCTGATACTATAGAGCGTAGATGGTGAAACGACGGGGACCAAGAAGTGATGCTTTTTTTAGAGAGCGAGAAACATTCTGCAGTTGTACATGCACAAGCTACTACTGTATACGACTCTCAATTGTACAGCAAAATGATGATTATGATGATAATAATAATGTATGGAATTAACCATGGTCCAGTATCAAGATGTTGTCTACCCACCTAATGCCCAATACCTTGTAGATCAAGGTTTGCCCAGTGGGAAATATCGGAGATCATGTCCCGAGGGCTGATATATCCTAATAGCCGATATCTTCTAATCTCCCGACACAATGTCATATGATACCATGGGTGAGTATGCTTATACTAGATAATGTTACAAAACACTCTTTTCTTCCTACAATCCATCAATTGTACACAATATACACGCAAGGGCTCAACAACACTGTTTTACATTGGTCCGTCTATGATGCGAAAACATAACCAGAGCTCTCCGGTCCAGCCCTGAACCTCCCACCTGACAATCCCTCACTATCCCAATCATCAAAAGTCGCGGAAAGAGATCAAAGAGTAAGACAAATAAGACATGACACCACGGACCAGAAGAAGAAAAAAGATATAGCCGGAGATGCGGGCGTCAGATGTAGGTGGAGAACAACGTCATCGGAAAGGGAAACGGAATGTGAATCTATACAATAAAGTAGGGGAAAAGGGAAAAGAAAAAGTGGAATATCCATGGCGCCAAACAACTGCTTCGCACACCAGCAATCCATATTCAAGAGGATTTACTGGAGTGGGCGTGTGATATATGCCAATCCAGACATCGTGGTGGAGAGAAAACTACTAAAACAGGGAGGATGAAGGGTTATTAACTCAAGAAACATTCCGTGGAACGGAGTTTGAGAAGAGAGGAGATTAAATGGAGCTTAGAAGGGGGGAGGGACCATGCTGGCAGCGTCAGCAGTCTCCTGCTGCTCCATCAACTCCTCGCCAGCGATCTCAAGGGAGACGGCAAGGCCAACCTTGGCGGTTTGCTAAAAAGGTGTTAGAATCGAGAATCTCGCAACATGAAGAACAAAAGAGACATACCTTGGCCTGGTCGATCTCACCAGCAAAAGAAAGAGAGATGGGCATGGCAATGCGCTTCTCAAGCAGGCAGCTAACCTTACCAGCACTGTCGACCTGAGCACGGAAAGAGGAAGCACGGAAATCGTACTTGGCACCGATAGCAGTGGTTCCATCGCGGCTAGGACCGCCCATCATCATAGCAGCAGCATTGGGAGCGAACTGGAGGTTCATATCAATACCAGCCTCCACACGTTCAGAGAGCTTGCGCCAGTAGGTGGCAGCAAAGGTACCCTGGGCTTGCAATTGAGCGGTACCGATCCAGTCATCTCCCTTGTACTTGGCGCAGTAAGACAGGGCAGTCTCCGGGCGAGCGCCCATGGCCTGGCGCTGCCAGATGGCCTCGAAACCAAGAGCCAATCCGGGTGTGATGGACTGGAGGTAGCTACCGACGAAGATACCAGTCAGGCCGCCTTCGAGGGTGGATGGGTTGAAGGCCTTCAGAGAGGCTGAGAAATCGGCACCAGTGTAGTCGTTGTCGATTTGAAGCAGACCCTGGGATCCACCAGCCATAATTTGCGCGTTGGTCTTGGTGACGAGAGCCGGGTTCCAGCGATAGTTGTAGACCGCGGCAAGGGTACCGTCACTTCCGAGGTTACCTTGCATGAAGACCTATTCCATCGAAAGAAGATCACATTAGTATTTAATTATAATCTTCAAAGGGGGTTGTAGAAAGCGCGTCCAAAAAATGGCGAGAAAAAAATGGGGATCTTACCTTGGGGCTTCCGTACATGGCGGAGAAGTTGTAAGGAGGCATGTTGCCGGATGAGCCCATGGAGAACGCATGAGACACACGGAACAGAGGGGACATGCCGAAGACCTTGGTCAAGTCGGCACGCAGGCCGGAGAACATGAAGTTGGTCAATAGGACGTCCTTCTGGACCTCGCGGGCGAGGTTGTCCACGGTACCGGGGTTGGGCAAGTTGAGCAACGCCCTCCGGTCGGAGAACGAGTTGTATGCATCTTTAATCGCCGCGGCAGCGGGATTTTCTGTCAGGAAGGAGAAAGATGATGTGAGATCGGCCATTTTGAAGGTGGAGGATGGATGGATATTAACGGTGTCGTCACGCGATGCCAGTCAATGGGTTTTTTTGCTTCGGAGAAGGGCGATGGGAGAAAAGGGAAAGGATAAAACCAGCCCTGGAGAAGATCTGGGACGAGCGAACGACACAGATCGCAACGGAGACGGGGAAGGGCTGTATTAAGGCTTTTGACAAAGAGCCACGGGGAGATTGGAGGTTGGATTGAAGGAAACGGAGCTGAAGACTTGACCACGACTCTTGACAGTGAAAAATGCCAGTTCCGTCCGCGTCTTTGGTGGCTGTCGTCCGCCCTGTATTATGTCAGCATTTTCATGAATGCGCGACGGTTTTGCGACGAGTCGAAAGCCTTTTTAAGAATAGACAGAGTTTATGATTTTGTGATAGAAGCGGAATTTAGATAGACCCATATTTGAAACACGCATTTAACTTATTTCTCAACCCTGAATAGTGTTGAGAGCTGCCTGCTGTGTTCATACCTTGGGGGAAACACATATATACTTAGTGTATGCACATACAATCCAAGAGTTAGATCACTTTGAAAATAAGATGTATAAAAACAAGATAAATAGGTCAAGTATCTGATTTGACCAGAATAACAAGTACGATAAAAAGCTCGACTTACCTCAAATCATATCTCATCGTATACACAACAGAACTTCATTCTGCCATACTTTTCCCGTACCTAGACCCAAAACAAGGTTCTACCCGATATCTACACTCTCCGTCACTTTATACCGCTTCTCACCGAAAGTCCCTCTGCTTCCTACTGTCCCTCCAACCTCGGCGGTCATAGTTACTTTGATATTCCGGCGTGCAACTCTTGCTATTACGTCTAGTTCCTTTCCGTTTCTCAATAGATCCTACGACAACTCCCACCCGCGGAGTTTTGAATGAGAAACCCTGTGTCATTGGATTTGCCCCGCGACCATGGATACTCTCTTGTAAGCCCACACCTCCTTGATCGAGTCAATATTTCTACTCAAGAAACCAGCAAAGCCACAGCTGCTTCAATGGGGCTACCTAGCCGAGACCAGATTCACTGACTGGGCTGTATTGCACGGCTGTGGAAAGAAAACAGACCTGACCGGGTCTCCCATTCTTGGAATCAAGAAGCTGACGTCAATCAGGACCGCGGAGATCGTGGCCAGCTCGCCTCAATTCCGACGCAAGTCCTCGATCTTCGTCGATGCAATCCATGATCTGCCTGAAAAGGCTGATCTAGCTCCGGCACAACTGTATAGCACGGAATCCGGTCGGCTTTTCCATTCGGGCCGGATCGTCATTATCACCGTGGGGTTGCCCGCTAGAGGCAAAACGTATGTCCACACTAGCCAACCACATTAGCCAGTTGCTAGAGAGTCGGATTTGACTAACTTAATCTTTCCTTCCAAAACAAAAGTCACATGTCTGTTGCATTGGCACGTTATCTTCGATGGTATGTTGGTGAAGCCTGTCACTTCTACTCGCCCGGGTTTGATGACAAGTTAGCTCATAAAATACTACAGGCTTGGAGTCAAAACAAGGATCTTCCATTTGGGCGACTACAGACGTGCCACCATCCCATTTGGCGAAGATATGCCCGATGACTATTTTTACGTCAATGGTAAGGCAAAATAATTATATTTCTCGAGCACTTAATGCTCACCAGTCCTCTAGCAACCGCTTCATCGGTCTTACTTCGCCAAAAGATCGTTCGAAAATGCCGGGAAGATATTTACCATTTCTTGAACCATGAGAATGGCCAAATTGCGATCTATGACGCCGTGAACCCATTAGCCTCAGGCCGGCGGTCGCTCGCGAAGGAGTTTGCCAAGCATGATATCGAGGTAAACCGAAAACATTTCCATTTGATGCCTGTACAGCTATACTGAAACTGCAATATTTAGACCCTTTTCATTGAGTCCCGGTGCGACGATAAAAGAATCATCGAAGAGAACGTTCGCAGGGTTAAGATTTCATCTCCAGATGTGAGTGTGACTTTCCAAGATGGCAAGACCAACATCCTAACAAAGTTGTAGTACGTTTCATGGAACCCAGAGGACGCAATCAAGCATTATCTCAATCGAATCTCCTCACGGATCCCTCAATTCCAGTCAATGGAAGAGAAGGATCTGAACTATATCAAGGTTTGCAACATTATAATTTCTGTGGGACCACATGCTTACACTTGTACTAGATGATCAATGCAGGGGAGAGGCTGATAGTGAACAACCGAAGTTTTGGATACTTATCTAACCGCATCGTCTTTTATCTTCTGAACCTTCACATCAAATCGAGACGGACATATTTTGCTCGGGTATGTACCCGTAAACCGTGCTGGGCAAAAACCCATATAGCTAAAGATCAATACAGGCTGGCGTCTCAGTAGATGCCGACTCTTACAAAGCCGACGTGTCTCTCTCAGATAAAGGTGAGGATTATGCAAAGAAAATGACCGAGTGCTTGCTGGCCCATCGGGAAGCTGAAAAACAAGCAATGGTCGCCCAAGGAGACACGGGCTATGAACCGCGGAGCTTGAAGGTTTGGACTTCGACTCGACGTCGGACTGTAGAAACCGCAAGGTATCTCCATGAGCAAGGATACAAAGTTCGCCAACGATCGCAAATGAGTCAACTCAACCCGGGAGTCTGCGAGAAGATGTCGGAAAGGCGTATTCGAGCTGAGTATCCCGACGAAGTATCGAAGCACGAACTCGATCCATACCACCATCGTTATCCTCGCGCCGAGGTAAGTACAGTCCAAAATACTAGAATTATAAGAACTCCGCTGACTCGAAATAGTCGTACCATGACCTCGCTGTTCGCCTGGAGCCGATCATTCTCGAATTAGAGCGAGAGCAAAATGATCTGCTCATTATAGCGCACGAGAGTGTCTTGAGGGTTTTATATGGTTATCTCATGGCTTGTAACGCCGCAGATATCCCATTCCTGGAATTCCCTCGCGATGAAATCATCGAGGTAATATATCGAGAAGCCTAAATTAGGTTTAAATTCGTTTTTGGCTAATTCACCCATCCTTTTCCAGATCATCCCAGAAAGCTACCAAAACGAAGCTCAACGAATCCACATCCCTAATCTCCCAGAGGAAATAATTCCTGCCTCACCAGAAGACTTGAAGATTCCAGTACCTGCAAGTGGGGTGGTGTCCCCTATGCAAGGACTGGGCACTCCCGCAGATGGACTGGCAACGCCACAGAGTGGCACCCGTACGCCTCGTGAACCTGAACGAATCTCCCAACAACATGTTGAAGACGTTGTCTAGATTTCCAATTGCTTTTTTTCTTTCTTTTCCCCCCCCACTTGTCGACTATATTTTGCCTGGAATCAACAGGTCTTCTCTTTCCCAAATCTAATTTCAACCTCTGACAATCTCACGATAGTGCCCTTCGATCGTGAATGGGTTGTCTGCACGCTGATCTTTTATGTGGTGCTCAGTTGAAATCTAGTCGAAGACATGACTTTCTACCTTGTAATAAATGTTGACCAGATCAATTAAAATAGATAATCGTGTATAGTCAACTACCATAGATCTAAGGGGGGGGGTTTTTTTTTTCTCCAAGCCAAAGCCTACATATCCAATTGCATAATAAGCCTTAATCAAATAAAAACAAATGCTTAGTAGAAGGGCACACTCAGAGCCTGAAAAACAAGAATTATTCCAAGGAAGAGAAAGAGCTTTAAGCTTCTTGCAGAGCAGCCATTTAACCCGCAAAGCTTGCAAAGATGCACCGAAGAGTGTTACGAGAAGGGTATCGCGTATGTAGTGGGCTAGAGGCCCCATAGTAACATGGAGCGGTGTTTCCCCACCAAACCTTGGGAACTTCGGCCTACAAAACAGCTTTCCCGCTCCCCATTTCACCGAGCTCTGACCTTTGAGCTAGCGACCTTCTTTTTGTACCCAAACCCGCTCCAAAATGACGTCCAGGATTGATAAAACCATCGCTCGCCAGCGAGAAAAGTGAGCTTTTGTCTTGTCCCGCATCCTGAAACCGCACGAACGGTGACGCTGACAGCCCACTTTCTTCACGTAGGATCGCGGCCGGTGCCTTCTACGAAGCCCATCAACAACTGCGTGTTATCGCCGCACGTTATATCAAGGCGTCTAACTGGGATGCAGCAGCGGATCTTCTGGCTGGTGGTGCAACTGCCTTGTTGAGAGCTGGATCTCAGCAGGGTGCCTCGGCGAGTGGCGGGGATCTGGCGATTATGCTGGTCGTCGAGGTATACAACAAAGCAGAATGGGAGATCTCGGGGGATACTAATGATGCAGAGAGCCGGATTCGAAAGAGTAAGTCGCTTGATGGAGTATTTTGCTTCTATGATTGGCCTGTTTTTGCCATTGGAGATGAATGAGATAGGCTAATTGCGATTTGAATAACAGAGCGTCTTATCGAACTATTGCGCGAATTCCCATCGGAAGAACCTACAAAGAAGCGTTATATCCAAGAGATCATTGGCTGGAGTGGGCGACATGGACCGCTGGAGCGAGGAGACCCAGACCTGCATCACGCCGCGGGATCCGTCTACGCAGAGAGTTCGTTCCAAATCTTCCTTCCAGTCGTATTCTATCTGTCTATCTGTCTAACATAACATCTTTCAGATAACGAGCCATATGAAGCCGAGAAGCATTTGATCCTGGGAACTTCGGAATCGGCGGAGACCTTGGCGAAAATTGAATACGAGTGGTACACTCATGACGATCCACACACCGCAGCCCTCTATGCCTCGCGCGCTATCTTCCCATATCTCACAACAGGCAACCTTCGAAGTGCAAATAAGGCATTGCTCATATTCACCTCACGGCTCTCAGCATCGAACCCGTCCCTTGGTGTGCAGGAAGTGAGCAGCGCTAGCTCTGATGTCCGAGTATACCCAGCTCTGCCATTACTCAACTTCCTCAGCATGTTGCTTCTTACAATCCAACGTGGAAGCGCAGATCTCTACCGACAGCTTAATACCCACTATGCGGCACAGATTCGGGATGTGGGAATCTGGGACGATCCGTTGGCCCAGATTGGTGAGCTGTATTTCGGGATCAAGATCCCACGGCAGGGTAACCCTTTGCTCGATATGATGGGCAGCATGTTTTTCGGTGGCCAGGGTCAAGGCAATGCTGGTGGTAGCAGAGGTTCATCCAGACCAGCAGCAAAGAAGGTTGAGGCACCTCCGTCGAACATGGAGCTTGACTAAAGGGCCAATGAGCAGTATTTTTCGGAGGAGCAGACCCCATCTGCTTCTTTGTTTCTGGCGATGAACCATCGACATACACCCTCTGATCATGTAATGAAAGATTGAGAAAAAGGATTGCAAATACATGTAGCGCATTATTCAACAAATTTGCCGTTAAATCAATAAGTCACTTTCTGGCTCAAACATCCAATTATCATCGTCTAGGGAGTTGACTTTCTTTTGCAAGCTCTGATGAACAATATTTAAGATCTCTATAGACCGGGTTAACAATTTGCTTCCCATATATAGGGGAATAGAGAAACAAGAACTGAAACGTACCATCAGGTTCACCACTTGACTGTCTGTTTCGATGACGGATCATCATTTCGACTAATGCTGCCTCGAATTCTGTACAGCTGTCAGTAAGCAGGCTCTCCCAAAGGTATTTCCTATCGGGTAATAATGCCGTACTGTCTTTCTCGCGTTCATTCTCCAATGACTCAAAAGCTGATTCAGCTGCCTCCTCGGCCTCAAGCTCATCCAGTTCTTCACCATCATCACCAATTAAGGAACTTCGGGGTAAGGCAGGCATATCAAGCTTGTATCCTCCACTCTTGTCGCGCACCACAATATCCTTGTTCTCCGCCATTTTCATGCTTCTAGACGAAGACGCGTCGGTGACTGTTGACTTCGGCCTATTGGAAGAGCGATTCGAGAATCCATTATTCCCCGGCGGTAATGATCCATTTTGGGGTCCCACGGAGGCAGGGCGACGGCTGAGGTTCTGGTGGAAAAGATTCCGGCGGACGGATGTTTGGCCCATATTCATAATTAAGTATTAAGGACGGCAGGGCTGTGTTATGTAGATAAAAATGCAGAACTTGTGTGTTTGGTGAGCGTTCATGGGTGGTTTGGTACAGAGTAGATTTGGCTTATCACGTATATCGATAAGCGTTATCGCGGCACGCGTTCACCACTTCTACCGCTGCTCTTTCGCGTCTTCCTCCCCCACGGACACTTTTCCAACCACCCATCCATAATGACGCAGGCCGAATCTTCTTCAAGCGCTTCCAGTAATGGTGCCAAAGCCTCCACTGCGGGCGCACCGGCAGGATATGAACTTCCTTGGTCAGTCTAATCAATTGTGAATTAATTCTTTGTTACTCAGTGTGATTTCTGACTATTGGCCATACTATAGGGTCGAGAAGTATCGCCCCGTTTTCCTTGATGACGTTGTTGGTAATACAGAGACAATTGAGCGCCTAAAGATCATTGCGAAAGATGGAAATATGCCTCACGTTATCATTTCCGGCATGCCAGGAATTGGAAAGACAACCTCCGTTCTCTGTCTTGCTCGGCAGCTCTTAGGGGAATCGTATAAAGAGGCAGTTTTGGAGCTGAACGCAAGTGACGAGAGAGGTCAGCACTTTTTTTGCACTGCCTACTGATGTCTTTGGATCGGACGACTAATAGAACTGTATTAGGTATCGACGTGGTGCGCAATCGTATCAAGGGCTTTGCACAAAAGAAGGTCACCTTGCCTGCGGGTCGTCACAAGCTGGTGATTCTCGATGAGGCAGATAGGTATGTTCCATTTTGTTAGCTGATTGATATAGAGAGACCATTTGGCTTATTATCTTCAATAGCATGACCCCGGGTGCTCAGCAGGCGCTGCGACGCACAATGGAGATCTACTCGACAACCACTCGATTCGCCTTTGCCTGCAACCAGTCGAATAAGATTATTGAACCACTTCAGTCTCGTTGCGCCATCCTCCGTTACGCCCGACTGACCGATGCTCAAGTTGTCAAGCGATTGATGCAGATCTGCGAGGCCGAGAAGGTCGAATACTCTGAGGATGGTATTGCTGCTTTAGTGTTCAGCGCAGAAGGCGATATGCGTCAAGCCATCAACAATTTACAAAGTACCTGGTCTGGATTTGGCTTTGTGAGCGGGGACAATGTGTTCCGTGTCGTTGATAGTCCTCATCCGGTTAAAGTTCAGGCTATGATCAAGGCCTGCTGGGAAGGCAAAGTGGATATTGCATTGGAAGGCTTGAATGAACTTTGGTGGGTCTATGCATTTTGATTTCCTTGGGCCGCGTGCAAACTGGAACTAACAATCTGTAGGAACCTTGGATACTCTTCCCACGACATAATTAGTACTATGTTCCGAGTTACAAAAACAATTCCAACACTCTCGGAGCACTCCAAATTGGAATTCATCCGTGAGATTGGATTTACACACATGCGCATTCTCGACGGTGTCCAGTCTTTGCTGCAGTTGAGCGGCTGTGTCTCGAAGCTTTGCAAAATCAACATGAAGCCCGAGCTTTTTGTACCGCCCAAGGCCTGAGACAAAGCAACAACAACCCCGAAAAATTAGATGATATCCTACTGCATATTAATGGGAGTTACCGGTGTTTTTAACTGATGTTTGAATGAAGCTTGCTATGAATTGACCCCTCATTAAAGACAAATATCACTGTATAGCCTTTACAAAGTATTTCAGAGTAGAGTTCATTTTCGACCTAATATCAACTCCAGGAGTCATCTGGTTTTAGTCTAGCTGGCAGTCTTGTTCTTCCAGATAATCTCAATAACAGTAGCAGCTCCTAGCACTCTTTCTTCTTCCAATTTCTTCCCAATAACCTGCAAGTTGACAGGATACCCATCCGTCTCATCTGCTGAATAGAGTCCCCAGTTCCACTCATCTAAAGCATTTCTCGGTATATAAGGCTCCGGTGGTAATCGATCAAGATCTGCTTTGACCTTACCTACTGGGAATGTGACTGCTGGATAATCAAGAAAGTTCCAAATCTTCGTATATCCCACCCATCGGAACTTTCGGTGTGGAACGCTGGTATGAGGCATAGTTGGGCTTAGCAGAACATCAACGGGCCTGGCGGAGGGTGATCGGATCGCATTCCATTTATCAAGGTAATTCTTCTGGGCAACGAACTTGCGCTTGTTGAGTTGCCAATATTCATATATGGATATTGGTTTCCCGCGGTTGACCATAGCTTCCACATGGGGGATATAGGGCTCACCAGCAGTACTTATGTCCCGACGGATATCTTCACCTCCATCCACGGTGTAATAGAGATCCATCAGCTCGATACAGGCGGCATGATCAGAAGTATCCCAGGTTATGACTTCATGGCCATGTGCTTTCAACTTGTCTGTCAACTCTTGTAAAGCCCGAGTGATTGGTGGGTGAACCTTGACTATTCCATCATCTAATATGAGACCAATAACCAAGGATCGTTTCTGTATCTCGTTAAATGCCATCTCATTCCATGGAAGAGGGGCACATCGAGGATCCGAATCCCAGGGCCGAGAATTTGCCACGAGCTGAGTAATATACTGGAGGGATTGCATATCCCGAGTCATTGGCCCTACAGAAGATGGGATATGTTCTTGACCCTCTGTAGAGACCGGGATGCCTTCATAGGGAAAGCGTTTGCTCTGTTATGTATCAGAACCAGGGCTTCAATCTTGTGGTACGATATAGTCCTCTGAACTTACTGAAGGTTTCAACCCGTATAACCCAGCTACACCCTGTGGCATTCGTATACTTCCGCCGATATCTGTACCAAAGCCAAGGAGGGATCCATGCAAAGCTAGAAGCGGACCCTCACCACCTGTCGAGCCACCTGGGCTGAAGGCCGGATTCCGAGGATTTGTGGTCAACCCCCACAAGGGATTTTCGGTCTCTGCCCACTAAACGCCAGTAAGCAGACCAGAACGGCATAACCACGGAAGAGTGATATGGTGAATATATGACCTACCATGATGCTCTGACACAGGTTGGTCTTCGCAATAACAATTGCACCTTGGTCCTTCAATATCTGAACCAGGACCGCGTCTTTTTGGGCTGGAGAGAACGATCGACCCACGTATCCCAAAGTCGAGTCAATACCCTTGACATTGAATTGGTCCTTAAGTGTAATTGGGATTCCATGCAGAGGTCCCCTTATCTTGCGAGTCGTTTGAAACTCTATATCAAGCTGTTTGGCCTGCTTCAATGCATCTTCAAACACGATTTCGGTAAGACAGTTGGTCTGAAGTCTGTTAATAGTTCAATCTCTTTAAGGCTATATACAGTTTGAACTAACCAATTGATGTGCCACTGTAGCTCTATCAAGACTATTAGATAAGCGTACCAGTGTGACAGGTAAGCTCATGTCTCGTACCTTTGTATATATGCTTTAATGACCTGTTCAGCGCTCAAGTCACCTTTTTGAATTCTTTGTGCAACAGATTGTACGTTGTCAATGTCCGTAATTTGTTGCACTTCCTCGGACTTTAACCGAGTGCGCTCAAAAACGCGATCGACTCGAGGGACTCGGTGTTCAATATCGTCAACTAGATATGGAGCTAGTAGCTTATCTCTAATGGCACGTTTCTGAGCGACGATCTGCTCCCATGGTTGTGATTGCTGAATGGTACCCATGATGGTGATGATTCTAAATCCTCCGAAGAACTTGTATCCATCCTTCCTCTCTTATATATTATTTATATATGCTAAGATCATCTCGACGGGTCGGCAAGATGACCGGGATCCCGTGATTTCCAAGTGGAGACAAACCAAAGCGGAGGTGACATAGTCTTATCGCATCATGTACATGTACTAGTATTGTACGGTGCGGAGTAACTTTAGGTGAATACATGTAATCTCCGTCTGATGTTGGAGTCATTGGGGTCGAAACTCGATATAATCTCACCCTGCAATACAAGTTCGACAGACACGGGATAATTCCCCTGAGTTCCTCACAAGCAAGAGTCCGGCTTCGGAGTAGCTTATCAAGACCGGAAAAGGCTCAACTGTATGTGGGTCGCGGATCCTCAACCTCGACCCATTCACAACCGATCTTCTTTCCCCCATATTTCCAAGCTTGATGGCGCAACCGAGGCATCCTGGCCATGGACCCCACGACAGGGTCGTCGACGAGCTCTAGTTCGCCTGGAGCGATTCGCACGCGCAGCAAAACACCCGGAAACATAGCCAAGCGGGCATGCGACCAATGCAAGTTCCGCAAGATCAAGGTAATTGAGATTTCGCATTCCTGGACCCCTCCGCTCCGCCGCGCAGCAGAAAGCGGGCGCTAACCCGCCACCACAGTGCAGCTTATCGCAACCTTGTAAGGCTTGTCAGTCGATGGGTTTCGATTGTACATTTCTGCAACCGCAAAAAAAGCGAGGGCCAACAGGACAGTAAGTTCCGGTTGCCATCTGCCCATCTGCCCATCGTTTGGAGTAGGAGTATTCTGACTGGTATCAAGTCGCGTGTCGCAAATTCGACAGCAACAGACTCACCTTGTTCCAACAAGCCCTCAAGATCCCCAAATTGGGAAATCCGATTCCTTCCAGTACCATGTCTCTAATTCGTCGGTCGAGACCGGCCAGCCTGTGTCTCTGCCAGGTACATCCTGGACACCAACTCCCGAAGTCCCAATACCGGTAAATGGAGCTGGGGGGTTAGCTCCCGCCGGCCCATCAGCAGTAGTAGATGCTTGGGGATCGGAGAATCCGTCGTTGGAACCTCATGGCAATGCGGTAGGCTGGAATGACCGTCCAGATGTGGAGTACTGGCTCCCTGATAACCTTGGGGCGCACGTACCCGTCTTTGAATTTCCAGGGAGCAATATCTATCTCAAGCCATCTTTGCCATCCATTATTCAGCCAGTACCCGATGTTTCGGCTATGAACTTGCATCTACAGGAAACGTCAAGCATGTCGTACTCCCCGGCCGTTGGGTCTGTAGGTTCACTTCCTTCGGAAAACCAAGATGTGGAGGACTTTTGGCCTCCTTCGATTAATGAGGCCAATATGATCCCATGGATCGATGTCTACTTTGATCGCCTGCATCCTACTGTCCCAGTGCTGAGCCGATCTTCCTTATTCACTCGCATGATGTCACAAGAGCACCGAAAAAACCCCCAATTCGGAGCGATGACATTATCTCTATGCGCATTTTCACTGACCCAGCCAATCGAAATTAATGAACGGCCCACTGCATCAAGGGCCACCCAAGCACGGTTGATGATGCATGAAGCCACCAAGATGCGAAGCTGTTCGGACTTTGGAGAAAACCCAACCATTGAGGCGGTGCTGACTAGTTTCTTCCTCTTTGGTTGTCTTTTTGGGAGTAATCAACATAATGCTGCTTGGCTTCGATTACGGGAAGCTTTGGACCTTGCGTCGACGCTAGGTTTAAATGACACTAGCTCATATCGTGACCTCTCGGGAGAAGAGAAAGGCCAAAGATTACGAACTTATCTCGTTCTTTCCATTACAGAAAGGTATGGGATGTGATATTTCGAGAGGCACCGAAGCAAGATTCAGTTCTTCTAGCTAACGCACCGATTACAGAGCATATGCCCTCCAAAGACTACACCCCGTGACATTTTCAGGCAAACCTGGATTTAGCATGCGCTCCGTACACGAATTCCTGCACAACGCAACCCACAGTCTTGTTTCTGGCATCATTGTTCACAATGAGAAAGACGCCGAGGGTATGATGGGCCTTGCAAGGATGATGGAATTGTTTGATGCAATCGACGAGGATTTTATCCATTGCTGGAATCGAAGATGCAACATTAATAATGGATTCTGTCAAAAGTTCACAGAAGCAAAGGCATTATCCATGCATGAAAGTCTAGCGAGAGTTAGTCAAGCCGAGCGATATAAGGGATACGACTGGTTTGAACGAGCAAAAGTAGAGCAAAACGACAACAATAATGCTCTCTTGGCGATAGGCCTGCGAGAAACACAAGCTGCAGACGTTTTCATCACCCAGAAATGGATACACAATCGCATCTGGTTGTTATGTCTCTACCACGGCCTCCTCAGGGCTCACGCCGAACGACCTGAGATGACTTTCGGCTACGCAGTAACTATCGCCGAGTCCACGCTCCAAACTTGTCAATCGCTAAGACTCAGCTCTATGGAAGCCCATGGTATAGGCTTTGTACGTTGCACCTGACTCAACCCCTGAGAATCAGATAACTGACAAGTTACTAATATTTTGTTCAGACCGAGAAATTATATGATGTCGCGATCGGCGCAATAGACATTCTTTGTAACATCAATCCGCCCTTCGGAACCGGAATGACACCTCTGGGGGCTTACCCTGAATCAGTACCCACAACCTCAACGCCGCAAAGCCTGGCAGAAGACTTCTTGTTACTCATGAGAAGTTTCCGGGGTGGCAACCATCCATACTTGGAGAAGTTACTGGCTCATTTACAGGCCCTACATGTCCCTGCACCTAAGGTCACCTGGGCCCAGCAATGACGTTGAAGAAATGGTTCAAGTTTCATTTTATTCTTCTGTTCCTTTTTTTGGGGGGCGGGGGGGTGGTTGTAAATAAAGGCAACAGAAATTTGTCTCTGTATTAAATATATCACAATTCAACCCCTATGCAATTATGTCGAATTATGTCAAATATTAATTCCTGCACATGTGCCAATTCCATCCCATATATCAGCTTGTAGAAGTGTGGTAGATAAATCATCAAGTCCGTCGACAATTGGCTCTGCAAAGAATCGGACTCCGAAATTTCTGTTCGAGGGATGGTAAATGCGGGTTGTAATGGCTGTTCTGTTGTTGACAAAAACCTCCAGCACACTCTTATCAAAGAAAGCGTGAACTTTCAAAGTCTCCTCGGTTTCTTGCTGTTCATGCATGCAAGTAAAAAGAGTGTGTGGAGCTGATTCCCTTCCATGATTTATTTTTGGGTCTTTGACTACAGGCCGGTCAATCGTGAAGATTTCACAAGTCGAGTCCCAGGTAAGAATGGTTCGGTCTTCAAAATCTGGAGACGTTGTTAGAGATTTCACAAGGCTTTGAAGAGGACAAAAAAGTTAGTACAGAAATGGCTTACCGGGGCTGTGAGCAATTTCAAGTCCGACCCTTTGACATGACTGGCCCACAGAAAACTCAGATTGTAGTTCCCATTTAGCTGTAGTCAAAGGCAAAGAAGCCGCAGGAGAGGAGGATGACTTGGATAGGGAAGAATCCGTGATGTGGTGGTGTCTTGCTTCCTTCCGAAGACGAGAAAGTCTTGAGTCTGGACTGATACTCAAAGTATGGACAGTGAATCCACTTCCCTCCAACGATTTCATGGCCTCAATCGATGTGATAGACTTCAGTGACGAGTGGCGTGCTTTCGTAACATTACGCAGAGTCATCAAACTGACGACTCGCGGCAAAGATATCATACCGGACCATCCCTGGCGGTGTCGAGGACCGTCAGGCAGATCTTCCTCGGTGACCCAACCGTATACAATGCGTTGAGAGGTCTCAGGATCCCAAAAGGAATTGGCCGCATACAGACAGCCATGATCGAAAAAGCCCCCTGAGGCAAAATTTGTGAGCGCATCACTGTCACTGTCACAATTTTCAATCGATGTAACTGACATCCACATTTGGCCTCTTGGGTCACGTCTTTGACGAGCCTCGATAGTGGCCGAAGTTTCTGCGGGAATGCATCCTTCAACACCCATGATGATAAAGTCACGAGATTCATTGAAATTATTTTCCAGAGTCGTGAAGTTCGCAACCTCCCAATTTACGCCAAAATCGCCAGACCACCGCGACGGTCGAAAGTTGAGACCTACATTGACCAGGGGGCCAATGTAGTTCCATTGGCGAATGTCGCGAGGGTTAACGGTATAGACAAATATAGCAGGATTTTGCCCCTTGATACCACCGGAAATAAAACCATGAAGCTGAGACTGTGAGCCTTGTGCAAGACTTGATGGCTTCCTTGTCCAGGCTGTCAGACAAGGATCCCTCCATCCGGTGACTGGAAGATTTTCAGGTGGGCCTGGGAGAATCGGGTTACAGTCTTGACGTTTCCAAGATTCTCCGCCATCGTTTGAGACGGCAAGACTGAGAGATTCGCAGCCTGTGGTATAGGGGAGCGTAAAATGGATGGGCAGGTGGCTGACAGACGTATAGATGGCGGTCAAAGCCCCAGGATCTCCATGGACGTTTGTTGCTCGAAGACAGCCTGTAAAGACGCCACATTTGTCATAATCTGCCGTTGGCGCCAATGCTGGAGTTGATAATCTTTCCCATGTAATCAGGTCCGGTGACGTAGCATGTCCCCAGGACATATTGCCCCAGTCATTGCCATACGGATTCCATTGGAAAAAGAGATGGTATAATCCGGTGGTAGGATCATATCCTAGACCGCATGGGTCATTCAACCAGCCACTTGGGGCTGTTAAATGAAATGATGGTCTGGATGAAGATTCCTTTGGGTCGTTCGTGTGGGCGTGGGAGTCTAGAGAAGATTGGGGATGTCTTTCTTGAAAAACTTGCTCCGACAAGTCCGGCGAGTTTAGAAGAACAGACATGACTGGTATGATTTAGTAGTTTGAAGAGTTATTTGTATTTTCCTTGCTCTTCTTTTTCTTTAAGTACTAAAATCCAAACTGGGAAAGTGGTATATGAATCATGATTATCCTCAGAAGGAGACAACTCGGGGAAAATCGATTCCACCATTTGACATGTATATTGATAAGGAAAAAAGAATCTGACTGGACATTAGCCAGAATGCAAAGGTTCATGCAATGAGTTTTCCCGGCCCGGAGGTTGGTCGGAGCAGTGCTCGGCAGATGGTTAGCAAATGTGACGTACAAGATGGAGATGGACGGACTATCATCGGCGAAACTCACAATACCCCAGAATCGGCAAAGGATGAGCTCTTGCGCGCAGATTTGTGGAGTCCCGTCTTTTGAATATCTGTATTCTTCAGATTCTGAGTTTCATCTTAGCTCTGCTCACACTAAATTGAGGGCCTGAGCATGTCAACTTGGCATTGGGAAACTTCGGGGAAATTCACGTCTTAGTAACGGGCGCGGCAAACCTTGAGCTCGAAAAAGCTGGGGAAATCATTTGTCTCATGCTATTTTCCCCGGAATAATAACCCCCAACACCTGCAAGATCAGCCCTCGCTAATATGCTGTGAATTGATTGAGCTGAGTATGTGTATATAACCCCGCTATGGGTTTGGGCTCTTCGGCGTCCAGGATATTCTCACCTATTGCTCTGCTCTCGCCCCGGGTGTGCAGATTCATTCGCCTCACGATGTCTACCGACAAAGATGAACTTGGCCCAATGGAAGTTGAGCACATTGATTGCTCCGACCGCCCTGGTCACAATGACCAGAGCGCGATCAACTGGCTCCTCATTGTAGCTTGTGCGGTGTTTGGAGCCGCATCGTTTATGTTTGGGTACGACGATAAGGTCATATCCCCGATCATTGCATTGCCAGCATTTGTGAGTCTGCCACTACATCAGCTTGAGTGAGAAATTGCGTCTGATATCCCCAGGTTGCGAGATTTCAGGGTGGCGACCCAGCAGCTAGTAGCCTCGTCCTTACAGCTCGCAACCAGAACCTGGTGATTTCCATTCCCATAGTGGGCGATGTTATTGGAAGTCTCTTCGCACCGTTCCTTACTTTCCACATGGGAAGAAAATGGCCATTGGTGGTGGCCTACGTTATATCTTTAGGCGGCAGTCTGCTACAGGTCTTTGCACCGAACCTGGGAGGCTTTGTAGCCGGACGGGCCGTGAATGGAATTGCTATTGGAATTGCAATCTCTATCGCACCTTTGTACCTCTCAGAGGTCAGTTGCTATTTCCCTTCAAGGATGGCATGATTTGAGTCTAACGATACCAGGTTGTTCCCGCCTCCATTCGAGGCAGGTGTGTCAGTTCTATTAATATCTTGAATCTTATAGCAGGAGTAATCGGCACAGGGGTGGTTTGGGGTACTAAGAGACTAAATGGCCATTTATCTTACAAGATCCCGCTAGCTATACAGTGTGTGATTCCTGTGATCCTATTTGTTATGACTATACCACTGCCCGAAAGTCCGGAATGGCTTGTATCCAAAGGAAATATGGAACAGGCCCGACACAATCTCCGGAAACTCCGGGGATATTCCGATGAACATATCGATGAAGAACTACGACTCATGGTCTTATGTGAGAAAAACAATCGTGAAATGAGGGCTGACGTCAAGTTCTGGCATATATTTCGACGAGACCATCTCCAAAGAACTCTGGTCGCAGGGTCTTTCTACTCGCTTAATCAAATCTCGGGCGTTATTCTTTCTACGACATACACGACCATTTTCCTCACGGAACTTGGAGTTGCGGACCCCTTTTCATTGACCATCATTGCATCATGCTGTACGTTGGCTGGTACTCTCGCCGCTCCACTAGTCATCGACCGTGCTGGTCGGCGTCCCACAGCATTTTTTGGAATGGGCATCTTGTTTGTGATAGATGTGATCGCTGGTGGCCTTGCATTTGACACCGGCAATAAACACTCAACTATTACCATCGCCGCGTTATCCTTCATTTTCAATTTCTTCTGGGCTTCATCCTTCTACTCTCTGTCAAATGTGATGCCTTCCGAGATGGCCACAACCAAACTTCGCCATTACGTGATGTCCTACACTATTGCCTGCCAGGGTATCACTGCCGTCATTACTACTCTTGCCGTCCCACAAATCACGTCTGCTGATGCAGCTGGTCTTGGTGCCAAAACTTACCTCATTTTTGCCGGCTGTATGGCCGCTATCTTAGTCTTTACATACTTTTTCATGCCAGAGACACGAGGCCGGACCTTTGCAGAGATTGACGAGATGTATGCTGCCAAAGTTCCAGCATGGAAGTGGCGATCTTACCATACTTCGTTAGAAGCGAGAACTGGTGTATCGACTTTGGGATCTGCTGAGAAACCGTAGAGGTGATTATTTTGTGTCATATATGTAGAAATAATACCCAATACGATTTGCACACACACACACACACACACACACATATATATATATATATCGAGATCAAATCTCCCGTGTCTTACAATATTTTAAGCAATAGTGGAATGTTATAGTACAACTACTTCACCTGGACATGGACAGCATTGTAGACACTGCAAACATGACAAACACAACCAGCGATGGCGCCATCCGTCTGGGGCTGCCGATACCGGCAATGATGAACGTTCATATAGATACAACAATGCTAGAATTAGCTATATTTGAAATAAATTGATCGAATGGGGGCATTGGTCATAAGCTGCAGCAAGACACTGCAATATCCAGAAATTATTTGTATATACATGTATTGGATTTCAGGTCTCCGAGATCACACTCCAAGTATACTAGATCTGCCCCGCTATCAAGATCATATGGTACGTAGAGACGACCCTTCTTCTATTTTCACCACTGGTATATATAGTACATAATAAAGATAAAAACCAAGCATCTAATTGCACAATGATAGCTTTCGGATTCTTATTATAAATGTCTTCTGTCATAAGAATTGGATGTATCTCACCCCGCAACTAATGTACTCACAAACTTCCCAATGATGCACGTATACCCCGCCATTGCCGCCAGGAAAGACGAATCATCCCAATGGCTGGAAAATAAAAGGATCCGGGTAAAAGTAAATGACCCAATAAGCGAGGAATGCCATGTTTGTACAAGAAAGCGCAAAAATGGTGGCTCAGAGTTCCTGTACTTCGATGACTCTTAAGGTTGATCTCCACTCTACGATCCACCCGGCATCTTTTTTTCTCTCTCGCCTCTCTTTCCATCTTTCTATACCCAAGATACCCTATAACACTTCCCCCCCAAATTACTTCCTAAAATGCCTTCTCGGCAAGAAGTTGCCTATTTCGGAGCTGGTCCAGCTCCCCTGCCCACATCGGTCGTCGAGGCTGGTGCAAAAGCATTTGTCAACTTTAATGACACCGGACTTGGACTCGGTGAAATCTCCCACCGCTCGGGCGCCGCAAACAAGATTCTCGATGACGCCAAAGCCAACCTCACTACCCTCCTCGATATCCCTGACAACTATGAGATCCTTTTCATGCAAGCTGGTGGAAGTGGCGAGTTCAGCGCTGTCGTCCAGAATCTCGTTCCAGTCTGGATCGAACGCCGTCGTCGCCGTGCGGAGGCTGATGTACTGAAGGCCAACCCTGGCGCTGAGAAGACTCAGGTGGATGAATTGGTATTCCAAAGATTACAAAAAGAGGTTGATGAGGAATTGAAGCTGGATTATCTGGTGACTGGCTCTTGGTCACTCAAGGCCTCGCAGGAGGCTGCCCGACTGGTTGGCTCAAAGTATGTCAACGTTGCTTTGGATGCACGCAAAGCCAACAATGGAAAGTTCGGCACAATCCCAGCTGAGAATACATGGTCATTGACCCCAACCAAGAAGGAGGGTGGAAAGGGTTCAGCCTTTGTTTACTTCTGTGACAACGAGACTGTTGATGGTGTGGAGTTTCAGAGCTTCCCCAAGTCATTGGAGGCGCAGGGCCAAGACGCTGAAGACGAGCATTTAGTTGTGGCTGATATGAGCTCTAACTTCATCAGCCGAAAGATTGATGTCAGCAAATATGCTGTGATCTTTGTAAGTACATTCAGAGTGGATATCTATGTATGGATTCATGTTAACTAACTGATTTGATAGGGTGGCGCACAAAAGAATATCGGTGTTACTGGCATCACCCTCGCTATTATTCGCAAGGATCTGCTTCCTCCTCAAACCGCCACACCCCCTCCAGCTTTGCTGCACCGCTTGAACATTGGTGGCCTGCCCGGGCCCGTAGTGCTCGACTATGCTACTATTGCTAAGAACAACTCTCTTTACAACACCCTCCCTATCTTCAACCTCTGGATCGCAGGCCAAGTCATGGCCGACCTGGTGAGCGAATTTGGTGCTCAGAAGGTCAGCGGACAGGAAGCTGTTGCGGATCAAAAAGCACAGCTCATCTATGGAGCCCTGGACAAGTACCCGCAAGTGTACCAGGTTGTTCCCGATAAGAGCATCCGCAGCCGGATGAACATCTGCTTCCGTGTGAACGGTGGTGATGATGTTAAGGAGAAGGAGTTTCTGGCTGGTGCAGAGAAGCGCCTGCTGCAGGGCCTGAAGGGTCACCGCAGTGTCGGTGGTATGCGCGCCAGCAACTACAACGCAGTTCCATTGGAGAACGTGCAAAAGCTGGCCAAATATCTTGAGGATTTCGCCACAGGAAACTAAATTGCTTCCAAATAGCTGATTTATTGATGGATGAACGAATTCAACCTGAACCTTTCGGTACCAAACTTCTAGTGGGTGATTTGAATGAGACACCCGAACGCCCTGGAAGGCTGTCGACTATTCAACATAACTTCCCCCCGGTATATGCTATATGCCAAAAAAGAAGAAAAATTACAAAAAAGAGATATATAATGATACATATGACCCAGTGATCATAGCTTCCACACACCCCATCCATTTAGATCGAGCTCTTTAATCACACCCTTAACCGGTCCCTGGAGTTCTTGTCCTTGAGCCCAGACCTTTGGACCTGCCATATAGCCAATGAAGCCTTGGGGACCTGATACAAGAATCATTTTCTTGTTATGTGAGTCATCTGTGGAGCTGCTCCGTTTAACCACGTCTGAAATGTCTTCTTTGCCAATAAAACGGTTCTCCTCATCCAAGTAATAGTCTACTTTGACTTGTCCCGGGTATTGTGATTTTAGAGCTTCAAGTTCTTTTACCACAAGAGATGTTTCTTGGTCGTCATGTGGCATTGTCGTTGGTGAATTAGGAGCATCATTTGGTCTCGAGGAGCCAAACCAGCCTGAGAACCAAGGTCCTCGCGACGACACAATCTTGGCGGTATCGCTCTCCCCCCAATGCAGTCTTCTTTCAATCGATTCGCCCACAGAATATGAATCTTAGGCTTGGGCGACTCTTGCTCCTTGTTGTTGAGAAGGGAGTATCCGGCTTGCAAAGCGGGCGCAATTCCAGTACCGCCGGCAATAAAAATAATCTCCTGAGTTTCCTCCGGAATGATGCACTCAAATTGCGGCCCTCGCATTTCAATATCTGCACCTATAGTCAAATTGTGCAGATAACGAGAAACTTCTCCAAAGGGGTCCTTCCGTATAAAAAATCGCAGGTACCCTTCGTTTTCCTCATCTACCGTCAATGTTGTTGCAGCAGTCGTGGGGAGGGGTGTATAATCTCGACCGATTTGGAGTTGGGGTTGCTTAAACATAACACTCCATACTCCGATCTTCCATGCTTCTTCGTAGACATCGTAGTTGCTACCGCTGGGGTATCGGGGTCGGAGTGTGAAGAGACTGCTGGTTGTTGAGACTGGCTCTCTGGAAACAAGGCTGTATTTTGTGAATGTGTCTTGATTCAAAGTCGCGGACCCGGGGCTTTGCGACCGAAGATACGCTCCAGCTCCAGCTGCCGCCGCAGTTACAAATATAATTCCTAACCAGCGATTCTTCCTGGAAGGGTTCGGGGTAGAGTTCGGGGTAGCGGGTGTAGGTGGCGCAGAGGAAGTTGCGGTCGTCGCAGTCGAAGCGGAGGTTGAGGCGGATGTGGAAGCAAAGCGGCGAGAATGAATCGCAGTCTGTTGTATAGTTCGGCTGCAGCTGCAGCACCGAGGTGGGATTGGGACCCTCATGAGAAACGTGCAAATGAATGAAAAATGGTTTCAAGTGTTGGTCTTGTGAGAATTCTCAACAACTGGAAAAAGCGCGGGGAAACTGGCGCTGAAGAAGGGAAATCCGATTGGGCGATCGTTTCCCCCATTCAACTAAACTGCACCCCTTGGCGCTCGCAATCTCCGTTACCCACACTCTCATCGCCTTTTCTCCCTTTCTTCCTTGATCGTTAAATCATCTCGATATTTGGATTTCTCGTGGGAGATGGAGAATCCCGTTGAATCCCTTTGACTAAGTCCTACTTGAATCGAGGCTGGCCTTCGAAGCCTTGGAACCCGTGCAGATCAAGCACATCCAAACATCCAATCAAGAACAAAGAGAAATAAACAAGACAGACGGACGCACAGAGAGGATGTTCAATCGCGCATCCGCCCACGAGACCAGAAATGGAAACCTCGCCGCTCCTCGAGATTCACTTGAACTCGCATCCCTCGCCTCATCCTCTCCCGAATCAGTGGGCGGCTCCTCCCGATCATCATCTCCCGACGGTATCTCCTCTTCGCGAAAGCTCTCACTCGAGGATGAAGATCCTCTAGCCGGTCCCTCGGGGGATGATTACCTCGAGACAGGCAGACAACGAGGTCTCCGATCCTATTCGATATCCTCCGCGTTCGATTTTGGTGGAAACCTCTTTCCACTCTCCCAAACACAAGGTGGCTATGCTCCCTTAGGCACGCCATCACTGGAACGCCTGGGGCAGGAGGGATCGTTGGAGCGAAACAAAACATTGACATACCTAAACGGTCTGTCGCTGATTGTCGGCCTTATTATTGGATCTGGAATCTTCTCTTCTCCAAGCCAAGTCAACGCCAATGCCGGTTCTCCAGGCGCCTCGCTCATTGTTTGGGCTATAGCGGGCATATTGGCCTGGACAGGAGCTGCTAGCTATGCGGAGCTAGGAGGCGCAATTCCTCTGAATGGAGGTGCTCAAGTATATCTATCTAAGATCTTTGGAGAGCCAATGGGCTTTCTCTTCACATGGTGCGCTGTTCTAGTTTTGAAGCCTGGGTCAGCAGCTATCATTTCCATTATCTTCGGAGAATACGTCGTGCGTGCATTTGTCGGTGCTGATGTGGTCTTGGTCAATCCATGGATCAACAAGGCCGTTGCACTTGGTGGTCTTCTATTTGTGACTCTGTTCAACTGTGTCTCGACTAAGATTGCCACTCGCATTGGCGATCTTCTCATGTTCTTCAAGTTTGTGGCTCTGCTATTTGTCACCGTCACTGGGATTGTGGTGGCTATCACCGGATTCTCATCCAAGGGTAGTGCCAACGAGGAATGGAAAACACATGGCTGGTTCGAGGGCACTAACACCGAAATCTCCGATTTTGCTGTGGCGCTCTATGCTGGCCTGTGGGCCTTTGATGGCTGGGACAATGTAAGATGCTTCCTTTACTCAAATCCAGTGCACATGCTAACATGAGTGAAAAGACCAATTATGTGACTGGAGAGTTCAAGAACCCCAATCGCGATCTACCTCGGGTGATCCACACCGCAATGCCATTGGTCATTTTATCCTACCTACTGGCCAATGTTGCGTATTTCCTTGTTCTTCCCCATGATACCATTGAAGCCAGCAATACTGTGGCTGTCCAATTCGGCAGCAAAGTCTTCGGTTCAGTCGGAGGTCTGGTTCTAGCTCTAGTCGTGTCTGCCAGCTGCTTTGGAGCACTAAACGCAACCACCTTCACGAGTGGTCGACTAGTCTATGCGGCTGGAAAGGAAGGCTATCTCCCTTCGCTATTTGGCCGCCTCGGCCTTCCAGGTTCGTCATCTCCAGGCCCTCCTGCTGGAAGCCGTCTGCGCAGTCGGTCGTGGGCTCGTCGGTCCGTTTCACGTGTTTTTGGCGACAATGCCCGAATTGGGTTCACTCCGATTAATGCCATGGCATTTAATGCTGCTTTGACTGCTGTTTACATTCTTGTTGGCGAATTTGCAACATTGGTCACTTTCTATGGTGTTGCCGGATATACGTTCTATTTTCTGACAGTATTGGGATTGATCGTTCTGCGCATCCGCGAGCCACACTTGGAACGACCCTATCGCACCTGGATAACCACCCCTATAATCTTCTGCTGTGTCAGCTTGTTTCTTCTCAGTCGAGCAATCATTGCCGAGCCACTCCAAACCCTAATTGTGATAGGGTTCATCATCACGGGCGTGCCGGTCTACTATTGGCGAATCTATCAACGCGACGGACGAATTGGAATGTCTGGATGGAAGTTCTGGACATGGCGCGCTCGGTAACCATTCATGTCCCTTGGACCGCGTCGCCCTGTTATGATATTTGATACTCATGCATATAATTCTGGTGTATGGTGACAAAGGGGAATGTGCGTCTTTGCAGCTGTATTTTGACATTCGCGCATCTTTCCTCAATTCTTTGCACAGCCAGTCAATGGCATATGATGTGATGACGGTGGCTTTGGGGTATTTTCCTAAGGTACCTCTGCTTCTTCTCTCTTGTTCTATTAACTTACATACTAGAATTCTACATAATCATTAATTTGCATGGATCATGTGTTCGTTGCTCGAGGACTTCCAAGTTTCTATTCAAGTGTTCACTAATATATATGCTTGTGTATATGTATTCAATAGGCAAAAGGTGACAAGCGAAGTTGTGCAGTATGAGCGGGTGAAAGAAGAGGCGAATCAATTGGTACAAAACTCTTTTAGGACTTATAGGGCTTCCAAGGTTTCGCCTCTTCTCTCCGCTTCGACTTCCATCCCTATCCTTCACTTGTTCTTTGATCGCAATTCTTTTGTCCAACCTCTCACTTTATTCCACTTACTCTCTGCTTATCTCGCTTCTGATCAGTCCACGTCTCGTCCCCAACATGTCTTTTTTCTTCGGTGGCTACGTTGAAAAACATGACAACAAGTTCTGGTGTCGGATTTGTGGGGAATGGTTCAGCAACCAGGAGAAAATCTTGAAGCACTGCTCCAATACCGACAAACATGAATGGTGTCCGACCTGTGAACGCGTTTTTATGACCAACGACTCACTTCTTCAACACCAGGAAGATTCTTTAATGCACAATATCTGTTTTTTCTGTCCTGACCAACCCGACTTTTCAGATGATGACGATCTCCAGATTCACTTTGAAGACGACCACCATCACTGTTTTGACTGCAACGAAGTTTTTGATACCGATGAGCTATTAAGCGCACACAATATTGCAGAACATCATGGATGCCCGATTTGCGGTCGGGGATTTAATAGACGGCTTGCTCAGGAATCGGTATGTTAGCATGCAATTGAATGATTGATTTACCTTTTACCCTTGCAGAATTGCAGAACCTACTTGCTGACGCATGAATCATGTTGCCATATTTCCTAATAAACAGCATATGAGATCTCACGCTCCTCGTGAATTGAAATGTCCTTATTGTGACCGTGAATCTGTACGCTTCTCCAGCTATCTTCGCCATCTCGATTGCGGTCCCTGTGGATCTGAGAATCGAATCTACAAACTTGCATTCGAAGCACCTGGTGGGTACGAGAAATTCTACGACACCAAATGGCTCTGCAACGTCTGCTGTCGGCAATTTGATAATCCATCTGGACTTTTTTTCGCATGCGGAGGCCAGTCATGGTCCTTGCAAAGATCTTCTTGGGCCGAAGGGATGGCTCACAGCTTTGAAGGATCACTTGAAAACGGCACTATGATTTGACTGTGGTACCACAAGAAGAGCTCTAGAAAAGGGAGAGGCTGAATTCGACGAAGTGCACAAAAAAGGGTAGTTCCTGTGGTTTGGGTTCGGGAGATATTCTCATGCTATTAATAATTCTCCTGTTCAATATCTGTCCCTCCCAAAACACAACAATGTATTATTGATGAACGAATGAATGAATGGGATGGAATGGGATACCCAGTGATTATGGCTACTACTGTTCTACAAGGTTGCAAATTATGTCATTAAGTGCCACGAAGACCCATGCCATCCTTACCGATTCTTCAGCTAGGGTTCGATCAAGGGTAGAAGCAATGTAATGAGCAATGATCAATGATCATGCAGAGATTCTCCAGCTGTGCTCATCCCATCAACGAGGCAATGCATGCTGTGTCGCCCGAGATCAAGTCGGAGTTAGGGAATAAAAAGCGACGGTGACAGTTGAGATTAAGACCAAGGTGGCTCAGGAAAGAATCTTCCGAAGATGTACCATGCCAGGGTGGTTTTGGCTGATTTTCTTCTCTCCTTTCTTCTTTTCTTGTGTCTTTTTCTGTCCTTTCCTGTCTTTAAAAAGAACCAGATACACCATAAGCCTCTAGATGAATGAGGCATGAGTTATTTATGACCAACCCCGAGTAGTAGATGACCAGACTCGTATAGAATCGTGTTGAAAACCAGCATCTGAAATACTTCCCGGCTTGTGTGACCGCGCACACTGCCTGTTTTCGGGATAAGCTTCTATCTTGATGAGGATGAGGGGAATGGAGAGGGGAGGGGGAGGGGTAAGTGGGAATTGGAATAAACCTATCGTGCATGGGTCAGTAAGTACCTGACAGGTGCAATCCAATCCTCCATGCATGTAACCGAGAGAAGAAGAAGTCTAAAACTTCCAATCTGCAGTGACCCAAGCCAAAGGGTGCCAAGAAAGTCAAAAACGATAAAACAAAACTCTGCCACATGGCAAGACAGGGGAACGTGAAACTATTCATAGCACTTGATGCATATGTACCTGTTGGCCCCCAAATTGTAGCCATGTGGCGCGGCGGCTAAGCAGAGACGGGATGGGATGAATCATGGCTGAAGTAGCTGAAGAGACTGGCCCCATGGAAGAAAAAGGAGGAGAGACATAGGAAATAAAAAAAGAAGAGTCAGACCGGGGGAATCCTGAATCTAGTCGTAATGGCCAGCAGTTCAACCTAGTCGGTGATCCACGCTGGCCCAAGCTGCAGGGGCGCAACGTGGGAGAATTTCTTATTTTTATTTATAGAAAAGGATGCGGCTGTTTATTACAGTAGATGAGATTGATAGTGCTGAGAAATCATGACAAGTTAACTGCATACTAGTAGTATAGTAGGCAAGTGTTAGTATACAGATCTATTCTTAGTACGGAATCTGACATGGTTCAACTTGGATTTCCCTAGAAACTATCCAGATGAATAAACATGATCCTATTCTATAAACTAAGCTAGTCTAACACTAATAATTAAACTAGTACTGTATGTCTTGTCTCTCCGCGGGATCTGAGCTGCGCCCACCCGATTTTGGTCCGATCAGCCGAGACGTTAAAGCCCAAGTGTTTCATCTTGCGATGCTGGAGGTGCGTTTCATCAGCTGAAAGTTTCTTGGGGGTGAAATGACCAAGAAAAAACGTGGGAAAGGGTGGGAAAACCTGCATTGATCATCATCATCATCATCTTATTCGATCATTATTAATACTGTCTTATTTGTTTTTATTTTTTATTTTTTTTTACCAATCTACTAAGATCATCAGCTCCATGTATACTACAGCATCGGGGCGTTCCATCTATCCAATAACCCTCTACTTTATCTTTTCTTCTTTTTCTTCTTTCTATCTTTTTCGTCTTTATTTATTTATGTATTATTAATTTTTTCTTTTTTTTTTCTTTCTTCCCGCATAATCTTCCATTGTATCTCACTGGATCCTACATAGATCTGACCGCGGTTGTTTCCTCTTCTCCTATGGGCTGAACACAACTGGACCCATGGAGTCCTGAGTCAGACCTGCACGCCCGGTTTCTACGGTTTCGCCTGTTATTCCAGGGGTTCGTCTAGAACATTACTGAAATGGGACCAAATGGATCAACTAGAGTGGTGGAAAACATTGGGCCTGAATGATTCACTCGGCGCTTCTCCCTTTCGAGACAGACGGCCCAGCTGCACGCTAGGTTGGGGGTTACCCGGTAGCCAGGTAACCTTGAAAGAGGGAGAGAAGAAGAGAGCACGCGAGAGAGAGAAAAAAAAATAGATATATAAGGATAAGGCCGCGTGGAGACAGAGAGCTTGGATCTACACTCAATCCAAACTACACTTCCAACATCGGGACAGTCGAACCTTGCAAGATTCATACATCTTCAATAGTACTTCATACTTCATAGTACTACTTCAACTATCACCACCTTCTACGCCTTCACCATTTGGAACCTGTTTGCCCATTCATACCTATTACATCTCGTGAAGAGATCTAAATCTATTTCACCGTCTACTCAAATCATCATCACTATCGTTGCCATGGGTCGTGGAGGCTACAACTCTCCTGTCGGCAAGGCAGATGAGACCACATCAACAACCTCATCCAACTGAGCATCTCCATCTTCGCTATTAAACCAGCACAGCCGTGGAACATCTCAACTAAACTCCAACCATCATCCAAATCCCCATGAGCATGGATACATTCGACATACTACTATCCAGTCGACTCTTCAGACCACAGGCATCTCACCTGCACCATCCTTACCAACCATGTTGGTTTTTTATTTTTGATGCGGGATCTTCGACATTCTCTACAATCCAGAGCAAAACAGCCCACGCAAGATGGCTGCTCAATGCCAACTTTGGATCTATCAAGATTCTTCTTCGCTTCTTTCTCCTACTGGCCCATAGCGGACAGCTGGTGTCAAGGGGAGGACGCACAGAACCATGCATTATGACTATCGGTGGAACGGGGGCATCTTTTTTTTCTCTCTTTCCTTTCTAATTATTTTGTATAGATTAATAGAATAGACTTCATAGACGGGATGTACGAAAAATATCGGATAGGGATGGATAACTGTTTGTATGATAGAATTTTGTTTTATTTTCTTTACTCTTTACATAGATCGATGCTGGACACCATTTGGATCCGAATATTAATTTTAATATTTATCATCTTTCAATTACTCTGTATTCTGCGACCCTACTAGGTCTACCTTGGCAACTCTAAGCTTAAAAGACAAGGAACCACAAGACAGTAAGAAGAAGACGAAGAATCTGCGCAAATATGTGCATATCTATAAGACAACGCTCACAGACAGAACAGAACACAAGAATGGTCAAGGAGGCAAAACATCACACGGGAGATGCAATCCGATGACAGTATTCATCAGTCATGACGATACATTCATCGTTCATGACTAATGGAGCGTGAAGAGGGATAATGAAAAAAAAGGTATTTACAAGGATAGAGATCGAAAATGCGAGAGGTGGCAAGGTGATGGAATGCGAATATGTCGTGGAAAGGACCAAAAGGAAACAGAAATGACTCATGGGAAACCATAGAACCAATGCTATCATATCATGTCGCCATACTTGGACTCATCACGAGGTGTAAAAGGAAATGGCGCGGGTCAAGGAGTGGGTATTATACATTCGAGAAGTAGGTCAGGTCAGGAATTTTGATGTAGAGTATGAGGGTGAGGATTAAAAAAATTTCAAAAGAGGGTTAAAAAAGAAGACTGAAAGAGTATCAAAAAGAATCTTTCAAATGTTAGATTAAAGAAATCAGGATTGAGTTCGGTTCTCAATCTGACAATTCAATCGGATGGTTGGCAGAGGAACCGTCCGTAGGTTCTTGTGATGAGGACTCATGCTGCTCTGAGACAACGATAGAGGGAGGTTCTGTCGATGGAAAATACTCCGATGGAGGGCTTGGTAATGCACCATCCTCTGCACCTATAGAGCCGGTTTGTGAGGGAGAAGCAGGCTCTTGAACTGTTGGAAGGCCACCATCGGCACTATCTTTACTGCCGGTCGTAGCACCCTGGCGTCGTCGTGCATTACGACGGTTACGACGCTCATCTTCAGCACTTTCTCTTCGTCGCCGTTGGCGCTCAGCACCCGCATCAGAGTTGCTTCTCAACCCCATGAGCATGCTAGCTGCGCGGTCGGCAACGTCTTCGCCTTCAGATACTTGTGCCTCTTTGGATTTCTCTTCTCCTTCCTCGGGAAGGGGGGACTCAGAAGGCCGTTTTCATCAACATGGTTTTCCCCATTAGTGGGCTGTTCAGAGGCGACATCGCCATCCTCATCAGGCGGCTTTGATCCAGAGGCCACGCGAACTTGATGACGTTCCTTTAGGCGAGCACGACGACGGCGATCGCGCACATCCTTCGTTTGAGGGGCGGCGGCACGTAATTTCTCCAACAAGGAGTCCATAGCACCACTTGTAGCGGGCGAATTTGGCTGCTCAACCGCAGGAGTGCCGTTGGCAAGGTTGACATTGACCCGCTTGCGAGCGAGAGATGCTTCAGTACGCTTCCTAGCCTCCTCAAGTCCAATATTCTTCTCTCGTGATTTCTATAGAAACATTAGTAAACGATTTTGATTCAGACAGAAAGTGGATCAGATAAGACTTACCTTCCACTCAAGCAAGAAGGAAGCCAGCTTTGCGAAGAAGTCTCGTCGGGCGTTTTCATCGCCATTGTCTTCGCCGTAGAAGACCATGATATCATCATAAGAATTGGACATTTCATCGAGGTATAGCTGCAGCTGCTCAGCCTTGCGGCGTGCGTCCTTCATGCTCCGTTGAACAATCTGACTGACACGGTCCTGGGGGTGGAACTTCTTGGGGTCGCTCAAGTTACCCGCGTCCAAGCTAGACTGGACATTCTTGACGTTGCTGATGTACTTCTTGGCATCGGTGCATAGTTGGTCCACGTTAATTTTCTGGAGGCCGACGACACCATTAATCTCCTCAAAGAAGCTCTCCCATTCGGGGTACTGATTGCGCACAATACGCTCCACCAAGTCGGCGAAAGTGGTCTCATTCTTGTCATCCTTGACCATACCAAGGCGAGCAAGCGAACTGAGCTTGAAACCCTGTGCTTGCTTATTGGCATCGTTCATGAAGTTTCCAATGTCCAAAATAAGACCGAGAACATTCATTAAAGCAACAGAATCTCGCAGAGATTCGCTGACGGTGACAACCTGTTGTAGTTTGGAGGATATTTCTTCATATTCATGCTCAAAGGAGCGCGTCAATGAAAGAGCTCGCATTCTGGCCTTCCAGTAGTGATTTAGCTCATAAGCGGTAGCCAGATAAATTTGGTCTTCGCGGGTGAGCTCGATCGGATCTTGTTCACGTTCGGAACTGGTTGCACCTGGGACAGTCCAATCCCGACTGTATGGTGCCATCAACTTTGAAACGTTCTCCGGAATCGTACACATCTCGTCTCTTTGCAAGAAGTCCATAACCACCATATTGTCCAACATGTCTCGGTCACAGTGGATGATCATGCGAACCACATCATCTGGAGGATACTGAGAAAACTTCGAAAGGGCGATTTGGAAGTTCTTGGATAAGTCGTTGGAAATGACCTGTTTCTTGTCCTTGCGCTGCTTGGTTGCAGTGCTAGCCCCAAATATCTTGGTCTCCTTGGCCATGAAAAGTCGCTCAACCTCGTCAAGTACACCTCTCTTGGCAAGATCGGTATATTTTTCTTCTTTCTCTTCCGCGGTTGGGGCATGGCCTGCCCAAACTGTTACTTGAGGAGTATCCACTTTATCCCAGTGCAAAGCCTTGAGCTTCTTCTTGGGGCGAATAAAGGGCATGTGGGTAGTAGTCGGGCCAGCCTCGCCAGCCATGTACTTGGGTCGCCAGCCAGAACCCAATGGAGCGTTGGGTGGAGGCGGGGGCGGAGGTGCAAAGCCACCAGGGCCCGGAGGCGGAGGAGGGGGCGGAGCACCAATGGAACCCCCTGGGGGCGGAGGCGGAGGGGGGAGACGGAGACCCCCGGGCCTGGCTCCGCCGGGTGGAGGAGGGGGTGGAGGAGGACCAGGAATACCCTTTGCACCACCTGGGGGAGGGGGCGGTGGTGGTAAGGGGATAGAACTGCCTCCTGGGGGAGGTGGAGGTGGTGGGAAGGGGATGGAGCTGCCTCCTGGAGGTGGAGGAGGAGGAGGAGGTGGTGGTGGTGGAACGATAGCAGTCGCACCACCCGGGGGAGGTGGAGGGGGCGGCGGAGGCATTGCTTTTTGGTCTGCCTCTGCCTTTGGTTCGGGCTTCGGGGCTTCTGTGGGAGTAATATCTCCGGCAGTAGCCTCGTCCGCAGTGCCTGTTGACTCTGAGCCTTCGTCGTACTTGGGGACTTTGAGGGCTAGCTCGCCTAATAGGCCAGTTGCTTGCGCAGGGTTCATACGCGGCCGGTAAGAGTCAATCATGTTACGAGGCTGTTCATGAGCCATCTCGTCACCTTCTTCAAGAATAGTTGGCACTGTGCCGTCAGGACCCTGGTCCATATCGGGCACATGACTTCGCTTGCGATAGGCGGATCCCAACGAACCGGAGTCCAAGGTACGACGGGCTTGTTCAGCGAATTCCTCGCTCGAATCGCCTTGGCCTTGGTCGTCCATCTTCTCACGCAACTCACGAAGTCGATCGGATGGGCCATGCTGACCCCAAACCTTACCTTCCAGCTTGAACTGAGTCTTAGTTCTCTCGAGCTGGCGCTCCAGTCGCTCCATAAGACGTTCTCGATCCATAATTCCAGGCATCTGCGATGGATCGCCTTCACCTGACTGGTTGTTCTTGCGGGCGTTTGAAGCAGCGATGTCCTGAGCATCCCGGAGCATCAGATACAGCTCTCGAGTCTCCAGTTCATTACGTTGTAACTCCTGAGCACGCAGACGTTGGACCTCCCCAACCTCGGCCTTCATAGATTCGTTTTGACGAGTTTGAAGCTCAATGATGCCAGCTTGCTCCTCAATCTGCTTCTGCAGTTTCTTAACCAAGCCATCAGCCCCAAGCTCCACTTGAGATTTCATCTCATCGCGTTCAGCGATAGCGGCCTCGGCAATCTGACGAGCCTCCAAGGACTCATCGTAAACTCGCCTTGCCTCGGCGTCTGTGTGCAGTCGATCCAAAAGGCTTTGCACCGTGAAGTTCAAGCCCTGACGTAGGTCAAGGTCTGGAAGCCTTCGGTCCATGGCAACATAGCTCATCATGGCATCTACCAGCTGAAACATGCGCAACCCCTCTTCACCGGCATTCTCGCGGATCAGAAGCATATGCTGCATTGCTGACAAGAAGTAGTCATGAGTCCGAGTGCCATTGATCTTGGTTGCAATTGCATCCGCAATTTGAAGAGGATCACTCATGTCTTTCACCTCGCCTTCAACACTATCCTTAATACTACTACCCTCCCGCTGGAGCAGATCCTCATAGTCGATTGCCTCATTTTCCCGGAAGCGTTCAATCTGTTTGTCGATAGCGTCATACTGGAATCCTTCCATCTTAGTCAAGAGACGCTTGACTCCACATGATGTGAATTGGGCTCGAATATGGCATCGCAATTGAAGGTCGGTTTCGGCTCCATCCACCAACATGTTTATGAGCATCATAGTGGACACAGCATACTCCATCAGAAGATTCTCCATGCCAATACCTCCACTGCGGTACTCCTCACTGGCACCGACTAAACTGCCCATCTTGCCACGGCCATCAATGGTAACCTCGACAATTCGCATCCAGGCGTCGAAGCGGCCAGTTTCATTATGGTCGTGCTTGACCTTGTCAAAGGCCTGAAGAACTTTCAAATGACCTTCTCCCTCGGCCCAGTGGGACAGGAAAGTCAGCACTTCACTAACAAGTTTCCGAGTATTAAGGCGAGGAGATGCCAGAGAGTTGACTAGGGCTGTAAGAACACCCTGGTGCTCGAGTGCATCATCGGCACCATATTTGTTGTTCATAAGACATTTCAAACATTTAGCGATATCGTATTCGCGATCGAGATCCTTGTCACCTGTCGGGGGAGCGGGCACCGGCCCAGATGCTTTTCGTCGATTGATCTTTTGAAGAACATTTGTTAGGGCCACTTGACCTTGGGCCTCAACAAAGGCTTTTACCCAGCTATGTTCAACATCAGTATTTGCAGTCAAGGTAGAGGATGCCGAGCGAGGCTAAACCGGGGGGGGGGGGATCTTACCTGATCGGCTGCGTCCGCAAACTGACACTCAAACTAGCAAGTTGTTTGGATGTAATGGTATCATCCATCACCTTCTTCACATACCACTCCGGGCTACCCTCTTCATCTGCCCGTTCCAAAAGACCAGACAGCCCGTCATGACCATGAGTTTGACGAGCGTTTTGCCTTCTCTTCTGCTCTCCTTGTAACTCTGTCAACCGGTCTTGATGAACCAATGTCCACTTTTTCGACGCCGGATACGACATCATTTGTCGTTTGGCCTGCTCCGGAAGATTTTGCCAACCTCGCTTGTTCATCAATTCAAGGAATAATTGATCAACGATACGATCATCTCGAGGTCGGGTAAGGTATTGATCGGGTGGACGAGGCACGGCTGCGGGGATAGGTTGCGCCGCTTGCCAGTTAGACTGAGCGTTGGATAGCCGGCCTGCACTCCCACTGGGAGGCATCGCATTGCGGTCGCTTGAATGCGAAGTTGTGAGTGTGCGGCCGGATCCATCAGATGTATAGAAGGCGTTGGAGCCGCGGGTATTAGACGAATGAGAGGAATATAAGCTAGCTTGGTCAAGCGAGGTCCGGGAATTTGAAGAAGAATCAATCGAGGAGTTATGGCTCATGCCAGTATTGGCAGCAGAGCTCCCCGGACGTCCCCATTGTTGATATCTAGCTCCACGGTCGCCAGATGTACTGCTCGTCATTGTCAAGTTCGAACCATGCGGGGGAGGGCGGGGGCCGGAGGGGTGTGTCGCTGAACCATTTGGTGCAGATGATGAGGCCCACCCCGGAAATGCATGGGAATCGGAACCGGACTTGCTCAAATAGTTTGTAGAGCTCTCATGGCGCGAGTCGGGTCGGGCCATGTGATCGATGGGAATGGGTGTTCTGGTATCCGAAGGAAGACTTTCGAAGGGAAGAGACGTAATACCGGGTGCGGGCGCAACGTTTGCTGGATCGAAATCTTGTGTCATATCAACTGACTGTATAGACGAGCGTTTTGAATAACGAGACGATCGAGAACCGGCGGCGCTCCCTGGCGGGGCTAAACTGTCGTAGGAACCACCATACCCATCGTACCGTTCATCCGTTCCCTTGTCTTTGTACAGTTTCCTCCCAAAAAAGGACTTCCCAGCTGAGGTTTGCCTGGAGGTCTTGTCGGCATTCGCGGGCATGTTGGTGAGAGTGCGAAGTGGCAGGACGCAGCATTAAGGGCGCCCCTCGCACACTATCCAGAAATTACCGAGTCGTTTGATCAAATCGAGGAATTCGTTAATCTTCGTGATGGCAGATCGCCAGATATCCGGAAAACGAAAGCGAGAACATCCACCGTGATGCAAGGTGGTTTTGGGTGCTGAAGTCCCTCCCTTGGGCCTCCGTTAGTATATCCGTGGTGTGGTTGTTATGATGATGCGCGGAGAAATATAGGATTGTTTTCCTTGTCGAAGATCGCACACCATGTAAGGGAAAGGATCTCTCACCGGCAAAGAATGAATAGGGGAGAGGGGAAACCGAAAATGCAGATATGCAGCGAGTCCAGGGTCGATCAAAGCACGGGCTTTCTATCACTCTTCAGTTAGGGGATCATTATCATTATTCTATTTAGGGGCTTGTCACCTGTGCTTAGTCACCCCTGTCACTTAGGCTGTCCGCACGTGAGGTCACGTGCTGTCTGGGGAAGATCCACGGAACGCGTGCTTCATGTTCTTTACTAACTGCTCTTTCATCTGGGAATTGGATTTTATTTTAATTGGATATCATTTGGACCATATGATTCCAGACAAAGAGGTGATGTCTTACGAATTTCTCTCGTGTGGGGGTTGAAATTAAACGAATCCTTTGTCCGTGGGGTATTCTGCAGCCTTCGGGACGATCTACTTCTCCCCCTGATACCCAGAACACCCGGTAAACATCTCCGCTATCTTATCCCCGAGGCACCAGAACCCAAAAATCATCACAGACACTCGCCCGTGATTTGGAGAGTGTCTAGGCACTATTGGCCTCTTCAAAATGGGCTCAGGCTACGCAAAGGTTGGTAAATACCGCTATCTCTATCTCCCCTTGATGGAACCTTTGCAGCCTAAGCCTTGTTCCCTGGCCAGATGAACTGATTTCAACTTGTCCACTCCAGACTATTTTAATAACAGGATGCATTGCGCTCACATTCTATGTTCTCATCTCTTTCCTGATTATTCCGATCTTCCGACGCTACCACCAACGATATTCCCAATACCTTCCTCTACATAGCATCTCCGCGCATACCCTTTCCCTACGAGATCGCATGGCTGACGCAGTCATGCGCTTTTTTCTTCCACGGTCATGGCAACCGGGTGCCCACATGGAGGACCACGCCAATATTGACATTGATGACGATGAAGGGGAGCTTATGCTTGGGATGGGTATGGATGCCGCGCGTCGAGAAGCCTTGGAGCGACGGCGCAGTACCGCCCCAGATACCCAAAGTCGACTGAGTCGAGAGTTGGAGGAGGGCTTCATGGATGATAGCGACGACGAACACAATGAAAATAATGGACGCAGTGGACGCTAAGGTGGGGGTTCACAAGTCTAGTCTGTGTTTTATTTTAAGATATTTGGTCATGGGCGGCGTTCTCCTTTTGTTTGTTGTCAGCAACTTTTTTGTCTTGACACGATTCAGCCATACATAGTAGCTGTTGAACAGGCTTTGCATTGGGTACTTGGCGTAGCCAGAGCTACCTGCACATTCCAAAGTTATGTACATGATATAATCCTGCTATACCCATTGCCCATAACCAGGTTAGGTCTATAACAATTGTCTACGTAGCACGTATCACAGTTGTAAGTTAATTAGCACATGGTACATGGCATCTTTCTACATAGCGCACTTTTTGCATACATGATAAAATAAACTATAAGCGGGCCCATCAAGCCTCTAGACCCGTTCCATTCTATTCTAAGATGGGATTTTCCGCCGTTTCGCTAAGATCGACAGTCTTCAGAGCCCCACCTGATCGTCGCACAGAGCACTGCTTCATACATACCCATGCCTTAGGGGATAAATGGAATACAACGTGTAAGCTAAAAAAAAACTGGAAGTTCAAGTTATGAATATTTCATTTCATTGGTATCGTAAATGCTGCATTTTCCGCAATATCCAAGCCTTCCGAAGAGCAAGGTGGAAGAAATATGAACAATCGAAAGAAAAAAGAAAATTAAAGAAACTCATGCGCATCAAATCAGGGACTATAGTTTTTGTTCTCATGCAAGCTTAGACCAGGCTTTGTTTGTTTTACTTGCGCTGGCCGTAAGCCTTGGTAGCGTAGTCACCCTGGTGGACGATCAAGTCCTGAGGGCGGTAGTCCTGGCGGCCGGAGAAGTAGCTGTCCAAGATAGCCTTGGTACCGTTGGCGTAACGGACCTGAGCATCGATGGAAGTACCGGACATGTGGGGAACCATGGCGTTACCACCGCCCCATGGGTGCTCGGCGTAGCGCAGAGGGTGGTCCTTGGGAGCAGGCTGGGGGAACCAGACATCACCACCGTATCCGCGAAGGTGGCCAGACTTGAGGGCTTCAGCAACATCCTCCTTGACAACAATAGCACCACGGGCGGTGTTGACGAGCCAAGCACCGGGCTTCATCTTGGAGATCAGCTCCTTGTTGAACAGACCACGGGTCTTCTCGTGCAGAGGGCAGTTGATGGTGACAACATCACACTGAGCGAGCATCTCCTCGAGGTCCTCAACACGGCGGCAGCCAATCTCCTTCTCGACCTCAGCGGACAGAGGCTGGTAGTCGTAGTAGAGGAGCTCCTTGCAGTCGAAGGGCTTGAGACGGCGAAGGACACGCTCACCGATACGGCCGACAGCGACGGTACCGACGACCTTGCCCTCAAGGTCGTACTCGTTCTTGGCGACGGCGGCAACATCCCACTCGCCGTTGCGGACCTGGTCATGGGCGGGGACGAAGTTGCGAACAAGAGTCAGGATGGTCATGACGACGTGCTCAGCGACGGAGACGACGTTGGAGCCAGTAACCTCAGCGACGGTGATACCACCGTTGGTCTTGTTGGCAGCGTTGAGGTCAACGTGGTCGGAACCGATGCCAGCAGTGACGGCAAGCTTCAGGTTCTTGGCCTTGGCCAGACGCTCAGCAGTCAGGTATCCAGGGTGGAAACTATCAATAATATTAGCAAATGTCGTAATATGAAAATCCTTTATGGGAGGGATGCGAACGGAGTGGTGATGATGACCTCAGCGTCAACGAGCTCCTTGTCAAAAGTAGAGTTCTCACCCTCCTTGTCGGAGGTGGTGACCAGAGTGTGGCCAGCATCCTCGAGCCACTTGCGGATACCGAGCTCATTCTCAGTGGTACCCAGCAGAGCAGGCTGCTGCTTGGAGTGCTCACCACCCTATATCATAGATCAGCAATATTCCAGGGAGGGATTAAATGAAGTCAATTGGAGGATTACTCACGTCGTACAGAACAAGAAGAACTTTACCCTGGAGGTAGGCAGATGCGGTTAGCGTACGTGCATTGGCAAAGGCACCAGTGGGCCGAGCAAAAGTGTTGGTGGCGAGTATTGGCTTGGAATTCCCCGAGAGGAACTGGGTAGCAGGCCGTCGCAATTGACGGGAAAGGGAACGAATAAATACCATTTTGAAGTATGTGTGTGTAATCAAGAAGATTTAATGTGAAGATGGAAGAGTGAAAATAAAGCTGTGAAAGGGGAGTTAGCGGGACCATTTTATATATTGATTTCGATGAAGTCAACGAGGGCAGAAATATTGGAGAAACCAGCTAATGGGAGCGGGGGAGAGAGTGGGGAACAGCCTGCAGGTGATTTGTGTAATGACACTTGAAGTGTAATGAAACATAAGGGGGAAGCCGAGTAACCGATCCACTTACCCGTTATTCAAGTAAAGAAGAGTTAAGTTTGTGAAGAGAGTTGAGAAGATGTATTTTGCTTGGGTTTGGGACCAGTATTATATAGGCAAACTCCCCTCCCCTCTCCAACGCAGCCCCCTCTTTCTGCCATGCATTGTACAAATCATCAAATAAAGTGGAAAGCCTGTGTTTTGCGGCAAGCGGGACCACGGGAGGGTGACCGGTCGGATGGGGAACTGTAACCACTCAAGAGAGTGGAAACCTCTCCGCATGAGGGACAGGAGGGGGAAGCCAGTTTCTGGCTCGTGTGCAGCTAAAACTGTAATCTTGGATTCTTGGTGATCCTCGTATGAGCGATCATGGTCCGTGCATTAGTGCGATGATACCTACGTAGGCTTCCCTGGTGGTCTGATACTCCCAATATACAATGTGCGTTGATCATACATATGTATCATTGTATAGATTTACAATTATGGGAGGGGCATGCGGGGAACCTCATTTTTGGGGAGAGCGGCTCTTGCGACCGGACTCTCAACCAAGACGTCATGTTCTATGAAGCCCAACCCTGTAGTACTGTCCGTGTAGGGTGTACAATGTGAACGCCGAGAGTATCCCGATGCTTGTCGGCTCTGTCAGCTCGTGTATGTCTCTTCTCGTGTACATGTATGTCTTTGTGGCTCCAATAAAGTTCCAAATTTCAAGCTGGTTTCCCACGCTAAACTACTTTGGGATAGCCCCCCCGCAGTGAGGGGTTGATTATCTAATGAGGGGTAAAAGCTTGTGGATTTTTTTTGTTTGGTAAAGAGGAAAACAAGATATGAACAACAAAAGAAAGAATCCCAGTCTGGCTTTAATGAGAATCAAGGCCTCGGCTCCCAGTACAGTCATCTCCGTGGAGGTAATAAAAGATGCCATGATCCCGCCGGAGCTTAGGAGACGGATTCCCTTTCTCCGCCGAAGTTCGGCCTCTGAATATTTTCTCCAATTCCGATAGACCCGCTCCTCATCCACACGTCCCCTTCTCCGATGAGGAGAGTGACCTTGTTGGGGATGCTCACCCTCATGGATCCACCGTCAAAATAATATTTCAATTGCGAGGCTGTGTTTCCGGGTTTCGTAGCCTGTTCGAGAATTTGGAGTCGCTCAATGGATTCTGTTCCACAAAAGGAATTGGGCGCCGCGAATGCCTCATGTTCACTTCTGAGGTTTTTTTTTTTCTTGCCGATGATTCAATTTCTGGTCAGCCCTTCACGAAGGTCGTCTACTTGCGACAGACGGTCTCCCAAGAGGACTCCAATCTCCAACCCGATCGGCCATTCAGATTATACATCAAGTAGCGAGCGCAAGCTATGCGGTGGCCACGAGCTGCTTGAATCTCCAAATTCTCAATAAATGGCACATCTCCATTACCAACAAAAAAGCATTGGCCAAGGAATTTCCGAGAGCCGAGACGGAGAAGACATCGTCAAATCTTCTGGACTAACATTAGCAGGAATTGAGAGCTCAAGTCGCTTTCCTAGTTCGCGGCAGTGACAGGCCATGCTTCTGCCAGTGACAACAATTGCGCAGTGAAACAAAAATGAAACATCTAATTTCTAGGGATTAACATACATCAAGTGCCCATCCATGCCCCCTTTCCTTAAACCCCGGTCGCTCGAAATGAACCCGAACTCGCGCGGATCATGCGAACAATAGAAAGTGGACTTACTCAAAACCGCAGCGGGGAACAACCTTTTTGGCACAACCCCCCAAATCACCTCGAAAGAATATCGCTCTTGTTGAATTATGAATCAGCATCATGACTATCATCCATCTTACAATCACGATTGCGCGTTCAAACTATCACCGGGTCCCAAAATGAGCTTGCTCAAACTTCAGCTGGTCGCAAAGGAGAGACAGCCCCGCCAAGCCGAGTGAAAGTGCATGATCGTACAGCAACAGAACCTGAGAATGATGTAGTTGGTTGTTTGAAATGAAGATATCACACTTCAGGCAGATATTGGAATTGGCATCCAATATTCCAAGGTTTGAGGGTATGTATTTCGATCGGATAGATGAGCTAATATATATATACCCAGCACTTGGATAGAAGGCTACCCAGAGTCGAAATATACAGGAATTCGTCTATCGTACGGAATAAAATCAATAAAAGTCCATTTTCATTCTCTACAGCACTGCGCCTTCACTTAATTCAGATAAATAGTTGCAGCGAATGCACAGAATAGTATCTGTTAAACCTGGCTAATCACACGCTGCGATTGTTAATCCGTTTATCTCCGCTCGGACACTCGGAGATACGCAGTTCACGCTCTCGAAGCCGCAACATTTCTTCTAATCCCCTTTCCACCTTTACCATTCCTTCTTTCCGAGCGTTCTATTCATACTATCTTCATTATACAATAAACAACAATCCCCATGCCTTTGAGATTGCGGGCATCACCATTTGTGCAGCCCTTTGCGCGCGACTGCATAATACGCGACCACCCCAGCCCCAATTTCTACCGACTCTTGTCAAGCACCCCACGACGCCAAAGTAGGCTTCGCGCTCGCCTTGAAATTCCTCCTCCATTTCCTGTCACAAAAACATGCCCTGAGACTACATGCAACTGCCCATCCACGCCATCCATACCCGAGGGGTTACCGATCGATTATGAACAAGCATTGAATGGGACAATGGCTGCGTATGCGCAGCAGCTCTTAGTCTGCACCGGGCAAAGAGATTGGACGAGCCGAATCGAGAATGATGGAGAGAACCAGGGCTGGGGAAACCTTGTGAGAGGCCTTAAGAAGCTTCTCGGTCGTGGGGGACCATACCTCGATGTATGTGGCTAATAGGCTCCATTACTGCATGAATTATTTACTAACTAAATTACTTTCCCATTTTAGCCATTCAACAATATTCTTGTTACTGCTTCTTCTATTTCACCTGCTTCGAATAGTCCCTCCGCTGCCTCAGGTATCCTCTTCCCAAGCTTCAAATACATCCCCTCGATCCCAACCGAAGTCCTCTCGTCCTCTGATGCCACCGACCTGAGAACATTTGTTCGTGCATTTCTCCTCCCAGAACGACTACACGATATGCACTCATCTCTACCAGACTCGAAACAGATCGACATGGCAAGAGCTCCCACATTGGCATCAAATTTCCTCGGTACCGTGGATATTGAACACTCGCCGACCATTCTTATCTGCGGACATGGAGGTCGCGACATGCGCTGTGGCGTCATAGCCCCTGCACTCGAAAAAGAATTTGAACGGGTATTAAAAGCACAAGGGTTTACCTCCGCCGGAAGCGATGGCACGACAATTGATGATCCCAAGCATGCAAACATTGGTCTGATCAGTCATGTCGGTGGCCACAAATACGCTGGCAATGTCATTGTTTATATTCCACCAAAGATGACGATCAACGGCTCAGAACCTCATCCACTAGCAGGTAAAGGAATCTGGTATGGCCGTATAGAACCTAAGCATGTGCAGGGTATTGTGGACGAAACTGTTTTTGGCGGCAAAGTCGTGACAGATCATTTTCGCGGTGGTATTGACCGGAATGGAGACATTCTACGGTTATAGAGAAGGGAGATATGGAGCATCCACTGTACATTTTGTATGATTATTGTATATTCAAGACGAATAGATACGAGAATAGACCCTCCCATCACAACTTTGGAAATATGTTGATCCCAATATCAAAGACATACGTCAGCCTAGGTGACTTCATAAAGTCTGGATGGCAGCAATTCGGACAATTTATAAGCTATTCGTACAGAAAGGCGACCTCGCTATTCATACCACAGACTATCCGACCCAGTATATGACTTTGAATATTATCAAACGAGACAATGGGTATAGATAGCCTTAAGCTGTCTCTTTACGGCGCTCTTGTATGCACTGGCGCTAGTCCCGATCGGGACTAAGCCTGGCGGGCTCCGGGGAAGTTTTGATGATGAAAGACGAACAATCCACGATCTTCAACTTAAAATCACCACGCGCGCCACAGCGCAAGGCTTCTTTTTTTTTTAAATTTCGATTTGACATAATGAGACATTTATAGCTATGCATACCCTATCGCGTATCCGATCGGTCTCCCTCGCCGCGCAAGTGCGGAGGTGCGCTCGCCCTGGCGTGCGCCCATTCGCTCTCCCCTTCAACACCTTTACTCGTCTTTCCACGACCACAGCAAGCACCCGAAAGCTTGATCTTCCCGCCCTAGACAAAAAATGGCAAGCAAAATGGCAATTAGACGCGACTGCACCGCAAAGCAACTCCGATTCAACTACCGAGTCCAAACCGAAGTCCTATGTTCTGTCAATGTTTCCATACCCTTCCGGGACCTTGCACATGGGTCATCTCAGAGTATATACCATTTCAGATGTCCTGTCAAGATTTTATACGATGCGCGGTTATGATGTTATACATCCCATGGGCTGGGATGCTTTTGGATTGCCAGCAGAAAACGCGGCAATTGAACGAGGTGTTGATCCTGCAGAATGGACGGCGCAAAACATTGCGAAGATGAAAGCTCAATTAACGAGCATATCTGCATCATTCAACTGGGATAGAGTATGTGGTCTCAATTGAATTGGTCTTTATTTCCTTGCGAACGAGAGGATTAGCTGTGACGGTGACCTGACTCGAAATTACTATCTAGGAACTTGCGACTTCCGACCCCGAGTTTTACGAGCACACCCAACGGATATTCCTGATGCTATACGAGAAAGGCTTGGCATATCAGGCGGAGGCTCTAGTCAACTATGATCCTGTCGACAAAACTGTGCTCGCTAATGAGCAAGTTGATGCCAATGGATTCTCATGGCGGTCCGGGGCGAAGGTCGAGAAATTGAATCTGAAACAATGGTTCTTCCGGATCACAGACTTCAAGGAAATGCTATTGAAAGACCTTGACTCACTTTCTGGAGGATGGCCGGAGCGCGTCTTATCCATGCAACGAAATTGGCTTGGAAAGTCCGAAGGCGCTAAGATCAGGTTTCCGGTTGCCGTTGATGGGACCAATGTACATGTCGATGTGTTTACCACACGGCCAGATACCCTATATGGCGTTGAATATTTGGCTCTTTCACTAGATCACCCGATTGTTCTGAGTGCGGCCGAGAAAGATGCTTCCCTTCGCAAGTTTCTGGATGAAGCAGCGTCTCTTCCGCCTGACTCGAAGGCTGGGTACCGTCTCACAGACGTGACGGTCACGCATCCTTTGCTCAAAGTTGACGAAAGTACTTCACACTTGGAGAGAAAGCTGCCTGTCTTTGTGGCGCCATATGTTCTTAGTGATTATGGTGAGGGTGCAGTTATGGGTGTGCCGGGCCATGACGCTAGAGATATGATGTTTTTTAAAGAAAATGCAAACCCTGAGACTATCCCCGTTGTTATTGAGCCTGAGATGAAAGAAAATGACACCCAGACCATAGACATTCCCGTCAAGGATGCGAAGGCTTTCACACAGGAGGGCATTCTTACCTCACGATGTGGAAAGTACCAAGGCATGCACTCCAAGGAGGCTGCGCAGCAGATAGTCGACGATCTCAGTAACGAAGGACAGGCAAAATTTGTCGAAAGCTGGCGACTACGCGACTGGTTGATCAGCCGGCAACGATATTGGGGGGCTCCTATTCCCATTATTCACTGTCATGAATGTGGTCCTGTCCCTGTACCGGAAGAAGACCTGCCAGTCAAACTGCCCAAAATTCAAGGCGAATGGCTGAAGGGCAAAAAAGGCAACCCCCTGGAGTCTTCTGGGGAATGGCTTCACACGGAGTGTCCGAGTTGTGGAGGACCAGCAAAGCGTGATACTGACACCATGGACACATTTGTGGATTCATCTTGGTACTATCTCCGTTTTCTGGACTCGGCAAACAAAGATGCACCATTCTCGCCTTCGTCCGCGCGGCCAGTGGATATCTACATTGGCGGCGTCGAGCACGCTATTCTACATCTACTCTACGCTCGGTTCATTTACAAGTTCCTTGCTCAGTCGAAGCTATTTCCGGATTCCAACTCTGCTGAAAACTCAATAGCAGAGCCTTTCAAGGTACTTCTATCCCAGGGCATGGTGCATGGTAAGACTTTCACAGAGCCATCTACCGGCCGATTCTTGCTTCCTGATGAAGTGGATATCACCAAACCCGATAAGCCCCTCATCAAGGGTACTGATATCACCCCCAATGTTTCCTTTGAAAAGATGTCAAAGAGTAAACACAACGGTGTTGATCCAACTGCCTGCGCATCCAAGTACGGCGCAGATGCCGCCCGTGCTCAAATTCTCTTCTCGGCACCAGTCAGCGAAGTGTTAGAATGGGATGAAACCAAGATCGTCGGCATTGAGCGTTGGTTTGGTCGTCTTTGGAAGCTCGTCATCGACGCGCAACAGACTCTGTCTAACACATCGTTCACTATTCCCGTGGGCGATTTGAAGAACCCCACTGGCCATGCTATGTCTCTACCGGCATCGATCCATGAACTAAGCGACTCCGATGCAGATGCGATCCTAGCAACCCATAATACTATCTCATCTGTCACCACCTGCATCGAGAAAAACCCATATGGCCTGAACACTGTAATCTCAGATCTGACAAAGTTAACAAACGCTCTATCTTCGGCCCCACCCTCCTCACCTCTTGTCTCCTATCTATCAATCTCTGCTCTCCTTCGCCTTTTAGCACCAATTGCGCCTGCACTGGTCTCTGAGTCCTGGGAGATGTTACATGAGTCGGTTGTTAAGCGATCAGATCCTACTGTGCCTTTACCAAGCATCTCCTCATCCCCCTGGCCTTCCACACTTCTTACCTCTGAACAAACAGAAGCACTTTCAACCCGAGGGGGTCAAACTGTGGCTGTTCAAATCAATGGAAAATTACGTTGTGCTGTGACAATCCCACGCTATCCTTCTTCGGAAACTACGCCTTCAAAGGGAAAATCCCCTACACCTACGAAGGAGGAACAAGACTGGATTATCAATCAGGTCTTGGAGACCACCGAGGGCAACCTATGGTTGCGTGAAAAGAATGACTGGGAGAACAGGCGACGAGTTATTGTTGTCAAGGGGGGTAAATTGGTGAACGTCGTGTTCTGAGTTGGTCATTTGGTTGAATTTGATGACTTTCGAGTCTAATCTCATTCCTCCAATATTGTATTTTACATGCATGAAATAGAACTGTATATACATGTATAAACAGGAACCATGATTCAATCTGAGCCTGCATATGTATTCCCAAAAACTTCATGATTGAGGATCAATAATCATTAGACTCGCTCTGAGTGACGCTAAAAGGAAACCAAGACAGTAACATGCGTAAATAAAAATTAATCTGGAGGGAGGAACGCTGATAAGTCTCTTGATGTTCATTAACTAGAGAAGCTTGATCCCCTTGAAGTCGCAGGGGTGGAAACAGAGGAAGAGAATGAGACCAAAGCATGATATGACTCGGTCAGAGGCCACAGGAGCCGTGCAAAGGCCACGGCACCAAAAACAAGTAACAAGTAATACGCAATAGTCCATCCGATGCTTAATTGATCATCTTCAACCTCGATAGGGGATCCATTGAAATCTTCCTTGCCGCGGGTCATGGGTCGGTCGAGAGGTTCGACGCCTTCAACACGGCCCCAGAAGCGTGGCAGGCCACACCAGTTACAGAAGCTGTGGACTAGAATGACAGCGAACAAAGAGCCGGTGCGCAAGTAAACAAAAGTGGCATACCAGCCGAAAACAGTGGTGTAGCCGAATTGGATGAGAGAGCGCACCAAGGCCGCCCATGCGGGGGTGTCCGGGTGGGTGAGGCGAAACTCATAGAAATGATGAATGTGTGCAATGCCAAAGTACAATGGGGCGATGAATACAATATGCTTTGGAGCCACATGGGCTAGCAAATGAAGTGGGATGATAGCTGAGCGGAACATGATCTCTTCCGTGAGCGGGCCCTGATATGAGTGTTAGTACTTAATGTATATGGAGATCCATGTTCGATGTTCAAAACTTACAGCGACATAATTTCTCCAACCGATCCAGCCTCCAAGGCTTTCGGAGAGTTTACTTCCCCGGAGCCACGATCGCCATTCTCCCTCTACGACACCACGCTCAAAAAGTGGGCCAATGAAAAGGATGGCCGTGAGGAGCAGAGTGCGGGCAATATCGGCGAAGCTGATAGGCCACCAGCCCAATAGAGTGATTGCGGCGGCCAAGGAAGAATTTCCTTGATCAATGATCAACCAGAGCACGACCAATGAAGACAGAATACAAGAGCCCGAGACGGCGCGGATGCGGGCGCGGATCACGGATGGGGCATCGCGGCTGAGACTGGGCGAAGGCCGAGTTGTGGGTGACAGATAGAAAGGCACCACATAAACCAAAGTAAGGGCGACCTAATAAATCGGCACGAAGGTTAAAAAAAAGGGGGTGGGTTCTTAAATCCTCCAGATTTTACTGGAGATGAGGATTGAAGTAATTTACCGAGAATAGAATGACGGTGTGTACCGATAGGGACGGCTCATCTGGAATGGATTTAGCTGATGTGTCTGAACAGAACTGGAAACTGGAAACTGGAAAAAAAAGGGAAAAAGAAATACATCATCATCATCATCATCATCCACTTACCCTGATGTTTACTGTACAGACTCTTGAGACGATCCAGGATGCCGACTGGAGCCATAGCTCAGATAACCAGGTAGATAGAAGGACGAAGAGAACTTGAATCTTTTGCACTTAACAGTTAACAGTTGATCAAAGGGCAACAACGTCTTTTGTTGGGCCATGACAGTACATGACACACATACGGGTCCGAATGGGTGAATGGGTCCAGGGGAAAGCGGGGGTTTGGGGAGAAATGGTAAAATACGGTAAATACCAGAAGTCGAACCTTGGTTCAGTCAATTCCAGCTATTGTTAACCACTAACAATACTATCTACTACACTACTATACCAGCAATTAACAATATCTACCAGGTAAAGACCATTTTTCTTTTTTGCAACACGAGGGTTCCTGAATTATGAGGCATCATCTGCACCTCACCCCCCTGCACATATAAATTTCCCCATCTGAGTCAATGCGAGGGGATCGTGGGTGTTAAATCTCCGAGCTTCACGAGTTTCCAGGGACAACTGATACTGTTATTGATATCCAGGAGTAATTCAAATTTGAACAAGCCAATATTTGCGACAATCTGTGAGGGCACGCCGGGAATACTGGCCCCATTAAACCACATGAGGTCAGCGTGGAGGGCGCTAAGGATGGGACAACGCATTGACTCCACCAAGGGCTGGACTGGACTGAATCCGAATATAGAGGGAAGTAGAAACTCGAACTAGAATTAGGATCAGGCATTGACCTACTCCAAGTACTAGTTCATGGAGTATACAGAGATCATAAACTATAAACACCAACGCTACACTTCGGGAAAATTTAGAATAAAATCAAATCAAAACTAAATCTATCAAGGAGAGAGAGAGAGAGAGAGTCCAAGAGTCCACATGGCCCGTGCCATCTTGCATAACGCGCACACAGTGATAGGCGTAGAGTGGTTCATAGCCTTGGGTGCTTTAGCGGGCGCTACATCGTACACCGCTGGGCAACAAAATTCCTCCCCCCTTGATCTTCTTCAATGTCTCACGTCTCATGTTGCTGCGAGTTGTTATTGTTTTCAGTCCTTGTCTGCCTGTCGTTTGTTTTCTAGTTTAATGTCCCCTTCACGCTTGATGCTCTTTTTAATGTGCTGAAACGATTTTTCTCTGACTTCACGCCTCCTGATGAGTTTGCTGATCTCCACATTCTTTTGATTCGATTCTACACTCTTTACTAGCTCCCCGGTTATACACCAGGGTTCTTGTCCATTCATTCTTGCATTACCAGCAAGCAGCATCAGCATCAGCAAGCCGTCGAGGGCCTCCACATTCTTTACAGTGAAAATCCCAAGGAAAAACACTACTCAATTGGGTTTGGCACGTCATTGTTATTTATTGCTTCAATTCGGATTCTTTGTCAATTGTTGCCGATTTTTGTTTATTATTATATACTTTTTATATTTTTATTCTCAGTTCTTCGACTTCGCCTTCGACCTTATGCGATTAATTGTGATTTGACTTGATTCGACATGCCTCACCACCACACCAAGTCAGTTTCTCCACCTCCCCGGAGACGGAGAGTGTTAGAAGAGCGTAGCTCCGCTCATACCAATGAAAGATCCCCCACGCGCTCCTTGCGGAGGATACAAACACAAGAAGACGTTGATGATATCTATATGGCCACACCGTTTCCGACCAAACCAGAGCAAATTTTGTTACCACTTCCAGGCAAAGGCCAACGGGAGTACATCTCAGATACCGGATTCACCTATTCTTCGACTGCAGGTCCTTCAGCACCAACATGGGTCTCGCCAACTTTCAGCCATGATACAGGGAGTAGTCCCGAACAACCATCAATCGGGGAATGGGATTCTTCGACGGTCGATGCAGGCAACTCGCCCCCTCAGATGTGGGATGAAGATCCATCATCGAGCAAATCATCTTTGCCCGAGATCTCATCAGCCAAACCAGAGGAATACGTTTCCGAGGAATCGGATCCTGAGTTTTCAGATGATGATCTGATTGTACTCCCCACTGCCACGCCAACTATCAAGGCAGTCGTCTCTGAACCCCCCACATCCCCCAAGTCAGAACGAGAGGAGGACGATGATGATGTATCGACCATGGGATACTCCAGCCCTAACGTCCAGCCTATCGGTGCCCCTTCCAGTCCCAATTTTGTCACATTAGACAATTCGAGTGTCAACTTTTTGCCTCGAGGCCCGGCTTCTAATGTCGACTCAGACCCACGATCGAATTCCTTGTCTTCATATAACTCGCGAGGAACCGTCGTAAGGCATATGGGCGCAACACCATGGATCTTCACAGCATCATCCGACCAAGTGAACCTTTCTCGTTCACCATCTTTCCGTTCTAGCCCGCCACTTCAATCAGTGGCATCGTTCCGCTCCGGGTCTCGACGTCTTTCTACAAGTCGATCACGGTCTGCGACTTCATCCTCGCGCAGTCTTCGTTCGGTCTCTGACATTGTAACTGCTATTGATAATGGTATCCCGATTCAATACCCTCGTATTCGTGCCCCATCGTCTAGTTCACGTGCGGAAACCTCGGTGTCTTCAGAACGGGATTTCACCCCGGGTCCAGCTTCTGGTCGCTGGAATCCACATCTTTCCAGAGTATCATCTGTCTGGTCAGCGGAGGAGTTCGCGGGTCAGGAATATGCGGGCCCAGTCTCTGAAGAGGAAACCTCAAGCAATGATTCGGAGCCCGCCATTCCATCGTCCGTTGCGCTCAACACCAAAACGAGTGGATCGACGGTCTGGCTAGTGAACGACTCCGACGCAGATGAGCACCTCGATAGCTTGACCAACCTGCCCACTCGCAATGGATTCTTACACAGCTTATCCTCCGGCTCCAAGCGAAGTAATAGCACGAGGAGTAACAGCATGCGCAGTCTCAAGCGCCCCGGAACCGGGTCTAGCACCATTCTGCACATCCTGCCAACCTGGGCTAAGATCTATTACCGAGCAGATGCCCTTGGTTTTCATCCGACTTTGTCTATGATGGAGCCCAGTCGCCCACCCTCTGCTCGCCCTGGATCTGCCCGCCCTGGAACTAGTAACTCCAGCGTCTTCAATCTGATGCCTCATCCGCTCAATGTGCCCCGCCCTCGCTCACCAGAACGGCCTCGCTCGCCGGAACGAGTACACTTTGCTCAGCGACGCATCGATAGTGATCCCCGTGACCCGCGTGCTCATTGGGTCTCACCGCCAGAGTCCGAAAATAGCGAGGTAATTGGAACTCACCGTCACCGACTGCGACACAGTTGGTCACCGCATCTCTATACCGACCGACGTACGATCCAGCACTCGGCCAGCGTATGGACGACTCCTTCCTTTGATTCAACAACGGAACCCATCTTTGGGCGAAGGAATATCCAGGTCTACTCATTCTGCGTGGGATTCATCTTCCCACTTGCCTGGATCATTGCCTCTTTTCTTCCACTGCCTCCCCAGCCGAAGATAATTTCAGAAATGATGGAGTCCCCAGATGATATAGAGGCAGCGCTCGAGTCCCAGATGATGGGTCTGCAGCAACGCCGCTATAATAACGCTCGCTGGTGGCGCAATCTGAACCGTTGGATGATTTCACTTGGAGTCGTCATTATAGTAATCATTATTATCCTTACTGCCATTGGTACCACGACCGGCTTCTGATAATGTTACTGATACCCTTCCTGCTCTGGCCTGTCCTGGCTAATCACTTGCCAATAATCGCCTCTGGCTTGCGCCTCGATCTCTTATTTAAATACGTTCCTACGACTCGGGCCTTTGATCCCATGTCTCTTTCACTCAACTTCACGTTCAATCCTCCAAGTTTACATTGATGAATATTCCGGGATATACTACATTCTCTGCCATTCGACCTCGATTCCACTTTCTGCTTTTTACATTTCAATGACTACCACACCAATACCGGTTTCGTTTCTTTCCCTCAAACTACTGTGATCTTATCGACCGTTTCAGACATTCTTGCTCGAAGCCATGACTTATTCATTCTTTCTTCTCTTCGCTGAACATTTATCAACACGACTACGTGACACGACTAAACGCAACATAATATTCCCCTTCTCTTCGATGCCTGTAACTTTTTCTCTGTCTCATTCGTCTTCATACATTCTTCTCTTCTGTTCTCCAGCGATAGCTGTACCCTTTCTATCATTACCCTTTACTGTTCTCTTATCTCATGTCAATTGACTTACATATACCTGCCAATCGAATTGTATGCTACTTTACACTACGTTCAAAATAACTGTTATTCAATCTTTAGATATTAATGCCCATTGAAGTTTAAAACAATAGTCCTTTTCAACCTCTAAAACAAAGCTGAGTATTATGTCTACGTCTGGACTTAACATTAGTTAAGGCAATACGTCATCGCGCATAGTAGCTGGAATCTATCCATTTGTACGTATCGCTTCCTATGATGCATCGGTAACTGTTGTATTGGGGAACATGATACATCCAGAGCGGCGAGTCAGCATTCTGTATTTAAGATGTGATCAGATATTCTAGCAATTCAGACCTCTTCTCCTTCGGACTACCCTACCGGTCTCTGTCTTAGTATTCCTACTATCCCCTAGAGGACGCTCCTGGTTCGCAGACAGGACATCTCCTATGATAAGATGTTTGGCGTGGGTGTCTTTACTCACTACACTGTGTACCCCCTTGTCTACTTTTTTCATGATGGCAAGGGTCTTGAGGGAGGAAAAAGAGTTATCGATTCAAAGATAGAACTAACTATTGCTTCGCTTTTGCATTTGCACAAAGAGTGCAGGGAAAACCCAAAAGGCAAGATACTGGCTACTGCCTATTATTCAAATAGATAAAATCAATTATTTAACTTGATTCTCAACGATCCCAATTCTAAACGGTGATTGGCCTCTCAAAACACATTTTCAATATTCAATGACCTCGATGAATACAATTGATTTCCTTTAAGTGTCAAACTCTCTGTCTGCCTCATCAAAAGCCTCACTGATGCGATCAGAAGATGGTTTGATCTGACGAAAGATACTCGGCGGGAGTTGCTTTTGGCCCTCTTCCTCGAAACGACGTTTCTCCACATGTAAATTATCCAAGTATGTCCGCGCTTCTGGTCCTAGACCAGCCTTTTTAAACAAAGGAGCCTATCCAACCGTTATCATAATGAGTCTTGCATAGTGGCGTGGACCACATACCTTGTTCTTGGCGGAATGAATGGCATCTAGAAGAACCGGAGCCATCTCATCATAGCTTTGAAGGAACCGATCTCCTTCTTCAGCGTTCATCGGCTCGCGATCCGCAAGGGATTTACGCGTAGACTTTGCCGAAGTTTGCGCAATTGTCAAGGATCTAGCAACCCCAAGAGCAGCTGGAATTCCACCATTGTAGTTGTCCAGCGATTTTTTCGCCGACTCAACCTTGTCCGTTAATTTCCGCATATCAGACAAATTTTGGTCTATGGTTGTTGCGCCCAGCACAACCGACACAACACAGAAAGCTCCAGTAAGGAGGGTACTCATTTTGGATACACGCATGGTGATTGGGATTGAGAGGGGCTGTGGACAGCAATTGTCTTGAAATGTCACGACGCGGTAAGCAAGGTGTAGAAGCCAATCGTAACATGAACCAATCCAGCTGGGCAGACCAGCTTATATCTGGAGGGATCGGGGATTACGATATGCCCATACTACAAGGTATGTAGTCATGGTCGCCAAAGGAATCTGCAAGGATCTGAAGATAATAGCACTTTCTTTCTCCATCTCTCATTCTTTGTCCCGAGGTGTAGTAATGAGGGGGACCCAGAATACTTGCCACATTCCCGACTGCCCTGTCGATCTATCTAAATACGAATTAGTATTTTTATTGGTCACAGGGAATCATTGTCTTTTTATATTTTTGTGCCTCGTTGAGACTCAAGGCTCCTTGCGTCTTGCTGTGGGGGTAACCGAAGCAGTAGTATGGTCACTGGTGCACATATGTTACCTTTCAAGATTGTTCTATACCTGTAACATCACTTCTATACTCATGATCCATGGCCATATCAATCGCGGATATTCATTTTGTATGCAGCAGAAATTGGTTCGGACGCCGAAAATGGTAATCAGGCTGTCAAAGAGGGCTGCTTATGGGTGGCGAGCAGAAGAAAAACATGACTACCTACTTGACCCATGTTATGTGCATATGTTAAATCAAAATTGGAACCAATGCCACGCAAAGATCATTTTTGAGGTTTCACAGACACACATGGATCTTGAGGACTGTTACACGCATACCCCTTGGGTTATAATAAACCTAACAGTATTTTATCACTTTCAGTTCCAGCCTCTGAGCTGTAACTAGAGTGGAAAGAAAAAGAAACTCTGTCTCATCCAATATTATAGAAAAAAAACTAAGAATCTCTGATACAATAGCGAGAGGAGAGAGGATGTGTGTGTAACAATTCTCAAGATTCACCATGACAAAAGATGCTGCATCGCAGATCGGTGGATACCACTAGTACAATGAGCAACAGTATTACAAGTAGCTCCTCGCTCCCTACCTGATAACCCTTCCATGTCTTCATAATCCTTCTTTATTCAGGTTACTTGGTCACATTTATCCCTAGTCGCTTTCTGCCATCGGGACAGTTTATCAACCTTTGACTGTAAATCCAGCCTGTCAATTTGAATATTCCCAAGCCATGGATGACCATCCCGAGACGTCGTCCAAGATGAATGGCAATGTGACGGAAGCCATACATGAAGATGTTTCAGGGTATAACGCTCATGCCACGGGCCAACACGAGGGTACTTCTCCGATCGCGATTGTGGGCCTAGGTATGCATCTTCCTGGAAATGTATCTACAGCTGATGAATTCTGGGATCTTCTGATGAGCAAAAGAGACTGCTCATCTGAAGTCCCGAAAAGCCGATATAATGCGGATTCCTTCTATGGTCCCGGAATACCCCAGTCCCTGAAGACCAAGCGAGGATATTTTCTCCATGATGACTGTGTGGGCAAAGGAGACAAGAGTTTCTTTAGCAATATGCCAGGATTTCCACTTAGTGATCTCGATCCGCAACAGATGGCGTTGATGGAGGTAGTGTGGGAGTGTATGGAAAATGCAGGACAAGTTGGATGGCGAGGATCAGATATCGGACTTTACGTAGGTGTATTTGGTGAAGATTGGCATGAAATTACCGCGAAAGAGACAATGGCAGTTTCTCGTGCCCATGCATTTGCAAATGGTCAATTTGCATTGTCGAATCGAGTCTCTTACGAGTTCGATCTCAAAGGTCCTAGGTATGATAAAGACTCAAATCTGTCAACGTTGGTTGGTTAAATCATGGCGCTGAGCAATGTATAGTATGACTGTCTTAACAGCTTGTTCATCTTCATTGGTGGCTTTGCACGAATCATGCCAGGCAGTACAAAGTGGAGCCTGCAGCTCGGCGATTGTCGCCGGAACCAATCTCTTGATGACCCCAGCCATGAGTGTGAATATGTCCGAGAATATGGTTCTCTCGCCAGATGGCTACTGTAAAGTATTTGATGATGGCGCGAATGGATACGGCCGTGGGGAAGCAGTGAATGCAGTTTATATCAAGCCTCTCGCTCAGGCTATAGCAGATGGAGACCATGTTCGCGCAGTCATCCAGGGAACGTCCGTGAACTATGATGGAAGGTCTGACAAGATATTTGCGCCAGATATTGACAGCCAGGAGAAATTAATTAGGCAAGCTTATTCACAAGCTCGGATTCATGATATTTCACAGACTGGATTTGTCGAGTGTCACGGTACCGGGACAAAAGTGGGTGACTTTGTCGAAGCAAAAGCTATTGCTCGTGTATTTGGTGAAAGGGGTGTCCACATTGGATCTGTATGTTAGAAAAATCGACTGGGACCCGAGTCCAACTAATTTTCTGGTATAGGTGAAGTCCAATGTAGGACACGGCGAAGGTGCCTCCGGATTAACTGGTCTCATTAAGGCTGTGCTAGCCCTTGAGCATCGTACCATCCCGCCTAACATGCACTTTTCACGTCCAAATACTAAAAGTAAGACAAAAAAAATATCATACTATTCAGGACTCATTTATTGAATCGAGCAGTTCCCTTTGACAAAAATGGGTTGGTTGTCCCCACAGAGCCGATCCCATGGCCTCGTGATCGCCTGGAACGAGTCGGCGTTAATTGCTTCGGAATCGGTGGTAGCAATGCCCACGTAAGATAAGATCTGTGTTAATTCTGAGCCATTCAGCTTGTTAACACATCAATATAGGCCATTTTAGATTCAGCTACAGCATTTCGAAACCCGATCAATGACATTTCTGAACCATTGCGGCCCCATCTCATTGTTCTTTCGGCTCAGAGTAAAGTGGCACTTGATTCAAGGGTTGCAAAAACCAAAGGATATGCTAAAAACCACCCCAATTCTTTAAAAAGTATTGCGTACACTCTAGGGGCTCGTCGTGACCACTTGTCTCATCGCGCGTATCTACTATGCGACAAGACAAGCTCTGTAATACAGGAGACTCGCTCTAGCTCTCCAGTTCAGAAAGTGCCCGCTTCTCCAGTGTTTGTTTTCACAGGACAGGGTGCACAGTGGCCCGGTATGGGGAGAGAGTTGCTGGACACATTTCCATTTTTCCATCACGATATCCGTATCATGGACGAGGCCCTGCAAAGTCTGGACCCTAAGCCACTGTGGAGTATAGAAGGTGTGTTTCCTTTCCATCCATCTTAACTGCTGCACTTTTAGCTAATTGTGTGCTTCAAACCTCTAGCGGAGCTTCGAGTGACTGCAAATTCTAGCCACATCGATGAGGCCGAGTACTGTCAACCACTTTGTGCTGCCATTCAGATTGCCCTAGTCAACTTATTTGCCAATTGGGGTATTCACCCCTCTGCCACCATTGGCCACTCCAGCGGCGAGGTTGTAGCAGCATATGCAGCGGGGGCAATTTCCATGCGCTCAGCTATCATTATGGCATACCTTCGTGGATATAGTGTCAAGCATGCTCCATGTTCTGGAGGCATGGCTGTAATTGGCCTTGGGGAAACTGTTGTCAGCCAGTTCCTCCTGGAAGGTGTGACAATATCCTGTGTGAACAGTGCCACCAGCGTAAACATCTCTGGGGAGAAGAAAAAGTTACTAGAAGTCATCTACAAAGTTCAGGAAGAAATGCCCGACACTTTCGTGCGACAATTGCCAATCAATGTCGCCTACCATGCTTGTTTGTACCCCCGATCTGTCCGTGATCGTTGAAGTTGGCTGTTACTAACTAATTTCATAGCTGATATGAGCCTTATTGGCCCAGTATTTGAAGGGACCATCACCCCTTACATTGAATATAGAGACAAAATGCTTCCAATGTATTCGACAGTGACGGGAGTAGTGATTTCGGATCCACGTCAACTCAATGCAGGGTACTGGCGGAAAAACTTAGAGTCACCTGTGCTCTTTTTACAGGCCATGAATACTCTAATTTCCGAGAATCAAAGTACAATGGGCCTTTTCGTGGAAGTAGGAACCCATAATACACTTTCTGGACCTTTGCGCCATATATTTTCCTCCCACAAATCCCAGAACTACTATATTCCAACCCTTCGCAAGAATCAATGCCAATCGATCCGCCTTCTTGGAACCGTCGGTGAATTGTATTGCTACCGTTGTCCCGTTGATTTTGCCGCAGTCAGTGGAATCGGCAGTGTTCTTGTTGATCTGCCAGTGTATCCTTGGGATCGAAGCAGTATCAACTGGCAAGAAAGTCGCCTTTCCAAAAACTGGAGATTTCGGCAACACCCCCACCACGAGTTGCTAGGCTCTCGAATGTTGGAGGCTACTGACTTGGAGCCTGCATGGCGGAATTCGCTCAACCTTGAGAATGTTCAGTGGCTGAATGATCACCAGGTCTCACAAGAAACAATATTCCCCTGCGCAGGATATATCGCGATGATAAACGAAGCCATTCGCCAGCTTCATGGAGTGCAATTCTGTACAATTCGGAGACTATATATGAAGACTCCTCTGATCTTGCCATCAAACTCTGGCGAGACTGTAGAGCTCGTCACAAGTATGAGATCTATGAGATTGAATGATCGAATTGACTCGGATTGGTACGAATTTACCATTGCATCATTTGATGGATCAAAATGGACCAAACATACAGTTGGCGAAACAAGACCAGGCGCTGAAGATTTGAAGGCACAATCACCGGAGATATTGCAGTTTCCAAGGTTGGTTTCATCAGAGCTCTGGTACGAAAGATTAGCAAATCTAGGCATGGAATATGGGCCACAATTCCAAGGCCTGGAAGATATAACTGCAAATCCTGTGCAATTTGCCGCAAATGCTAGTATTCGCGAGGCTCCAGAAAAGGATAATAGAAGAGATGCCGTGCACCCAGTCAACATTGACCAGTGTCTTCAATTATTCAGTGTTGCTGCAAGCAATGGAAGGTCGGTAAGATTGACAGCGCTCTATTTGCCTATGTATATCGAAGAAATCTGCATCGGTTGTGGCGGATCTCGAATGAAAGCTGAAGCTCATGGAACTGGCTCTGAAGGGAACAGGGCCCAAGGTGATGTGATATTGGTGACTGATGACCGAATGATTCTGCATATGCGTGGGGTGACTTTTGCTCAACTAGACAGAGTCGATTTGACAGAGACATCCCATATCCCATTGTTCTCACATGCAGTGTGGCGACCAGATATCGATCTTCTCTCGGGTGATCTCCAGCTTTCTACCCCAACAGAAAACTGTGAGGAACTCAGGTTGTTCGGTCAAGCGTCTTTCCTATCCATGGTCCTCACTCTTCGAAAGATATCTAGGAAAAAGGCATACTCCGAGCCTTTGGAGATGTATATGCGATCGCTCCAAAAAGAGGTAGACGCACTGGACAAGCTTGGGATTGAAGGAACCAGTGGCGAAAATATCTGGACACAGAAAAGCATAGAAGGTCTAGAGCTTGATTGGAATTTGATAAGCCAGAGCCTCAAGAGCAAGCATTTGGGTTTCATGTCGGAATTGGGCTCGGCTACAATTGACAACGCCACAGCTGCCTTCGATCTTCCTTCGCACGAGCTAACCCCTCTGCATCTGGGCGACGCACAGCAAATGTATGAAGATTGGGTCACATCTCTCCGCATATTGCCGGAGTGGATTTCTCTTCTTTGTCACTCTAGACCATCTCTATCCATTCTCGAGATTGGAGGTGGGGATGGGTCGTTCTCGTCCAATCTTCTTCGCTTGCTGACTTCCGACAAACAATACTCATACTCACAGTATACATGGTCCGATATAGGGAATATTAAAGCTACAATTCAGGAACGACTTGCTGATTACCCGTCGTTACACTTCCAATCGCTCGATATCACCAAAGACCCAATTGAGCAAGGCTTCCAACCAAAGAGTATGGATCTTGTGATTGCTTCAGAGGTATGTTATTTTTTTTCTTCTGGGAAATTTGAATTGTAATGGCTTATTCGAACTTCCACAAGCTTGAGAGACTGCCCTCTTGCAGCCTCGTGTCCGCTTTGAAAAATGTCAAAAGCCTTCTTGTCCCTGGAGGCAGGCTCCTAATTCGTGAATACGCACCTGGTCAGTAAAACCCTTGATATATATTCGTTTTTGATCGACAAATTAACGCGCCAAAGCACTTTCTGCCTTCGACTTTCTATCGGTAAGCCACTCCCCGTAATGGTAGATAACAATACACTGATAGTTACTAGAGTTGCTCCTCGAGATTTGACCCTAATAAACTGGCAATGGCCGCCAATAGAACAGAGCTATTTACTGAAGCATGGACAACAATGCTTCAAGACGCGGGCTTTGATGGCATTGAGGTAGACGCATATGATGGGAAAGCTCCATATTACTTCCATCACATCATGATTTCTCGAACACCCCCTGAATGCTCCAAGGGCCAGGGGCTTATTTACCTGCTGGGCCCAAATCAAGAAACTTGCAGTCCTTGGATAGCGATATTTGAAGAGGATCTGATGCACAATGGCTATACCATCAAGCGGCTTACTATTGGAGACAGCATTCCTCCAGATCAATACGTGATATCATTGCTTGATATAGATCGTCCTTTCTTCCATCAAATAAGCCAAGATGACTGGGAGTGGTTCCAAAACTTTACTAAGTCCTCTCCTCAGATTCTCTGGATAACAAAGTCAGTTGAATTGAAGTGCCATGATCCGAACTATTCAATCGTAATGGGCGTTTCACGAACGGCCCGACAGGAGCAAGAACTGCATTTTGGAACTATACAACTTGACACTTTTGACGAATCAATAATAGGAAGTTTGACGAAGATTTGCCAAGGATTTTTCAAGCCCATGTTGGGAAATGCTTTAACTGATGCAGACTTCGAATTTGCTTTGCGTGATGGCGTGATCTATATACCTCGAATTCAGTGGAGGGGAACGAACGACAGGCCACTGAGGCCGACGCAGTCTGAGCCATCATCTATCAAGTTGGATGTTACATCTTATGGCTTAATCGACTCCATTTCTTGGTGTGAAAACGATTCCAGGACTTTGAAAGATTACGATGTTGAGATCGATATCAAATACGTCGGTTTAAATTTCCGGGTACGTCGAGAGGAAACTTCTGTTACAAGGGATTTGATGAGACTAACTTCTTGTAGGATGTGATGATTGGTCTAGGCGTCATGTCAAACAAAGAAGACCTAGGCATGGAGGCCAGCGGGGTGGTAGGGCGCTGTGGATCCAAGGTTGAAAACCTCCAACCTGGAGATCGGGTGATGGTGTGTCGACCTGGTCTATTTCGAACAAAAGCAGTTGTTCCTGATGGTAGCTGCACAATCATTCCTGAATCACTTTCACTGGAAGAGGCCGCCTCGATGCCTGTGGTATATGCCACAGCCTACCATTGTCTGATAGACGTGGGACGACTAGAGAAAGGACAGGTATGCCCATCAACCTCCCAAATTGAATGCATTATGCTAATAAAAAGTGATAGTCTGTACTTATTCACGCAGCATGCGGGGGAGTGGGTCTAGCTGCTGTTCAGCTAAGCCAGATGATCGGAGCAACGGTAAGTAAATTGAAGATAAATAGTACCTAGACGGAGTCGTTTGCTGATTTTGGATATGTCGTCCAGATATATGCCACCGTTGGAAGCGAATCAAAGGCACAATATTTGGTGGATCAATTCCATATTCCTCGTGATCATATCTTCAGGTCTCGTGATGCTTCCTTTGAGCAAGAGTTGATGAAGGTGACCATTGATCAAGGCGTAGATATTGTGCTCAACTCTTTAGCGGGGGAGCTTCTCCATGCATCCTGGAGATGTGTTGCAGAGTTTGGAAAGATGATTGAAATTGGTAAACGGGATTTCATAGAGCATGGCTGGTTAGACCTGGAAGGCTTCGGGGCGAATCGAGCCTTTTTTGGAGTTGACCTCATTCGAATTGGACAAAAGCCAGGTTTAATTCCGAGGTAAGCGAGCTTTGCTGCTTTGCTGCTTTGATTGAATGAAAAAATACTAATTCCGAGTTTGTGGCATAGAATTGTGAACCTGATATTGGGGCTTTACAAAGAGGAAAAGATTACTCCAATTCGGCCATGCTCGATTTTCTCTAGTACCGATATTCATGAAGCATTCCGTAATATGCAACGAGGACTCCATATGGGCAAGCTTCTTGTCAGAATGCCCGAAACAGACTCGACAGATCTCATAGTGAAACCTAGGGATCATGTGAAGCTATCTTCGAAACTGACCTACATTCTCGTTGGTGGACTTGGAGGTATCGGGCGGGCAATAGCTACTTGGATTGTAGAAAAAGGCGCTCGAAACTTGATCTTCCTGTCCCGATCGGCCGGTGCTTCTGAAGCAGATCAAGCATTTGCGCACGAGCTTCAAGTCCAGGGCTGTCGTGCAATCATGATCAAAGGGGATGTGTCTGTTTTGGAAGAGGTCCAGTCCGTCATCGAGAACGCACCTAGTCCAATCGGTGGAATTCTGCAGTTATCTATGATCGTTCGGGTAAGAATTGTTGAATATCAAACATAAAGCCTAGGGCTAACCTAAAAACCAGGATCAATTTATACCTGACATGAGCCATAAAAACTGGCGGGATGTTCTTGCAGTCAAGGTGGCTGGTGCTTGGAATCTTCACCATGCGCTCTCTGGTTATGATTCTGCTTTGCACTTCTTCATCGTTTGTGGGTCCGTCACAGGTGTGATGGGGAACGCGGGCCAGGTGAACTATTCATCAGCAAATGCATTTCTTTCCTCGTTCGCTCAATACCGCATCGAAAATGGACTTCCGGCATCTGTGGTGAACTTGGGGGGAGTCGATGATGTAGGGTTTTTAGCAACACAGGACCTCACACTTCGAGCTAGGATGCGCTCCGCTGCTGTACGGCTTCTTCATGAGCAAGAGGTGATAGATGGATTTGAGCTCGCCATGGTTCATTCAGGCCCGAAGAAAACAATAGAATCATCGAATGGCTCATTACAGCCTCCGAACAATGTCATCGTGGGCATGAACAGCACTAAGTCTCTGAAGGGTCCTTCGGTACGGCCGCTCTGGGGACAGGATGCTCGTTTCCGAGCCTATGCGAACCTTGATACTAAGCACGAGCCAGCTCAAAGTACGCTCAATAAAGCTTCTCAGCTTCGACAAATACTGGCATCTATCAAAGATGAGCCGACATATCTGGATGATCCCCAGTGGTTTGAAAATCTTCTTCTTGAGACTGTTGAGGCCATCCAAGAATATTCCATCTTTGCTCGGGATCAAACGTATGCAGAGATAATCAACACGCCGTTTGACTCTCTTATGACCGTTGAGATACGAAATTGGGCCCGGCGTTATCTTTACTTGAATCTGACCCTCAACGGAATCACAAAGGCTGCAACCATTGAAGGATTGGCGAAATTGATAGTATCCAGCTCTGTAAAGCAACATCAGTCCGTGTTCTCGAAATAACCAAGGAGTGAATATCAAAATACTTCGGGCTACGCGATTACTACGAAGAAACATACTTTGGTCATGAAACATTTAACATTGAATGTACGATATTTCATATATGTTCTCCTGAGAAGTTAATATAATATTTGTCTGTCCAGGTGTACGTGAATGTCTACGGATATCTTCGTCGGAAATTATTATATTGGGGAAGTCTAGTACGGGGGCCCATAGATATCCATGGATATTTCTGAGATATAATCTTTCTTTCTTTTTAAATGAGTGTGGTAGTACTGTATAATCTAAAAGAATTGCAAGAGATATATTTCTCTATCTATCCTTCCACTTGTCTTTCTAGTTGACTTTCCACTTGATTTTATATGTAGAGCTTACAGTACAGGTCGCAGTGTGATACTAGGCGATAAAGTCTACTATCTATGGCCACATGTGCAGGGGGTTCCCCGATGATCTTCCGTATAGTATATAGCCTAGATTGACCATATTTCAGTTAATCAAAATTAATACCCAGTGACCTTGAAAAAGAGCCTAACAGACAACTTTATCAATACCTCATAGATAATTATGACCTGTCTTAGAAAATTCATGTCTTCATTTCTAACCATGGTCTCTACATAGCATTGTAGTGACCATGCATTCTGAACCAATGAAACGTGCTTCAGAGGCGAACTTTGTCTACCTCTTACAAAACCAAGGTTGTTAAACCAAATGAGAACGATCGAGGAAAAAGCGGATGAAAGATAAAACCGAGATGACGTTTAAGCAAGTAGCAAGTCGTGAATACCAGACCCTGACCGAAATTCCTCTATAAAGGCGAAATGTTAATGTATCGGACCGACAGGTAGCATTACAGCTTGCGTCCGATCTTCTGCTCAACGGCAATTTTAAGTTCCTCGCCACTGGGCATGGTAACAACACTCCCACGACGACGTCGCGACTCAATTTCCGAAATGATCTCTTGCACGGCTTCATCGAAGTCGCGTTCAGGGTCGTGAGGAAGACCCAACGTTGGAGGTCGTATAGCCTCCTGGCTGACGGAGCGCATGACATGAGGCCGGTTCCGACGCTTGAGATTGGAAATGAGGTAGCCTTTCACAGGGGTGGCGAAGACAACGAGAGAAGTGATGGTGCCGATAATGCCGTAGAAGTACACACGGGACCAGACAGTCATGGAGTCACCGAAGCTAAGAAGGACAAAGGGCATGACTGCGAAGCCTAGTGTAAGTTGAGTAGCAGCCCAACTGAAGATATCGTAATAACGCTTGTAGGGCATAGGCTTGGTCCCATCGGGAGTGAGGAAGAAGGGACGGATGTAACGACGAAAATCTAGTAGTGAGGCGGTAAGTAAGATGTTAGGATAGCCGAGGGGATCAAACAAACACATACTTTTGGCCACAGTTTGAATAAATGAGCCTAATACAAAAGTCATGTAGTAACCAGGGTAGAAGCCATGCCAGAGGGCACTCGTAGCGAAGGTAGCCATGCTAGCACGGAAACCAGGCTTCTTCCCCTTTGGAGTAACACGTAGATAGACATAGTTGCGCAGCCAGTGGTTGGTATTCTTATTCCAACTTCCAAGATAGGCGTGTGAGTTCTGGGCGGTTTCCAAGCCCCAGGGATCGACGTTTTCCAATCGATTCCAGAACACCTTACCAGACTTGGGATCAAAACCATTGTAACCCATACCAGATAGGATACAGGCGCCCTCGGTCAAAGACCATACTCCGTAGTACTTAAGGCGAGCGGTCAAGCCGAGAAGGTATACAGTGATCATGCGGCGTGGGAAACCGAGCTCCATAAACGCGTCAGAGAGCACAAAGTCGGTTGTAAAGATCCCACCAAGGTATACAAATAGACCAATCCAAAGCAGTCCTACCGCGGCCTTCTTGAAGGCCGGCGTACCGCTGCGGGGAATCTTGCGCTTCTTTCGAGTCGGTGGTACCTTAGATGGATCAGTACCTGGGGGAATGTCGAACAGAGTGGTATCGAGCCAACGGCAATAATCGACATATTCGAGAGGGGGACCGGCAAATAGCGAGGGGAAGAAGAGGACATAGCCTAGGTAGTTGACGATGCTGGGGAACTCGGTAACAGCCGAGTACTTTTGCGCATCGGAAAGCTGCCCCTGCGGCAGACGACCATCATGTATATTCCAGCAAAAAGACGACAGTTTCATCACGAGGACCATTTGAGCTCCCGTGATATCCACTACCCCCGGCTCATCTGCGATTTGACGGTAGATATGGCTGATCGACATGTGGGACATCAAAAAGATGAAACCAATCCATGGCATCAACGAACCATCTATGTAATATGCAATGGCGTATGTCCCAGCTGCGCTGTACAGCAGTGTTCGCAGACCATCCCAAAGACCAAAGAGACCGATTATGTATAGGAGGGACACGCCGATAATGAAGGCATTCTTCTTCCAGGGTTGAGCGTCGGGGATGCGCTTCAGCAAGGCGGCGAGTGGGAAGGAAAACAGGAAAGAACCGATCAGCTTGACTGAGATTAGGTTAGACGCTGCTGTGTGTCTTTAATTTTTAATTCCAAGAAGAGTCACGTACGCTCATCAACAGAGGAACCTGTGAGCCGAGCAGGAATTGCGAACACTGCGGGGAGACAAAAATTAGCTTAATGTCCGGGGGGAGCTATAGCTCTTCCTTCAAACATGGGGGAACACTAACAGCTATCGATATAGGGTAACATGATGTCGACCCCGACAGAAGACGTCCAGTCTTTTGGGTGATATCTTATAGAAAATAATTCATGCGTAAACTTTGGAGGGGGGAACTTGAAGCGAAGCGTTCGGAGTCAACAGACCAAATAAAAATGTCATGTGGGAAAAGGCGGACGCGCCCAACATTATTCAACACCTTCCATCTTCTCCACTTCCCCCCACGGTTACAACATCACCCGTTGTGATCCCACCTACCATAAAAGTTTGAAACTCTACACCGGTCTTTGGAACTCTTCCCTCTTTCTTCCTTACCTTATTATTTACTAAGCGCGCCTACGCGCAATTTTTTTTTTTTTTCATCATGGATGTCGTCGCGGCCGTCTCGGGCTACATCTCCAAGATGGTGACGGCCGGCGAATCAGCTTCGGGGTCTTCGTCCTCCAAGATGAAGATCCTGCTTCTTGATAGTGAGACAGTGGGCACAATGTACTCCAGCTAGTTTGATTAATGATAGCAACTGACTTTTGCTGTTCTAGGTTCCAATTGTCTCGACCGCGATGACCCAGTCGGCCCTCCTGAACCATGAAGTGTACCTCATTGATCGCTTGGATAACGCTGCGCGCGAGAAAATGCGACATCTGCGATGCTTAGTTTTCGTACGCCCATCCCCAAACTCTATACAGCTTCTTGTCGACGAGCTCCGTGAACCCAAATACGGCGAATACTATATCCATTTGAGCAACATCATTCGAAAGTCATCCCTCGAGCGCCTTGCTGAGGCTGACAGTCATGAAGTCGTTCAATCTGTGCAGGAGCAATTCGCCGACTTCCTAGTAGTCAATCCGGATCTGTGCTTTCTAAATTTAGGTTTCCCTTTGAGCCGTCTTTGGAGTCACTCCCCCGACTTGTGGAACGCAGACTCACTACAGAGATCCACGGAGGGGGTCCTAGCATTACTGTTGTCCTTGAAAAAGAATCCGTTGATCCGATACGAAAAAAATAGTCTCATGGCCCGGAAGCTGGCCACTGAGGTTCGGTATCACCTCACGCAGGAGGAGCAATTATTTAACTTCCGCCGGACGGATACACCGCCAATTCTGCTCATCCTCGACCGTCGAGATGATCCCATCACCCCACTACTCACGCAATGGACCTATCAAGCCATGGTACACGAACTACTTGGAATAAATAATGGGCGCGTGGACCTGCAAGATGTACCGGAGATTCGACCGGAGCTTAAGGAGATCGTGCTGGCCCAGGACCAAGATCCATTCTTTAAAAAGAATATGTATCAGAACTTTGGTGATTTGGGTCAAAATATCAAGGAATATGTGGAACAGTACCAGACTAAGACGCAAAGCAATACAAATATTGAATCTATCACGGATATGAAGCGATTTGTGGAGGATTATCCTGAATTTCGCAAGCTATCCGGCAATGTGAGCAAGCATGTCACCTTAGTGGGTGAGTTGAGTCGACGTGTGGGCGAAGACAGTTTGCTAGATGTGAGTGAGCTGGAGCAAAGCTTGGCTTGCAATGAAAGCCACGCCACTGATCTCAAGGTATGTCCGATTGAGTCTTTCTGTGCTTACTATGGATTGTTGCTTACCTATGTCATTTTAGTCCTTGCAGCGCCTTATCCAACTAGAGAATGTGCCGTCTGATAGCAAATTGCGCCTTGTGGCTCTCTATGCGCTGCGTTATGAGAAACAACCCAACAACGCTCTGCCGGTCTTGCTCGACTTGCTCGTCACCGCCGGCAACGTTCCCTCCAACAAAGTCAACATTATTCCCAAACTTCTCGCCTATCACCATTCGCTTCAAGCCCCACCCGTTGCTGGTGGATTCACTGATCTTTTCGAATCAACCTCGTTCTTCTCTGAAGCTCGCGATCGCTTTAAGGGCCTCAAAGGCGTGGAGAATGTCTATACACAACACTCACCGCGATTGGAAGTGACTCTCCAAAACTTGATCAAGGGGCGTTTGAAGGAAATGCAGTACCCTTTCCTGGAAGGTAGCGGGCATACTCGAGACAAACCCCAAGACATCATTATCTTTATCGTTGGGGGTACCACATATGAAGAAGCCAAGATGGTGGCGCAGGTTAATGCCAGCTCCCCTGGAGTTCGTGTCGTCTTGGGTGCCACCATGATTCATAATAGCACAACTTTCTTGGAAGAGGTCGATGATGCTGTTAGCAGCTGGCCAGAACCAGAACCCACAACAGCTGCTGGACGGCTGCGACGAGAGGTTGGGCGATAAGTGTGACATAAAGATGCTAGTATATATCCGACAACTACATGATACCGTGCTAAAACACGGAATTAAATTATTAAATTATTTCATTCCAACCACAAGAATGCATATAGCTCTGAATACCGTAGCATATGCAATATCTACACTTGTACAATAATGTGGGTCGCACCCCGGACTATGCGGAGTCCCGAAATTTAACCATGCACACCTCCGTTTCCTCCATTTCCTCCTCTTTCCACCCAACGCCATGGACCTTTCTCCTCCAAAAGGGGGTCCTTCTTCTCCAACTGCCTCTCGAGAGCCGCGATTACACCTTCCGTCAACTACAGATCCTCCAGGCCCCCAGAATCCTCCCAAACCGCTCGTATGGTTGGTAGGTGGTGCTCTTCTTACCCTCCGCTTTAACTCTATACGCCAGCCTCGGCGGCAGCACAGAACAAGATGAGAAGCTTGATGCTAACTGGCGGGTTTGTCAATGTTAGATCTTCGGTGCGACCGGTCATATGGGCCGTTCCCTTGTGAAAAACGCTCTGTCACGCAACGACCTTGTTTCGGCCGTAGGGCGCACATACGAGAATAGCCCCGAGGCTATGAAAGAGCTCGAAGATGAACATGAGAACTGCCTAGGTTTACTGTGCGATGTCAGAGCACGCGAAACTGTAAAACGAGTCATCGATTTAACAATCGCGCGATTTGGGTGCATTGACGTGATCGCCAATTGCTCCGGGTACGGCGTGATCGGGGCCTGCGAGGATCAAGACGAGTTCGATATCCGTAACCAATTCGAGACAAACTTCACAGGCACCTTGAATATGATTCAGCTATCGCTGCCGCATTTTCGCGAACGAAGAGCAGGTCGGTACCTTATTTTCAGCTCGACCTCCGGCGCGCTCGGTGTGCCAGGGTTGGGACCGTACTGCGCGTCGAAGTATGCGGTAGAGGGATTGATGGAGAGCATGCTATATGAAGTAGATAGCTTCAATATAAAGGGTACATTGGTTGAACCTGGTCATATGCGACGCGACGACATTGGTGATCTGGTGTCTCCTTCCTTCATGGCTGCAAACCCCTCTGAACACAATCTATCTTCCCCACTGCCTCTGTATGGCCACTTCTTGGTCAAGCCGCCGAGTGAACCATACAACACATCTACGTCGCCGGCAGCACATGCCCGTCGTATGCTCATGTGGCTCGGTGACAAACAACCTGCTTCCGCGGTAAAAGCAGCCCACCTCGTTTGGGAGCTTGGGCATTGCTCCTATCCTCCACTACGATTGATTCTCGGTACATACGCGGTCGAAAGTATCCGGGATCGACTAAAATGCATCATCGAGGAGATTGAAGATTGGAAGCATCTCAGCTTTCCATTGGGAGAAGTCCAACCTGTCACGTCCGGTCGGGAAAGATCATCTACGCAACCCGAAGGAAACGATGGTGCTGGCAACAATGACGGATGATACCCTCGGCGCAATTATTAGACCCAGCTCTTGTTTCAGCACTATAGCGTTCCTCCGGACTCAAATTTCAGCGTTTCCGAGCCTGCTTAATGGACCAGCTGCCATGACCTGCATTAAGGTGTGCAATGCCACAACTGCATCACGATAAGCTCGGCTTTAACGATGCCGAGCTCTTGAATAAGGAGTTGATCCGACCCAAGCAAGCATTTCTGGGCAAGATGCGCCTCACACCCCCGAGGTTTTAACAAACATGTTCTGTACCCCTAGCATTCGAGAGGAAAGCTGTAATGCTAGAACTATTGAGCAACTGCCTTGGTTCCAACGGGCTGCTCTGGGGAGAGGCGTAAGATAGAGCAGAGCTGCCCGATGCAGCAATTTACCCATGAGATGCATCTTTCACGATCTTACATCTAAGACAATTATTTCATGCGACGGTATAAACCAGCCAAGCAGTCAATAATTTCAGGAGCTTGTCATATTGCTTAAACACATTCTTTAACGCAAAGAATCTATAAAAAATTTGATCTGGTACTTCAAGTTCCGGTTTATATGATCATTTGAAATAGGTATTGTACATATAGGTCGAGATCTATAGGTATTTATCCGCTTGTCTGTAGATATCCCCAATGGTGATATGTCGCATCTCGGATTTGTAGACAAAGATGCACTTCGTTGATACGTAGTTCTCTCGAGAGAATTTCATTGAAATACATAAAGATTATTTACCACGCTGCAATCATGTACAAGGAAATTATCAAATGGGAGACATCATAATGCTACAAGACGCATCTCATTCGGCTGGGGAGACAGGCATTGGTATAACATGGCATGCAGTGGGTTCTATATTATATCATGATGTGGAGACAGAGAAAGAAGGCAATGAAAAAGATGGGAGGCATGGATCATGAAATACAGTATGGCACAAGGGACGTCAACACATTCATACAATGGCGTGGATGACACAGGTCTCCTTCGCATGCCAGATGCGTCTTCGTCGCACAACATCTGCTCCAAAGGTGTCCTTAATACCGTCGTAATGGTCTTGAACATCATCACTTTTTTCATGGGAATCGAAAGGTCGCAGAATGCGGGCCTCTTCTACACTGGCGCCGATCTCATATTCACCCCGGCAGAGTACTGTTACCCCGATAGAAGCTTGGGTAGACTCGCCGCTTGCTAAGATAGGAAGCGCTTGCTGGAGCATACCAGTCCATGCGAGTCGGCGCGTAAGATCTAGCGCAATGTTATTTGGTTGGTGACGCAGACTGGGCTGGAGACGGAGAAGTGGGTGAATAGGTCGCGAAGAACGATTGCGGATGGTGACAGATAGGGTGAGTAGGTCGTCCGCTTTCGCTTGGAAACGCGAGCGGCCAGTTTGGACAACCGGCGCAGATGATTCGGTAGCCGAGGAAGGCGTGGAAGGCGAAGAAAGAGAGAATGTGGTCTCGACGTCCTCCAGTCGCATTGCTTCAACCATACGCGCATTAAGGCGGATGTTTCGAAGATCAATTGTGCCCTCGCGACCTGTAGATTCCTCTTTCCAACCTCCAAGTACTCTTTTAAGAAGCTCTTCGCGGAACCAGAAAGCTTCGCGGGTTGCTGCCTCTGCTTCAAACGATAGCTTGTTGGCACTGACCACAAACTGACGCCGAGTACCCGTGTTCACGACGGGTATAGCGGCATGCGGGTTATCTAGATATAGGCGCGGAATGACAAGGACAAATCGAGACACTTGGCCGGGCTGGAGGTGCCCATCGACGGAGTACTGGTCATTGTGGTCATTGGGGTCATCCTTTGACAACGAAGTGTGCTCTCCGACTCGTAAATAGACAGACACAGGACTTGGCCATGCATTTCGTAGGTCAAGTAACACGACACAGTGGTCCGGGCCGTAAGATCCCTTCCCAAGGCGGGCGAGAATTCGAGAAAAGGGATCATGATCGGTGGCCGCTAATGGCGTAACCGAGTTTTGAGTCGAGTCTGACGACGCCTCGATATGATTTCGCCAGGCGAAATCGCCACTAAATGGGAGGACATCGCATCGAGCAACTTCTACGCTCGCATTCACTGTGACGGTCAAGGGTACAAACAATTGCCTAGTATAGAAGACATCAGGCAGCTCGCCCGGCTTTGAGCCAAGGCGAGAGTAGTCTATTTGAACTGTGATGTCTTGTAGACCAGGTTTACCCAGAACATCAATTGTGAAATTGGCTGTTTGCCCTGCAGGAATCGAGCAATCTTCCGGGTTAGAACCTTCACGACGCCATTTCAAGGCTGGTTGCGTCGTCAGTTTCAGTTCCAATTCATAGATCTCCGCTGGCAAAAGATCTTTGTTTTTAAGAGCTGACTGGAGTTGCCGGGTCGTCGAGTCTTGGAATGTGAATAGAACAAAATCCACGGGGCAAGATGAGGTGTTTCGAAGGGTGAGCGTAAAAGATTTGACCTCTCCTTCGAGAATCATTAACGCCGACTGCGAGAGTGACATGGATTCGATTAAAAGTGATGGTTGTTTACCAATAACTTTCACCTGGCAAGTCTCGGTGTCGGGTCCCTTCTTAACCGAAGTCTTCCCGTCTTTCGAGGTCTCTGAAGCCCAGGAAACGGGACGTTCTGAAAGGGGTTTCTTCGATGCCAGTCCAGTCCGCTTGAACTTGACTTCAGGTTCAGGCCGCCAGTATTTCTTGAATATAGGGAATCGTCGCTTTCGACAGTGGCGCACTTTGACAATGCATCCAGTAATAGTGAGAGCCCCTTCTTCAAGGGCTGTGCCGGGAACAACAATATCCTGAAGAGAAAATGGAGGAAGCGTGACGTTCTCTGTCACGGATTCAAAAGACACACCCTCGCTTTCTAGTTGCAGGTGCTCGATCTCTATCTCGAATTCGTAGGGATTCTGAAGTGTCACTCGGAATGAGGCAACTTCGTCTGTCACAGTAAGCATTTCCAGGGATTTGCTGCTAGGCTTTGCGAAAGGGTTGTATAAGAATGGGTCCTTCTTTGACTTTTCCGATGCAGTAGTGACGGCTTGCAATTCTGACTTGGACCGTCGAACGGGTCTTCTAGGGTCTGGTAGAGCTAGCAACTGAACGCCACGTACAAGGAAGTCATCCCAGTATTCCGCGGCCATATGAGAAGCACCTAGTCTGTTTGCTGCCCCAACAGTGCGCTTAATGTTATTCAAAAGACGTATTTGTTCTTCCCGTGGAAGGTATGGCGGCATTTGGTTTGAGTCAGCTACCATCAAATCTCCTCGAATAGTCTGCAAAAGCTCAACTGTGAAACGGAGTACACCTTCAAAATCAGGCAACGCTTCACAGCAATTAATACACGCCTTGAGAACATCAATCTTGAGATTGAGATCACCGTATCTATCCAAAACCAAATGTCGAAAAGCCCGCTCAGAAATGCCAGCCACAGATTCATACTCAGTGCATGAGTCTGAGCTACCCTGTGCGGATGATTGACTTTGCCGTTTCTCCCACTCATGGAATGCAGAGGGTTGAACGCCATATATTTCACCAACGGTAGCAAGAAGAAGACGTACACTCTTTTCCATATTCCCTGGACCAATATCGAGTGCATTTACATCGAATGTGGTATCACTGAGAGATGCCAGTCCTGCTGCTGGATGAATTCCCACCTCTGCAGCGCCGAGCTTACGGGCTTGCACCAGGCTGGGAACCATCACTGTGAGAAGCTCACGCATAATGAAAGCCTTTTTCCGAGGCAGATCAAGTGCATTGAGAACAGAAACAACTCCTACAACGATAGGCACTGCATCAGTAGCAGGCAAGTCGGCACCTGGAGCGAGGGGTAAAGCTCGATACAGAAAGTTTGCAATGTCTGATTTGCGAAGCAATACCGTTCCACGTGGAAGCTCTGGATGGAGTAAGGGAATCAGAGGTTCATTCATAACAATATGTTTGAGAGCATTGTCATCCAAGGAGCCGTCTCGGATGCGGGCTGACACTAGAAGCCTTGATAACCGAATGACTGTTTCAGAGTACACCAACTGGGGCAATGGCTCGTCTGTAATATGAGCCGCTCGATTGTATAGATTCAGAATAGTGTTTGAAACGTCGGGCAACAAATTTGCGAGGTTTTGAAGGGAGATCACGCGGTTACCAGATGTCAGAGTAGACATTGAATCTCTATGCGACTTTGAAGATTTGTCGATGACAGGGTAAAGGACCGAGGGGATCTATTTATGAGCGAGCTATGTAAGTGATCCGTTGTGGGCACTTTACTTCATAACATCTCCTGCAACATACCTGAAAGTCCATACCAGCCCACCCAAGCATGATAAGACATAGAAGAATCGATTCCAACGCTTTACCATGCCAGATATAGTCACTACTCGCGCGGGCATTGTTCACTGCCTCGATCAACTCTTTTAGTGCATCGTGCCACCTTCCTGCCTGCAGGAAAAGAGTTCCAATGACAACTCCTGCCCGTCCCTTGATCCGATTCTTGGTTCTATCAGTCGCGCTCACGCCACTGACTGACATTCGCTCACGGCTGTGCTCCTTAGCCGAAGAGATTGACGGGCTTTTACTTCCAGAATGTGACCGCGTCAGATGGATAGAGCGAGTAATCTCGTCAAAAGTTGTAGCGGTTTCGGAATTGGGGGTTTGTGTGCCAGAATCAGGCGCTGTTGGCGTTTCTGGTGTGCCATTGGGGTTTGAAGGCAACTGCGCAGGAAGCGTCATGCGATGTAATAATCGATCGACTGGCCTAGGACGCAGTTCTGTATTCCGGGATGGTCCCCACGAGGATGTTTTGGGCGATTCTATCGTTGGGATTGCTTGAGTGGTTTTTGCGAACTCGTCCAACTCCGACAATAAGATCGAAGTGACATCACATAGAACTGTTTTCATTGTAGTGGCCTTTGACGTTTCGGGGGATGGAACCCATAGCACATTGTCTGGTCCATTCGTGATTTTCTCCAATCCATCATAATTGAAAACTAGCAGCTGGTGCACGAGTGCTCGTGGACTCTTCTCCTTTATTCCATTTAGATCTTCTAAAAGTTCCTCGATTCCTTCCGGAGTTGGGTGGGGTTTCTTAGAATCCGAGCTCTGGGGAAGCTCAGCTCCATCCGCAATAGCAATAATCACCAATGGTTCTCTGTATATTTCGAAGGGGAATAGCTCAAGATGCGACGTGGGGGGAACCGAGAAGGTAAGGTCGTATAGAATCATGCCTGTGGGAAATGCAAGCGGCGAGAACATATCTATAGAGAAAGAATGTCAGTTCCTCATGTCAATAAATAGGTTTCATTATGATATTTTGCGGTTATTGCGTACTTCGATTTGGTCGAGCATCGGGACTAATGTCCCCCAACCGAACAACATTTTCAGCTTGAAGTCTGGCTGCAAAGCTCACAAAGCGCGAGCGCTTGATTCTGCCAATTGGCAATAAAAGCGCTCTTAAGCGCGCTGGCGCAATAGGGGACAATGGATCAACTCCCATGCTGTCATTTAGGAGAGACTGGGGCGCTGGCGGTGGGTAATCTCAAGCCCGCTTGCACAACAGTCTTGATTTTGGACCTTGCTTGTACAAGGGAGGTGGTGTTGAAGAAAGTGAAAGATATGTATGAGCTGTGGTACCAGATTCCCGCTGTTATAATTGCACTAAACCACGCTCATACCATGAAGACCAATCGTGCATCTGCGCATTGATGCTCCTGAAGCCGCAATGGATCAATGGAAACATTGCTGACATAAGTGGGCTGATCTAATCGCCCGATAAGAAGCGATAAGGCCTGGCCTCCGCGGCCTCTCCGTCAGGTACTTCCAGTTCTTATTTGCCCCGGAGACTACGGACTACACCCAGCGATCTTTGTGTTGATTTTTTTGCATTCGTTCGGAACCTGCCTGTCGTCTTTTGCATCTTTCATTTATACCGAGAGCTGCATTTCTTGTTTGCGCACCCACTTTACTACCATTTAACGACTTGTTTACCTACGGAGCTTCGGAGGATGACCTAGGCTTACGCATTCATACCTATAGTTGGACCTATGATCGGCTATCATCTCACTAGGCTTTTGGTGTCTCTGGAAATTAGACATCATTATGGCTCTGAACATTGATTTCAACGCCCTTAAGGCGCGGACCATGGGGTCTGGTGCCGATGAGGAAGCTGTAACGGTGGACACCCGAGGTTTGATTTCTAAAGTCCTAGCTCGGTATTCAGGGAAATGGTAACTATCTACGAATATAGCCCTTGGAAACATATTGAACAAAGAGTCTAACAAGCTTTTTCTAGGACTGTTCTACGAGAAATGATTCAAAATGCCGCCGATGCCTCAGCAACAAAAGTGACAATCAAGTTCGAAACGTTACCCTCTACCACCGTTCCATCCCCCTCATCCACAGATCCAACTGAACAAATAAAACATACGGTTTCAAACCATACCTTACAACGTTTATTGATTTCAAATAATGGTCTCCCCTTCAGCGAAAAGGACTGGGCCCGGTTAAAACGGATCGCGGATGGGAATCCCGATGAGACTAAGATTGGAGCATTTGGTGTAGGATTCTACAGTGTTTTTGATGACTGCGAAGAGCCATTTGTTTCCTCCGGTAATCAGGCCATGGCCTTTTACTGGAAAGGCAACGCGCTGTTCACTCGACGTTTGGATCTTGGTGATACATCGAACAAGGACACAACCTTTGTACTGGATTATCGGAATGATTCTTCTCCTGTTCCATCATTGCTACAACTATGCCAATTTTTGGCTAGCAGCTTGACCTTTGTCGCTTTACAGGGGATAGAATTGATGATCGACGATTGGAGTCTCTTGCAATTGTCCAAAAAGACTGCCCCGGGCGTCAACGTGCCTATCCCCAGAGATATCGAAACGAAAACGGAAGACGGTCTCATGAAAATTATGGGAATCACACAAGAGATTGCTCAAGTTGATGCGTCCTGGATGCGTATCGTGGAATGGAATCCACATGCAAGTTTGATTAGTCTCGACAACCTACGCGACACCACGAGCTCATTACGAACATTTTTCTCGAAATTTACAAGCCAAGGCGCATCTGAAAAGGCTGTGCAATCTCAAAAGGCTCAGGCGCCTGAAGAATCGGGTAACATGACTACGTTGGTGAAGGCGTCGGTGTTCCTGCATATCAACACCGCATCAATTCAACCCTCGATTGGCCATAGCCTGAGCAAAGAGCTTGAAAGAGCCACCCGAAAACCACCGCCGAAGAAAGCCACAATCGCGATTTTGACGCCTTCTTATGATGCAAACATTTCCACCGGCGAGTCTGCATCCAAGTCAGAAATCCTTGCGTCTATTCTACCTTCAAGAGGAGGTCGGGTATTTATCGGATTCCCTACGGCACAGACCACAGGGTTGAATGCTCACATTTCGGCACCATCCGTCATTCCTACAGTTGAACGCGAAAGCATCGATCTGAATACTCGGTACATTAGTAAATGGAACATTGAGATGTTGCGAGCTGTTGGAATAGTGTGTCGAATCGCATGGTCTGCTGAAATGGCTACCATAAAATCCAAACTAGCAGCCAAAATTGGACCGGAACGCTCCAAGGTTCGCAGAGAGGATATAGTGGACGTCCTTCCTGAGTCAATCCACACTGCGAATCAATTTGTCTTTCGCGAGTCAACCCCATCCTCAGCTCTCGGCCAAACCATTGAGGACGCCTTTTGGATGTGTAACAAGAACGCTTCGATCGAAATTCTCTCTACGTGCGGTGTCATCCCTAGTCACCAGACACGCATTGCTCCCAAGGATCTCAGCTTCATGGACTCGATTCCGGCCCTTCCCGAAGAATTGGTTTTGAATGCAAAAGACTTTGTTAAAAAGCTGACAGATTTCGGCTTGGTCACTGAAATTACCGTCTCTGACATCAGACGGGAACTTGAAGCCAGTACCTTACCTGCCAAACATATCGTCGAATTTTTGAGTTGGTTAGGCCACAAAATATTGACAGGGCAGCTTGATAAGCATTCAGTTCAGAGCCTTCTCCGGGTTGCTGTAGCCAACGATGAAGATGAAGGTGGGAAGTCCACCCGCTTGATCGTTTTTGCCGATATTAGCGGCTTTTTGAACCCACAGCGAATCCCAGCAGACTTACCGGTTCCATCGGCTATAATGCCTTTTAGATTCACCAAATCGATTGGGAAACAAGAGCTTGAAGCTTTAGGTTGGGTTGAATTGCAGGTTGTGCCCTGGCTTCGCTGGCTTGTGATGAACGCTCAGGACCGCAGCTTGTTGTCTTCAGACCAAGATATTACCCAGAGCGCCTCATTCTCAGGACAGATTCTTCCCGTCTTGTCTAGACAATGGGAGCTCCTAAGCCAAGCCTCGAAACAGACTGTGATTACCATGCTTCAACCCAAGACAGTAATCCCAACTAAGCTTGGGATGAAGCAGCCTGATCAAACATATTTTCCCTCTGTGCGCCTTTTTGATGATCTGCCTGTTGTGCATGGTCTGAATGGCGTTAAAGAAAAGATTCTGGTATCGCTGGGTGTTCGCAAGACTGTTGAACTAGGTGTAATCTTTGATCGGCTCATAAATGCTACAAGCTCCAGTGATTCCAAAGACTCCACAGCCCGTAAATGGAATCATGTGGATCTCATTCGCTATCTCACGTCAGTACGTGAAGATATTCCTTTAAATGATATCCAAAGGCTGAAGAATACAAGCATTTGCACTGCAGAAAAGATGGGAGACACGCAGCCTGGTACTCGCTACAAAATTTCTCAATTATATGAGCCGAGAGACTCACTTCGCGCGCTGGGTCTTCCCATAATTGAATGGCCAGGCGTTTACAACAATACGAGTAACGAAGGAAAATTTCTCTCTATGATGGGTCTAATGAAATACCCAACAGGTGCCGAGCTTATTGGGCTCATGATCAAGAGTGACACAGAGAAAGACAGTCCTCGAAAGACCAAAGCCTTGTCTTACTTTCTGAATGAGTATCACACCAACGGATATGCGGCATTTGACACCAGTGCAGTCGGGGTGCCATTTCTCCCAGTTGAAGGTTCAGACAACCGTGCTGTGCCCAAAAAGTGCTTTACAGATGAAGGCGCCGCACTGTTCGGCTTTCACATCCTTCAAAGGCACCTCCATCCTCATGCTTCTAAACTAGGAGTTAAGCCCCACCCCCCTATGTCTGAATGCCTTGAAGTCCTCATCAAACAACCTCCAACCACCCCGAAAGAGGCTAGTGTTATTTTTAAATACTTGGCTGGAAGAGGCTCTGAGTTGAGCCGGCGCGATGTTGACCGAGTTGGAGAGTCTTCGATCATCCCCATTATCACAAAGACTCAGTCAGAGAAGGGTCAGAGGACACGATTTGTTGCGCCTAAACTCTGTTATCTTGGTGATGGGGAAGACTACAAAGATATTTTTGACTTTGTTGATTTTGGACAAGAAGCAAACTTTTTCCTCTTGGCTGTTGGCTCCAGGCGAGAACCTACGAAGATCGAGATTGCACGAATGCTGGTCAAAGAACCAGCACGCATTTCAACCGCATTCCAAAGCTCCGAAAAATACCTGATGCTTTTACGAACTCTTGCAGAAAATCTCTCCTTACTCAAGAAAGATAACGATCTGTTCAATGATATGAAAAGAGCTAGATTCTTGCTAGCAAGCCGTGACATTCCACCTCAAGATACTAACAAAGATGGGAAGGGAAAATCAGTTGAAACGGAAGCTCTAGATCCAGATGAGGATTTGGATATTCGAGAGTGGAGTTTGGCCGCAGCGAAAGACATCATGGTGGTAGATGATTTCCAGAGTTTCAATTTGTTCAAAGAACACATTCTTGCCGCGCCCCAGGAAGAAATATTGGAAAATTTCTATCTCGCTCTTGGCGCCCATCCACTTAGCAAACTTGTTGAGGAACAAGCACGATTTGGAGGCGTTGCAGCTGATCAAAAGCTGGCTCTCAAATTACACAAGATCATCCTGGAACGAGCACGCCTATTCTTACATGACCAACCCCCGGATGCCATCCAACACGGAGCTCGATGGCTGGAACATGACTTCAGTGTGCAAGTTGTCAACTCCATCACGCTCACACGATCGCTCAAGGGCAGACGAGTATCTCACACCCAGAAGCGGAATGCTATCGTGGCCCGCCTGTCCAACAGCTGGGGCCTATGTATTAATTCCGGCAAGTATGACTTGTATGAAATTAGCCAATCTCTGGTTCACTTGATCCTGAAGCGACCCAAGCTTCATTCAACCCTGACATTGGAGATGTTGTTGAAAACAGACCTTCTTGAGCTTCGTGCTCGAGGCTACAATGTGGAACGGATCCTTAGACAGAAAGCCCAGGAAGCTCGAATTACAGAAGACAAAAGGCAGAAACAGCTCGAGGAAGAAAGACAAGCTATACAGGAGAGAGAGGCCACTTGGGCTGCTGAGCAGGCTCAACGATCAAAAGATGAACAGCTGGAACGCCAATCGCAAGCTTCTATGCCCGGCTTCTTTCCCGAGTCTCCAAATAACCAGCAAAATATAGAAGAAACACAAAGCACGCCTCCAGATCCCGCTTTACCCGGCAGGGCTCCCCGTGGCCTATTCTCTGGGCTCACCAAGCGATTACTAGAAGGCCGTTCGGGAACAACCCCGAGTCCGAATCCTGGGCAGTCTCGTCCTTTACTCCCGGAGTCCACCGACGCTCCTCCACCCCCACCTTATTCCTCCGAAGATCCGCAGAAGCCACGTCCAGAGCAGCCTGCGTCTGTATCTCCACATCGATTGCAGAACGAACTCCTTTCTGCTGTGCAGGCTTGTCGTCCTCACAGTTCATCGGACGTTTTCAGCCGCCCGGAGGTCAACCAGATCTCGGCAAGTGAATCATACTGCGATGAACGGCCTGGTCAGAATTTAGAATTCGTGGCGACACTTCCTAGTGGAGTTAATGTGTTGTTTGTTAAGACTATTACCGAGCGATCAGCTTTCCTGGCAAACAATCGCACTGGCATCAACATGTTCGCATCCGTGCTTCTTGACTGTGGCTCTATTTTTTCGATGCGAGCAGATAGTTTAAGCATCTTCTATGACCCAGGTAGCAAGACCATTGCATTTAACCGGGCTGGCAGCATCTTCTGCAATTACTTCTACTTCCAGAAGTTGCAAGAGCAGCCATTGCTTCAAAATTCTACACCGGATCGCACGGATGCTATCGTCTACTGGTGGGTCACCCTTTGTCATGAGCTAGCACACAACCTTGTGAGCGACCACAGCTCCGCTCATAGCTACTACACCGAGGGCTTCGTGGCTCAGTATTTCCCCAAGGTGGCTACTAAACTCGCCACTCTCCAATCCGCAGCGAATCCGCCGAACGCGGCATGATCAATGACCTGCTTTCTCCTTATTTGATTTCTTTTGATACAATCGGATACCCTATCTCGCTAGAAGATCCCCCATTAGCAATTATGCCCAAGTATATAAAGTCTCTAGAATTCCCATAAAGCAAGATGCGTGGCCAACCGTGTCCATCCACTTACTCTATCTTACTCTATCGGTTCCGGTGGTACCCGCTTTTTGCCTGCAAACTCCCCAACCTTAAATTTTTTTTCACGTTTTACGTTTCAACTTTCACCCGAGGACAATGCATTGTTAGATTCATAATTCAATTTCAAAAATCACACAAGCCGTGAAACAAAAGCCATGAGGTGAAACCCCAGCACATGCTTGATCTTCCGCGGGAAACGGGCTTAAATCGCCGAACCTAAAAAGTCGAAATTGCCTGCTTCCGTGCGGCATAGACCCGGTATCCGAAGACTACATAAAGTGTTAGCCCTGTGAGATACAGTAGTGCAGGTGCTTATTACATGGCAGTCTTTTCTTTTTTTCTTTTTCTTTACTTACTTGAGATATCACAATCTATTGTCTCGGCCGTTGAGCGATACTGATATCAATCCCGCCAGGGCCGCCACCCCGCAGTGACTGACTCCATTCCACCATGGCGCCGTTACTAGGCAGTTGGGATGGTCCAACTACTTCAATTTCTCAAACTGGCCCACTCAAGAGCGTTTTGTATGTCGATGCATATGACTCATTTTCATACAATGTTGTCGCGATGCTCGAAGAGACTCTGGGCGTTAAGGTTACCGTGATGACCATTGACTCAGACTGGCCCGATGGGAATATGAACGAGTTTCTGCGCCATTATGAAGCAATTGTTCTAGGACCCGGCCCGGGAAATCCCAACTTGCCGAAGGACGTTGGTATTATGAAAGACATCTGGGATCTTCAGAATGACGAAGTACTTCCAGTTCTGGGAATCTGCCTCGGGTTCCAGAGTCTATGTTTGCATTACGGGGTGCCAATTGAACGCCTTCCATATCCTCTCCATGGTCGGGTCTATGAAATCTCAACGGCCTCAAAAGATCTATTTCACAATATCCCTAACGTGGAGGTAACATTATATCATTCTCTATATGCCAACTTAGATGCGTCAGCCTCTCCGCCGACATCGGCCGTTGACGATCTGGAATTTTTGGCCTGGCTCTCATTGGAAAAATCAAGCAGTCACATAAAGAAGATACCAATGGCAGTTCGCCATCGTCAAAAGCCCATTTGGGGTGTTCAGTTCCACCCCGAGTCTTGCAAATCAGAAAAGGATGCCTGCAGACAGATCCTCCATAATTGGTGGAAAATGGCACTCAGCTTCAACAAGTCTGTTGGAAGAGAAGCATATGCCTCCCTACCCGAGACCATCATCAGTCCCCAGGATGAAATCAACACGTTCCCAGATATCGCTTACGAGATGTTGAGATGGAGTAACTCGACTTCAAAGGCCTCAGTTTATCGATCTATCGAACGAGGAGACTTGACTGCAGAGACCATCAGCGAGTTGTTCAACAAACCAGGAGCTCCAACAGTAGTATTTCAGTCCAATAACCGATACAGTATTGTCTCGATTCCCAGCCATAATTCTTGGAGGCTTGAATACAGCGCAAAGCTGGAAAAAGCTACCATGTATCGATTACGCGACGAGACGCAAACGCTTGAGAAAAGCCTCACAGTCGCTCAACTCTGGGATGCCCTCCGTTATCTAATGGAGGCAAAGAAGGTTGATTCCGGAAGCATTCAAAGTCCTTTCTGGGGTGGATTCCTGGGCTACTTTTCTTACGAACTGGGCCTTGCATGTCTACCTCACCCCAAAGATTCACCACAAACACTCGCTTCTCACAAAAATTCGACCGACAATTCTTCATCAAATTTAGATATCGAGGATCCGCCGGATGTTAGTCTGCTGTGGTGTGAAAGAAGTATTGTTGTAGACAATGAGACAGGTACTGTCATTGTACAGTCTACTTGCGACTCGGATGAACACCCTGATAATTGGCTTGGTGAATCCTTGCAACTCCTCAAATTTCATGCCAGAAAAGTCGAAGATAATGGACAGTCCGACCTCCAATTTTTGGATTCGATTCTCCGCCATGGTATCATTTCATTTCCTGATGAAATGGATTACAAGAACCGAATCAAAGCCTGCAAAGCTGAATTAGAGGCCGGCGAATCCTACGAGTTATGTCTTTCCTGTGAGACATCAATCATTCTACCATCTCCGACAACAGAATCCGATCGTGCTGTGTTTCCCTGGAAACTATATAGGCGACTCAAGAAGTATAATCCTGCTAGATTCAGTGGATTCGCAGATCTAGGCCAAGTGAAGATCGTCAGCAGCAGTCCGGAATGTTTCCTCAATTGGGATCGCGAGTCTATGCTTGAGATGAAGCCCATGAAAGGGACAGTACGAAAGTCTCCCGATATGACACTAGCCAAGGCCAAAGAGATTCTCGCGTCAACGAAGGAGATGGCAGAGAACCTTATGATAGCTGATCTAATTCGACACGACTTGTACGGCATCTGTGGGCCTGGTGGAGTGCATGTTGAAAAGCTTCTTGAGGTCGAGGATTATGGTCGAGTCTACTCCATGATCACACATGTCAAAGGTCAAATTCGTCCAGATCAATCTGGATATTCGGTTCGCAAGATTCCTCAATTGAAGACAACAAACATGTCTGTTCATGGTCTCACAACCTTACAAAAATGTCTCCCGCCCGGATCCATGACCGGTGCGCCCAAGGAGCGCTCATGCATGCACCTTGGCAGAATTGAAGGTCGCAAGCGTGGAATATACTCTGGCGTGATGGGCTACCTTGACCTTGGCGGCGGTGGTAGCTTCGCGGTCATGATTCGCATGGCGTTCACTTGTGGCTCTTCGGATGCAGAACGCCAACAAAGTTGGCGGATTGGTGCTGGGGGTGCCATTACTACTTTAAGCACGGCGGAGGGAGAATGGCAAGAGATGTTGACCAAGCTGCGTACTGTTGGCAATATCTTTGCTCCATTCGATGCCCAGTAAGAGACTGGAATGAGGGGTCTCATCGTTTCTAACAATATATTTCACTGTCTATATCTATCAGACCGCGGGACACTTTGAATGTGTCTTCAACATCCGCGTCTTGCATCTATCCATTTATCATAGAGGAGTCAAACTCCAATTAATTCAACATAGAGCGCTGGAGCGAGGGCGTTAAATTTCAATCATTCTGGAATCACTTGGCTGCATGAATACGTAAATGATAAATACATGTACATCAAAATAATTATTAGCGCTTACGATACAGATAGCGGTATACTAGTAAACGTCAGTAGGTATAAGGCCAAGGGCTATCGGCGTACATGTGCAAACAAGCTAAACATGACTTCACCGCGGCCTCCGCCCTATCTAATCTTGAGATCGTCCATGCGTTGTCGATTTCTTTCATCTGGTCATTATTCTCTTCGCCTTTCTCGATTTTCCAATACGATAGTCCTTCGGGGTATTATTTGGTGATTGAAACTCCCGGTATGGCTAACCAAGATACCTCAATGGAGGAAATCCTCTGGCGGTCTCCCCCGCACGTCCAGATGATGGGAGGTTTCCTACACTCGAATAACAGTATGCCCAGTGCTCTATTAAAACAGCAATTAAATCAAGAGCTGACAATCTGACTGTGCAAAGTTCTCTTTTATTTTGCGGAATCTCCATTCTTCGACCCAACCTCCAACAACGCCTCCCTCGCTATTCAAGCCAACTACAACGAAGCCTTTCGCCATTTCGTCGAGACTCGTGAAGCCTTTGAGGCGCGTTTGAAGACCATGTCAGGTCTAGAATTTATCGTTTCACACGATCCCTTACAGGCAGCCGCGCAGTCAAACACGCGCTTCGCTAACGAGCCCTCCAATATATGGGTGATCCGAAAGCAAAACCGGCGCAAGCGGACAGGAGCTGATGATGAGGTGACCGTGATTTCTACCTATTTTATTGTGGGTGACTGTATATACATGGCTCCCTCTGTGGCCAGTGTTGTAAGCAACAGAATTGTATGTTATTTACGTTCCAACTCAATATTTGCCGTGACTACCTGCTAACCGACATGTTCCTCTAGCTCTCGGCCGTCACTTCTCTATCACGACTCATGAAGACAGCCTCTACACTACCCACCTTCACATCATCCTACGGACATACATACTTGCCACCTGTAACTCGCGCGACCACCGAGTCCGGGGCGCAGGCGTCACAACAAAGCAAAGAGAGCACGCCCATGACCGACGCAGCACCGCCTTCCACAGCCGACACACAAACAACAAATAAGACTGGGCTAGGGATCTCAACGACCAACTCCAGCTTCCAAGATACACGGAATCTAGCCGAATCATTCAATTTGTTCACCCAGTATGGAGATGAATATATGGATGAGACCCCACTTGTGGGAGAACCAGGCTCCTTTATAATGTCTCGCGTGGGTGGAGACAATGAGCGAGCGGCCAAGAATCCAGTCATGTCCAAGGCGCCTCTCGGTGTGACTAGCAGCAGCACCCCCGGGCCACCTGGTAGAGTCTCAACTCCGCAGGTCCGGGTTGATACGCCTGGGAAAGCATCCGACAAAAGCAATTCCCCGCCTAGCTCGGGCGAGAATAAAGGAAAACGGAAGAAAAGTCGAGTTGTCAGCTGATTTACATTTTATGATACCCTCGTTGTGCTACATAAAGGAACTCTGGGCGTTTTCTTGGTAGATCCAAAAGGATCCAAATTCTCTCATCTATGCACACATGACATACTACCTGCTCAATGCTCAATGCTCAATGCTCAATGCTCAATGCTAGATTAAATATACTTCAAGGCAAGCCGATTTGCTCTGGGTAGCTAGTGAGCAGCTGATCACGGCCTAGACCTTCTACGTCCATGTAAACTGACGTAGCTCCACTCGGATCTTTTTCTAAGAGTTAATATTGGAGACGCACAATCCCCGTAACATTTTCGCTGAGCCTGTCGACTTGACTGATAAAAAAGCAACGGGCCAGTGCAGCCAATGAAATGACCAACGTGCAACATTTGAACATTTGAACTATTACGGATCTATCTTATCGCAGTGGAACCAGTTCTAGCCACAGTTCCAACAAGTAGTACCCGCTCCCGCCCTCTTCCTCGCCACTTCCTCTCTTACTTTCCTCTCCTGTGAAACATTTAGTGCATATATAGATTCTCCTTTCTTGTCCTTGGATTTTATACACAGACATCTTTAATACTTTCCCATCATGACTCAAGACAAACAGCCCGTGATTTGCGTTTTGTGAGTCAGACCCTTCCTCAAAGTCATACCCCCTCATACCCCTCATACTCCTCATGACTTCGGAGACCATGATAAAAGTCATCATCCAAGAAATCAAACTAACATATATTGGTATATAGCTGTGGTGCCACACCTGGAAACGATCCGATTCACCTTGAAGCCGCCCGAACCCTCGCCTTTGAACTCCACAAACATAATGTCCAGCTAGTATATGGCGGCGGCACAACGGGGCTAATGGGCGAGGTCGCCCGGACACTCGTATCTCTATCAGGCCCAAAGGCTGTACACGGTGTGATCCCCCGCGCGCTCGTTAAGATCTCTACAAAGAGCAACGGCAACGGCAATGGCGAAATAGCACCCAATGGCGCCGGCGCGGGCAAGGCCGCAGAACGGGTAGTATCGGAGGCTATGGCAGAAGACGATGGAATCCCCGAATCCGAGTATGGGGTTACAACAATTGTGCCAGACATGCATACACGCAAGCGGCTGATGGCGACCAAGGTGCTTGAGGGAGGTCCTGGATCTGGGTTCGTGTCATTGGCTGGTGGATTTGGAACCATCGAGGAGGTGATGGAGATGACAACCTGGAACCAGCTGGGGATCCATAAGGTCGGGGTGGTACTACTCAATATTAATGGATACTGGGATGGGTTGTTGTCGTGGGTTCGGACTGCTGTGCAACAAGGCTTTATCAGCACAGAGAACGGCCGGATTCTCGCTGAAGCCCGAGACCCCAAGGAGGTTTGTGGAAAGCTTTTAGAGTATCACGTTAGCAGCGAGCGGATGCAGTTGAACTGGGGCGAGGAGTGATATATTCTTAATTCATTTTCGGTCGAATCTGCCATCTGGATACCCTATGGTGGGCTTGGACCACTATGCCAATTGCCACCCAGGTGCCTAACCCCGGAGGATTAAGCTATTAGTATTAGACTAAGGCTACCAATGTAGAATATAGTCCATGACATATAGTACGAGATAGTAAATGGTAATGATGTAGATAGATGGTGTTTGTAATACCAGTCGTTATTAGCAGATGGAAAGATTCATTTCCTATCATATACAATTTTCATATGCACATCCTGATGTTGATATTTACTATAGTACTTCTGTTTTGGAAATGATTGAAATGAAGTGGAAAAAGTGTATGCATTAAAACAACTCAACGCCCTGATGCACCCGTGGATATCATGATCTCACTTGATACATAAATAGCCCTTAAACCCCTTGGAATAATGATACATGAACCCGCAAATTAACCTTATAGTACAAAACTGGGAATGACATCTATTAATGTACAAGAGTGGGACGATACCATCCCCGAAAATCCACAAATCAATCACCAACAGAGATGCCTCATCACTATGGAAGGCAACCAGTCAAACAATGCCATGAGGAATCATAATTATGTCGACGTGTCATACGTCACAACACCATGCTCTTCATCCAGCGCATTTTCCTGGGCGCGGTGAGTCCGACCTTTTTTACTGATTTCTTGCAGACGCCGGATATACATGTTGGTTGTAGAATCGACCTCATCCTCGCCACCGGTATCAAGACACTTCTGGCGACGGGTTTGGCACATATTATACAGAGCGCGACCCTGGGTTGGGGAAAGCTCACTCAACTCATAGTCGACGACCCATTCATCATTCTCGGTTAATTTCTCGGGTCGTTCAACAATCTTGCCGTTGACTTTATTTTGAATTGTTAAGGCCATGGCAATAAGTTCGGTTTCTTCCTCCGCCGGTCCTTCCGTGTTGCTCAATTTATCATCCAAGGGAGCGTCTGAGTCAAATACAGGATCAGAAGTCGTATGTGACTCCGGCTTTGTTGTTGTGGCGGTTTCGGTTTCTGACGTTTTATCAAGATTGGATTCGCTGGTTTCGGGTGTCTTCGGGTGGAGATTCAAAATGCGCTGCTGGTAAGCTTCAACCTTGTCTTTGTTTTTGGTTTGAATGGACGATATCTGCTCCTTGGTGACAGGCTCAGCGAAGATGTACATGAAGGGTGTTACTGCGTCTCGGGTTTCGAAGTGAAGACGAAGGGATTTCTTCGGGAAGCGCTCGGTAACCTTGTCGAGGACCTTGTTCCATAGTCCCAGACTGAGCTGAAACTCGGCATCTCCCAGGGCAGTGTCTGATTGACCGTGCAGAGACTGGTCCATCTCAGGTAGACTGACATACTGAAAGCCGAAGATACGTTCAATATTATGGAACGCAACGAAGATACCATCCATGCGACCAATACGCACTTGTAAAGAGTATTTCAAGAATGCGGCCCGGATCATATCGAAGTATTCACGCTCATATGATTCGTATTCGCCATGGAGTCCCTTGATCTCATAGCCGAGTCCGCGTTCGAAATTTTGTGCATCCATTCGAATAGAAACTACAGCTCGGGTCTTCAGATCAAACATACCAGTGCCGGGTAACCTTGGATCATACGCATCAAGTTGGGAGCGCATAATGAAATCTCCCATGGTAGAGAAATGGTAAGATTCAGGGACTGCGCTTTCCTCCTCGGGTGTGACTTTATTTTCGTGCGTTCGACGGTAGCGTTCAAAGTCCTCTTTAGGCATGGTAAGCAACTTCTCCATCGACTTGCCAAGGTTCATGAGGATATTGGCTGAGTCAAACTCCTTATCGGCATCAATAGAATAAGCACCGTCTTGATAGTGAAGGAACATGGCGGCCGGGGATCGAAGCAAACGAGTGAATGTGCGCAGCTTGTCGGGGAAGCCTTGGGAAACCATGCGAGTGTCGATGCCTCTCCAAGCTGAAAGCAAGTAGTGGAATTGCGAAAGAACCGATGTCATGCTAGATGAAGAGCCGGCGTACTTTTTTCCTTCCTTGATAGCAATGTCTCGAAGTGTCATGTCCTTAGATGAGGTGATGTATTCTTTGAGGGTGTTAAAGTCGAATTCGGTTACCGGCATGATGGAACCTAAGTAGGGATCGAAGTTGTAGACGCGGGATCGAGGGTCTCGTAATTGATAAACTCCAGGGCTGCATGGTGTTAGCATATCACTGAACCATTAGAACTAGGGATACAAAAAGGCCTTACTTGAAAAGAACTCTGTCAAGACCAAATGACAGGCCAGGAACGGGCGGCTGGGGAACATCAAGCGCTGTAAATAGTTAGAACATCTTCAGCTGCGTATAATAAGGCTCTAGGACTCACGCTGCACTTTTTCTTTCATGGTCAAAGAGCCCGTGAGCTTGTTGTTAACGAAGGGCGCAAGATGTGGAAGTTTTCTAAAAGTATTCTTCTGGCTCTGGTTCTCAGACTGTTCAACCAATTGTGAGATTTTATTGATCACTTTCTTGCTTTTCTTCGTCTCTTCTCCAGTTTTCTTCTTGTCTTCCCCGGTTTTCTTCTTCACGTCTCCAGTTTTCTTCGTCTCGTCTCCATTGGAATCTTTGCTACTTTTGTTTGGTTTCTTGGCCGGTGGTCGTGCCTTGAGTTTGCTCTGCGAGCCGGATCGATGTTTCGGCTTTTGTTTTTGCTTTGGTTGTTTTGATTCCGCATTGCCGCCTTCCGATTGACTCGTTGATGAAGAATTGACCTATACAAAATTAAGTTGAGCATTGGTCTGTATACAGGCGACATTCTTTGTCCGCGGTTAAGAATCGATGATGGACATACCGTTTTCACCCCATCAGCGTCGGAGTTTTGTGTTGAACTAGCCAGCGCAGGTTGACCATTCAACCAAGGTCCTTGTCCACTTGATGTGAAGCGTAGCGGGGATGCGCGATGGAATTGGCGTGAGGTGCCTGGCGCGGCATTTCGGCGAACTAAACAGGAGAGACAAATGTAGTCTTTAAGAGGGTCTGAGACCGCTCGCAACGATGTGCGAAGCATACAGACTGTGTTATGAAAGCGAATGACGGAAAGAACGGAAAACGAAAAAGAAAAGAAACCCGTCAAAAATGACCGGGATATTGGGATAATCACAGCATTGAAAAGCTTCGGGGGATCAAGTTTTGGCGCGCATCAAAAAAAACTGCCACCGCTTTCCGATGGATACCTTGTTGCCTTGTTAATATAGCAAAAATCGATCTAACTATAACTAACTACGCAAATCCTAGTTGACCCAATAGAAAATAATTTTTTTAGCACGAATATTTCAATTGTGATGCTAGCTCTTGCTGTTCTACTTTACGCTCAAAAGCCTTTAATCTTCAAGTTACAACAAATCCAACTCTTGATCTGCTGTTGAGAAAGCTATGTATTGCTGATTATGATTGCCCTTTAGCGTTAAAGTATGCGGTTTTTTGCGTTTTTCGTTGTCAATATATGAATTTCTAGCACAAGTGTCCTTTTTGATTAATTCATCTTGCATAATCCTACTTTTTCCTTTTTATTCTCCCTTGGAGCTGTAATATCATCTCTTGAACTACCCTCGTAGTCGAATAGTGCACATAGTGAATGAAATACAACGGCTAAAAGTAACTTTATTGCAGCGGAAAAATGAGGCAGAAAAAAAAAGATTCCACCTGCAAAGAGTCACATTCTCATGCTCATTCCACTTCCCCCCGCAGTTGTTTGTGAGGTCTCTTAAAAAGAGGTGAGTGATTTCAAGTTCAGATTATTTCAATTGAACACTGCTCGATCAATTGCATTTCACCAAATTTCCCACGTCCCCTCTCTTCTCTCTCTATTCGACGAGGGGCAATTGTATACCCCGCGGTGGCTCCCACAGATCGCTAATCTCATAACAGTCAGTCAAGGCACTGCTATCAAAATGGCCCAAGAACAACTACGCATTCTTATTGTCGGCAATGGTGGCCGTGAGCATGCCTTCGCCTGGAAGCTAAGCCAATCGCCCCTCGTCGACATTGTGTATGTCGCTCCCGGCAATGGCGGTACTGGTCTGGGCACCTCAAGCAAGATCGTCAATGCCAATGTCAAGGGCGACAACTACCCTGCTTTGGTTGCATTTGCTCAGAAGAACGGTGTTAACCTCGTTGTTCCCGGCCCCGAGGCCCCTCTGGTGGATGGTATCCAAGGATACTTCCAAGCTGGTAAGTTAATCATACTCTTCTTCGCCGGCCGGTTATATAGAGTCACGGGTAATTATTAACACATACTTTTTTGTTTAATCAGTTGGTATCCGATGCTTTGGTCCTTCCAAAGCTGCTGCCCGCATGGAAGGCTCCAAGACCTTCTCCAAGGACTTCATGAAGCGCCACAGCATTCCCACTGCCGAGTTTGGCAACTTCTCCGACTACGAAGCCGCCAGTCGCTATCTCGATTCCGTATCTCACAACGTTGTTATCAAGGCTGATGGCTTGGCTGGTGGTAAGGGTGTTGTTCTTCCCACTACCAAGGAGGAAGCTCACCAGGCTCTGCGGGAAATGATGCTGGACCATCAGTTCGGCAAGGCTGGCGATGAAGTCGTGATTGAGGAATACTTGGAGGGAGATGAATTGAGCATTCTCACTTTCAGTGACGGCTACACTATTCGCTCTCTCCCCCCTGCGCAGGACCACAAGCGCATCTTTGATGGCGACAAGGGCCCCAACACTGGTGGTATGGGATGCTATGCCCCAACACGTATTGCGCCTAAGGAGGTGCGGGAAGAGGTTGACCGAACCATCATTCAGCCCTCCATCGATGGCATGCGTAAAGATGGATTCCCATTTGTTGGTATCTTGTTTACCGGTCTGATGATGACCAAGAACGGTCCCAAGGTTCTCGAGTATAACGTCCGTGGAGGAGACCCCGAGACTCAGACCTTGTTGCCTCTCTTGAGCGAGGACACCGATCTTGCAGAAATCATGGTCGCCTGTGCCGATCACTGGCTCGACGGTGTTTCAATTAAGATTGAACCCAACTACTCTACCACCGTCATTGGTGTTGCCGGTGGCTACCCCGGCTCTTACGCGAAGGGTACACCCATCACATTGGATCCTACCCCAGAGGGTACTCTTATCTTCCATGCCGGCACCACCCTGTCTGGCAACGAGCTGCAGACTTCTGGGGGCCGTGTAATTGCTGCTACTGCTACTGCCGCCACTCTTGAGGAGGCTGTAAAGAAGAGCTACGAGGGAATTTCCACTGTTCACTTCGATGGTATGTTCTACCGCAAGGACATTGCTCACCGCGCATTCCGTCAGACTGCCGACACCTCGCTCACCTACGCGGCTGCGGGTGTGTCCATCGACGCTGGAAACGAGCTGGTCAACCGCATCAAGAGCTCGGTCGGTCGTACTAAGCGCCCAGGTACCGATGCTGTCATTGGTGGTTTCGGAGGTCTCTTCTCGTTGGCCGCTGCCAACCCCCAGTACCACCCCCACTCACCAACCCTGATCGGTGCCATCGATGGTGTCGGTACCAAGCTTAAGGTTGCTCACTCCGTGGGTATCCACGACACCGTTGGTATTGATCTGGTTGCTATGAACGTCAACGATCTTGTTGTCCAGGGTGCCGAGCCTCTTTTCTTCCTTGACTGCTACTCTTGCGGTCATCTGGATGTGCCCACTGCCACCGCATTTGTTACTGGTGTCGCCGAGGGTTGTGTGCAGGCTGGTTGCGCCCTGATTGGTGGCGAGACCGCTGAGATGCCTGGTCTTTTCGTTGATGACAGCTATGACGCTGTCGGTGCTGCCGTTGGTGCCATCAACACCACCGGTGACCATGCTCGCCAGATCCTTCCCTACACTGACTCCATGCGCCCTGGGGATGTTCTCCTCGCCCTGGCTTCTTCCGGCCCTCACTCCAACGGATACTCTCTTGTGCGCAAGATCGTTGAGCGTGCCGGTCTGAGCTACTCTGACCCTGCTCCATTCACCATGCCCGGCCAAGAGGGTCAAGTTTCCGTGGGCCGTGCTCTCCTTACCCCTACTCGCATCTACGTCAAGTCTATCTTGAACGCCCTTGCCACTCACCCAACTGCTATCAAGGGTCTTGCCCATATCACCGGTGGTGGTCTTGTTGAGAATGTGCCTCGTATGCTCCCCGCTACTCTGACTGCTGACATTGACGTTCGTGCCTGGACTCAGCCGTCTGTTTTCAACTGGCTCCAGCGTGCCGGTAATGTCTCCGCTGCTGAGATGGCTCGTGCCTTCAACTGCGGTGTTGGTATGATTATCGCCGTGGACCCAGCTTCTGAGGCTGCTGTCCGTCAAAGCTTCGAGGAGAAGGGCGAGGAGGTCTACAGCATTGGTAAGCTTCGCGCTCGTGCCGAGGGTGAGGAGGGCTGCGTGCTGAGTGGCCTGGAGTCCTGGGCATGATTTGCTGGAACTTCTTCTCAAAATCCGTATTTTTTTTGACTTCTACAATTTGTTCCTTTTCTTGGTATATTTTGCATTCTCTTTTGTTTTCTTCTTTTTTCCTTTTCTCTCCCCTGCCTTTGAAAGGCCCCAATAAAAATGGACGAGTCCGAAACGACTGACGCTGATCCTGTATGATGGATGAAATGATACATATATATACTCCCACAATTTTATCCTGCAATGAGACTTTCTTATCAAAGACATGTCTTTACTTTTATGAACTGCCAGTGGTTTAACAAATAATCTTCCAACAGTGATCGTAACCATCAAATATCTAGAGTCGAATACGGAGTACTGGGTATGTATTTTACCTACCTGTTGATCCATCATATTGGGTCTTAATCGAGCTCGAACATTGAAGCTCAGTCTAAAAATAACCTCGTAGTATTATAAGCTTGGGAGCTCGGGAACATCTAGTATGGATGAGGCTGTGTATGTTGATAGGACCATAGGGCCGGGAGGCCTTAATCACGGGAACCTTGGAATGAGACAACATCCGCTTTTTAAGAGGACATCATAAACCAAAGGACCATGTGCCAACCATAGACTAAATTCTTAAACCTGCCAAAGATCTACATAAGCATAACCTAATTCTAAACTTTGTGTCGCCTTCTGCTCATAGGTGCGCTCGGCAGTAGCATGAGGCGTCCGGCAAAGGCGTCCAGCGATCCACTTCAGGCCTAATGGACTTCTTTACCATGCCAGTTCCAATTTGCTGGACACTGTAAAGGGTCAATGTAACTCCAGGCCTTATTCCAGACATAGCCTCTGATCTACACGTCACGGTGACTCCAGGTAAATCCGGTGACCAGCAAACATCCTGCAAGCAGGCCTTGCGACGAACATCAATATCAAGTAAATAATTCAAGTATAAAAGTATCCATTGATCTCATTTTTCATGTATATTCTCGTCAATTAAAGCAAGATACATTCCAATAAAGATACTGTTTTCTACATCTACACCTACACTTCAATTCTTACTCAATCACCATGAAGACCACCATCATCTCCACTGCTCTCCTGGCCGCTGCTAGCACTACTCTCGCAGCCCCCAGCACTGCCAATTTCAAGCGTGCCCTTCAATCCTTGGAGCTCAAGAACTTCTGGGGAAACCTTTACTCCCAAGAACTCCCCACAAGCTACAACATCGGGTTTGCCTTGAATGACCCCAACACCAACGTCAACACTGACTGCGATGCATTCTGGTATGTGCTTCTACATCTCGACTGTTATACATACAGAGTGAAAGAATCAAATACTAATTACATTGTAATAACAGGTCCCAGGGTCAAGCTGGAAGTTTGATGTTCAACTGCTCCAACCCAGCTTATCAGATTGGCTTCCCCAGTGGAATTTATAACATTGAGGACTTCGTTCTGCGTGTTTCTCGTGCTGATGGTACTGAGGCTGGTCAGAACACTGTCTCTGGTGATGATTGGCAGTGCACGAAGCATGATGGTTACCCCGAGGAAACCTGTGAGTGGGTTGGTGTTTTCAACATCAATTTGTCTGCTTCTTCTTAAGCGAGGAGCCTGAAGCATGAGATGTTTAGTTTGTTGGCAAATAGTAGATAAAGAATGGAAACTGGGACTTAATTGGCATTTACTTAGTATCTGGTGTTGCCCATAAGAATAGCCCTGGAGATGGTGCTTATACATAGCTGCAAATCATGTCTCTATTACATTGAAATATATGGATTGCCAATTCATACTACACACCGATCCGTGAACAACGGAAGTCATCACGCAATGTATCTCTGTTTAACTCTATCCATATCGGTAGCTTTTCGAAGATCCGTTACACATACTACTATATGTATCGTCCTAGCTTCCCCAAAATGCCTTGTCTACAAACTTTTTCACTTTAGGTGCGTAGATCATCATTTGAGCCTCAACCTCTTTGGAAAGCACATGGTCTAAATTTACGGAGACAGTGACAAAGGGCATAGCTCAAGACAATTTGGTCGGAGATACAACTCATAAGGCTAGAACAGGAAATAAAAGAAAAGGGCTAACGCGATCGGTGCCAACTCCATGTACACACATCAGCTACACCGAGGCGCGAAAGGATCTGCATCCCCAGGCCGTTTTGTAAAAGAAAACAAGCAACAGCGTTTCATCAGAGGGCGGAAACTCGCGACAACGAAGCACAGTTCGAAAAAATAAAAAGTAGGAACAGTAGGAGAGGAGGGAGGGCACGAGAGAGAAAAAGGAGAAAGACGACCGACTCTATTCCACTAAAATCGAGATTTCCATTTTCAGGCTATCCGCTTGGTAATGCGAGTCCAACAACGCTTGCTATCCACCAGTGCCTCCATCCGGCCTTTTAATACACCAGGAAAGTACGAGCGAAAACGATCAATGTAATCAAATAGCTTAGAAGCACTTGCGGTGCACAATGGAGGGACCAGACTCGTCGTACTCCTGCTTGGAGATCCACATCTGTTGGAAGGTGGACAGAGAGGCGAGAATGGAACCACCGATCCAGACAGAGTACTTGCGCTCGGGAGGAGCAATGATCTTGACCTTCATGGAAGAAGGAGCAAGAGCAGTGATCTCCTTCTGCATACGGTCGGAGATACCGGGGTACATGGTGGTACCACCAGACTAGTAGTTTTATGTTAGTAAAAGGTTCACGGAAGAGGTCAAAAAGAGAGAGAAAGGGAAAGATGAGAAACTTACCATGACAATGTTGCCGTACAGATCCTTACGAACATCAACATCACACTTCATGATGGAGTTGAAGGTGGTGACGTGGATACCGCCGCTCTCCAGACCCAGAACGTTAGGCTGGAACAGAGCCTCAGGAGCACGGAAACGCTCGTTGCCAATGGTGATGACCTGTCCGTCAGGAAGCTCGTAGGACTTCTCCAGGCTGGAGCTCTGGGAAGCGGTCTGGATCTCCTGCTCGAAGTCAAGGGCGACGTAGCAAAGCTTCTCCTTGATGTCACGGACAATTTCACGCTCGGCGGTGGTGGAGAAAGTGTAACCACGCTCAGCCAGGATCTTCATCAGGTAGTCGGTCAAGTCACGACCAGCCATATCAATACGGGAGATGGCGTGGGGGAGAGAGAAACCCTCGTAGATGGGGACAACGTGGGTAACACCGTCACCAGAGTCGAGAACGATACCAGTGGTACGACCGGAGGCGTACAGGGACAGAACGGCCTGGATGGAGACGTAGAAGGCGGGGGCGTTGAAGGTCTCGAAGACGATCTGGGTCATCTTCTCACGGTTGGACTTGGGGTTGATAGGAGCCTCAGTCAAGAGGATGGGGTGCTCCTCGGGGGCGACACGGAGCTCGTTGTAGAAAGTGTGGTGCCAGATCTTCTCCATGTCATCCCAGTTGGTGACAACACCGTGCTCAATGGGGTAACGGAGAGTGAGGATACCACGCTTGGACTGTGCCTCATCACCCACGTAGGAGTCCTTCTGACCCATACCAATCATGATACTAAGCACATGTTAATATCATCTAATTTCTTTCCTTATATGGGCTGAGCATATTTGATTGATTTTGATAGCCCAGTTTGCAGATTGGGGAGGAATATTTACCCATGGTGACGGGGACGACCGACGATGGAGGCTATTCATAAGGTTAGTAAACGTTGCGTTTTTTTTCTTGGCACCTCTCTGATCCCATATTCTCAATTTGTTCCCAGCTTGCTTAGTGGCTCGCGATGATCGAAACCCCCGCGAATGCCGCCCGACGCAAGGGTTGGTGGGATGGGTCAAAAGGAGGAGGGGTGGGCAAACCCTCGTGTTAGGGGTGAAACTTACGGAAGACAGCTCGGGGTGCGTCGTCACCGGCAAAACCGGCCTTACACATACCCGAACTACACGAAGCATCAGTAAACCACTCTTCAAATTGTAAATTGACATTGTTGCTGGTCGGGCGGGCTTCTGGAGGGAGTGTGGGCCAGCGATTGGGCATCAATTTGTCGGTGTGGATGAATAGGGGAAGATGATGGCATGCACCGCGACCGGGGCGGTTGACGCCCCCCCCCCCATAACACAGCCCCCCAGCTTCCCTCCGACTAGCAACAATTCATCACGTACCCATTGTCGATAACGAGAGCTGCGACTTCCTCTGTAAGAGATGAAATAGATTAGCGATGAGGTCAAGCAAGACGATGGGTGACAGTGATGTTGATTAGGCAGTTGAGGCATCCAGCTTAGTGGACAATCACTTTGAGGGGTTCAGGGAAAGCGGCTAAGGTGGCCACAACAAGACAAATCAAATACAGGGGACCACGAACCTTCCATGGTGACAGCTGACAGGGAGATAGACTAGAAAAAAAAGGAAAAGAAAATGGAGATGGAGGAAGAAGATATAAGTGGATGGAGGAGAGGTAGGGGAAAGGGAGGAAGGAGAAGAAGGGAAGAAGTGGAGAGGAGGGGAGAGTTTGTGATGGTTGGGACACCTGGTGTGTGCGCAACAATTGGTCTCGACTAAGCCCCCCCAAAAGTGATCGACTGGTTCACTTTCCACCCAAGAGAGAGAGAAAAGACTGATTCCTATATATGTTCTGAATGATATCCTAGGCAGACACTATGAAAGAATTATTCAGATCATGAATTTCCATGAATTTATTTGGGAATTGAGGGATTGTTCCGTTTAGAGTCGTAGTCGTGGGGCACTATGTCGGAGCCTCCAGACCCTTGGGCCATTGGGAATGCTTCTCTCTTTATCTGGACATAATCTAATATTATCCCAGGCTACGACTTTTATCTCCCCAAGTAAGATGGTCATTCTCTCATGTGGCGGGGGGAAACAGTAGAACCAACCCGAGTACGAGTACCCGTGGGAACATCGAGAGGTTACTTCTAAGTATAGAAACGCCCGGCTGAGCAGAGATTCGGTACTTAGAGGGTACAAGGTTTTATCGCATACTGATACTAACCAAGTGCTAGATATTACGCCCCCAATTCCTTCCTTTCAAGTTCAAGCAAGGTGTCCTCTAGCCTTACGCAAGCTGGGTTACCGCCATTTCGGGCCAAAGACCGCAGCCTAATGTGTGCAGCACTTGAGTGCCCGCACCGGTGCTCCTCCTGTGGGCTTCCAAAGTGTGGCAAGTCACCTGACACGTGCTGGATCCCACTAGAAAAGTCCAGTGACTTCGACGTCAGATTAGGTAAGTTGAAGGTTTAATATAATATCACCTATCATTCCTACTTTATATCTTGGTTTTTTGAAAGTACACCATTGTTGCGTTATACTTCATCATGGCTATGGATCCTCAAATGAACAAGCTCCTCAAATGGAGTGTCGAAAACTCCCAGCAAAAAAACGAAGATGGCACCGTCACTGCCCCTCCTTCCGCCACGGAGGCTTCTCGCAACTTGACCCCAGACATGATCAATGCTCTTCTCGGTGGACCCTCGGACGCTGATCTCATGAAAGCGGCTATTGAGGTCGTATATTCTGATGAGTCGGACCTAGAGAATAAATTGATTGCATTCGACAACTTTGAGCAACTGATCGAATCCATTGACAACGCCAATAACCTGGAACCCTGTGGCCTCTGGACTCCTTTGGTTAAGCTTCTGGAACATAAGGAAGCCGAAATTCGCCTTTATGCAGCCTGGTGCATTGGAACCGCTGTCCAGAACAACGAAAAGGCCCAAGACAAGGTATGTGCACCCTTCAAAAGACAAAAAAAAGAAAAAAAAAACCCCAAAAAAACTTGCTATAGAAATCGCAGAAAACCAATTTTTTCTTTCATGTACAGCTCATTGTTCTCAACGCGATTCCCATGCTTGTGAAGGTCGCTACCTCCGACTCAGACTCCGCTACTCGCAAGAAGTCCGTGTACGCGCTCTCCTGCGCCGTCCGCAACTATCAGCCATCTATGAACGAACTGGTCAAGCATCTCCCTGAGGGCTACCCCACTGAGAAGGTCGACGCTGGAGATATGGATGCCGTGGACGTCATCATAGACAAATTACGCGCTCACCCCGTTGATTCTGCATGAACTGTTTAACAACTTTTCAACATACCCCGAGAGCAATACGCCCAATGCTTGATTTGAGAAAACCTCGGAATTTCCTACGAATCCACACCCGCCGTATCTAAGTCTCAACACTATGATTGTCCCGCTCCAGCATACGACTGGATCACAGGGTTCGCTCCCGTGAGTTTTTATCGCCACGCTACGACTGTCTTACATCGATAGCAACCTACTTGGCGACTTGTTGCGCCCGAGAAACATTAAATTCTCAACTTGGCGTTCTGTTGACGCGTCATGCATCGATCGGCTCAGAGCCACTTGATCTCATATGTACACAAAGATATATCTGCCTATATTTAATGAGACTTCGGAAACACATTCTAAGAATTCAAACCTGGTTGCCTTGAAAGCATACTATTAACTCCATATAACCATTAATTCATGCAGCGAGCTGACGACTACATTCAAAGTCTGAGAGCACCAAAATCTACTTCGCTGCCTGACATCAGATTATCCCGCTGCCTATTATGACGAGGACAAATAATTTTTTGGCTTCAGAACATCAAAGACAAAAGTATCATTAAGAATCAGTTTCAATAGCAGTTCAAAATAAAACAATAATCATATTATAAATTTACTTCCCATTCATAATCGCTTTCAGTAAAATCGTAGTATGAGAAAAGCAATGTCACTCGATTCCCCTCCGCCTCGGCCCGTTATTTCTCCGGCACAAGTCGTCATTGGATCCGCCAACAGCTCTAACCCCAGCTTCTATCATCAACATCAAACAAGCACATAAATTCACCACATCTCCAACCATGGACGTCTCAGGCAACCGACTATTTCGCTTCTCCAGGCCTGAATGGATGAATAACGCAGCCGTCCGCAACGTGGGCGTCTACATCTCCGGTGCACTGGTCAGTGACCCCCAATCAACCCATTTTCATCCTCGAACCCGGGCGCATGGTAGTCAGCTTTAAGAGCCGAAAGCCTCGTCGCAAACATTCAATGATCCAGCATTGTGAAATGAAATATCCGAACCGTGGAAAAAATGCTAATGTTGAGCTCTACAGTTTGCCGCGGGCTTCTTCTTCCTTATTGACGTTGCCGCCTTTTCGCATAGCCGTCTCAATGGCTCCGACGTACACATTAAGTTCGTGGACTGGATTCCGGGTATATGCTCTGCACTTGGAATGCTGGTTATCAACTCCATTGAGAAGTCGCGGTTGCAGGCCGATAGCTTTAGTTACAGCGGGGGTGGGGTGGCTTGGAAAGCGCGCTTTGTGCTCTTCTTGGGCTTTGCGCTGTTAGCTGGCGGCCTTGCTGGAAGTGTGGTATGTATCACTTATTTTGATCGAGTACATTCGTTTGTTCGATTTACTGGAAGTCGTCTCAAAATCGGGGCTAATACTTTCATGCAGACGGTTATGGTTCTTAAGTATCTTATCAAGGATTATCCTATCCAAACGCTATACTTTGGAATTGCAAATGTGGTAGCGAACGGTCTGGTCATGCTCAGGTATGTTTACTCTTGCGCTCAGCTCTGCTATCTTATTAGGATCATTCACTAACCTGTCACAGCTCTGTTGTTTTGTGGGTCTCGCAGAATATCGAGGATGACTACACCTACAATCTCGCCCTTTAGTTGCACTGAAATCAGTTTTACTGTCTCGGGCATAGATATTGTACTTTACGCGTGTTATTATGACTGCTTGGTTTTTACATTCGCATCTCTGGCTATTAGGGCTAGAGCTTATTTAGCTAGCGTGATGGAATTAAGTTGGATCGATGAACTTGGTATTCAGTTTCAATTGTCTCCTACAAGGAAATGTTGATAAGATAAATCCAGATTACTGGTTGTCAAGCATCAAACTGTCTGATTCAGTATAGACGATAGGTATAGAAAAGTCGAGGTGAATGTCACAAGCATTAAACATGAGTGCTCCCAGCAGATGTTTTGAACTAGATATTCAGGAATCCAGAAATTCAAAATTGCTGTAATATTAATCTAAGATATTCCACGCGGACCACATATACCTAGATCGGCTTTTTGCCCAGATGGTCGTCTAGTAGGGGTTTCAACAACATTTTAAAAGACCGAAACCAAAGATTCGAATGTTGAAAACTAGATTTAAACCCACATATGCACCGACCGCATGCACCCGTGGAAACGCCAATACCAAACCATATGCATCATCAGTTCATAAAGTCATAAAAGTATAACGCAGTCAGAAGTATCACCCCATCAATGGTCTTCACAGAACAGTCGAAGCACCTCATCAATACATGTCATCGCTTTTCCTTTCTCCAACAATACGGGCGTAGCACCACCGGCGACAGCTGGATCTTTCAAATATTTGCGCAATGCAAATGCCGCTGCTTTATATGTTGCATGATACATCGCCTTGAATTCGTCGTCGTCAGCTGATGCCCCAGGACCCGGTGTCTGCGCACGGAGCCCTTCAGCAGCTGGTGTTGAATTGGAAGTCTCAGGATCTGGATCTGCTCCTCCGGCGATCAATTTGCTAGTTGAAGATCGTGTGTTCGAGCGATGAAACCCAAAAAGCCGCATGCATGTCAGAATGGTGCGCGTAATTAAGTTTTTATTTTCTGCGATGATGAATTCAGGGTTCTTAGGAGGGGAAGGTGGAGGAGAGCTTGATTTTGTTTCGACGGTAGTAGAAGGAAGAGACTGTGGCACCACCTGCTGTGATCCGCGCCGGGGGCCGGAGTCTAGGAATGGATTTGGCGTCGCAGGACGCTTTTGAGGGTCTGCATTAGCACTCGGGGCAGCGCGTAAACCACGTGTACTACAGGGACGGTGCATGTTGGTTCCAATTGAAACAGATCGTGATCTGCGGGAGACTAATCGATCGAGGCTTGGGAGGCTTGGTGCGTCGTCGTCAGGTTCGCGCTTGACTCGGAGAGATTGGAGATTCTGTGACGAGGATAAGGGTCGCGAGGGAGCCATCAATTGTGAAACAGCCTCGCCGCCCTTTTGCCTTACACGGCGGTGATGTTGTGCAGCAACCTCAAAGAGGGTTGCTACCCGCTTTCGCTTGGGGCTTGGGGAGCTGATGTCTGGTAGGAACTCAGCTGGCGTTGACAGAGAGTGCCCATCACGGCTTGGTGGGGGAGATGGGAAGACTTGTGCTTGGGTAAGTAGCTCTGTTGAGAGCGGAGCTGCATAGATCCTCAACTCATAAGGTTTACTGGTTGAAGCAGTGGCGGGATCATTTGAATCCAATGGCGATGAGTGGGGCGGGGTGGGTGGTCGTGTGCACGATGATAACACGCCAAAGACTAAGAGGTCTGATGTGTTTGCGCCGCTCTTCCTAGATGGAGTCCCGTCGACACTAACCAGCAGACCAACGGGACATTGTATAGATTGGTGAAGTTCCAGCTCATCTTCATTCAGCCAGAGAGCTCCACTCAATTTACGTTGGAGCCATTGCGATGTTCCAGGGTTGGTTGTATGTAGTTCAAGGCTTGGTCCTACTCGGGCATGAAGGGGAATTAAGGCCGGGTTGACGAAACTGCGGAGGCCAAGTTTGGCGGTTTTGGATATGTCGCATTGCCAGCGAGAAGTCGGGTCGAATAAGCGGATCCCTAATAGGATGGTCAGCGCGAAGTTACAAACGAAGACGCGTCGGTGGCTCTACCTTCTAGGGGGCGGTCCGGATCGAGAGCAATTGATCCCGACCAGAGACTCATATTTGAAGTATCTGGAGCAGATCCCGATTTCACAGTTCCATTTTGCAGGTTTGTCGATTTGCAGATGTCTCATGAACTGTGATCTTAAAGCCTTGGAGTAACGCATCAAGTGGGGAACGCGTCTAGCCCGACCCGTGGTCACGTGCACGCATTGAACAAGTTTTCCTGCTTGGAAAGGCAATATAGTTCTACATGTTGCTGTATAGAAACCAAGTACAAGAACATTTACACCGGTCGAGGATTGGTCAGAGAATAAATGAGAAAACCCTCCATATTTCAGGGAGTCTATATATCCACTGTAATATAATACACTAAAGGTATCAAAGCCAAGAAATGCTAGAGCCATTAAGGATGGCAACTGAGACTGGGATCGCTCCCCAGTGAATCATTCGAAATATGTCGTGCGTAACGTAGAAAGCTCAAAGAAACAGCGCAAATATAAATATCATCATGGAAGCAATTTGGATGTTTGCAGGATCCCCGTGACCTGACAAACTAGCCTGTCAACCTTCGGCATCCTAGCCTTATTCAATCAGAACTCTTCCTGTTCCTGGAAGAACATGGAGAAGCTAATGATGGTTCCGTAAATCAGGAGACCACCAAGAATGGACATAATCATGGCTGGGATTTGAATCTCTCCACTATGCGCAAGGACAACGGGAAGTGCTAAAAGAACGTGGAGTCAGCATCTCTGATTAAGTCACATTCAGATGTACATCATGAATCATCTTGTAAAGCAGGAATATGCAAGCCATGCCAGGGAGTCGGAAAGCGATAACATAGCTGATGTGTTCTTTGTAGGTAAATGAGAAGAGGGGAGGGAACCTTACCAATGCCTGTCAAGACCAAGAAGCCCGTCATGAAGCGACCGAAGTCCATTGCCGCATTGGATGAGCTATCGATGAAATCATCTGGGTTTGCACATCGCGAACAGATCCAATTGGGGAGCGGCGCAATCACATAGATTGCGACCACTAGCAATGGCCAGTACTTGTGCCACAGGGCGGAGGAGAGGATGACAAGGAGGAATCCGATCGCGAGCACCTGGTCCAAGTTAGTATGGCATTTCTCAATCACTCTTGCGACTATGCAAAGTTGTTATAGGCTTACAAATGCAAGTGCGATGATGGTCTTAATGCCAGCCGCCATGATTGCGGAGCTAAAGCTGTCGGGTTAAGATGAAAAGTATTCGAGTTGAAGAGTATAACGATGCGCGCATAGATCTCAGTTGGTTAATATCTCAGTAGATGCGGAGGGATGGCAACGCCATAGGTTCGAGAAGGGGGCGGAGGAGCTGTAAGATGGGGGAGAGTGACGTTGGGTATTGATGAAAGGCGAGTCCGCGGGCTTGAAGGTCACTGGATGTTCGTGCCTCAGGCCACAAGAGCTCTTACACCGCGTCACCTTAACTGCCTGCTTCAGCTTCCCCATCCGCCCCCGGTTACCTTCCCTCGTCATTTAATCTATATCTTTCTTGTTTCTCTATATCAAGATTGATCTGTTTTTCTCGACTCTCCTAACCCATCACTCCCTTTCACCATGTTCCGAAACAACTACGACAATGACGCTGTCACCTTGTAAGATGTCCCCTCCCCATCAGCTGCGACTTGCACACATCAGATCCTAACTGGATATCCAAAGCTCCCCGCAAGGGCGAATTTTCCAAGTGGAATATGCACAAGAAGCAGTCAAGCAAGGTTCAGTCGTAGTGGGTTTGGTCAGCAAGACACATACCGTTCTGGTCGGGTTGAAGGTTCGCTCTTATCCCAGGTCGCAAGCTTAATCACAGGCTAACAAGATCGTGTTTGTCAAAATAACAGCGAAATGCCGAAGAGTTGTCCTCTTATCAGAAGAAGATCATCGAAATCGATTCCCACATGGCCATTGCTATTGCCGGTCTGGCATCAGACGCCCGAGTTCTATCCAATTTCATGAAGCAGCAATCGCTCGGTTCCAAGATGACCTACGGCCGCCCAATCCCACTAGACCGTATTGTTAACCAGATTGGTGACCGTGCCCAAACCAACACCCAGCACTACGGCAAGCGTCCTTACGGTGTCGGTCTGCTGGTTGCCGGTGTTGATGAAGCCGGTCCTCATCTGTTCGAGTTCCAGCCCTCTGGTCTGACCCATGAGATGGCTGCTTGTGCTATTGGTGCTCGCTCACAAATGGCGCGTACATACCTGGAGCGCAATCTGGATAAGTTTATGGACTGCAGCCGGGATGAATTGATCACGCATGGACTGCGTGCCCTCAAGGAGACTCTCTCCCAGGATAAGGAGCTTACGGTGGATAATACTTCGGTTGGTGTGGTTGGTTTGGCAGCCGAGGGTGCCAAGGGACGGATTGAGAGCTTCAAGCTGTATGAGGGCCAGGAGACTGTTCCTTTGTTGGAGGCACTCGAGCAGGCTGAGTCCTCTGGTGCAGGGGAGGATGAGAACATGGAGGTTGATTCATAATTTTGCCTTGTTTCTTATTCTTAATGATATGCATAGACATGAATCTTCTTGCCTGATGCTGTGGCTTATATGGAAACTTTTCTTCGTGTTCAAATTCCCTGGTCATGTCTTCAAGCCTGACTTTCATTTCTACGATATGATAATCTACCGGATGTATCCTGGATATCATGTCTTACAAAAAGAAGAGCGCCGAAAAGCATATTAAAAAAAAAAGGAAATAAGATGAAAAGAGGGACACCATTTCCAACTCCACGCATATCCGCTGTCCAAAGCTGACAATTAACAAAGACAGGGAGATCTCGCAAGAAAGAAAGCCCTCCCCCCCAACGATATTGACGGAGGACGACAACATGGGCCACTTAGAAGGCAAACAGCTTAGTTAGTCAAGAGAGCATCTTTAACACAGCCAAAGTTCGTGTCTTCGCTGCTGTCTTCGTGAAGTTGGAAACACGGAATTGCTCGAAATTAAGATGGGATCGAAGATGATCTTTTGGATAGTAGTTGTCACTAAGGCTCGAAAACAATAGCGGTACTGAATACTACTCATATCAAATATGCATATAGTACCACAATAAGGAAAAATCCTTTGCGATTGTTGACTTTTTTCAATGCATTAGTAAGTGCCTCGTGGGCATCGCTCCCCGTATTTTCACCGGCAATCTCAACCGGCTTCGATTCCTGGGGCATGAAGAGGACTCGGGGATATCATTGTTGAAGACTGCAAGGCCATTACTAACTTGTAGTATAGCGGCTGTCAGTGTATTACTGATATCTTAGTTTTCTGTCGGTCAAAAAAATGTTCTTCCCCGCTGGACGCTATCGTCGCCCGTAACTAGGTTCAGTTGATAACACTGCGTATGTCATATGAAATCAACTGATTAAACAACTTAAAAGGGCTGGCGCTAAAAACACGAATTTTATTTGCTTTTATTTCCATCGCTAGCTGCCAGGTCTTCTGGGTCTCGGTAAATCCCATGACAATGCCAGAGATAAACTTCAAGGTCTTGATCTACAAATACTAGTATATTCCGTTTAGAAAAGGCTTATTAGAAATGAATGATGGCGAAATTGACGAACACCAAGATCATAGTCAACCGAAATTGGTAATATGTTTAATTATCCTCCATTTTGCACTTCCCGTTGATGCATTCGTGACTGCAGCACTCGTTACCTGCCTCGCATGATTTACCGACTACATTGCCAAGATGTATCAGCACAAACGATTCCGAGAAGTTTAAAATAGAACTGCAGTGTATTCTTTAGTTGGGCATACCATCCAAGCACGACTCCACTGGCTTGTTGATGTTGAGCTCGAGGCCGGAGTTCGTGGACATGGCGTTTGTGAGCAGTGCCAGCGCACCGGTGTAAACAAGGGCGACAACCTTCATATTGAGATGAGCGAAAGCTTCGAAGTCGGAGACATAATAGTTTGAAAAGAAGAATTTTGCTGTTGAAACAAGGCTTAGAAACTATCATGCAGTGTGGGGTCCCCTTGTTTATCTACCGGGGGATCATGATCTACATTCCCTCCCTCCTTGAATGTTAGCATTCCTTACTAGGGAAAATCGCCCAAGTCCAACGTCATCCATGCAGATTCAATAGTAAATGAAATTTGCAGTAGAGGATGTTCAGAGAACAATCGTTCAAGCCAATGAATCAAATAAGTCTATTATCAGCAAATAGCCTTCTATGCGCTGTTGCTTTTGGAATGAAAGAAAACTAGTATACATATCGGAAATAAACATTTTCCTTATCTGTCAAATCCTCAAATCCTAGTCGATCACGCTCGGATTCTGTTAGATCGAGTGATTCTCGTCGTTTATTTTCGCGCCAGCAAACCAAATATAGAAGCGATGCAGACAAAATGGCGATGCAGTAGCTATACGTCCTAGCATTAGTATGGCAGCAAAAGAATCCAATAGTAACAAATTAGAGAACTGACCAGATAATCAGACCAGTCCATAGCTCCGGGTAGTGCTGGTTTTTTGTTTGGCTGCGTATCAACTGAGGACCTATAATATTGCCCACACAATAGGCTACAAATATGGCCGATGCCATGAAGCTGCGCTTGGTGCCACCTGCAACGTTTCCGGCTCCGAGTGAGATTGTCAGGCCTACGACAGGCCCAAAAAAGCCAAGTAGTGTATATCCTGCCACAGGTACGGCCGGCCTATAACCCCAAGTCGATTTCCAAATCATAGCAAACCCAGCAATTACTGGTAGACAGCAGAGAACCAAAGTTATGACCCTAATATTGCGATACTTTGAGCATAACCAGCCAGTTGAGACGATACCTATACCCGAGAGGCCACCCAGAGGGAATTGAAAGAGGATACTTTCTAAAGTAGAGTAACCAAACGTTGACACGATCAGTGGACCGAAGCCAGAAACTGCACCATTGACGGTATACCTATTCATTTTGACAGTCAGTTGGGTTTAGCTAATAAGTGACTTGACCGCACGACTTACGCAGATGCCATTGTAATTGCCACCAACCAAAGCTTAACATCAAAAACCGCTTCCTTGATTTGTGAAAATTTGATTGTCTTGTTATTGAGTCCAGTTTGGCCAGCCCGCAACCTCTCTGCAGCCACGATCCGCTCCTCAGGATTCAAGAACCACGCGTTGAGAGGCGAATTTGGGAGGAAGAAACACCAAATCCCGAAGAGGAATGTCAGAGCTCCGGCAAATACGAACACATACTGCCATGGCTTCAGTGATCCCTCAACTTGAGCGAACCCGTAACTTATAGCACCACCTATGATAGTGAACCAGCCAGTTCCTGACCACCACCAACTTTGTCGTAGAGCTTGTTCTGATTGTGTATAGAAGCCACTGACGGTCACCATAAAACAAGTTGGAATTATTGATTCAGTGAAGCCTGTTGAATTATCGATAGTGTCAGGGATCAAAGATGTAGAGAAATATTGGATACTGTTGGCGTACCCAGAAAAAATCGTTGTACAAAGAGGCCTTGCCAGGTTGTCACGCTGGCGGTAGATGCACAAATGATAGCCCAGAGCATGACCACTGGGCCGAGAACATATCTTGTGTTGAAATGTTGCAGTGCGTATGTCAGAGGATAAGAGCCGGCTAATTGACCAAAGTAGAAGATTGAAGTTGCCCAGCTTAGTCTAGAAGTGTCAGTCGTGGGAGGGTTGACAGAGGTATCAGTGACGGAAAGCTGAAGATCTGTGGTCATTCCAAACAGAGCAGCATTTCCGAGAAGGGCCTTCAAAAATATGCTATATTAGCTTTTTTCCACTTCGCGGTAATTTTTTCAAAGCCTACTTTATCGTAGTAAACCAATCCATAGCCTGTGGGGTGTTAGTTGTAGCGCAGAAAATGAATAATCTATACTAAACGTACCGATGACCATTGCGGGCATGAGAAATAGGTCGATTTTTCTCAATACTCTTCTTTCGATCTCTGGGTCGATTGGTAATGCTTCATCTCCAAGAATATCGGTACCATCGACGAACACATTCTTTTCAATGGCATTTGGCTCGGGCAACGATGCAGCATCCGCCGTCGGACTATTTTGTGACATGATCGTTGAATCAGAAGTCAGACCTCAAATAGTATAAGATATTTCTTTGCAGCGGAGTATTAACGGTATATAATATGCATTAAATCCATAAGTTGGAAACGAGACAACGACCAGCAACATCAGAAAAGGTGAACCCCCATTAGTAGCTTTGATAAAATGCATCGGAGGGATTTGAAGCTCTCCAGGGCTACCCGGACCTTTCGCGTGTATGGGTCTAAAATGACACCATCGACGAATATTTTATCTCCGGAGAGAACCACCAAGGATATTCTTTCCGGAAATGGGGATTTTTGTAATCAATAGGCGAATAACGCTTCCCTCGCACTCCTACTAAAATACAATTAGATCTAGAATCGCGATTGGATAGGAAAATATACCGATGGCTGGTGAGGCATCATTTGAATTGTGGATGGCGTCAAAGTAGAGATAGTAGACAAGATCTAGGTTGGATGTTCTACGACTTCTATCGATCCACCAAGAGATGCCAGAACCCGACAGAATGGTGAAGGTTCAAACCCCGAGACCCCGATACTGTCCCAGCCAGCTGGGCCGGGGTAAAGGACTAATGTTACGTGCAGGAGGAATAGATTTATGACATTTGGTCGGCTACTTCGTGCAGGGGTAATAGGATAAGCGAGCATATTGCATCATGATAGCTTTGGTGGCGCCATACTCTCAAGATGACATGATTCATGTCATTGGGGTGTTGATATTGATCATGAAACTGGTTTCCTGGGATATCCTATACAAGCCAGTGCGGTTTGATTCTCCCCATTGTAGAAAAAAAAGGTCAGAAATATTTCTTTGACAATGGCTACAATTACGGAAACGTTGGATTATGTACAAGTTCCCGAGACGTCAGAGTCTTTGGAATGGGCAGATCTGATTACATTAGATCTTTCCAAGTTTGATCAGCTTGGAGGAAAACAGGAGCTTGCGGCTGAGTTCACCAAGGCTATTGAAGATGTTGGTAAGTCGCATGTATTCAAATAACATTGGAAAAGAAAAACTATCCGAAGAATTGAATGCTAATATGGCATCTTGTACTAGGATTCTTTTATGTCAAAAATCATGGCCTGAGCAGAGAAGATATCGATAGACAATTTGCTTTAGCGAAATCAACCTTGTTACTCCCAAACGAGGAAAAGCTCAAATACCGCGCTGCCCTCGAAGAGGGTGACTACAATGGCTGGAAGCCAGCTGGGACAAGAAACCTCATCCCTGGAGTGAAAGACAACTTTGAAATATACAATATCCCTAAATTTATTCCGGAGCATACTGACAGGAAGCATCCAGAAATTGTCAAAAGCCACATTGACATCATCGAGAAATTCTCAAAGCATATCCATGATGAGATCGTGAAAAAGCTTCTCATTATCTTTGCTCTTGCGTTGGGACTTGAGGATGAGGAGTGGTTTGTCAAGAAGCATCGTTATGAGAATTCAAGCGGTGATCATCTACGATACATGAAATATTATGCTCGAAGCGAGGAGGAGAACCAAAAGCTGGGCGGAGTTTGGTTGAAAGGGTATGCTGTTTGATCGTGATTTTCAGATTTTTTGGGGCTTGAGTCTAATTTCTACAGGCATTCTGATATGGGAAGTCTTACGTTGCTGTTCCGTCAGCCGGTTGCTGCACTCCAAGTACTGACTAAAGATGGAACTTGGAAGTATGTCAAGCCGCAGATGGATGCTTTGACTGTAAACATCGCAGATGCACTTCATTTCATGACCAGTGAGTCTACGAGATACCCCTTAGAAGATTCACGGTAATAACAGCCGCTACAGATGGCTATCTAAAATCAAGCATTCACCGAGTGGTTGCACCGCCGAAGGACCAAGGTCACGTTGACCGACTCGGAGTCCTCTACATGGTGAGGATCGAGGACGACGCTGACCTGATTCCAATTAAAGAATCGCCTATCCTTCAGCAAAAATCCCTTGTGAATAAGCCATTGCTAGGCGAAGACGGAAATCCTATCAAAGCTGGCGAATGGGTCAAGGCAAGAATCATCAAAAACTTAGGGGAGTCTACAGGAAAAGAAGGCGATAATGATATCGGCGAAGTTGAAATTTTGAAGGGCGTGTCTATCAAGTATTTTGATTAGGATCGACACTGCGATATACTAGCTACTAGGAATGCAATTTGTGATGGATCGGGAAACTTCGGCAAGACTACTATGTATTTAAGGCTGACTTTCACATAATAAACATAATAAAGACTTTGCATGAATTATTCTTTGGAATGCTCACTCAGGTGCTTGAATAGCAGCGCGTCCACTCTCAATAATCTCCTCTAACATCTCCAGACGATCCTGTCCCCACAACGGCTCATTTTGATAGAAATAGAACGGCGCACCAAATACCTTTCGTGTTTCTGCTTCCTTAGTCAATGCTGATTCAAATTCTGCAAGTTTGCTCTCATTCCGAGCCCGTTCTAAAAGGCGGCTCCCTTCAAGTCCAGCTTCATCCGCAAGTTGAACGATAGTTTCCGGGTTCGCAATATCAAGTTCTCTCGCCCAAACGGCCTCAAGGCCCTTATGCACATACTCCTGCACCAAGGGACTATCATGTCCTAGTTCTTCCGCTGCTGCAAGGAGTACTCGGTGTGCAAGTGACGGATCTACTGGATAACACTTCGGATGTAAAACGAGTGGAATGTCACGAATACGTTTCCAGCGCTCCATCTCAATTAACCGGTAGGTTTGTCTTTGCTCTGCGCGTTGCTTGACAGGGAGTCCGCCAGAAATTGAGAATGTATACATCAAGTCGATCGGTTTGTAGATGACTTGAGATTCAGTTTGTTTAAGAAGTTGTTGGAACCGACGGCTCCCAATGTACGACCATAATGAGACAAATGAGAAGTACAGCTCGACTGTCCGGTGACCTGCCATATTGTTGATAACCAAAAGAGAGAGATGGTTTTTTGAGAGGTGTAAGCGTTGAAAGCTTGGGGAGTGAGATGGTCTCAATGTCGCTCGAGTGTGAACCAATCAATGTCGTATCAAACAATCAATACATCGCTCGAAGATATTTCGCACATCCTCGGTTTTTCGGTGTTTGAGCTCGGGATTCAAACGTCGTGCTCAAGCTTACTAGTATGTTCCTTCTTGGCCTTTTGTGCTGTGTTCGGGTCGGCTATGCCATCGATGCGGGCCATGACGAATATAACGCCATAATAAGGCTGACTCAAGCCCATAAAACCTCGGTGGATCTTATCAAAAAAGGTAAAATTCTTTCGGCAAAATTCCGAGATTGACTGCGGAGGAATATGCCTGGCTAGTCCCCGGAAGTTTTTGTTCCGATAACAGCCGCTAGTTAGTATAGGATCACAAATACATACATGAAGCTTTTGAGAGAGAAAAAGGAATCCCTCTCTCTTTCTTATTTTCTTTTTGTTCGATTTAAAGATTCAACATTAAAAGCCGTAATGTCAAAAGATAGGCGTGTTGCCATCATTGGAGCCGGCCCAGCAGGTGCAATTACAACAGATGCGTTCTTCAAAGAACAAGCCTTTGGCACAATTCGAGTATTTGAACGCCAGAGCCGCATTGGTGGCACATGGTGAGGCTATCCTGTGATATTCTCTCCTACTTATATTTGCATTGAATACTAAATGCTACTACTAGGGTGCACAATGTTACCCCAGACTCTGGGATCCCATCATTACAAAATCTACTTCAAAGGAAAGCCGACAAGACCATTGATGTCCCGACCAGCTACCCATGTTCTACTCCAATGACAGAGCATGTCAATTCTTTCAAAGAGCGCTTCTCGGATACAGGGTCCCATGAAAATCTCCATAGTAACTTACCACCCGAGATTATGTGCTTCACACAAGAGCCAATTGCTCAAGAGCTCTCGAATCAGACTTTGAAAGTACATGGTCCTGATTCCCCCTTTCGCCACAGGGAAGTGGTGAATAAATGGGTTGAAGATATATTCGAAAGAGGAAATTATCGGCAGCTTGTTGAACTGGAGACTACTGTCGAGCTTTCAGAAAAACATGGAGACGAATGGACTCTAACGCTGCGAAAGCCTGACCCAGCTAATAACAAGAACTATTGGTGGCAGGAAAGCTTCGATGCTCTGGTTGTTGCCACGGGACATTATTATGTGCCCTTTATCCCGGATATACCTGGTATTTTGGAGTATAACAGGAGATTTCCCGGCCGAATTCAGCATAGCAAGCACTATTCAGGCCCCGAAGCCTTTAAAAACAAGGTATTCATACATCCATGGAGGGATTCAAAGTAAAGGAGCTTCTTATACTGACTCAATTCTAGCGAGTCATAGTTGTAGGTGGATCAGTTTCTGCCTTCGACTCGCTCCATGATATTCGACGACTCGCAAAGTCCCCGGTGATTTCTTCACTCCGCAAGCCATCATATCTCTTCGGTGAAGCGCCTTTCACACACCCTGACATCGAGAACCGAGGCCAGATTTCTGCCTTCGATGCTGAAAATGATGTTATCAAGTTCACTGGCGGTACATCGACTGATGGCGTTGATGCCATCCTTTTTGCAACCGGTTACGACTTCAGCTTTCCTTTTCTTCCGACCCTCGGGGCAGTACAAAAGAGGGTTCCTGGCCTGTATGAGCATGTGTTTAAAATCGATGATCCAAGTTTAGCATTCATCGGCATGGTAAGTCTTTCTAGAATCTGGAAAGAGAAGATTAATGAATTGACAGGTATATACCAACAGGTCACTGGTGGGTTTGGGATCCGAATTTTTGAATGGCAGGCAGTTGCTGCAGCTCGTGTTCTTTCCGGTCATGCAAGTCTGCCTAGTCAACAGGAAATGAAGAGATGGGAGGAAGACAGACTGGACGAACGTGGAGAGGGAGTTCCGTTTTGGACACTCATGCCAGATTTCGAAAGGTATTTCGAACAACTGAGATCTATTGCAGGGAATCCTGCTCGAGGCACAACGGGACGTGTACTCCCAGAGTACCAAGCGCAGTGGGCGGAAAGCTTTTGGCGGCTCATCCGATATCGTGTCGAGTGGTGGCAACGCGAAGCTAACAGGGCAGCCTCTAAACAATCGCAACTATAGAGCAAAAAAATTGCAAATCTTTATACCACGTTTCAGGATTGCCTGGAGTGCATCTTTGAACTGTGCAAGATAGTATTCAGATAATTAATACTATGATAATATGTTTTTGAGTATTGTTCCTATGATATGATAGTATTATGCATCCTTAGAACTCCCAAAGGGAACGCCATCGCCTTCGAATGCTTGACGCCATATGATTTAACAAGAAAACCCACCTAAGCCACATGCCAACCAGACCAGACCCGACCAAAAAAACAATATATGCGGGCGCCAGGTGACAATGGATAGTTTTATTATTGAACAAAAAGATGGCGCTTCCAGCAAAATGACCAAAAAGATATGAATGATGAGACAGGCTAAGCAAAGTTCGTAAAGGACCAGAATTATCTGATCAGATAAAGTACCAAACGCCTCAAAAAGATGGGCGGCAAAAACGTGAGATTTGATTGCATCTCAGGGTATCAATACCAGGTAACCGGCATGTGTGGAATATAGAGAAACAAGGAGTAAATATCCACGGGGGTGTGGAATGGAGAAGGTAATGAGGAGCATAATACAGTCAAGTACTGTGCCCATGATATGAAACATGAGGGGAAGTGGGGAGGGGAGAAGAGAGATAGTATGATGTGGGTTGAAAGTCTGCACATTTTCTGTACAAGATTCCCATGCGTCAAAGGAGCTGACTAGAGCTCCGGCAAGTCCAGCTTGGGTGGTGACCAGTCCAGCTGAGGGGGTTTGTCATTTGAGACACAAACAGGACGCATCGCCTCGACTCGGCGACGGTCCTTCAGGGCACTTCCGGTAAGAAAACCTCTCAAAGTAGAGGATGCCATACCGTAGGCGCTGCGAGTACTACCGGTATTGGTTGAGGTAGTACTAGAGCTGCGTGCACTGCGAACACTGTTCGCTTTGGTAATCGCTGAAGGCAATGCAGGAACAGGCGCTGCCAAACGAGCAGATGATGCACTCGACGAACCATACTCAGGAGGAAGAATATGAGATCCACGTGCAGCGTGGGAAGTATGAGGCCGAAGATTAGGCACACTTTTCATTCGAGTGGCTTTGCCCCCGATCTTGCGCTTAGACTCCAATTTGGTCTTAGGAAGAGACTCGGGGTTTGGTGTGGGAAGTTGAATAGGCGCAACAGGCTCCTCGGGGGGACTGGCGTGCACTTCATCCGCTGATACGGCTACTTCAAATTTCAGGTTGTCCAACATGGTTCCTAAGCTGGCCGCAGTTGCAGGGCGTCCGTCACTGGCACCGTCATCGACATCTGAATCTACAATTCCATGAGAGATGTTGTAGTTTCGGGAAAGGTATCGTTGAAGGCGAACAATTTCCATGTCCCATTTGCGTTGCAAAGATTGTAAGACCAAATCCACATTTTGACTAGCGAATGCCGTGGAATCGAAGGATGATGATGGAGAATGAGCTGGTGCATTCTTAATCAAGCGATGACTATTCGACCCACTAGACCGAACGCCCATCGCCGAATGTAATGAGCGACGAATCGAATTTGCCGTGGAGTTTTGTACTGCGCTAGTATCCCAACGAACACTATCAACCTCTCGACGTACTCTATCAAGCGATAGAGCCCGGTCTCTATCCATGGCGGAAAGGTGTAACAAAGTGTGGTTGCACTGAAGACCGTTTACCAAAACCGTGAATGATTGAAGATTAATATCGTTGTTCTCGCAGTGTACCTCGCGCAGATAATCATTATCTTCCAAAACAGAAGCCAGTGTACTCGCACCCTGGAGGCCTAATTTCTGATGCTCTATGCGGAGAACTTTGAGAGATGTGTTCTTTTTCAGACCAGTCAGTGCTAGGTTGAGTCCAATGCCAAATCGAGCAACGTCGAGGTGTGCGTTTTCGCCGCTGATGTCTAGAGCCTCGAGAGTGTTATTCTCTTCAAACATGCGTTGCAGTGCTTTGCAAGTATCAGGACCAGCATCATAAGGCAACGATGCCTTGGAAATATCCAAGTACCGGATTGTAGTGTTCTTTCGAAGAGCATCTACAAGCTGCCGGAATTGATCCTCCTTCTTGAAATCGATCATCTGCATCGACAGATGGGATGGGGTCACGTTCTTAGCAATTGCATCAAAGAGGAAGGAACATCCATTGTCCAGCCTGTTTTCATTGACATGCAAATGAAGAGTGCGCGGAGCATCTGGTCCCGCAGACATCGAGTGCATAAACATGGCAACATCCTCCCCACTGAGACCACACTGATCTAGTCGAAGCATACGAAGGTTCCGTGAACGATCGCTGGCCAAGTATGTAGCAATCGAGTCGACAGTCTCACGATTGACGGCTGTGCGACTGAGAATCAGTTCTTCCAGCTGCCAATTGAACAGCATCTCTGCTGTGATCAGCGGCTCCGAACCAGATGTGCGCGAAATGCGAGAGAGGTTGATCTTGCGGATTTGACCAAAGTATCCAATGTATTGCTGCAGCACATCGGGGTTCAGGCGACCTTGCACCCCTGAGATGTTGATTGCCTCCAGTGTGGATTCCTGTGCCACCAAAGTAGACAATATAAGATCCAAGTCATGTACAGAGAGTCCACAGTCCCCAACCTCCAATGCGCGCAGGTGACTCTGGCTCTGTGAAGCAGCATCAACGAGATAATCCAGATCCGACTCGCCGAGCTTGATACCGTTTAAAACAACCCAGTCGACACTGGTCATCCCACGCCGACAGACCGGGAAAATTGCCTCGGGAATTCCACAACCCGGGTCCCGGCTACCTTTGTCCAGAGTTGGCGTTCGCGTTAAAGAATAAGCAAAGTCCAAACGACATAGCCATGTGCTCTTTAGGGCCAATGCACGTACTTCCTGTGATAAAACGGACAAGTTTCCTTGGCCAGGGATTTCCACCAGACATCCGGACCTATCAAGGTGAACATCGGGATCCACCCCATGGAGATCACGGATTCCTTGGAGGGCATCTAGGTTGATACCGCGGAATGAGATGGACCGGAATGACTCATTATATCGAAGCGCACGCATGACAGCGATAAGCTCCAACGCATTGTATCTTGATACCCTGGTGGAGGCTGGCCGGAGGAGGCGGAAACACGGAGCATCTTCGCATTCCAAGTCAATGGTGTAGCGAATGTTCGAAGTATCGACATCATAACTGGCTGAATAGGCCACCAAAGTCCGATCAAAACAACCGTAGTCCTCATCCAAAGGTACGAGTGGGAAGTTGTCGGCGTTGCGCAAGTCAGGTGGCACGACAAATTCATACGGCTGCCTGGTCCACAGTGGGCGTAGGAACTCGGTGTGTTGCCGAAGCCAGCACGCGATCTCTACAGAATGGACAGAAGCCAAGAAGACGTTGAATGACTTCCTTAATGGTACCCTAGGAGGTGTTGTGAGCAAGGAACTGGTTTTCTTTCTTTCTTTTTCTTTTTAAAGGACAAAGATAGCAATAGAGCAACGCACGGGAAAAAATGAGAAATACATACCGGAAGGTTAAATGCAGACTATCATCTCCATATTCCATAGATAAACCAGTCAAGTTCATCAAGCCAAATGAAGTAGTAGTCTCCATATCAGAGAGGGACACCACTGATGACCGATTGGTCGCTTTCTGCATCGGGATCAAATGCACTTTATGCAAGCCAATTGCCAGATAACAACCCGTCGGAGACAATTTAGTCAGATCCTCAGACGAAGAACGTGTTGGAGATTTACTTGACGCAATCTGTATAACGCGGAACATTCGGAATGAAGCCGGATCGTAATCTCGTTCGTGTTCCAGCATCCTGGTTACATACTCCACGGCGCCTCGATCGAAGGGCAATGGGTCGTTTGCTCGTGTCAACTGCGCTGCCTGGCGAATACCAACCATCCAGAGGTTCAACTCTTGAAAATCAGGTGTTTGCATCTGGATTAAGGAAGCTTTGTGCGTCCGTTCATCCAGATAGGCCACCTCCACCGTAGGTGATAGTCGTGCATCCTCCAACATGTAGACAGCAATGATGCTATTCAGCGGGATACCGGCTGAAGTTTCGGTAGAGGCCATCAGTTGCATGTCCTGCATTGAACTGATAGAGGCCACGGATTGACGGTGCGACGCCGGAGCACGGGCGTTATAGGAAGGCGGGATTGAAGGAAAGGAATCCGCAGCTTTACTCTGGTTCTTGAAACGAACCAAATGCGTATCAGTTAACACGAGATATTGACTTTTTCGCTTCCACATGCCCCCAGTGGTCTGGATTTCACCATAATGGAGGATTGAGGAAGACCAAATGCCGTTTCGAGGACTGATGACGCTTTGATTGTCGCCCAAAGAACCCACAGATGCACTTAATGGATCTTCATCTTCCACCGAGTGCATTGATTTTAATGAACCAAAGACCGAGGGGCGTTTCTTCTGTAGTGATTTTCGGCGTGGGCGTGGAATCTCTAGGGTGGGTGTCGAGGACATCGCCGCAGACCAAGCCGCAGAGTCCCCTCCTGCTGACCCTGGTCGACGAAGAACATTAGGACCATTTGTCTTCCTACTTGGGCTCTGCGCCCGACCAAAGAAACCTGAATTGCGGCGGGCTTTTTTATCCCTGGTCAGGGTATCGTCTGAAGGTGTACGGATATGGGGAGGACGAATCAGCGGGGACGAGGCTGTGGAGGATGGACTGAAGACGCTGAGACTCTTCCTTCGTTCTCTCTTGCTGAGGAATTCGGCCATGACGGGGAGGGGGGGAGGGGGGAGTTGGAACGAGTTTGGGGAGATGATGTGATCTCGAGGGTCAAGAGCGATCGAATGGAAATGGCGCCAGGGTAGGGGAAAAAAAGAAATGAGACTATCTCATCGCCGACCTTTCGTCGTTCTCACTGAATCCGCCATTAGTATGAGGGAACTTAGGGAGGTTCAAATGTGATGTTGTTTCCCTGCTTGGCGCATGGAAAGAAGAAAGGTTTTGGGTTGGAGAGGTGAAACGGGGGCACGAACCCCAAGCAGATCGTTCAGGGTTGCGTAAAAGCGGGGGCAACTGTGGAGGATAAACACGTACAGTCAACTTCTTACGACGCCATGAGAAGAGCAATTGACGAGAAGTTGTCAGAAAGAAGTCGAGTCTATGACAATGAAGTGAAAGAACAAAAATTAAGAAAGAAAAAAAATCAAAAAGTGCAATCCTTCTAGTCCCACCTGTCAACAATGTGGCGAAGAAGGTTGGATGGTTGCACTGGGAGGAAAAGGTTCGCCGGAAGAGGAGGAGTTTCCTCTACACAGAAACGGTTGTCTCGAGCTTATCAAGATGATCAATGGATGGATCGGATGCTAAATTAAACTGGTCTCCAGGTCTAATTAATGATGAGGTCAGAATTGTCGATCAATATGGAGCCGTTCAGGATGGAGTCCGCTGTCTCTGTCAAGGGGGAAAAGTTAAAACCCCAAAGATTAAGGAATAATCCAAAAAGCCGAATGCAAACAATAAAAGAAAAGAAGAAAAATTATTAGGATTGAAGTTACAAAGCCCGGAGGAAAAAGGAGAGGAATGGCCGGATGCAGTCAAGAATGCAGACTCTTGAGATGTTTCAGATTCGAATGCATGAGACGACAGATACAGTACTTACAGTGGCTTATACAGTAGCTTAAACCTTGAACTAGGAACAATGCGGACATTCTCCAGTCAAGATTGAAATAACTGTTTGATTCTACTATTGTACGAAATACACAAGAGCTCTAAACATTGAACATCATGGGAATATCCATACATAGAACAGCATATCGAACATTGAACTACATACACCTTCAATTTACAGTTCGTTCAGCCGATCGTCGTTGACCCGGCCACGTAAGAGGCGTTCTCCCCCTGGTCCATCTGCATCGGCAAAAACCAGCATCCTATAGTGCAGCCGACTGTTGACAGGGATCTAAAATCGCTCGGGAGATCCAATGCCATACAAACTGCCTAGGTGGAACTAGGATTCCCACTACGGTACACTATATACACTATCGATGTAAATCTTTCCTCTCTACAGCTTAGGCCTCGAAAAAAGGAACAAGAAATCAACAAACTAAGCAGAAATTAAATCTTCCATCAAATGAATTTGAACCTATTGCAATCTGATGCAACGGAAATCGACGGATCCTCAGGCTCCACTTCCTCTCCGCAATCGATACCGCGCTCCACGCCATGATGCTCCAGCCTGAGAGTCCAGGGGTAAATTGCATATCGAGGATCCCATGAATGTGTAATAGTACGGAGATCCTAATATGATCGACAACGCCACAAAAGAAGCTTGCCCCAGGAACATAAAGAAGCGGGGACCGGAAGATGGAGTGTAACCCACTTCCTGTCTACAATAGTTCGCCTCCTCATTTCTTATACTCCGTAGTGGTGCGTCATAGGTGGTCTAGTACGTAGTAAGCGGAGTACACCGTTAAAACAAAAGAAAATAGAGAGCGAAAAAGAAAGTTCGGCCGTGATAGAAATCTTCAGACTGTGGCTTACCAACCTCTCTGCAGAGTGCATACGAGAGCGCAGTGGACGATCAGTCTAAACCTTGGAAAATCGTCAATTGCGATGCACTCTTGACCGTCTCTTCGATTCCTTTTATTTTCTATTATTCTTCTTATTATTCTGATTCTTATTATTCACTCTCTAAATTATAGGTACAGTCTCCTAGAACCGCCGCGAACCTGAAGCCCGCTCGGCCTCTATTCTCTCCGCGCGTTTGATCCGCCGTACCACATCAATATACTCAGTGACTCGTCGCTCAGCCCAGATACATCCGCCAAGGGTCATAGCTGCAATCTGCAAGAAAACCTTGAATTGCGGTGTGAGGCCGCGGTAAACCCGCGCAGTCGGTGAGATCCATTCCGAGAAGCCCTCTAGCGGTCGGTGAAACAGTCGCGACCGCAGATACTCGCGTGAGAACGGAGATCGCCGTGGTTGAGGTTGGGATTCTTGTGTAGCTGGCGGAGTGGGAGCGGAGAAGATGAATGGGTGAGGGAGGATGAGAATCATATGCGCGAGGATGGAGACGGAGCCGAACTGTAACACGGAGCGTAAAAGAATAAGAATTCAGTCATTCGTTCAGATGAGAAGAATTATATAGGTTGTAGGGTATAGAGTATAGGGGATATGCTATATGATCATGATCCATCAGGGCACATACGCGAAAAACGCCCGTCATGAAGCCTTGGGCAGCTATTGACGTAATTTCCTCCGGTGGCTCGATATCAGCCCTCTGGTTTGATGGAGGAGGCATAATGGCGGCAATTGAGTTTATGCCAATCGGATTATCTGTAAGGCGCAATTTCCGACCAATTGACAAAGCAGTGAACTTATCGATGCTCAATTGATCCCAGACGTGGGGGGGGAACTAGAGGGGAAGGGATGTAGAGGGAAGTATGTACACCCAAGAAAGATAGTAACCCAGAGGGAAATATGAAAAGAAGAGAATTAATTTGAAAGAAAATGTCAACTAGGTAGTGAGCATAAAATCCGGACCAGCCAGCTTAAATAAGAGCAATATTGAAAAGAGAAATTAAGCAGAATAACAAATCCCGAATCCAAATCCATGCGGCGTCTGTCGGCGAAACGGGTGGATCAACGATTCTCCCGATAGCGACTCAGATGGAAAGGAAAGCGGATTATGATCAACGTTAAAACGCCCATAAGAAAAAAAATCAATTAAAAACCACGCCTACCCCTCTCAACCCCTCTAATCTCTATTATCCTTCACAATGGGTCTCGCCGCTCGCACTGCTGTCGTGTCAAGGGTCACAAACGAGACTAAGATCCAAGTCTCCCTTTCCCTTGACGGAGGCGTTCTCCCACCTTACGAACCCACTACCCACTGGGAAGCCCCGACAGACCCCCAAGAAGCCGAGGCCGCAAAGAAAGGCATTGTCCCCGAGAAAGGATCCGGCCATGCCACACAGTTCACACCGACTCAGCAAGTTACCATCACCACCGGTATTGGCTTCTTGGACCACATGCTCCATGCGCTGGCCAAGCACTCAGGATGGAGTTTAGCAGTGCGGGCCAAGGGTGATCTCTTCAGTACGTATTATATCGCGAAAACAAAGAAGAAGAAGAAACAAGTGCCCATAACTAACCTTTTCACCGCAGTTGACGACCACCACACCACAGAAGATACCTTCCTCGCTCTCGGCACAGCATTCACTCAAGCCCTCGGCGCCCGCCAATCCCTCACCCGCTTCGGTCGCGGTGATGCGCCTCTCGACGAGGCCCTCTCCTGGGCAGTCATCGATCTCTCCAGCCGACCATACGCCGTGATCAACCTCGGCTTCAAGCGCGAGAAGATCGGCGACCTGAGCACAGAAATGATCACTCATGGTCTTGAGAGTTTTGCGCAGGCCGCCGGTGTGACGCTGCACATTGGTTGTACCTACGGCGATAATGATCACCACCGTGCGGAGGCTGCCTTTAAGGCCTTGGCGGTTGCTGTTCGAACTGCTTGCTCGCGGAGACTTGCGGGTGAAGTTGGAGCTGGAGATGTTGTTAGCACCAAGGGTGTGCTATAGATATTGACATTGGGACGGAAAGAAGAAAAATAGAATAAAAGACAATGTAAATAGTTATATGTCGGAAAGTTAAATTTTCCGCACAGAAGATGAGGTTATGGTTATGGTTCGATGAATATATTTGATTTATGACTGATTTCTATTCCGGCTGGATTGATTTAACCTCGGGTGAATGTGTATACCGATCTACAAGTATAGTGATAATGTCTGCCTCTGGGTATATGGCCTATATGGACCTACAAAAAGAAATGCAACGAGACAGTGCAAAACGCATCACATTTAAATTGATCCCGTAAGCCATAATCATAAAGTCTATCAAGAACACAAACAATCCGAAAACACAATATCAGAGTCCAGCTCCGATAAAACAGCAAACAAAAGCTCCACACCAGCCGCAGAAAAAGTCATCAATCATCAGAATCAACAAAAGAAAGCCTCGTGAATCCACTGAAAGACGGATAGACTACTGGCTCGCAACACCAAGAGCCTTGATAGCCCGCTCCCAGTACTCCTTTCGGTCATCAGTAACCGAAGTCCCAACACAATCACTGATATAGCGCTGCCATCCAGTCTCGGAACCAGTCTGCAACGCAGAACGAACATCCTCCGAGCATTGTGTAGTCAAGAACCATGCACCAGAGCCAAAATCGTATGTTTCGTCATTGCGCAGAAGATCCAGAAGATCAGCAGGGCTATTCGAGACCGATGCGATCTTATCCTTTAGAGCTGGGATAGACGCGGCGTATTTCTTGTTAAAAGCAGGAGACTGCATGTTGCGAGCTAGGGAAAGAAATAAAATGTTAACGATCATTCTTAGAGTGTGCGGTATTTACAAACTTGATTTCTACCGTCAAGTGCAAGTATACCATCTATATTGAGGTGAGTATAGAGTTACTTACTGCCCTGGCCAGGAGTTCCGGGGAAATGATTCTTGTTATACTTGAAATCATCACTCTCAAATGCCATCAGACTGATAATAGCAGCTTGCTCAGCCTTAGAAGTTACTTTGTAGTTATCGAAGGACTTGGATGTGGACTTTGCAGCTTGCGAAGCAGTGGCGCACTCTCCTTTGGCTGGGGGGTTGTCGCACGACTTGGCAGTAGGAGCGATTTGGACCATTTGGGCTTCGGTGATGGTATCATCGCGCATAAGAAGTGAGAAGTGGATTGGAGATGCAGTTGAAAGAAGGGCAAAAGCCAAGAAGACTGCGATAAAGATACTGTGGAACATGATGGTTAATTTATCGTATGTAGTCTTGAAGAAAATCGGTATGTAGAGATAGAATGAGTAGGTGCTGAGAGCAGAAATGTTTCCAAAACTTGAAGAGAAATGGGAAATCGATGGCGAGATAGATAGTCAGCAACTATGAGACTGAATGTCGTATGATATGAGAGAAGGTGGTATAGAATCAAAGGAGTGGACGCTAGGCTACTTTATACATAGGCACCTGTCTAGCAGGCATTTCTGAAGGAGGATGGTAGGAAGGCCGTAGGAAGGCTGGAGAGGGGGGAGGCAAGCGTTTAAATTCCTTAGGGACATACTCAATTACATAGTATGCTATGATCATAATGAAACTGGGGTGAAACTTGGAAATTGTGGCCGAAGAAGGGGTCCCATGGCGAGGAATGTGAGGCAGAGTATGTTTCATAGCTAACGTATTTACAATCGGGATTTGACTTTGTTCCTTGGATCAGGTGGCTTTGACAATGAATGGATGCATACAAAGAAGTGATAGCCGAGAGTTTTTTAAAAAAAGAAATAACAATAGAAGCACTCCTGGAAACTTATTCAAGCCGAAATAGGCACTGCAGAAGGCATATTCATGTTCATTATCTCCTCCTTTGACATGCCAAATTCTGCAGGCAAAAATATCCATGTTACCTCTGATCCCAAGAATCGAAGTCTAGCTTGTTTACAAATTGATAATGGTTAAATAAATGTGGGACAAAGAAGTCCGAAGCGGCCAGGATAGACACATTTCAAGCGCCCATCGCCAAAAGCAACGTAAAAGACAGAAGAACCCAAATGTGCTCCAGGTGAACAGCAACAATCCCGGATCCCGTCACGGGAATTGAGACACCATGCATGCGCTCTCAAAACGAATCAAGAAAAAGAAAAAGTTGTACAATAGATGCTGATGCAGAGATCGTGTCCAAGGCCGTATCGATACACAACAAATACATAAAATATCGACTCAAATCTCTAGTCGTCGCGACGACCGAGCTCATACGAGGTTTCAGTAGCCCCGCCTAATTCTTCGTCTTCCTTAAAGCTAACCCGTCGAAGCAGGGAAGGCATCATGTTTCGCGCACGCCGGGTGGGCGATGAAGAAAGACGGGATGGGCTGATGAAGGAAGGCACCTTGGTGTAGCGATAACGGTATTGAGCTCCCAGGAGCATAACGCGGCCGTAAGTCCACCAGAGGCAGATACCCACAGTACCGGCGATGACGAATCCAAGGAAGGTGAGGAACACCCAGTGTTGACCCATCTAATTTAGAGTTAGCAGTTGAGTCGCCTGATTTAATGCAGAGAGAATAGGCAAAAAAGAGCATATAAATGTGTTACTTACCCAGAAGATCAAGCGCGCGTCCTTGCCATGCCAGCTGTTTCCAGTGTGGTGGGTGAAGAAGCTCCAGGAATATTTGTTATATTCATCTTGCATCAGAATGCGTACCCGGTTCATCTCGCTGGGCTTATCCTGCATGTACTCCTTCCAGATAACGGAGAGGAATAGAGGACCAGTCGAATACATGACCGTGATGTAGGGAAGCAGCCAGCTGCGGTCATACTTCTGCAACATTTCGATGGCGCGCAGGAAGAAAGGATGTTGAGGAACAGATCCCATCGCGTCGTTCGAGATACCTGTTGGTACAGTACGGCGCACCCAAGCTGGATAAGCAAGCAGGGGATCAAGACGGCGATTGCAACCCTAAAATAGCAGTTAGCATGGATTGAACATGTCGAAAAAAGAGATCTCAATTGTAGAGGGATACGCACGTCATCCAAATCAATGTATGTGCCACCATAGTGCGCCAGAACGAAGTATCGAATGGAATCAGCCCGCTGGATGGGGTACTTGTAGCCGTCAAAGGTGTCTAAGAACCAGGGATATTCGGCGGCGATGAAGTCGCGGGATTTTTCATTTGTCCATAGCTAAAGCATATGTTAGCACACTCAATTCTACCCCACAAATTTGATTCACAAACAAAGCACATACAATGTACTCATAGTCCGGGTGCAGATCAATGCAACTCTGCTGAGCCTCCTGCCAGACCTCGGGGATGGTCTCGTTCTTATAGGTCTGGTGGATGATCTTAGGAATGATCTGAGGGCGCGTTTCAATCAGACTGGAATTAGGTGATGGCAGCTCTGCATGGTGAATGGCGTCGGCAGCGGCGTCTTCGACTAGTAGTGACAGGAGAGTCGAGACACTGCGGATCAGGAGTGAGAGAATGAGAAGGTTGACGAGAACGAAGAGTAGGAGACCGCGCCGCATGGTGAAGAGGAGGGGGGTGGTCGTTTTCCCTTTCTGTCCAACGCGATCAATTCTTGTGTGAGAACGAGGTATGTAGGCGATTCCAGTATTAGTTGCGTAGGAAAATCCGAGGGGTCGTTAAGAGAGAAGAAGAAAAGTCGTGGCGAGATCGAGGTGTATTCAGGAGCTCCAAAGGTGGGTAAAATCGGCGGAGAGAATCGCAAAGCGCGCTAATGCACGGGAGGGAAAGAAGGCGCAAAGTATTAGTACTGGTAGGTCATGAAAGTGGTCTTTTTTGTTCTTGATCTTCGGTAGTCCAACAGTCGAGGATAAGGGGGTTGAGATTAAAGGAGACTGTAAGACGAGATTGGAAAATTGGAGGAATTAAGAAAAAAAAAAGAGAATTAACACGAGGACAGGGATTCCCAGACGATAATAAGGAGTGACGAGTGGGGAAAGACTAAGGCCAAAGCAGAAAGGAGCGAAATGTTGAAAAGGGAAATGCTGAGGGTGAAAAGGAAGCACATCGCCGTTTGTACCAGGGGAACGCTGTCTATTACATACATTACATACTAGTACGAATATTACGGGGCGAAGCCAAATCGAGTATGAAAATTGCGAGCCGCTACCACCAAAAGGTAAGGAAAAAGGGGAAAGAACCGTGTTACAACATTTTGAAAACCAAATTAAACCCTCGAATACGGTAATTTACCACTCAATATTCCCAATCTAGCGCCACGCGTTAAGCTTTGCAGCCCCTGGATTGGTTGGAGTGAGTCTGCCGGTGGGGGCGAAGAGAGACTGCGCCATCCCCGTTCCTCACTCGCTCCATTATTTTAGGCGGATTACGCAGTTGCTGGGGCCACACCGTGGCTGGGGCCGTTTTTTAACTTCTTTTTCTTGTTTCTTCTACGAATATGATTTTGTCTGGTTTGATGGTTGCCTGCGTGGATTTGAAGAGGGCAGGATCACCTGGGGCCCCATTCTATGCCAAGTAAAAAAAAATTAATGGGGTAGAAAGGGTAGAAAGGATAGACTGCATCATCGATATCTCCCATGTTGTATCAGAACTTGATGCACCCGTATGCGCCATATGCGTTGTATATGTATGTACGAACTAAACTATTGCCAAAAATATCGCTGAGGCTGACTGGCAACTCCATAATAATTTAAACATCTACATGTATCGGACTACGGACAACTCCCGTCCAACTCCTACTCCGTATATGATTATTTCACCGTCGGAACATAGAGCCCTCAAGTGCTCGTATAAATTTTCTGCCGAGGCTCGCCAAGTCCCACACTCTTCTCAGCATTGAAAACCTGGAAATAACCATGGAGATTCTTTTCTTTTCTTTTCTTTATGGTTTGAATTATGTGTATTGAAACCTTAGAATGACTGTTTTTCGTCTGAAATTACCATCCTGACTATCGTTGCGGGGGGAGCCATTTCACTAGTGCACGGAGCAAGGAGCTCAGGAGAAAAAGGGCAAAAACCGTACTCGTATCACTGCCCACTCTAGTCTGGGGGTGTGAGCATGAATTGGTCCAAATTCTCCCACCAAGCTGCTTCTTAACTGGCCCAAAACTATCACCGACCCGGCCCCACCAGACCACACTAAACCCACCGAGGATAGGAAATCGGCATGGAGTCCTCCACAGGCCCCCCCCCAAGGCGTCAAGGCCCCAAAATACATAAGCCTGAACAGCAAAGCGCTGGTACGTCCACCAAATCCATACCCCGGGCAACAACCCACCCACCTGTTGCGTCAGAACAAATGGGCAAAAATTGCTAGCCCACGGTTCGTCTATGTTGGGCTCTTTGTCCCCACTAAACCTCGGTTTCGGGCAATTGAATCTCCAAAAGGCTTGTGTGTCGCACTGGCTGACACTGGCACAGAGGACATACGAACCATCCCGTCCAGGGTGTGAGGGTTGGTAAAAGCATAGTTTGAACTGTGCACCAGCCGCGGCCGGAGCCTTTCACACGTAGGAAAAAGGTACAGATCAGCATTTGAAATAGAAGGATGACGTGAGTGGTCTCAACACTTTATTTGCGCCCTGTTCTATTGCTGGCTACCTTTTCCGTAGGCTGATCATCGATCAGCGGCTCATTTTTCTCCTTTGGTGCCGTGGCGGCACTTAGGATCAGTAGTTTTGTGACGAGACACGAGTACCACGCGATATACAGTTCTGGGAGTGGATATCTGTATATGCATTAGAATAGAATGATTACCTCCACCTCGCCGCTTCTTTCAAGATCTACAGTATGTAAAGTAAATGTAAAACCCAAGCATCTTCCACTCTGTCACCTCGTTTCGTTTCAGCTCAGCTCCTGATCTTTTTTCTCCAAGTCACACATGTCGGATGACATAGTTTCCCAGACCTCGCCCGCGTAGGCGGGGCAAGGAGGCGATCAGGGGGGGGGGGGGGGGTGCGGTACAGTATCAAGTTGGGGCCAAGAATGGGGGCTGTGAGGTGGCTCGCATTGCACTTGCAACGTATCTACATCCCAGAAAGGAAACAGCCGCGATCATGCCTCCAATGTAGCAAGTCTTCATTGTCGTGGGGAGCAAGGGGATGGCTCCACTATCTAAATTTATTATTCGAGGTATGTATGTATTGTCGTGCAGCGCGCAAATCTGCGCCTTTGCTGCGGAATTTCAAATCATTTCAATATTGAATTATACAGATCGGGTATCTATCGCTATGTAACGCTGAGAAATAATGCAAGCCTCTTTCCACCTTAAAACGATCAAGATTGGTCGTTTCTCGATATTTGTATACAACTGCATGGCACGACACACACCTTTCTCGCAAACCCACTTGCTGATAGTGTTCCTGATTCCGCGATACGACGCACAGCGACAATAATGGACCGGACCATGAGCCCCATAATGGGAATGTGAATAAGCTCGTCAGATCCCCATGAGCTAAATCGTGCAGAGAAAGGAGGGGAAAAGACGAGACAAAGAAAATGGCGAAAATGCGAGGTTTGGCCTTGGCCCTTACTCAATCCATAAAGTGTTCACCGTTTCGTGTCGGATGTCCTGAACAACTAGCAGCGTAATGCCACTCACCACATTGTTTGAAGTATACTAACTGATCAATTGGGTTCTTGCCCTGTGCACATATAGTCGCTTCAAGATCTCACAGCATAAAGTTCCAATAAGCATTCGGTGAAGCTCTCAGCGAACCTCCGGTGCAGCCGCCGCTGCAAATTCAGGGTTGACATTAGTGGCATCGGTTGGGCGGTCCGCAGGCTGCTCAAAGAGTCGACGCCACCACATGGGCGGATCAAGAGGCCGGTGGCCACCATGCAACGGTGGGTATACATCATTGAAGAAATACCACACATGGCCAACCACGATACCACAAATTTCATCCTTGGGTACGATACGGTGGACGATCACACTGAAAGCCATAAGCACCCATGGAAGGTAAGGAGCCGTGAATACTAGTAGACCCAAGAAGCTGAGGCGAGTTTCGGGATTCCGACGGGCCCAGATATAGACCAGGCTAGAGGAGAGGGCAGATCCAAGGAATGGCATCGATAGGAAAGGTGAGATGATCAAAAGCGAGGACATGGCGTAGAACATCAACCAAGCAAAGTATGCTGGTGAGCGGCCGGAGGATTCCTCCAACAGGCGGGAGTATCGCTGAAGAAAGAAGACATGGAATATAAGGTCGAGATTGAGTGGACCGAAATAAAGAAATGTTGTTAAAAGACGCCAGTATTGTGATTTGACATAGACCGCACGAAAGCTGTAAAATAGTTGGAATAGGGTGACTATATGACACTGCACCAATACCGAGGTCGCCACGGTGGCCACTGTCCACCAACGGGTCACTGGTGGCATCTCATAGAACCACTGCTCCAGTGGGAACTGGGCCATTTGCGCATTGTTTTCCCACAGTGCTGCCATCTTGTCGAAAGTCAAGACACTTGACTGTGGAGGGGGGAAAGAAAGCAATGGAGACGTGGGGGAAGTGTATATGGGAACAGTGATGTCCTTGCTGATAAAGTGATTAGGGAACTCTATCGGGGCTTATCAGCAACATAGTCACGTGACTGACGCGCGCGCGTAGAAACCCCAATTTGGCAAAAATAGGGAGGCGGGAACACAATCTCAAGGCTAAGACGAATTGGTTCATATTGGCTTTTCCCAGCCTCCTTCAATTGTGTCTCTTTTTTCTTTTTTTTTAATCGTCCTGGGATTCCTTGTACTCTTAGTATCTACTTACCCCCTCTATCGATCTTATTGATCACCGATCATTTTAATTCCATCGTTTCTCCCCGCTTCAACCTTTCATCAACACTGCAAGGGATAAGCTTTTCCTCGACGCGTGCACATCCGCGAAAAAGAAGAGATCAATTGCACAATCGCAACACTACCCCGCGATCAAACCACAGCAAAATCATTTGCGCATACAATCGCACAACCTTCCACAATGCCCCCTAAGGCCCGCAAAACAGGAGGCCCAGCAAGCCCAGCTCAAGCGCGCAAAGCCGCCGCGAAAGGAGCTGGCAAGTCCCCGAAGAAGGCCGCCGCAAAGCGCATGTCCAATGTCCAACGTAGGTGCCCACTCAGCAAACCAAACACACGAGCACGAGCTCAATCGCATTCAATCCCATCTTCCGAAATCTCAGCATTGAACTGACTCTGCCTCCCTTGAAAACAGCCGGTGATCCCACACCCCAAGGCCGTCGCCGCCGCTACAAGCCAGGCACCGTCGCCTTGAAAGAAATTCGTCGCTACCAACGCTCCTACGACCTCCTTATCGCCAAGCTTCCTTTTGCGCGCTTAGTCCGCGAAGTTGCTTTGGATCTCCTCCCCGCAGAAACTGGCGCCGAGCTACGATGGCAATCACAAGCTATACAAGCACTGCAAGAAGCTGCGGAAGCGTTCATGGTTCATTTATTCGAAGATACAAATCTCTGCGCGATACATGCGAAGCGTGTCACGATTATGCAGAAGGATATTCAACTTGCGCGTCGCATTCGAGGAGCTTGGGGTGGTCTAGGCTGAGCCAGAGCCCTTTTCTTCTCCCCATTCGCGGATATTTCCTTACTTTCCGATTACTGGTCCTATGGGACTCTATTTTTCTTTCCTCATGGGATATGCGTGATCCTTTGATCTTATCTTTAATAGCGAATTTTGCAATTGTTGGACATCACTAGAATCCCCGGGGCTAGGATCGTCCAGCAAAATCTGCCGGCGCATTGTGGGCACGGAGTCGACATGGATGGTGTTATGTTTTTTATCCCTTTTCTTCTCTTTTTGTGCTATCTGTTCTTTTATCCAGATGCACGCGAGGCTATACTCAGCTTTATGCTGTTATTTGGCGTGTGCGTGATCTTGTTCAAAGTCGATCGATTATACCAAGGAGTTTGTACATTAGCATGGATGCTGGGTGTTGTTTTGTCTGCCGTTTCTTTTATCGTCTTATAGGTAGTGTGATGCCGTGGAATGGAAGTCGAAAGGGTGTTCGCTCGCTTTGACTAGCGAACATCACCCTTTTATCTTGACTTGTTTATTACAACTCGAACGATTCTCATGATAGAGTGAAATATTTCCCAGAAAACCCTAATGGTTGGATATGGATGCAGGACAGAATATCTCATACACCTTGCATTAATCACGCTTTTTCAATAAAATAATCCAAACAACAAACGCCTTCTCCATGTCCTCAAGCGCTTATGGATTGGTATCATAAAACGGAAGCGCCTATCCAAGGAATTATAAGAGTAAGAATGAACAAGAAGGGAAATTCCATCATGGATGGCTAGCTTGGCACCAAGAAAAATGCCAAGGCATTCATAAATTCAAATTGACCGCTTCAGGCCTGGCGGCAGACTCATAATAAGTCGCTGGCCTTCTTCACGCACGCCGCGGGCTTCATCAGCTTTGCCCTGGCGTTCAAGAGTATCCGCTAGCATCTCATCAGTGACACTAGCCCACAAGCGGTCGTTGGCTCTCTTAGCCATGGCACGACCGGCCCGCGCACTCTTCTCAGCTTGCTCGCCGACCACTCCGCGGAAGTATCTCCAGCTCATGAAGGTGAGTGTCATGCAGGTGATCTGGCTATTGCTGATAGCAGTTGCGGACTGCAGTGCCTGCTGAAGGTACTGCTTGGTCTGAATAGTCGAATCGGTGTGTACAGTGGCGCAGACAAGATGGTATGCTGCTTGAATGTACTTGTTCTGACTATGTGAACAAAAAGAATACAGTGTGGCCATTGCATTAGAAAGGTGAGAATGGGATGGGTGGGCTGAGTCGCGGATGATCAGAACAGTATTGAGGAGGGCAAGGATACATGTATCGCGGCACGGATCATTGCGAGTGGTCTTGCTATCCGAAGGCGATAGGGATAGCAGTGGTGACTGGAATATTGAGAGAGCAGCGTTGAGATCTCCAGTGGCCTGCGCAATGGTGCCAGCGGCATATTCCATCAGACACTCTATAGAGCTGGGGACATCCGGCCCAATTTCCTGAACGACTTGTCGCAAATCTTTGAGAGATTGAGTGGCCATCTCCCAATCGGTTCGAGAACATGCCAAGAAAACACGCTGTAACAAAAAGTTGCAGTACAATGAACGACGCCATTCAACCCGTCGAGTTGCACTTACCATGCACTCGGGTATCTCTTGCGGGGCCGTGAATGATCCTGTAAGCAATGTTAGACTGTAGTACTCGGCAAGAATAGTGAAATTGTCCATACCTTGAATCATTCTAAGTCCCTCATCGAGATACTTCTCTGCTTTCCGACCATCAAAAGAGTTCTTGGCGCTCAAGGTGATTGAGCTCAGGAAATATGACAACGCGTAAAGATCATGCTGAGGCAGCCAATTGAAGCTTAAGAGCAGGGTTCCATTGTGAACCTGAAGAATATCGCCTGTGTCGATGGATGATGGTCCGGCGGACTTGCCGTTAAGTGGGATAGAGAAAGATCCATCGGAGCGCCAGTTTGTATCATTGAGTGTTTCATCTACCAAAGCCTGCATGACCTTCAACTTCTGAGAAGACTGATTGATATCATACTCAAGAAGGCTACAGCAGATATCTGCCATTTGGACGAGTGTCACAAGCTGAGGGATGTGACGAAGCTCGTCACTCAATTGATGGCTACGTGCCACAGCTACCGCACGCTGCGCCTGCTCAATAGATTCGGAGCTTGCCCCGTGTTGCAAATGTGCCAATGCTTCTATGACAGCTGCCATCGCAGAGACAGCCTTGTCGCCATTGCGACTAGCCATAGTTGAAATCTTATTAAGATGTTGAAGAGCCTGGACAGAGTCTTGATGTGATGAAGAGGACATCGATAACGAGACCCGAAGGAATCGAAACGCATATTCCCAAGCTGCGTGACGGTACCTATTTCACTCGATTGGCACAGATTCCAGGGCAAAGAACAGATGTACTTACGCTTCCACATCTTGAATCATGCCATCCACAGCCTTAAGAGAAGCTTTAGGGTTGTTTTTATGGAGCATGCGAGCTAAAAGATGCTGCATACTATATTTCAAGTCCAGCATGCGATTCTGCAAGGGTCAGTATGGCACGGAAATGGCTGTAAATCACAGTCTCTGATGGAAAGAGGGGATGACACTTACTCTCTCACAAAGGTCAATCCCTTTGCTCAGAGCCGTCTCTGCCTCGATATCATTATCCGTTTCTTCAAACAGAGTTCGTGCATATCGCAGTCTGACAAGAGCTTCTTTACGAGGTTGTAGCCGCCAGTTCTATTCAACGGGTTAGCTGATCCAAGCAGGGGATACAAGTATCGGTTAGTAAGGGATACCAACCTTTAATACAGCCTCCAGGCACCCGAGTCCCGTGGCAACGAGTTTATAGTAGTCTTCGACATCTGATTGATTAGACAACAGCGCAGTACGCGTGCCATGCATATGCGCAGCATTAAGATACTCATCGGCCAGCGATAGAAGCAAGACCTGATAGTCGACGGGTGGCTTATTAGACTTCGCTATCTTGTCAGGGGTTTGCGGAAGGCTTTGCTTTTTCTGCTGTGGCTTCTTTGGGTTCTGTTGTTTTTGAACTTTTCCTTGAAAATCTGGAGAAGGTGCCGGGACCATCACTTGTGGAATAACCTTCACGGGCTGCGGTGTAGTTTCAAGAGGAGCGGGTTTAGGTGAAGCGGGTTTCTTTGGTGTTGATACAGGGTTTGGAGCAACCGATGGGCGCTTCTCTACTTTGGCTTTGGGTGAAGGCTGCGGTGGAGGTCGTGGCTCAACTTTAACAGGCTCAGGTTGCTGGATTTGGAAGCTAGATTGGCCTTGAATTGGTGCGGTAGGCGGTTGTGACGTTTCTGGTGGGGCGACGTGCGCCGGGGCAATTGGAGGAAGAGTTGACAAAGAAGTAGTGGGTAGAGATATCGGGGGTAAATCGTTCGTGACCGAAGTTGAGAGGGCACTTGGGTCAACATAATCGGGGGGCGGGATGTACCGTGATCGTGGAGCGGTTGGAAGAGGTGGTTCAACAAATAAATTGGCGGGATTGACAAACTGATGCTGCAGCTCTTCCGATAGCATAGACTGTGGTGGGGGCGGCTGCAGGGGCGACAGAGCCTTTACCGGCTGCACCGGCGGCGCTGGCGGCGTAGAGGCTACAGGGGCCGCAGAGGCCAAAGGAGCCAGAGGGGGATGTTGTACCGGGGGCGATGGTTGTATGGGTGACTTGTGGGGTAGAATCTGTTGAGGTTGTGGTACTTGAACTGGGGATTGAGACGGCCTCTGGTGAGGAGATTGCTGGGGCTGGGGCTTTGGAAGTATAGGTGATGGATGCTGTGGTTGTGGAATCCTAGGCGACTGATGTTGCGGTTGAATGAGAGGCTGCTGCTGCGGCTGTGGCGGTGGCCTCGGGCGGGGAGACTGATGCTGCTCATGAGGAATTATGGGCGACTGATGCGGTGGCCTAGGAAGTAAAGGGGATTGTCGGTGTTGTTGAGGCCGCGGCGACTGCTGTTGCTGGGGAGGTTGGCGAGGTTGACCGATCGGTGGCTGTGGATGATGCGGCAGTTGATGTTGTGGTAGGATGAGAGGGGATTGTTGTAACTGCGGCTGCTGCATGGGCTGTTGGATGACATTTTGATGCTGCTGCAGATACTGGTTGTATGCCGAAGGATACGGCATCATCCCTGGCGAATATGCTGGTGGTTTTCCATAGCCATTATGATATGGCGGCGGCGGCGGCGGCGGCGCAGGGGCCGCGACATTATTGTAAACCAACTGCTGTTGGGGTACACGCCCGGGCTGGTATTGCGGATGTGGAATGTAGTGAGGATATTGACCGGAATTGGGTGGTGGAAAGCTCATCGCCCCGATGTGCGCTCTCACCAAGTGAAGCTGCCCGATATGTCCGATATCTAAGAATGCGCGGGATGAAGGTGATACTTTCCGCGTGTCGGGGCGGAGAAACTCGCGGCAGTCAGCTGATAAGCAATACGATATGAGGATTTAGGCGGAACAAAGTGGATCTACATCATTTACTCGTTGTTCCGCCAACTACTGTAATGTACATCAGATACAGCCCAACTATATCCTGATATGCCAAAGTATTTCCGAAGAAAGAAAGAACGCCATAGGGACACTTATTACAGGATATGGTGGATTAAATAGAATACAACAGAATAAAAGCTGTTTAACTCCCAAAATTCGAAAAATCCAATGATATTGCTCAAATGTTCAAGCCAACTTCACGATGACAATATATTATATTACAAATTGCGAATCGATGAATATAACGAATCCAGTGGTTGGTCTTCCACAACAGGTGAAATGACTTCCTCGCCTATGCTGGGTGTAAATGTGAGAGGTGGATGCTCTCGAACTGTCCAAGGACAGAGCTCATTACAATTCTCCACGCCAATCGATGGTTCGGCTGGGTGAATCCTTTGCGATGCCCACGTTGCGTCGGGCTCTTGTCCGCCGCCTCCAAGGCATCTTTCAGTATGAAATGAGTATGTGACTTTCCCACTTTCATTCGTGGTGTATGGTTGTTTTCGGGGGCATTTGAGTGTGGTATTGCAGGCAGCGCAGACTGAAATTCGTCGACAAGAGGTACAGAAGGAATCGAAGAGGCGGCAGATGGTTGATTGGTAAACACTCGAGAGCCAAAGGTCGACGGATCGATGAGCACATCCAAATCGAGGAGTCATGTATTCCTCCTTCCCCACCTGGCCTGACTCGGTAGTGAGATTGTACTCTGAACGTATCACCAGTTGATCCTCGTCATCAAGTTCGGGAAATAAAGAAACCTTCAGTACGGTGGGACCATAGGTCTCAGTACATGTATGCCAGCAGTATCTGTCCGACGTCATACTCCCAAATTGGGTCTGTAGAGCATTCAAAGTGATTTTTCTAACTCGCATCTGGTCTATCAGATCCAGTTTGTCGCGGAAAGTTATCTTCTTGCAAGGGCAAAGGTCGACAATTCCGGCTAGCTCACCCACATTACAGGTGCGGGTTTCTGACTTGCGCCTCAGTTCTCGAGATGAGAATGCAGATCGGGGGTGCAGTTTCAGGCATTTAGAACACACGCGCCATCGGTGATTTTCAATTAAGTTGATAAATTGCCAGCGCGGAGTGACAAAGTTATGTCCATTTCGATAATGATGGAAAAGGGGTGCGAAGTCACGGGCAAATCGTAATGATTTAGACGATAAGATTTCTCTAGATATGGAAAACATGCGTTTGCATGTCAATGCTAAGGCAGCTTCCGGTATTACTGTCAAATGTGAGATGATTTCGAGGAGTAGCTCAGTAGGCAGTTCCATCAGGTGGGAGCGGCCCGGTTCCTCCTTCTGCTGCTTTCGCAAACGAGTCGCAGGCCAGGTTCTCATCTTCATGATCATTTTGACCTTATCTGTGGCTCGTGAGAAGCGCTCTGGTACGTGGACCGGAGACAAAGCCAAAGCCATGAAGAGTTGGGGGGTCAGGATCTTTCGTTGAGCCTGAGATGGTTTAACGTGGGGGTTTTGAGCAAAAGGCATCGGAGACTTGATGGTGAAGATGATGGTCGTGGGTTATTATAATGATGGATAACGGGTATTCGAAGGTAGTATATGCTGAAATATCATATTGGAGTGAAGACACCATGTATCGTGTGACAGGGAGGAGGCACCAAGAGCAAGAGGAGAAAAAGAAGAGAAAGGAAAATCAAAGCTTGGATCTGTTGACTTTGAAGTAGGTTTTAACTGATAAAGTTGCACGAAAACGGACCATGGGATTGGGTCACAGAAGGTTGCGGACCATGCTATCAGCATTACATACTGTCAACTATAGGGCTTGAGGGTTCGGAACGGGCATGATCACCGTTTTTTGTCTGATGATCCCGATTCCCGATACAGCCCCAACCCTTTTGGTCCTTTGTTTTTTTTTCTCCTATTTGTTGTCCTTTCATTAAACCCAAACCCGGAGAAATGTCTACAATCTTATTTAGGAGGGGGTTCAAATCCACGAGTTGACTACCGCAAGCTATCTAGGGTTACCGCATGCGGAAGGAAGATTGCCGCATTAAGCATCATCCCGTCATCACTTAGTATTTTTAGTAGGAATGTTCTTCGGGTACTCGATATTTTCAAAGCAGACTAAAATGCTTGGACCGCATCCGCTCGGGGTGAAATGAAAATTCTCGTTTTTATCATCGTCATATTCTATGACCTTGTCAACTGACAAAACCCTATCTACCCCCATGACCCACCATGGGCTCCATGCGCCTGAAGATGTTCAAGTGGGTTGAAGTGATGATCTATACCAATTTAGGAAATATACCCGGATAGCTGACTCATCATGCATAAATCAGCTGACTTTCTGCATGGATAAAAACTCGTATGCCAAGACTTCAGATCAGCCGAGGTTCTTTCCTTATGGGGAGCCTGTTGCAGGCCATCAGGTTCCATAGAAAACACGGTGGGAGGGAAGTGGGAAAAAACTAGTTCATTTCACATATCTCCCTTTTTCCTACTCGCATTTTATATTTTGCATAGCCCTTTTATTCCGTGACGATACTTTTAGGTTTTGATACTAGCACCTTTCAACCCATTTTCTTGATTTGGTCTCTTATCAGATTTGCTGGCAATGGGCTTGTTGTCATGGGTCCTTCCGAGCGGTCGGATCGCCTTCTACCACGCCAAAGACAATAACCTCCTCCTAACCAAGGCCTCGGAGAAATCAGATGTAAAAGAGCAAACGTCTTTAGTAGACATATGTCGTGCCGCGACCCCCAAAACCTGTCATCTGAACCCCTTGCTTTTTAACGGGCACCTGCAGACTGGCTGGACCCAGATGAACCCTGATAATGTTCCAGTCTACTACAAGAGAAAAGTCTTTGACTCGGACATGCCCATGTTTACTGGACAATATGCCATCGATTTCGCGGTTAAGCCATATGACATGCCCCTAGAGGGAGAGCTAACGGACAAGGCAAGGGAGTTTACATTGCCAGACGGCCTGCCACCCCGCACATCTTTCTTTTCAAACGAAGAATTCTCCAATATTGAATCAGATGATTCGAAACCAATGTTGGTGCTTCTGCATGGTCTGAGTGGTGGCTCGCATGAGATATACTTACGCCATGTCCTGGTTCCTCTGTTAAAGGATGGCTCCTGGGAAGCCTGTGTGGTGAACTCAAGGGGCTGTGCACAAACCAAGATTACCTCAGGTGTACTCTACAACGCACGAGCAACATGGGATATCCGTCAAACCGTGAAATGGCTTCGAAAGACATATCCTAATCGTCCTCTTTTCGCCATCGGTTTCTCACTTGGGGCTAACATCCTCGCTAATGTATGTATTGATATCTATCTCGCCGTCTTCATCATAGGAGGCTAATTTGTGATAGTATCTTGGAGAGGAAGGGGAAGACTGTCAAATCAAGGCAGCTGTCATCTGTGGAAGTCCCTGGAACTTGGATGTCAGTTCCACCACTCTTCAGCAAACCTGGATAGGTCGAGAAATTTATAGTAAGACCATGGGAAATAACATGAAAGGTTTATTCGAGAGGTTAGTGAATCTCTCAAATGCTATCTGCGACCCAGCCAATTAATAAATGATAACAGACATGTGGACTCAATTTCCAAGAACCCTCGCGTCGATGTTGAAGCAGTTAGAAAGAGCACTTACCTACACGAGTTCGATCGGTAAGAATGTTTCCACTGACTTCACCCTTGTTTCGATTATTTTCAGTACACTTATTGCAAATCATCTAGGAATTTACAATGCGCCACATGGGGCTATCCTACTGAAGGTGCATACTACCGTGATGCGAGCTCTACTGATGCGATGCTTGGAATTCGCATTCCCTTCCTCTGTATCCAGGCCGAAGATGATCCAGTAAGTCCTAAAACGTGTTTTATATACAGTCCATCCTGCTTATTGAAAATCAGATTGTTTCACCAGAGGCGCTACCATACCAAGAAATGACTCAAACACCATACGGAGTTATGTTAACCACATCCTGGGGTGGACATCTAGGCTGGTTTGAGGCTGGGGGTTCTCGGTGGTTCGTGAAACCAGTAAGTAAATTCGGTTCAAGCTCACTCGCCAACTTCGAAATCATTGATTGATTGAAATAGGTCAACAACTTCCTTAATACCATGGCGAAGGAAATCGATACAAAGATCCCAGGTGTAGTTGAGCACCTCGATAAGTTGCCGGGCCAAGTCGCATACCACCCTGGGATGGACAAGGATGCAGACGTGGCTCCTAAGCCTGAGTTTGGTCCTGTTCGTCGCAAGCTTGACATGAAACTAGCGCAGTAAACTTTCGGGTCAATCATGCGAGGCAGTCTCTTAATTCGTCGCACCGGGTATGGCAATGGTGAACAGGCCAATTGATACAAGGAAACATTTACGAGTATCAATGATTTCGGGCTGGGCATAGTATATTAAATTTAGAACTTTTGAAACACTTTCCTTATGGGGTTGAAAATATCTACCCGCAAAGTAATTTATGATTGACATGAATTCATCAATTTTAGGAGTAACCCCTTCAATATGATCAACGCTATTCACAGTATTTTGGATGTGACAAATGTAACTATAACCCCATAAAAACGCCGAGTCCTGTCTAGGTACATGAAAAAGGGTATGTATATTATGTCCCTCAAGCAAAAGAAACACTTTTCCGCTTCGGCTTTGCCGACTTTGAGCCGGCATTTTTTGTAGAAGCCGAATCATCGCCTGCCTTTCCGGAACCACCATTGCCCTTCTTGTTGCGGATTGAATCTTTGACAGCCTCCAATTTGTTCTTCTTATGTGCCTGTCGAGCTTCGAGCTCCTTTGCCCTGGCATCCCGGATCTCTTCCAGTTGGCGTGCCTTCATCATCTTCGACTCAATCTGGCCATCCTTCTCGGCGTTTACCATGGCAAGAATCGTCAAAATGCCCTCCTAAACCGTAGAGAAAATGCATCGTTAGCTAAAAAGAATTCCATGTTGGACGAAGGGGAGGTGGCGAACCTGATCATCCACAAAGGTCTTTCCCTTCTTCTTGCCCTTGGGCTTTACAACACCAACTGGTGTAATAGTATTTAACTTGGGCAAGTCAAGCTCAGCCTCTGTATACTTGCGCTTCTTCTTCTTGGCCATAAGGTCGGTCTCGGTGCGGGCCTTTGATTTGACTTCCTTGGGAGGAGGACGCTTGACATTCTTCTTGCTGGACTTGCTCACGCGCGAAGCAGAAGACAGTGGCTTAGAGCCACCCGCAGAAGCGCCCTTGGCCGATCCTTTATTTGGCGGCGCCATTTTGGAGGAACTGGAGGAATTGGAGAGTGTATTGTCTTGAAGTCGAAATGCGCCGGAAGAGATAATTTGACGTGGGGTGAAACAGCCAAGAATTAGGCAAGAGTCGTAGAACTAGTATTTGCTGAAGACGAGTCGAGATTTATGCGATAAACCACAGAGTTCTCGAATGAAAAAGTCAAACAAAAACCATGGAGCAGGCAACATGCAGTTCAACAAGCAAATCCAGAAAAATTGAAGGGAAATTTTTTAGAAGGGAAGGCGGTGAGCCAAGACCCGGACCACCACTCAACCTCAACTGCGAAACATCCAACCCGCTAGAGCTCACCAGTGACAGTCCAATTCTCTCCTGTTCCGCCCTAGAGATTGTACCCTCACTGGACTGAGTGGGACGCTGATAAATTCTTCACCATGACTATCAACCCTACCTACCTCGCCCAGCGGACGCGTTCCTGTACGTACCTTTCCTTTCGTCGATCTCCCCGAGGAGTTCCGATCACCCACGACGCATTTACCACAATTGAAACCTACGAACATGTCAGATAACTAACAAAAATGCCGACAGCCGTCAACTGGAACGATACGAAGTTCCGAGTCCTCAAGTCCTACCGAGAGTGGCTGCGTGCGGTCAGTATACCCCAGATCTCTAGACCCGCCATGTTCTTGCATCAACAGCCAATCGCTGCCGAATATATGGTCAGCACAATGTTTGATCCGAACCACAACTAACATTCGATATTTGATGAATATAGTCCCCTGAGATCCAGACCATGTACTCCTTGAACATGCCCGTATCCGCCATCCGTACCAAGATCCGTCAGGAATTCGAGAAGCACCGCTATGTTAGCCAAATGAGCGTCATCGATGTGCTGCTTTACCAGAGCCACGCTGAGTTCCAGGTCAGTCATGGCACCATGCAGCTGAGGGTTCATATTTGGTGGAGATTTGGGCATAATTGCTTGTCTCCAGTGGGATGGCTTTTTTTATTATGCTCAATTACCTATACATCACCGAATCCTTGGCTTCTTCCCTGCTATTCATTGAATATAAGCTAATGGCTAGATACAGGAAACCCTCAACTACTGGAAGCAGTTGTCTCATGTCATGAAGTACTTCCGCCCCGAAGAAGACCCCGGTGCCCGACTACCCCGCAACTTTGTATCGGGCTTCTTGGAAGGCCGCAATTGAAAATATTGTTTCCCGTAACCATCCACTGCTTCAGTTTTCCCGTTTCCTAAAGTTCTAGTCCTTCGTGCAGCAGTTGATAGGACTGCCTTAACGATAGAGACGTGACGTGTGTACATATTGTCTGAGTAGATCACCAAATTACTTCTTTTTTTTTGTCTCAACTCAGGTGCATACTTCATATTGGATAACAAGATTTATCAGGTTCTGGTTTCAAACCTCGATTTCATTATTTTGGGTTGTTCTAATTATTGCAGTTTTCCTGCTCAAATTGCGGCGTATAATCACAGCTAAATTGAAATAGCAAGAACATTATCCCTTCTTTAGAACGAGCTCATTATGCAAATATCAAACTTCGCACCCAATCACTCCGTGCTAGTTTCGCCCGACGACTGATCGGCGCATTTGGTACAAAAACATCAAACCCATGCCAGCAGCCCGGCCATACATGCAACTCAGTCGAGACACCAGCTTTCCAAAGCGCAGATGCATAATTAACATCCTCATCACGGAAAACATCCGTGTCACCCACATCAATCCACGTGGGCGGCAATCCACCAAGATCCTTAGCACGAGAAGGAACAGTATACATAGTGACATGCTCGCGGTTCACCCCTAAGGCATAGTTACAGGCGTCGACACTATTTGACCTCGTCCACGGTACAATATCTCCAAATTGCAGCATGGAATGAGTCTCATTGCTATCATCAAGCCACGGATACATCAACAATTGACCCCGAATCTTTGGCCCTGCGCGATCGCGAGCTAGCAATACGACACCCGCGGCAAGATTGCCGCCGGCTGAACTTCCACACACAATCAGATGGTCGCGGCTATACCCTAGCTCTTGGGCATTGTCGTTCATCCACAACAGGGCCGCATAACTATCTTCTAGCTGGGCAGGTTGGGGATGCTCCGGTGCTAGACGATATTCTGCAGAAACAATGATAGCACCGAACTCTTCCACCCAGTCTAGTACACCTTCAATTCCCACGAAGCGGCTTCCGGACATGTGCCCACCGCCGTGCATGTGAAGAATTCCTGGAGTTTTATATCCTGGCTTTTCGAGGAGGGATTTATTGACTTGTTTCGGGCGGAAAATAGATGCTTTCAGCGTCCCTGCTGGTCCTTGGAATTCTTTTTCTTCGTGGGAGATGAGATGCTCTCTCCCTTGTAGAGTCTGTTCCAAGGAGAAATCCAGGAATTTGCGACGAGTGGCGATTTGCTCTGGCGTGCTGATATTATCATTTTGGGGAAGTTGGCTGTGCACCTCAGCGAGGTCGGGATGGAGTGGTGGCCTTGGAAGAAAAGAGACCATTGTGCTTGGAAGGTTTGTATATGTGTGTACGTGGCTTGAAAGTGGGTCACTTCAATGTTAAGGAAGCTGAGTTCAAGTTGTAAAGAATATAGTAGATACTATTCAGAGTTGAGTTCTCAAATGTGTAGTTTTGTTTATGAATAAAACAGGCGATTATACCATTTATATAGGGAGTCTAATGCTTAATATAAATGATATTATGTAGTTAATTTAATTCATAATTAGACCGTTTTGATTTTTAAGACGGCGACATCAGTTATCGGGGCCGAAAACAATATGCGTGAACTAAAGTCGGCGTTTTTGTCCGTCACTGACTAGTTGAACTTCGCAACTGTGGATCTCTCCGAGTTCGGGTGGATTTTGAGCCGTTGGATCTCTCCGAGCACCAAGTTGTTCTAGGTACAACATACAACATACAATGATCTTTTAATTTTTAATTTTTAATTTTTAACCAACGCTGGTCTAATCATTACAAACAAGATAAAAAATTGCTTGGCAGCGAGTGTGGTCACACGCGACAATCAAATCTACTAATGATAACCGACTTTTGATGTGGATTCGCAAACTCGAAGGGAGATATGTAAACAAATACCCAAAACGACTCGCGAATCTCGTAATTGGCAATTTAAAAGCTGCTTTTTTCATCGCATGTTAGCCCCTGGACCCTGAGCCTAGCCTTTGCCGCAAGGTGGGGGGGGGGGGGGGGGCAGAGCAGACTAATAAACTAGGCGGCAAACTATCGATCGCTAACTAACTTACGTCGGAATTTAAAAGAAAAATCTGTCTTCTTTTTTCTTATTCTTATTTTTCACCATCTGCAAGGCGACTCAGCAATGGCACTCGGGATCTTTTCTTTCGGCTCCTGGATGTACAAGGCCATTTCCGTGGCCCTTTTGGCTTCATGGTCAATATCCACACTGATCTTCACTCTTCTCAATGTCGTCAACGACAAAGGAAGTCTCATGGAGACAATCGGATCAGTCAGTCTTCTCACATATCTGGCATGTCGCCTGATCCTATTCCTCCAGCCAACAACTAGTCGAAACGATTCCATTGCTCACTTCTTTACAACCGCCCATCTACGATCACGTAAAGAGGCCCTCGTGATGTTTCTGATTTCATGGACTTGGCTCTATGAACTGGCATATCAATTCTTTTTCATGCTGTTCGCCACGATTTTTGGAGGTGCTATCGCGGTTGCTATCTATAATGATCCAGATCTAGATCTAAGCGAATCAGATATGGACAATACTGCCCTGGCTAATATCGAAGAATTCACAGAAAAGTCGGGATTGGATCTACGGACAAGCCTGAACTGGGTTCCACCTAGGGCGTTGGTTTATGTTGGTCTCATTTTGTGGCTTAACTTTGCGTCTCTGTGTGTTTATGTACTTCGCGTTTCGTGGAGGTCGGCTAAAGTCGCTCTTGGAAATTCATCCCACCCTCCAGTATAGGTGAATGAGGTTAAACCCCGGGGGCTTCGGATGTGGTAAGCTTTTCATGTTCAGAAGAGCCTCATTTGGAATTTTCAATATAAAAGCAGCATATGTGCCTGGTTGAAGTCGGGTACACATTTGTCGGGTTTCCAAGGTTGAATTCAAAGTCTACTACTGACCGGCCCCTGAATTTGTCTATCAAAAATTTCAGGGGCCGGTTAGTATCCGGAAATATAACTTTGGAAAAAGAAGACCGAAAGAAGACCGGGTTCATGCCGGAGTCGATTGAACCTAAATTCCCAAGGGCAAAGTATACAGAGATGCACAAAGTCCATAATTTTGTCCTTTAATATTTCCTAGTCATAAGCTACTTATGGACTATCCTGGAAATATTGCTGCTTCCTTCTTATCGCATTTGTAGTCACCAGTAGATGGGAAATCAGCCAATCAATAACCGTATATCCACTTCTATTCAATTTCCTTCTATCTGCTGAGGACTTGAATGTCTATATGCGAAAAGCAAAGGGTGATATACAAAATGACTTTTTTTGCACAGTTATGTTCATAATCACACCAGGGTGTCAACATTGACTAAGTCTTTTTTATTGGGGCACTCGTGGACCGACAGACCTCCAGAATTGACAGCGCTCACCACGGCCACCCTCCCAGTTGAACGCATCTGCCAGGCTGAACTCATTGGTAACGCCCGGTCCCTTTCGAAGCCAGTAAGATAGGTCATCGGTAACTTTATCAAAGACTGTTGTCCCACCAGTGGTGTTCAAGTTCATAAGCACGGGTGAATCTTCAGTCCACGCTGGCCAGTGGATATCTCCATTCAAGCCTTCGGGGACGGTTGAATTGTCTGCACCGCCCTTTGCGTCCTTAATAGAGACAACCGGGGTGTCATTAATGATAAAATTACCCCAGATCTTTTGGAATGCACTTATAAATCCACGAGTAGGAGTAGTTGCGCCAATGGAAAAGTATGCTGTCAAGTCCGCACCGTGATATGCGGGCGTGACAGAGTACTGGTATTTCCAGCTTTCTTTGAGTGAACCACCGGAGAACGCATCTGCGAGCCAGTATGATGGACAGCTGAAGTATGCCTCGGCAAATACATTAAAGACGGTTTGCTGGAGACCAGTTGCCATTTCTGATTGATTCAGAGCCGTTGGACCACGATACCCTAGTGTGTCATATCGAGGGCCATTGTTTTCAGGGGATGTGGTCCAGAATCCATAGAGATTCTTCAGGCTAGAGTAATCATGAGAGGAGAAGAGAGGGAATGTCGATTTTATATAGCCGAGGAACCTCTCAGTGGTGTTGATGTACGGAGGACTGAGAGGAACACCATCATTGGCATTATTCTAGAAATTGTTAGCATGCAAGGCGTCTTCGGCAACAGTGATACTATAATTTCCATGGGTCACTCACTCCAGATAACACACGCTTGCCGCTCACTCTTTTCCGAAGCAATTGCTTCGATGGAAGTTCTCGAATAAAATCGCCGTCGATCACAGGTAGGAAGGCCCAAGTACCCCATGCTCCTGAAACGGAGACATTGCCACTGGCATATTGCAATGTGTCGGTGTCTGTATCAACAAGGCAGTCGAACATAGCCGATTTGGATGTATGACCGCCCTTGTAGCATCCTGCTTGTGCTGCAAACTGATGATAATGATTTGTGGGTACTTTGGCGTCGTACTGGTACATTGGCGCAGTATACGGGCTCGCGGCAATGATCTATGTATGTCAGCCAGGAGATCTCAAATACTTGAGAGTAGACTAACATTGTTGAACAAGTGATCTTCGCGGCCGCCATAGGCCATTGCTTGTAAAATCACCGACCCTCCCCCAGAAGACTCACCGCCGATAGTGACACGGGATGCATCACCACCAAATTTACCGATATGCTCTTGAATCCACTCTAGAGCGAAACGCATATCAAGCAAGCCTGCATTCGCTTGTCCGTGTTTGTGTACGTCTTCTGATGACAGGAATCCAAAGGCGCCCAGTCTGTATTGAATCATGACAGCAATGAATCCATTGCCATTTTCCTTGATCCATTCACTTGGGTCGTACTCTGCTCCGAAAAGATTGTATCCGCCGCCATCTATGAGATGTCAGTTCCGGTTTCTTCTTCATTTGGATAAGTTCGAGGCATTCGGGTCAAGTATAGACTTACGGATCCACATCAGAACGGGAAGGTCCTTGGCTCCTGGCGGAGCGTACAAATTCAAGAATAAGCAGTCCTCATTTCCCAATGCCGAATTAAATCCATAAATCTCAGGAAGTTTCGCACCACCAGACTGCGGACAAAGTGGAGGCTGCTCAATAGCCGATTGAATCGAAGTCCTGTTCACTGGAGGGGGCTGTGGGGCTTGCCATCGCAGCTTTCCAACGGGAGGGGCCGCATATCGAATCCTAGCCACGAGGCAATAAGCAAAACAAAATTCCAAGTCGATTCCAAGACAGTATTTCTCTCACCCCTTGAAGATATTGAGATCATAGGTCTCGCTATAGGACCCCTGATAAGCGGTGTAACCAAGATCAACCACCGGGTTCGCCGTATGGAGAGGAGTAGCACCAGCCAGGGTAGCAGTGAGCGCCAGAAGGGCGAGGCTGCTTATTCTAGCCAAGAGGCCCATTTTCACTAGCTACCTTTCACGGCAGTTGAGTATGGTCTAAGAGGAGGGACAAGAAATGTCGGTATTTCTGTGGGTTGAAACGATGATGATTGGTGAGAATGCCGATCCCAGCCCCTTATGTACAGTTCATGTATGTAGGGTCAAGCGTCTGACTTTGCTTATGGAATCACGATAAAGTCCTCGTGCTTTGTCGAGTTCTTTAGCAGGATATAATAAATTGCGAGATGGGCTCACTAATATTGGTTCATAGCGACCGCGTAACTCTTCATCTAAGTTTGCTCTCTAGCTTTCGGTGACCTTTTTCGTTGATCCACCATGCTAGGGGCACGAGGCTAGACTGGATAGATTGTTTCTTGTCTGAGTCGTCGCATGGAGAAAAATGTCATCCTAGCTGGTTACTAACATTAGTTCCGAACCTTGCAATCCTGTTGAATCGTGGGATTATGAAGGAGTGGGTAAGCTAAGCTATCGCAGACGTCGGGATCGTTCTGATTGATTTCTTGTCTGAGTCGTCGCATGGAGAAAAATGCCACCCTAACTGGTTACTAACATTAGTGCCGAACCTTGCAATCCTGTTGAATTGTGGGATTATGAAGGAGTGGGTAAGCTGAGCTATCGCAGACGTCGGGATCGTTCTGATTGACCCGTCAGTTGCTTTTTATCCACAATCAATATAGTAACATGGGGGCCAAAGTGAACCCATTCAATACAGTAGTGTAACCTTGAAACTCTCGTTGCTAATATGATCCATCTGGTCGGGGCTGACGGCAAATGTTAAATGCGTGTTAGAATTGCTAAAAACCCACCTAAAGCCCTTTATTCTGTCGCTGTGACGGAAACACATACCAACTAAGTTAGAAACTTAATCGAAGCCCCAGACAACAAATTGAAGTGCATAATACTGCTACCTGCATGTATACAAAACGAAGCTTGGCCCTCCTATGGCCCCCTAGTTTAGAAATATTTTAGGGTCTGCTGAAGAGTTATATTTAATTTATCTATGTCCGTCGGTCTCCATGGAAGAATACCATCGATTTTGATTTGTCCTGCTATTTTTTTTTTTTGGTAGACCGACGCCCTTCATTCTTTTCCATGGACTTATCCCTTCGATTGACTTGTACACTTCACCTCCCACGATCGCGACCACAATGACGGGGGGAGTCGATCTCAGCCAGTCGCGAGTAAAAACCGTGACTATATGTTATTCAATTCCGATTCCATTAATGGTTTTGTTTACCGGGCTGCGATTTTTCGTCAAACTCCGACCCTCCTCTAAAAATGCAATAAGTTTTGATGATTTTATGATTACGGTCGCGACGGTCTGGTCCCACTTCATTTCCGTCGGAAACCACTTGGTCTCGCGTTTTTCTGGATATTCATCTTCTAACACTGTTTTCTTTTCGTAGGCCATATCTGTTGGGTTATGTATAAGTGGTTTAGTTTATGGTACGTTCCAAGGTTCCCGCGACGAGATCCCGGATGGGGCCGTGGACGCGAGACTAACCATACATAGGCCCACCATATGGTTTTGGTCGACATCAAGCTGCACTTCCTGATCATGAAGTGGAAAGTTTCTTGAGGGTAAGCTTCTTTTGAGTGTTAATATTACATTTGTTTTATGGTGATTCGTACTAAACAATCCGGGTTCTAGGGTGACTATGTCTTCAGTCATTTCTATGACTGGGCTATCGCAAGCATTAAATTATCGATCCTTGCACTTTATTATCGCATTTTCAGCACAGTTGTCTTTCGGCGAGTCATTATTGGCACGGCTTTTTTTATCATATGTTGGCTCGCGGCCATGGAAATCGGGCTTGGTCTAGAGTGTATCCCCATTGAGAGAGTTTGGAATTCCAATGTTGCAGGGAGCTGTCTAGATCTCGTGGCCTTTTCCTATTTTACCAACATCACGAACTTGCTCACAGATATATGGGTGTTTCTCCTCCCACTGCCGATTATATTCAAATTGCATGTCACCCAAAGACGGAAACTCGAAATAGCAGGTGTTTTCGCAGTTGGTCTTTTGTAAGTTTTCCTCGAGCTGGGAAAACCATACAAAACACCCGCTAACTATAGATTTCCTAGCACATGCGGCGTTACTCTTGCTCGTTTAACTGTTGTGGTCTCGCAAGGATCTTCCGACTTCACGTGTATGTTCAAATTGTATGCTCTCCGATTTCAAATTCACACGACTAATAACTGATTAGGGAATGGCGTTCCACTTGGAATCCTGTCTGTGTGGGAGCCCCTTTGTGGGATAATTTGCGCCAACCTCCCTTTCTTATACAAACTAATTATGGGATTCTTCAGAAAGGCCGATTCTCATGGGACCTCGCAGACTGGGGAGTCTGCTTCGCATTCAGGGTACAGGAGTGGGCAAAATGCTCAAAGGAGACATACAAGGAGGCTTAGTATGCATAGTGAGTGGATGATGATTTCACGGAACGAGAAGGACTATGCAACAACAACGAGTGAGACACGGATCAATCAGAGTCCTGAGATAGAATTGTTGAGGGTGCAACGATCGCCTTCTATGAACCATTCAGATACCCAAGAAATACTATTAGAGAGGTGACATTGGTTCAAGGTCAGTGGAATATATAATACTATAGAAATCAAAGATTTAAAGATTACGGTTAAAATTCAACTACATGCACTTGCATTTCATAATAGCTATTCAATTGTAGCATCTTTCAAGTTGGAACCGATTTTCAAATTCCAGGGTCCTATTGCGCTACGAGTTTCTGTTGCTAATATTACGTAGTACTATATACCAGGTATATAGTAGTTCGAAAGGCTCCCTCTCTAGATGGAACTTAAACCAAGCCAAGTACAGTATGCCTGGTTGGAAACTTGAAGGTTCCAGGGATGTTCATTCAACCATGACGGGTTCAATGTTGCTGATGTCGTCGTCAACTGTATTAATATGTGTCAATTCAATCATTTTAACTTGAGTACCTCAGCACCCGTGGCCCGACACTGGCATTTGGGATCAATCATTATTCCAAACATTTGAAGTTGAAAAACCTTTTCTGGTTGAACCTTGGAACTTGAAGTTGTTGAAATATATATTTGTTTATAGTGGTGGTGGTGAAAAGTGGATCCATTCAAAAATTCAAAAATTCAAGTTGTGGATGTTAGAATTTATTATACAATTACGTTGATTTTATGCCACGAACTTTGAGAGAATCCGGAGTATTCATAATGAACGAGACCAAATATCATGGATGTATCATTATTCAACATCCTGCAGCAACTATGGACGTCGGGTAGCCCGGCAGACTCAACAGTCTTAAGTTCTAACTAGTATACCGAGCCTCGGACACTGCCCCACTCACATCCCGCCTCCCCACTCTTGATGGCAAATTTTCATAACTCTTCAACAACCAGGCCGGCTGGCCCAATGGCAAGGCGCTTGACTACGAATCAAGAGATTGCAGGTTCGACCCCTGCGTCGGTCAATCTTTTTGTCTAAATTTTTTATTCTTTTTCATCAAGCAATGATGGAGGCTACTGTTGCAGGCATCGGGAGTGCATCGGGTCGGGGATCTGCATGTATTTTGCGGGCGGAGGCTTATAACGATATGGTTGAGTTTCATAAATTGGATTGGCTATTTGAAACTTCCAGACATTCAATTTGTAAATCTAAGACAAGATAGTAAATAGGTATAACAACATTAGCGAAAAAAGACAAAGAAAAAATCTATTCATGCGTTCAGGACATTCATCACATTCTCAACCACATCACTAATCATCTTTTCCTTTGCCTGAGATGAGTCAAGTATGATGACATCGGGCTCATCTGTTGGAGCCTCGAGGAGATCAAGCTGTGAGTCAACCATAAAGGATTTCATGTAATGCTGCTCTTGCGTGGACCGTATCGTCATGCGGCCCTTAAGCTGTTCCCGATCCTGAGTTGCCAGGAGTAGGAAGGTTACTGTGACAGGGAAATCAAAGAGTTGGGACAAGCGACGAAGCTCATCACGGTAAGTGGTGCGCAGTGCTGAGCATGTCACCGCCACAGCGGGAGAGTCAGTATTTTGTAGTCGTTCCATAACAGCCCCGCGAATGTGAGCTAGCCAATCCCAGCGATCAGAATCCTCAAGGGGAATGTTGTTGGTCATCTTTTGACGGGCGGCAGGGGAATGGAAGTTATCGCCTTCGATGGTAGGGATTTGGTGTTGCTGCTGGAGGGCCTGGGCGGCGGTGCTCTTCCCGCAACCACAAGGACCGATCAGGAAGAAGACGTCCCGCGGGGCTGCGAGAGAATCAGGCTTAGACCAACACTTAGTCCGCAAGTAATTGACAAATTTGGATGTGAAGTTGGTGCTCAAGCTGCCTGCATTGGCAAGTAACGGAGAGCCTGCCGTAGCAAGCTTAGTATCGTACAAAAGGACCCGACCAGCGGTATCATTATCGTACTTGGAAGCAAAGAACTCGAGAAGCTTGATGGGTGGATTGACCTCCGGGTCCTGGCTTGAATTTTTCAGGCGTTGCAGCCATGCCCTCTTAGGGAGCACCTCGAATTCCAAGCCGGCCTCACGGAGGAGAGGCAGGAGTTGCTGGGTCCAATGGCTGAGTGTCGGGTTGGTGACATTCATCACGTCGGCCGCATCATTTGAAAAGCTCAGCTCAATGATGCTGGATGCCATCACATCGACTGGAGTCCAGGATAGCACATCGTCCAACTGCGGAAGCGCTTTAATAGTCTTTGCAGTCTGCAAAATCATAGGAATAGCCTCGGTAGCATTCCAGATACCATGAATTGTATCGGCAACGATTTGACCAGAACGAAGGACGCGGGCAGTCATACCAGTTTGTTTAGCAGCGCGATTGACAATATTCTCGGCGACTAGCTTGGATTGTGCATAACCCATACCCTGCGCATAGCTAAGAGACTCAGGCAGAGACTCAGGGACCCAGACTCCAGGTGTGCGGGCAACAGTGCTGACGGAAGAACAGAAAGAAAAGGAGGCAGGGCGCGGGCTCTCAGCACTTAGACATAGATCCAGAAGGTTACGAGTGGCCGAAATGCAACTTTGTTCAAAGCTCTCTAAGGCCCAGTTGAAATTGACCGACCAAGCACAGTGAATGACGCTTGTCACTGTCCTCTTAATATGAGCAAATGTCTTCTCTTCAAGACCAAAATCGGTGGCGTTCGAGAGATCTGCTGGGAGAGCGACAATCTTACGCTCAGCAGCTGGTGATAAAGTGAAAGAAACAGCACGAGTACGCAAACTCTCAGCAACACGGCGACGAGCTGATATCAATGACTTAGCTCGGACAAAGCAGTAAATCTTGCGTACGTTGTCAGATCGAGCAAGCTGGGATGCGATGTGAGCACCAAGGGAGCCAGTGGCACCGGTAAGAACAACATATTGGCCGTTGGCATCACGGGAAACAGGTATATGCGATTTGAAGTCCGAACTATACTTCTCAATCAATTTTTCCATTCTTTCCTCGACAGGAGTTTGCTTTTTCGGTTCTTGTCCAAGACGAAGGTGAGTTATTGCGTCGGTCATTGACCGAATCGAAGGGTTTTCAAAGACGAAATTTTGTGACAACCTCTTCCCATTCAGATTGAGTGTCTTTAAGATGGAACTGCGGAGTCGGATCGATTGAAGACTATCTATACCCAAGCTAAAGACATCTGTAGTCTCTTGTAGGATGGAGGGCTCAATAGCTGACGCAATCTCAAGAAGACTCTCACGAATAAACTTGACCAAGTCAGCACCCTCAAGATCTAGGTCACCTTCTCCATCGGGAGCATCATAGATCTCGTTGATCTTGTCAGCGAAGTCTTTGTAGAAAGCAGATCGGATGACGGTGCCTTTATCGGTTTTGCGATACTCGGCGTCTATCGGAAGCACAAAGATCATATCGCGAGAAATGTAAGCATAGGCAGGGGACTCCGCGTTGCACTTTTCAATATCCGGGAAGATGGCGTCAACCAGCTCCCCGTTGGTTTTGAAGGGACACTTCTCTGATGGAATCACGAATAGACCAAGGCGCGGCTTGCCACTGCCAAAAGCGATCGCCTCGCCGACATTAGGGTTTTTGCGGGCAACACCTTCAATTGTCAATGGGTTTGCCTTTTCACCATTCTCGAGAACAAGAGTATCATCCAAGCGAGCGTAGTATCGCCAAGCATTTGGTGTCGTCGGGTGTTTTTCAAACAGATCCTTGGTGGCATAAGAGTTATCAGGTCGGTTGCTGGCAACCTTAGAAGGCCAGCCTTCCAAGATACATAGTTCATAGACCCCGGGCATTCCGGGCTGTTCCTCCCAGCGAACATATGGCAACAATGGAGGCCCTGGGCGAACAAAGTCCCAGTCAAGATCTGATCGATCGCGGAAAGAGGTCATGAGCTGGCCAGTCTCAGTAGTTCCGTAGTGGGACACAAGACGTACACCATTCTGTACCAAGACATCACCGATGGGCTTAGGGCAAGATGAACCGCCAAACATGACAAGCTCTAAGGGAGCCATACAGCGAAGACCTTCCTCTGACTCAGAGAGAAGCTTCAGAGCGTACGGTACAGCGTAAAGAATTTGAATATCCGGGTGCTCTTTGAGAGTGGTAAGAAGTGCAGTCGCTGTGAGCGGCAGGCTGGCATTGTACATGTAGATTAATTTCTCCGAGTGGACAGCTCGGAACAAACAGCTAATTCCATGGGCATGAAATAGAGGTAGGGTGATGAAACCTTTCAGGCTAAAGTTGTTGGCGTAGTTTTTCAAGGCGCCCGAATGACTCTGGTAAATCGGCTTAGGGAGGCCAGTGGATCCGCTTGAGTGAATAACCCAGCAAACATTCTGATTTTCAGTCGGTCCATCCAAATTTGCTGCTGGTAGATGAGCATGGCGAACTATCAATGAGTTCGGATCCAAAGGCGACATAACCGAGATCTGAGTGGCGCCAGTGCGCTCGGTGACATTTACGCCCATTGCATTGAAGTTGGGATATGTGATAAGGAAAGAGGCCTTAGTGGTTTCCACCAGACTGGTGTAGGCATCTTCGGCGATACGAGTCGACAGGAGGAGAACAGTGTGACCAAGGCGCGAAATTGCAGCCAAGGTGATCAGGTATTCAAAGTCAGAAGGACCGAGCAAGCCAACCACTTGTACAGGGTCCGCCGATGTAAAGCGTTGTGGGATAATCTTGGAATAGTGAACAGCAGCAGCCTCGACGAGCATATCCAACTATTTCATTTAGTATTCCACATATTGGAGGCGAGGGAAACCCATTGGCCATACCTGATAAGGAGTGTAGTAAACATAGTCGGTTCCGGATGAGGGATAGGCAACAATAGAGTCATGTGCCGTCGGTCCTTTTGCTCTTGTGCGTACAAGGTCATTTATCGTATAGAACTTCTCTTGGGGAGTGGTCTTAACTAGCTCATCTAATGAGCCAGTTGAATGTAAAGACACCGCCGGAGTTGGTGGAGAAAGGACTGAAGCGGCCATAGCGAGGTTGTGGTAGTAGTAGAATTGTATCAAGTCCCTGTTTCGAAAAGATGAATATTAAGTTCCTTTTTACATCGAGTTTGGCCCCGGATGAAAACGACTTGCTTGGCTAATACTTCATTGTCACAGGCCTAAAGTCTCCGCAGATGCCTGTTCAGATGATTCGATGATGAGTTTCCGACGTGGAAAACCGCCTGCATGTGGGGTTAATCCAAAGAATTGTTAGTAGTACCAGGAGTCATCATAGGCCATATCCGTCTTAGCGGATTTCTGGTTGGAGAGAGGCGGAGATTGCCCGAGAAGAGGAAGCTTTCCCCGCAATCCACTTTTCCGAAAATTGTGGGGTCACTGGCGGAAAAGTGAGATTGGGGTTGGGGGGGGGGGGGGGGCCTCGGCGAGCACTCAGCAAGTCTGTTATTAGGAACCTGACAGGGATTTCAATGCCATTCTATTAATATCATCTTACAGAATGAAATGCGTCGAGTAACACGATATGCCCCGAAAAAAAAAACCTAAGCGGTATGATTCCAAGGTTCTGCGGCTTTGATTCACACGCCTAGTATACCATTTCTGATTGTCTCATCGGAGACTACCCATCATAGCAGCCTTATGATGAGTAATTTAGATGGCAGTCATATCAATACCTAGGTAATAGCTGGATATAATACCTGTAGCTACTAGTTGCATTAGCCATTACGTGGGCTAGTAATTCAAAGAGACCCAGCAAGAGACCCAGCAAGAGACCCAGCAAGAGACCCAGCACCCATTGTACGTGACCAACGAATATGGACGAAATATTTTACTCATAGGGGAGGCTCCAGTGCTGAAAGTTATTCCTTGGAATCATATTTTATTTCATACATCATACATCATGCTGTCTATTTTGTGTATCTTTAACAAGGAATTAATCGAATTTTAAACAGTGAATTTGACCTTGTTGGCGGGGCCTGCAGCCACAGCAGCTTCCCGAACCGCCTTCTCGCCTACCTCCTCGAAAATATCGTAGCCCCAGTTGGCGGGGAAATTGAAACGCTTGTGGCGCTCAAGGCCTGTCAGCTTGGCAAATGCGGCATCGGGCAGAGGCTTAACCTGCAGGTTGGAGGCAATGCGGGAAGGAGTGACACTCTTGGATAAGACGACGGTGCCGCGCTGCACACCCCAGCTGGCAAGCAAGGGGCCCGGATCCATGCTGGTATCATTTGCAACCTCGGCGACCAGAGGATCATCAACAGTGCGAGGCTCACCGGACTGGTTGTTACCCAAAGGGGAATATGCTTCGACAATGATTCCCTTGGATTGGCAGAACTTGAGTAGTTCGGGCTGCTGAAGGTATGGGTGGGCTTCAATCTGGTTTGCGGCGGGAACGACGGAGACCTTGCTCAACAGCTCTTCCAGGCGACGGACATTGAAGTTGGAGACACCGATGGCCTTGACCTTCCCAGAGCTTAGCAGCTTCTCCATCTCTTTGTAAGTGGTGATGTAATCAACATCGGCAAGTTGAAATACACCCTCATCACTCAGAGGGAACCACTTGTTACCAGATTTGAAGGCACTAAATAATTGTCAATATAATCTTTAGGAATAGAAAAAAAAATAGGAAGATAAATCATACACGGGCCAGTGCATCAGATACAAGTCAAGATAGTCGGTACCGAGGTCTTTCAAAGTCTTTTCAAGAGCTGGAACCACATCATCGGGGGCATGGTTGGTATTCCATAGTTTGCCAGTGATGAAGAGCTCTTCGCGTGGAATACCTGCCTTCTTGATACCATTGCCAACTTCGGTCTCATTGCGGTAGATAGCAGCGCAGTCGATGTGGCGGTATCCCTGCTTCAAAGCAACCTCAACGGCATTTTCAACCTCGAGGGGCTTTGCCTGCCATGTTCCAAATCCCACGGACGGAATCTTCGCACCGGTGTTGAGAGTGAAGTGAGTCTGAATAGCCATTGTGAACCTTGGAATGAACTTATGGATGGAAAATATGAATTCGAAAAAAAAGAGGATCGTGAAGAGACAAACTGTTATTAATTAAGGCAGGTTCGAGATATTCCTGAAAACTTGACAAATACGCGAGCTTGCACTTTCGTAGGGGTTTATGCGCGTCTGTAGTGTCGGAAAAAGGACTTGGTCCACATAATTTGGGCGGATTAAACGCGGATAATCTTGTCGAAAGGGATCCACTCATTTGATGTATGCGCGGCACCTCTCCGATTCCCACCTCGCATTAAAACCCCGCATTTCAGGATATGATTATTGCCGTAAGACTCAATTTTTTCAAAGTCGATTATATCCACAAGTTGGAAAGACCTCCTATACATCTGTATAATGGCCAAAAATATTGCATTCGATGACCTTCCGTTACGCAAAAATGGGCCTCGAGGTAATGCGTGGGGCTTGTTCGGCGAGAAGGATGAGTGTGGAATGTTGAATCTTCTCACTCCAGAGAGAATCAGTGCTGCTTCAAGAGAAATTACAGACGGCGTCCGTATTCCCACCGATTTGCCGTTGGATTTCATGTCCAAGCCGTGCTTCGGACGCGCCGCCTTCCACCAGAACATCAAAAACAAAGCACCTCGTTCTGTCAACGATGACACCCTTCAATTCAATACCCAGATAAGTTCTCAATGGGACGGCTTCAGGCATTACGGATACCAGGAGACAAAGCAATATTTCAACGGATATATCCTTGAAGATTTACTGTCTACCAAGGTCAATGGAATCCATGGTGTGTTTTTGAATTAAAAAAAATGGTTTGGTATACATTTTCATACTGACACTTCGTCCCTCAACAGCATGGGTTGAGAATGGAGGCATAGTAGGACGCGGCGTGCTATTGGACTTTGCTTCATGGGCAGAGGCCAACAATGTCTCAGTCAATCATTTTTCCACACATGCTATTCCAGTCAATATTTTGCAAGAAATCGCAGCACACCAAGGAACCGAGCTAAGAAGAGGGGATATCCTCTTTATACGGTCGGGGTGGATTAAGGCCTTTTCCCAATTGTCCGAGGACAAGGCTGTAGCTCTGGCAGAAATTCCGTCACCTCCAGCTGTCGGTATAGAGTCATCTGAGGAAACTTTACGTTGGCTGTGGAATACAGGATTTGCAGCCGTTGCAGGCGATATGCCGAGCATGGAAGCATGGCCATGTCAAAACACAGAGTTCTGGCTTCATGAGTGGCTCCTAGCTGGCTGGGGTATGCCAATAGGAGAGCTGTTCGACTTAGAACGTTTGAGCGAGGAATGTAAAAAGCGTAAGAGGTGGTCCTTCTTTTTTAGCAGCATGCCACTCAGAGTAAGTCTCCTCCTCGTTTTTTCCTTAACAAGTCTAACCAAAACCAGGTTCCTGGGGGAGTCGCGAGCCCGCCTAATGGTGTTGCCATCATGTAGTATTGATGGGGGGAGTAAATAAACCACAGATTTTAAGAACTTTGCTTTGATTTAGTTGATGATAAAAGGGTGCTTTAGGCAACTTGTTATCCATTACCCCTCTAATTCGTAACTTAGCTTATCATTAACCTTGATTACCCTTCCTTTCACCACAACCTTTCTAGAGATTTCGGCAAACTAGATAGAGCCTAAATCTTTGTCTCATAGAATGTGGAAGAAGTGGAAGCGATCATGCAAGTACTTGAGCATTTACCTTTATATAAACTAGAATTTATTTTTATTAGCAATATTCTGATAAACGTCAAGCTATATCAAGATACCAGAGATGTAACGTATAAATTCTAGCCAAATTATTGACCGTTGTCCATCGTATTGCATCCAAGTTTGAGATGTAAATCTGCCCTATGGAAAGATAGTAGAACATTTGAACCTTCACGTCGACTCAGAGCTACTACAAGGTGGTGGTGTAGATTATGCCCGTATAAATTATTAACCAACAAGCCTAGAACGAGTAGCGGAAAAACATATCCTCTTTGTCTGTCTGATCAACTGGAACATCGTCCACGGGTTGAAGGTCTGCATCTTCCAGTGCCATTCCTTGACTGCGCAGGACTTGTTCTTTTTTTCTGTTCAGGGTCGTAGCGTAAGCTGAAAAAGCCAAAAGTAAGAATATCTCAACACAGTAGGCTACTAGCATGGCCACAATTCCAGAAGTATAAGTGGGAGCCTCGTTACTCTTAAATGAAAACGGCCCAATAATGTTTCCCACACAGTATGACACGAAAAACAAAGCGTTCACAGTAGTTCGCTTTGTAGAGCCTCCGACATTGGCCGTAATAAGAGACATGATCATCGCAAATGAAGCGGTGTAAGTGCTCGTCAACTAAAGGATCTTTTGGTCAGTGTGTGGAGTACTTGTAATGTCAAATTAGATTGTCACGTACCCAGTAGCAAACTAATAGTCCAGCCTTGTGGTTTCGGGAAATGGTGTGGATGCCCACTGCTCCTGCTAGGGCAGGGCAGATATAAAGTATAGCCACAAAGCAGCGTTTCTGCCCTGGCAGCCATCGCTGAAGATACATGGCAGAGACGTTGGAGACTAGAATGACCATGCCGTAGGGTATTTGAAACAAGGTCGTAACGAGGTTCGAGTATCCGAATCCCTCGATGATAAGACTACCAAAGTTACTGGCAGCTCCATTCACAACCTGAGTGGCGACTCCGCAAAAAAAGAAAAGCCAAGTCTTTGGATCGGTGAGTGCTTCAACAATCTGGTATTTTTTGATCTCTCGGTGGTTCGCTCCAGGGTGCCTGGGCCCCAATCTTTGTACAGCGGCTTTCTTTTCTTCTTCTTTCAACCATGGACTATTTGGTCAGAATATGTTTGATAGCGGCAATGCGACGGACTTACGCTGTTGAAGGATGCTCAGCAAGAGTGAAGAACATGAAAATTGACCAAACGCAGGAAATTGCGCCGATAAAAATAAATTGGTACTGCCAGGACTGCAATGAGCCGTTGATCTGACCCACCCCAAAAGCGAGAAGACCTCCAAAGGAATTGGCAACACCAAGGAAAGTCGACCACCAGCCAATACGAATCGGCTGTTCTTCAATAGTGTACCATGTGGCTGTGATCAAGAGATAGGCCGGAGTGGAACATGACTCAAAGGCACCGATTAAAAAGCGTAGCGCTAGAAAGGAGTTGAAGCCAGAGCAGCCAGCCAAAGCCATTGTAATACCACCCCAGATGAACAAGTTAACGGAAAGCCATTTTGAGACCGGTACTTTCTGCATGATGAATGTCGTTGGATACTCGAACTGCACAGGAATAAATGAGTTATTATATCAAAAGCAATGTTGTAGTCGTACTTACCGCGAGATATCCAAAATAAAACATGCTTCCTATTTTTAAGTTTTAATTCGGACTCTTCGGTCATCAGAGTGTAGAGAAACAACTTACCAAGCCAGCTGTATTGTGTTCCATGCAAATGCAATCCCTCCTTCAACCCGAAAACGGCAGAATATCCAAGCATTGCCTTGTCAACATAAGTAATAAGATATGTAATGCAAATGAATGGAATTATCATCATGTCGATCTTGCGAATCACTCTTCTTTCCAATGCTTCGTCTACTACAGGAGCGAAGGCCGTGAGCTGGGCTTCTTTTTGGGCGGCTACACGGCCATCGTCCAATGATTCAACATGCTCAGTCGTGTTCTTGGTCTGGTCTGACTCCATATTTAATTTCATGATGTAGAAATATAATGGAGAAGACGGTTGTAAAACGGTGGGCATATAACACCCCTGGGGGAAGCGGATCTTGCTTTTCTCCACGGGGTAAAAATGCAGGCGCGGGGACTCCGCTCAGACCATATTGGGCGGATTTCTTGAAGAGGAAAAGATGGTGACCAATAAGGTCAAGATCGTACCATATGAGAGTCTAGTTAAAGTTGATGCTGTGGTCCACTTTCATAGCCAATAAATGGAATTTTCGGATTTGAGGCGGAAAAGGGAATGGCAGGAGGCAAAATCACGGACGTTCGCATATTTTATTTAATGAAAGAATTGAGATCCATGTAATAAATTTGAAAGGGGCATAGTAGGACCTTTCTATAGTATACTATCCTGTATAGCCGTATTAGTCGGTGAAATGTATGTTTGCTAGCAATATGTCCACCCACGCCTGGGCAGTAACCATACGTCCTGCTGTCCATGGTAGTACAAGTAGATACCGGAAGGCGGTACGGTACCCTGCCGACGGTCGGAAAAGGCCGGTCGCGTAGTAAATGCTGCTTCTCTCATCGCCACAACCAAAGGCGTCGAGGAAAAAAAAAGAGAACCATACGCCGACCAGAGCTGAGGAACCTGATAACGATCGTTCTTTGAATGAATTCATCATGACTGATACAGGGCAGGAAAACAGATCACATAGGCGCCGAGGGCTGTCATCCCGCACCCTGCGGAAAAGAAGCAAGGTCACTCGGGCTTGCGACGCATGCAAATCGCGGAAGAAGGCATGCAGCGGAGATATCCCATGTAAATTTTGCTTACGTATCGGCACAAGTTGCACTTACAACGTCCCCTACCATAGGGGTGCGGCTTCTTCCCCGCGACCAGCGACGGCACAACAGGGTGAAAGCACACGGGCGACGAGTCAGCCGCAGCCTACACCACAGTCAGATCCTCTTCAGCCAAGCCCCGCAGCAACGGCCTCAACTGCAGATGGCTCAATTGAAATTGGAGGACAGTATAGGGGCCCAGCATCTGCTCATTCGTTTCTGGCCAGAGCTATGAGAAACTTCCACGACCACCCTCTGGGTACGTCTCAAACGTCATTGGCGCCAACGTGTGAGGATGCTCAAGGATCTATCTTTTCATACGGCGATCGAAAGGCTCCAAGAATCGATCCATCTCAAATGATTTGGCCTGACCGGATGACGGTGAACAACCTAGTACAACGATATTTTGAATTCGCGTCCCCGACATACCGAATATTGCATCAAGGGGTCGTGGAAGAATGGATTGGGCGACTTTTTAGTGAAGAGGTCGTTGCAAGTGCCAGAGAAAATGTCAGTAGTACGGTCTTGCCTGATTCCAAGGCGATAATACTCCTCATATGCGCTCTTGCCTCCTTGTCATCGGCCTCCGAAGAATCGATAGAGCATCAAGTGAGCCCGGGAGACATGCAACAATGTGAGGCATATTACCAAATGGCGGAGCAAATTCTTGCGAAGTCTACAGGAATGCCGTCTTTGGAATCAGTCCAGGCCCGATTGCTCTCAGTTCTTTACCTTTTGGGTGCTTCACGAATGAATCAGGCCTGGTTCAATTTCGGGCCCACCGTGCAACTTTTGATGGCAATTGGACTGCACAGAAAAAAAACGCAGTCTAGTTCAAGTCCGTCGAGTTTGGTGCTCCATGAATGCTCAAAGCGCGTCTTGTGGTGTTCGTTCACATTGGATCAGTATCTAAGTCTCATCCTGGGACGGCCAAGATTGTTGCATGAAGAGGATATTGATCAAGAATATCCGTCCTTGGTGAACGACGAGAATTTGAATATCATCCAATGCAGCCCACATCCACTCAAGAACTGTCTAATGGATGCCACTGTGTGTCATTCAAAGCTATCGCGCATTCTAGCTAGGGCTTCCCAAGATCTATATTCCATAAAGCCCATTGAAAGAGACCAGGAAATCAAAAGTGTTAGAAAATTGATGAGTCAAATTGCTCAATGGCAATCTGAGCTTCCTCCAATTTTCACAGACACGGTTTGCCCCAGCAGTTTGATTACTGTTTTTAGAAGACAATCAACAGTCATCAGACTCGCTCGCTTCCATGCTGTGATGTTTGTAACGCGCCCATTGCTCCTTTGGGATTGTTCTCATGAACCAGACTCTGCAGAGCTGATACAGTTTCTTCAGTCTTGTGTCACAACCGCTCGCGATACCCTCGAGGTGGTATTGGATCTCGTCAAAGACAACCAGCTTTTTCGCGCCTTTTGGTATACTCAATATATTGCATTCAACGCTCTTTCAATCATCTATATCTATTTGATTCACTCCAACAAAAGGCGGATTCCGCACAGTTGGTTATTTTCACCTGGCTCGAGTACAACGGACGCAGAGACCCCTACGGTCGAGCAAATGCAATTATATAAATTGGCCGAAAGAACCCAACATTATTTGGGTCAAGCGACGGAAAGAAATGCTCTCGCGTGGAGATATACGCTTGTGCTCGAAGTCCTGAAGTCAGAATATAAATCGCAACCTCATCATGAGCCTGGTGGAGAAGAGTATCAACTTACTAATAGACAGGATCAAGCACCGGAATATTCTGCTTTATCACAGTCCCATTCTCTGGGCGGTGAATTTCCTGTCGACGGCTTTATGTCTGGACAGGGGCCAGTCGACTGGGAAACCCTTCAAGCGTCGATCCTAGACCCAGAAGCCAATAATGATTTCCAAGGCCGGACATCACTTTATACAGGAATCGGCAATCTTTTTCCTATATTGAATCCGACGGATGATTTTTCTCTGGATTTCTGGCCACAGCTGGATCGCCTTCCAATATGTAAGTTGCACCAATTGGTGGTTTGATTTGTATTGACAAATTTTACAGCCCTTATCAATCCCGAGAACCCTTTGTAATACTTTGGAATTGTGAAACCTCTCTTGATTTTATTGGAAAAAACGAATCGGTCAATTCTTAGGTCTCATGATTATCTATTGCCAAACGTATAATCTTATTTATCTCTTCACACAAGACCGCTGTTATTCTTGCTCCCAGGTAACGGATTTGATTTTTGCCTAAGTCATCAAAAAAATATTAAAAAACATGTATTCATGAAGATTACCAATCGAGTCATCTATCATAATATCTGCAGGCAGATAAAGAATACCCAAATCGAATTTGACTATCTGGTTATAGTATTAACCTCACGGAAAGCCGCGTTTGAGTAGTATATCATCTATCGTGTTTATTGTCTCGCCCTTTTCCTCGAGTCCAAGAAAGAAATAATCAGATCACCTGCATAACTACTAGGCGGCCGTTTTTGTATGCGGATCATTTTCCGCCCTTTATCCGCTAATGCATATTGGATCTATCGACTGCTCCATCATCATCGACAAGGACCATATATCATTAGAGAATACCATAACTGATTTTTAGCATAATTAAGAACGGACTTTATTCAAGCCGTAAAGTAGAGAGTATAAATGTACGAAAGAGAGTAGTGCAAAGAATATTCTAGGCTTATATGAACTTAACACAATCGAACTAGACCAGGTTGCAATGATGGTCGGCAGATGATGGACGATGAAAAAAAAAACAGAAAAGCAGTTGCTGGTATTACTGCATCACATAATCAATGATTTAGGTGAGTTATTCTTTCAAACTGACGTATTCTCCTCCAGAAATTGCATTATCTCTCTCGGTTGTTCATCGTTGAATAACGTACTAGCGGATTTGTAGCGGAAAACCGCCGGCCAAAGCTTGATGGGCCAGCTATGTGGTTCCCGTTCCCGGGCGTATAACCAATGGCAGCCGAAGTTCTGGATCCAAGATATTCACTCCTGGTTTCCAACTGGCAGCACGATCGGCATTGTCCACGAGTCAAGCAAATCAAGGCCGGCCGCGAACGGAATCGGGGCACCGCATACCCCGGGGAAGCAATGTTGTTGTTCTTTCGGGAAAAATTGGGGAAATGCGGGACTGGAGAACCGAAAGACCAACAACGCTATTTACAAATATGCCGCTGCACGCTTCTTGTTAGGCCAGTCTATTTGAAGTTTCTAATGGTATTTTCCTTTTATCTTTCATTTTTCCAATTCACATGAGCCTGCGCTTCTTTCGATTTATATTTTCTCGACTTTCGTGGTTAAAAGGTAGTCAGCATGAAGCTGGCGTTCGGCCTAAGAGGCAACAAACTCACAGCAGGCCACGTAGCGACAGTTATTATTCCTGCCTACATATGCTTTGGCTACCTCAATGCAGTTTCGAGTGGCATTGTCGACCGGCAATCATGGGTAACTCAATTCCCGAAATTGGACACCGTGAATACAACTGGAGCTGCCAAATCACAGAATTCTCGAATTGAAGGAACCGTCGTGGCTCTATTCAATCTAGGATGTCTGTTCAGTTCAATTGGATGTATATTTATTGGTGATAAGCTGGGAAGGAAACGCACCTTCATGCTTGGACTGTCCATCACCATTGTCGGATCTATCTTACAAAGTACGGCCTTTTCAATGGCTCATCTTATTGTCGGTAGACTGGTCACAGGGTTTGGCTTTGGGGCTGTGACAGCAACGGGACCTAACTGGTATCTATTAGAAATTTCTCTTGGAGCAAGCATGGAGAATAAAAGGCTTACAATGGAAACAGGCAAAGTGAGACAACGACACCCAGTCTGAGAGGATTTGTTGTTATGCTTCAAAGTGGCTTCTTGGCCACTGGTTTAGCTTTGGCAGGGTGGCTTGAATATGGCCTTGCTTTTACAGAAGGCTCGGTCACTTGGCGACTGCCGCTCGCATTTCCCGCTTTTCTATGTCTCGTGTCCCTCATATTTGCTCCATTTTGGCCAGAATCGGTATGTGTCTACTTATTAGCAATATCTTGTTTCTAGCTAACGAAAACAGCCCCGGTGGCTAGTTAAAGTAGGCCGAATTGAAGAAGCACGCGAGGTTATAGCAATCCTTATCGACGAAGCCCCCGAAGGAGACCAGGTTATACGCCAGATTGAAGAAATTGAACAATCTCTTCAAGAGACTGGAGAAGGTTCATTCAGGGATATCTTTCGCAAAGGACCGTCGCGGTTCGGTCACCGAGCCCTCATAGCTATAGCAACTCAGATGGGACAACAGATATGTGGCCAGAACGCTATCACTTTCTACCAATCAACAATATTCAAGGAGTTTTTGGGCATGACAGGAAATATGCCATTGCTAATGTCAGCAGTACTCTACTCTTGGTAAGGCTCACTTAGATCTGAGTTGTCTGCAAATTTCTAACAGCAGAATAGGAAAATCCTTATCAGTCCTTTTGGGGCATTAACAGTGGAGAAAGCAGGCCGTCGCAAGCTTCTTATATTATCATTCATCGGAATGGGAATCTCTATGGCAGTAATGGGAGGTTGTATCTCCCAAAAAGGCAATAAGATGGCGTCAAACACGGCTGTGGCCTTTATTTTCCTCTACGTGTTTTTCTACGTTACAGGATGCATTGGTCTAACGTACTTGTACTGCTCTGAAATTGCTCCCTTAGCCGTGCGAACACAGATCACCGGCATGTCGACCGCTTCATCATGGACATTCAATTTTATTGTGGTAGAAGTGACCCCGGATGGGTTCAGCTCTTTGGGGTGGAAATACTTCATTGTATATGCAGCAATTAACCTTGTTTTACTTGTGCCGAGTGAGTTACTCCCAAAGTTCTGTCAACCTATGATAGCTTCTAATTCGCGCTTTCCAGTGGTTTATTTCTTCTTCCCCGAGACCAGAGGTCTTCATCTTGAGGCAATTGACAATATATTTTTGGAAAGCAAAAGCATTTGGCACCCCGTCAGAACAGCACGGGCAAGGGGGAAAGACTTTCTACTCTATGGGCAGAATGGGCATGCGAATGACGAAGAGAAGAAACAGGAAGAAAGACATGAATATGCTGTTTAGGTAAAAAAACAATTGCATCGTCATGGTTGCATCGATAGGACGCGACAACTTGAAAGACTTTAAGTGCCGGTTGGACTTTTGCTCGCCTTGTCAATTTTTGCATAGTATTCAATTTTTGTCATTATCACCAATTATTACATCCTGATTAGCCACTCTGTTTTTTTCTTATATTTAACGAGTCATTGCTACAAAGAAATGATATGGTAGAAAAGAGCACTTCATATTTTCGTGAGAATCTACCACTCCAGGGTCCACCGATCTTCAGTCCAGGCGGAGATATTGAATCCAGAAACGACCAATGTCTGCTTGGTTTTATCAAAGTGGACGTTTCTTTGGGGTAGAAGGCGACCGTTGAACTTGACTTCGTTGTCCGCGTTCTCAATGCCCCAAATAGTAACGTTTCTTAGAATATTGCCATCAACCCATCCACCATGGTCAATTACGGCGTCTAACCTTCTATTATGAACAGTCAAATTTGCAGTCAAAGTAGCATTTGGCTGAATGCTTATGCCGTCGTCGAGGTATAAGTTTCCATTTCCATTTCCATCCTTATCGAGAGCCACTAAGATGTCCCAGGGAGTTTTTCGTGCATCTCGAGTAGTAAGAGCACGCTGCTGAAGGAGAAGGACAGATCCACCACGGACATAGACTGGGATATGGCCAAGAGGAGCATCGATGGTTGTATTGGCTTGGGATGGGACTGATACAGCAGTATTGTTGTACCAATCATACCATGTTTCCTGGCCCTGGGTAAGACCGGGAAATACTCCCTCGACAGATCTTGTATTAGGTTCGAGGACGGGGATAACAAGAATTGAGGGACCTAGTAGAAATTGTCGATCGGCACTGGCCAGGGACGGGTCATTGGGGAATTCCCAAGCAAGTGCTCTCATAACAGTTTGTCCTTCTGTGTGTGCGTGATAGAAGAGCGTGTATAGATATGGCAGGAGCTGGAATCGTATAGCCATAGCTGTCTTGCTTGCATCAATCACTGAGTCCCATCGATAAGCTTCCTGGCTAATGGCACTAAGCGTATTGTGGTTTCTGTAAAATGGGAAGAACGCGCTGAGTTGCATCCAGCGATTACACAGCTCCATATCAGTATTATCCGCAAAGCCACACGTATCAACTCCAAACATAGGAATTCCCAGAAGGGACATTTCAAGAGCCTGTGGGATAGAGAAGATCATACTGGGCCAATTAGACCAGTTATCACCGCCCCAATGACCAGCAAAGGCTCCCGAGCCAGAGAATGTCGAGCGACCGATAATAAAAGGCCGGAGACCCGGAAAGACGGCAGAGAGAGCGGCATGCGTTGCTTTGAGTATTCCATGGCCCCAAAGATTGTGCATTTCATATTCCTGGGTGCCGTCTGCGTGAGTTGCGTTAGGCGAGATGGCGGATACACCTAACGCGCCTTGGACGTTGTTGATTGCATACGGAGGATAGTTGACATCACGAATGCCAGGTGTAGGAGTGCTTCGAATTATGGAAGTGTCAGTGGAGGTTGAGGCTGGATAGGCACTGGAGAATGAGGCGAGCACGGATGATGCAGAGGCCGCTTCCGTCGCATTGGTCTTATTAAATCCCTCGGGAAAGTTGAGCACTAGGTTAGAAGGTTCTCCCGGGAGAGCGAAGGGAGGATGCACCGGATTTTGGTCGAGGTGGCCACTGCCGCAGCTGCCAACGCAGAAAGATGAAATTTCACTCATATCAATCCAGGCGCCATCAAATGCGGTAATGCTGTGGTATCTGACCATTTCATCAGTCCACCATGGTACGGCACTCTCAGACAACCAGTCTGGGAAGACAGTGAATCCAGGCCAGACGTCACCAATATATAGGCTGCCGTCCGGGTTCTTCAGGAAAGATCCTGTGTCATTTCCTCTCTCAAATACAGGATAACTGGAAAATGTAAGTTTGAGAATATCAACGCGCAAAAAGAGCCAAGAGAAACTTACGCATCACTTGAGTCAGACGGATTGGGAACATAGATAGCCGAATCAAAGATAGGAACATAGTGTCTACCGCCGTCATGAAGATGCCGAAGGAATTTCTGGCCTGGAGAATCTCCAAACCCAACAGGGTTGTTTTCAAAGTCACGGTAACGAAGCATCCAATCAATATCAGTCCTTAAACTTGTCAGTACGCCTGACAGTCATAGTAAGATGGTAATATCGATCGCCTACCAAATAGTTTCCAATGGTATTTCAAACTGGGTGTAATTGCCAACGACATCCTCAAGCTCTTGCCAGCTCTTGTAACCCCATCGACACTGGTGGAAACCAAACGTCCAGTATTGCTGCATGGCAGGCAGACCGACAGCTTTCAAGTATGACGTTGTAACTTTGGGCTGAGTTGGACCGGCAAAGAAGTAAAGATCAATGCTACCACCGATGGCCCGATATGTTATACCATCTGATTGCAGCAAGATATCCTGTCCATGCGCATTCCGAGAGTAAACACCGTGAGACTGCGATGTATAGTTACCATCAGGCATGGTTTCGTTGGCTGTGACCAAGGTGATATTTCCATCATCGCCCTCGGTAAAGTAACGTGTCTCTAAATAGAAGGGATGTGTGCCATAGATATTGCTATTTTCGTGAGTAGATGCATCGATGAACAGGATCTGAAAGGGAGCTTCACTCACACGTCAACTGTGGCGCCATCATCTGCCGCATAGTAGGTTTTGGTGTAGTTATTCCCCAGTCTGAAGGCGTGTATAGACTCGCCCAGCCCATATAGATTGTAGTCTTCAGGGAGAGCACTTGCAAATTCAACGAATTGGTTTTCAAAGACCAATTTCTTTCCCTTGGTAGAGAAAAGGACATCTTTTGTGGATTTTCTTGTCACTTCAAATGCAAAGGTTGGATTATTGGACCAGGAGAACTCCAAGTCCGAGGCCACATTCGACTCTTCTACCTCGGGTTTTGCCGCTACGCTGGAAGGTATGAAGTATTGGGTTTCATTTGCCGCACTGATGTATGTGGGAAAAATTGCAACGTGTAAGCGATCCGTTGTCTGATACTCAATAGTGAGGTTCAAAGCCCCAATGTCGGTACCATAGACATTGCATGCCTCCCCTGCAAGGGCAAGAGAAGCAGTAAATCCAGAATCGGTTTTATGGACATTCGAAGCAATGTATCCAGGGCAGATTGTTTGGGCGTTCACTGCTTGAGGGTCTTTGATGTTGGGGATCACTCCAGGAGCTTCATTCACTGATGCGGGGAGAGTGTACTGAGCCGAGGAGGTTGTGGAAGAAGACGGAGTATGTGCTTGGGCCACTACCCAAGCAAGACTAATCCCAGCAAGGGCGCTCCGCCATGTTGGTGGGATACACATGTCGCGTAACCGACTGAGAGAAGAGGAAGACTGGAGCTAACAAAATGTTGAGGCGTTCCTTGAAGAACCAACACACCGAATAACAGCGGGCTCTGGAATGTTCATATACCCCTTCCCTCGTGAAGTACGAAACCTTGAAAACCTTTCAAGAACCCTACGTGTATGAGCTGAGGTCACCAAAAACTTTCTTTTCCTGATTAATTCACTTACTGTCTGAATCTCCACGTTCTATTTTCGTAAATCATTCCTTCAATAGTAGACCGGTAAAGAGGTAAAGAAATAAGTCACCCCGAAAGAAAATACCTCATCAAATCCCCAGTTTCCCATACTGCTGTAGCATATGCGGGGGTCATAATCCACAGCGTATTTGAATGGTCTCAGTTGATCTCGGACCGACATACAGCCAATTAATGATCCCATAACAGTGTTTTCTGTACGATGATGTCAATATTCCCCACAATCATTAAACATCGTGGAGAACATATCCATTGAGTGAATATAGTCTCCATCTTAGTCTCGAACTAACCTCCAGAATACAATAGATTCTCGTGTCCAGTCCACTCCTCGGGAAAATTTCGCAGTGATTAAACTTTAACGTAACCGAGACAGGATCCGGGCCGGGTTGTTTTTGATGGTGGCTTGTTCGGGTTCCCGAAACGCCCATAGAAATTGACCGTGATGCTCGGGATGTTAGGTATTTTAATCTGGGGTGGCACAGGTTATGGCCTAAGTTTCAAGAGACAACTTGCTATACCTCTCTGCTAACATTGGACAAACCCAAGCGAAAGATCGTGGAGGAAGCCGGCGGGCAAATATCGGGCTAAAGCCGGGGATTCTATAGTCAAACACAAAACTTGCGCGGTGTGAAATCTTGCATTCTGCTTAGCTCATTATCAATTGCCGCTAGTGATTTTCCCACTGGCTTTGCGAAGTAAGAACCCCCCCAGACGTGGGAATAGCCATACAGCCACCTATTGTGCAAGTATACGCAAATGATGTTGCTATTTTGCTGTTCTGACTCAAGGCGGGATATGTACCTCAGAAAAGGCCTTCCTAGCACATACGATGTTGAAGGTCCGTTGCTTTGAGGACTGATAGCCATTAAAAATTTGTTCATTGGTAAGGGACTTGAAGTAGAGCTATATCTTAGGTTTGATATGGCTTTTTAGTTGTGGTTGAATGCTAGTGTGACCAGGCGGGGTGTTTGGAGGGTGCATTCTGATGGAATGCATTGGAGTCGGTGTCTTTTCCTTGTATCTCAGCGCTTTTTCATTGGAGAGGATGTTTGCTTCGAAATTTATTTTTACAATTTTACAATTGTTCGCGATGCTCAGCAGCCTGAGCCTACTCTACAGAGGTAGCCATTGATGCATTGAGGAATTGCGCGTTTAAATGTTACACATGTTCAAACATTGACCACATGCAGTTGGCGCTTCCAAGCTTTTCAACTATCTGTCTCAAATGCTAGAAAATATGCCATTGAAGATCACAAATCCCAACTAGACACTTCCAAGGTAGGAATCCCTGGGAATCCGCAGAATCCGTGGGAGCCAGCCTCCCGCTCTCCAATCAGCCTACTCTAAACTTGGTTACAAACTGATGCGAACCTCTCGCAGGGGATAAGGCTCAACAGGATGCTCTGAAAGTCTCGGAAAGTCGACATGAAGATATCCTGGATTAAAGACTCCTTTGCATGACTTCAAGTTTTCCTTAGGATCATATTTGAAAAGAAATAGAGCCTGATCATGGAATTTTCGCATGAAGCGTCTTTCCTTTCCCTTCTTCCCCGGGTGTCTGGGATCTGGCACCAAGATTATACCTACCCTCGTATTCGTCTTGCTGTTGTGCATCACCTGTGCGACATATTTCTCCTCGGAAATCTCGGAAACTCGTATGTCGCCATCGTACTTGATTGTGATGGTGATTCGAAGTATTGTCGTTGTGAGAGTAAGATAATCATGGCCACGTTCATATCCAATCGACGTCTGAGCCTGGCCATTCCAGTTCCCATCGAGAAGTCTCTTTGCTGAGTGCTCTTTATAGAAGAAGTCTACACTTGGTGCCAGGATACCAAAGGTGGGCTTCTGTTCGACTTGATGGCGCTTTTTGTAAGCCTTTTCAATATCTGTCGCTTCATTAACAAACTGACAAACGAACATTTCCATAAGTTGAAAGGTTTTATTACCAGTGTTTGTATACCATGCAAGTATAGAGATGTCTCGATACTCCTGGATGAGAGCCATCTGAAGACGTAAGAAGGCGTTATTTCCCTCTCCATAGTTGATGTCTATCTTGATCCGTAACAACCCAAGAAGCGAATAAGCTTGGTCTTCCACGCGACTCAGCTGCCGTCTCGCAGCCCATGCAAGTTGAGTGGCCATATCATTTGACAGGACCGGGCGACTCCCGGTGACTATTTCCTGGGTCTGACGACTTGGATTGGCCAATACATCTTGTAGCGCGCCTGGCGCTTCCATTGTAGCTGCGTTTCCGATTTCGCGCCACTTCATGTCCACATAGATTAGTGTTTTTGGGGCGAGAAGTTCCTGCAACGTCCAGCCTCTGGTGAACCACCTTTGTGACATAAAAGCGCCATGCCAATTCATATTACCTGTGTCTACCCCATAGAGGTAGGCATAGCATACCGTGGCCTGCTCATAGAATTCATACATGCTTTGAATAGACTTGGTCATTTCAGTATGATTCCTTTTATTGATACAACAAGTGTCCATCCAAACATATTTATGCGGGGGATTGCGGCTTGCTGCAAATCGGCAAAAGTCCTTCACCTTTCTCCACCCATGCGGCTTCACCTGATCTCGGTGGTGATGGAGCCCCTGCATGTCCTCGTATTGGACTTCAGAAATTCCTGTTCGCGATTTTGGCAAAGACCCGGGCATTGATGGTTCACGGTAATTCTGTCGCCAAGTGTGCGATAGAATAGCGTACTGTCTTTCGCCTTTTGGTAATTTTTGTGCGTCGACCAAATCACATGTTGTCGAATCTATGAGCCACTTCATCTCAGGATGAATAGTATTGTCCTTTCGATTCATCTTGGACTTGTTTCAAGTCTGGTGTAAGTACTATGTGCATACACCGGAAATATTCGGTTTAATGGCGGGGTAGGGAACAGGCCAAGCGTTCGAATGCTAGAAATAATTTAAGCTGTATACCGGCCACTTCAAGTGCTAGAATATAGTGGCCCCTTATACTAGTATAATTGAATTATATTCAGCTCCTGATCAGTGGAAAGGGTCAATGCACTACACCTGCAGGGTCGCAGCCTCGCAGGAAGCGGAGTGATTCTCTCGGCGAGAGACTCGCCCCGCTTCTTTTTCTCAGCCGCTCCCAAGGTTGTCACCCTGTCTATTTCGGACTCACTCTTCTCATCTAACCTATGTCTGTTTTTTAATTACCCATCTTCAATACTCAAGCTAATGCTCTAGCTCGTACATACGACCACAGGGTGTGGAGAACAGGGCTTCCCGTCCGCTCAGCCGTACTTAAGCCACACGCCGGTCAGTTAGTAGTATGGTGGGTGACCACATGCGAATCCTGACTGTTGTATGTTTTTGTTTACCCAGTTTTTTTTGATTCGTTGGGAAAGAGCCCTTGCCGCCCTAACCAGCCCTTCACCTTAACACCCTAAAGACCCCTGCACGGATAATATGGCCACTCGATTAAATCTGTTGGTCTTCCTGCTATTGTAAACTAGCCTTAATCTCTATCTTCTAAGAGCCTAAAACCTAGCTTTTACTAATATTGTATATATAAATTAGTAAATAGGATAGGATACTTAAGATAGTATAGTCGGTATATATAGGTTAAATAGGGTAAAAGGGTAAGGGTAGATAATATCTAACTAGATCTATCTGCTAGTACTCTCTCGAATAGACTAGAATTTATATTATTGATAGTAGATACTAAGAGATACTATCTAAATAAAATTATAAAGGCCCTCTCTTTAGGACTGATTTTCCTAATATAAATTACTATATCTCTTGACTTCCGACTTTAGAAATGATCGCCAGTTGGCTAGTGCGCGGGGATTGACTGTGATGAACAAATGGTAAGCAATAAAGCAAGCCCGGGGCTGCGCTGAACGTGTACACCTAGCCTCGTGTCGGTTCCAGGTCTATGATACTTCGATGTCATTACTTAGATCCATTATGAGTCGCCGGAACTGTTTGTGACGCTGAAGGATGACCGGAGTTTCGGAGCCAGATCAAGGGGTCCGAAGCCCCCAATCCTTCCTTATTCTACGAGCAATTAAATACCTCAAGGTCTGACTCTGTTATCCATATCTCCCATTTCCAAGTTCCATTTTGTACAAATCCAAACACTCAAATGGCTCCCAAGCTTGAACTGTGCTTCAAATTCCGCGGTTATATCTCGAAACAGAATACTGTCAATTTGGGATCAGTGAAATCAGGTGCTACTCGCGTCGTAATTCCTATCACTCATGGCTTTATTGAAGGAAAGGGACTTAATGCTCAGGTTCTTCCTGGAGGAGGTGATTGGATCACGGTTGGTACAAACGAACCTTTTCAATCAAACAAGAAAATAATTTTGGTCTTTTAGAGCGACTCAGAGATGAAGGTCGCCTACTTAGATATTCGCACTCAGGCACGAACAGCTGAAGGCCATGCAGTTTCCCTGCGATACGAGGGTATCCTTCACGGGGATGAACAATCTCGAAAAGTACTAGGATGGGCTCCAGATGCAAAGACAACCGATTTTGGAGATCACCAGTGGTTTATTACACCACTAATGGAGACGAGTGATCCTAAGATGAAATGGATAGAGGAAACGATGTTTATGGGCCAGGGTCATTTTGTGGTGGAAGAGGTCCATTCAGCCGTGGAATACGAGATCTACAAATTTGTGAACTAGAATGGCGATCGGAATACTATCACAACTCATATGAAAGTTCCAAAGACATCATTCAGTTGAATATTCTTCCCTATGATCCATGGACCATTTGAAATCACAGCCTGTTGCGGCAAGACTGCCAAAGGAAAGAAGCTTGGTGAAGAGCACATCGAAAGTTTCTCGAAATCGTTAGCTGCCAGTGAACCAGGAGACTGAACTTGGATGTAAATTATGTGACATCCGCCGGTTATGGCTATTTACCAGCGTAGGACGTGATTCAGGCCATTCCATCAAGGCAGGTGATGAAAAACCCAAAATACACAGCCCTGACAGAATTTTAAGCTGAATAAACACAATACTGTGTATAAACATCTTGTTTTGCATCTAGAGACATGCGGACTTTTATATCCCTGCAATGCCGTTACATAAAGTCACAGCGTATCGTAAAGCCTCCGAAACTGTCGCGCACAACATACGTGAAACAAATGATATTCAAGACAGAGACAGCTTACCATGAAGAGTAGGTGTCTTCAAGCAGCCAATGTAGAGAGCATATATTGATAAAGCACAGAGCACATTTTGATAAAGCACAACTTGACAATCAGAAGAGTTCAGAAGTGCCTCTCATTTAATTCACTCGATAAACACTCTTCCTGAAGAAGCAGGCCGGAGCTTAGCGGAATTTAGTGACAGGAAGGCAGTATTATTTTCTGAGCTGCCGAGCCTACATGATAGAGAAGCTTCCATGAAAAAATGAACAAACCAGGGCAAAGCCTGCACCCCACTATCAGGGATTCGCTACTGCTACACGGTGGCCAACATGAAAATAACCAAACATGCTCTACCAAAGGAGCATGACCACGGTGGCGACCCCATGTCAGAATCTCCCCTTCCTGTCCAATAATTATCATATCAGCTTCCCTCTTTGAGAGCCAAGTGACTAAGGAGCATCTAGGAGATAATAAATGAATCTGGTCCCTGGGTGGGAATGTGAATAAAGTCGGAAGCGGTGGAATATGTAAGGCAGTGCCAAGCCTCCCATCCCCCCTGAGTTTTTTGTTTTCAATCACAGATCAGCCATTTGAGCAAGCAAGGACGTTTTCGTTTTGTGATGATACGATGGCAACTGGGTCGTATCCTTCTAGGGGAAAAAGAGGGGAGTGTAAGCTGTTGCGGACTTTCTCACCACCATGTCATTGAAATTTTTATTGGTCTTTTCTAATCCATGCTAGCTCTTATTCCTCTCGCAGGATGACGCTAACATTAGGACTGTATGAATTTGGAGTCTAAAAGCCCCCGGGGCCTAGGGCCTTATGCTTACAGAGTCCGCTCTGGTAGAATGGCAACTACTGAGTGACTGTGATTAATTACATGTCAGAAATGAGACCGAGCTAAAGGAACAGGACGAAAAAGCCGAGTCGAAATTTCAGCGAGTGTCGGGTGATAAAATGGTACTCCAAAAATCAATGCTGCACTGCGTATTTGCGCTGCTCACTTGATTTCCCCATTTGGGTTCTTGATTACCACTACGATCAAGATCAAGCAGCCTGGCCAGCTCGGATATCTTCTTAATCCACCTCAACTTCAGGTTAGAGGGTATTCCTGTCTGATTTGCCCGTTCCTATAACCCCGTTGATCCACCCTTGGCTCCGCTTCATTGCTTAATCGAAGGATCAACTACATTCTGACGTACTTCTATTTGATGGCGAATAATATCCCGAACAACGGTAATTTGTCAATGGTTGTCACAGTGATTTCTGATGAAGCATTTCGGGTTAGTGTTAGACCCGCTCCGCCCCCCCGCGATTCCGCAATTCCGTGACTCCGCGACTCCGATAGACCATAGAATCGCATCAGCTTATGCAAACTCGATCCTCCGCCCATCCGGAGTCTCTTCCCATCAGGTATGGCTCGGGGCATGGCATTGGATGAAATACGCACACTCTATGCAGAAGCCCCGAAACTGCGATTTGACCTCTTGTGCATAAATAGTAGACAACCGTCCTTCGAAAAAGAGACATCAACAATCAATACAGAATTCACTCGGAAACATCAGTTCCAATTCTTTCTAAACCAACATTCTCAGTACCTCAAAAAACAACTTCCACTCGAAAAACTCATCAACAATGCCTGCCCGCAAAGCTCTCATCGCCGTCACTTCTGCCAGTGCCTCGCTTTTCAATGGCAAGGAGACAACTGGCCTATTTATCACTGAAGCTCTGCACCCATTCAAAGCACTCGTTGCAGCTGGATTCGAGGTTGATCTCGCTTCAGAGACAGGCACTTACACCCCAGACTGGCTCTCTCAACAGCCAGACTTCCTGAATGGCGCTGATCTCGATATGTGGAATGACACCAACAGCGATTTCCGCAAGAAGCTTGACAACATGCCGAAGGCTTCTGAGCTTGACGGCTCCCAATACGGGCTCTTCTTCGCATCTGCAGGACACGCAGCCTTGATCGATTACCCTAAGGCAAAGGCCCTTCAAGAAATCGCAGAGCAGGTTTGGGCTAATGGCGGTGTGGTAGCATCTGTCTGTCATGGTGGTGCTATCTTCTCGGATATCCTTGACCGTGCGACTGGAGAGCCAATAGTCAAAGGAAAGAAGGTTACCGGGTTCACAACTGAGGCGGAATACACCATGAAAATCATGCCCGAACTGCGCGGATGGGGATCCGAGATGATGGATGAGGTCGCAACTCGCTTGGGTGCCACATGTAAGTTCCAAAGCTCTTATCACTCGTATTCTTGCTGACCTTCTCATAAGACGAGCGTTCTGATGGTATCTGGGATGACTACCACGTTGTGGATGGGCGCCTTGTCACTGGCCAGAACCCTGCCAGTGCCGCCTCGACCGCGAAGGCTGCTATTGAGGTCTTTGACAAGCTCTAGGGGCTAAAGTTCGATGTGAACTCTTTGATATTTTTATCTTAACTATAGCTTAATTTTAATTTGGCTCCCAAATATTACATAGAGATGCTTCACCGAACCCTTACTCTGAATTGGTAGTGAAACTGCCCAGTCAAAATCTGATTAGATTGCGGATCATTTCTGTAGATCGGAATGAAAATTCAATGCATCTAACAATACTCCGTACCAATGCCCTAAAGTATTACTTACTAGTGACCTCGCACGAAGCCAAGAGACCAGGGACGTGTTAATCTATTCTTATTTATTTATTCTTGCTAGTCTTGCCGCCGTAATCTCCAGTCCCTTCAGCCCCTTCATCTGAATCGCTTGTCGCTTCACTCAACTTTCCTGCAGTCGCCTGAACAGGCTGAGTTGTCTCTCGACAAAGTTTCCCCTGCTCTTGCTGCGCCTTACCCCGCTTAATCCGGTGGTGATATTCATCGTCACGAGTGCCATCGTTTAGAGTTGCATCACTTTTTAGGCTATTAGTATAGCTCTCGGACCGGGGCTCTAATTACTGTCTGAATAACTCGGTCCGATACCGAGTCCATTTCTGGCCGAAAGCGATGTGAAGTCATGTGATAATATTGCATAATATATGTGTCTAATTGGGGCCCGTCTAGTTGTAAACATGATGTAACTATCCGATGTAAGCTCTCTAGATAACGTTTCCTCTTTCTCTTCTCTATTCCCCATACGCCTTTACAAAGGGATGCTATATTGTGAAGCCTGGTTTCAGAAACGGTCTAACGTTTTCAGTTTCACTTCATTGCTTGATCTTCGGTACAAAGGAATATCATCCGCACAATGCGCAATATACCTCGTCCATCCCCGATGGCCCGCAAATTCTTTCGCGCCATTGCCTCTAATATGACAGACGAGGAAATAATGCCGCACTCGATCATATCTGGCACCTCTTGTGAAGATGGCTGGCCTCAAGACCCTATCCGAGACGAACAATGCTTTTTCTACGGGTCATTGATGGATCCACAGACACTCTCACAGGTCTTGAATTCATCTAGGTCACCCCCTATTATGCGTCGCGCTAGAGTTAGAGGCTATCAGACCAAGCTTTGGGGGCCCTACCCTACTTTTATTGAGGACCAGACATTCCATTTTGTCGATGGCACGGTATGCGGGCCTTTGTCGCCGACGCAACTTGATCGACTCGCCGCTTATGAGACGGACAAATATCGGCGTCTATCTTGCTTGATATAAGTGCTTAATGACGACGGTAGCATCAAAGAAACTATCAAGGGCATTACTTTTGCGTGGAATAGACGGCAGGATGAATTACAAGAGGGCACATTTGACTTGAAGCAATGGAAAAAGGAAAGACAGTTGCAAGATTTGGATTAGTAATTGGAGGTGATCTAGACCTCTAAGGGATTATTGCTATGAAAATTGAGCTTTTGCTCGGAAACCCGGTATCCACTATATACTGTCAAGCTTCCTCATTACTTGACTCTTTGTCCCCTCTTTACTCTCCTTTGATCTGAGCTCCTCTTCCTCTGCCATGGCCAATTCTCGCATAGGGCTGGGTACGATATATCCGGACTTTCCCCGGAAAAGTGATTCCAGGATCCCACGATTGCAGGTTCTTGGAATACTACTATCAGTATGGATAAACTGTTTATCTAAATTGAAGACATATGTAGTACTAGGTAATCAATGCACTACATAGTACGACTAGAATTTTAATATTGGATCATATAGTCAACATCATCGTGAAGCCTTTTTACAAGCACAAGGGACGCTATATATCCATACGTAGTCAGCTTGAAATCATGATTTATAACGGAAAACCTGGGCGATGAGCATGGTATGATTTTGCAATGATCTCAATGGGGACGCGAGGCTTGTCGCTGAACTATATGACTGGCCTTACCAAAAAATCACCTAGGGCTAAGGGAGGCAGAGACAGCCCGGGACGTTTATCCCGTTGAATATACCAGCTGAACAGTGCCTTGGTAGCAGATGCTGCTGTTGCTGCTGCAAAATGCTGCCAATCTTTGTTCTTATGGCTATCTGCATAGTCACAGACACCTTTAATAATGATGCAGGGCATTTCGTCCCATACCCCGGCACCTTCCATCTCGAAAGCAAGGAGATTATGCACACTGGCGACCCTGTCCCGCTCCTCTCCCGACTTCATCACAGTATCTCCAGATCCGATTGTGCCAACAAATATGAATGGAGCCTGGGCCTCCTTCACACGTCCAGCTTCTACTTGCTGCCTCTTTGACTTGACACGATCCCGCAAAACAAGCTGCTTACTATCGCAGCCAATGTCATCACATGATGCATGGTGGGAGTCAATGTAGGTGCAGATTGAGGCCTTGTGCGCTTTCACAGTGGTTGAATGAGAAGAATAACGGTGTCGGTGGTGGTACCCAGGCTTAAAGAGCTGGTCTTGCGAGGCTCCTGGGTACCGGTATTTAGGCCCTCGAACTTTTTGAGCAGCTTTTGCTTGGATATCCTGAAGGTAGGTAGAGGTCAAACCCTCCAGCCTCTCACGTCCCATACTTGTCTCAACCAGTGCAAGGAGGTTCCGCACATTCTTGGGTGGCCTCCCAAACCTGTCATTCACCGTATCTTTCGTTTCAAATCCGTCAGGATTCTGCCGGCCAAGATCGTATTGTACAATGTGCCTGCTGATAACAACGTCTCCCAGGAGGATTTCTTCGCCATCTCCGGTAAGAGGCACCCCTCCACAGATGCCACTCATCAAGACAAGGTTTACTCCTGGATAGCTTGATCGAAGGTTGGCGCACGTGCTGGCAGCACTGGCTTTCCCCATATTGGAGAGAAGAAGGAGAACGACGTTGATCTTCCCGATGCGTGCGTTGATATACATATTCTCATCTCCATGAACTTTTCCATAATCAAAATTCCAGAAATCATCAACAACGGCAGAGACGGCATCAAATTCCAGTGACAAAGCACATACGATTGCAACTTCGAAGTCATCTCTACACGTTGGTCTAATTAGTTGGACATTTGGAGGGTGTGACACCCTAAGCTGCGTGCCTGTATTTGATGCCGGTGTGGCGATTGAAAGCTTCTTGGACAAGGGAAGCTCGGACACAGAATCCCGTCGCTTACGTTTCGAACTCTGAGGGTCAGCCATGATCTCCAAATTCCGAACTATCTCCTCATAAATTGTCTGTCTCATGATACTGCCACCATTTGACTCATCTGACTGATCCTGTGCTCTTCGTAGAGCGACGTGTAAGTACAAACAACCCTGCACAGCTCGAAGATAATTACTTGCTTCATTCTTCTCGACTTTGGCAACAAAACCGCACATCCAGGCCCATACAGGTAGATTCGCGGCGTTATCGGGATGGATCTCCTTGGTTATCCTTTCGCCAGTATCGATCTCGAGTAAGAGTTTGGCAAATGAAAGGAGGACGGGATCTCCAAGCCCGAATGCACCCAGTCGTTCGGGAAATCCACCTCTCTGGGCGCTTGGCCTGAGTGAGATATACAGGGTACGGTCTTGATGCTGGGATTGGGCAGACTTGAGAAAATATATGCTTTCTGGTTTCCAGCTATGGGAAGCCAGTTCCATATCATCGTCAAAGAACTCCAATAGGCATTTTGCAAGACCAAGAGCCAGGATCGATTTTTCGCGAGAGCTCAACTTCTTAACTGCCGTTCTAGCTTTATAGTCGCTAGTGGTTATTCGGGTGAGTGCCTTTTGATTGAGCAATTCCTCGAGCGTTTCTGAGGTCGTTTGTATGGAAGTTGAAGGCACTGGGGGCATTGTATCGGAAATATCAAATAATCCTTGCCTGTCAACGGATAGATATATAGCTCTACCCTGCGCCTTGGACCTTTGGATTGCTGCACATATGCCATCCTTTCGCCTCTCGCTAATAACGTCTCTGGTCCACTGTTAAGAGAGAAATGAGGCAATTAATTTGAAAACTTACTGACAAGTACCACATTTAGTTTGATGCCAGCATCCTTGTTCCAAACAACAGGAGAGAAACATATCCAGCGTAGTCTCATCGGAGCTAGTTTGCCAATCCTCCGAAACCTTCAACTTGATCTCGTGAGACTTTCCACAATTGCGCCGTCGGATATCTCTAAAAAGAGTGTTAACAACGAGACCTGCATGTTTTCGAGGCACTCCATGTTCGCCCGGTGAGGGCTTCGTAGCAAAAATGGATGTTGGTGGTAGTTGCCTCGAGTGAGGATATTGTTGCTTCCGTGCACCATTTGCAAACCGCTCCAAGACCTCTTTCATGTCGGCGATATAATTCAAGGCAATATTCCGAGTTGGCCTTCAGGTAGTACGAAGAGCGGTGAGCCTTGACCAGTTGTCAAGTTGAATTGGCCCGCGGAAGCCTCCAAAATGGTGAGCATCGTGTATAATTGTGGGTAGTAATTAAGAAGCGTTGTATCGTGCGATTGGAGCTTGGATTCTTCTGTCCTCGGCGCGTCGAAGGAGTCGATTACACAGCGATTAACCATGCCATCCAGAGCAGTGAGGAGATCATGCAATATTTTATTCAGCTCACTGTCCTCTTTGTGCTCATTGTACGGGACATCTGCAACCGTAGGTATCATCGTGAAGATGTAACGTAGGTCCGCTTCGAAGAAAGCGGCATCGTTCTGCACCTGTCGCGTGGGGTTTCCTCCGACGGCATTTTCATTTCTCTTAAATCTGATGAGCTTACCAGCCAGGTGCGATCGGAGAGCTTGAAGGCTGGTCCAGCCTATTTTCCTGATTGGAAGCATCGATTGTGTGACTTTTTCTCCAGAGAAGGTTGAAGGAGGATGGCTTTAAGCAGGATTGGAGAGGAAGGCTCACAATGAGCCATCGATGTCTTGCAGCCTTTTACGCCTTGGCAGCTGAAAGGTTGAAATCGACTGTGGACAGAAAGAAGGCAAGCATCAAAAAGCGACGTGGACGCATGTGTGATAAATTAATAGCAGACAAAAACCCAGGCGCTTACAGCTCTGCTGACCAAGTCTCTCCCAAGCAGGTCCGAGTGGGTGATCATGGTCTTGGGCGGGGTTTGGCAACCATTTTATCCGCTCATAGGTGATTAGTGCAACTAAATCTAAAACTCCTCTGATTTTCTTCGATCCTACTTCTACGGTTATACCATTCCTTTTTTGGCTTTCTGATATCTGATAACCGATATTGGCGTAAATATCCAACGTCCAGCCCCTACCCTGGGTCCTGTTGCTGCGGGGCATCGCTTGGAGCCCAACAAACATCCCTGGAACTTATTCATAGGACCATGGAAGACGTCGAGTATCAGGAACCGATCTTTGAGCTCGCCACGGAATGCGAAGCCCTCTATGCAACGCAAATTTCACGGCTCAGCAATGACGATGACCCAAATGCCGCAAAGCTGCTATCGGACGTCTATCAGCGGTTTTCGGCCTGGGCAGCGTTCCTAGGGGTTTTTGCCGAGGCAAACGTCTGCCTAGACCGAAGGCTGCGGCGTCATGTTGAGATACAGGACCAAGTTCTTCGTTTACTGGATATTATGCAGAAGAATTTGAGCTACTGTGCAGTACCCCTCTTCCACCCGGGCCGCTGATATATACCCAAAGCTGATGGCCATCGGAACAGTATTCGAAGACGATGACTTGTCTAAACATGTTAATATTGATTCTTGTGAGAGAGACGTCAGAACACCACAATCTGCTACAGTGAATACCAAGAGTCTAGATGGTATTTCAGGTGCCTTGGAACGATTGAACCAGCTCGGGACTGCCATTCGACAGTCTTCAGTAACTAATCAGATTTTCAAGGCGCGAGAGTTTGCCGCGGAGTTTGATATGACTTCCTTTGAGCAATTAGCGAATGCATTAGTACAAAAACTTTTCCCGGACGCCACCAATGGTCTCATCGAGCTGCTCACGCGATCCATGGCAGAGTCATACGCCCTATTTCTTCATCGCAAAAGCCGTCAGAAGCGACTACAAATTACTCGACATGTCCCGCGGTCCCAAAAACCTCTAATGCGCATTCCAGATGAGACTACAGGTACCCCCGACGGCTCAGCAATCATGGAAGTCGATTTGAAAGCACTTCGTGTTGGCGACGGTTTGAATAATAGAATAGCCCAAGCTCCTCTGTCTCTGCCTGTTCATAGTGTTCCAGAATCCGAGCCCACATCTGTGGACAGTAAGGAGTTACATAAACGACTACGAACATTGATGAGTCCCACGGAAAATACAAAACCAGTTTCGATTTTGGTAAATCAGGCAGAGTATCCTCGCCCATCCAAAACAAGCATTATCTGTGAGTGGTGTTTTGGCCCTCTTACAACAGATTTTCGCGATGATAAACCGAAGTGGCAGTGAGAAATTTGCTCTATTCAAATGACTCACCCAAGCTGCACTAACTAAATGTATTAGAGAGCATATAAATGAAGACTTCAAGCCCTATATCTGTCTCTCTGAAAAATGCGCCGAGTCCATGCCCCGATTCGCGTCTTCATGGCAATGGCTCCAGCACATGGGAACCATTCACGGCGGCAACTGGCACCGGGAGGTATATGCACCGGCATCTTGGGTTTGCCCTCTATGTACCAAGGTGGATGTTTCGTTTAGTAGCCCTGAGGATCTCTCAGCGCACTTGGAAGGCTGCCACACAGGCATTTTTGAAGACCAGCAACTGAAGGCCATTGTTCGTCAGAGTCTATTCCGAGCTCCACGGCCACAAGAGACGTGCCCCCTCTGTTGCTTCTCAATTGGTGATGGGCAAGCTCCTCAAGCAAACCAGGAAAGCACCCCCTCAAGCAATCAACATATGGATCATAACGCGGCTAGGCCCGACGACAGTCACTTCAAAAGATTAAAGACAGATACGGGTTACACTGAGAGGGACGATCATACCAACGCCAATGTTGATGAGAGGAATATGTCGATCGAGAATCCGGAAACCAGGGATAACACAGTCTCGAAGAACCGGATCGAGACCAGATTTATAGGAAGTCATGTGGCTGCTCATCTTCAGATCATCATGCTTCTTACCCTGCGCTTGATATCTATAGACGGCACAGCGGAAGAACAACCCGGAAGCCAGTGTGGATCATCAGAGATAGGCTCTCAAGCTTCCTGGTTCAGTTCAGAGCCGAGGGGTCTCGATCAGGAGATGTCTGATATAGACCGGAACTTGTCACCTCAGCCCTACGAAAATGCTGATATTGACACCGGGGCCCATTTAACAGAGAATGTCCCAGATTCAGAACCCATCCACTGGGATGATGTTCTCGGAAGGCCTTCAAATGCGCCTCAGGATCAAAATGTCACCGTGAGCGCCGTAGAGCCTTTAGCCCAGCCGCAATCCTCGATTGAGGACAAGGGCAAAACGCTGCATGATCTTTCTATATACTACAATACCATAAAAGAGCTTGTGGATTCCGAGTATTTGTTTGGAAATGACATGAAAGTACTTGATGATGTGTACAAAGGGACATCGGGTTCCTGCGCTGTTATTTCCGCAGATGACATCAGAATTATCTTTCGAAACTCAGATGAAGTTACTCAACTCTCTCTGGACTTCCAAGTCCACCTTAGACAAGCTACAAAAGGCGTCTATATTATGCCTCGATCACAACACCGGTCAAATCGCCAGTCAGAAAGAAGTCACACACCGTTCATCAATGACGAGCATTCAGCCAGCCCAGCGGTAGTCTATCTACAGGCCAATGATATTCACTCTACATCTGCCGGACAGGCTTTTATGGCGCACAGCACTCGTATGCAAGAGGTCTATATGAAATATTTGATGAAGCACGACTTAGCTGATAAAAGACTTCGGGATCTTGAGAAGACTCCCAAAGTGGCTATTTGGCTCCAGGAGTGCCTAAAAGGGGCGTCTGATCTGACGACCGCAGGTGATCTTCACACATTACTAGCTAGGCCGATTCACCGCATGTTGAACTATCCTCGAATTTTCGAAACTCTCCTTTCTTTCACGCCAACTGATCATCCAGATTGGCAATCTCTTGATGCTGCACTCAAAAAGGTCACCCACATCAATGTTACTGTGAATGAAGCTATGAAGCAACAGACCCTGATACGGAAGTTTTCCAGAGAAAACCGAAGTAGACAGACTCGGATTTTGAGGGCCCTGGATTGGCGGAGCAGAAAAACAAGCACAATCTCTGATCCAGATTCGGATAAAGAATATGCCGCTCTTTCTCAGAGCTATGATGATAATATGTTCCAGCTACAAGTCGTAATACGAGACATGGAGAATTATATGTCTAATTTTACACAGCAGATCAATAATTTCATGGATGTTATTGATAGATTTGATGAACTTGTTCAAGTTAATGCATTTCCCAGCTCTTGGAGTGAACTGGAGGGCAAGTGGAGAGTACTGAAGACTAGTATTCAAGATATCAAGTCGGCTGAGGGGTCGGCGCATGTAAGTCACTCTTTTCATTTTCGCAACGTCGGAATTACAGCAACTGACGGAATCAATAGTTGGATATAGTTCAACGATGTGTTATGGACCCACTTGTTCAGCTCCTCAAGCTGTATGCCGGACCAAAGAATCCCATGACATCTCGAGACAATTCTCTATCAGATTACTCTACTTTCATGGCTGCGAAAGAGCGCGGTGAGAGGTCAGGGAAGAAGACGACGGAAAACGCACAGATATTCATAGCATTGAACGAGACCCTCAAGAGTGAGCTTCCCAAGCTCTATACTCTCACTGCGAGATTAGCACACACATGCCTACACAACTTGGTTCAAATAGAAAAGGCCTGGTTCTACCTGGTGCAAAAGAAGCTCGGGCCGCTCATTGATAGCTTCTCAGACAATACCCAAGATATTTTGGATGACTGGGCCGCAGATTTCCGTTTGGTAGAGACTCAAATACTGAAACTTGGAATTTGCAACGGTTCATTGCTTGAAAACACCCTATTCACCCACCGTCCCAGTACCTCAACCGGTAGTCAGCAACCACCACCGCCACCACAACCACCACCACAAATTTTCGGTGAGAATGACTCCAGCATAATAGACACTGAGCCTGATGCGCCGCTGGAATTATCGGCTTGGAGGGATTCAACAAGACCCGACCCATCTAAGCGTCAAGATCTAAATCTGCCCCGGGCGGCGAGTCCTGTAGAGACCGAGCTGGCAGGTACTGGTCTAGCAGGTGCTCGCCCGAACGTTCTCTTTCTTGCTGCCAGCGTGTTTGAGTTTAATATCGATTATTTTAGAAAAGAGGCAGGATACCCGTGGCTGACCTATGCCGCGGGGGAGATTTTTGAAATAGTCGGCGAAAAAGGCGAACTTTGGCTTGCCAACAACTTAGATGATCCTACTCACAATTTAGGTTGGATATGGAACAAGCACTTTGCCAAGTTACCACAGTGAATTGATCCGGTATAGGCTCGGAGTAAGGGCATATTTATAGCTGAGAGGCCTTGTTTGAGCAGAGAAAACATGAATAGAACGGGCATGAACAATCTTCTGGCTGTTTGACGTTTTTCGCACATTATTTTTCATTTTCCTCTGTATTCCCTAGCGATGTTTACATTTACCCCGCCTCGCTGCCGGCACCTACGAAATGGGCAGATCAAGTGCGCGGCGACCTTCTACCCGGCCAAAGTGAGTTTTTTACACACTCCCCAACATTTAAAAAGCCAGTAAACTGTAGAGAAGACTACCCCATTGCTATGCTCAAAACCAGATCGTCACACTATGATGAAGATTGAAGCACATTATCAAGAAACCCTGACGACAAAGTGGATAGAATGCAAAGTCGCGTATGAGCCGCCTTCGAGGTACATGGCCTTTGATATACTGAATTGAACCTGCTACTTTTCAATGGGAAACAATTGAAGGTTTTAAAGTATATATCGAAGATTGTGTATGAATAAGAAGGGCAAAACAGATGATTAGAAGAATTTGTCCTGAACTAAAACCTGGTATATTCTCAGCGTACAGCAAGGATAGGCCACACGGTGGTCAAGTGATCTCATTTCACAACGATTGTACGGTGACATATCAAAGATCAAGCGGATGAATGGTCGATTCTATGTTATCCGGGTAAACCAATTCTCCTTGTTGACGCACTTTATCCATCACTTCCATGATGAGAATACTCTCTTTCCAAGGAAGGGTTTCGCTCTCAAGTTTGCCATCACGCACACAACGAGCGACTTCATCAGCCTCCCAGAACATTCCACGTGCATTTCCAGGGACAGGCACATGAATATCTCGGACAGTCGCTGTCTCGTTTGGCTCACTCTTCAGCACCACTCGGTATCGCTCCGGGCGAAAGGCAGGTCCAAAGATCAGAATATGTCCCTCGGTTCCCTGGATTTGGATTGACGGACCAGCGGATCCACGATTATCTGGGTCCGTGGCTACTCGGAAGGCTGTCATTGCCACGGCATGTGAGGTGCGATTGGGGAGTGCGGATGGCGTTGTAGTCGGAAATGTCAAAATCATAGTGGCCTCTTCATCTGACCCAGTCGCAGTGTACTTGGACATGTGAGATGTGATTTGGGATGGTGCTTTACGCTGAGCGGGAGGCAAGGTGTGGTAAAGAATTTGGAAGACCCAAGTCAGCGCATATACGCCCACTATTATAAAATTAGTTGCTGATACGTTAAATGTCAAGGGGACCGCACTTACGGTCAAGTAATGCGCCACCTGCCAGATCCTTATTGATCATGCGATGGCTGTTGCTCCAAGCAGTCTCGGGCTCTTCTCCAATGCTCAAGTCAGAGACCACACGCAGAACCTCTCCAACCGCTCCAGACTGCACCAGGTGTCGGACTTGGATGCTGAGAGGAAAGTACCGAGTCCAGACAGCTTCCATAAGGAAAAGGCCTTTCTTTTGGGCAGTTTCACAAAGGATCTTTGCTTGGGCTGCATTCACAGTGAAGGCCTTCTCACATAGGACATGCTTTCCAGCTTCCAGCGCTAGCATCGCGTGTTGAAAATGGTGCGAATGTGGACTAGCCACGTATATCGCTTGAACATTGTGGTCATTGACGGCCTCCTTGTAAGATCCATATGTCGCACACGGTCCAGGAATTTGTAATCTTTGAACAAACGAATCGGCTGAAGATTTGGAAGAAGAAGAAGCGACAGCGACAACGGTGTGGGCGACATCCGTAACTCCTCTTTCACTCGGTGCCAACAACAGATCTCTCACGAAGGCTTCAATGTTTGATTGACCAGATTAGCTTTAAATAGGCGACAAAGGCAAATTTGACCTCTCACTTTCTGCTATTCCTCCTGTAGCTAATGAATATCTGAGTCAGAACGAACAATTCGGTCCAAGTAATTTACATGATCTGATCAAACCTACCGAGAATTCCCCAACGAAGGTTATAGGCCATGATTTAGCAAAGACGATGCACCTAGAGCTTGAAGGTAAAAAGAAAATTGTAAAAAGATGGAGGACCAAGAGTACGAGATGTATGTACGAAAGAGACTGCCTGCTAGGGATATTTATAAACACCCTTGGAAGATTGTGGAGATTTCCAGCCGCGTTCTCATTTATCAAGATCCTTCTTTCGAGTGAATAGTGTCGAATCGACCCGCTTAGCATGTCAACCTTGCAAAAGACCGTCACCACTGATACTGTACATCGAGAGGTGCATGGATCCATGCAGCCAAGCGGGGTAAATAAGACACCAATGGGGCTTTTACCGGGCTAGCACAATTACTCGGTCGGACTGTAGACCCACTCTACACAAACTTAGTCGTCGCATCCACCTGCCAACTCTCAATTGCTGACATCAGTGGCAGTGCCTGGTTCCATTTCCTCTCTATTTTTTTTTTCTGTTTGCTCTTTTACTTGCCCAGTATCCATAATATATTCATTTTGTATACCCATCTATGCACAGAGTTCGTATTACGCCATTCCAATTCCTCCGCATATCTTCTCCAATCAACAATCTCAGATCGGGGAGCTTTTAGCTCGGCAAAATTACTGGATTGGGTAATAAAGTCGAAGAGCAAGTACACTCGAGGGTTCCAGGAACAGGAGACCGGAGAACGTCAACTTTGAGATTCGCCGGTCGCATAACTGGAACAGACCGCAATGGAAAAACAAGCAAAGAAGCTCACTCGAAAGTCATCCGCTCGTTCTTGCCATGGGTGTACAAACTGCCGCCGAAGCAAGGTTAAATGCGACGAGCAAAAGCCAATTTGCACTCGGTGCTGGCAGAAGGATCTACATTGTTCAAGCCCTTTTCAACTAAAATGGGAATCGACCTACCATGATCGTGGAATTGCCTTTGGGAGATCCGGTCTCTCAGGTAAAAATCCCCCGAAAAAGGAACAGAGCCTACGACCCCCTTCAGGATCAAGTTCTACCTTCCCTAAAGAGACTATATGGCTTGGAACTCCGGCCATTCAACCATGGACATTCGTGAACAATGATACGCCTTTTATTCGTCGACTTTGTGAAGAAGAACAAGATCATGGCAAGCGACGTCTCCTGCCGGCTTTGGACGCTAAACTGGCCATTGGGGAGCAGGGAACACACGAGCTGGTGCGACCATTTCCAAAGTTGCCACACCTTCTTGGTCGGTCAGTCAGCATTGATGAGGCTTTCATCCCGAATTTATCATCATCTCCCTCGCTATTTCCATCACTAGATCAGGTGGGGAATAGGATGCTGTTCGACTACTATATAAATCAAATATGCCCTCGAACGGCACATAGTTCTCTATCACAGTCCCCGTTTGCGTCGGTCATTCTACCCTACTGCTTAGCAGCTCCGGCCACAGTATTACGAGCGATCCAAGCGCTGGCCGCCTGTCATTGGTCTCAATATGACTCCAAATACAGCACCATCAGTCTGCGATTGAAGTCTCGAGTTCTAATAGACTTTCGAAAAATAATCCATGTTGACAAAAAGGCAGTCGTGGCAAACGACCCCGAAATATTAGTTATTGCGATGTTCTTATGCCTTTTCGATATTGTCGATCACTGTAATCAACAGTGGATTGTTCATCTCCAAGGAGCGAAAGATATCATTCGATTTAGAAGGCGACATCAATATTTGACAGAGGTGAATTGGAATAAGCAACAAGATGATGTATCTCACTTTGTGGAACTTTTCTTTGCTTTCCAAGATGTGATGGGTCGGACTGCTTGCGCAAAAGCAGATATTTTCGGTTCAAGCTATTGGCAGGAAGATGACACCGCAATCAATTCTTGGATGGGTTGTAGTCCAGCTCTCGTCTCGATATTATTCTCAGCCATGGATCTCAGTAGGTCTCGACAACACATAGTCTCTAATGAGGACCAATTGAACTTTAAGATCAATGCCACCGCATTGGACAACAAACTCGAACATTTGAAACAAGAACTTCATGACCAAGAAGAAGATCAGACGATTTACCGGGTTGCCGAGCTGAAGAGAATTACTTGTATCGTCTTTCTAAAATGTGCGTTATTTGGTGGAAAGCCATCAGACCCTGCGATCAAGACATATGTACGGGAAATTATGAGTGAAGTTTTTGGGCTGCATGCTTTGGAATCGGCATGCCACGTTATCTGGCCTCTTTTTGTCGCTGCTGTAGAACTGGACCCGCTTAGTGTTGAGCTTTTCTCAAATCCACAAACTGGATTAATGACTGACGGGAGAAGGCTTGTTTTGGAATTACTGGAAGAAATGGTCAAGAGTACAGTGTCGGGTATTTCTCGGATACGTGTGGTTGTTGAGCAGGTTTGGAAAGCGCGAGACTTCAATTTATCAAAGCCCATCGAGCCAAAGCAATCGCCAATTCCCGTTTTAAATGACTGGGAAGAGTATGTTGTGCCAGTCAGTGATGCCTTGTGCTTGGTATAAACTTGATTACTATATCTATCAGGCTTATATATCAAGAGTCTCCCGGGTTCATTCTTGCCTCTGCTCTCTACCTAAATATTTTACTATTTTATACTAATTCATCATCGATTTCGGCATATGAAGAGATTGTTAATGAATACTCCTTACCGGTCTGATGTTCCTTCCAAGGCTTTTTGAACGCATACTAAGATTTTATTTGTGAGAAAGAACAGTATCACCGAGATATTTAGTTTGACTGGGAGAAATATGGGGGAAATTATTTGAACAATGTGAGTTTCTAGAATAAAAGAGTTTTAAGTAGTGAAACGATATTATGTAAAAAGAAGGGGTATGTGTATGTTAAGCCCTCGAAGATGGGTAGAGAAATGCGCATAGGTGATTGTACAATCAAAGATCTAGCGCCTGCGCGTAAAACCTCATGCTTCTAAATTCCTTTCCAACTCGATCTCATATGCGGGCAAGGAGAGGGACAATGCTTTCCCTGTATTCTTGTTCACAGAGAACACAAACTCATTAATCGGAATGTCATGGTATGTTAACTGATCAATGGTGCTGGCCCATGAGCCCACATTGTACATCTCGGAGAACATGTGGCCTGAAACAGGACCCGTGGGATCAACTGTCTCCATTTGAAAAGCAATCTGACCCGACGATGCAATGTCTCGGATAGTTGGGACGATTCTGACCATGTTACTATTTGCTGGTCTCTGTGGAATGTGAGGAACCAGATGCACCAAGGTCTTGGCCAACTGATCGATAACATCTGTGCTGTTGCTAACCCACTTTGAGATAACGAGGCCAGGGGCCGACTTTGCGGACGAGGGAATAGTCAATGTCACACTAGTATTCAGTGCTTTTCCTTTGGGTGTGTAGGTACCCGCCAGATTTTTGAAAGCCTCATGACGAGCCTGGTCCATTAATGCCGGTATGATCGAGTTCGTGAGCTGATCTGCAATAAGCTGAATGGCTTGAGTTTGTACCCCAAGCGAACTAGCACCCAGGATAGTGAAGCCAAAATCAAAGTCGGGGATGACCACTAGCAGGCTGGCATAGCTTCCGGAGTCTCCTAGCTTGGTGTATATGTTCGTTACCACATTGTTGTCTAGGTGGACATATCGATAGATCTCCCATGGTCGGCCTAGGGCGTAGTGGAGATCTCCCGTAAAAGAAACAGGTTGAAGCCAGCGATTGGTCCGATCGACTGGTAAAAGCGTTGAGTTCAGGATACTGATTCCAACTTTGGACAAATCATTAATAGTCGAGTAGATACCACCAGAGGGTGTAGTAATGGGTACGTTGATCAAGTCAGTTTCAAGTGTCGAGGCAATCACTGTTCGATTCAGGAGCTCAGGCTTCGTAGGCGGGTTGGATAAAGTATTCTTGAGGCCGAGGGGTTTAAATAGAGCATCTTGGTACAAGTCGTCCATGGGTTTACCAGTAATATTAGATAGCGCTCCCCCAAGGAGAAAGAAACCACTGTCAGAGTAGAGAGGACTGTTTCCAGGCAGATATCTCGGTGGGTTGGAAGCGATGCCCTGAACATAGTCTTGTATACCACACTCTGTATCTGTTCCAAGTTGTAATTTTTTGAGGCAGGGGTACTGCTCCATAAACTCAGTCACGTTAGGAGTTGGCAGGCCCCAAGTTTTCAAGGTGGAGGGATCAGCAGTCCCCAGTAAGGCAATATCCGAGGAAACTGGTAGACCCAGGCGTGGGATACCACCAATATGAGCCGCAATGTCTCCGACAGTTATTTTGTCCCATGAAATGTTTTTGACTGCATCAAGATCTGAGGTAGTCGTCTGGATGAATTTCTGAAGCGACGGGTAGATCTTTGTCAAGGGAATGTTCCAATCGTTGTCTTCTAACTCGACCATGCCAGCGTAGGTAGTGATCAATTTTGAAACACTTGCAATGCGGTAAATCGTATCGGAGTCGACATGTGCGGTTCCGAAGGTTCCATTGAGAGTAGATGGAGATATGTGGTGGTACTGCAAGAAAGAGGCGTCCTTGTCGTACAAAGAAAACAAGCCCATAGAGAATGTGGAATTTTTTAGCAAGGAAGATGCTACCGGGCCTAGCCCTGCGCCAGCCAAAGTGTGCTCCAGAGTTTGGGTGACATTCTTCCAACTAGCGGCGACTGAGCTGGAGTTGCTGCTGATATCTCGAGGAGGCGGGTAGGAAGCACCTGGTAGACCAGCGTGAACTGCAGGGGCCCAAAATGGTGCCAGAAGCGCAACAGTACTAATGACCTTCATTATAGAGAAGGTATAATATGAATTTGATGAGGTTTTAGTAATACTGCGTCTCATCGATGGGAAGTGTTGGCTATTTATGTCTAGGCAGTTCATTTACGTGGAGCATCGGACAATCTCAATAGGACCTTACATTTCGGCTCTCACTTCTTGGCGACCCCAGCGGTGAATGAAAATCTGACATGAACCACTTATTAGAGTAACCTTCAACACGTAGTATTGCTAAATTTATAAACTTATGATGATCACATACTCTCTCGGCCGCCCATTCACGAATCGGATACTTTATCCCAGGCATTGTTTGGCCGATCTACAGGGATGAGCGCAGCGCTTTCCCTTATTCGGTTAGACTGTTTACTTTGGGTTTAGTAAGGCTTGGCACTGTCTAACCGCTTTAGGGGGTATACGCCGCTGGGCCCCAATATGAGTAGAATCAAGTGTCGAGCTCCATCAGATATATGGAGAATGGGAGGCGGAGTATGACATTACGTTAGAAATCAAGGAGGAGCTTGCGGTGTTATTTTCTAGAACCAGAAAAATACGGAGGATGTGCGCGATCAACGTCCACGGGTGTCTGATGATGATGATGATGATGGAGAGCAGATATACTTACTGAATGTCCAGCCTGAGGCTAGTAGCGACTACTAGTAGATTCTACGAATAATTAGTGAAATGAAGTTTTCGGAGCTTTTCATAGCAAAGCATCTTCATCTTCATTTTCATGAAAATCTATCTTAGCCTTACCAGATACTAAAAAATCCCCAAAAGAAATCCAAAAAGAGTCAAAAAAGAAAAACGGACGGGACAGGCAAAAAGATCTACAATTCGCACCTACCCAGGTAACAAGAAGGAAACCACAATTCTGTCCCACGGCCGAAAGGCCACGGTCCTACAGGGAAAATTTCAAAAACCTACAGAAATTTCCCAACGCCACATTTGAAGTAGATGACAGAGGTAGCGAGAAATATGATGAGAACCAAGCCCCCCACAAGTCTTGAAAGCCCCGAGTCCTTTTCATCCCAATAAGTTTATCAAAAAACTTCATCTTCGGCCTTCACTATCACAGCTATAATTGAAGTTCCTTATAAGAATACATCTCTTTCAATACAAATCGACAAAGGAGATAACTCCAGGTACTTGCAACTGCGCTTCTGCCTTACAAAAGTTCTTTTAGAGTATAATCTTGAAGCCAACCAGTATAGTATGTGATGAGGATACATAACTAGAATCATTACTTAATTAAACTACCAAGGGCGTGTCTATGGCCCGTTTCAATATCAACGTATAGTCAGGGTTAATAAAGAAAGAAAAAGAGCTACTATCACCATCATATGTATATATGCACTGTATAAAGTAGTAGAGAAAGGTCAGAAATTAAGAGAGAAATTCAAAGGCTCAACTTGAACTTGAAGGGTAACATATTTCCTTCCATGTGTGATCTGAAAGTTTCCAAGTCAGCTAGATAAACATCTTTTCATCCTCGTGCTGTGAAAGAAGTGAGTAATGTTGTATAGTATTTGCCATAGCAACTTAAGCACTTGAGGCAACTGGAAGCCATGAAGTAATCTCGGAATTCCGATGCGTCGAATAATACGCCTGAATAGCCGATATACCCTGAGATATATAGGTATTTGGACTCTAATAAAGAAATTGTTAGCGCAGACATACGATGATCCAAGTATCGTAACCAAATTGAAGTTTTATAAGAAAGGGAAAGAATCCAAAGGGAATGAAGGCCTTCGGAACTCGAATCTTCAATTATGTGAGTATATGGCCATTTGTATACCGCTCCTCTTTCAACATTAAATCATTCATAATAACTAGCCGGCTTCTTGTACCGGCAGGATTCGCGATAAACAAAACTGCCTTCCAGCCTCGTTTGCATGACCCGTCCAATTGCCTCCTCTTGTTCTTCCTGTATTGCCTTAAACTCACTCCATTCCTGATCGTCTTCATAATCTGCGCGGGAGTTGCAGAGTGCAAAGTCGATCATGATCACTTTAAAATGTTTTCGCTGCGCATTATCCAGACTAACGATGAAACTCCGTGTTTGAACATCCTTGTTGAGAATTCCCCGGTCGTCCATAAGATTGAGAATCCTAACACTATCATCACATATAGATTGCCGGATTTCCCTCGGAGAATAATCAGCAAGATTAGTCAAAAGAAATCCTTGGATATGCTGTAGAAGAATCCCAGGAAACCCTTGGGTGACTGGCTCTAGCACATCTGGATCAAAGCCAGATACCAAAACAGCCGCCAATAGGCCTGGAACTTCTTCCCCTTGTAAGTCCTTCAGCGTATTGTACACCTGGATTCCAGTCTTGTAGAGATCCAAGAGACAATCATGAAGGTATGCCTCTTCCTGGGGGGTATTCCATGATTCATCTTCCTCAGCCATCTCATCATGAGTATTAAGCCCGTCAATAAACGCCTCAGCACCGCCATCGCGAACAAAACGATGATAATCAAATTCAATATCCATTTTGTAAGGTTGGACTTTTTCGTCTTCTCTAAGCTGGGTAGCAAAGCGCTGATCGAAAACTTTTAGCACCATGTCGCTATTAAGAGCTAAGGCGGGACAAGATATTCGGAAGATCATAACCGGCGATAAGGTAAATGGCTCAAACACATGGACGATTCTATCATCTACCGTGACCTGGCCATGAATTGTCTTTAGATTCAGTTTTATCAAGTTCCCTAGGACATATGGACAGCCACTACAATAAAAATTATTCGACTGGCTTCCTGAAGAGAATGTTACTATGGGGTTTCTTTTTGCTCCATAGCAATCAAGGGGCTCCCTATTTAAATGAGACTTATCCGAGATTAGGGGTATGTCTGGGGCTCGGTGATAGGTGGGAAGTTTGTAGCAGGAAGTTGAAAGACGAAGAAAACGATGGCTCAGCGCTCGCTAGTGTGGATCTCGGCAACGATGGGAGGCGCAATAGTGGGGAAATGATGGGAATAGTGGGGCCCGTGTCTTGATCTGGCGATGTTGGCGTATTCGTTTAAGTTTTTGTTTCCATCCGGCTTCCCGAGGACTTGAAAGACTATAATTAGCATTTGAAGATTTGAGTTTTTTCACAGATCTGACCTAGAACTTGAACAACCATGATATTTATAGGTACCGAAGTCTAGCCTGAGATTCTCAATTTCTTTCAGATGATATCTCCGAGTTCAACTTGAATCTCACACACTGAGGTCCTCTATCAACTTCTCTGGTTCCGTGGCCTCTCATCACAATGTCACTTACAATATCTCTGGACAGTCAACTGACTCAATATTCCGGAAATGAAACAATTTGTGGTCGTGTGAATCTTCAATGCTTTAAACCAATTGAGATTGAAGAGGTGAAATTGACCTTTTCGGGGCTAGCAGAAGCTAAAGTACAGAAGACCAAAGGATCTGCGGCTCCTTCGGTCGGCTACCGTAGCAAATGTGTGCTTTTCGAAAAGGATCGTATTTTAGCTCATCAAGGTGGACAGCAAATGGCTATTGGGTCATATTCTTGGCCGTTTGAGCTAACTTTTCCATCGCATGTTCAACCTGAAATCAAGCCATCGAAATGGCCGGTGATTCCTCCATTTCGCAACGATGCAAACCATCCACTCCCACCAACGTTTTCTATCGAAACTAGTGATAGTCTTCGGAGGCTGGTCTGCTCAATTGGGTATCATATCCATGCACAAGTCTTCAAACCATCTTCAGGTTTCATGGGAAAGCCTTCGCCATTCATTTCGGAAGTTTTGGCCCTGCAATTCATACCTCCGATAAATAAAGCGGATATGGTTGACGTCGAAAACTTCAGCCACATGTCTTACCATCAGCAAGAACATGTCTTTAGTATTCAAAGTATGCATTTGCTTCAAGAATACAAGGGGAGAAGCCTTGGTGTTCAAGAAAAACTCCGGTCTTGGTTTTCTCCAAGACAGTTGCCACGGTTCAACTTCAGCGTATCCTTTTCTTATCCAACTCGCGCAGCTCAGTCAACCCCACTCCACTGCAATCTGACTGTTGCCCCTCGCATGGAAGACTCGTCTGTCAGCTCACCTCCAGTGATTTTGATGCAGTCTCTACATATCACTTTGGTGAGTAGAACCTATGCGCGAAGTGGGCCTTCGTTAATGGGATCGATGTCCGGTGAGGTGGATGAGCGCATGGAAATCCTATCCAGAACATCACTCAATATGGCAATGTCTGGAATGATTGATCTGACCGAAACTTTCGGTCCTCTTGTATTTCGACCTATTGATGTCTCTTTTGGTACATTCAATATCAGTAGGATGTACCGCCTGTGCGTATCAGGTCAATTTGAATGTGCTGGGAAGATGTCCAAATTTCAAGCCCTTGATTTACCAATCGATATCATCCCTCGATCTCAAAGAAATGCGACAGTTTCTCAGGGCCCGGAGCCCCCTATCGATGATAACCTTCCATCATATACACCATTTTCATTACCACCAGAGATGGCAGGAGTTCCACAAGACGCCAAAAAGCACGACAGCGGAAATTTTTGAATTACTAAAATAATGAAACTCCCTTTTTTTATCGAAGGCATATGTATTTACTCGATTTTGTGAATATAGTTTTATGAAAGTCTCATTAAGAGCTTCAAACAAACCTTGGGACCCAACAACCAGCATTAATTAACAAACATGCCCTGATCCGAATAACCACCTGATATGCTATGCAGATATTTCTTCAACCTTCACTGACATTTCAGTAGACACTGGCATCAGAAATTATTGATTTAGCGGGCTGTATATCCGCCATCTACCGGCAGACAGACTCCTGTAACCCAGCTTGCATCATCGCTTGCCAGAACAACAGCCATTCTGGCAATATCATCAGGAAAACCTGGCCCCTTCAATGGATGTCGGCGATTGAGGTCATCCCAAGGAGTGAGGTTAGTGGTAGTTTCCTTAAAGATCGCGGTCTGGGTATCTATTTATGATTGTTAGTCTGGAAGCTTTGCAGACACCATTAGCAACTCACATCCGGGGCAAAGTGCGTTGGCATGAATCTTATGCGGAGCATAATCTAAAGCGATCTGCCTCGTGAGCTGACTGACACCACCCTTTGATGCGCAGTAAGAAGCTATGGAATGTTAGTTCTGAATGGCGATGCAGCCTAGTCTGAGAAACCCACGGTTCTCTGGGCCAACAATCATGCCCATAATTGATGAAATGTTGACGATCCATCCCCGGTCTCCTGAAGCATGTGGCTCTTGTGCTAACATCTGCGCAAGGGCATATTTGCAGCCAAGGAAGACAGACTTGAGATTCACCCGCATCGTGGTATCCCACGTTGCCTCATCAGTTAAATGGAGCACCGCTGGAAGTCTTGCCTCGATGCTAATTCCGGCATTGTTAACCAAACTATTAAAATAATCAGCTTTGGTAAGTAGAGATGGCAGCGGTGGTTGCTATAATGGTTTCTTACACATCAAGTCTCCCATACTCATCCACAGTCGCTTTTACTAAGCTTTCCATCTGAGTAGCATCGCCAACATCGGTTTGAACGAAGATAGCTCTCCCACCACTCTGGATAATCGAATCATGTGTGGTGATCTCAGCTTCCTCTTTCGATCGAGCCACTGCTGTCAAATCAGCACAGACTAGCTTAGCGCCTTCCTGTGCATATCGAATAGCGATAGCTCGGCCCAAGCCAGAAGAGGCACCGGTCACGATGGCAACCTTGTTTTGCAGACGCGAAGATTGAGCCATTTCGAAGTAGAACTAAGCAGGGGCGAGGCGGAAGGTGAGAATGGTATGTCCAGGGTGAAAGTCGCGGTTTCGTTTTTTCCCCTCGGGCGCACAGTCTATTCCTGGCCTTCGTTCAGAATGGAGACGCGAGATAAAATATACTCCCCACATTGAACAAATCGGTTAATGAATGATGGCTGAGGAGCAGCCCCTCAGTTCGTCTTCATTGCTGCTTTTGTCATTGAATCAGCCCTTATAAAATCTTCCCAATTAGGTAGTGATAGCGGTGCTGCGGAGACCAAGCCGAGCACGGGTTACTATCCTATTTCAGAACATCTCCATTTTATGCTCCACCACCTCCACTTCCAGGCAGATCTACATACCGAAAGCCACGTCTGTCCAAATCGAACAGCAGAGTTTTTTTTTGACTTAAAGATTTGATCTGGTGATAGCGAATATTAAAATTCCGCGCAAATTCAATATCAATCGTGGTCATTGAAGCAACTTGCTGGTTTTCTTCTGGTCAAAATGCCTCCAACTCTCTATATCATTCGCCATGCACAAGGTGAACATAATGTCAATGTACTATTGCATCCTCAATTCACTCCCCAGATTCCTACCTTGAAGGTCCTAATATAGCATCTAGGACTCTCATCATATCAGAGATGCACTTTTGACCGATACTGGGAAATTCCAATGTCAAGAGCTCCAAGAAAAGTTTCCATTTCTTCAAGATGTTGAGGTTATCCTGGCATCTCCGCTCCGACGTACTATTCAGACGGCTGCCTACACATTTGCACCTGAACTAGAGAAGCGACAACTACCAATGATCTTGGTTCCAAATGCCCAGGAGATCAGCAGTTTGGCCTGTGACGTTGGCCACGATGCCAAGATTACAAAATCAGAAGCTCCAAACCTAATCAAAGACGCCGCCCCCTCATGGAATGCTATGAATCTTGACGCGACATTGGTTAATGAATCATGGAACTCAAAGGTAGGACATTTATTCTTTGTAAAGTTTGAAGCGTATATTAAATGTACTGTGCAGAAAGGGATTTATGAATCCAGTCTTCCAGCTGTCAAACAACGAGCTGCTGAGATGCGTAACTGGATTTACAGCCGTCCAGAGAAGCATGTTGCACTTGTGACTCACGGGGGCTTCTTGCATTATTTTACTGAGGATTGGAGAGGTTACGTGAGACGGAAAGGTAGGTTTGCAATTTAACTTACCCACCTTCATCACCTTCATTTGATCTTGGCTGACTTTGACTTTTCTCAGGTACTGGCTACTTAAATTGTGAATATCGTAAATTGGAGTTCACTGAAGATTCTAACGAGAATGAGTCACATCTTCGAGAATGTGGTAGCATTTTGGAGAAAGAAGCTAGGCCAGTCGGCCTTGATGCTCATGTTATTCACGAAATTGGCGCAGTTGAAGGGTTTAAATAACTTCTTTTCGTTTCTCTACTCTCTATAGACAAATCAACCGTTTCTGTGATGCTTCAGCTAGTTTTTCAACACCTTATCATTATTATTTGTTGGAACAGTCAAGGAAAACGGTTTAAAAGAAAAAAGAGAAATATTATATGAACTATGCCATAGACATTACAGGATGTTATGCTTTGGTCAAACCTAAAACCTATATTCAAAATGTATTTGTTTACCACATACTTCCCTTAGCCACTTAAAGTTTGATGGTTAATGAGATTCTCGACTTTTGTATGACATGTATCTCAATGCGTCTATTTTATCTCGTCAGGAATGATAATCACTCTAAAAATCATGATATCAAATCGCACACGTTTTTCTGACCCTCGAAGCTCTTGCATATCTTTGATCACCAAAGAAATCCTGACAGCTCTCTATTTTCTAGCACTCTTATTCCACTTCTTCGAGTTCTCATTGTACAGGTACTACTAGTGCTACCGTTTCAAGCTCTACTACCGAAAGCCTTATCATAGCCCACTCGAAATCGCACATTGCCGTTGTAAAACTTTTCCACTGCGGCTTTGCATCCATCCTCGCTAATGCCAATCGTTTCAACTCAGCTAATTTTGTTAGTATGGGAGTTCCAAGTAGTGTACTTCCAAGTAGTGTGGATTTAGCTTTAGGCACACCTTTGAAACTCAAGTTTTGCAGCCAATTGAAGCATAATTTGGACCTCTTCTCTACTTCCAATATGACTAGCTGCAATCGAGCAGCCATTTCCCATCATGTCCTGTGTCTTGAGAGGAGGGAATAAACCCTGTCTCTGACTCTGTGACCAGAAACTACCTGGAATTAAAAACGACACAATATGTTCAGTAAAAATTCTGATAATGTGGTCCTTGGACAGCTTTATATGTACCTACAAAATCGGATGGCTATAGTTTCGAGATTTGGAGAGACATATCGGCGGATTACTAGTACTAGTAGTATTATGAGTAAGAGCTATGCCAAGATGAAGCCGGGCGGGAGCAGGGAAAGTTCTGGGCTTTCGGAATCCGTGCCCTATCAAGAAGGTCATTATAGTGCGGGATGCCGAGAGACTAAAACGGGAATCGACCCGGGGGTCTGTACTGCACGGACCCCGGGGTGGATCTGAAGGCATGGGGCCAAGCCGGTTGATCGCCGCTGACAACTCTCGGATTCTTTTTAATTTAGAGGAAAAGATCGAGTAGGCATACATAGTTGATATGCATTGGGGATGAAGGACATTGGATTTACTCTACTTTCATTAGCTCTAGATCGTATTTTCCAAAACTACTAGCACTATTTTCAAACATATAAATGTAGTGCGCTCTCAGGCCTAGTATCACTTCGACTTCTATCTCTCCACAACTTGAAACTTCCAAGTGCCCATTCACGAAAGCCACTGGCACATCGACTGAATGTCTATTGACACGGACATTCTTATTATCGGGGCCCCTCCGGCCTACTAGGAATGGCTATTCAGCTTATTCGTAACTTTGGGACCAGAAGCTTTGAAATAATTGAGAAGACATCAGGTATTGGGGAAATACCAGTGGTTTCAAAACCCGTATCCTGGTTATGGGTGTGATGGTGCTTTTCTTTTCAATATTGTATTTTTCAAGTTTCGACCGCCCAATACAACGAAGTAACCTCGATAACTAATATTCTACAGGTCCCTTCGTATTTTTATTCTTTCTCGTTTGCGCCGAATCCCTACTGGTCGCGCAAATTTGCGCTACAGCCCGAAATCTCAGATATTTTATGTCTACTGCGAACCAGTACGAAATACGACCTCATATGAAATTCCCCTCTGCTGTCAAAACGGCGGAGTACGAACCCGAGATAGCAACATGGAAAGTGATTATTTCGGATCAAAGAACTGGACGTGAGACTCAAAAACGTTACCGGATTCTTATCTCAGCTGTTGATACCCTTTCGGTTCCTAAGAAGTGTGATATTCCAAGCGGAGAGACATTCAAAGGTCGTCTGTTCCACTCCGCTTAGTGGGATCAACCCATTAATTACAAGGACAAAGATGTCATTCGTGTTGGTAATAAGCGACCAAGCTCAACTAAATCTTCCTCAGTAGAGAATATCCTGCTGACCAAATTTAGTAAATGGCTGCAGTGCCACGCAGTGTGTGCCTGTCATGAGTGATGGTCCAAACAAAGTCAAGAAAATTACTCAATTTAGCCGCCAGGCTCACTGGCTATCCGAGAGGCCCAATCCTGAATACTCAAGATCTTTCCATTTCATGATGTGATGAGTTCCCGATGCTCATCGTCTCTACCGAAAATATCTCTTTTTATTACAAGAAAGGGACTTTGCGGATTTTCATGTACAAAATGGTCAAAAGGTTCGAAGTGATTGGACTGATGAAACCACAAAGTACATCGAGACGAATGCCCCTGTTCAATATCGAGATTTCCTAATTCCGGATACAGTTATAGGCTGTAAGCGCCGGGTAATGGATACCGATTATCTTTCCTGTCTGCACCGTGAGAATGTTGATCTTATCTACAATGACCCCATCGACCACATTACAGAGAGAGGCATCGTAATGAGGTCAGGACAAGCAATTGATGCTGACGCTATTTTCCTGGCTAATAGGTTTGAAACCCAGAAGCCACTGTTCCCGATGGAGATACGAGGGCAAAATGGACAAAGTATTGCTGATCATGTAAGTCACTTTCAACAGATTCGGAGTCATTTGAAGTCAATCGGTTGGTGGTGGCTCGAATTTGCAGATAGCTCACTGGAGGCTTAATTTGGGACTTGTCTGTCAGGGTTCTCAAACTTCTTTATTTTGATGTGTCCCAACACATTTTCCGGTCATCTCTTGGTGCTATATACTACAGAGTGTCAGATCAATCTCATTACTCGACTCATTCACCCAATATTGAGTGGAACTAATCGATCTATCCTATCTTTCTTGCCCAGCATAAAGTTTCCGGAATCAGTTGCTGTCACTTCTTTTGCGGGACGTAAGGATGTTGCTGTGATCGATGCTAAAGCCAAACAGTTCGTATGGGCCACTGGCTGTACTTCGTGGTTTATTGACCCTAATACCGGGCGCAACAATATCATCTTCCCTGATTGGTAGTTCAAGTTCCATGTTCGCAGTTTTCTAGTTTCGTGGAGGGGTTTCGTCTATCAAAAGCCCCCCAAATTACTCCCACGAGAAGTTATATTAACCCACCAAAATGCATTGCGAGTGGCTACCACAAGTGTTACTATCATTGGAGCCCTGTTTGCACTGTGCTCTTTGTTAGGCTATCATCCCTTGTCGAGGTCGAATGCCTTGCGTCAATATCTTTCAGCGCTGGTTCAGCGTCTTATTTGATCTGCAACTCGTTTTTGCCCTGCCAAGAGGGGTGCCTACATAGCTACGACGGGCTCGTTAAAACGCAAGCTTATGAAGATGGATAATTGAATTTTCTTTCGGGGGAGCAGTTTTAAAACCCGCTGAGTATCGTGAGTAAAGCGTATGTGCAATTAGTGCTAAGAAATAAACCAATTCGATTCATGGCCCTGCTCATTACGATCAACATTATTGCCTCGTCTCTCATTCGCCCATTCATCTTTTAGCTTGGTGATATGATATTTCGTAGTCCACCCAAGATCTTGTTCAATCCCAGCAAGTAACTCAAGAACTGCCTCCTGTTCGTGATATTCCTCGAAAACTTGGCCAGCAACAAAAAGAGCCTGAACAGAGTTGGCTCTGAAGGCCTCTGTTGAGTTAGCCAGACTTATCCCACAAACCGCCCGAGCATGAATTATAACTTCTCGAAGGGAATGTCGATACGACCTCAGGCGTGCTGATACGGTTGATCGAATAGCTGTTGATTCCTGTGGCTCATTCGCCAGTAACAGGATCTTTGCTTGGTGATAGCTTTGGATTACCGCCGCACACAGTGGCAAGTCAAACCAGATCTGCTCAAACGTATCAAAGCTCCGCTCAAAGCCCGGTTCTGCATTACCTAGTTTCCGTGTACGAGCAGTCGCACAGAAGGACTCTGGAAGAGAATCATGCCATCTATCCAAGTCAGCCATTAGCATATTCCATCTTTCTAGAAGATGTTGCTGGTTCAACCCAATGAGGGCCCGCTGAAACTGCGGCAATATGTTGTCCGCTGGAACCAAACTATCCCCTGCAGTAAGATGATTCGCAATTTTACCAAGAATCCATGTCAATTCATTACTTTTCATGTCTTCTTCCAATACCGTTGAATTCAGGCTCTCCATCATGTCCAGAGGACTGTAGGGTAGGAGTTCCCTATTCTCGCCTGTAGCTAGCCCAGCATTCTGCCAGAGACGCATATCTTTCAAGTCTAGTCGGGTTGGGGTTTCGCTTATAACTGAGTGGTTGGGTCAGATAGCTTATCTTCTAGTAATACTTCTGGGACTCACAGGCACATAATAAGTCTTGCCTCGCAAGACTCCAAAATATGGGGCCTTTGATGGCCAATTGGGGAATTGTGATTGAAGTATGATCGGAAATAGAATCATTTCCATCATCGAAAAGAGGCAATGCGCTGAGATGGGCTTTCCATGCACTCCCAGGGGCGTCCATCAACTCAAATGTGCAAAGAATAGCGACGGCAGCAAGGATCTCCTCTTTATCAGACGGGATAGTAGCACATGAATCCAAGCTAACAGCAAATTTTAGATGCCCAAGAGCTTGATCGTAAAACCTTGCCGAGTTGTATCTCCATATTTCTTCATTCGAAGATGAAATTCTGATATAGCTGGGAATGAAGCTAGATTTCGACCCGGGTTTGCTTGTAGTTCGACAAACATGTAGTAGGTGCTTTGCAGAGAGAGCGCACATTGCTGACTTCAATAATGGTTTGGATATAGCGATAACAGGCACTTTTGAAGAAAAATATGATGTGCTGTCAAAAAGATCCATCCTGTGTCATTGTAAGCAGCTGGTTCAACTTGAACTCGAATGAATTTGATTCATACCACTGGCCAGGGCCTTGCTTAAAATGCCGCAAAAGATAAGATATAAGGATTTTCTCAGAAGAATCAGACTCTGGTTGGTCGCTGCGTGGGATAGGAGTATTATATTCTCTTTGTGTACGATGACTAGTACTTGGTGTTTGGTGGAAGGAAGGTATCACAGGGGTCGCATGGATCGATATCGGACGAGATACAGAAGCCTCGGTCTCTTGGCCGGTATCTACTATCCCATCTATTTCACTGGCATCTACATAAGCCGTCGTCCCGCTGGTTTCCACCGTTGAGCTTTCATTGTGATCTGGCTGTTCCGCTTGAACAAACGTGACTAGCTGGTATGAGAATGTGGAAGTGTATTTCGAGCTCAAATTGAAAACATACATTCATTTGGGAAATCTACCCATATCCTTTGCTCTCCAGATTCATTGGCCTGTGTCTCCTGCTGGTCTCTAGTGCATTTCCGTTTGCGGGCTGGTGACGGACCAATCTCCTGCGTACGGAATATGGACTGTTCTCCATAGGTACAGTTTCGAGATGACTTGACACATTTGTCACATGCTGGTTTAGACTCGTCGCATTTGAGTTTCCTTTTTTTGCATGTCAGGCTGTAACTATGTGTTAGCTATGATATTCTGGACGAAAGCACAGGTCGGCTTTGGAGGCTCGACGGAGTTGAAAAAGCAAATAGATAACGTACCAACCGGAGTAAGATCGCATTACTTTCCCGGTGAGGTCAAATTTCAATAAAAACCCGAAAAATATTGTCCGACGCCCAGCCACCAGACATAGAACTCGAAACAGTTCATTCGCCAACTTTCGTTGTGGGGTGAAGTGAATGCAGATTGATACGAAAGTGGAAATGTTGCCGAGTACTCACCTGGTCACGTGGTCTCTGGCTGTTCCCACCAGCCAAGAGCCAACTCAACTATAGTGTTTTAGTTATATCAGTTGAAATTCGCACAAAAACAGATGAACATTTCGTATATTTCATGGCGAATACATATATGATTTCCGAGACTGAATCGATATTCTCGCAAACACTGCCTATACAAGATACCACCATCTGCGCCCGTGGTTCGGGGATTCACATACTCCCCACGCTCCCATTAATGATACGATTTAGACTGGTATTTACACAATAACAATACTTGTAAATTAGTACTTCCCTGGTCTTACGTCTGCTATAGGGCAAATTGGACAGACACTTTCCCAATCCATCTCTAGGAAGTCTGGTAGATAGTCGCCAGGCATTCAGATCAGGCACATTCATCTATTTTACAGCAAGGATGCTCCCAAAGCTAAAGAAGAAATATAAAGATCGCCTATCCAAAAACTGGCTCAAATTGTATGATAAGACCCAGCAGAAGAACCCAGCAGAACCACACACCCTAGTAAGCGAGTCCACAGGAAAAGGGCATAGAAAATGACACGCCCAAAAGTCTATGGGACAAAACTTTTATGTCGCTCAATCCTGATCAACAACGTTATCTCAAATTGCTTTTGTCAGAAACCAATCAGGACACCAAATTACATAGCGGCGATCCGCCAATAGAACGCGCACTAAGGGATGGGGCAGAGACCGTACAAGATCAGCATAGTATAAGACAGGCCAAAAATGATGATAACCGCATACAAGAAGCGGCGAAGGAGATTTTACGGGCAGCGTGGTCATTGGAAGGCACAGTCCCAAAAGTTGTTGTTGTTGACCCGACTGGGTACTCAACTGCAGCTTGGGGCGTTGTGTCACTAGGACTTAAGGTATGCTAATATCAAAGATAAACATCTGGGATATCGAGGCTTCAGTGAACGATAAACCAATTCGTGCTCTCGATACCTTCAGTTCAATGATTAAGATTGTTTTTCGGATAGCCGCTGGTTTGCAGGTCAGACAGTTCATGGGTTGATTCAGGTATGGGATATGGTCACAGACTCCGATACACCGTCATTTGTTTTCGAAAAGAAGTGCTCCGCTGGCATAATGGGGCTCCAGTTTTTCAATGATGGAAAAACTTTGGCTACTTGGTATAGACCATCCATCATACAGATCTAGAATCTTAGTGAGCCTTTTGCGTCGGTGGCTGTCTCGAACACAAAATGGGGCATACGTGGTCTTCGAATCTCAAAGAATGGAAAAATTTTGACTTCGTCGTCCTTAGACTCTGGTCTTGAGCTCTGGCTGGTTGAGGCTCCAGGTATTGTCACAAATAAATTTCAGTATAAGCACGCCCATACCTCGCACAGATTTCAAAGGGCCATGGCCTTTTCTCAAGATGGAGAGCGGGTCGCATTTTATTCTAAACCCAAAGTTTTGATACGGGATATCATTGAGAAAACCCAAGCTCTCTCACTTAGCCCTGCTGGGCAAGGTACAGCTTTCAGTCCAGATGGTCAACTCTTGATTGTTGCTGATGCATGTGAATTGAAATATGTCATCTGGGATATCACTAAAAACCCACCGCTCATAATGAGGGAGCTAGACCTTGAGGAACATTCTTATTTTCACACACTAGTTTTTGCACCAGATGGCAAGAGATTAGCGACAAGTTCTATCATGGGCCATATCATAATCTGCGATCTCGATGATGAGAACTCCCAGACACCTCGATGGATTGGAGAAAACTATGGGATTGTTCATTCGATGCGCTTCTTGACTGACACAAACCATATTATCACGGAGTACGGTGCATTTGATACTCGAGAAGATCAAACTCAAGAGCCGAAGAACTCTGAATACTGGCAGCTGGCTCTCAGAATTCAAGACGAATGGGTAGTTATTGGTGGACACAAGTGTCTATGGCTACCTGCAGAATTTTGGGGTTGCTGGACTGCATACGAAGGGTTTCTTTATATTGGAACAAACTCGGGAATACATTGTCTTGGTTTGCGCATTGATAGGGATTTGCTGGCTAAGTATGGCATTCGGTGTACTAGCACATCATGAACCAAAGCACAAAAAACATATAATCCAAAGAATTAAGAATTTAGAGGGAAGCTAAGTAAGGAGTCTCATAGTTTTACCGACTCGGGATGTCATTAAACAATATCATAAGTTTCTCAAATGGCTATTAACTGTCTGACCGGATTCCCGTCGCGTACGGGCAGGTGTTCACAAACCTCACAAGGAAAATATTGAACCCACCAAGCCAGAATCCCAGAAGCAGGTTTTCTAGCTTTGGAATCACTGTAGAAGGTAGTTTACTACTGCGGGGCTTAATTTTTAGACATGCAGGGGAGGATGACCTAGAGCTGAGCTCTTTGAACCCCCCGCCCCCAAAATGCCCGATGGGGACGTGGGGGCTAGCGGTGGCGTTAAAAAGGGTGGATATATCCTTATATTCATGTTTATTGAAGATGAATGTAAATAACGCAATTAATGGGGCCATTTGTAATGGACTTGGATGCACCGGCATTGATATCGGTAAAAGTATGTGGATGCGGAGATGGACCAGGCATTGCCAGATAAGCGACCCACGAAAGAGTATGTAAGCGAAAGCTACACTTCCAAGGTTGGATGGAATGATCTTGCAATACAATAAGAGGCATACATCAAGGTCTTAGTAGACGATACAATTTACATAACAACCAATGCTCGAAGTATTGATAGTATAATGTTTTGCACACAAGTGCATATGTATTTAGAACAAGGTAAAAATGAATCTTATACCACAATCTGGCAAAGAGAGACTATCAACAAAGCTTTTAAAAAATGAAGCCGGAACGCCCGCAGTGCCATATGACACAAATGCAAAAAAAGCCTAGCTCAAGCCACCAATCAAGATTGCATCTTGTTGCTGTTCTCCTCGTTGAACTGGTCGCGAGAAGCGGTAAATTTTTCAGTAACAACATCACACAGATCCATCAGGTCGTTGAATCCCTTCTCAAGAGCTTCTAGGGCAGTGGTTGTTTCTAGTAGAGCGAAAGTTAGTTTCGTGATTATAGAATCTGGAGTGGGGAATGGCATACCAATAGTTTGGATGCGGAGGTGCATCTTTGCGTCGGAAGGGTGAGGAATGGTGTAACCGCAAAATTCAACAGCAGGGCTAAACAATCACATGTTAGTTACTGGATCTCAGACGATAATTTCATGCGAATCTAAATGGGCTTTGAAACCTGTCGCAAGGTACAAAGTACTCACTTCTTCATGATAGCAAATCGCAGCGCATTACCCATGGTATGACCTTCTCCCTCGAACTGGAATGATGCGGCAGTTTCGGAAGAGCCGGGTAGCTAGAATGAGGTATTAGACATGTGCTTCCGAACATCCATAATTCATCACAAGACATCCAATACATACCACCAGAATGCGGCGCTCATCCAGGACAAGCTCTTCTTGGGGCTGCTCAACGGCGTCCACCATAGACTGATCCTGGGGATCTTGAGAGTGAACAGAGCCAGGCATTATGATACAAAGTGCTTAAATGCAGCACAAGTACTTTGATGTTGGAACGTGGGGAGTTCGAGCTTGGCGCGATCGTTCGCGATCGGATGTGGGAGGGCTCGAGGGGAGACAATATGTATCAATTCGAGTCGTATCGAGGTAGACTGGACTGCTGAGCTTTTATCTGACAGTGCCGAGGTCACCGAGGTTCGTGAAAGAGGCAGCGATAAGATGGAAGTGCTGGATTGTCAAGAGCGTCGAAAATTATCGATTTGCATAGTTTGCATCGCAGAAAAATTAGGTGGGTTTATCGATAGGAGGGTCACCGCCTTCTGTTTCGGGCCGATATACATCCTCCGGCTGCATGGAACTATTCCGCTATGTAGTAACTTCTAATAATTCATTCATTATGAGAGGGGCATTTATAAATCGGCTTGCATTCTCTGTTCCGGATGGTGAAACAGCTTAGGTCTATTCCAACGTCGATCAATGTCGTGCAGGGGCTGTAGGGCTATGTAGCTAGCGGGTTGAATCCGTGTCCCACGACATATACGAGTTACAGACATATAACACTTCTTTATCATGATGGTACAGCTTGTGATATGTCAAATGGAAATTTCAAGTTCCCAGTGGATGTTCCAGTCCTGTTGACGGCAAAGAGAAAGTAAAAAAACGCGATTCCGCCAAAAATGAAACAAGTCCCCGACAAGGTATAATGTATGATATAAGGGCTCCGTCTCTGGCGATGAACTCCGCCTTACATACTATCCACAATCAAATCCGTGGAATTTCATCTGATGTCTAAAGCATCTCCACTGAGGTTCAAGCCAATCTAGGTTAGAGTGACCCCTGTGGCTGGTTTCATCGGGTTGTGGCTGGCCACACGGTTCGTGCACCATCCACCATGATTTGCCCAGCCTGGACTCTTTCAGTCTGGGACAACAGCAGTTTGACTCAAGACCTATCACATTATCAGAAGTATCATGGCAAGTCTGGTTCTTTATGGGTTGCCTTGAGACAGGTTTTGCCTGTTATTTTCTTTTTTGCTTCATCTCGAAAGGAGGCAGGAGTACTTAACCGGAGGATCATTGATGGCAAACAGGATGACAGGTAGCGGGGAAAGCTCATCAAAATTGGATGCCCCATTATCCAATCGATAAGCGTAGACACGAACCCATTAAACTAGTTGTCCAAGTGCCATTTGTCTTAAAATTACACATTGCGGGACCTCCAATAAGAATGAGGTCTGTATTTTGCAGGACCTTCCAAGTGTTCAAGTGGTAAAATGATAAAATTGAAATAAAATGAAATAAAATACCGAAACCAGCACATGACTGAAAGGGACCCAACAGGTGTAAGATGTGAAACTGATCTGTGCACCCTCGTGTTGGACTCCTGAAGTTTGAGTGACGTGCGCCATCCAGCGAACTGTGGAATGAACTGTGGGTTTCCTAGTACAATCAGGATTCAAGATTTGGTTTTCTTTTTTCTTTTCTTTTCATCTTATTATTTGATCTTTTCACCCTCTTAATCTACATATATCATTTGATTTCACGGTCGGCAAAGGCTTCCGTACATTAGTGACACTGACGATCCACATCTCGGGGAGGGGCCATGGCGATGATGGGCTTGAGTCCAGTGTCTGGAACATGTATCAGGCCCAAGGTTGTTGTTGATGATGATGATGATGATGATGATGATGGTTCTTACGACAGCTGTTGGAAAAAGAAGAAACAGGCACCAGTATTGAAGGGAAAAATAGCCCCAAAAAATGAGACAATCGGATCTGGTATGCAGCCCCCAACTCGGTGTCACATTTGATGCACCACACTCCTTGTCGCTGTAAGCGCCATGTTTGACCTCGAACGTGTGCCACGATGTGATCTGCTGGGATGAGGTCAGGGAAGTTTTGTCTAGGCCGCCGATCAGGGCGGGCTTTTGGGGGCTGGAATGACCCTAGATCATCCTCCCATGTTTCACGATGATCCAAAGAAAGAAAGCATCAGACAGCAGAAACGCATCGTGTCTCAGTGTGGGCAATCCTGATACGCCCAGCCCTGACTCCACTATGAACCTAGTTAATGGAGAGAACCAAAGAACCAAAGAACCAGAGAAGCAGAGAAGCAGAGTTACCAGACAGAATAGGCCGTAATCTGGGGCTGGAAAGTATCGGGTACCTGTATTCTCCCCTCTATGATTGATTAATACTAGTAATAATCATTAATCATTAATCATTAATTAAATAAAATAAAATAAAAATCCCAAACACCCCCTGGCACTATCATTTGTCTCGTTTCTGGGCCGTTTTGTTCCGTGCTAGGTGCATCATCCTGTCTAGTCTCTTTTTCTTCTTCTCTCTCTATCTCTCTCTGTCTCTTTTTTCTTTTTCCCCCTGCGATCTGTCACACTGCTTGCCGCCTAACCGCCGAACTCCTCCCCCTCCACCCCATCTCTCTCCCCTACCTCCCTACCACTCCTCCCCTCCCCCCAAAGTTGGACCAGAGAGCGTTGGTTTGGAATTTGACATACGTTAAATTCTCCAGCGACTCAGTCTAACAATACCCCGCCAAACTATAGCACCGCCGCCATCAGGTTCATTGATGCTCCTCTCTTAAAACTCCGGGGGTGCTTGGACGCCGATCGCTGCGCAGGGAAAAGACGAACCAAGGGAAAACAAACCCTCACTGAAAAAAATACGATCGAGGGAATAGATATACTTCCTTGGTGACAAGCAACAAAATATTACCCAAAAAAATAACAGCATTTCGCCAATCTGAGCTCATCCACACCTGTCACCATGTCGACGGCTGTTGCATCCGCGACTGCGGCGCCGTTATCCTCGCCGCATACCACCCGCGATCCCAGCCCCAAGAATTGCCCGACACTGGCCCCTCCTCCCCCTCCAGTGAATTCTTCTCCGCCGCGGGTGGCAGCTTCTCAAGATGCACCGCCCCAAGGAACCCCCGAGAACACACGCCCATCATCGCCGTAAGTTAGATGGTCTCCGACAAAAGAAACAAAAGAAACGAATGGTCCAGAATGCTAATCAGAGACAATTTTCGTATAGATCACAAGGTAGCGCAGGTCCGAAAATCACCGTGAAGAAGGAACCGGGCTCGCCGCCGCGCATGAGTCGCCCTCGTCCCCGCAAACTAGACCTCTCCACCAGTCTTCCTTCTTCAAGCGGCCTCTCCGTCCGACCACCAGGAGGCCCCATGACCGCTCGCGATGGTGTCAGTATGCAACATGTGGGCTTGGCTTGCTTGTCGCCAGGCTTTCAAACCCACGATCCAGTGATGAGAGAGCAACTCCAGCGTAGCCTCTCCGTTCGTGATCAGCAGCGCTCGATAATCGAGTCTCGATTGCAGAAGTCAGCCAAGGACGATGGACCCGACGGTATCAGGCCTTCTATAGCAGGATTTATGGGAATGCCGCCAAAGAGCAGCTCCAAGCGACGACCCCCACCAGGCCTTTCGATTGTTGCGCCTTCAGCATCACAATTCGCAAATGAACGTGTAATTCAGTCCGCCCCATTGCACCAGAGTTTTACTGGTCGACACCAACCCCAACCTTTGACCCGCCATGTCGTCAACCAGAGCCCGACTCTAGGTTCCACGTCTCACTTGCACCAGCTGCCGGCCACCCAGACCAACAACCGCCTTCCTCCTCTTTCTGATGTATTTGGGTCCGATGCGCTCGGTCCTCGGGATAGAGAGCCTGGCCACCAGAGCTTCTACGTGAATGCATCGAGCACCAACTCTTCACAGTCTAACTTGGCCCCTCTGCCTTCTCCAGGACTACCAGGCAACATGTCCGGAACACCAGGTCGCCCACGTGAATATCGATCTGCGGAAGAAGCAGTCCAAGAACTGTCTGGTGGTCGGGAAGAGCTACTGCCCCGGATTGTGCACTATGGAGGACACCAACCACCTACCCCGCCATCTCCACACACCATGCACACAGTCCCGAAGACTGCACCTCTGGTCAGCGAAGGGAGTTTCCCTGGTATCTCTTTAGCCCCTGTGATGCAGGCTGCCGATACTACTGCGCGTCGCCGCCCTCGCAGCGAATACGAAAATGACAATGGAAGCCCTCCATTAGGACATGGTCCAGATCCTCACTATCGGCCAAATCCCGCTACTATGCCTGGTCCCAATTCCACATTCCACGGACCCTTTGGTGCAGGCAGAGATTCTCCCGAGACTCAACGCAAGAAGAAGGATGAGTTCCTTGGTCTCTGTGCTCGGGCATGGGATCTTTTCCACTCCTAAGCAGATATTTCGCCTAGTCTGACTGCATTGGAGTTAGGCTATATACGTGACTTGTGCTTCTGTGAAGCCAATCAGCGAGTAAAGGCCTTATACTTTTTATAAAACGCTATAGGCGCCTGATTCTTTGACCTCTTAATGGAGCTCTCACTCTTTGACCTTTTGGAATTTTTGGAACCACCAGCCAGGTGTAAACCTTCCAAAAAGCAAAGCCAACCGAAAAACAGCAACAACATTCACTAGTCTTCCCTTGGAAGGCTTCATTCTTTGATTTGAATTTACGGCTAGTCTTGTGTGATCGAGACTGAGCCTTCATACCCTTTTACATATATGACACTGATGTTTATACCTATCTTTTATCAACGGTCCGACAGTGATGAGCCTGTGGCTCCTGGAAAACTCCGCACTTGGAAACGCATGCATTGTGATTTTATTGGCGTTATCCTTTGGGGCGTAATCTTCTTTTTGACTCACTATATACCTCTTTCTTTTTGGATGTCTTTTTTTCTTTGTTTTGTGGGGTTTAACATTTTGTGAATGGGTTCTCGATGCAAGTTTCGTCGCCAGCGAAATAATGCTGGCTTCGCCTAATACATATTGCTGCAATCTAATGACGTAGTATTCTGGATGTTTAAACCGACATGATTGTATTTTCAAAATGTTCCATACATACAAGAAATAATGCAAGTTTTGGGTATCTAAGCAAGTCGCCGACGCTTCATGTTGCCGCCATAACTCGGATAACTTGGAGGCTCGTCGTCGCCCATCCCACGGCGTTCCATAGGCATATCCTTTCGCTCCTTTGAAGCCATCTTCTTGCGCCGACGCTCCAGCGCCTTGGCCCGATCCTTGGATTTCATCCCTTCGTACTTCTTCTCCAGGACCTGCTTCTTCAGATCCGAATTCTTGAGGAAGTAAGGATTACTCTTCTTGCCCTCGCGAATCAACTGCTTCTCTCGCTTCTTATGTTCAGCAGCAACATCTCGTTCGCGTTTCTTGCTTTCCATAGCCTTCAACTTATCAGTAGCAGATCGAATCTGCTTCTTCAACTCCTCCTTCTGCTGCATGTTTTTCGTCCTGGCAAACTGCGCCTTAAGATCCTTCAACTCGGAGACTCGGTATTCGTCCAAGAAAGCATAGGCCTTGCTCGTTCCCTCTGAGAACCGCCCCACACCACTATGACCCATGACAGCAGCGTCAAATCGTGGGTCACGGGCCTTCGCAGTAGCCTCAGGTTCCACAACGATACGTTTTCTAGTGACGGCGCGCTTAGAAGATTGAACCATGGGCGCATGTTTGGATGCGCGCTTATCCTTGAGTTCTTGCTTTTCTCGCTTCTCTTTCGCTCCTAGACCTTTACTAGCAGCTTCTCTTTTCTGTTCGCGGGCCTCTCTGATACGGGCTCGGATGTCATCAAGCGGGGAGGCAGTCGAGGTAGTTTCGTTGGTCTCTTTAGATTTGTCCTTCCGCTTTTTGGAACCCATAGAGGCTTGCGCTTTGGCTAAAGCGCCGAATGAGATACCGCTTAGAGAAGATTGGAAATCATCTTTATCGGCGTCTTCTTGGTCATCGGAAAGTTCTTCGTCGTCGAGATCATCCTCTTGGGAACCCTCGGCGTCAGAGCCAGAGGCATCTTCGTTCTAAAAAAAGGATCATTAGTCAATTGGTTTGCGCTTTCGCTCGAATGATTAACAGTTTATATGCGTACATCTTGTGATTGATCGTCGGAATCATCATCTTCCGCGCCCTCACGTTGGATACCCCTTTCACTAACGTCGGAGCCTTCTGAATCAAAAGCCTCATCATCGGCAGGTCTCGCCTGCACACGGCGGTTCAATGTATCTGAAATACCCATTTTTCCGAAGTTGACTGGTTGGCTGGATCCTGTTACGACGAAGGCAAATGCAAATCGCAAAAAAAGAAAAGTACTGCCGCGACGGGCGGTGAACCTGATAACAGACTGATTAGATATTTTTTGTCATCTTGATCAAGATCCAATATCCAGCATACGCTCGAACATATTAGATGCCTGGCTTGTATAGCACTGGTATCCTACACATCTCTTCTATAAGGCCAAGTACTCGAAAATATCTGTGCAGGCCACAAAATCAGGTACGACTCAATTCTTGTAACCGGAGTCACGATCTCCGACGTTGGGTTTCGATCGAAGACACTGACTTTCGCTCCTTCTCAGTTAATTACTCCCTGTATTTCCTCTTCCGAGGCCAATTATTCTCCTCCGAAATCGCCAATACCTTTCAAACTGTCTTATCCAAGTAAAAAGCTCCGCCGTGTGTCCAACACCGGTAGGTTTCCAACTTTCACCGATTGGGCCCCGCGATATGCGACTCCTGCGCATAACATCCCCATAGCGAGTATTGAACCAATGGAGAATGGACAGAAAAGGCAGCTT